>NC_052047.1:123640901-124840901 GCF_903992535.2 Arvicola amphibius
TGGCATATGCATGTGTGTGCAGGTACATTCACTGATACATACTTGTACAGGCACATGGAGGCCAGAGGTAGACACTGGGCATCTTCCTCACTAGCCCCCTTGTTTTTGAGGACAGGGTCTATCACTGAACCCAAAGGTGGCCATTTTAACTAGACTGGCTAGCCCCCAGCATGTAGCTATCTTGGCCTCTGAGCACTGGGATTACATAATGCACCTCCATGCTTGGCTTCTAGGAAGATGACCGGGATCTGAATTCTGGTCCTGATGTTTGCACAATGGGCATTTTACCCCCTCCCCAGTCATGGAACCTATGTTTTAAATCTGGGAATGGAAAAGAATATCTAATTCTGTAACAATGTTCAAAAAAGCTTGTTGTAGAAAAGAAGAACACTAAAGGAAGATTGGAAGTTTAAGGAGACACTGTAATATATACATATTATAATATATATATATGTATATGTATATATATATATATATATATTCCTTCTGAAACACAAGCCAAGGAAACATGGGGGTGGGGGATCTGTTTGCTACTACTCCTATCCTGTGTTTTCCAAGGTTTGAAAAGACACTGTATTTATATGTAACATGAGGGGGCCAGGCCTGCTTGTTTGGGTTTCTGTCCCGCCCAGTACCCCACAGCCAGCAAGCCTCAAAGAAATAATACAGAGATCTTTTTAAGTTATAAAGCTGATTGGCCCATTAGCTCTAACCTCTCACTGGCTAACTCTCACATCTTGATTAACCCATTTTTTTTTATTTATGTTAACCATGTGGCTCAGTACTTTTTTTAGTGGTTGCAGATAACATCCTGCTGCTTCTGTGGTCTGGGCAGGAGTGGGAGCAATCAACTTCCTCCTTCCCAGAGTTCTCCTGTTCTCATTACATCATTTCTACTTCCTGTCTGGTTTTCCCACCTTTACCTCCTGCCTGGCCAATCAGCATTTATTTAAAACATGATTGACAGAATACAGGCAATTCTCTGGCACCACTTCCCCCTCTTTTTAAAGCAAGATGTGAGAGTTAGCCAGTAAGATGCTAGAGTTAATGCGCCAACAGTGTTTAAATGAATACAATTTGTGTGTTGTTATTTCAGGGCATAAGCTAGCCAGGCAGCCAGGAGCCGGGCGGGACAAAAAGCAGGTCTGCCCGCAGCTCCTTCTATATTTATAAAAAGAGAATAATTAAAAGATAGTGTGCCAGGCATGGTTGTTCATGTGTAAGGCTGAAGCAGGAAGGCCGCTGAGGCTAGCCTAGGCTACATAGTTGAATTCCAAGCCAACCTGGGCTACAGAATGGACCATGTTGGAAGAGAGAGAGAGAGAGAGAGAGAGAGAGAGAGAGAGAGAGAGAGAGAGAGAGAGAGAAGGGGGAGAAGGGGAGGGAGGCAAGAAAGAAGAAAGGAAGGAAGGAAGGAAGGAAGGAAGGAAGGAAGGAAGGAAGGAAGGAAGGAAATTATTGAAATATTTTGGGTCAAAACAAGAAGTAGATTATGCCATCTTGTTAGCTCTGTGCATCTGATGGAGAAAGGCTATTTGCCACCATTTCTACATGTCCTTCCTCACAGAAGTCTAGAGCAATTTCAGTGGGATCAGGGATTTGTCAAAAAGTTGATAGTTTCACATGTCTAATTTTTTTCTTTTGCTTTGAGGTCATGCCAAATGACCTTAAGTCTGGCCTTAAGTTCTCAGCCCTCCACCCTCAGCCTCTTAAGTGTTAGGATTTCAGGCATGGGCCAGCATACCCGGCTATTATATATTCTCTTTGCTGGGGAAAAAAAGGCCACATTTTTTCAAAATCAATGAATAACTTCTGCTTTCCAGAGGGAGTGTCTGACCTGCATTCTTACCTCTATCCACTGACCCAATGCCACTCGAAGAATAAAAAGCAAAAACCTCTGTGACCCTGGGGAATGACCTAAGGCTGGAGCATTCTGGGAGGATGTGAAGCTGACAGCAGTCAGACTGATAGAACCCCTGTACTGCACCAGGGGAACAAATCCCCTGAAAGAGAAGCCCCCAGAAACAGCACTATAGAGAGGGGAACTGCCTGCAGAGCCTCCTAAACAGTGGAGAAAGCTCTTCAAAGAGGGTGTTGTTTTTTTTCCCTTTATATAGAGTTAGCATTGATTTCTCCAGATCGTCAGGGGCAGTTGGCAAGAGAAGCACAGTGAGTGAGTGTGTGTGCTCCTGTGTATATCATGCATGTTTGTGTGCATGTGTGTGTGTTCCTATGTATATCGTGTGTGTTTGTGTGCATTTACCTCTGTGTGCATGTGTGTGTTCCCGTGTATATCATGCATGTTTGTGTGTTCCTGTGTATATCATGCATGTTTGTGTGCATTTACCTCTGTGTGTATGTGTTCCTGCATATATGTATGCACCTCTGTGCACAATCATATGTGTGCATGCATGTATGTGTGTTAAAGTCTCAACCTATGAATCTATAAACAACCAAGAGAGTGGTGTTAGAGGGTCTGTTCTTAGAAAGAGTTTGGAGTTGATTTGTGAATAGCTTACTATTCAGATGTGTATGAAGCCATGTGTGTACAACTGTGTGTTGCTAGGCAGTGCAGGAAGGTGGATACCAATCCAGGGCCAGAGTGTCTGCGTTTTAATTGAGATTGTCATTTCTTAGCTCTCTGACCATAGCTAAGTTATTGATAACCTCTCTGTGCCTCAGTTTCTTACTAATAGACCCAGGTTAATGATAACTCCACTCCTGTAAGATATGAAGAGGAAATGGGAACACCGAGAAGTCACAGCTTTTGCCAGAGAAGTGCAAATCACTCAGCAAGTGGGAGCAACTGATGCTACTGAGCTGTGGCTGCGTGCATATGAACAGGCATATGCACATAACACAGCACTCTCTGGACTCCATCCCCGCTCTTTCTCTCTCTGGAAGACCACTAGGTAGGAAATCTGAGGAATGGTTGGGAAAGAAACTCCCACTGTCACATACAAAGGAAGTTGTGATCCAAGAAGACTATAGACTCAACTCCAGAGAAACTACCTCCACTCCCCCAGGGTCTATAGACCCTCCCCAGACCAAGAAGACTACAGGAGACATTGTTGCTCATTAATAATTTCCATAATCCTCACTATCAGCTACTAAGCTAGCAGCCTACTCCACATAAGCAATAATAATTTATGGTTGGAGTTAATGGGCTGTTTTATAGGAACCCACAATTATAATTGGATGTCAAGTGTTGTGAATCTCAGCGGATGGAAAGCGACAACTACTGGGGCCTGGTGTTTAATTTTTTAATGTGATTATTAAATTTCCTATCTCCTGGCTCCTGTATCCTTCCTCGGTGTGGCTTCCAGCTGCGGCTCCACTCTGTCCGCACTGTCTTCCCTGGCCGAGAATCTTGAAATTTGCTTCATACGCTGGCTTCTAGCCCCATGGGTTTTTCTTTGTGTATGGTCTAGATCCTGGAAAAGTAGGGTATGTACTGGATGGGAGAGAGGGTGGCTCAGTTGCGAAAGGGCTTGCCAAGTAGACGAGAGAACCTGAGATTGACCCCAGCCACGTCTACAAATGCTAGGCTTGGTGACATGCACTTGCAGTCCCAGCAGTGGAGCAGTAGAGACAAGAGGATCCCTGGGACTTTCTGTCCAACCAGTCTAGCATAACTGGTGATCTCCAGGTCAACAAGACACCCGGCTCAAATGAAGGCTGATGGCACTCCTGAAGATGACAATCGAGGTTGTCCTCTGGCCTCCACATGCACCTCCACACAAGCGCACACCCACAAACATACACACACAACTTTTTTGGTTGGGAACACCCCCAAAATTAAACTCTGACAAAGGACGTGGGAGTCGTCCAGCTTGCTTTGCCCATGCTGAACCTACACACGTGACCTGGTGGCCTCTAGCTCACTCAGGTGATAACTGCGTTAATTACTGTCCCAACTTGCTTTTCTGTCACTGGGAAAACATTCAGATCAAAATCAAATCATGAGAGGAAAGGGTTTGTTTGGTTTCTGCTTCTGGGTAACAGCCTGTCATTGAGGAAAGTCGGGGAAGGAACTCAAAGCAGAAACCTGGAGGCAGGAGCCATAAAGAGACACTGCTATTGACTCTCTCTTGGGCTCATACTCTCCATAACACCAGCCTGGGCTCAGGGTTCTGAGAAAGTGGACAGAGACCCACCAGATTCCCTGAGGCCTGGGCTTACAAATGATAAACCATCATGATATTATGTCATACCAAGTGCTATGGCCAGCCTAGTTCCGAGGACTGGGGACATAAATTCTGTCTTTAATAGGAGGACCTTGAGGGTCACATCCAAAAAGAAAGTATCAAAGGATGGAAAGAATGGTGACCATTTGGAGGGTGGATATCTGTGGTTTAAATCTGAAATAGCCCTCACAGGCTGAAGTTCTGAACACTTGATCCTAGCTAGTGACACTATTTCGAGGGACTACCAAACCACTAGTAGGTTGGATCTAGCTGTTGAAAGTAGATCTCGAGAGACAGGCCTTGGAAGGTTGAACTTTGACATAGGTTTCTGCTGTATTTCCCAGTCCTCCAGCATATGAGGAGCTTCCACAAGTGTTCCCACAACCACCTGAGTAGCTTCAGCGTGTCTTCCTTCCCATCCACCCTGGCAGACTTATACTCTGAACATCTCAGCCCAAACAAGTCTTTTCCTCTGTTGAAACCTCGGTAATCTAGGTGCTGCTGTGAGGACCTGACGGGCCACCTACAACCCCCACCCCCAGTTTCTCTCCCATCACAAGGAGCCAAGCCCTTCCCTGCCTGTCACTCAGGGACCATAGGCACCCTACCTGCTGTCACACAGCACAGGTCTCATGTCAACAAAGCCTGCTTCCTTGTGGTGCAGGACTTCCCTTGCCCTCAGGAGCCTTTAAGAGTAGATGCCTTGCTTTGCCTATGGGACTATAAAGCCTCTGGTTGGTAGCATTACTGTTGGCTGCAGTGGTGAGAGACCTCTTACCTGAAGGCCAGTTCAACTCAACACTTTCCTTAGAAACCTCTTTCCTCATCTCCCACCTCCAAACCTGCCAGGGCCCTGAAGTACTTCTGTTGGGTGTGTTGGACACAGTGACATAAAGCTAAGTGACGAAGACATTGATAAGCTATGTATTCCTTGTCCTCTTTAGATCTCATTAGTCTTTAAAAGCTTGACAAGAGGCCAGAGTGAATGGCACACGTGTCTTTAGATAACACATGTGTTGCTTAGCATTTTGAACCCCAGTATCTTTGTCCTTAAAGCTACGTTAAGAGGCAGGACTGTCGGCTCCCATCCTGCTCCCATGACCCCTTTAGGACCTGCAAAACTGTCTGCTGTTGGCAGAACAAAAAGAAAGAACTGAATGGTAGATTGATGTCGTCACTGCCTGGCTACCGTGTCCAGCTCAGATCTCAGGTGGGCCTGGCCTCCAGTGGCCAAAGCCAAGGCCACAGACACTGATCACCAGGAAGACAGTCCTTCATCCTTTCCCAGGTGGCTATGACAGCAGAGGAAAAGGCAGGGAGGGTGGTGTGGACTACAAGGGCATGATTTATTCCCCTTTCCATTTTCTGCTCAAGGCTGTGGGAGAAGCTGGAAGGATGCCCCATGCCTAGCTCTCTCAAGGTAACTAAAGCGTAACACCAATATTTTCCCTCCTGCCCTAGTCTTCCGTCTACTTTTCCCCCAAGGCAGTGCTAACTAGGCCACATAAAACTCCTCTCATTACTGTTTGCTTCATTTGCATTTTCCAATTATAATAGTATTGTCCTAAACTGAGGGTCCTGTTACTGGGGCAACCAGAAGTGGTGCTTATGCAGATTCAGCCTTTACTTCAGACATCACTTCTACTACTTAAAGGTCCGCTCCCAGGGACTCCGAGAACAGGAGACACCCTGCAGTCTTTCCTTCCCTTTCCCCTCGTTTGGTCTTTGTGCAGACAAGATGTAGCTGGGCTTCTCCTGAGTTGCTCGCATAATTCATTCTAGTCCTTACTTACCAGCTGCAGTCTTACCCCTCTTAGGAGCATACTCCCCTCAGATCAATACTGCCCACTCAACGCCTACCCTGTGGGGCCAGGATGAGGTTAAGTACAAAATGCATTGAAGATTTTAGTACCTTGCTCGGTGCATTGGAAAGAGCTCAATAAAGATTAACTGCCAGCATTACTACCACTATTAATATCGGTGTTAATATTAATCTGTCCCCACCCTCATTATAGTATTTACATGGCTTATTGCTTCCACAGCTCTTACTTCAGAATTTTAAATTCTCTCCTCACAGTTCACTCCACGGTTACCTCTAACCAGGTAAACTCAAGCCACAGTGTGGCAACCGTCTGCTCTGGACGACTTCCAGATGGGAGAGACTAGAGACTCCCCTGTGTTCTCCTTATTGACTCCTGTCCCAAGCAGAGGCCAATGCCACAGGGAACGGGTGGTCCTGTGCAGGTCCTTCTAGGTCTCCCTTCCAAACTACGATGAGGATAGCAGCAGCTGGCGGGAAATGAGTCAGACATAGTCCGCTCTGCTGGAATAGCTATAAATAGGGAAAGTCAATGGATTGGAAAGGCAAGTGTTTAACAGCTAAGTGCTCTTCGCAACAGCAGGCCCGCGCCTCGTTCTATCAGGCAGTATTTACATGAAAGAAGGTGTGGAAGTGCCTACGATATCGTTAGTCGTGCGCCGCTTCCTTAACATGAACATGGAAGTCTGGGAGGAGCAACATCCGGGGAGGACCTCAAGGACACCCCAACAGCCAAGGTTCCCAGAAACAGACCAAGCCATCTCTTGTCCAACCAGAAACTGTTGCTATGCCCCCTCATCCTCTCCGCTCTCAACTCTCAGCCCACCAGAACTATACAGAGTGGAAGTGGCTCTGTGTCCCAAAGCCAGGGGTGTCAAATGGACAGATCTGCTTAGTCCCCAGCCTGAGACCCATAACATGCACTGCGGCTTCCATCTGCTTCTCAGGGCATCCCTCGTGGAGAACACCAAGCCAACGAGCAGAGGTTCTTTGGTATCAATTGTCCCCTCGTTCATATCCTTCATCTTAGCTGTGGGTTCTGTCTTTCACATCCCCCCCAGCATGCGATACATGTGAAACTGGAATCCATTGTCTGTGGCCTCATATCTATGGTCGTGCTGTTGATACACATTAGTAGTTAACCCTGAGTTGACAACAATGCATCAGCGTCACATTAAGGAAAGAAATAAAAACGCTTCCCCTTGGAGTCGTTTAACTGAGACAAAGTCCAGATTTGAACTCTGTTTCCTGCTCCCTGGGTCTTCAGTCCTTTGTCTCTCTGTTGTGTGAGTCTGCATCTGTGCCTGCTTCTGCATCTGTGTCTGTCCCTTTGGGTCTGTATGTATATGTCTTTCTGTGTGTCTCTATGTGTTGAGACTGTGTCTGCTGTGTGTGTGTATGTGTGTGTGTGTTTGTGTGTGTGTGTGTGTGTGTGGTGCGCATGTATCTTTGTCTGCCTAATTGTGACTGTGAATAGCGTGACCGTCGGTCCCTAACAAGCGCTATCACCCTGTATTTAGTGAACAGCATAGAAAGCCCCACATGGAGAAGGACTGGGATACTTGACAGAAATCTTTAACAGAGTTCTACAAAGGGTTAAGTCACTGACGGGCTCCATCTTTGTTTATCGACCCATATCCATAAGTGGGTGCTTTCAACCTTTTGGGTAGATTTTAGGAAGTTTTCTGCTTTCATCTAGTGAGTCATCTGCATGATTCTGAGTCAGGAGCATGGGAGAGTGCAGAGGAGCGCAGTCATGCAATCTCAGGCTGTAAATGTTGACTCCAGGAGACATCAAAGGCAAGCAAGGTCAGTCGTTACATCGCTCTCTTAAGAGCAGGTGAAACAGACCGGCTGAGTAAATACATATTATGACTGCAGTCTTGTGTGTATTATTACCTCTGGCTTTGAGGTCCAGCGGAAGTTCCAGTCTCTTAGAAATTAAGAGATAGCTTCAGAGTACGGCATCACCACACTTGGATATGCTGAGCACCTATTTCTTTGGGGGTCTTTCTCCTCCCACTCTGCTATGTGAATTTACTGCTATCTAGAGATACCATGTGCCATAATTTAAAACAGCCGCATCTTTTACTTGGTCTAAGGGAAGTCACCTCCCTTTCTTTCCGAGTCTTCAGAGCCACCCCGGGTTCCTCCTACAAGCCTACCCTTAACCATTTCGGACACCTTAGGAAATTTTCTGCCCTTATCCCCAATGCATTTACCTCCCAAGGCAACCAAACATCAAGTTGATCATCTGTGTGCGTGTGAGGAAGAAAGGCAAGTAGTGGCCAGGCAGTAGCATTTAGGAAATGCTGATCCCGCACTCTACCTAGACAAACAGTCTGTCCTTTCAGGAACTCCCCGACGCCCACACACTCAAAGCGCCAAGGTTCTGTTTTAGCCGAGCCTTGGCGATCTTCTCTTGCCCACCAGCTCTTTTTTGGCTCAGCTTGCTCATACAGGAGCCAGTGAGGTGGTCTCAGAAAGAAGTGGAAGCTGGGCAGGATGCCTTATGGATCGACTTTGTCTTGTCATTGGTTTCTGACACTTTTTTTTTTTTAAATCGTGGATTTCCATTTCAAGGACCACTCAAAATAAAATCGCCACGTGGCAAACATGGAATCACAACCGCGACCTAGATGAGGGCCCACAGCTATTGCCAACCTTGGCGTCATTTAGTCATTCGAAGAAATGAGGGGTTCCTGATCAGGAGCACAAACAACAGGATATGAACGTGGGAGCAAGGTTGGTAGACTTGGCGTGGACAAGGAAAGGAGGGAGGTAGGACCGGCGAGAGCAATCAGGACGTGTTGTCTGTAGTATGAAATTGTGAAAGAATACATTTAATTAATGATAAAATAAGCCAGTAGCTGGCTGTTCTATGCAGAGCCTGGGGCACGGGGAGGCTCCAAATAATGATTTGGGTTTTTTGTTTTCACATATTTTATTAATAATTTTTGAATGTCTATGATGGTCACTATCCTCAGCTGGAAGGACATAGCAGTGAAGGAGAAAGTCGAGGTGGCTTGTGGAAGACTATTTTGGGGGATATTTTTGTTAGTTTTTGCCAACTAGATGCTAACTAGATCCACCCAGGAAGAGGGAACCTCGCTTGAGGAATTGCAGAAGTTTTTTTTTTATTTTATTTTTTGGGTTTTTTTTTTGTTTTTTGTTTTTTGTTTTTTCGAGACAGGGTTTCCCTGTAGTTTCTAGAGCCTGTCCTGGAACTAGCTCTTGTAGACCAGGCTGGCCTCAAACTCAGAGATCCGCCTGCCTCTGCCTCCCGAGTGCTGGGATTAAAGGCGTGCGCCACCACCGCCCGGCAGTTTTTTTTTTTTAAATTAATGGTTGGTGTGGGAGAGTCCAGCTGACTGAGGGTGATGCTGCCTCTGGACAGGTGGTGCTGGGTTATGTAAGAAAGGGAGCTGAGCAGGCCATGGAGAGCAGGAGAGTGCTCAGGGTTCCTCCACCGTTCCTGCCTCAAGCTTCTTTCCTAGCTCCTCTCAACTGATAGACCCGTAAGACGAAATAAGCCTTTTTTTCCCCTAAATTCTTTAGGGTCACAGTGTTTATCACAATGGCAGAGAAAGCCAACTAGAATGTGGGGTATACATACGATGAAGGAAGACACAAATAAATTCATGACAGAAAGAGAAAAATGCAGAATAAGGGACAGAGGATGGCAAAGGTCCTCATTTCACGTAGGCTGAAAGGTGAGGGTCTTTCAAATGAGGTGACTCGATACAACACTGCCAATGACAGACAGGTGACAGGAGAAGATCATACCTGAGACTGAGAAAAAAAGGCGATTGTGCTCGGTGGGGAGCAGAAGGATGGAGAATGCACAAAGCACTGTAAGCTCTGGGACAGGACGACCGAAGCCTCAGTGAAACCCAAAAGACCCAAGCCCGGCAGAGTTCATCATAACAGACATTCAGCTCAACATTAAGCGAGAGTCTCAAGCCCAAAGCAATGTGATGAATCCCCATAAACTCTCCCAGGCTCAGGTGCACAGAGGAAATGTGAGTAGAGAGAGAAGCAGACAGCCCAGGACATGGGGAGACTGGTAAGGTGGCCAAGAATGGCAGCAGAAACAGAGAGCTGGACATAGCTAGGATGTCTTGGTTTGTCTTCTGTGGCTATACCTGAATACTTCAGGCAGGTAAAGAATCGAAGTTTATTTGGCTCAGCCTTGGTATCTGGCAAATGCCTTCTCGCCATATCAAAACATGGTGGGCAGCATTTGGTGGTCAAACCAAGCAAGCTTGCCAACTTGATCTTCCTCCCTAGTCCTGAAAAGTCACTAATGCCATCATGGAGGACCCATCTCCACAGCTTCGTCTAATCATAATTTTCTCTCACAGACCCCCACATCCAAATTCTAGTAACACATGGCCTTGGTGATTACGATCCTAACACATAAATTCTGGGGTAGCCGATATTCAAACCACAGCACAGAGAGTATTCTGGTCAGGGAGATGGCAGGGTCATAGTGAAAAACGGAATATTAGGGTTGAAATAAAAAGAAAGGAGCCCAGCACGATTTAGATACCCTCTCTATTCTAGAGAAATCTACGGATTACAAAAGACCCCTCCCACCCCGTGCAAGGTAGAAGTCAGGGCCACCTATGCCACCATCATGCCTTTGAGATTATTATCATTTAAGTCTTTACAATGAGAAGTTTGTGTAAAACACTCTATTCTCGTCAATACCCCACACCACGGACCAACTTCTTATGATTTTGTCTTGGAACTCGCTAGAACATTTATTCATACTCTCCGTTTGCCTTATCAGGACAATCTAGAACTTAGAAACTCCATCTGGGTGCTCTCCTAACCTAGAAGACACACGCATCGGGTGGTGTTTTGTTCATTAGATTCTGCAGATGACATATCCTCGGTTACCTTAGCCCCCTCTAGCTTAGGTCACGGCAGCGCATTCATTATCTGTAAATACACTGGCAGCACCCAATTCTCTAATTCGGTATAAGCCGCGGCGTGCTTGTGTGCAGGAACCGGTTCTTAGTGGCGCAGCACTGGATCAACACCACGGTGTAAGTTTCATCCCAAGCGCCATCTTGGACTGGACTGTATGGAAGGCTATATGCTCCATTGCTCTAAGCTTCCGGAGAAAGACTCTTGACTGCCAAAGAGGGCTGATGTAGATTAGTCATGTCCGCAAGCTGTACGAATAGCAGAGGACTTTAGCGGCAACACCTTGTAGAAGTCGCCTCCTAATACCATTTCACGGATGAAGAAATTGAACCCCAAAGAAGTGGCCCCTAATTACAGTTGGAATAACGTTTGAGTCGCACATTAGAGGGTTCTGGCATGCAGAATCTTATGTCCCCTGTTGGAGGCCCCTCCTGCCTGACTCCTAGACAGAAAGGGGTAGGGAAGATTGCTGGCTTACGGTGTCGCCATCCACCAGCTTCCCCATCCAGATTCCTTTCTTCCCACCACAAACATTCCAGGTACTCCCAGAGTTTTTGGGAACTACTGTTGGGAGCTCAGGCCGGCTCCCCCTCCCTTTGCCAGCCTCCAGGGACAAGGAAGTCTCAAATGGCATGGCTCGGTCCCTGCAAACCCCTCTGGGGCCTTGGCCTGAGCCCCTCTCGTGGTCCCCAGCCGTGCAGCCCCCGCTTCACTCTCTGCCCTCCACCAGACAAGGGCTCCACTATTGATCCTGGCGCTGCCTGCAGCCGCCTGTGCCAAGAGATGCAATTTACCACCAGCTTGGAGGTCACCGCGGAGGAGGCCAGCCGCCTGCTGGCGCTTTTATGTCGCTATAAAAAACCATTTAAAGGGCCACTTTGAGAGCCTCGGAGCAGCTTGCAGCACAGGAGGAGGGAGGCTGCGGAATCTAGGGAGCGTACCGCCACGGGGCTTCCTTTCAAGCGCCCCAATCAGATTCTAAACCCCAGAAACCTGTTTCCTCTCTCCATGAACCCGGGTACATGCATGTATATGGCACCTTAGGGCGCCGGGTACAGTCCCCATAGGAGGATGCAATCAGGACCCTTCTTTACTCCCAGTCACCTCTACAACCCCTGTGTCTTGCTCTGCGCGGACATACCCCTCCACCTTCCTTTTCCATCTGTAGGCAGAGGTAGATGCAATTATTTTAATGCCCATTTCTCAGCGGGAAAACCCAAAGAACAGAAAAGTGAAGTGAGCTACGGAAAGTTTCACAGCTGGCAAACAGGAAAGCCTGGGTTTAAGGCAGGATCGTCCGAACCCAAAGCCAGTATCTTAATCTCCTTAGGACTCCGTGGCACCACATTTTGGCAAATCTAAGGCCCTCAATTCAGCCACAAAAACTCAGCCACTTGCTTAATAACAAGGAGGGCGAAAACCATGTTGCAATCACCCGGCTCTGCCTGCTCGATTATGCCACCTACAGGTAGAGTTGGTCATTGCTTCATGGGCCACCACTAAACTCTCCATTTCTTTTTTAAGTTCCTTGGGGTACCGACCATTCATGAGACTTTTCTTGATTTCTGACCTAGGTCAGAAGCATAGAACTGGCCGGTAGGTTGGGACCATAAATGCTTACAGTCTAGGGGGGGGGGGGGCATTTAAACAGGTGATTCTGCTGTGAAATCAGGGAAGGAAGCCCGGCAGCCTACAGAGTGCGTCCTCGAGTTAGAGTCCGAAGGATGAGTTATCTAGGCCAAGAAGAGTCGGGAAATGAGTTTCCGGCATGAATGAAGACTCGGAGATGATGGAGGACACAGCCCTGCTGGCAGTCATCAGTTGCCACAGCAACGAAGTCATCCCACCATGTCCACTCCGCATATGGTCTTACACACAGTGTTATGCAAGTATCAGATGCCTGCCTTCTCCATAGAAAACCTGAGCCCTCTCAGAGAAGCAACGCGGATCAGGCCCAGTGGGACTTCGTGCTAGTTTCTTTGAAGTTTGCTGTTTTGATTCGTTTGTTGTTTTGAGACAGAGCCTGGCTGCATAGCCCAGGCTGGCCTGGGACTTGCAACCCTGCCACTGAGGTTACGGGTGACCACTGTCACTGACAGGATCTCTAGATGGTTCATGCAAGCTAATTTGTTACTTCTTAAGTGACCTAAGAGCTCAATGATGAGAGACCCAGCTAGCGTTTCCTTTCTACACAGTCACTGAAGATACAGTGTGCCCCCAGCCTTCCTTGAACATCAACAGCAGCAGATGCAGGCTTCCTCTCAAGGGGAGAGAGGCAAGGAAGGCCGCTGTCAATAACCCACACTGGAATGCAGAAGAAATTGGAGTCTGGTGTCAGTGGAGAACGACCCTGTGCACCTCACCATGAAAAGGGGTGCAGGGGAGTATCTTCATCCAACGCCTGCCCGTGGTGTGTGGGCGCTTGCTTTGCAAGCCTCCTCCAAAGCACCTCCTCCTCTCTGCAGACCCCAGGACCACTTTCACCGCGATCCTTCAGCTTCCACCTCTGCTTCAGGCTTCCTGGGCTTCCTGTTCCGCTTTTCCTAGGTGTCATCTCAGTGCTGAGTCCAGCTCCTCTGCCTGTGGAGGCTCCACACTCCCCCTCCCGGCTTAGTTCCCCATCTTGGCCATCTGTCTTTCTGGCTTCACCAGTCTGGATTTTTCAATCTCTGTTTCCCAGAGTGCGATGGTTGGTCTTGGTTGTCAGCTTGACTGGATAAGGAGATGGGAAGGAGTCATGAAATGTACCTCTCTATATCTGTGGAGGGCATTTCAGAGATGATTGGCAGGTGGGGCAATGAGTAGGGTAGCTAGGCAGGCCTAGAATGTGGGCAGCATCTTCCAATGGTCTGGAGGCCCGATGGAAGGAAGCAATAGGAAGACAGAGAGTACCTCCTGCCAGCCCCCTCTTCCAGTGAGGGGCCCACGACTATGTTCTGCCCATGTCAGACTTCAGCTTCTTCTGCCTCTCGGTGTGGAGTCAACATCAGAGACTCTCCAGGGCGCCCCACGCTTCGGGTTAGCATTGCAGCTTCATGGACTGGGTAGGCCTGGCTTCTCTGCCTCTCCAGCAAACGGACTGCCACATTGGACCACCTGACCCCTGCGGTGCAAGTCAATCTGATCAATCATCTTTGTAACATGTATCTATTCCAGTATTTTTTCTCTAGAGAATTCTAATATGAAGAACAACCCCACCCTGAATATCTCCCTCCCTCCCTCTCTCCCTCTGAGAAAAGAATCGAAGAGAGAAGAGAGGGAGAGCGAGACCTTCTCTACTCTTTCCTTCTCTCCTAGTTCACGTCCCTCCCCCTCTCTCTCTCTCTCTGTCTCTCTCCTTCCCTCCTTCCCTCCCTCTCTACCTCCCTCCCTTCCTCCCTCTCTCTCTCTCTCTCTGTCTCTCTCTCTCTCTGTCTCTCTCCTTCCCTCCTTCCCTCCCTCTCTACCTCCCTACCTCCCTCCCTCCCTCCCTTCCGCTCTCCTTTATCCTCCACTGATTCCCATAGGAACAGGTCTTCTACTATCATAGCATCTAGAGAAGTCAGCCAATAAGGCCACCACTCCTTAAACACTTTCTGCCTGCTTGGGTTCATTCATTTGTCATGGAACCATGTGACTATTGGTCACCCTCATTCTGCAGATGGGGAAACTGAGGCCTGGAGAGGAAATGAATATAAAATAGTCACCCAGTCATAGCATCACAGTGGTAGTAAATCCCAGCTCTAACCACCACTGTGTTTGAAGGGTTTGTCTTGAAGGGACCCTCAAAGAGGAGACCCACCCAGCATGTCCCTTGCTATACCCCTTTTATGCCTGAGGCCCTCAGTGAATAGTTGTTGACATAAACAAACGCTCAGATACCTTAAAGACTCTTCTTCCCCCCAGCTTTCCCAGAGACTTTTCCTGTAAATTATAAGTTTTATAATTTAGTGTAATAAATACACTTGGTTATAATATGTATCATTGTGTCTCATCATTCCTAAATTACTTTATGAATTAAATAACTCAAAAATAAAATAGAATGAACTCAATACAGTCCTGAGCCTATTCATCCATTCCTTTGCCCTTGCTGTCAAATGCCAGTGCTTTCTTAAATATGAGAGAACACTGTCAAAATATTAATTTGGAATAGCTCATGAGATACACTCAGGCATGGCAGTATTTAAAAAAACTCAAGAGGGAGACAAAAATAATCAAAATGAATGGATTTGGGAAGTCCTATTCTAAATGCAACAAGTCTGAAAATATTTACTGAAAGAAATATACCCACCCAAGGAAGGCTTTTTGTCAGGAAGAAGAGAAAGAGGTGTCTACAAGAATAAAATGGAGCAAATTTGGAAAATGTTCAGCAGAAATAAAAAGGTAAGTTAAACCCCCCCTTGGGCAAATGGAGAAAAATGTCCATATATGTGGGTCCTTCTGTGACCTAAATACCCACTCCAACATTGCAATAACTACTGATAAAATAGAGCAGTTGAAACTCTATGATAGGTTATGTGTATGTGCTCTCTCTCTCTCTCTCTCTCTCTCTCTCTCTCTCTCTTTCTCTCTCTCATTCTCAAGGTATCTTACTGGACTTTTATGTCTCCACATAAGGAAGCACTTTACAGTTTCTCTTTGGCGTCTCCAAACATCATTAAGTAAAACAAGGGTTACCTGAGTACATGCACTGTGCTGTCCCAAACAGCCACCTGAGTGCTGAGGTAGGCACTAAGTGACTGATAGAAGGGTGGTGTACGCAGACCGGATACTCTGAACAAAGGGGTGATCTGTGTCTCGGGATAAATAAGGTGTAAAATTTTAGTTATGCTACTTAGAACAACACGAAGTAAAACCTACTGACCATTTATTTCTGGAATGCTCCATTTAGTATTTTCAGTGTGTGATTCTTCACCACAACCTCAGAAAATGAAACCCCATATTATAGAGGGTCACTGTGCTTCCCCTATAGAGAGGACTGGGCATGGTACTCCTCCATGTTAATTTTAGGCAAATTGGGTTTAGATAAATGGTTGATAGCCCACTTTCTTACCCCCAACACTCCTTCCTTTAGGCCACAAACTTTCATGAGTCTGAAAACCACTATGGAACAGATTTCTGAAGCTGAGCCCCAAAGATACTGACTTAGTGGCCTGGATGGGTCCGGATGTCCTCATGGGGTCACTCATGAGATCTGCTTAATCACAGCGGGTAACTTGGGTATCTGGTGGCACGCAATGTACTTGAGAAGAAAATAGATAGTCTTCCTTCTCACATCAAATGGCCTTTTCATGTTTCTGGCTCAACGTGCATGCAAACAGAAACCTTCAAGTTATCAGTGACTCAAACAGCCAGCATGCATTGATTTCTCCTTCAGTAATCAGCCCTGATGTAAGAGGTCCAAGAGTAGCCTGCTGACTCTGTGGTCCCCAGGGACCCAAGCTCCTTCTGTGTCCACTCTTGCCACCACTTGATCCAAGATTGGCTGCTTGTAACCAGTCATTCCAGACAGAGAGAGAGAGAGAGAGAGAGAGAGAGAGAGAGAGAGAGAGAGAGAGAGAGAGAGAGAGAGAGAGAGAGAGAGAGAGAGAAATGTTCTTCTCTTTTAAGGGGACTTCCTTGAAAGCTATACAATACTCTAAGAACATCTCATTGACTTCAACCTAATCACACACACACTAGCTGCAAGCAAGGGCAGAAGATAGCTTTTATCCCGAATGGTGATGAGCCCAACTCACATCAACAGCTGGCAAACCAAAGAGGAGGAGTGGGATATTTGCAGTCTTGGCCACAGAGTCCGCGCTTCTGTACCAATCATCAGGGCAGACCTCCCGCCCTTCAGCTGCTGGCATGTCCTCATGTGACTGACACCATTCTAAACGTCTTACAGATTCTTTTCCTTCCTCATCCTCCAGGCTTCCCCCTCAGCTTTTTGCAGTCTGCCCAGTGGTGAGATGTGAGTCTCCTCCAGCAAAATGGATTGCCTTGATGGACTGATTTGGAGTGCTGTTTTTGTTTTAGTTTGAGATCCAGGCTGTTTCAGAGAGGAGTCCAGAGTACTGGGCCCTCTTTCACAAACTAATTGAGAATCTAGCCATACTAGGAGCACCCCCCTCCGATATGTGCTCTACAGCTGACTCAGCCAAGTAGGGCTGCCCTGTGGAAGACACATGAAACACCGACACACACACACACACACACACACACACACACACACACACACACACACACACACACACCCCATACTTCTTAGGCTCTTGTTTTTCTTTCTTTCTTTTTTGAGAGTGCTGGGATCAAGCCTCCTGCAGACTGGGCAGACACTTTACTACTGATCTGTAACCATAGTCTTCCTTTGACTTTTCATTTTAAGACAGGGTCTCTCTAACTTGCCCAAGCTGTAGCTCAGGCAGACCTTAAACTTGGGATCTTCCTTTCTCAACTCTGATGCTACTCCTGCCAAATTGATGGCCCCCGAGTTCTATGTCCTCTCCTAAGGGACCTTCCAAGCTTGGCTCATAGCAAAGGGCACAACATAGCCAGGATGGCAAGCCTCAATTTAAATCCTGTATGTCTAACCTCCTACTGCTGGGAATGGGTGCAGTAAACTCTGGAATAACGTAAGGGGCTTTGCTTCAAAGGAACTCGGGCTCATTAGATGTGGTCTGTGAGTCTGTGCAGCTCAAAGCCATGGACCTAGCAAGTATTGAGGTGCACATCTTCAGTCCCAGCACTCAGGGGCTACAGAAAGGGATCAAGGATTAGAAGTCAGTGTGGATTACATGGTGAGCCTGACATAAACTCATGAACCTATAAGTTACTGAGCCCCCATAATTCTTAACTCATAGGTGTTACAAAGATGTGGCAACATCACAAATCCCTGCCCGCACATTCTGAGCCGGATCTTACCCTACTCTTACCCAAATGGAGAATGTTAGCTAATCAAGAGGAAATGTCAGACAAGCCCAGATTGAGAAACATCTACAGCATAACAGACAAAAGCCCTCCAAAGTGTCAAGGTCCTGAAAGACAGAGCCCATGTTGAGGAAGTCAGGAAGGCAGGAGGATGCAATGCAAATGGGGTCCTGGATAGGAAGGGATGTTTGGATAACCCTGCTGAAATCTGTGTCAACTCTGTAGTCTTCACAGTTGACTGTTCTTGATGATCCAATTACAGTTTTGTAAGATGTTGGCATTGGTGAAAGCCAGTTCCAGGACGTTCACAAACATCCTATCACTTGATCAACTTATCTATATCTAAAATAATTTCCAAATAAAACATTAAAAATAAAATGTTTACAGAGATTTCTGTTCCATCTGATACCATATCCATTTAGTTCCAAATAAATACACAGAGGTCTACATTTATCATAAACTGATTGGCCTAGTAGCTCAGGCTTCCTATTAACTCTTGTAATTTATATTAGCCTATAATTCTTGTCTGTGTTAACCTTGTGGCTTGGTACCTTTTTCAGCGAGGCAGTCACATCTTGCTTGCTCTGTGTCTGGTGACGACTGCAGACTCTTTCCTCTTCCCAGAATTCTCCTGTTCTTCTTGCCCTACCTATACTTCCTGCCTGGCTACTGGCCAGTGTTTATTTAAAACACAAGTGACAGGGTACAGACCACTGTCCCAATAAAGTCATTATAAAAATGTTTATCTTGGAGCTGTGGAGGTGGTTCAATCAATAAAATTCTTGCCACACAAGTATGAGGAGTTGAGTTCAGCCTCCAATACCCATGTGCAAACCTAGGTGTTGTGACACATGTTTATAATCCAGCACAGGGAGAGGGGATGTAAAGACAAGAACATTCCTAGGGCTTGCGAACCTAGTCTCCTTGGTGAGTTCTAGGTCATTGAGAGACCCTATTTAAAGGAAAAAAACAGGGAGGGAGAGAATGGAGGAAGGAACAGAAAGGTGGGGGTAGCCTGAGGAATGACATTGGGACCCATGACCTACACACACACATGCACCAGCATACCCTCACACACGTGTACACCCTCACTTAGTTTATCTCGTGGAGGCACAATGATGATGAAGACATCACATACATGAAGAATGCATTGCTACAGCTGGGGCACTCGTCTGTCATCACAGCGCTCAGGAGGATGGAGTGTTGGAGGCCAGCCTGGCTCCATGGCAGGGCCACCTGCTGCTCTGGAATCACTGGGCATCAACCAGATTGAAGACTCACTGCATGCCACTCTGGCTGGTAGAGGAAGGTAGCACCATACTTCTTTCAGAGGTAAACCTGAAGCCCGGACAAGGTTCTAGCTTACCCACTTGAGCACAGTCTGCCTTTGCCAGGTCTGCAGGGAGCTCTCTCCTGGGGGCTGCCCATACAGCCTAGGGGAGCCCACTCTGCTCTCACCCATGCCTCCCGCCTCAAACCCACCCTTTTCCGACTCTGATTTATGCTTCCGGAAAACGGCTGGTCTTGCCAGCTTCCTGCTCCTGCCTTTGGATTTCATTAGCAAGCCCCATTCTAATTGAACTTTCGTTCACTGGCCACAGATCGGCAGTTAATCAAGCTGTTCCCAGCTTGGCTCACTCCTTTGGTGGGGGCAGAGACTTCAAGCAGCACTCAGACCTACTCCTGGGGCAACATACCCTTCTCTCCAACTGTGTCCTCCGTCTCCCTGTGTTCCCAGGACACGGTGCTCTTAGTGATTTCTAAAGAAGGCTGTTAGATTTGGATGGTAATCACAGCCCCTTCTGGCACATTCCCTGGACTCTTGGCCTCATTAGAAATCCTCTCCTCGCCTGCTTCCAGCCTCTCGCTTACAAGTAAACGCTAGCCTCTGCTCTCCTGCCTGCCAGACTCTTGGGGCACCTCATTGACTTGTTTCTTAAAGTAACATTTATTGTTGCTTTCTCTCATTCTCTGATTAAAGAAAGAATATGTGCTCATTGCAGAAAAATTGGAAAATGGGAAGAAATCACAAAGAAGAAAATAAAACTCAATCATAATGTCACCAGCCAGAAATAAGCCCCGCTGATATATGAAAGTGCAGAGGTTCCTTGACTTCCTTAAATATGACTTTTGTGAAAAATTACACATCATAGGTCCAAATCCCTATCCAGAGAGCCAAACTGCAAGTGGAAGCAGGGTGGTTCACCCCACTGCATGATTGCAATGGACACCATTCTTGTAACCTACAGGAATGGCAACTCCTAAGGTTGTGTGGTACAGTCTACACAGCTGTATGTGGTAGTTGTGAATTAAAAAAAATACAGCGTGGAGCAAGTGTTAAGCAAACTACCACCGAGCACAATTCTAGGATTCTTCAGAAAATCTGGAAATTTGGCAGATCCAGTGTGGATCACAGGGCCCCTGCCAGCTGAAGACGAGTTGAGGTCACCCAAAGATCATCACTCCTGGCCCAGGTTTCCCTTCACACTCTTACTGGCCTACCTACTGACCCCCTCTCTTTTTTTCTTTTCAAAGGAATGTCCCCAAAGCCTTTGTCTTAAGCAATCATCCTTGGTTGGTCTGGCTGTCCTGAGTTAGGAGATAAAGAGGGAAAGCCATTATGTCTGCCCCTCCATGGTGCAGAGGCCAGTAGGGTGGTGCTTCAGTCACACCTGACCCAGATCCTGAGGTGAGGAGGGAAGAGGACCAGCAGGCAGGGGAGATGCTCCGGCTTGCCTCTCCCTTGTTCCTCATGCACCATTCCTTCCTTGAAAAGGTATTCCTTCTCATGTGACCATGGCAGGCAGAGGAGTCATTCTGTGATGGACTGTGAGTGACATGGGAACCAGACATGAGTCTGGAGTGAACCCCAGCTGTGTTCCTATGACCTGCAAAGGCACCTTCTTTGCCCTTGTCATCTTAGGTCCTTCTCGGCTTCTCTCTGCTTCTTGGATGCTAAGAGGTGAGCAGCCCCCCAGTTCCCTCTTACATCACTGTCTTGCCAAGGGCCTAAAGGCCATGGAGCCAGCTGACCTTGGTTTGACATCTTTGAAACCATTAGACAAAATGTATCTTTCCTCCTTTGTATTTCTCTGAGGAATTTGTCACAGCAACAAAATGTCTGAGAAATGCAGAGTCTACCGAGAAAAGGAACCCACACACTGTCTGGCAGTTGTCAAAAGGTATACATATGTTCTGGGGACAATCAATATTCCCATATCATGTTTACTTCTAACAATCCATACAATTCCATCGCCTGAATATTCACAGAATTGCATTTCTTGTTTGTGAGTGGTCTCAAGTTTTATACACTGGGAAAAGACTGTGGTTTATCTATGGACTAGATGCTAATCTTTGCTCATAAATGTTCACCCTATAATCCCAACACTCAGAAAGTAGATGCAAGAGCTACCCCAAGTCTAGACTATGAAAGAGTTCATCTGAAAAATAATAGTAATGGCCCAGAGAGACAGTTCAGTGTGTAATAGCTGTCTGCTCTTGTAGAGGGCCAGAGTTTGATTCCCAGCACCCATGCTCACAGTTTTCTGTAACTGCAGCTAGAGAATGTGATTCCCTCTTCTGGCTTCCTCGGGCACCAAACACACATGTATCCATCTGCATACATGCAAGCAAAATCCCAGAAAATAAAAACAAATAATCTTTTTTTAAAAAAGGTTTTCCAGGTACTTTATATAATAAATGTATCTCTATCACTTTATGCTTAGGTACCTGGTCAAATGGTATACAGCCTGCATGTCCAGCTGCCTACATACGGGTTACATCAAATTTCTAGATACGGTCTGTAAGTGTACTTGCCTCCTGATCCACCATGGCTGTAGAGATACACCATAGAGTGGGTTGCCTAAATATAGTCTTTTGAGGCATCATTCAAATATCCCTGGGGCACCTAACCTACTGAACATCGCATTCACCAGACCTTTTATTCTGGTCATGTTCTCACAGACTGGGAGGAATTGCTGTCCCTAGAGGAGGAATGTGGGCCCTCTGGAGGCTGGTTTGGAAACAGAAGGCCTTTGAACTCCTTATCTAAGGAAGGTGGTCCACAAAACTGAAAGCCCGTTATGTGCTGGATGGGGCAGAGCTGTATTACCAGGTCATCTCAGAGAAACCAAGCCCACTGAATTCCTCTTCGTGATCTTGAGGTCTCTCCTTTTAGATCCCTGAACAAATACTTACTGAACAGCAGTCCTAATCATGTAAAACATGGTCATTAACCAAACTGTGGTTATCTGGTGCGTGATTGAAGTGAGTTAAAGGACAGCATCTTTGGGCTCCCTACTTCTTAAAAGGAAGTGGGGATTCGCATAACTACCCATGCTTCCACCTGATTATACACAAAAGAATACAGAAGGAAGCCATAGGGCCCTTTGACAGTGTCTACTGGGAAAATTAGTCTGAACAAAGAAAGACATACTTACTAGTTCCATTTTAGATGCTTGAATGCCATCGGTGTTTACCTTATTTCATTAAGTTGTGCAACTCTTATTATATGTGGCCATGTGTGAGTATCATGTGTGCAGGTGCATGTGCATGTTCCACTGCACATGTGCATTTGCACACATACAGATGGAAGCCAGAGGACAACCCTGGGTGCCAGTCCCCAGGTACCATCCACTTTCTAAACAGGGCTCTTGCCATTCCAGAGTTCACGCAGAGGCTAGGTTGACTGCTCAGCCAGTTCCAGTAATCCATCTGTCTTTGCGTTCTTAGAACTGAGGTAATAAGCATGAGCCTCTACCCTCAGCTATTTTTTTTACCTATGTTGCGGGAATTGAATGCAGACCCTTCCTTATAGTTGCATGGCAAGAAATTTAGCCAACTAAGCCATCACACTAGCCCCAAAATTCAGTTGTTAAAATTTGGTTTGAGCAGGCTTACCTACAAGAGTTTGCGCATCTCAGGACATCTCTGGCAAGCAAATTGGAAATCTGCCATTGCTGGATGTTAATGACATGGAAACCATAGTAGGTGTCTGTCTCCTTTGCCCTTGACTATATGATTTGAGATTATCTGCAGCCCACCTGTAGCGGTTTGAATAGGAATGCCCCCCAGAGGCTCATATATTTGAATGCTTGGTCATTAGGGAGTGGTGCTACTTGACAGGGATTAGGAAATATGGCCTTGTTGGCGTAGGTGTGGCCTCACTGAAGGAAGTGTGTCACTAGGGGTGGGTTTGGGAGTTTCAGATTCTCAAGCCAGGCCCAGTGTCTCTCTCTCTTCCTGCTGCCTGATGATCTGGATGTATGACTCTCAATTTCTCCAGCCCCATATCTGTCTGTATGCTAACACGCTCCTTGTCGTAATGACAGTAGGCTAAACCTCTGAATCTGTAAGTCAGTCCCTGATGTTTTTCTGTGGGCTCAACAGCTGCACATGAATCTGCTGATATTTTAATTATCATCTGTGACCCTACAGCCCCTCAGTCAGCACCCTGCTGGCTACTCAGGCTGTGGCCTAGCTGGGATTCCAGTCCTGCATCCCTGGCTCTCCTGAAGCCATGATATGTAGGCTTAAACTAAGTCTATATCATTCTATTTGTTGATCAAACTCAGGAGTCAAAGACTGGGGTAAAAACCTGCTTACTCAGAGAGGCTGAGTAGCAACTAGCTGACCTTGCTTTTTGGCCAGAGACACCACAAAGATGAGTCTACTCCCTCATCCCAGAACCAAGAGGAAGCTCAAACTCCAATCCCCACCCTTTCCTTCCTGTGCATCCTCTCTATCCAAATTGCTGATTTCTCTATGGCCAATTCCAGTCAGCTAGTTGCTTGCTCCACCCCTGATTCAAGGTATAATTTTATTGGGCAGTCTCCAGGAGTGTCAGAGTGAAATCAAAATATCCTACAACAAGACCCAATTAAATGCTTTCCTTTACAAGAGTTTCCATGGCTATGGTTTCTCTTTAAATCAATAGAACATTGACTAAGACAGAAGTTGGTACCAGGAATGGGGTATTGCTGTAACAGGTCTGGCCATGCTGTTGTTTGGTGGAATATGGAATGCTTTGGATTAGAAAACAGACAGATAATTTAAGCAGAGCTTAATGGGCCATCTTAGTAGGAGCACGGAAGACAGTGCTGGGGTGATTTGACCTGTGGGGGCCCAGCTCAAGAAGTTTCATATGGGGACTTGTAGAAGGTCATCACAGCCTTAGGTCTCCTGAGGCCTCATGGGGCTGGTGGGCACCACTATTATGAATAGATGTACAATGGAGAGGCTTACAATGTGGAGAAGGGAGGAGTGGCAGGCATGATGTCTGTGACAGATATGAGAGAGGACTGGGGTTGACAGTGGAACAGGTCATTGCCCAGTGTGGTCAGAGCGGGGAGTGAAGCAGCCTGGAGCTTACAAAGATGCAGACTTGGTCCTTGAACACATCACCTGACTGTAAGATTGCTCTAGCCCTGAACAATGACAGAGACCAAATAGAAGAACAGTTCACTTTCTGAATTGAACCTCCTCAAAGAACTATCATGGTCCAAATGTTGCTGAGAATGGTGTGTGAGTCAGTGGTCCTGATGCAACCAGGGAACACATAGATGTTCATGACCCATATTGACCACTTAATGCCATGCAGATGTTTGAGGTCTGCTCCTAGGTCATGTTGCTGTTCATGGGCCACGCTGCCTCCAGGGACCATGTGGGTAACCTACATTGTCTCCTGAGACCATGGTGATGTCTGGGTCCCTGGCACTACCAAAGGTCATGCCTGGGTCCTGGCTCTTACTGCAGCCAGGGTCTGTATTGATGTCCATGGCCCATGTTAGCACCAAAGGCCATGCAGATATCCGTGTTTTGTCCTGAAGTCTGAAGCCATGTTAATGTCTGTGGGCAGTGCTGCTGCTGGGGGCCATATTGATGTGGGTGGTCTGTGCTGCCTCCCGAGGCCATGGTGATCCAGTCTGTGCTGCTGCTGCTGAGGGTCCAAGATCCTACTGCAGCTAGAGTCTGTGTTGATGTCTATGTTCCTTGTTACCACCAAAGACTATGTGGATGTCCATGGTCTATACTGTAACCTGAAGCCATGTTGATGTGTGAAGTCTGGGCTGCCTCTAAGTGCCTTGTCAGGGTCCATGATCCTACTGCAGCTAGGGGCTGTGTTCACGGTCTGTGATATCACCAGGAACCATGGGGAAACCCTTGATCCAAGCTCCAGCTGACTACAATGAGCAAGGAAGCTACTTTGGCACTGATATCAATGACTGCAAACACACAAGTGAGAAAGAGGGACATGGAAGGTTTATGTGATAATTGGTACTTCCCCCCACCACCAATCCATCCCAAAAGTAACAAGTTTATGTGATAATTGGTACCCCCCCCCAACACCAAACCATCCCAAAAGTAACAGCCTAAAAAGGAAACCATCAAAGAGAACTCTCAAAAATTGATAAGGATGGCCAGGCAGTGGTGGCGCATGCCTTTAATCCCAGCACTTGGGAGGCAGAGGCAAGCAGATCTCTGTGAGTTCGAGGCCAGCTTGGTCTACAAGAGCTAGTTCCAGGACTGGCTCCAGAGCCACAGAGAGACCCTGTCTCGAAAACAAACAAACAAAATTGATAAGGATGCTAAAGTGTAGTTCTCCTCAATCGATGGTTGCTGGTGGGGGTCAAGTAGAAAAGGAATCAATTATCATTAGGGGATGGGCTGCTGGAAGTTTAACCATACTCCGTTAAGAATATGGACAACACAAAATGGACTTTTTAATTTTTTTATTTTATTGTGGGGGGGGACACGAGGGTGTGAGAGTGGATAAAGAAGAACTGGGAAGTGAGTGTGATAGAGGTGTATAAGGAGAAATTCCCAAAGAATCAATAAAAAAATATTATTTTGAGGAAAAAAGAAGAAATTTCAGAGGGGAAATAACATTAGTTTATGGCCAAGATACTGTCCTTGGGATATTTTAGCAAAGAAAGCAGCTACTTTTTGCCCTTGCCAAATTCAAATCTGCCTGATGCTGAATTGAAGAGTTTGGGATTAATGGCATTGGTACAGGAGATGGATTGGTAGTATTAACTATGTCATGTGGTTATTAGTGCCTTGTCTTATGCAGACCTATAATGAAAAAGTGCAAGCTAAGCAAGGAAAAATACAACATATACAGTTTGAGGAGCAAAGGATCATTAGAAAGTGTGATGGAGCTAACTCCAGTTGTCAAGGAGATAAGAAGTACAAAGAAAAACCAGATCATAAATGAGATAAAGGAGCAGTGAGCTTAGGGTAAGAGCCCGCCCAGCTAAGCTTCCAACATGTGAAAAGAAATTCAAGAATACTTAGGGCCGGGAATGATGGTGCACTCCTTTAAGTCCAGCACTCAGAAGGCAGGGACTGGCGGATCTCTGAATTCCAGGTCAGAATGGTCAACAGAGAAAATTCCAGAACAGTCAAGTTTAGATGATGAAGGAAATCTCCAAAACAGAATGCTGATAACAATGTACTTGAATGAGGGGGCCATGTTCCAACCCCAAGCCGCAGATCTTGGCCACTTCAGTCACACCGTTCTGGCTTTAGAGTCAAGGATAAAAAAGGGGTTGCCGAATCTCCCTCTGTGGCTAAGGAAAGCTGCTGGGGCCAGGTTGTATCAGGGGTGTCAGTGCCGGTGTGTGTCAGCAGTGTCCCTGCATGGAGGGCCATTGCAGGAAGCTGTTAAAGTGACCTGGATTATCTAGGAAATGCCGGAGCCATGGGACACCTGCTGAGGAAAGCTGCTAACCAGGTTGCAGAGCCAGCCTAAGAGAGAATGTGCTGCAGCCAGCAAAACAGAGAGGAGGTGGAAACCTGAAGGAGAGCTTTGACATCAGGCATGGAGATGCAGAGTTTGGAGTTCGCCCAGCTGCTTTTAGGTCTTGCTTTGATCTGGTATTTCCTCATCATGCTCCCATTCCTCCCTTTTGGAAGGCATGTCTATTCTGTGCCACTGTATGTTAGAAATGTATGATCTGCTTTCTGATTTTGCTTTATACAGGGGATTACAGTTAAGAGATTGCCTCGAGTCTCTGAAGAGACTTTGAACTTTTGACTTTTAAACAGTATTGAGACTGGTAGACTATGGATGGGGACTTTTGAAGTTGAACTGAGTGCAGTTTTGCATTATGGTATGGCTACAAGCCTATGGGGCTGGGCCAGGGGTTGGAACATGGTGGTCTGAATAGGAATGGACCCCACAGGCTCATATATTTGAATGTGTGGTCATTAGGGAGTGATATTACTTAACAGAGATTAGGAGGTATGTCCTTGTTGGAGGTGGGTTCCAGTGGGTTCCAATGCTCAAGCCAGGCCCAGTGTCTCTCTCTTCCTGCTGTGTGCCAATGAGGTAACTCTCAGCTTCTCCAGCACTATGTCTGCTGCATGCCACCATATGTCACAACACGATGACAATGGACTACACCTCTGAACCTGTAGGCCAGCCCCAGTTAAATGATTTCCTTTATAAGAGTGGTCGTGAAGCCGGGCGGTGGTGGTGCACGCCTTTAATCCCAGCACTCGGGAGGCAGAGGCAGGCGGATCTCTGAGTTCAAGGCCAGCCTGGTCTACAAGAGCTAGTTCCAGGACAGGCTCTAGAAACTACAGGGAAACCCTGTCTCGAAAAACCAAAAAAAAAAAAAGAGTGGTCGTGGTTGTAATTATTGCTTCTCTGAGGGAAAATGTCTCCCCATTGCAAGTGTTTCAGCTCTGAAGGGAAAGGTATCCTGGTAGTCTGGAGCCAAGGGATACCACAAAGCCACACTGCACAACAAACCTCACACAAGAGATTTGTTAGGACAGACAAGAGAGTGACTGCCTCTGCTAGACAAGAAATGGCAAAGAATTGAGCAGGAGTCAGGCTTTATATAGGGTTTCTCGGGGTAGAACTTTTTAGGCTGGCCTTGGATGTGTAATACTTTGTGGCCTGATCTTGGGGCAAGCTTGGGGAAACTCGATTCAGTCAAACCCTCTTGTACAGCTTCTTACACTGAGAGATACCGGGAGTGAATGCGGGCTGTACAGAAAAGCGGCAATGGCGAAGGTCTCTGAACAGGTAACCACCAAAATTCATTAAAAACCAAGTGCACTATGCATTGGAGGTGTTTCTGAAGCACTCACCCGGGTTGCATCATGACACGTCACTGCAGCCATGGTTCTGAACACATAATGTACTCGATTCACAGGGCATGCCATCACACCACGTGATGCCAACAGACACTGCCGGAAACACCTCAGCTCATATTTGATTTGGACGTTGTTGTAAATTCAGTGTTTTTGCTGACGCATGACGTCTTCTGCTCTTCGAGAAACATAGCAGTTTAATTCCAGAAAACGGACTTTCCACTTCCCCTGCCGCCGTTCTTCCACAGCTAAGCACCAGATTACATCATGGGGCTATAACGTGCTAGAAAGCTAGGTTTTTAAAACTGTTTTTTTCTGGACAGCTGAGTTGCATTCCATAAACCCCATTAAATGTTAATTTTGGTTTGGCGTTGGAACTTAATTTCCAATCCTTTTTTAAATGGCCCTAAACCTACTTCTGCCACTTTTTTACTACATTTTTAAAGCAAGGTAGAATTCTTACTATTGATGATTTTAAAATCAAAATATTGATTAACTCTGAAAAACGTTAAAGAGGCTCCCTGTCCTGCAGCAGCAGATACTCAAGAACGATTTTCTTTATGTGAAAATAGGCTCATATATGCATCAAGTTAGTATGAAGATTCACCTTCATCTTCAAAACATGGTAAAAGTATATGTACACTAAAGGATTTTTAAAAATAAATGTCTTCATGATTCCATCCATATCAGTAAATAGTTGGTTAGTATGCCCGTTTTATGTATCAATATGCATGGGGTCATGTAAAAGTTTCTCAGGCTAAAAAGGGTTTCAGGTACAAAGAGTTAAGAAGTCTGGACTATTGCACGCCAGGTACAGTGACAGAATCGGTCTGGTTAGAATCAGATCGGTGCTTTAACTTAGGATTTTAACATTGATCCCCGTAAGGGTGTTTGGATGGTTGATGCTGTTTTTTCTGTGATTCTTTAAAAAAAATAAATAAACTTTTGCCTCAGTTCTGACGTATTCACAAAGTGATTTGAGAACCTTCTTTTTCTTTGCTGTAACCATCCCAGCCTGGAATGCCTTACCCTTTGTGTGCTCAAAAGACAGTGTTCATATGTCCAGAAGTCCAGCAAAATCTTTTAAGAAGGAGGGTTCGCTGCTTGCATAGAGCTCGCTTACCATTTGTTCCCGGGCTGCCAGTCTGTCCTCATCCCTAAGTCTTTCTCTCGTCAGTTTTACTGTTTCCTGGAAGATGCCATCTCACCCGTTTGCATTGTGCTGTGATGTCCGCTGATGACCCTTTCATCACTGCCTCTGTTCCTCTGTCCCCTCCTCCGTTCTGAGTTCTGCTTCTCCCATTTACCGGCGTGGGAGTGCTTACTAACTTTGTTGGATCTATTCACAGAACCAGGCATGCCCTGCTTGTTTTCTTAGATTGTCTGGGGGTTTGTGTGTCTTGTTCGTGTGTTAAGATCTGGGTCCTGGCAGGGCTATCAGGTCTTGGTCTTAAGCTTTCTGGTTCAATAGTGATTCTCCATTTGTTTCTCCCGCCTGTTTTTCTTAGGTTTCTTTGATTGTCCTCCTCTTCTCCGCACTGTAGATCAATGCCAGCTTCATTTGTTTTCACTTTTTACTGGTCTAATGACTAAAGAATTTAAGACATGACTTTTCCCGAATCTAGCTTTGGCTTAGTTCACAAAATCGAGGCTGCGGCATTGCACCCCCACTTTCTCTGAGATGGTTTCTATCTGTGGCTGAGTTTGTAGGAAAGAAAGTTTACAGCTAGTTGTTCATTAGCTGTTTAGAGATTATTTGAGATGAACAGTGGGTTCGATATAGCAAGCATAGAGAAATGAGAAAGAAACCATGATTCTACCAGCCCAGCTGCTGGCTGCATCTCCCCCAGGGTTCTCCATTGCAGTAACTTCTTCTCTAGCTATTATTTTAATTTTTGTGGTAGGTTCTCACGTAGCCCAGACTGGTCTTGAATTTACAATCCTGCCATTGCCTCCCGGACTCTAGATCTGCAGGCATAGGCAGTTTCCTGGTCTTTCCTGCCTGTGGTGGTTTGAAAGAAAATGGCTCCCAAAGGATATGACCCTATTAGGAGGTGTTGGAGCAAGTGTGTCACCATGGGGCAGGCTTTGAGGTCTCGTTTCTCAAGCTTCCCTCACTGTGACAGTTAGTCAGCTTCCTGTTGTCTCTAGGTCAAGATGCAGGACTCTCAGCTCTAGCACCACGTTTACCTGTGTATCACCATGCTCCCCGCCATGATGATAGAGCACTGGACCTCTGAGAGTATAAACAAGGCCCCTCAACTAAATGTTTTCTTTGTAAGAGTTGCTGTCGTCATGGTGTTTCTAAATATGGTGTCACAGCAATGGAAAACCCAAGCTAAAATAATTTTATCTCTTCTGTCTTAAAAGCCACATTCTTCATTATTTCTACCTAGTAATGCTTTATATTGATCGTCAACCTGATAGGGTCTAGGTTACCTCAGCAATCACCTCTCTTTGAGGACTAGTTTAGATCTGGTTAACTGAGCTCAGAAGACCCCTTCACGATGGGCAGGCCTATTCCATGGTCCATAGTCCCATCTTCCTCTGCTTTCTGCCTTGGGATGCAGTCGGCCAGCCACTGCAAGCTCCTGTGCTGTATCTTCCTGGTTGTGATGGGCTCACTCTTAAAGTCTGAACCAAAACAAATGCTTCCTTCCTCAAGTTGCTTTGGCCGGGTGCTGCTTCTGAGTAGCTGTGGCTGGAGTCAGCTTTTGGGATGATGGAGGCTGCTGGGCAGACTTTGATGGGACTGAAGTCTCGTTTGGTTTTCCCTATGAGTATCAGAAAAGAAGACAAAGATGCTATGCACAAGAAGACAGTCCTCTGCCACCATGTTTTTGAAACAGTCACCCTTTGATGCACCTTAGGGAACAGGAAATGAGCTCTCATTCCCTATAAGGCAGGCCCCATCTTTTCTTCAGTTCCCCACAAGTTACAACTAGATTCAACTCAACAAACCACATCACTCGTTCCGAACCTCACTTTGTTCCTCTGTAAATGGGGGCGATCTTTGTCCTTATCTCAGATGGTTGGGATGAGTCACACAGAGCTCTTCCTACAGGGTGAGCACATAATACTCACTCACTAAATGAACCTGTGGTCATGGCTCCCACTTACTCTCTGAGCAATCAAGGGGAGTAAGGAACTTGTGACTCCACTGGGGCTTGGGGGACACCCCCCCCCCTCGTGCCTGCTTCTCATCTGCAGTTTTATAAAAGCAATTAAAGTTCGCCTGCGATCCCAAGTCTGGTTGTCCTTGAAGCTGCAGCTGCCCTACTGAGAGCGGGAGGCAGTGCCCTTCTGTGCCTTCCCATGCTGTTTATTATGCCAGCGAGGCTGCTCAAGCTCATTACTGCTGCGGAACACAGGCCCCCAGGGGCTGAAGGAGAGCCGGGTAATTACCAACAGATCCCTAATAGGTACGGACTCAATGGAAACAAGTCAATCAGAAATGCGCTGCTCGTGTTTAAACTCTTCCAACCCACACCCTGGGCCCTGGAGACTGCTAATGAGGGCCATGCTCGTGAGGCCAAGAGCCCTGGCCACCAGCAACACCCGGAGCATCCTGGGCCTAGAAGAACCTCATCAAGTGGCACCGACCCTCCCTCCAAGACGCTTAACCTCAATTGCCAACTTGACTGGAGTCAGAACCACCCAGTGCAGGGGTAGGCACACCTCTGTGTGCATCTGGGAGGTGTTTCTAAAGAGGATAACCTGAGAGAGAAAACCCGCCTTGGATATGGATGATGCCATACCATGAGTTGGAGAACTGGACAGAATGAACTCTTTGTAGCTAGGAACCTAGAGACATCCTCCCTCCCTTCAGTTGTTTTACCAGCTGTTTAGTGACAGATGTGCCACAGATACTCAGGGCAGCCATCCAAGGTGACCTAGGAGGCTGTCTGGCTTGGCTTGACGTCAGACTCTGCCCTGACTACATGACTTGCTCTGTTCTCACCAGTACAAACTATTCTTTAAAAGTGCCAAATGAGAAGAATTAACTCAGGGACCCCACCTCCTACTCTTCCTTCCATCTCTCTGCCTTCATCTACATCCCAGGGGGCATCCTGCTTGGGCATCCTGCTTGGTTTTTCCCCTTTATTAGGATATATTTGCGTATGCTAATATATTAGCATGTAATGGCAGCTATTATTTGGGTTTCATTTAGACATTTTTAAAGGCTGAGGATGTAGCTTAGTGATAGAGCATCTGTTTAGCATGTGCAGAGCTATAGGTTTGATCTCCAGAACTGTTGAAAGAAAGAAAGGAAGGAAGGAGAGAAAGAAGGAAAGAGGAAAGAAGAAGGAAAGGAAGGGAGGGAGGGAGAAAAGGAGGGAGGGAGGAAGAAAAGGAAGGAGAGAGGAAGAGAGAAAGAGAAAGGAAGGAAGGGAAGAAGGGAAGAAGGGAAGGAGGGAGGGAGGAAGGGAATCTTTTTTAACTCTTCAAGCATGTATATAGTGAACTTCAAGCATATGCACCCCTTTACTCTCTCTTGTCTTCCTCTTTGCTGCTACTCCCCACATCCATGAAAACAGTGCCCTTCTACATTCATGGTTTTGCTTGAATCTACATTCTATCTGTGAGAGAAAAGGTATGATGTGTTCTGTTTAGTATGATGTCCTGATTGTGCTCTTCTTTGTGACCAAGTGGTGTGTATCTATAAGTTATTCTCTTCATGCTTGCATACCTGTTGGAAGGACAGGTATCAGATGTTAAACTGGTCACTTTTAATGTTTGATGTGTGTATGGGGGGTTCACATATGTGTGCAGATTTTTGTGTGTACACATGTATGTGGAATCCAGGGGACAACAAGAGATGTTGTTTCTCCAGATGCTGACCACCATTTTTTGCTGTTGTTAGGACAGTCTCTTATTGGCCTGGAATTTGCCAACTAGTTTAGATTGGCTGGCCACCAAGTCCCAGGGAGCTGCCTGTCTCCCCACACTGGGATTATAAGCGCACACACACACACGCACACGCACGCACACACACACACACACACACACACACACACAAAACTTAGCCAGCTTTTAAAATGTGGGTTCTGGGGTTCAAACTCAGATTCTTATACTTGCAAAGCTAGCACTTGACCGACTGACCCATATCCTCAGACATGAACTAGTCCTCTTTCCTTATCCTATTTCTCCACTGCCATCACCCAGGCTCCATTTCTCTTCGGTTGACTTGGCCATCATCCTTGACAGATCCTGATAACATTCACTCACCCTCAAACAACGTCACCATGGAGCCAGTCATCCAGTTGTTCCCAAACTCTTCTCTCTATGGCTCTCACCTGCTTCCTCTTCGATGGCTCTTTCCATGACCCACTGAAGCACACTTGCTTGACGAGCCCTGAAATGTGAGAAGAGTTCTCAGTTAGTGTCTAAACAGTTTGTTACCCCATAAACACTGCAAAAGAAAGCTGATGGAGGTATAGGGGCAGTGAGATCATCACACCTTTCAGTTTGGGAAATACCCGTAACAAATGATGGGCAATTTTCCACTCTGTGGATGCTCATGAAGGGAAAGTAACACAGTGAGTCAGTTCAGGAGAACTTAGTGTGAAAACTGCCCTGAGAGAGGGGGCATCCTTTGGGTCTGGAAGCCTTCAGTGGCTTTCTTCATTCCAAGTTCCATGGAAATACAAAATCTGACCTGCATGGAGGGGCAAATGAACCTACACAAAGCCATTTTTCTTCCCTCAGGTTGCTGAGTACTTGTGCATGGTGTGAATTGTGGGGTTCATCATAGTGGGAGCCCTTCTTCTCTTCCCTTCCCATGCCTCATCTGCTTTATGGTGTGAGTTGTGGGGTTCATCATAGTGGGAGCTCCTCTTCCCTTCCCATGCCTCGTCTGCTTTGGGACACTTTGTCTGTCGAGTCCTACAGATTATGTGAGTCCTCTGAAAGGCAGAGCTAGCCAGATACTCATGGGCTCCTGCGAGCACATTAGTCTCATATGGAAATTTGAGGGCACTCTGTGGCACCAGAAAGTTCTGCCATTCTTGAGCTTCCAAAATGCAGTAAGACAAGTACGGCAGTTCGCACCTGGAAGTCCAGCACTTGGAAGGTTGAAGCAGGAGGATTGTGAATTCAAGGGCAGCCTGGGATAAGTAGCTAGACACTATCAAAAAATAAAAAATAAAGAAGGAAAGAAGGAAGGAGCAAAAGAAAAGGAAAAAAAAGAAAAGTGAGGCCTGGGATGTGACTAGTGGTAGAGCATTTGCTTAGGATGCATAGGGTCTTAAGTTCAATCCTCAATACTGAGAAAGGAAGCCGGCAAACAGCATGTATTTTCCTCATCCCCACATCCCCTGTGCATCTGTCACGTCAGTTTTTCCAACCCTAAGCAAAGAGGAAGCCTGCACTATCTGAGCATCCTTTTCTCCATCTTCATCACATCACAGACATCTAAGGCCTGATCTTTCATCACAGCTGAGGCAACACCCGTGTGAAGTAACGTGTCCAACACAAAGCCTCCTGCTTCCTCCACTCTGTGACTTGGTTGTCCTCCCTCCTCAAATGGAGCACCACAGCATCTCCTAGGGTAACATGCCATCAATGGCAACTCCTCCAGCTGGGCTCTTCTACCCTCACACAGCTCCACGTTTTCACAACACTGAGGCACTCAGTCACCTTTTTCCCCATTTATATAGTCCTTAGCTTGACAATCCTCCCTAACCAGCCCCAAACCCTCCAATCCTTCATCTCAGCTACCTACCTACCTACTCATGCCCCCAACCCCCTTGTTCTTCTGTCAACACCCACCTAAACTCATGTTTAAGTCACTAACAAGCACTGTAGGAACACACGCACACAGAAAAGCCTGTCGCTACAAAGGCGTAGTCTCCTGTATCAGCTTCTCTCCAGCCTGTCTGGGAATCATTTAAGAAAGGAAGTCAAGTGTAAATATGTTTTAGCTTCATTGTCAAACTCAGTCAGGTCTTCTAGCTTCATTGAGATGTTGACAGCTTAAACCTGGGAGAACCCAATACAGGGGTAAGAGCTACCACGAAGAAGCAACAAGAGTCTGTGCTAATAAAACCGGTACTGAGACACTGGGCTGCCATTTTCCTTTGTAGCTTGCTTGCCCATGGACAGCTCCAGAGGATCCTGGAACCAACTCCTTACCTTCCTGCAGAGGAAACTAACAGCAGTGTCTCTCTGAGGTCCTGGCACAATGGCCTAAGTGAGAAAAGGGATGTGCATGCCTGAAGAACAAGCACCCAAGAGCAAGGTGGCTCACACACACACCCTATTCTCTTCTCTAGAGCAGCCCAGGCATGGTACCACCCACCATGGGCTGGGTTCCCCTTTTTAGTCATGGTGCTTCATTGCAGCAATTTGGGGAGGAAAGAGTTTATTCCGCTTCCACGTCCACATTGCCGCTCATCACTGAAGGAAATCAGGGCAGGAACTCAAACAGGGCAGGATCCCAGAGGCAGGAGCTGATGCAGAGGCCATGGAGCTTTCTGCTTTCTGGTTTACTTCCCATGGCTTGCTAGGCCACCTTCTTATAGAACCCAGGAACAAAGGCAGCACCCACCGTGTGTAGCATGAGGGGTGGGCTAGTTGGGGTTTTTGTCCTGCCTGGTTCCTACAGCTGTTTGGCCCAAAGAAATCACACAGAGAGGTCTATATTAATGATAAACTGAATGGCCCATTAGCTTGGGCTTCTTATTAGCTCTTATAACTCATATTAGCCCATTATTCTAGGATATGTTAGTCACATGGCTCGGTACTTTTTTCAGCGGGGTAGGTCACATCCTGCTTCTTCAGTGATCTGGGCAGGACTGGGGAGGAATGGGCTTCCTCCTTCCCAGCATTCTTCTGTTCTCATTGCCCCACCTCTACTTTCTGTCTGATTGACCCACCTATACTTCCTGTCTGGCCAATCAGCATTTAGTTAAAACATGATTGACAGAATACAGACAATTCTCCCGTACCAACAGTGGGCTGGGTCATTGCCATTTCCCATTGATCACCAACTGACAAAATGCCTTACAGCTGGATCTCATGGGGGCACATCCTCAACTGAGGCTCCTTCCTCTGATGACTCTAGCTTGTGTCAAGTTGACACACACAGCCAGCCAATACATGGAGATATCTGCATCATTTATGCTTTATCTACACAGCTCTGCCCTGACTCCTGACCCCCACAGCCCAACTCCCTATGCTCCCTACTCAATGAAGTGGCCTCCATCAACACAGTTCTTCACCATTTGGCGGAATGTCCCAGATCACACTGCTGGAGAAAAGAGGTGAGAGTCCAGGGGTCCATGCCTTGTCCAACAGCACTAAGGCTGGCTTGTTGATGGAGAGAGGTTGCGAGCAGGAGGTCAGAGCACAAGCCAAGAGCTTGAAGGCTGCAGAACCTGAACTCAGAAAATGGTGCTATCAATCATTGACGTGAGTTGCGGGGGTCAGTCACTTCCTGTCTCGGATTTCGTTTCCTCCTGTTTAGAGCAGTGTTGGGCAGAGAGAGTTAGTACACCTAGCAGATGTACCAGGAACTAAGAGAGGTACAAGGAGGAATCTACATCTTCTTGTTCCAGCCGGGGAAACTGGGCCACAGCAGAATTAAGGTGCTTCCTCAAACTCACCATCAGTCACTCAGCTAAGGCCCAGACACATGCTCTTGACTGCCAAAGTCTGATCTGAGTCATTCTTGCTGCCCTTATCTTCTGTACAGTGTACTGGGATGAAAAATATCAAATCAAAAGGGCTGAGAAATCCTGGAAGTGTTAAGAAGATTCCTTCACCTTCTCCCACATTCATATTTTCGTCTCTTCTATGTTTTGAGGCACTGGGGCTAGGTAACTCATAATGAACTGGATGTAAACAAAAGTCTTCAAGACAGATGACCGCTTACAGCAGCATTTCCCTCTGAGGGCTAATATCACGGTACCACACAAACCAATGGTAAGGAAACACCCCTGTCCCTTCCGATTAAAGCCATTCCCTGGACTTCTAAGGACACAGAACTTCTTCAACTGCTGTGGCTGGAAAAGCCATCGCAGGCCACAGTCTCGGTCACCCCTACAGCCCTATGAGGTTGTACGTGCAAAGCAGTGCAGGGACTTGACTCTTGGGGCATGCAGCGTCCCCTTAGGAGAGCTCCCTCTCTCATTAGCACCAGCCTCTAAAGATGGAGGGCAGAGACCCAGGTCAGCACAGAAAGGGTTCTGTCTGCCCTGTGGATCATGGTCCAGGCTTCAGGGTCTCAGCTGAGCATCTGAGTCTCTTGTTCTGAGCTGTCACTCCCTGGCTTGAATACAGATGAGCTCTGCTAACACACAGCAGCTGGTACAGAGCGGGCTGGCTGGAACTTGCTGTCTGCGGGGAGTGGAGAGGAGAATCCCTCCACCTAGGCGCTCTTAGCTGGAGTTCCCCCAAACTAAAGCACACATATGACATCATCAATAGGGGCACACAGTAAGTTCCACGTCTGAGATTTTTAAAAATATGAACTCATTGAATATGTACATGAATGCGTTCACCTACGTGGTCTCTCCTTTTTTATCATTCTTTTGTATATGAAAAATGTAAGACACAAGGAGATTAAGAAAATGGGAAAAAAATTTTCTCAAGTCAAATGGGTAGAGGGTGGGTTTAAACATAAACACACCACGCTTGTATCTGTCAGCTTTTGCTTTGTAATAAGCCGTTGGAAAACATAATGACTCCAAACAGCTGTGTTCTATTTCTCATAGTAATGAGTTAACAGGTGAGTCCCTCTGGGTTGGGCCAGCTCAGCTGTTGTTTATAGTCAGGTGGTGGCTATGCCACAAGCAGCTGGTCCAGGATGGCCTCTTCTACACGTCAAGTGGGGATTCTGGGTCAGCAGGAGGTGGGTATGAAAATAAGTTTTGCCTGTATGTTCTTCATCATCCACGAATTTATTTGCATAGAAGTAATCAGTGGGATCTCAGATGAAAAAGCAGGGACAAAGCCAGTGAGCATGTACCTTCCAAACGTTTGCCAGTGCCATGCTTTGGCTCGGGTGTGGATCAACATGTCCATCAGGGGTTCATGTGTTGAAATTTAACCCCCACTGTAAAGTATCAAAGAGGCTAGAGGTGTAATCCAGCTGCGGTGTTTCAGACTAAAGCCTGTGGGAGAGGATCAGAGTGAGCATAGAGAGAGCAGCCCCGCTGTATTACTCAGGGTCCTCTAACACGGTGGTTCTCGCCCTTCCCAATGTTGGGACCCTTTAATACAGTTCCTCATGTTGTGGTGACCCTGAACCATAAAACAATTTCATTGCTACTTCCTAATTGTAATTTTGTTACTGTTATGAATCATAATGCAATGTCTGGTTGCAGGATATGTGATGTGTGACCTCTGTTAAAGGGTCATTTGACCCCCTACAAAGAGGTCACAACCCACGGCTTGAGAACCACTGCTCTAAAGGAGCAGACCTGACAGGATGAATATACACGCATTAAAAGAGGTATTATCAGAGTGGCTTACAGGCCGCAATCCAGGTAATCCAACAACGGCCGTTTCACAGTGGGAAGGCCAAGAGTTCAGCACGTATTTGGTCCACAAGGCTTAAATGTCTCAACAGTCCCAATATGGAGTCCTGGGGGCTTCCTAGAGGGATGTTGGTCTTCAGTCTACAGTGGAGTCCCAAAGAAGCAGAATTTCATACCACTGAAAGAATGTCTCAGCAGCAGGACAGATGAGCTTGCCAATGAGAGTCAGGGAAGCCGGCACAAAGCAAAAGCTTCATTCTTCCATGTGCTTCTCTGTGGGCTGCCACCAGAAGGTGTGGGCTCGTTTCAGAGTGGGTCTCCTGACTTTGAATAGTCCAGGCAAGAAAATCCCGTGAGTTTTAGCTGATTGCAGGTGTAGTCGAGTTGACAAGGATGAACCATCACACTCACTATTAAACGTTAATCTGGATTAAGAGACAGAGGCCAGGAGAGGCTACTTGCATCCCCCCACTTTCACCTGCCATGTGATTCTCCGGTCCTCTTTTGGATTCTCACATCCAGAAGGCCAACGTGAGGTTTGACCCTCAAACATCCAGAGTAACAATCTAAATAAACGCCTTTTCTTTGTGAAGCCGCCAGGGCAGTTACATCATTGTTCTAACACAGTCCTATTTTCCCACAGTCCAAAGCAAGTCACAAGATCAGCCCAGTAATGTGTGGACAGATTACCCAAGGAATAATTAGGAGCTGTTTTCCCAACTTCTAAGAGTTTTAACCCAGTTTGGATTCTCAGTGGATCCCAGGGCATGAATAATGTAGAGGAAACTCTTAAGTCAAGACAGACTAAATACTCCTTACCCATGGCCTGGATCTTACTCATCCCTGTCCTCCTTCCGATCCCCTGTCCAATCAGCAGCCTCAGCACCACCATTGTGCCAAGATCTGGCTGAGCATCCATGGATGGAAACAAAAGTGCATTGTGGGATTTGTGGCAGAATAGCTCGTTTATCTGGACCTCTGTGATTTTTATTCGGCTCTGTAGTGCCATTCATTCAATAAACATTTACTCCGTTCCCACTGTCTACCGGGCAATGCCCTGGACAACCAGACAGGACTGTAAAACCAACACAGTCCTTGCTCCCCCGAAGCACCAAGCATAGCACAATTGCATGAGCAGATGGTAACCTAATAGTCCAGGTAGTGAGTGTGTAATTACACACTGGTATAAATGCCGGGTAGTGAGTGTGTAATTACACACTGGTATAAATGCCTTGGAGAACAAGAGCCCAGTTCCCTGAGCATCCCCTACTCTCCCGACGGTAGTCATGAGGAGGGGAGAGTCGGGTCTCCTTCAGCTGGAGGACAGTTGAAAGGAAGTGAGAAGACCAAGAGAGAAGGCATTGATCCCAGTCAATAGACAGCACTCCACAGATGGCTGGCATTTTTGCATGGCTGGAAGCAGATGCTCTGCCTGCCTCTGTCCGGGGCTACCTGCTCAGGGATCTCCATCAAACAGACAGTCGCAAAAGACGGAAACAAAGCCCCTCTCTGGAGCAGCTGATATGCATACTCACTGCCAAGCACAAAAGTTTCAGCTCCCCTCCGCTTGAGCTGGGAATGTTCTCTGTCCTGGATCTGGAGTTTGGAAAAACCAATCCACAGGTGAGAGTGGATGTCATCACCCCAAACTTTTTCTCCCCATGTGATGCTGGGGATCAAATTCAGGGCCTGTGCATGTGCTACCATGCACAATTGGCAAGTGCTACCACTAAACTACAACCTAGACCTTGAACTCTATTTCTCTCACGGAATGTAGGTGTGTGTGTGTGTGCACATGTGTGTGTACATGTGTGTGTGCATGTATGTGTGTACGTGCGTGTGTGTGCGTGTATGTGCGTGTGCATGCATGCGCGTGTGTGTGGGGTGGTGTATCCAGGTTAACATCAGGTTTCTTTCTCAACCACTCTCCCCCGTATTTTTTGAGATCCGGTCTCTCTTTGGATATGCAGTTCACCCAAGCATCCAGACCAGCTGGCCAGTCTCAGGGTCTTCCTGTCTCCACTTCCCTGGACTAAAATTTACAGCCGTTGGACGTCATGGCCAGCTCTTCGTGTGGATACTACAGATCAAAGCAGGCCGTCGTGTTTGCACAGCAAGCCTTGACCAACAGAACAGTCTCCCCAGCCCTGAACTCTGCATTTCTGTGAATAACGAACTATCTTTTCTTTCCGAGCCAAATGTCCCATCTTCTGCAGCTAACAGGTTAGCTTGCAGAGAAGATAAACCGGGATCTTTTGTAGTTCCCTTAAGAACTTGATTCTCCCCTGCCCCAAAAAGTGGCCTAAAAAACAGAAGCCTGAAGGAAGAGCAGAGGGTGATAAGTTGCTGGTCAGTCAGATGAGGCAGGCAGACTCCATCCCGGAGACATGAGAGGAAATTGAGGGTGCACTGGGCTTGAAATCCATCGAAGAAATTGAGTGCCCACCGATCACCACCTTATTTATCCTCCAGAATCTTTTCTGCCTTGACAACCCCTGTATAATAGGTTGCAGCCCAGGTTGGCATAGCAACTGATAAACTGGCTTTCTTCAAGGTACTTTTATTTTTTCCTTCTCTAGAATGATAAGCTTGTCCTGAACATTTGGATGATCACAGGGTCCTACATGTGGGGAAGTAGCTTAGAGGGCCAACTTCTAACTGGTAAGGGGTAGACATGGACAAAATTTATTTTAAAAGATCAAGGCTCTCAAAAAGTTTGCTCTGCCATAAGTAATTGTTGGCAAAACCACTTTCCTTTCCTTCATGAACTGTGTCATGAGAGACATCACCGTCGTGGCCATTCCAATGTGTGTGACATACACTGCACAGGGGTACACGCAGCACAGAATCGGAAGACCTGGGTTCAAATCCTGTCTCCATTGCCTAGCTCTATGATCACAGACCAACCAAAGACTCACCTTATTTTTCAACTTCCCTACCAGAAAACCAGAACCGACGTCATAAGACTGTCATGAGGATTAGATGTAGTGTAGACGAAGTATTCAGAACAAGCCCGGCACAGTGGTGCACACTTCTATTCCTGGCAGTCTAGCAGCGGAGGAATCTTGAATTCAAGGCCAGCCTAGATTAGCTAATGCGTTCAAAGCCAGTCTGGGCTACAGAGGGAGAACCTGTCTCCTACAAACAATCAAATAAATACAATGAATTGAAGCAAGCATTGAGAGCAGTGTGACACATTGCACTCAATAAGTGTTAGCAACTGCTTTTGTACATGTTTGAAATGTGCTTCCTCACAACCTCTGTCATCCAAAACTTTCAAGTATGTCGTCACCATGGAGCAGATATCAGGCGGGAAATTAGGCAGCTGCAGTTTCTGCACCATTTTCAAAGAAGCTCCTTCTTGAGATTTGCTAGAATCACTACCAAATCTGCCGAGAAACCCGCGCTCTCAGTGCAGTTTACTGAAGGCTTATTTGACAAGCGCTGCTCATTGAGAAAGTTTGGAAAATACCGTCCCAGGCGCTACTCTAAATGCGGTCCCCAAGCCAACAGCACAAACCTCACATGGGAGGTTGGTAAGAAGTAGAGAATCTCAGTTCTACCCCAGATATGCTGATGTTTAACTCAGTCCAGCTAGTAATGGTATAAAAGGCATTAATTAGCCAGAAGCATTGGTCCAGGTCAAGGGCTCTCTAACCCAGGTGCACTATGGGTCTCTACTCTGGGCACCTCCTATCTCCACCCTAGGTGCACACCACCTTGGCGCACTGTGCCGAATCTTCGCCCTAGATACATGTAGGCCTGCAGTTTGGGTACACAGTTGATCTCCATTGTGGGGCACTGTGGATCTATAGTCTGGGTGTGTGGTTAGTTTCCATGCTGAGTGCACGTGAGCCTACACTCGGGATGGACGCTGAGTCTCCTCTCCATCCTGAGGCCTCACAGACTGTTCTGAGGAAGGGCCTGTGCATCAGCGGCTGTCAAGGCTCTCTGAGGGATTCTGTCATGCAGCCAGGACTGAGAACCACTGAGCCAGGACAACAACAGTTTTCAATCTTCGATGTGTGTGTAGCCTCTGAAAGGACCAGAGACACCCATGTTCAGACTTGATAAAAAGAAGATGGGCCTGACCGTGGCCATCTTATGAAGATTCTGGGAAGCTCTGAGTGTGACCAAAGCATGAGACCTGCCAATGGGGGTTTACAGCCCCAAGATGACTTCCAGGGACACCTTCCCTACAGGTCACCCCTCTTCCTAATCACTCCTTCATGGGTGCTACTTGGTGGGTACCATACCTCTTAAAGCTCAAGAAGTGAGAAGACCTCAGAGCTAGATGAAGCAAAGACATCCTCAGACACAGTAAATGGGGGCTTCCTTATCAAATCCTCCAGTCTCTCCCTCCTTCCCTTCCTCTCTCTCTCTCTCCATCCCAAGCCAGTTTTGGTTTTTGTTCAATCTTAAATCATTGCTAACATTTTCCAAATAGACACTGCATAAAAAGGTTGGATTTCTGGATCTCGTGGAAGACCGGGGGGAATAGTAACCTTACTCTACCTGGAAGCCATGACTTAAAGCTGCCCCTTATAATGACATGAGCTCAGCAGTTTGCAACCTTCTCTGCCTGACTCTCACGGCTTGTTGCTGTGATACTCTGTGAGCATTAGGAAGTCTGCAGCCTCCTGGTGGGGTCTACTTTCTTGTCTTGTGAATGAAACAAGCAAGCCCAGACATCCAGGGGCAACTGCATGTTTAGTCCCTGGATTATGGCCTGATTAGATCTAGGGTCAAAATTTTGGGTTCTTCCTGCTTGGAGGAAGCTGGGGAGACTCTTGGGTTAGCCTTACCCTTGTTGAGATATCCTCCCTTCATCAGACGCCAAGAATACAGATCTTCCACGTTCTCACTTTGAATCCTAGGCAAATCCTTGGGAAGTACAGGCAGTCTCTGCTCTTGGCCTTGGGGCTGTCACCTAGCCAGACAAAAGGAAACAGCAAGCCTACCTCAACAAACTCGTCCGTATTATGGGGATAACAGTGCATGGTCTATAGGCCCACTTTGAGGGTTAAATCCAATCTGTAAAACATTCTGAAAGATAAAGCAGACAAAAGGCTCTCTTGGCAGGGTGCTTGCCTGAGAGTGTTGCCTCTGTCCACCTTCCAAAGGGTCCTTACTCAGCTCCCTACAGTCCTAGAGGGATGGGCAGCAAAGTATATTCAGAGAGCCACCTATTGGGTGAGTGACATTAGATAAAAGGTTGACACTTGCGGAGCCTAGGATTTCCGCCCTGTAAATCAGGGATCATGGCAGCAGTTACTCCTTTGGGTGTCAAGAAGTTTAAATGAGATAATGTATGTACAACCTGCTTGCCTACCCAGAGCTGGGCTCCGCTGTGGTGATGGATTACCTCTGGGGTTTGGCTCCTCGAAGCATCATTGCCACCTGGTGGTGGAAGAGAGTAACTCCAGCTTCCACGGGGCACCAGAGGAAGCAAAGCAAAGGGAGACCAGAGGGCGGTGGATGGAAAGGTCTGGTTCCACAGGGGTAAACAGATACAGAAGGCAATGGAGGAAAACTGCCCTAATGAGAAGAGTCCCAGAGGACGTTTCCTTACAGGTCTCGCTTCTTAATTCCCCCTTCTTCACTGCTACTTGGCTGGTACCACACATCTTAAAGTAAGAGGACCTCAGAGTCATTTGGCACAAAAGGCATCTTTAAAGATATTAAACAGCTTACACGGAGAACGTGGGTATTGTCATTCCTTGACCATTCTGCCATTACTTTCCATTCCCAAAGACTGGCTTTTCATCTTGTTCCAGAATTCTCCACTTGACATTGGCCAGCTGGCCTCCAAACTGCTTGGCTCACAGATTTGGATTGTAATTGTCTCCATCAGTTCAGGTTGCTTTAACAGAACACCACGGAGCAGGTGGCTTGAACAGCAACATGCATTTGTCACAATTCAGGAAGCTGGAAATCCAAGAGCAGGCACCAGGATTCTTAGCTTTGGGTGAGGACTCTTCCTAGTTATGTCATTGCGGGTCTTTTGTGGGTGAAAAGAGAGAAAGAAACAGAGACAGGAGAGAGAGAGAGAGAGAGAGAGAGAGAGAGAGAGAGAGAGAGAGAGAGAGAGAGAGAGAGAGAGAGAGAGAGAGAGAGACTATTAAGTACCAGGTGCCATTCTAAGGGCAAGAGAACTGCCTGAGAACAAAATTAGACAACCAACCAACCATGCCCTCTGGACCTTAACTCCAATGTAGAAAGATAGATAGCAATTACCACAAGTAATCACAATACAAAACACACTGATAACAGGAAAAGCTATTCAAGAGAAAGAGATGACATTTGAATTCAGACTAAAAGTGTCAAAGAATGCAACCGAATGAGCGTTTAGGGGGAGGAACATTTCAAGTGGAGAAATAGCAAGTAAAACTTGGAGGTGGGACCATGACATGCTACAAGGGTGACAAAGAAGTTATCATGGCTGGGGTGGACAAGTTGGGGGGAATAGTGGGAGAAATGAGGTGTCTAAAAGGTGGGGTCACTGGCAGCGAGTGATACAGAGGGAAAAGATAGAAATTACACATTTCAGGGTCATTCTGGCTGCTGTGTGGAGATTAGACTGTGGGGATAAGGAATGAGGGAGTACAGGAACAAGGAATCCATCTGGGAAGCAGGAGATGTTGGTCACTTGGACCAAGGGAATTGAAGTGAAGCTCAGAAGTGGGAGGCATGAGAGTGTGACTGTCTGAGTCTTCCAGGAGCTTCGACACCTCACCCACTGAACTTCCCACTGGCCCAACTAAGAGCATAAAAGGGAATTTTATTACATACACCCAGAATATGTAATATATATATGTGTGTATAATCATATACTTATGTAATATATGTATTATATATTCACATATATTACATATTCCCAGAAGCCACAAGGAGATATCCCTGCAAGGACCGTTTCTGGCTGACATTGAAGAAAGGTTGTGTCTCATGTGGGTATTGTAGCCCAGAACTTAACCAATGACACCCTCTCTTCTACTGCTCCATTGCTAAACATTTTAGCCCTTGGAGGACACCAGGCCTTCCCAGACTGTCCTCCTGACTGTATTCACTTGCAGCTTTAGGGATACTGGAGACAGAAGGTTTATCAGAAATCAAGATTCACTTTGACTACCTCAGCAGAAGATGTTTTCGGAATGGCTGGGCTTGCAGTTCTGAGTCTGGATCAGTCTGGCCACAAAAGCTTCTTCCAGTTTACAGTCATCAGCAACCATGAAATCGATAGACAGCCCAGGCCAGACACAGAAATACAAGAACAGTCATAGCCACAGACCCAATTACACCACCATGGTGGTTTGGGAGTTCACTGGGGTGGGTGCTACATTCCTAAAGATGTCTGCATCCCATAGCCACAGATACAGATGCTAATGCGGTCCTCAGTCCTTGGCTCCTCTCTCTCTCTCTCTCTCTCTCTCTCTCTCTCTCTCTCTCTCTCTCTCTCTCATTCTCTCTCTCTCTGAGTGTGTGTGTGTGTGTGTGTGCTGTGTTATGCACACATGTTCAGTTTATTTCTCCTGCTTTTAAAAATAGCATTGGCAAGCATCTACAGTGATAATGATGTCTGAGGGAGTTAGCCAAGGAGTGGGGAATAAGTCTGTGCAAGAAAAAAAACCCACAATGGGGACAAAAGTTCAAGGGAGAATCTTAACTTATCATTAAGAGGCAACAACAGAAAGGATGTAATTGCTTGTTTGTCATATCAAAACAGAATGCTCACTTGCAAAATGGGAAAGAAATCAACCCATATGTTTAAATTTGTCTGTGTAAAATAATTTAATGGAATAAAAACCTCTTACAGAAATATACAAAACAATATGCAAATAGGTAAATACATTCATTCATAAAAATTACATTTTAAATGAATATTTATTGGTACCAAATTTATTCATTATATTATTAAGGAAAATGAAATAAAGCAGCATGGAGCTTGCAATTTTGATATTCTTGTCAATTAAAAATCCTGGAAAAGCCCTTCATAGAAAACAGTTTGTATGATGAGCTGGTACACAAATCATGGGTCTCCAAGATGCCACAAGGAGACGTGGGGGCCCAAAAAACAGAGGGAAAGAGCAGGTTGATGGGTACTTGAAACTCGCAAGACCAAGAAGGCTTTACAATTGTACAGATGTCAGAGACAAAGACCCAAGTCTGTAGTAGGGGAAAGACACACAGGGTCAGGCCTCACAAAGGATGCACTCATGTTAAGGGAGAAAAACTAAAATATGCAAAAAGGGAACAGAGATAAGAAAAGGGGGCCAAAGTGAAAATTCAGAGATAATCATTTAGAACTACAGATACTTTGACTCGGCTCACCCAGTGGGTAAACAGTTGACTTGCAATGTGATAGATCCCATAGAGTGTCTCATAACTAGACTTCCAGTCCTGTGTAAATAGCCTGACTTCAAATGTCTTATTCTCATTTTCTACTGCTGTAATTTTTTTTTTTACAAAAGTAAAACTATAAACTTGACAAAAGCAACCCTAGAGAGAAAGGGCTTGTGTGACTCTGGGTTACAGGAAGTCAAGGCAGGAACCAGAAGCACTAGGCGTACCACCTCCATTGTCAAGAACAGAGAGCAGCGGTTTAATTATTCCTGTGCTCTGCTTACATTCTCCTTTCCTGTGCAGTCCAGGACCTACCTTTAGGCTGGGTCTTCCCACATCAATTAATAAGATCCAGCCAATCTCCCACAGGCCAACTTAATCTAGACAGTCCCTCGGCAAGACTGCACAGATGGGCCTGGATCGTGTCGAGTTAACAAGCAGAAACAGCCATCACATGGGTATCATATGGGGAGATGCCTATCTGACAAGATGTAAGAGCTCCAGTCTGCACTTTGTAAGGAACCGGAAGGGTTTGACAGGCTCCAAAGTCAAGGTCCAGCCTGTGCAACATCATCACATCACTTCTAAGTCTGAGGTCAAAGATCCATGGCACTGAAATAATGCAAAATTGAGCCCTGAAGATGCAAGAAACATCAGAGAGTTGTCAGACCTCAGAACAGCCGTGGTCCTGGGGGGCTTGGGCACTCCTAATCTAGGGTTGGTAACCTCTAGATTTGGGCTGGACTATCTGCTGTCTAAGCCGTTCGTTAACCTTCAGGGCATTTTCTGAACCTTGGTCATTACTGTCTTATTAGCATATCATTAATTTCAGTGTTACTCAGCGGTCACAGACAGCTCTGTAACAGACAAATTTCCCAACTACAGGGAACTGAATTGTCTCAAAACCTGGATCAGTGATAACAGAGCAAGAAGCATGCTTGTGGAAGAAATGCCATGACATAAAGAAGGGAAGAAAAGAATTTTTTAAAATTCCAGGTAAGTGCCTAGCTATTGAGATAAATGTCTAGAAAAAAAAAGATTAGAGTTTGCTTTGGATTGGGAGTAAAATATAAACTCAGTGGAAGTGGGCACAGGTAACCTTAGCGGGTAACAGGAATATACTAAAATCAGCCTATTTCGGTGCTTTAAGCAACTTTGGGAAGTTACTAAAAGCAGGCGAATTGTGTGTATGATATGTAAGCTACAGGCGACGACACCGAGGGTGTGGAGGGTGTGGAGAACAGTCCTAGTTTGTGAATGCGGAAACAGTGATCAGCCTGGCATCATTTAGAGAGTCACCGGATTACCCAATCAGCAATGAGGAAACTGACAGGACTTTGTCTCCCGCTGTCGGCTGCAAACAACACTTTCCCTTTCCACTCTAGAAAATGCCAGGCACGTATAGCAAAGATGCTGTCCAAAGCCCACATGTGTTTCGCACCCAGCTTGACTAATTATGTAGTTTTATTTTACAATAAGCTCTGGCCCAGTTGACTCACACACACACACACACACACACACACACACACACCACACACACACACACCATTATCTTTGGCTATTTTAAAAATTATTTTCTTGTTGTTAAAATAGATAGATAGATAGATAGATAGATAGATAGATAGATAGATAGATAGATAGATAGTATAGCTATAGATAGATAAGATGCTAGATAGATGATGATAGATAGATAGATGATAGATGATAGATAGATAGATAGCTGATAGATGATCAGCTGTGCTCGTAGATCGCTGCTAGATGATAGATAGATAGCTCGCTCGATAGCGCTCTCTGCTACTGCTCGATCGCTCTGCTCGCTAGCTCGCTCGATTTCGCTGCTGATCGATCGCTGATATTCTCGTAGATAGATAGATAGATAGATAGATAGATAGATAGATAGATAGATAGATAGACAGAAAGACAGACACTAAAGCAGGTAAATGGTCCAGTCAGCCCCTGACAAGCCCCCTCCCAGTTCTAACAATTATTAACACGCAGGATGTCTCATCTGCATCCTTCTCACATCCCTGCTTCACTTGCAAGGGCGCCTCATACGTCAGATTTGGGATTTCTTTTCAGACCTGAGATACTCCTGTGTCTTAAAAAGTGGACTTGGTTCCTTTAACGTAGCTATGTGTTCAAATTTCTGATTCTATCACAAATGTCAAAAACCTGAGTTTGTGCATCTGAATTGAAGGTTCCATTGAAAGCTCCCGGGCAGCTTTCTGACCTGATGTCTCTCCTGCCCATTTCTTCCTTTTTTTTTCCTTGTGATTTCTTTGATGAAGAAGCCAAACCCGCCTGGGAAGTTCTTAACAGGCTAGACTTTACAGCACTCTTTCTGATAACAAAGACAATGAAAACAGCCGAAGTCATCCATCAAAAGAAAGGCTGGCAAATAAATGAGGATATAACCAGGTAATAGAATCCATAAAAGTGTTCTGATTATTTACATCCACCAGAAAGTGGCAACACAGACACACAGCACTAAATATATACACTTCCTGCCAAGTTCTATTCTAGGTGCCTGCGATGCAGCAGTAGACAAAGCAACACCTACTCCTGGCCCTCCTTGAGTCTGGATTTGAATGAAGGGCAGCAGGCACTAAGCACATGCATGATTAGAATGCAAAGGGTAGCCTGACGATACCCATGATGAAGGATGATACATGAGGGGGAAGAGGTTCAGAGTCGGGGGAGGTGGAGAAAGGAAAGTTGTCAATTTGGATGAGACGGTTACTTCCACCTCCTGACAGAAACTAGTTAAAGGGGAACTGGTGATTTTAGCTCCCAGCTTCAAGAAGTTTAGTGCATAGTCATTCGGCACATGGGCAGCAAGGCACGCATGGTGAGGGGGATCGATCACATCATGGAAAGCAGAAAGCAGAGTTTCATGTCATGTGACTAATTTCTTTTTTTTTCCCTCACAATTTTAGAATGTTCTGGCCCTAACCTTCAAAATATGAGATGTGGGGATACTTCTAATCCAAATGGTAACAGGTGACCAAGGGCAAGATCCTACCATCAGAGACACCCGCAAGTGACCAACTTCCTCCAGCTAGGCACCACATCTTAGCGCCCATCATTTTATTGATGCATTAAAAAGTTAATCCATTCATCTGGTCAGAGCCCCCTTGCTGTAATCATCTCTGGAAATGCAACCACAGGCACACGATGTTTGTTTGACTAACCTCTTGGACATCTCTCAATTCAGTCAAGATGACAAGATAGTCAAAGAAGGTTCCAAGAACAAAATGACATTAGAAAAAGATCAGACAGAGGTGGTGCCGCAGCAAGCAAGGCAGATAATAAAGACAGCATCAAAGGCAGAAGGAAGAACCTGCGCAAAGACCCTGAAGTAAGAAGGTGCCTGGTGTGTTCAAGAAAGAGCAAGAGGGGCCAGTATGGCTGAGGCCATGATGGGGGCAGTGAGGTAGACGTGGGCTACGTGGCGCCCAGGCAGGTCTACACTGCACAGGGCACTGGAAGCCACCGACTTGGTCTGGGTGAGACAGAGCCATGGGAAACATCTGAGCTGAAGGGTGGGATGATCTGACATTACAGTGTAAATGAAACCGTTTGCGGGCTTATTGCATGACTCCACCCTCTGTGTGCTCGATACAAAAACCTACCGTGAGAAAACAAGCTGGGGCCTTAATCACTTCCACGTCAGTGGCTCAGCTCTTGGAACCAGGTGATAATGACAGGCCATCTTTCACCCAACAGACAGAGGGCCACTACAAAAATATCTGATCATCTCTACTGCAGCTTATCACCAAGGTATTGGCTGGGTGAAACTTAATAATAATTTTCATAAAAAAAACTCAAGCTTTTTATAGTTAATAAATTTTAGTACTAATGCCAAGATTAGAGTATAGGGAATGAGGGTCGTCTGGGGGACATATCTTAATGTTTGCAGTTAAAATAAAACCCTATTGGCACTCTCCCCCTACCCATTTGTTTATATATTGCCCAGGGCTTTGTGCTACAACAGCAGGGTTTGATCACTATAATTGGGACCACGTGACCCCAAAGATCCTATTGTGGAGGAAAGGCAAGACTCTTAAATACCTTTATTTGTGGAGAAGTCACAATTGAACCCACCACAGAGCTATCTTGATAAGATCCACCTATTTCCAAATTGCCTGTCTAGTATCACCAGCTCTCTACCGACACTGGACTCCTCCCACATGCAGGGCCCCACAACTTCATGAGACCTGTCGTAGGTCAGGCCCAGTGAGCATGCCCTGCCCGGGACAGTGCCTGGCTAACCAGCTCTAGGGTTGGAGTCCAGTTTGAGTCATTGTTTCATTTACTTGCACTCAACCCTGTGAAACTGTTGGGTCGGAGATGCTGAGAAAGCCCTGGAACCTCTTAGTTAAAGTACAGCAGATTCTGAATGCAGAGAGCCATTCAGATCTCCGAAGCAGGAGACACAGAGAAACCATCCAAAGCCCTCATGCGTATGTAATCTTCACAAGCTGCTGCTTTTGATAGGTAGGGAAGCTCCCTTCCCCTCATCACAGATGGTCAGTCATCAGGCCGATGGAAAGAACGGTGGGATTGGCTGGACTTAGGACATGCCATTCGAAGGCATGCCACCCCTTCAGGTTTGCAAGAGGTATCCACATGCCTGTCCCCATGGTATCTAAAGCATTGCAACGCTAATAAAGACTCAGAGCATTTTTGTCTCTGGCTTTTCCAGGTACCAAACAACACAGTCACAGCGTTTTGTCGCGGCCTAAATAGGTCATTTTCTCTCCATTGCAGCTGCTCCTCCAAATCCTAAATTGAAAGGACCTTTGCTGCTAGTGTCCTGGCATCTCTCACCATCCTCACCCAATTGGGATGAAGCTGATAAAGCTCCAACAGCTGTGGTATAGGAGGCAGGCATCCAGCTGGGTGCGATGTACACCCAGCCTAGAGCTGAAACTGTTCAACCTTGAATTGATCATCTTTGTCAAGAGCCTTGCGCTAGGCATGCATTCTATTCTGTTTAATTATTCATCCAGTAAAAAGACACATCCAATCTTTTTTTTACTAAATAGGGCCATGATTCTAGTTTGAAACACATTATTTTTCTTAATTATTCCTCTTCCTTCTGGCTCCTTCCACCAACCTATGTATTCTAGGTACTTTGTCTGAATGAGGAATAGTAAAACGCATTGAATTTCTCAACAGTTTTCTACTTTATGACAATATTAAGAGAAGTAAAGCAAGTGAGGCAAAGAAAGACAAATGCCACACATCCTCACTGACACATCGAAGCTGGGAAATCGATCTCTCGAAAGTAGAATAGAATAGTAGCCACAAAGGTCAGCAGAAGAAAGAGGGGGACAGGAAAGAGTGATTAATGGGCATGGGGGCGCATGAGGAGGAGTAACTTCTGATGTTTTATGGCACAGTAAGGGTAACTATGATTGCCAGCAATTGGGAATATATTTCAAAATAGCCGGTAGAAAAGTTGTTCAGTATTACAAACACAAAGATGTGATAAATGTCTAAGGAGCTAGATATGCCGGTTGACCCAGATCTGATCATCACACGTTGTGTATGTGTGCCAGAATGCTGCAGTGCACCCCATAAATATTGCAATTAAAAATGAAATAATAATAGAGCTGGGAATTTTACTGAGTGGCAGAGCAATTACCTGCATGTGTGAGGCCCGGAGTTCAATCATCAGGCCCAGAAAAGAAAAGTAAAATTTCCTTGATTTTTTTTTTTTATTAAAGAGTGTTTAAAATACAACAAGGAAATCTGCTGTCATTCTGGGGTGCTGTGTGCTAGAGACCAGACCTGTGATGCCCTGGACCCACGTGTTTCCTGCATTCAGAAAAGCATCAGCCTAGTGGCCAAAGCATCCCCAGAACTCGCATCAAGTCTACAGCTGTCCAGCGTCCATCCTTGCAATTCTAACCCCAAATGTTTCCAATATCATTCTTTGTGGACCCTACACCAAGAATTCCCCAAGCACAAAAGGACATTGAGAGCTTCAATTTCTTCCTGCTAAGTTAAACACAAGCATCACTTACCAAACATACCTTGTATGCTCAGTACCACATGGGTTACAAAAATGGGAAAATTCTCATTGCGTCCCTCTGGGGACTGATAAATTGAGAGGGAAAGATGGACACCCATAATTAGTCACCTAGGTAGTATAGTGCTGGACTTTAAATAATACGTGTGTGCCACGGGTTCATTGTGTTTGGACAGTTGATTCCAAACTGGTGGTACTTTGGGGCAAGAGGCATGACTGCACTGATAGACCACAGGGTGGAGTGCTTTTGAGGGTTATGTCTGGCTTCACTTCCAGCCTGAGCTCTCTGATGGACTGAGATGTAAAAATCTGCCATCACCATGTCTTTCCCACCATGATGGACTCGTTTCCTCTAAAATATGATTCAAAATAAATCCTTCCTCCCAAAGTTGTTTATGTTAGAGAAAAGCTGGATAACACAGGCAGCTTTTGCTGTTTCTTGGGGTGTGTACAGAGCAGCCTAGAGATGGTGCCTGTGTGGGAGGCTGTGGGAGGGTTGACGCCGTTGGCTCACGGCTGTTTCCTTCTCCAGGAGCTATCTTCACCCAAGGCACCTGCCTGCCTGAAGGTTGTGACCTATCTTGTTGGCTGCTTCATCCAAGGAGACTGATGTGGGGTGACAAAAGCCTTGCATCTGTTAAGGACACCTCTGAAGGGATATTTCCATCACAGAGTCCCTTCTGAATGGCTGAGATCTTTTCTTAGGTCCATCCATCACTGTTTCTGCCCGTTTCTCTCTCTCTCTCTCTCTCTCTCTCTCTCTCTCTCTCTCTCTCTCTCTCTCTCTCTCTCTCTCTCTCTCTCTCTCTCTCTCTCTCTCTCTGTGTGTGTGTGTGTGTGTGTGTGTGTGTTATATGTAAGCATGCCCCCATCTGTTCCAAATGCAAATCTCTGCTACAGAGTTAGCTTCTCTGGGGCCTAACCTGTCTCAGGAACCAAGAACAAAGAAACATTTGAATTAGGGGATTTAGAAAAACCTTCAAAAGCACATTCATCTAGTATCTGTTTTGTCTATTCTGACCTGGAACTTTCTGGGCTTACAGGACATATCTGAACACCCACTCAGAGCAGGTAAATAAGCAAAGTGTTTTCAGCAAGTGCTAAGAAGAAAAATGTTTCAAGCAAACACATCATTGAAGCACTTGTTCCACTTCAGGTCCAGAGCATCTGACTCTGGAGGTGGAGCCCACTGCCCACAGCCTGCATTGCTAACCAGCCCACAGAAGCTTCCTGTCCTCCTCTGAGCTGCATTGCTCTTCAGTCAGCCTGGATTGAGAAAGCTGACTTCTTGTAAACAGGCTTCTAACACTGTCTCAAAATAATAAGTACCATTGTAAGCGTGTGTCTTCTCTGGGATCTTCCCACTGGGAGTGACTTAGTGTTACTTAATCCTGGAAGACGCTAGGGGGGACCACTGCTATTAGCCTCAGAAATAGTAAGCAATGTGCCAAAGGCCACACAGTTTAGCAGCCTGGAGATTCCAGCATAGGCTGCCCAGATGGCCAGGACTTGTCAAGAGCCCAGCCCCTTGGAAACTGTTTGGACCAGCCCTACTTGGTAGCCTGACACCCTCTGCTACATGGAATGTCAGCTCTCTGTTATAACAATAGCTGATTCATATTTCCAACCACCAGATGATCCTCAAGGAACTCACAATATACCTCCGCGAACATAACCAGATCCCTACTTTGCCCATGGGTAAATTGTAGGGAACACTAGAAGTGATTCTAAATCATAGCCCACAAGCAGGACAATAATTCAGCTATCACAGTTAAGAAAACAACATAAAAGTAACAATTGATCACCATGATACCATAATGACAAGGCAGCCTACAGGTACATGCAACTCCCAGCACACTGACTGTGAAGTGGGGCGGGGGAGAGGGAGCTGTAAAAACAAGACATTGTGAGCGCAACCTGCCGCACACTCCAGTTTGGGTCTGAAAAGTAAATCACTTGGCCATCTCATGTCTTAATATTCGGTTGGTGTCTGTGCTTTTGTTTACCTGGTGTCCATTCTTTTGGATCTGTACTTAGCTCAGAAAAGCAGAATACATCCCAGTACAGACTGGGACTTCGTTCTGACTGTCAGACTCCATTCAAGGACATTAGTCAACACTTCCAAGTGACAACACTGCTAAGTGACTTCTCCTGACTTGTGGTCCTCTGGCTGGAAGGATGTAAGTGTGGAGCTGCTGAGGTCTACACAGCAAGACTGAGCAGACACATATCTCAAAACTCACACTTTAACAGACGGGGCTATTAATTCTGCAAGGCAACTGACAAACTACTGGGACTTGAGAAAACTGGGTCCTGAGAAGAACCAAAAACAAGGAAACATAGTTTAGATATAGAGACTTTGGGCTGAGGCGATGGCTCAATGTGTAAAAGCACTTGTGAAAGCATGAGGACTTGAGTTCAAAGCCCCAGCACCCATGTAAAAGACAGACACGATCATGCACTGGAACCAAGGTGTTGGAGGACAGAGATGGGTGGATCCTTAGAGGCCTATTGGCCAGCTACCCTAGCCAAAGCAGTGAACTTCTGATTCGGTGAGAAATACTGGCTCAAAAAATAAGGTAGAGAACAATAGAAGACACCCAACAACTTCCTCTAGCCTCTGCATGCTCAAAAAGGATGTGTACACGCACACACACACATACACACGCACACACGCACACACATATATATACATATATAGACTAAATATACATATATTATGTATGATATACATAAAATCAAGAACTTTTATTTTCAATATCTAAAAAGAGGGGACAACCAAATATCCACTGATGGATACATGCAAAAATAAAATATTATCTATGTGCACAATGAAATAGTAATTGCTCTCTAAAAGGAAGACACATGCTACACATGGCTTAGCCTCAATGATAGACTTTTAAATGAAAGAAACCGATGACAAAGGGACAAACGTTATATGGCTCCTCTGAATGAGATCTCTTGAGCAATCATAAGATTCTAGGGGTCACCTGTCTCTGTCCCCCAACACTGAGATTCCAGGCATGCATGGATGCTCATAGGGACAGAGACCAGAAACATGGCCACCAGAGTGGAGCTAGGAAGGAGTGTAAATATACAAATTCAAGAAAGAAACTGAAACCACGTCCTGCTGGTAGCTCTTTAGAACAGATTTTTAGAATTACAGAGAAACTGTAAAACCAGCAAACGCGTCCTTGCATCCATGACAGCTTCCTCCGCTGCCAGCGCCCTACGTCATCACGGTGCACGTATCACGACTGAGACGCGAGCACAGGCGCTCCGCCCTAAGGCCGTAGCTTGTAGCTCTTCCCTAGCAGTGTCTTCAGCCCTGGGATGCAGGCTAAGAGGTCACACGGTGTCTAGCTGCCACATCTCCGCACGTCAAGCCTGTGACAGCGTCTTCATCTTCCCGTTGTTGCTTTTGTTCCTGCTGCTGCCGTTTTTGTTGAGGTACTGGAGGCTTTAGAGAGATCAGAGCAAGCAGGAAGCAGACTTCCTCTCCACCTGGACTGCTCCGATGTTTTCTTCACGATTGGGAAAATGCAACAGAAGCAAAGAGCACTCCTTGTCACCTTGTGACACGGGTACATTGGTCAAAATGATCTCTCCTGGCTTCGCTTCTATCACTGTGATAAAAATACGCTGACGGAAAGTAACTTGGGGAACGAAGGTATTTACTTCACCTTTTCATTCCAGGTCACAGACCGTCCATTGTGGGGAACCAAGATGGGAACTTCAAACAGCGAGTCATATCACATCCACAGTCAAGGGTGGTGAGAAATGAATGCATGAATGATCATTTGCTTGCTTGCACTCAACGATATTACTCTTATGCAGTTTAGGAAAGTTTCCTTTCTAGGGAATGAATGGTGGTGTCCACAGTAGGCTGAATCTTCCCACATCAGTGACTTAAGATAATCCCTCACAGACATGCCTACAGGGTAACCCAACATAGGCAAACCCTCACTGATGCCCTCTTCCCAGATGATGCTTGTTTGCACCAGGTTGACCTTTAATTGTCATTTAACCATGCTTGATCCGTTGTTGGGGATGTTGGCCTTCTTCATCTGGCCAGCATAGCATTTACCAGACTTAGCAGCTATAGTCAGTTTAATTTCTCCCTTTTCCATACTCCGTTCTTTGGAAGCAGGTTCCTAAATACAGTCCACACTCAAGCAAGAGGAAGTAATTAAGTGCCACATCCTGATTCATGGTAGTTTTGAGCCCCTGACACCACCTATACCTGAAGTCAAATACTCCCGGCCTCTTATGTAAAGCAAATCAATATGTTCTTTCTTGCTAGAACCAATGTGAGTTTCTGTCACTTGCAAATGAAAGAGCCCTAATTCTTATTTCCTTCCCATCTATCCTTCGTGCAGAAGCCAGCAGGACTTTTTAAAGTGACTATAGGATAAGCTCCTAAAACTGTCACTGGGTCAGAGCTTCTTTGTACACCCTGCATGATGACAGTCCCTTGAGCCCTGGAAACTCTTGCCCTGAGACTTCCACCCCATCTACCTCCCAGGATAAAATACCCTGACGATTCAACCCTGTTAGGACAGTGGTCTATTTAGACTTGCGGCTTTGCCACATGTAAAAGAACTTAAAACACTCAGAGGTATTTCTAGACACCATCTCTATTAAGAGAGACAGAAGGGCTGCACTTTGACAACCTCAGTGACCCAAATCTGAGGTTAATGATCTCACCAGGGCTGTTAAGTTCGACCTTGTGAGCCTGTGATCTGCAGTAATGATGAGAGCCATGGAATACTGGGATATGCTTGCAGTCCATAATTCATCCATCCCTTCCTTCGTTCAGTGAGTATTCATTGAATTTCTCCTGTGTCAGATAATATGCCAGGCTTGGGGAGTGTCGTTAAGAACAGAACAAAGTTCCTGTCCTCAAAGGAATTATTCCCCCCTGAAAAAAGCAGATGTTAAAGATGTAAGAGAGAGAGAGAGAGAGAGAGAGAGAGAGAGAGAGAGAGAGAGAGAGATCTCAGTCAGTAACGTGCTTGTTGTGTAAGCATGAAGACCCAAATTTGGATTTCTAGCACCCACATAAGAAACTAGTTCAAATCTAACCCTTCCATAAACTCCTAGAGAATGGCACTATTAGGAGGCATGGCTTTGCTGGAGTAGGCGTGACCTTGTTGGAGGAAGTGTGCCACTGTGGAGTCAGGGTTTGAGATATCATATATGCTCAAGCCACAAGCCACACCCAGTGTCTCAGTTTGCTTCCTGTTGCCTTTAGATCAAGATATAAGAATTCGGCCGGGCGGTGGTGGCGCACGCCTTTAATCCCAGCACTCAGGAGGCAGAGGCAGGCGGATCTCTGTGAGTTCGAGACCAGCCTGGTCTACAAGAGCTAGTTCCAGGACAGGCTCCAAAGCCACAGAGAAACCCTGTCTCGAAAAACCCAAAAAAACAAAAAAAGATATAAGAATTCTCAGCTCCTTCTCCATCACCATGTCTGCCTGCATGCCTGGTGATAATGGACTAGACCTCTGAACTATAAGTGAGCCCCAGCTAAATGTTTCCCTTTATAAGAGTTGCCGTAGTCAAGGTGTCTCTTCACAGCAATAGAAACCCTAACTAAGACAGCTAGGCATGGTTGTGTGTTCCTCTGATCCTAGCACTGAGGAGGCTGAGACATGAGGATCCCTGGAGCCTGCTAGCCAGCCACTCTAGCTGAATTGACGAGCTCCAGGTTCAGACAGACCTTGTCTCAAAAAATAAGAGAAAGCAATAGAGGAAGACACTACCTCTGGCCTCTGCACCTATGTGCATGCGTGTGTGTGTGTACACACAAAGAGAGAGAGAGGGGGAGGGAGGGAGGGAGGGAGGGACGGAGGGGAGGGAGGAAGGGAGGGAGAGAGAAGAAGGAGGAGGAGGAGGAGAAAAAGAAGAAGAGGAAGGAGAAGGAGAAGGAAGAGGAGGAGGAGGAGGAGGAGGAGGAGGAGGAGGAGGAGGAGGAGGAGGAGGAGGAGAAGAAGAAGAAGAAGAAGAAAAAGAAGAAGAAGAAGAAGAAGAAGAAGAAGAAGAAGAAGAAGAAGAAGAAGAAGAAGAAGATTAATATTATTATTATTATTAACCAGATAGCTTCAGATATTAACTGCCATGAGGGCAATAGTAGAGGGGAATGATAAACGTGTAACTGAGAGGGAGAAAGGAGAAGGCTTTAAATGGGACTTTTAAGGGAAGATATCATCTCTAAAAACGGAGAGAGGGAGCCAGTTGTGAGAATCCCCAGGAAAGGGATGGCAAAGCCAGAAAGAGCTTGGTCTGCTCCAAAACAGGGAAGAAGTTGGCTCCATTATAGTGAGTGGGGAGACAGGAAAGAAGTAAGCAAGCGATCAGGCTGTGTAGAACCTTTGTAGCCATGGAAACGAGGACTTGTAAGGAGGGGAATGACATAATCTGATTTATGGTTTTTAAAGTCAGGTCAGGCTGTTCAGTAGAAAACAGATTCAGAAGTGTCAGCATGCAACAAAGACCAGTGAGCTCTGGCTGCGATCCAGGCAAGTGAATACAGAGCCTAGATCCTGAGCAATGGCTGTGGACCTGAGGAGACATGGGCAGACTTTTGTATTTGTTTTGGGTGCTAGGACACGCTAGAGAATTAGATGTGGGACATAAATGAAAACAGATGCAAAATTTGGACTTTGAACATGGTGCCATGACCGGGATGCACATCTGTGTTTGTAATTGCGTTCATGAGTAATGTAGCAAGGGTATGGGGTGAGAAGCAAGAGTCAGGGGGGTATACGGCGAGCCAGAGAGAAAGGAAGCAAAATCAACCAGGAGACTGCCAGAAAGGTTTCTGCGAGCATTATATGTCATGTGAAATGTGTGGCCATGAGGCTGAGGCAAAGCCAAGCAGCTCAGGTGTGAGATGCTCTCCTGAAAAGTTCCATTGAATATGAACATATGATGACTTGGTCCAACTACCAAGGAAGATCTATAGTTGACAGGTGAATGACAAAGGGTTGGGAACATTTGAACTTACGTAATCAGAGTGGAAAGATGTAGAGTCTACACAGGATCAGAAAAGAATGGAAGGATACTGCAGAAGCTGGTGGGTAATGTAAGTAGGACAGTAGAGCAAAATGGCCCTAGCAATATGGAAAACACTAAATACTTTGGCCAGAAAGCCCTCTGTTAGAAATAATCTTAAGAAGAGCCTCTCTGCCCACACAAAATAACTCCAATTAGACTAGATTAGACCCATGTTTAATGAATGCAGTGCTCCCAGGTGGTCAGGAGCATGGGGGATGGGGTGACCTGACAGAGAGGAAAAGCACACGCAAAACCCGAAACCATGTGTTCCTTTTTCTGGCATAAGACTAAATAGCCTGTAGGAGTGGTCATCATCCTCCCTGGGGAGGGGTCAGCATTTGGTGGGCTTTCTGGGAGGTGGAGTTCAGTCCAAGGCAACTCCCAGGGGGGAGAGAACCTGAGATGGAGCTTTCTGTTCCATTGGCTCCCCAAGAATAACTGCCAGGGGCTAGGGTGATGCCCCCAACTTAATATGACACCCTCGACAGGTGGAGGCTGAATTGAAGCAGGTCTAGTATAAAGTGTGCATGGTTTTTAAAAGCAGCATAAAACATGAGGACATAAAATGTATCATATTAATTTTTATGTTGATTATGCATCAGCACAATTATATTTATATCTGCTAGGTTCAATAGAATAGATGATGAAAACCAATTGTCATGGATCATTTTACACACCCTAATGTTCTTGGAAACTTGTAACTGACAGGGGTGACTTCTGTTCCATTTCTCCTGGGCACGGACCAGCTACAGGTGCCCCGTGTCAGGAAAATGTTTGGAGGAGAGGTGTGCAAGTGGGAAACACGGACTTCAGGCTTCAGGGGCTGTGTCATTACCACCATTGGTGCGTGGGGCTACCGGAAAGGGTGGCAGGTGTCGCGTGAAGATCACGAGCGGGTGGGAAGGCCAGCGAGTGAAGATGCCAACAGGACCGATGAGCTATCCGTAGGAATATTGAAAACACTAGGCATGATGGGAAGAGTAGAGCGGGCTGGTGACCAGGCAGACTGGAGTCTTTGATGGCTGAAGGAGTGGGAGCTGGTTGCTTTGAAGAGACACAGCTGGCACTGTTCCTTTCCTGTCTAATCAAGCCACACACACAGCAACTGAGCACTTGAGGCGCAGCTGATCAGAACGGAGATCTCCCTTACCTATACCCCCACCCTCAGAGGCTCTCACTTGGAAAGTCCCCAGGGTTACTTAAAGTAAAAGAAAGGTGAGGGTTTTTAAAGCAAATGGGGAGCCCCAGGGGGCATGAGGTGGGAGAAAAAAAAAGCACCTTACACTGAGAAAGTCTGACCAGGAGGCAAGAGGCCCTCTGGCTAAAGAGGAAATGGAAGACTATGCTTGGAGAAAGAATCTAATTTAAAAGGAGGTCGGTTCTGGAATGGGAATTCCAGAGTGCACTGAGGGAATGTAGTTTACTGCCTGTGGGAGAGACAGAGGGAACGGGCAGTCAGGGTGTGGAGGGCTGCATCCCGGCTGACGTGAGCCTTGAGATCATCCATGTGTGGCCAGAGAGGCCAGGCTGTGGAAGCCAGGAGCCTGTCAACAGATGCCACCACTTGATCTCAGTGTGGGGGGAGGACGCAGTCTCTGCTGCTCTCGCTGGCTCTGAGAGATACTGTAAACTCAACTGTTGTCAACACTTATGTTTTAATGGATGGATATATGAGGAGAAGCACTGGGGTAATTAGAACTTAGGGTGCTGCTGCTGTTGTGAAGAGGGGAGAGCTTTTCATTAAATAGGTCAGGCAGGAGAGATACAGGATATGATGAGTGAGAACACCTGTGGGATGCGCCCGGAAAATACTGCTGATGGAGCCCTCAGGAATGCTTACTCGGGACAATTGGCTCCCATGGAGATCTGGTTCCTTTGCGATATAGTTTTAATGATGTATGTAGAAGAGTCGATGCACCCAAAAGAGTTTGGAGGAATCTATACTAGTTCAGTTGTTAATGAGGCCACCAACAAGAATGAATCAGGCTGTGTACTACCGTCACCATATACTTTGATATTTCTTTCTTTGCTATCGTTTGTGAGCTGTTTGTCCACTTGTTTGTTTTGGGGTGCTATCTCATGTAGTCCAGGCTAGCCTCCAACTTCCCGCATAGATAAGGATGACTTTGAACTCCTGATCTTCCTGCTGCCACCTCCCAAGTTCTTGAATTACAGGTGTGTGCCACCGTGCCTGGATTATATGGCGCTAGAGATTGAACACAGGGCATTGTGCATGCTAGGCAAGCACTCTACCACCCGAGCCACATGCTCAGTCCATCATTACATGGTCCTATGATTTTATCATTTCTATTATGTGCACATATTACTTTTATAGGCAGAAATATACATAGTATATAACTTGAAGTTATGCATTTTCCCAAACAGAAAAAAAATATGTATAATATTTGAAACTACATATAAATCCTTTAAAACTCCACATAAAAGGGTTTGGGTTTTGAAATATAAGGGTTGGCAAGCTCTCTATAAATCCTAGTGTATCCATCAGGGTTCTCTAGAGGAACAAAACCAATAGAATATACACCATTACAGAAGGAAAATTATTCTTCCCCAAGCAGAGGCTAGATAGTCCCACAGTGGCCCTCTGCAGGCTGGAGAGCCAGGAAAGCCAAGAGCTCCACAGACTAAGAAGCTAGAAGCTTCAACACTAGAGAGAATAAAATACAACTCAGTGCATCTAAATGTGCAAAGCTGAAGACATAGAGAGGAACAGCTTGCGTAGCCAAAGACACTGGGGTCTGATGTCTGCAGCTGGTGCCTCGGGACGACACCTGCTCAAGAACAAGCTTGTGTGTTTCAAAGAGCTTCCTGCTTCTGTCTTCTGATCCACTCAGGCTCTCTAGCTTACTGGATGGAACCACCCATCTCTGGAGACAGTCTCACAGATGCCAGAAAGTGTGCCTAGCCATTTTCTAGGCTTTTCTCAATACATTCAAGTTGGCATCTAGAAGTAACCACTAGGTCAGTTACTACTATTTGAGGTTTTACTGGATACACAGTCTGTGCCACGACTATTCACCTGCACCATGGAAATGGAAGCAACCATGGACAGAACATGAATTCATGAGCATGGCTGCAAGTTGATAAAAGTTCGTTATTTTTTCAAAAAGAGGCATGTGGTAGTTTGGAAGAAAATGACTTCCAAAGGAAGTGGTACTGTTAGGAGGTATGATCTTGTTGGAGGAAATGTGTCTGTGGGGGCAGACTTTGATCAAGCTTCCCTCAGTGTGGCAATCAGTTGACTCCCTGTTTCCTTGCAAGAGGTAGCGCACTCAGCTACTCCTCCAGCACCATGTCTGTCTGCATGTCGCCATGCTGTCCACCATAATGATAATGGACAGAACCTCTGGAACTGTAAGGGAGCCGCCCCAGTGAAATGTTTTCTTTATAAGAGTTTCTGTGGTCACGATGTCTCTTCACGGCTATAGAAAACCCTAACTAAGACAAGCTTAAGTTTAGCCAGCCAGCTGTTATTTCTCAACCTTCTAGGTAGTAGATGAACAGCATGAAACAGCAGCCAGGTAAAGAGAAGAGACAAAACCACAGGTGTTTGCTCATCTGCTCAGAGGACTCTCATAAAACCCCAGGCGCAGTTGTGCCGTGAGCCACAGCTTCAGAGAGCACAACGAGGCTAAAATGGAGAGATGGCTCATCTGTTAAAAGCACTGGCTGTTCTTGCAGGGACCCCAGTTCTGTTCTCAGCACCCATACAGTGGCTTTTGATGCCCTGCAGCTAAGTTCCAGGAGATTCAACACTTTCTTCTGTCCTCTGAGGACCATCAAGTATACACATTGTGCATACGGGTACATGCGGGAAAACACTTAACAACAAATAAATAGACGAAAGTTTGGGATCCATGGGACAATTATTTTAGACAGCCTGAAGTGACAGATACTACCTACATTATCCATAAAATTAGCTTTGGAGCTCCCTTGAGCCCAAAGCAAGAGGGAAATAAGACTCTTCCAACTTCCTGTGAGCACATAAGACGAAAAGTCCCAGGTTAATACCCATCACCTTTGATAACAACTCTGGAGGCCACCTAAAGCGTTGGGACTAGCTCTGTCCCTTCCCTATGGGACTCCTAGCACCACAGTTCTCGGTAGATATGACTGGGTGAACAACTAAAGTTCATCCTTCATCTAGAACTAATTTGTCCTCCTTGGTTTTTAAGGGATTTGAGGGCTGGAGATCCAATCCAGAGCATTGTGCATGGCAGGTATGTGCTCCATACTCTCGGCTCTTCTTTTTTTAATAATCATTTTTTTATTATATCCTCGTACAGTACACCCCAAATACATCCTCCCCTCCCTCAACTCTTCCCAGTTCCCCCCATATCTAGTGCTTTTCCTCTGATTCCCTTAAAAAACAAAACAGTCTTCCTAGGGATATCAACTGAACAGGATATGACAAGATGCAGTAAGACTAGTCACAAATCCTCATATCAAGACTGGATGAGGCAACCCAGCAGGAATAAAAGGGACCAAGAGCAGGCAAAAGAGTCCAATACATCCCACTCCCACTGTTAGGAGTCCCCCAGAAATTCCAAGCTAAATAACCACAGCACGTGTGCAGAGGAGCTGCCTCAGACCCTTGCACATCAGTCTCTTGATCTTCTCAGCTCTTAATTCCACACCCTCCCAGCCTTCTCAAACATGTGGACACCGTGGGGGCCTCTTCCCAAATCTAGCACCAAAAAAAAAAACCCTCAAAACATGTTTGTTTTTTCTCCCCAAGGAAAGAAGCTTAAAAATTCTAAGATAAAAGGTTCATAAATGTGGTGAGCAGAATTCTAAGATCTCAGGATTCTTTGCTCAGAGCCCAGGACCAAAAAGAAGGTGGAACACCAATACCGGGAGTGTATTCCTTGCACGGTCAAAAAGTCTTTGTCACTGTTTCTAGCTGTCACATTTTCTATCAACCGACTTTGAATGAATCAAAAGGAAGTTTACCATGGGGACTGATATAATCACATAACATAATCCCATGAAAACCTGGGTGTATCATCAACCTACCCTCCGAAAGGTAAGTCACTGGTTCAAAGAATAAGAAAGACTGAAGGTAACACCGATGGTTTTGTATGTGCAGTGCCTATGCAGAAGGACCAGAGAATGGCAACCTGGGGGTGACAAGGACCCTGGCTGGCAGGCAGTGAGATAACTAGGAGCTCAGGCCTACACTCACAAGCAACCCCCGAAAATAAAGTGAGCTTAGATCTGATTTGTTCTCTCACCGTTCTAGATACGCACCCAGAGTTAATAACCGTACAAGGCCCTAAGCAGGGAATTTAACTGTGTCCACCCCAAATTCCAATCTGCCTACTGTAAGGTCATAACTGGGTATTTCCATGAAGTTTTGATAACTTGTTCCACAGCAACTGAAGTTACTGCTATCAAACCCCATCTAATAGGCCGAAAAACACAGGATGCCCAGAAAGTGAAAGTTGCCCACACTGAAGTATAGTGATGAGACCTCACATAGCAGGGCATGTCTGTCCCTGAAGTCACTCAAAAACTCACACCCATGAAGGTGGTCTCATTCCTCTTTAAGCCCCCTCCACAGGAGACAAACTGAGAGTCAGTCTGTAGCCATGCCTGGAAGGAGAAGACTTAGAAGAAAGGACACGGAGACAGGCAGTATTATGAGACAGGGAATAAAGGCTAAGAAATGAGCCATTGGGGTCTCTAAGAAGCCAGAGAAGAGCCTGGGCCCCAGCATTGATGCCAATACTCTCTAAATTCCCAGGTACCCAGCAGTACTTAGCATCCCACAGTAATTATATAGACTAAATGTCCCTGGGCCGCACAAGCCTCCTAGCACAAATGAGGTAACGTCAGCATTTATACCCATAATTAGCTTTCTCAGATCCCTTCCTATTGACTGAATTAGTTTAGTTCACGGAACAGATTGCTAGAACAGAGAAACCCAAATATACGTAGTAGTTCAAGCAGAACAGGAATTCATTTTTCTCTCATATAACATCACAGGGATGGGTGGTGGTCCTAGGCATGGAGGCAACTCCTCTCCATAGCGTCCCTCAGGGTTTCAAGTTTCAAAGGTCTTGTTCCACTTTCCTGTGTGGTGGTGCTGTTTTCACCCACATCAGGGTTCAGGTACCACCACCACCACTTTCAGCTCCTTGAGGAGAGGAGGAAAGGAAGTAGAAAACAAGGTTTACTCTGAAATAAGTGACCTGTTACCTCTGCTCACATTCCTTTGACAAAAACTATGGCCACACTAGCTGCAAGGGAGGCTGGGAAATGTAGTTGCCTCTAGTAGTCTACATAGTCCTTGTTTTAGTTTAGATATGAGGTATCCCTCACAGGGACCTATCTATGTACTGAAGGGTTGACTCTGCAACTTGTGCCATGGGAGGTACTGGAAATTTTTCAAGGTGAGGCCTAGTCAGATGAAGTAGGCTACTAGGGGCTGATTCAACTTGGGTCCCTTCTTTGTCTTTCTATATCCTAGCCATGGCAATATGCCCTCCTGCCATCATGGACTTAAAGGCCTCAAACGAAAACAAGTTCTTCATCTCCTTTTTAGGCCATGTGTTTTGATCTCTTTGACAAAAACATGACTAACGTGGTCCTATTACTCAGAAAAAGGAAAGAGAAGATTTTAGGGTAATAAGGAGTCTCTGCCACTACAAGGTTTGTTGGGAGTCTCTGAGCGATGCTCCATGTGTGCTTGGTTAGCTCCAGGGTAGCATGGGCCCGGAAAGGAAAGAGACAAAAGAAGGAAAAGACAATGAATTACGTGTAATTGACATTAGTCTATTTTCTCTTGCTGTAATGAAAAACCTGAGACTAGGTAATTGGTAGAAAAATAGAGATTTGTTGAGCTCATAATTTGAAAAGTCACGTAGTCCAAGAGCGTGGTGCTGGCATCCGCTTGGTGTGTGGCAAGAGTCTGTTTCTTGTATGCTAAGGTGCTGAGGCAGAGCAACTGAATTCGCTGGAGTTTCATAATGCTAAGTATTCATTGTCACCTGGATGAGAATCTAGACTCACCTGGGAACTGTGTCTCTGGGCATACCTGTGGGGGTTATCCTGATTGTGCTACATGAACTGGGAAGACCAGGCCATTGTGGGTGGCACCATATCCTAGACCGGAGATCTTAGACTACAGAAACACGGGACAGGGTGCTGGCCCCCAGCACCCTTGCATTTGTTGCTCTGCTCTTCTGACCTCAGATGTAACGTGGCCAATTGCTTCAAGCTCCTGCTGCCTTGAATTCCCCAACAGGATGAGTTGTGTCTTGAACTGTGAGCTAAAAATAAGCCTGTTCTCTCGGGCTGTACTGCTCTGCATATTCTAACACAAGCAAAGGAACTAAGAAAGGTCTCCTTTGTTCTTCTCATGAAGCTACTGCTGCCAAGGAGGGAAGAGCCCAGTCCCAGGGCTTCCTCTAGCCTTGACCTCTCAGAGACCCAAGCTGAAACACCATGAACACCAACACTGGAGGGTGCCCAACAGTGGACTTTTGAGGGACACATTCAGACCACAGCATGACAGATTGCCAGTTTGGGCATAAAGGACCCAAATACTCAGGGACACTTTGTGTCCTTCTGAAAACTAAAGACTGAGAAATTTATCACTGATAAATACACCCCACTGCTTAAGGGAGTGTCTGGGCACTTTGCCTGCTTTCTGCCCGAGAGTGGAGAGAGAAAGACGGAGAAACAAGGCGGGCACTTGAGGTGGGATGCTGTCGGCCGGCATAAGGACCATCCAGAATTTCTGCTGCTAAAATCTGACAAGGGCCAAAGGGATGCAGCATGAAGTAACACCGAGAATCATGCATAGAACCAAAATGACAGAAATGGGAAGAGTTTCCTTCACATTCATGCATGCCCAGTCTATGGGCTGGGCTGGGAATAAATAATTATCCTTTCTCTAATCCTAGCAATGAATCCTAAAATGAATGATTTTATCAGAGCCAATGAGGTGGCTCCGAGAGTAAGGGTGTTTGCCACCAAACTTGACAACCTGAGTTCACATGTAGGAGAACCAACTCTCCAAAATTATCTTCTGAACTCCACACTCCCTGTGTCATGGTACACATACACACATATCCACACTTACCTACACGAATAAATAAATGTGGGGGTGACCTCCCCACAGTTCTCTTGCTCTGATGCAATCCACATACATAAGCAATGCAGGAGTTCCCAGACTCCGTGTCTAACCTTAGCTGAACACTCACTACTCAACCCCCCAAGTTAAGTTTGGGTCTTGTGGAGTCTAAGCAAACTAAGCTAGAAACAATATGCGCCCTGGATAAATATTAACTATAATTATTTTTCACTTGAGTGTTTGTGACTGCTGCTGGCCACAAAGGAAGGGGTGTATAACACAAAAGCTCCTCTTGGGGGCTGCAGGTGTAGCTCAGTCGTAGAACATGTGCTTAGCGGGTGTGAGGCCTGGGGTTCCATTCATGTCACACGCATATAAAAAGAAAGCTAACATTATTTCGGACTGAGGCCCAAGATCTCATTTATCAAGTGGTGGAGCCAAGATTTAACCCCAAATTTAGGCAAACCGGTTCCCAGTCAACAGACTAAGCTGCCATGAACTACACCCCTCTAGGGATGTTAACTGGAGTCTTCTGTCTTATCATAATAGGATTGTGGGCATAACCATAGTGTGTAACACTAGGGAGGACACTTGGGAGCTCCAGGGTCCCTGCAGGCATCCACAACCAAAAACAAACAAACAAAACCCTCTGGGGCAACCCATTATCCTCTGCCCCAAGTAAAAGTGAATCCTTAGCACTGAAGACACCACCTTGCCAGTTACCACAGCCAAGTGCTCCCAGCAGATGGGGAGGGCTGAGTGGCAGGGATGAGGCCAGGCCTCTGCAAACACTGAATAATGGTGCTGGAGTTTGAGAACCTCGGAATGAGCTATTTCAGCTTGGTTAGCTTTTTAGGGCATTGCAAAGAAATTAGATCTGGAGGGGGCAGGTGCAGCAGGGAGCAGCCGCTGGGGCTGGAAGGCTGCCACACCACCTGCGATGGGAGAGAGCCTAGGAGGAAGCTCATTAACCATCCCCGGATCATTACCTCCTGCTCCCCAGGGGCACAATCACTGAGTGTGGACTTTCAGTTCTAGAGGTCTCTCTTCAAGGGTCCCTGTGGGCTGGAAGCAGGGCTCTCTGCCCAAGAAGGGATGGTACAAGCAAATCTTCCAAAGAGAGCCATCTGTAATTACTGTTTGGAACATAACAAAGCCTAGTGTTTCCTGAAAATATTGTCTGCCCAGCTGGGGAAACTGAGGCTGGGGCTCAGAGAGGTAAATTAATTTTTCTAGGGCATACAGTTTGAAAGTGGCAAAGGCAGAGATCCAAGAAATCTTTCTGCGTCCCCAGATCAGAGTCTCAACTGTTACACTGCCTGGAATCTTGTATAATAGAGTACAATAATTCCTGTAGCCAATGAGGGCATCCAGGAATGGGCAGAACCGCCCTCCACTGCAGGCAAAGACAGAGGATGAGTGGCCTATAAAAGCTGGTCAGCATGCGGGGCTTATTGCAGGGGGCCTTGGTGGTCCTCGTTTGCAGGGGGTATCGGTGGTCCTTGTTCAAAGTAAATCCATTCATCTTTATGCACAGAGTGTCTCTATTTGCAAGGCCCTGGAGAGGGAGAGTTGACGGATGGCAACTGAGTCCCCGCTCTTGTGGAGAAGACAGGAAGGAGACAGTGTTAAATTCTGTGCCAACAACCTCAGAGGGCGCTGGGAAGGAAAGAGACAAGCAAGATGACATGCCCTGGGAAGGTCCTGCAGGTGGGTGACAATTGTCTGGAGACTATCTGGTGAGGAAAGATCCAGGGAACTGGACCTCAAGACAGGGAACAGCCAGAGATCCAAAGCAAGAACAAACTGGATACTTTGAGATTTGGACAGAAGCCGGGGAGTCTGAAGTTTACAAAGGTGGGGGAGCTAGATTAGAATTATAGAGTGGATGGGAAGTCTTTGTCACTGCCCCACACCAAGGCCAGATGTCCCTTCTCAGTCTCCTTGGCCTGTCTCCTTCCCATCCCAGGGGTGGAACCCAGAGCTCTCTTAGGCAAGTTCTCTACCACTGAGCTACATCCCAGTCCTGGTTCTGGCATTCTGTTTTGAGTCAGAGTCCCTGAGTTGCCTGCCTGGGCTTTGAACTCACTATAGTGCAGGAAGTGCTTGAACTTCCTGCCTCGGCCTCCTAAGTGGCTGAGGTCGTAGGCCTGAGCCACCAGGCCTGGCAGTAGTTCTAAGTTTCTTTACCAGGTTTGCTGAGCAGCCGCTGAATTTCAGATGCCCTGCATAGATCTGGACACAATACTGATGCTAAACTGAACTATCTTTCTTGCTCATCCCTCATTGGCAGAGTTTGGATGCCAACCCGTCTGGTCACCCTGTTAAAAAGTTACACTTAGCTTCCAACAAGATGAGTGCCACAGTGTTGCTAGGCTTTGCTCTGGGTAGGAGGCTGTTGAAGTCTTCTACTTGCCTGCAGGTCCAGAAAACAGCAAAATTCTGGGCCTTCATCTGCCTAGACCATTAGTTCTCAACCTCTGGGTCAGGACCCCTTTGTCAATATTTACATTTTGATCTGTAACAGTTGCAACATTACAGTTATGAAGTAGCAATGAAGTCAATTTTTGTCTGGGGGTCACCACATGTGGAGCTGTATCAAAGGGTCACAGCATTAGTAAGGTTGAGAACCACTGCTCTAGACCCTTCTCCTGGAGCCATGCGGCTCATTTACACACCTCTCTTAAATCCTGGGCTCTGGGCATTCTTTCCTGATTGTTCTACCTTTTGCTCCAGCGACTTCAACTCCCTCCTGTTTTGCCTTTCTATAGGGTGTTCATCCCATCTCACTGTTCCATCGTGGTTACACATTACCTTGCTGGCTGCCTCTCTCTGCACCACAGGAGCACACACTCCACAAGCAATGGTATTTGTTGCAGACACAAATGAATGGATGATAACGGAGCAATGCAACTTCTCAAGGGGCAAGAGCTAAACCATACTGTGCCCCCCCCCCCGAATAAAACTGTTTTCATTTCAATAATCATATCCAACATTTGCTGGCTAACATATCTAGAAGAACGCCATTTCAAGGAGTATGCTAAGTATTTAAGCTTTTGCCTTGTTATCATTTTTAATTCCTGTTGGCAGGTCTAGGGACATGCTGATCTTTCCGAGTTCACAGCCTTAAATGTTGCTGCAGCTTTCTGTGCTATAGGCTTCATCTGTGGAACAGAGCCATCTAGCGAAAACCTCAACTCCCATCGCCTTCGTATTTGCAACTTTCCTTTTAAGGCTGAATTTAAATGAAATCTCAGTCTTTTGTGTGAAAATGACTGGCGTGTAGATGCCTGAGCTTGGGCCACAGATCCCACAGTGGGGAGCACTGAGCTCCTTTTTTTCTGAAGTTCAATTGATTTAAAGTTGGTTTCCATCTGGAAACTTTAGCTGAGGGGCTCGAGGGCCACATGCGTAGTATCTTTCAGATTTTCTCAGCAGGGCTTTAAAATTCTGAAATGATGGGTAGTCGAGTACGAGAAGGTGGAACATTCCCCCCCGCCCCTCCCTCCTGCCACATGCTGCATGCTGCCTGTTCCTTTGCTCTGTGATAACACCCTGCCCCTCTACCCCCTCCATTCAGTAATAGCGACTCAGACTAGTAGAAGACTAAAGGCCCAAAACTCTTAGGACAGTATATTATCCTGTAGCCTCCTTTTCTTCACAATGATTGGTTCAGAACTGAGCACATGACCCGCACCTGACCAATCAACAGACCGTATTCCACTGGGCAGTGACTAAGAGCCCCTCAAAAGTCCCAAATCAAATCTCATGGAACTGACTTGTGTCTAGAGTCTGTGACTAAATTAGTCACTGTGGCCAGGAGCATATGGGTCCTGTTTGGATAGACTTGATCTATGCCCTCCCCCAGAGTCAGAGGGACGTGGTCCCACTTGGCTTCCAGATCTCCTAGACTTGTGGAACTGGTGTGCACTCGTGTGGCACGTGCCCCACCCTGACTGTGAGTGGCAGCATAGTTAGTAATCTTGTGTTGGGGGCCCCCATAGAGCACACTAGACCACGGCACTGGAGTCATCCAAGCAGCCTGAGCTCCAGAAGTCAAGGTCATTGGGTTTTCTCTCAGTTAGGGGAAGACAAGGATTAACATGTGAGCTCAGGCAAGAGCCTTGCCTCCTCCCCTCCTCTCCCTCCACTTCCCCAACCACTGACATGCAAAAGAACCTTTTCACACATGCTTTAGAAGTAGCAGCGATCCCAGATCATTTCCCCCTGTGATAACACTGCAGAAATACACTACAATATGAAAACCAAGAGCTGGGCATTGGCACAATTCTCCATTCTTTGGAGGTGTCATAGGTTACATGTTTTGGTGTGTCCTGTGAATGCAAGTCTACAACATACATTGATTGTGTGGCCACCAGTATAGTCGGTATCTATCAGCACAGAGCCCCGGTGAGGCCTTTTGCATCCATGGGCTCCTGCCTCTTCCTGAGCTCTCCTCTCAGCAGCAACATTCCTCTGTTCTCCATCCCTGACATATCAAAAACGTTATAGAATAAGAATGATGCACTATGAAGCCTCCCTGGATTGGCATGGGGTTTTTTGCACTCAGCACAACTTCCTTAGAACTCAGCCTAGTGGTTAAACACGTTGACACTTTGCTCCTTATTCATTTACATTGCTGACAGGGAATTCACAGACTGACAACTCTTACAGGTGGTCCACAGTCTGTCTAACTATTTGCCTATGGAGACCATTTGGGTTGTCTCCCATTAGGAGTGTTTATCAATGAAACTGCTATGAATAATCTTGCAGAGGCTTTTGTGTGGGCATCAGTCTCCACCTCTCTGGGGAAAACAGGACACTTGTAATTTTGTAGGAAATTGTCATCCCCTTTTGGAGAGCATGTCATTCTATTTTGCCACCAGCAATGGCCAAGATTCCTAGGACCTCCGCACCCTCAACAGCTGTTAGTGTTACCACTGTCTTGTATTTAGACCATGACAATAGATGTGTAGTGTCATCTCATGGAGATCTAATTCGCATTTCCAATGGCTGATGGTGTTGAATATCTTCTCACAAACTTTTGCAAGGAAACTAACCTTGGTATCACATTCTCACCTAATAGGTGGAGGGTTAAAAATTAGGACAATAATTTTTCATTATAATATAATAATATTTACTGTATTGAAGTATTTGGGTGAGTTCTAGAGATGAACCCACTGGATGATTCTCCAAGAAACACTAGGAGCTGGGGAGGTGCTCAGCGGGTAAAGTGCTGGCTATGCAAGCGCAAGGATCTACGTTTAAATCCTCAGAACCCTCAGAAGAGCCAGGTGCAGCTGCGCATGCTGATAATTGCAGGGCTGGGGATCAGGGACACAAGGATCCTCGGGGCTCATGAACAAGCCAGCCAATCAGAAACTGAGCTTCAGGTTCAGAGAGAGTCAAAGGACCTGAGTAAGGAAAGACATGCTGACGTCACCCTTGGCCTCCACATGCACCTACACAGACAGGCAGAGGGGGCTGAAGAGGTATAAGTTGTAACTAGTTTGGGGATGGTGGACACACCTATTATCCCAGCCTTAACAAGAGGATCGTGAGTAACCTGGGGGGGGGGTGGTCCTATAAGAAACATTAACCATTTTTATTCTGTAGAGAAAGGTAAGAAAAAAATCTAACAGAATCCCACCCCACTACTGTTGAGAATCCTCTCCCTATACCTCACTGTGTTCTCACTACAATATAGAGAGACTATCATGCTTAATATTACAGGGTGGCCACAAAGACGAGACAGGTGAGACTTGGAAGGAATTAACACTGGTGGGTGCTCAGTTCTCTATTCCCTGGCATTTAGCCTATCAGAGGCTCCGAGTAATCCTTAGCCTCTGTATTAGTTACTTTTCAAAAGACCTGACAGGAGCAGCTAATGCAAGGAAGCACTTACTTTGGCTCATGCTTCAGGGGACAAGGGCCATCTTGGCAGAAAGGGTGTGGCACTGGGTGGCTGAGTTTGCGTGACAGGTGAGTGTGTAGCAAACCAAGAAATGGTGAACTCGGACCAGAAGCGGGTCAGGCTATCAGCACACCTCTCATCCCAAAGGTTCCATCCACAACCTCCCAGGACACCACCAGCTGGGGAGCAAGTGTTCAAACACACAAGCCATTTTCACACCCGAACTATAACTTTGTCCGGCTGACATTTTCTGCCTCTCCAGCCATCCCCCTCCAGTCACCAGAACCTCCGCTGGGACAGAGCGTGGGACCTCGGGGAGGACTGTTCCTTCAAGAATGGCTGTTCCATCGGGGTGGCCCACTGTTCCCGGAGAAGAAACAAAGGGCTTGCCTGTGAAGCAGCGTGAGATCACATTTATCCGAGAAGCTTCCAAATGAAAACTAGCATTTGTACTTATTGCATTTCACCTCCAAATTTGATTACTTTTCTCTCCTGCTGCAAATCTGCCTTCCTTTCTGCCAGCTTATTATTAAAGCCAGGACGGAATTGGTAGAGTGATACGTAAAATTTCCATCTTGGCTTTGACATCCCAGGAAGTTACGAACCAATTACAGCTGCTGAGCCGAGGGCTCTGATGGATCACAGAGCACAGCAAGGGACGTAAGAGGCCAGGACCTGGAGGGAGGGAGACAGTGAGTTAAGAAACAAAGACCAATTAAATAAGACCATCCATTTTAATCTGCATGTTCTGCTTTATACTCACTGTAAACAGAAATGTGACTGGGTCCTGTTCATTGGCGTGAGTGTGGTGTGGGAGTCTTGAAGGCAATGCCGACCTTTAAAATGGTTTCAGAAGCTGAAAATTCTGAAATTTGAAATGTCCCAGGAAAGAAACAAACAAGATGATGACCTGATCTAGTGTCAGAAGTTCTCTTGTAGATGTCAACAAAAAGCCACCGACACATACTTGGGGGTTGTGGATCTAGTAATACCAGTTCCAGCTCTGGGAGCACGCACGTCTATGGTTGAGGCCTCATGTCACCCGTCAGGAGGGACCTGAGCTTGACCAAGTGTGAGGAACTTCGTCATGCCTTCACCTCCTCATCAGGCAACAAGCATAACAGCCTGCCTGTGCTAACTAAAGACAGAAGAAATACATAATGTCAAGATGCCAAGCTTGGGACCCAGCCAGGAGTTCAGTGGTGTTTGGACAGGGACCCCCCCAGTTGTATAGATGACCCAAGATACCTAGTTCAAATAGACTCAAATTAATCATGCCTGCCTTCCCGGAGAGGGCTTAGCTTCCAAAACAGTTGGATTTTACTTTCCCTGGTGGGCTTGCTGGTGTTCCTCTCCTATAGGCAAATGAGCGATGGAATTCAATACCATGGACAGCAAGGGTCCTGCCTGCGGGATTACTGACTGACGCATATGGGTGCCTTCCCTGACCACTGCCGCACCTGGTTCAAAGACACCCTACAAGCTGTAAATGTGATTTACTGCCAGGTCACAGTCCTATAGCTCTCACTCCCATCATAGAGACCCTTTAATTCCTAGTTCTTATCTCATTTCTTTGGTTTGGGGCAGGACTTCCTCATCTTCTCCTTTGAGGTCTGCTCGGTCTGTAGGTGAGATGGGGAAGGAGTGAGGCCATGAATGGAGAACTAACACAATTTCTGAGAGCAGCCGTGTTGGATGAGGCAAAGAGACACGGAGAATGCCTAGCACATTCAACGGCCAGGAAAGTCAGGACCAGAAAGAAGCAACTTGCAGCGAGGGATCAGTGTGGTTCAAGAATAAATAAGAGCGTGAGCAGGGAGGGGACACAGCACATCCTCCTCCTCCTCCCTGGGACAAGAGGCATGCAGGAGGAGGTAGGTCACTTCAAAAGATCTGAGCCAAACCACCAGCATGCTCATCTAGGAAATAGGAGTAAGAAATAGAGCAAGGCTCAGATTAGTGGGTGAGGAGGAGTGTGTCCAAAAAGGTAAATATTTGTTTACCTCCCTCCTACTCCCCTACATCAATATCGCCTGGGATCTGGGGAGTGGAATTCTAGCGAAGGTAGCTGTGATGAGCACCAGGGGTTTCCCAGGAGAGAGGAAAGCCTCTGGGCGTTCTCTGCTCCATTCTTCCCTTTCTCTACAACAATGGCTGGGAAACTGTATATGCCTAGGAGAGATCTCTAAGGAGACACAGGATGTACCTGGGAGAGTCTCAAAAGATGTGTTAGCTGGGGTGGGGGGGCGGGAGGTCGGGTCTTGGCCTTCAGTCCAAAATAAAGCAGAAGGTCCTGATGAGGAGCAGAAGGAGAGAGAACATGAGAAAGAAAGTCAGGACCATGAGGGAACCTCCAGCTGGCAACAGATGGGGAAGGTGACTGAGCCCCACATTGGAGCACTGGACTGAGCTCCCAAGGTCCTGATGAGGAGCAGAAGGAGCGAGAACATGAGGGAGAAAGTCAGGAACGAGAGGGGTGCGTTCACTCATGGAGACGGTGGGACAGAACTCATGGGAGATCACCAACTCCAGTTGGAATGGGACTGATGGATCATGCGACCAAACCCGTCTCTCTGAATGTGGCCAACAGCGGGGGCTGACTGAGAAGCAAAGGACAATGGCTCTGGGCTCTGATTCTTCTGCATGGACGGGCTCTGTGGGAGCCTTCTCAGCTTGGTCGATCACCTTCCTGGACCAGGGGGGAGTTGGGAGGACCCTGGTCTTAGCATAGAGTGGGGAACCCTGATGGCTCCTTGGCCTTGAGAGGGAGGGAGGGGAGGTATGGGTGGAGGGGAGGGGAGGGAAGGGGGAGAAGGAGGGGAGGGAAGGGGAGGAGGAGGGGAGGGAGGGGGAGGAGGAGGGAAGGAGATGGAAATTTTTAAATATAAAAAAAAATAAACCATGAGGAAAAAAAATAAAGCAGAAAGCAATAGGCAATAGCTAGGCAGAGCATACCTCTGCTTGGTAGCGATCAACACCTGCTAATTCGTTTGCCACGTTTGACTCCTAGGAACACCTGCTCCTCTGGTCCCTGTGCATCTGATGTTGTCCTTGAAACCAGAATACCAGCTTCCCAGGGAGGAGGCGGCAACAAAAGCAGCTGGCAGAAGTCCCAACTGACCCTCCCTCCCCCTCCCAGCTTGATACCTTTGCTGGAGAAGGCCAGTGCATAGGCTGCTTCCTCCTTCCCTCCACACCTGATGTTCTATGTGGCTTGTGTTCTGAGCGATCAGACTGGGGCTTCAGACCAGAGGAAGGAATTGCTGCTTAATTCTCTGATTCTTTACACTGCTGCTTCTAAATCTAGACTAAGTCATACTGCAAAAGGTTTCCTAATTGTCCCTCTATTTCTGTTTCTCAAAGTGTGGCCTGGGACAAGCAGCCTCTGAGATCTTCCTTGAAATGCCAGCTGTTAGACTCCACCCCCACCCTACTGAAACTGAACTGGTTTTAGGGCCAGTCTCTGAGCAAACCATTGTGAACTGAAGATTCATGAAAAAAGCCATATCTGTGTGAAAGAGTCTCCAGACTGATCGACTGATCAGAACATAATGAGTTTAAAGACTGGGGAGCTGGCTCAGCAAAGTACTTACCATGCAAGCGTGAGGACCTGAGATCACTACCCAGAACCAACATTAAAAGTCAGATGTGATGGCATGCACTTGTAATCCAGGGACTGGGAAGTCATACCAGCCTAGTCCAATTGATGAGCCCCAATGTCTAATAAGAGCCTATCTCAAAAAATTAAATAAATAAAATAAAGTGGTCAACTCCTGAAGACTGACACCAAGGCTTACCTTTGACACCCACACCCACACCCCACAATAACACCCACGCCCACAACTCACAGTAACAGGCTTGTCCTAACTTAGTAATTATGGAAAGTCTGGATGCTGGATGCTATAAATCAAGAAACAAAATTATCTTGGGCTATCTTTGATTTTCTGAAATGCCACTTATCACTTATTCACATTTTCTCAGAAAGTTCTGAGAATTTCAGACAATGTGTTTTGATCATAGTTACCCTCCCCTAACTCCTCCAAAATCCACTCATCCCCTCCTTTAACAGCCCAACTCTATGTCCTCTTTTTCTTATTTTTTAAGACTCATCAAGTCCAATTTGTGCTGCCCACATATTGCCAGGCCACTGGGATGTGGTTGACCTATTAAAGAAAACTGACCATTAAAGAACTGACCATTAAGAACTGACATTTAAAAACTGGCCATTAAAGAAAACTGACTCTCACCCTCCCAACAAATATCAAAACCCAACAGATCCTCAGGTGGGACTCTATGCTGGATCCTGTTTATGTTTTGCATATGTAACCACAACCACCGTGAGTTCATATGTGCAGCTGCCCTGTTGTGTCTGGAAAAAGTGTTTCTCTCCGTATAGTCATTCACAGGTTCCGGCTCTTATGTTCTTCAGAAATGATCCCTAAACATTGGTGGAAGGGGGTGGTGGTGCTACAAGTGTCCCATTTAGAGCTGGACACTCAACAGTCTCTTATTTGCAGTACCTTTTGCCAGCTGTGACTCTGTGTTACTCACTCTACGGTAAAACGATGATTTCCTGATGAGGGTCTAGAAATGGGCAGAAGGCTGAGTAGTCGGGATTTGGTTTAGCACTATGTCCATATTAGTCAGGGTTCTCTAAAGGAACAGAACTGATAGAATAGATGGATAAGTAGGTAGATAGATAGATAGATAGATAGATAGATAGATAGATAGATAGATAGATAGATAGATAGATAGATAGGGATTTTTTTATATTGGCTTACAGGATGTGGTTCAACAATAGCCATCTCACATTAGAAAAGCCAAGAATCCAGTTGCTGTTCAGCCTATGAGACTGAATGTCTCAGCAGTTCCCATCTGATGCTGGAGGCCTTGAGGATTCTTAAAGAGCTGCTGCTGGTCTTCAGTCTATGCTGGAATCCTGAGGAAGCTGGTGAAGAAAAATGCAGAAATAGGGTAGATGAACTTGCCAGCAAGAGTAAGGACAAGTGGGCATGAAGGAAACAGTCCTTCTTCCACGTCCTCTTATCTAGGCTGCACCAGAAGGTGTGGTTCAAACTGAGGGTAGGCCTTCCTGCTTCAAATGATCTAATCAAGAAAATCCCTCCCAGGAATTTCCAGTAGCTTGGATGAGTTGAGTCCAGCTGCAGTCAAGTTTGCCACCAAGATTATCCATCATAGTCCATTTAGTAGAACAGTCATGGTAGGAGCTTCCCTAGGACTTAGGAGATGTCTAGCCACATGGTTTTGGCCCTGATAACAGCTCTAAGCATGAATTCCATCGTGGAAGTCTTAAACCCAACCGGAAAGTGGTTGATCAATCCCATAACATAAGTGCCATTATTGCACCAGTGGACAAGTCTTTGCAGACCAGTCATTGCTGTTGCTCATGGGTTCACAGTTGAGCATGGTTAATGATTAATTTCTCCACGAGTAGCATGCATAGCCCCTTCCAGCACTATGAAAGCTGATGAGCAGGAATAAAGCTTCCAGGCCAACTTGATTTCTCCATGTTCCATCATTCAAGTATGTGATACCTTAAGGATGGGTCTTCTACACACACACACACACACACACACACACACACACACACACACACACACTATAGGATGATTCCACTTTAAATATAGATATTGATATGGAAGCTTCTTGTAATGGCTACTCTTGGCTATCAAATTAACTACATCTGGAATTAACTAAAACCCAAGGCACTGGGCACACCTGTGAGGGATTTTTCTTGATCAAATAATTTGAGACAGAAGATTCATCTTAAATTGGTGTGACACCTTTTGGTAGCAGCTTATATAAAGGACATGAAGAAGAAAGTACTTTCTCTTTTTCTGTTTGCCCTCACTCTCATGAGCAAGTTTTCTTCACTGTTATTATTAGATCCTACTTCTTTAGGATTCCAGCATATACTGGACACCAGCAGATACATCTAGTTTTGTTGCTGTTAGAATAGTTGGACTATGACTTATACATCACTCTAATAAATCCTGTTTCTATATATAAAGTGATTCATCCTATAAGTTCTGTTTCTCTAGAGAACCCTGGCTAATACACTTCTATAGTAGTAGATTTCCATAAGATTTTTTAAAGATTTATTTATTTATTATGTATACAACATTCTGCCTTGATGTATGCCTGCATGCCAGAGGAGGGCACCAGATCTTAGTACAGATGGTTGTGAGCCACCATGTGGTTGCTGGGAATTGAACTCAGGACCTCTGGAAGAGCAGCCAGTGCTCTTAACCTCTGAGCCATCTCTCCAGCCCTCCATAAGATTTTTTGAAAGATCTTTTTGTAAGGTTTTTCTTTGGGCCACCATCTCACATACACACACACACAAAAAAAAAAATAATAATAATGTGGAGACTTATTATTGATTATGAAAACTTGGCCACAGCTTAGGCTTGTTCCTAGCTAGTTCTTATAACTTAAATTAACCCATATTTTTAATCTACATTTTTTTATTTGACTCAGTTATCTTTACTCTGAAGTCCCCATTCTGCTTCCTCTGCATGTGGCTGGCAACAACCTTTTCTTCTTTCCATAACTCTCTGTCCCCAGAAGTTCCACCTAACCTCTTCCTGCCTAGCTAATGGCCATCTAGCTCCTTATTAAATCAATCACAATGACACATCTTCACATAATGTAAAGGAATATTCCATAACATTTTCCCCTTTTTGTCGAAATAAAAAGGAAAGGTTTTAATACATAATAAAACTATAAATAATAAGAATATTTTTTAGGTAAGGATTAAATTTACAATGTCCAGTCCATTTGCATTTGGCAAATTTAAAGAAATACTTTTTATCTATACTATGGCAAATTTAGAGAAAACTTATTATCTATTCTACCTCAGTCCAAAGTTCTGTATCTAAACCATTTTCATCATAACATGTATTACCATCCTAAAAATATCTTTTGAGATCTTAAAACATCTTTTCAGATAAACTTAAGCTTTTATGTTCTCCAACCTTATAAACTTTACATCACTTACATAAGTTTATTTTCTGAATGTGGTAACAAGGGAAACTAGCTCAGTCAGTGGAGTATGAAACTCTTAATCTCAGGGTTGTGGGTTCAAGTCCCACTCTGGATGCCATTTGCAGGCAGATTTTTCTTTTGGGCAGCCAGATCACAAAAAACAACAAGGAGATTTATTATTAATTATGAAAGCCCGGCCTTAGCTTAGGTTTGTCTCTACTAGCTCCTATAACTTAAATTAACCCGTATTTTTAGATCTATGTTCTTCCACATGCTCATTACCTCATCTCCATTTTTTCCATTCTGCTTCTTCTGCATCTGGTTGGCAACTCCACCTTTCTTCTTCCCAGAGCTCTCTCTGTCCAGAAGTCTCCCTATATCCCTGCCTAGCTATTGGCCATTCAGCTTTTTATCAAACCAATCACAGTGGCATATCTTTATAGAGTATAATCAAATATTTCATATTTATTATTAGTTATTCCTCCCTTTATTCCTTCCTCTGTCCTGCCCTCCAACCTTCCACCTCAAGCCTTTCTCTTCCATTTTTACCCTTTACCTCTTTTTTATTCATATAACTTTATTGATTCTTTGAGAATTTCATATCATGAACCCCAATCCCACTCATTTCCCTGTCCCTCTATATCTGCTCTTCACCCATGTAGTGTCTCCCACAAAGGAAAACTGCAAAACAAATGATAAAAAATAAAAAATTAATTAATTAATTAAAACCACAAATAAGAATATTAATATAAAAGCAAACAAAAAACCCTCATTTTGTTCCTCTGTCTTTTCCGCCTCTCCATCACTTCTTCATTCATCTTGGTGGCACTGGAAGCTGCTGTGTATCCTGCAGTTGACCCTCTGTCCCCGTAGCTTTACTTGCAAATGTTCATTGTTTACTGTGTCTGGTAGGTTCAAGGTCTCTGGCTTCTGGTTCACCATCAAATACTGGATCCTCATGGAAACTCCCTCAGATAACTATATCTATATCAGATATAGTTTCCCCTAGTTGTAGAGAAGATCCTGTGGCTATAGTTCTGCAGGCCAGTTCCTTCACACATTCAAGTAGGTCACAAATGGGGTAGATGTTGGGAAGTTCCCACTCAAGTTCTGGATATGTGTCTAGGTGGTAGCTGGGTTGTTTTGACTGGGCCACTGGGACCACCGCTGTTAGGTGAGGGGTAGAACTAGCTCTCTCACATCTTTAGTAGAAGGTGAAACCAACTTTCCCAAGGGAGGGGGGCTCTCCTATTAAGGCCAGCTTTCCCCTGCCCCATCATTGGGTCCATTATCCCAGGACCATAAGGAGTTAGGTCAGCTTTTTGATGAGGAGGGGGCAGCTCTTCCAGGCCAGTGAGACAGGGCAGTTCTGTGAGGCCCTCATACTATAACACATGGTTTAACACATGGTTCACATGGGCCCCTGTAGTAACACAGACAATGAACATCAACTCAGACCCCAGCTGTGGCAGGACCACAGACCCAGACATGGTCATTGGCAACAGCCCAGGGCCTGATGTCATCATGATTCCGGGTGGCAGCCCAGACCCCGAGCATCCACATCGCTTTGGTGGTAACAAGAGCCATGGACATTAACACAGACCTTGGTTGCAGTAGGGCCAGGAACCCTTAGACACGGCTCTTGGTTGTAACTCAAGCCCTGATGTCTCCATGACCCTGGGTGTAGCAGCTCAGGCCACTCAGATTGGGATGGCCCTTGCAGTGGCATGGCCCTTGGGCTCTAATGTGACCTCATGCAGTGGCCCAGTCCCTGGCATCCTTACTGCCTTTGGTGGTAACAGGAGCCACGGACATCAACACAGACCATGATGGCAGCAGGGTCATGGACCCAGACATGGCCCTTGGCAGAAGCCTAGGACCAGACATCAGCCCCAGGTGGTAAACAGGCCTTCCACATCAGCCCGTTCCTGCCATCTTCAGATCTGCCCCTCTCCACAGGACACCAACCTCTCTGCCTCTCTCTCCTATGCCCACCATGCATTTGCTCACCATAATGGCACCTGACTGCCCATCATCCCTGCCTAGGGCAAATGGCTCTGGGTGTGTCTGCATTTTCACCTGCTTGGTTCTTACCTTACTGAGCAGGCTCATGGTTTCTTCTCCCCACCCAGCGCAAAACCCTCATTTTACCTCTTTCTACCACTGCGTTCTATCTCCTCTTTCTTGAAAGCCCTGGCTCCTCTGTCCCCTGACTAATTTCCTGAGCTCCATAGGAATCCCAAACAAAACACAGGTATCTAAAGATTCAAAATTAGCATCTCCAAATGAGGAGAACATGTGATGTTTGTCTTTCTGGGTTTGGGTAACCTTACTCAGAATAATCGTTTCCAGCTCCATCCACTTACATGTGAATTGCCTAATTTCACTTTCTAAACAGCTGAATGATGCTCCATTGTGTAAATGTACCACGTTGTCATTACCCATTCATCAGTTGGTTGACTTATTTGCATTTCCTGGCTGTTGTGAACACAGCAGCAATGAGCATGGATGAGTCATATCTCTGTTGTAGGATACAGAGTCCTTTGGGTGTGGCCCAAGAGTGCTGTAACTAGACCACGTGGTGGTCTTTCTGGTGTTCTGAGGAACCTGCACACTGATGTCCATAGTGGCCTCACCGGTCTACATTCCCACTAAGAGCTAATAAGTCTTCCACTTTTGCCACCATGGGAGAACAAGCATTTGCTGTCTTTTGGGTTTGTTTTTGTTTATCTTAGCCATTTGAGTGGAGTGAGATGAAATCCCAAAACAATTTTAATTTGCATTTCCCTGATGGCCAAGGATGTTGATCATTTTAACAGTGTTGCTCGTCATTTGTATTACACTTTTGGAGAACTCCCTGTTTAGTTCCATGCCCCAGTTTTTAAATATGTTTTTTTTTTTTTGTTTTCTTGATGCTTACTTTTCCTTTTGGCTATCAGATAAAAAAAAGAAAAAACCCTTTCAGTGTATTCATTTAGCAAACCTCTAGCTTCCACCATCGCCAAAGTAAGAATGTCTTCAGATGGTATCTAAGACCCATGGAGAAATCTCTCTGCTTGGCTGTGACTTACCTGTCTGATACCCCAACCAAGGGCTTCTGGTAAATGCATTGATGTATAACTTTATTTTCTTCTGTGACTAGGGAAACTGCATGTAATCTCCCATAGCAGAATAGGTCAGTAGGGCAAAGTGAATCCATTTCCTGGGCCATAGTCACTCACATGTGGCTCAAAATAAACCCTCGTCTTCCCTTCAGAGCAAGCACTGTGCTTGCAAGGACATCCTCTGCAGGTGATCTGGAAGCACACTACAACATGAGAACATCTTTCTACAGGGGTGACAGAAGGAGAAGAGCTAGGCCACTATTCCAATTGGTCACCCTGGCTGGTAGTCTCCACTCTAAAGCAGTGTTCCCAACCTTCCTAATGCTGTGACCCTTTAACACAGTTCCTCATGTTGTGGTAATCCCCAAACATAAAATTATTTTCATTGCTACTTCATAACTGCAATTTTGCTACTGTTGTTAATTGTAATGTAAATATCTTATATGCAGATGGTCTTAGGCAGGCCCTGTAAAAGAGTTGTTCTACCCCCTCCAAGAGCCGCAACCCGTTGGTTGAGAACCACTGCCCAGGAAACTTGCCCAATTTGGTCACTCTATCTGGCAGGGTCCTAGATGACGACCATATTTTTCCTACAACAGAAAATGTATATCTGAACAATCTTTCACGTGCATCTTCATCCACGCACACAAGGATTTCTCCAAGCACGCTCTTAGAAATAGAATCACTAGAGTGGATAACCTACGCAGTGAGATGTTAATACACAGGCAGAATGGACTTGCTGAAGGGCGCATTCCCAGCCTAGATGAGAGCCGTGCCCCACCCCGCCAGCTTCTCTAGCACAAACCAAGTCTTCTCAGTGTTCTCATTTGCTCTTCCAATCTGAAAGATGGAGATGATGCTGTGTGTTGATTTGCATTGTTTTCAGCGGGGCACCGAGCACCTTTTCTTATGGATATCAGCTATTTTGGCGCTACTGCTTTCTGGTTATCTCAGCTTGCAACAATCAAGGTGCCTGACTCGGAAATTCTGAAAAGAGAGAAAGGGGGGCAGAAAACACTGGGCCCTTTCCCTCCTGTGAAATGCAATCTATCTAGGGGCACAGAGGTTTGAGTGTCACATGTAGGGTGAGAGGTTTGCACGGGGTAACGGCATTACAGAACAGGGGACATAGACTGCTACAACTGTGGAAGTCCAGACAATGCCTAGTGAGGTGTCACTGCACTGAATGATTTGCTCATGCTGGGGCTCCCAAACCACTGACTCCCAGCCCAGCCTTCGCTCTTCGTATCAGGCACCTGTCCTGTGAGGACAGAGATGCTGAGTTTGGGTAGTCGCTGCCTCAGTCTCTCCCAGCTAGAGAAGAAGCTCCCGTGCTTGTGGCCTTCTGCACACAGCCTTGTCATTGATCCTGGAAGAGGTGGCACCTAGATTTGGACCAAATGTGTTATCACAAGGTTGAGGAGGGAGCAGAGCCAACACTGCGGCAGCCACAGGTTCCTAATTCACAGGAAATGGAAATTTATCTAATAATAAACCTCCACACACAAACCTGACTCACCCACACATCCACACACCTCAGACTAAATGCTTTAGTGTCCACTCATCCCATGACAATGGCTTTTCCAGGGCAATCTACTTTCAACTACCATGGATTTTGGAGCGGGCAGACTAAACTCTGTCTCATTACCTTTGAGTCTTATTAGCTTGGAAAATAGATCTTTTTGACCAGTATTCTTCCGCCCCCCCCCACCCCGTGTGTGTGTGTGTGTGTGTGTGTGTGTGTGTGTGTGTAAATGCATATGAGTGTGAGTGTACAGATACACACACCATGTTGAAGCCAGAGGAGGGTGATGGATATCTTATATCACTCTTATTCCCTCCAGACAGGGTTTCCCACTGAACTGGAAGCTGCCTGGTTTGCCTAGACCAGCTGGCCAGCAAGCATCCAGGTTCTGTCTCTACCGCAGACTGCTGGGGTTATAGTCATTTTCAGCCACACCTGGTTTCTTTACAGAAATTCTGGGATTTAGGCTCAGTGCTCATGGGTACAGTGCACAGTGCACAGTGGGTACTCTTGCCCACTGAACCGCCTCCCAGTCCCATTCTTATAAATGGAGCCAGTACCACCGCAGATCAGTCAGGACATGTCAAGAACATAACAAAGGACAGCAAAGAAGGCTGATTACTTTTCCTCTCATGAGGGGAAGAGTCAGAACCTAGACAGAATGGCACAATTACTACGAGAAACAGAATTCCATCCACTTCCAGGCTGTGGACTATCACCACGGCATCCAGTGGAAGCCAAAGCATACTACATGCTCCTTCCCACCAGCCCCTGGCCCTAGCCCAAGGCTGAATGTACTGAGGCAGAATCCCATGTTCTGTGTGATAGTGGCCGTGTCTACCTACAGTGTGAAAATTCACACAGACTTTGTAGTGACTGGCTCTACTGGTGTTACTGTGGCCCTTCTGGTCTCTCCTGTCCCTTAGGACATAGAGACTAAGGACTTTACACAGACTTACTCCAAGAGGGCATCTGAAGAGCAGATCTTTTGCTCTATGAATCATAAGTCCCTCACAACATTAAAAGTTGCTTCCTGATGGTGTGAGGTCTCTGTGAGTCGGGATACAAAGCAGATGGACTACCAGTTAAAAGTGCTTGGCCGTCATTGTGAATTCAGGAGCCTCCAGATAGGGCTATTCACAAGCCCAGTTTTGGCCCCCAAAACTGAACACCTTTGCCCGGTTTTGGCCTCTTGCCTTTAGAGATCCCCAGGAGCTCAGCTGTGGGATGCTCAGGGAGGTTCCCAGGCCCAGTACCAATCCTCTCTCAGCCCACCTCTGCTTAACTGAGAAGAATAAAAGATGCCTGCCAAGTGCCTGCTTTACTCCCAACCCTACAAATATCCAACCCAAAGGAGAGCCTGTCTAATTTATTCTGAGATGATTTAAATTAAAAAAAAATTCTGCAGCTTTTGAGCTGCAGAGAGAAATGAGAGGTGTGAATGACTCCGTAGAAGATGATAAATCCACGGCTCAGGAGAGGGAGGATATCAAAGGGGGCTTGAATTCTGGCTACTCAGCTGGCTGGATAGCCATTAAACAGGCAAGGACCGGAAGAGAGATCTCCGAGGTCAAGTGACAAGGAAGGAATGCTCTTGTTTGCATTGCTCTTGTTTGTGCTTTTCTGTGTTGAAGTGAACGAGAATTCTGGAGGAAGAAGAGCTGCTAGCAATGAAACCACAATATGATGACACGGAGCTCCGTGATAGGCTGGTGAGCTCTCACCAATAAGCCTGATGACCCGAGTTTGATCCTTGGAAGCCACATGATGGAAGGGAGACAACTGACTGCTACGAGTTGTTTTCTGACCCAGCCCCCCCCCCACACACACACACAGAGAGAGAGAGAGAGAGAGAGAGAGAGAGAGGAGAGAGAGAGAGGAGAGAGAGAGAGAGAGACCACTACACCAGTGACTACTCGCCCAATGAGACTGTGGAGTAATTCCACAGCTTTCATGATATGGACTGATCACCTCAGGAAGGTATCAGCCCTGACAGACCTGTGTGGCCCCTTAACCTCACCCACAGTGCCACAACTATAGCTCTGCTCCATCCCACCCCACCCCAAAATGTAAAGGTCTTATGGGCTCCTGAGGCTCCAGGTTGACCATTCTGCAAGCTGGTACGTGGGATCTCTCCCAGGACAAGTGATCCAGGGATGATCCACCTGTCTTTGTCCTCTGGAAATCCCACTTGCTTTGTTCTCTGAAGCAGCAGGTCACAAATAGCCAGATTCCAGATATCTACAGGCTGTTGGTGGCAGATGAGGTTTTATTCGTTTAGTCTTGAGTTTTGTGCACAGTGATAGATATGGATCTATTGTCATTCTTCTACATGTTGATATTCAGTTATGACAGTACCATTTGTTAAATATCCTGTCTTTTTTCCATTTTATATTTTTTGTTTCTTTGTCAAAAATCAGGCGTTCATAGATGTGTGGATTAATATCTGGGTCTCTGATTTGGTTCCATTGGTCCTCCTGTTTGTTCTTATGCCAATACCAGGCTGTTTTCAGTACCATAGCCTGTAGTAGAGTTTGAAGTCAGGGATTGTGATGCCTCCAGAAGTTCTTTTATTGTACAGGATTGTTTTGGCTATCCTGGGTATTTTGCTTTTTCATATGAAGTTGAGTACCGTTCTTTCGAGGTCTGTGAAGAATTTTGCTGGGATTTTGATGGGCATTGCATTGAATCTGTAGGTTGTTTTTGGTAAGATTGCCATTTTTACTATGTTAATTCTACCTACTCAAGACCATGGGAGATCTTTCCATTTTCTGGTGTCTTCTTCAATTTCTTTCTTCAAAGATTTAAAGTTCTTGCCATACAAGTCTTTCACTTGTTTGGTTAGAGTTACTCCGAGATATTATATGCTATTTGTGGCTATTGTGAAGGGTGATATTTTTCTAATTTCTTTCTCAGTCCATTTATCATCTGTGTAAAGGAGGGATACTGATTTTTTTGAGTTAATATTGTATTCCTGCTATGTTACTGAAAGTGTTTATGAGTTGTAGAAGTTCCTTGATGGAATTTTTGGGATCACTTATGTAAACTATCATATCATCAGCAAATAGTGATAGTTTGACTTCTTCTTTTCTGATTTGTATCACCTTGATCTCCTTTTGTTGTCTTATTGCTCTAGTTAGGACCTCAAGAACTATATTGAATAGATATGGAGAGAGTGGATAATCGTGTCTTGTTCCTGATTTCAGTGGGATCACTGTGAGTTTCTCTCCATTTAGTTTGATGTTGGTTGTTGGCTTGTTGTATATTGCCTTTATTATGTTTAGGTATGTTCCTTGTATCCCTGCTCTCTCCAAGACCTTTATCATGAAGGATGTTGTATTTTGTTGAAAGCTTTTTCAGCATCTAATGAGATGATCACGTGGTTTTTCTTTTCAGTTTGTTTATATTGTGGATTATGTTGACAGATTTTTATATGTTGAACCATCCCTGCATCTCTGGGATGAAGCCAACTTGATCATGGTGGGTGATAGTTCTGCTATGTTCTTGGATTTGATTTGCCAGTATTTTATTTAGTATTTTTGCATCAATGCTCATGAGTGAGATTGATCTGTAATTTTCTTTCTTAGTAATGTCTTTATGTTGTTTGGGTATCAAGGGTAATTGTAGCCTCATAAAAAGAATTTGGCAATGTTCCTTCTGTTTCTATTATGTGGAACAATTTGAAGAGTATTGGTATTCATTCTTCTTCGGATTCTGAGCTGAAACCTTCTGGTCCTGGGCTTTTTTGGTTGGGAGATTTTGATGACTGTTTCTATTTCTTTAGCAGTTATAGATCTATTTAATTTGCTTATCTGGTCTTGATTTAATTTTGGTAAGTGATATTTATCCAGAAAGTTGTCCATTTCCTTTAAGTTTTCCAATTTTGTGGAGTACAGGTTTTCAAAATATGACCTGATGATCCTCTGGATTTCTTCCGTGTCTGTTATGTCCCCCTTTTCATTTCTGATTTTGTTAATTTAAATAATCCATCTTTTGGTTAGTTTGGATAAAGGTTTGTCTATTTTGCTGATTTTCTGAAACAACCAGCTCTTTGTTTCATTGATTCTTTGTATTGTTTTCTTTGGTTCTATTTTGTTGATTTCAGCTCTCACTTTGATTATTTCCTGCCGTCTAGTTCTCTTGGGTGAGTCTGCTTCTTTTTGTTCTAAAGTTTTCAAATGTTCTTTTAATTCACTAGTGTGAGATTTTTTCAGCTTCTTTATGTAGGCATTTAGTGCTATGGACTTTCCTCTTAACACTGCTTTCATTGTGTCCTATAAATTTGGGTATGTTGTGTGGTCATTTTCATTGAATTTTAGGAAGTCTTTAATTTTTCCCTTTATTTCTTCCTTGACCCATTGATGAGTCAGGTGAATATTGTTTAATTTCCATGTATTTCTGGGCTTTCTGGAATTAGTATTGCTGTTGAATTCTAATTTTATGCCATGGTGATCCAATAATATACATGGGGTTAATCCAATTTTTTGTATCTGTTGAGGTCTGTTTTGTTACATAGTATGTGGTAAATTTTTTTAAGAAGGTTCCATGAGACGCTAAGAAAAAGATATATTCTTTTATGTTTGGATGGAATATTCTATAGATGTCTGTTAAATACATTTGAGTCATAACATCTGTTAGTTTTTTTATTTCTCTGTTAATTTTTTGTCTGACTGACCTGTCCTTTGGTGAGAGTGGAGTGTTTAAGTCTCCCACTATTAGTGTGAGGGGTTTATTGTGTGATTTAAGCTTTAGAAGTATATCTTTTACACATGAGGGTCCCCTTGTATTTGGGGCATAGATGTTCAGTATTGAAATGTCCTCTTGATGAAATTTTCCTGTGATTAATATGAAATATCCTTCTTTGTCTCTTTTTATTGATTTTAGTTTGAAGTCTATTTTGGTAGATATCAGGATAGCTACACCGGCTTGTTTCTTGGGTCCATTTGATTGGAATTTTTTTTCCAGCCCTTTACTCTGAGGCGATGTCTGTCTTTGAGGTTGAAGTATGTTTCTTGTATGCAGCAGAAGGATGGATTCTGTTTTTGTATCCAATCTGTTAGTCTGTGTTTTTTATGGATGAGTTGAGTCCACTTATATTAAGGAATATTAATGACCAGTGATTACTATCTCTTGTTAATTTAGTTTTCATTGTTGGCGATGTTATTTTGTGTGTTTTTCCTTTCTTTGGGATTTACTACTATGAGATCATCAGTTTTCTGTATTTTTGTTGATGTAGCCAAGTTCCTGGGTTGGGGTTTTCCTCTTAATACTTTGTGTAGGGCTGGGTTTGTGGCTAGGTATTGGTTAAATCTGGTTTTGTCATGGAATATCTTGTTTTGTTCTTCTATGGTGATTGAAAGTTTTGCTGGGTATAGTAGTCTGGGCTGGCATCCGTGGTGTCTTAATGTCTGTATAAAGCTTGACCAGGACCTTCTGGCTTTCATTGTTTCCATTAAGAAGTCAGGTGTAATTCTGATAGGTCTGCCTTTATATGTTACTTGGCCTTTTTCCTTTGCAGCTCTTAATATTCTTTCTTTATTCTGTATGCTTTGTGTTTTGATTATTATGTGGTGAGAGGATTTTTTTGTTTGATCCAGTCAATTGGTGTTCTGTAAGCTTCTTGTATCTTCATAGGCATATCTTTCTTTAGGTTAGGAAAATTTTCTTATATGATTTTTGTTAAATATATTTTCTGTGCTTTTGAGTTGAACTCCTTCTTCTATACCTATTATTCTCAGGATTGGTCTTTTCGTGGTGTCCCATATTTACTGGATATTTTGTGCTAAACTTTTGTTAGATTTAATGTTTTCTTTGACTGATGATGTTGAAGGAGAGAGGGCTTGCTTTTCATCCCAGCTACCCAGCTATCTTACACAGGAAATAACCATGCAGAAACTGTATTAATTAAATCACTGCCTGGCCCATTATCTCTATCCTCTTATTGGCTAACTCTCACATCTTGATTTAACCCATTTCTATTAGTCTGTATATCACCACGAGGTTGTGGCTTACCGGGAAAAATTCAGCATGTCTGATTCTGGTGGTTCTATGGTGGTTCTCTGACTCTTGCTTTCTTCCTCCCAGAATTCAATTCTGTCTCCTCCGCCTACCTAAGTTCTGCCCTCTCAACTAGGCCAAGGCAGTTTCTTTATTCATTATCCAATGAAAGCAACACAAACAGAAGGACCTCCTACACCATGATGAGTCTATTTGCTCTATTGTATCTTCAGCACTTGAGATTCTTTCTTTCATCTCTTGTATTCTGCTGTTCATGCTTGCATTTGTGGTTCCTAATCATTTTCTCATGATTTCTGTTTCTATAATTCCCTCAAGCTTCTGTTTTCTTTATTATCTCTATTTCAGTTTTCAAGTCTTGAATAGTTTCTTTCATATGTATGATTGCTTTTTCTTGGTTTTCTTTAAGGGATTTGCTGATGTCTTCCAATCTTTATTTGTCTTTTCCTCCATTTCCTTGAGGGAATTTTTCATTTCCTCTTTAAGGGCCTCAAACATTCTCCAAAAGTTATTTTTTAGGTCATTTTATTCTGTTTCATCTATATTTGGCTGTTCAAGTCTTGCTCTTGTAGGGTCACTAGTTTTTACTGGTGTCATGTTGTTTTTTTTTTTCGTGGTGTTGCATGTGATCTTACCTTGTCTACCCATCTTTTCCTCTGATAGGTGTAGTTGGGGCTGTCTATGACTCTGGTGACCAATCTTCTACGTGCCAGTGGATCCAAGGCTCAGATGGCCACTCCTTGTGATGCAGCCAGAGCCACAGTTCCAATCACCCCATTGGTCACTCCGTGTTTCTGGAGGTCACTCAGCACTCCCAGGGTTTTCTCTGTTCCTGTGGAGTTTGCTGTCTCAGGCCTGCTCCGTAAATGTCCATAGTCTAGATCCACTCTTGCAGAGGTCCCTGGCTTGGTGTTGGTCCCACAAAGATCTCTGGTTGTGGTGTACTCCCTCAGAGGTCCCAGACTTATGCCCAGACCAGCAGAGTTCCTGGCTCAGGCCTAGTTCCTCGGAGGTCCCAGACTCACACCCAGACCTGCAAAGGTCCTGGCTCATGTGTGGCCACTCAGATTTTTATTAGACCAATCAGGTGCCTTAGACAGGCAAGACAACACATCTTTATATAGTTAAACAATTGCAGCTTAAACAAATGTAACACATCTTTGCCTAGTTAATATAATATTCCACAATACTAAGTAGTATTTCAAAAATGGTGAAAATTCTTTATTCTCTTAACCCAAATGATGAGTATTTAAGTAGATGGACTTACTCTAATTTGAAGATTATACAATGTACAAAAACATCACATGGCACTTATAATAAACATGCACAATCACTATAGGCCAATTAAAAAGATAACTAAATAGAACATTTTAAAACAACATGGTTGAGCGGATAATAATGGTGCACACCTGTAATCCCAGCACTTGGGAGGCAGAGGCAGGCAGATCTTTGTGAGTTCGAGGCCAACTTGATCTACAGAGCTAGTTTCAGGACAGCCAGGGCCACACGTAGAAACCCTGTCTCAAAAAAAAAAATGGTTTAAAAAAAAACCTAGTGATGTGTACTTTTAATCCCCATGCTGTAAAAGCAGAGACAGGAGGACCCCTGGGGCTCACTGCCAGCCAGTGTAGCTACTTGGTGAGCACCAAAACAATGAGGGACCCTGTGTCAAAATAACAAGCTTGGCTCTGCCCTCTACATTCATTCCCACATGCAAGAACATGTCCCCACATAGACGTGTGCATATGTGAAAGCACACATTCATACGCATGCTCCACCAGATGACAGGTTGGGAAGTTTCTAAGAAAGGCAGCTGTCCCGAGTTCAAAAGTGTTTTATAGGTTAGCGTGTCTGTGGGGAACCCCCAAGGCCTCAGTCTAGCACCCCATTGGTCAGGCTGAGATCTCACCTTTACCTAAAACAAGGACTCACTTTTCTAGAGGCAGACTCCCATGAAACTGAAGCTGGTGCTTCCGTCATGGCTCTGAACTATCCACTGACAGTGAGGAACACAATTGCTTAGTCAGTTTGTCCTTGCTATCAGGCAAGTCATGTGAGAGGCCACATGATGATACGTTTGCTGATGAAAAACAAAACAGAACAAAATGAGTTGGAGTAACTCCAAATATGGTGTCCGTGATGAGCTCCACCAATGTCAGGGCTCTGACTTTACACTCAGCTGCTGATGTTATTGAGGATTGGAGAGGAAAAGATGCTCCAGACAAAACCCACTGTCATTCTACTGAAAGAACTTCAACCTCAACTCTAAACTTCTTGGCTCATTCTAGAGACAGTCCAAAGCCCTACTCTAAAGCAAGGCACCCTCCTCCCTCTATTACGCCTTGCTCTGGTGAAGGTATGGAGGTTATAACCGTTATCTTTGTCACTGGGCAGGGCTTAGATAGCCTAAGAGACAAACATCTGGACATGTTTGTAAGATGAGAAGGTACACTTGTCCCAGGGGCTGGGTGCCTGGACTGAATCAAAAGAAGAAAGCTGAGTACCAGTACTCAAGCCTGCTCCTGACTATACTCGATGTAGCCAGCTGACTCAGGTTCCCAACAAGGTCCAAGAGCTTAACACCTGAATGATCCTAGGAGAGCCAGGAAGTGTGTCACCTGGCTCTGTCCAGGATGGTTCTACTCATGGACCACAGCCGTCATGGTGAACCAGTACCAACAAGCCTATGTGTCTGAACGCAAAGGACTTTATAAACCTTTGACCATGACCATGAAGATCAGGCAGCAAGAGTGGGGTACTGTGGCTGTCACCAAAAGCACCACGCTTTAGTCTCAGCACTTGGGCCTCCCTTGAGAGGACACTTTTCCTCTGCTCATAGTCCTGTGTTCTGTGTCGGGGTTAATCTCACCCGCGGATCAAGGATCAGCACACAATTGTGCTCTGTCGATCCAAACAGTCCATCTTGCTAGCCACCAACACTGGGAGGAGAATGTACACATTACCTTTGCTGGTCTGGCTAGAGTCACAGGGAAGAGGAGCAACTTCTTGACTACCACCATGGACAGGATGTCATAGATGCATGGTGCCTCTAAGACCCTGGGACTGCTGCAGAGGGAGAGTTCTCTTGAGAGTGAGGCCAACACAGGAAAGCGAGTCAAAGGTGAAGGAGACAAATTCCTGGGCATAGAATTTCAGCTCCTCCATCTAGCCACATCCTGCAGTAGATCCATCCAGCCTAGACTTTTCTATTACATAAACTTCATGATTCTCATCTTGCTCAAGCCAGACTGAGTTGGGTTCTCTGATCCTTGAAACTCCAAAGACCTGCTTACAGTGCAGCTCTGTCCAGACCCTCCCCCGTGACACTTCCCATTCCGTGTCTGCTTGGCTGGTTTTGTTTTTAAGGCAGGATCTTGCTATAGCCAGGCAGGTTCAAAATCACAATCTTCCTACCTCAGCCTCTTGGGGCCGAGATTACAGGTGTGCCACTCCTCATGGCTACATCACCGTCCCAGGTCGCAGAAGGGACACTCCTTAAATAGAAAAGAAGATATAAGAGGAAGTAAGGAAAAAGGAACCCGAGTTGGCACCTGCACATCCCCAGAGTCATGGGCAGGGGTCCTGGCTACAGGAACTTAGCAACAGATGATATCTTTATCCCTGAGCCCCATGTGTGACTAAGGCGCCCCAGCAGGTATTTAAGCAGTTGCAGCAAAGCAATGCCTTTCCCCCAAAGAGTCTGAAGTTATTTGCAAAGCCTCAAAGCTGTGCCAGCAGGGGGATTTTATTAGACATATTTACTCTGTAATCCAGCATCTCACAAGACATTCTGAAGTTTCATTTAAGCTTCTTTTCCCTCCCAGGCAGAATTCTCATGGTGGCTCTTAGACATAAAAAGATAAAACAGAGAATAAATAAATAACACCCCCAATTCCCTGTCACTACTGCCCTAACAAGCTTAGCAAACAGGCTCCTGTCTGAGCTCCAGCTCACCCTCTTCATCTAGCTGATGAACACACGTGCCTCCCGCCTCCTTCCTCCTGGCTGGGCTGAGCCTTCTTGGGACTGAGAGTCTCCATCCACCGCAGTCAAACCTTTAGAGCATCATGGTCCCAGGTCTTCAGTTCAGGGCAAAAGTGTACTCCTATGTTCCCATATTTTTGGACCCTTATAATTGTTCCTTACCTGACTGCAGCTTAAATGGCTCGTGGCATATCCAATCACAATAGAACCTTTCGTTGTTTGCTTTCCTAACTCTCTCAGTTCTAATTAAACACTGCTTTTCATTGAGTTGGTTACACAGTGATGCTTTGTGGCTGTCACTGAGGGTCTCCCGTAAGCAAACACAGGTACTTTGAGCTCATGAATGCTGTGGCTGGGTCCTATCCAGAAGACAGTGTTTCAGTCTGGTCCTCCCAACCTCTTGTTCCTACCATCTTCCTACTTCCCCTTCTGCAATGGTTCCTAGGCCTTGGTGCGTGTGTTAGGTGTCGCATTTGTAGTTGAGCACTCCACTGATACTCTACTCTCTGCGCTTCCATCAGTTATAAGTTTCTGCACTAGTCGTCATCCATGGCACAAAAAGACCTCTCTGATGAGGTCTGGGAGCTACACTAGTTTGTGGGTATAGATTCAGAAGGTGGTTTGACATTATGTCTGTTTAGCCTGTGAGCTCACCAATCATTTGTCTTGGCCAGATTAATAGTAGCAGGCATGCATTTCCTCCTGGGCAGTAGGTCTCAAATCCAACCAAAAAGCAGTTTGTTATCCCCTTAACACATGTGCTGCTATTGCACCTGCGGACATATCTCCCCATGCTGGTCATTACTGTAAGTCACAGGGTTCATAGCTGAGTAAGGCTGTGGATGGCTTCTCCCCCAGCGGTCCCAGGTTAAGGCCTCTACATTCCAGTGGATGGCCCTGGACAGACCCACGTCCATGAGGATATGGACGGAACAAAGTGGACTCAGTGGGTTATTTTGTTTCTTAGAGAGGACACAAAGTTGTGAAGATGTGTGGAGGGGGTGAAAGAAGAGGAGAAAAAGAAGAAGGAATAGGAGGAGGAAGAAAAGGAGAGGGAGGAGGGGGGGAAGGAGGAAGAGAACCTTTCCTTTTGGAGATGGAGTTGGTAAGGGCAAAACATAGAATGAGCCTCAGCTCTTTCCTAATGGCTGGTTCCTCTAAAAGCCAAAATCGTGAAAGAGGAGGGCATTTACACCAGCATTCTGGAAGGGCCCGGCTTTACAGCATCAGAAGAAAAAGCTGAGCCAAGTGCTATCTTTGACAGAAGCAGAGAGAGAGAGAGAGAGAGAGAGAGAGAGAGAGAGAGAGAGAGAGAGAGAGAGAGAGAGAGAGAAGAGAGAGAGGAGAGAGAGAGAAGAGAGAGAGAGGAGAGAGGGGAGAGAGAGAGAGAGAGAGGGGAGAAGAGAGAGCACAGTGAATGACCAGGGTGTCACTGCCCCCAGTCAGCTTGAAAATACTCTAAGATTCTGGGGATGCCTTTGGCTTTGTGAATTTGGCAACAATCCAGGAGATATTCTTGGGAGAAGGAGAGGGAATAGAAGGGAGAAAGGATTACAGCATCAATTGGGTTGGGCAAGGTCATGTGGTTCACCCACAGGCCAGATGAGCAGGAAGCACCCTCCGACAAGCCCCCTGCAGATCTTCCACCTTGAACCGGTTCCATCGTCTACATTTCTCACAGAAAAGTCGTTGTTTTTCCGTTAGCCTTCACATTGGAGAGCCTCGTTTGATTCTAATATTTATGTATTCACCACAGTTTCGAGGCACACATATTTTATGCCTTGAGGGTTGTGTCAAGCCACCCACTAGAAGACAATTTACCCCGCCCTGTTCTCCTGTCTTATATGGAATCTCTGTGCTCTCTCCCCCACTTCAGGGGAGTTAAACTTTCCAGAGACGCATCTATTTTACTTTATTGATTTAAAGTTCTGCTTCTTGATTTGATTAATCAATCCTGCTGGCTTTTTGCTTCATGATTAATGTGCAACTCTTATCTGCATTAATTGCCTCCTCCCTCTGTACTTTTATCCTGCTGTTCATTTTCTACTTATTCTGACTTCTTAATTCAATTATTTTCCATTTAAACAAGTAAGTATGTTTATTTTAGTAGCAACACCTTTAGAGTATAGATTTTAACTATCACACGTTTTATATAGGGTCCCATTGTCTTGAATATCTAAATTGTCTACCATAGAAGTATTGATTTCCACTTTAATAAAAAGCATATTTTATGTAATTTAATTTCCAAGCAGCTATCATCTGTTTTTAGCCATGCTCTTGCTATTTAATGTAATCCGAAGTAACATTTATACATTCTTTTTCTGGACCTTTTTTTATTTTTGAGATTATAATATAATTATAACATTTCTCCCTTTGCTTTCCTCCCTCCAAGCCCTCACACAAACCCCTCCTTGCTTTCTTTCACATTTATGACCTATTTTTCATTCATTGTCATGGTATACGTATGTATGTATCCTAAAAAGAACCTGCTCAGTCTCTGTGTTACTCATATGTATGTTTTCAGGGTCGACCATTTAGCACCAGATTAACCAACTGGTGTGCTCTTCCCTGAGGAAGACTGCCTCCTCACTCCCAGCATTTCTTAGTTTCCTGTGGTTCTTTATATTGGGTTGAGCAGGCTTCCCCGCATCCTCAGGGCACATCTATTGTCCTTGTTCAGATCATGTTTGGGCAGTTACATTGGTGACTGGGTGTAGCTTCTGACATTGTTAGGAGACACAGTCTCACAGCAAACTCCCTGATTCGCTGTCTCTTAAAATCTTCCCACCTCCTCCCTCTTCCGCATTGCTCCCTGGGCCTTAGGAGCAGGAGTTAGTTGTTTTGCAGGTGTAGCCATTGGAACTGGGCATTTGTAACAATTCTTCATGGGAGGATTGTTATGGATTTCTGTGTAAATGGTACAGACACTGAATTAGTCAGAATAGGGAAGCAAAGCTTAAACAACACCCAACTTAAAAAATGACAGTGGCTTAAATAACAAAGAATCTTTCAGCTATTTACCCTGACTTGTTGAGCTTCTAAACCAATACCAAAAGTGTCGACTCCCAGATCCTTGTAAGAAGAAAAACTAAACTCATGTTTGCACAAAGCAGTGTGACTGGGCCTCTCATTTTCATCTGAAAGCATGTCTGCCAGATAAAAGAACTCAGTGTGTAAACAAGAAATACAGTTCCCATCTTCAGTGGATAACAATGCTTTGAAGGTATGTTGTGGGTGAGTGAAAGGGATACCAAATACACACCTGTAACCACAGAGCAGACAGTCGATGCTTCCAGCTACCACTGATGTATTAAAAACAGGAAACAAGGTTCCTAAAATGTAACAGTTGTTGAACTGAGCGACTGGCAAATAATAATCCACTGCACTTTCTATTTATATGTGAAATTTTCTATAAAATACATCATTCATTCTCTTTACAAAACATAGTTTTCCAGTAAACATTTTATCAAAGCTGTATCCATACCAACACTATTTTAGCCACCTTTCTGCATTACTATTGGTTCGTTACTGCTTTTTAAAACACCTTTTAACAATTGAGGTCTATAATTTACCTACTTAAAAGTGTACAGTTTGTTACGGTTTCTGGTGCAGTCAAAAAGTCGTGAAGATGCCTCTTGTCTTAGGCATGGTTTCCATTGCTGTGATGAAGCACCATGACCAAAACAATGTAGACAGGAGAGGGTTTATTCTGCTCACACTTCCACATTGCTGTTCAGCACCAAAGGATATCAGGACAGGAACTCAAACAGGGCAGGAACCTGGAAGCAGGAGCTGATGCAGAGGCCATAGAGGAGTGTTACTTACTGGCTTGCTCCTCATGGCTTGCTCAGCTTGCTTTCTTATGGAACTCAGGACCACCATCTCAGGGATGGCACCACCCACCAAGGGCTGGACTCTTCCTCATTGATCACTAATTGAGAAAATGCCCTACGGGCTTGCCTACAGCCCTATCTTATAGAAGCATTTCCTCAGCTGAGGCTCCCTCCTCTCTGATGACTCCAGCTTGTGTCAAGTTGACATAAAACTGTTCCCTTGTCAACTTGACACACAAACACATCACTATTAAGTCACAACCCTTCCTTTCTTGTTCATCCCCAAGATGACACATCAATGTCAGTATTAGAAAACATTTTACAAACTTAAAAAGACCCACAGTCTTTACAAATTCAAACACTTTAAAATTCAGTCCTTTTAAAATTCAAAGTCTCTTTTAAAACCTAAACTCTCTTTTAAAATTCAGTCTCTCAACTGTGGGATCCTGTAAAATAAAAAATAAATAAAGTAAATACACCCTTACTTTAAGAGGGAAGAATCAGAGCACAGTCACAATCTGAACAAAGCAAAACCGAACTCCAACAGTGTAAATAACCCAATGTCCAATACCTGGGATCCACTCACCATCTTCTGGGCTCCTCCCAGGGGGCTTGGGTCACTTGTCTGGCTCCGCCCTCTGTAGCGCACACAGTTTGTCTTCTGGACTCCGCTGGCTCCACTCCATTGCTGCTGCTGTTCTTGGCGGTCATCCCACAACACTGGCATCTCCGAAACACTAGGGTCTTCTGCGGTAGCTGGGCTGCCCTTTCCCTAATAGTCTCCTATGCTCTCTTCATGGTGCCAAGCCTCAACTCCTCTACATGACCCCTGCAATCCCGGGTCGTCAACTGCCTCTGAGGCTGCACCTTCATGACTGGGCTTTCCTGGCCTCTCATAGTGCCAAGCCTCAGCTATTCTTCATGACCCCACCATGCCTTCAAAACTAATACCACCTGGGTGAGTCAGACACTACCAAGTTTGGTTGCCAACTCAAGGTTCAACCTTGGTTGCCTCTGGGACACAATTTCTGTATGCTGGCTCTCGGAAAACACTTTCCAGAAGATTTCACATCAGTGATGCTGGCTTTGTAATCTCTGATAATTCTTGGTTCCATCATCAATTGTCACAGTAACTCAAAGGCTTCATTCTCTTTCTTCATTCAGTCTCTTGTTCATCGCTACCGACTCTTCAGCCCCAGCTGGCTAGGACTGTCACTCTGTCGAATCTACACTGAAAGCAGCAAACAGCCACGATACAGTCTTGAAATTTCCCTCTGAAACCTTCACAAGCCAAGCTTCCATCTTCTGCATTGCTCATCTTCCAAGCTCCTACAGAACATCCCACTGAGCTCTCAACACGCAATGGCTTTTCTAGCCCGAAGTCCCAAAGTCCTTCCCCAACTCTAGTGCTCAGCTGGTTCAATGGTGTATTTAGAACTTAGAGCATTCTACACAGGATGTCCACACAGAACTGACGGTTTTCACAAAAATAAAGTCAAGAGAGGTCAATGCCAATCACCAAAAAAAAAGGTCTTTATTAGCAGTCCCTCACGTCAATGGACTGTGAGTCCAAAAGAGAACAGATGCCATGTGTCAGACCATGTTTGTTTAACTGACTTCAGTCCCAGAAAAATGAGGGACATATGTCCTTTGGACTACAGCCTATTCTCCCTGTCAGTCTCTGAAAAAAGCCTTTCTTGCTCTATTCATAATGCCCTGTACAGTTAGCTACCTGGAAGAACAGGTGGACATTCTCTACAGCTCTCTAGAATATCCGTCCATGCTTGAAAGTTCAGAGCACGTCCCTCTGGCTGCTCTGCCCTTCACGGGTTTAACAGGGAGTAGGTGTAGCCTTGTTGGAAGAAGTGTGTCACTGGGGGAGAGCTTTGGGGTTTCAAATGTCCAACCCAGGCTCAGTGGGTATCTCTCTTCCTGCTGCCTTTGGATCTGAATGTAGAACTCTCAGCTCCTTCTCCAGCACTACATCTGCCTGCATGCAGCCATGTTCCCCACCATGATGGTAACAGGCTAAACCTCTGAATTATAAGCCAGCAACAATTAAATGCTTTTCTTTATAAGAAAGCGATCATGCTGTGGTCATGGTGTCTCTTCACAGCAATAGAAACCCTAAGACATGTTTTGTTGGGGGACTCCTTTCACCAAACCTTTGGCCAGTATCCTCTCAAGGCTCTGTCTCAGTGGGCTGCTGGCTCCCTAACAATGAATGCTCTTCCAGTTGATGCCTAGTAAGTCTAAGTGTGGCTCTGTCTCTTGCTTAGAGCTTTCCCTTTCATTTCCGCTAGAACAGTTCAATGAGCTGCTGGAGGGGAAGTATCAGTCATGTGGACAAAAGCCATCATGTGGCCTCTGAGAACTTTCCTCCAGTTATTTCTTTGCAGTTCCATCAGGACAGAAAGTCAAAAATAAGAATCAAAATGATGTTAGAGATTTTCCCCATTACATGGAGAACAGATACTGAGAGCTGGTTCTCTCTCTCTCTCTCTCTCTCTCTCTCTCTCTCTCTCTCTCTCTCTCTCTCTCTCTCTCTCTCAAATAAACCTAAACAAGGTAGAAAAATACAACTATTTCTCTGCTAATCATGTGGGTCAAGGTGGTTACTCGATTAGTATCTTTCTCTCCACTTGACTGTAAGCTACAATCCTAGTTAGTTCTGACTGTCGACTTGACACAACCTACAGTCACCTGAGAAAGGAGTCTCAACTGAGGGATTGCCCAGATTAGTCTGACTTGTGAGTGTATCCTGATTGCTAGTTGATGTAGGGGGCCTAGCCCACCGTGGGCAGCACCATTCCCTGGGCTGGTGGTCATGGACTATAAAGAAAACTAGCTAAACAAGAAGCGAGCCACCAAGCAGCATTCCTCAGTGGTTTCTACTTCAAGTTTCTACCCGACTTCCCTCAGTGAGGCACTACGAACTGGATCAAGTTGAAGCCAAATAAACTTTGCCCTCTTCCTGCTTTTGGTCCAAGTGCTTTATCAAATCAACAGAAAGGAAACTAGAAAAGCTCCGTAAAGGCAAAGAACGCACCTGCTCTGCCATGTCCTCCTGTCCTTTACCATAGCCTTGGTGTCCAGCATACAGCGGGTAGTCCATAAATACCTGTGGAATGAACGAGAAACTCTGGGAAATACTGGTTGCCAGGTGGCATCTACAATGAAATGAAGGGTTTATTGGCACTGAAGTTCTGCGTTCTGTCCACAAGAGCTTTGCCTGGCAGGGTTGCAGATCCTTAACTCCTAACACGGAAAGCGAAGGGGCCAAGGACTCACCTTCTGTGTCTCCATCCTGGTGACACACTGAGAGCTGGAGCCAGCAGGGAAAAAAACTCACGGGTACCCTAGAGTCAACAGAATATGCAAAGCCACGGCTATAGGAAACGCCTTAAGTCAGAGGGGCCTGATACTTACGGTTCGGATCTGAAATGTCTCCACAGCCTTCATTTGAATGCTTGATCCACAGGGAACGGTGTCCGGCCTCTGTCCCCAGACCACATGCAGCCCCGGAGAGCAATGAATACAGCCCAACATGGAATTATCAATCGTAAAGATTTGTCTGTGATTTGTTTTATTTTATTTTATTTGTAATTCAATTGCATGATTCTTAAGCATGACGTTCGGAGACGACAGCATCCTATTACAACGTCCACAGGTTGAACACCCCGACTAGCAGGACCGTGTGTGGCTTTTAGGAGGTGGGGGAAATAGGTCACCATGAGAAGACTTGTCATGGTTCTATCAACCTCTGGCTCCTATTCCGCATGAGGTACCTTTCACCACATGCTCCCACACTGTGAGCTCCTCCATGCTCCCCTCGTTATGGGCAGACACCCCTCTGAAACCGTGAGCCAAAACAAACTATTCTTCCGTTCAGTCGTTTCTGTCTGGCGATTTGGTCACAGTGGAGTGAAAGTGACTAGCGCAGGACTTAAGAGATATTTGACAGTGGAGGTGAAAGGGCAGGAGGGCTGACCTGGTTACAGAATCAGCAAACACCTTAACAGAACCGAAGATCCAATGGGTAGCAACATTTCTCCTATCCATCCCTTCCTCTTCCTCCTGTCATCCCCCACCTCCTTTCCCCTCCTCTTCCTATAATTCTGGAAGGTGAGGAAATCAGTGTCGAATGAAGCATAGACAAGACAGGGCACAGGCTGTACTACAAGATAGCGGGTGACATGGTACCTTAAAGAATTAGCTTTTAGCTTTCCTCCCCTGTCCAGAGCTCACTACCCGCCCACCCCTGACAGGCACCTTCCATTGCTGCCCTAGGCAGCTTCTCCAGGTAGCAAGAACTGGGGAAGAGAGGAGGTGGAGGGTAAACTGCGTCCCTCTTAACGATGCAATTTGGAAGCTGCACAGAGAACTTCCTCTTACATCAGACTGGTGACCCTACTGACCTGAGACAAGGAACTGGGGCTTTGGCTGGGTAAAGAAGAATGAAAGGTGGAAGAGGAGGTCGTTAATCCAGAGAAATCAATGTGCTCCCTCCTGCCTCTTTCACACTTTCACAGGCCAGAGGACGAAGCAGGATGGCCCACCCTGCCCTTCTGCACAGACCCTCTGGATCCAACGTCACTGCCCTCCAGCCCACATTACTGTCCTCCACGCCCTCTGTGAGTACCTCTGACTCAATCATCACCTCCTCATGTGCTTAATGGGACTGCGTTCCAAAATTAAAGAGTGCTGCCATCAGAGAGAAGCAGGGATTTTTCAGCCTAACCTGCTCACTGGAACCACAGCATCATCCAGGCTTCACTTAAGGCCAATTTGATTAGAGTCTCCACATTAAGTTCTGTGATTTAAAATTTGTATTTATTTTTATTTGTGTGTGTGTGCACCTGCTTGTCTATATGCACACCACACACACGCAGGAGCCCTTGGAAGCCAGAAGAGGGCGCTGGATCCCCGAGGACTGGACTTACAGGACTGTGAGCCACTGACGTGGTGGCTGGGTCTTCTGCAAGCTCAGCAAGTGCTCATACCTGTGGACCTTCTTCTACAGCCCTAAGGGTCTGTCAGTTTGCATCCCCAAGAGGGAAATCTAATGTGTCAGAGGAAAGAGACCTGGGGAATTCATGTTAAAAAAAATACAACCAAATTTCCACCAAGGACATAAAAGAGTTGGTCCTTTCTACTTCATGAGGGAGTGCCTTGCTTCTCACTGGTGGAACGAGAGCTGATCATCTTATAAACTTTGTATTGTATGTACTATGTTCATCCTTGATAAGGGAGGGGTGGGAAGGCTTTGTGTTTCTGGGTATGTCTTTGGAAGAGGAGTGTGTGTGTGTGTGTGTGTGTGTGTGTGTGTGTGTGTGTAAAATCCAGATGTAAGGTGTCTTCAATCTATCTCCACCTTATTTTCCAAGACAGTACCCTCGCTGAACCTGGAACTCCTCCATTCAGCTAGACCGGCTTGCCAGTTAAGCCCCCAGTTCCCACCTGTAGTGTCTCCCAGCGCCACGATTGCAGGCACATGCCTATATTCGTACTGTGCTCCATACTGTGCTTTTGTTTTTATGTGAGTGTGGTGTCCTCATGCTCGCAGGGCAAGACTTTGCTACCTGATCCATCTTCCTAGCCAGATGCTGTAGACTTCCTCCCCAAACCTTTCCCAAGTCAACAAAACCCTAATTCTCTTCTCAAAGCTTCAGCCTTAGGACTTTTCAAAACAGCAGTAAGCTAAGTTTCTGTGCTTTATGTTCCTTCTTTGACCTTTCCTTTTAGATAAAGACCAATGGCAGTAGCTAATCCAATGAATACATTTGTCTTGGTGTTCTACATAATGAAACAGAGCCACAAACCTGATAAAAAAAATTTTTTTGCTCCAGGTCACAAAATGATATGGCTGAGGTTTGAACACAGAACGCCAGGCTTCAGGCTCCATGACTCCTGCCTCCATGCCTGAGCATTCCTAAGGCAAGAATGGGGAGATTCCTTCAAATTCTATATGAGTTTCGAAGAAGAGGAGGGTGCGAAACTGCATTATTTGGGACAATGGTTTGTGGGGACTCTAAAGACACTGACAAGTGTGGACTTGACATCCAAAGGTCTGAGCTTAGCTCCACCCAGTTCTACCTGTTTCCCCAGGTGAGTCTACTCTGGAGCCTCCAAAACATCTCTGTGCTAGGTGATGTCTGAGAAGGGGCTTCCTTACTCCTTCTTTGTACCCAGACAGCTCGGCAAACACGAGCCACCTATCTGCGACCACAAAGGTTCTGGCTCTCACCTGGCCGGCAGACAGACAGGTCTTGGTACACAGGCGGAGACTCTGCCCTCAGCCCAAAGGGCGAGGTTAGCTGCCGAGGCCCATTAACCCTGACGCAAGGGCCCAGGAAGGCCTGTTTAGGGGACGCAAGGGTAGCTGTTAAGTAGGAAGCGCTGTGGGCTTCACCCTTTTGTTGTTCCCTCTAGGCACTGCCACTCTGACAAGCTTTGTCGGACACAGGGGCATTAATTTTTTATGTTGTTCTACTACAGACACAGCGATTAGACTGGGCTATGATGAAGGAAATTCGGGTGCAATTGGAAGTCCGGAGATGCGGGGCTCCGGGTCACATCACGCTCCACCTCAGCCTCTTGTCCCCACGACAGGGCTGGCTGCTGCTTTACATGCGTTCCTGTGGCTCCAGAGAGCCAGAGGTGACTGCTGAGGAGAGGGAATACAATATTCTCCGCCGGTAACAGGAAAGTTGATTAAGAAAAATTCACTCCCTCTATCTGGTTGCTGATCTCCTGTTTATCTTCATTTGAACCATCCTGGGTAGATGTGTTTTAATTGCAAGCCACTTCCATTCTTTTTCCGGAAGCAGGCAGGGCATACATTATAAAATAAATAAATGATTAAGAAACATCTAATTATTGTTATTAGTTTCTTACTTGGAGGGACTTCCAAGCTGTTGCTTATTAAAGTCATTCATCAAGGAGCCACCGTGCCCTTTCCAGAGGCACTGCTCCCAGGACCAACATGGGACTGGCTGTCTCATGCTGCACGTGGGCCTTAATAAACATGGGCAATATTGATGGCTGTGAATTCCTCCCTCGGCCTAAGCTCCAGCATGATGGATTGATGCTTCCCAAACATGGAGACTATTTCTCCGGCCATTCATCAACCCCACCACAAATACAGGTGTCAGCCTGAGCCGACGTCAGACTCTAACCACCTCCCCCGAGCAGAGGGAAGGAAGCCTGCATTTCCCACCCAGGGACCTCATCAATTTTTCATGCACTGCAGTCCCTTGACTGGTTAAATATTTATAACAATGTCATTATTTACCAAACAAGCTACCCGGCTGTGTCAGAGCCCCCCCAGAGAAAAACTCCGGAGTATAGAGAAGGGCCCTCCTCTGAAGAAGCTGCAGGGCAAGGGTGGTTGGCAGCAGGCAGGTCTCTCTGCCTTCCTCTTTCTTAGTGTGTGTCCTGGGGAATCTTTTGACAGGTGACTGCAGAGCGGAGGTTAGCCCCACACTGGAGACCACAGCACTACGAAACTAAGGAGAGAACATTGAGTCAGGGTTGTTCCTACCAGGGACCCACCTGGCTGCTGGGGCTGCCACGCTGACCTTACTTGTCCCCTTCAGTCACTCCTTCGCATGACAGCACAGTCAAGAGAGGAGCTGTTTGAGCCTTCCTGGCCATGGAAGAAGAAAAGCCTGAAGACAGCGAAGAACCTCAGTCATTCAGCAAGGCTCTCCTGAGTCTGGAGGGGACAGGAACTGGAAGGACGTGATGTGGCTGCCTCCGAAGAAAAACACCCCCTCCAGCTGCATTTCGTGATGAATCCCGTGCCCTCAGGGGGAATGCCAGACGCTTCCTCCACCTTGCTTGCTGTTCTGTTCTAGGTGCTAGACCCAATGGCTCTGGCAATGGTCAAATAACCTTTCACAGGGGCCATCTAAGACCATCCTGCATATCAAATGTCTACATTACAATTCACAACAATATTAAAATTACAGTTATGAAATAGCAACAAAGATGGCTTTATGGTGGGGGGTCACCACAACGTGAGGAACGGTATTAAAGCGTTGCTGCATTAGGAAAGTGGAGAACCAATGAGCTAGACCCGGATCTGTTCAGTGGGAAGGGAGGGAGGGTTCTTAGGAAGCAGTTGGGGAGGGAAAGCTGTGATCAGTATATATTGTGTGAAAAAACGGGTCTTTTTATCCAAGAGAAAAAGAACCGTGAGAAGCCTGGCTGAACTACTTTTCTCACCCGGGTGTTGTCACATTTCCAGAACCATGGCAGTCACTAAGGACAGATTTGAAAACAAAGCCACTAGGAAGAGCAGAGAGGAAAATAAATCCCTCCGTCTGTGATGACACAGGTGAGGGAGGATGCTTCCTGGTACCCACCATGCCTCTGGACTTTGAATGAAGAGAGGTTTTGTTTTGTTTCTTTTATTGAAAACACATTTTTTATACACTATTTTCCCCACCGTTAACTCCTCCCAGTTCTTCCTTCCCTCCCCTCCCATCCAGGTCCACACCCTTTCTGTCTCTCCAAATAATAATAATAATAATAATAATAATAATAATAATAATATACAATAAGATAAATTTTAAAGAAGACAAATCAGAATAGGACAAAACAACCAAACAAGGGGGAAAAAAGACCCAAAGAAATAGCACAAGAAACACATAAAGATGAAGAAATACACATGCTTTGCACCAACAGGAGTCCCTTAAAAACATAAACATGAAGCCATAAAAAAATTGCAAAGGGGGGGGGCTGGAGAGATGGCTCAACGGTTAAGAGCATCGCCTGCTCTTCCAAAGGTCCTGAGTTCAATTCCCAGCAACCACATGGTGGCTCACAACCATCTGTAATGAGGTCTGGTGCCCTCTTCTGGCCTGCGGGCATACATAAAGACAGAATGTTGTATACAAAATAAATAAACAAATAAATATTTAAAAAACATTGCAAAGGAACTGTAAGGTGTGAAAAAATCCCTAGTCTAACATTATGAAACAGAGAACCTCCAAAGATGCTGCTGAGTTCACTTTGTGCTGGCCATCTACTGCTGGGCACCGAGTCTGCCCTTAAGAGAGATTTGTTTCTCCAGTGAGACCAGATTCCTTTGGAGAAAACTAATTTTTCTTTTTCTTTTCTTTCTTGTTATTTTATTTTTGTTTTTTCAAGACAAGGTTTCTCTGTGTAGTTCTGACTGTCCTAGAATTCACTCTGTAGAGTAGGCTGGCCTTGAACTCAGAGATATGCCTGACTCTGTCTCCTGAGTGCCTGGATTAAAGGTACACGCCTCCATTGCCTGGCTGGAAAAAGGAAAAAAAAACCCTAACTTTTCATTTGTGAGTGGTTATTAATTGGAGATAGTTTCCTGGTTAGGGGTGGGGACGTGTGTCCACTTCTCCTTCATCTCTAGGACCCCATCTGGTGCAGACCTGTGCACACCCATGCATGCTGCCTCAGACTGTGAGTGTGTGTGTGTGTGTGTGTGTGTGTGTGTGTGTGTGTGTGTACCAGCCCCATTGTGTCTATAGGGCCTTGATTCCTTAGTATCCTCCATTCCCTCTGGCTCTTCCCACCTCCTCTTCTGTGAAGTTCCCTGAGCCCTGAGGGAAGGGATTTGATGGAGACCTCCCTTTACTGCTAAGTGTTTGAAGAGAGGTTTTTATGCTTGCCCTTACCCTTTGGATTGCCATGGTAATATTAAAGCTTCATAGGCAAGACCCACATGATGGACGGTGGGTCCAAGATCTGAGGAGAAATGGGATGTTTGCAATGGCCAAGATATAACATGCTGATGAAGGAGTGGCTGACCATTTCATTAACGGTGAGCATTACTAAGTGGTCATGGTCACGATAAATGCCATGTTATGACTTCAGAAGCACCAAGCAAAGCATTCTGTTTCTATGGGATTCTCCCTGCAAAATGCAGAACCTTAGTCAGCTCATGAGATGATAGGAGACAAACCCTAGTTTGAAGGAGATCCTGTAAAAGTGGCTCAAACACTTCAAATGTCAAGGTCAAGAAAGGCTGAGGAACCACAAGACAACTAGATATGACATTGTATCAGAGATAGATTCCTAGATAGCAAAAACTAAGAAAAGCAAACATGCAGGTATGTTGTGGAATATTACTGTAGCTGGGCAAAGATGTGTTACATTTGTTTATGCTGCAGAATATTGCTTTAACTGTGTAAAAATGTGTTACATTTATTCCTGCTGACTTTGTTAATGGTGTAAAGATGTGTTACATTTGTTTAACAATGTAAGGGTGCGTGTTTAATTATGTGAAGATGGGTTGCTGTTTCCACCTTGTCTGCCTAAGGCACCTGATTGGTCTAATAAAAAGCCCAAATGGCCAATAGCTAGGCAGGAGAGGGATGGGTGGAGCTAGCGGGCAGAGAGAATAAGTAGGAGTTGAAATCTAGGCTCTTGAGCAAGAAGAAGACATGGAGAAAGAGAGGGACACACCAGGGTCAGAAGCCAGGCAGTCACCAGTCAGCTAGGAGAAGCAGTGAAAGTAAAATATACAGAAGGAAACACAGGGGAAAAGCCCTGAGGGAAAATGTAGACGACAGTAAATAGATTTAAAACCTCTGCAATGGTTAGGAGGGGACAGACAAACAAAAGATGCATTTTCTGTGGTTATGACATTTCACTGTTAAAGTCAGTGGTCAAATCAACAATTTCCAAGCCCACAAAGTCCTCTAAAATAAAATGCAGTGATGAGCTGAAAAACCCTGCAGATTAGTGGTTTGGTGGCCCAAGGATTTAGAGATTCCTTTTGAGATGAGGAAGAATTTGCCCTGTAAACATCAGAGAAAGAAATTTCCTAGCAGAGAAAGCATCAAGAATTGAGCCCCAGGCTCTTTTCCATCTTCCTCTCGGAGAGGCAGCTTCGCTTCTGCCTCTCTCCCCACTTCTCTGCTTCTCCCCCCTCTCTCCCTCTCTCTCCCCGCCCTCCCTCTCTCTCTCTCTCTCTCTCTCTCTCTCTCTCTCTCTCTCTCTCTCTCTCTCTCTCTCTCTCTCTCTCTCCCTCTCTCATTTAATAACTGTTTAGCTTTATGCCTATAAAAAAAAGAATTGAGCCCCAGAAGCAAAAAGCAAATTCTATCAGGACTGACAAAAGGTGATTCTAGCATCTGAATCTTGGTGCTCCTCCTATCTGCCCCACCCCCTCATAGTAAAGTCTAGTTCTACATGCAGTGGTATTAAGGGGTGGGGCCTTCAGGGGTTGACCATCCCATGACGGGAGGGTCCTTATTAATGAGATCTAGTGTTGTTAGATTATTTTGTAACTAATGCATTTAAGAAAATTGTCCTTATAAAAAGTGACTAGCTTAGCTGGCCAGTGGTGGCACATGCCTTTAATCCCAGCACTCAGGAGGTAGAGGCAGGTGGATTTCTTTGGGTCTGAGAACAGCCTGGTCTACAGAGCAAGTTTTAGTACAGAGGGCTACATGGAGAAAGCCTGTCTCAAAAAAAAAAAAATCAAAACAAGAGGGGGGGGAGTGACATAGCTTCTTTACCCTTTCCACCACAAGAGGACAGGCGACAGGTATTACATACTGGTGTGGGCAGTCCTTCTGTCTATGTGTTGTTTTTACTGGTCAATGGGTAAATCTGTTTTGGCCAGTGGCTTAGCAGAAATAGAACTAGGTGGGAAAACTAAACTAAATGCTGGCAAAAAGAAGGCCGAGTCAGGGAGACACCACGGAGCCGCCAGAAGAGAAAGATGCAAGCTGCCAGTTGGAACTTTGCCGGCAGGCCACGAACCTCATGGTAAAAATATATATTAGAAATGGGTTAACCAAAAGATAAAAGGGCTAGTTAGCAATATGCTTACGTGATTGGCCAAGCAGTGATTTAAATAATATAATTTCTGTGTGATTATTTTGTGAGTCTGTGTGGCCGGGAATGAAAAAGCTGCCTTAAACAACAACCTACAAACAGGTTCCTACCACTGCATCTGCTGATGTCTTGATCTTCCCAACATCCAGAACTAGAAGTGAGATATTTCCAGTGTTTATAAATTACTCAGCTTAAAGCATTTTGTTATAGCATCAGGGATGGACTGAGCCAGATGGGGCTGAGTGAGTGGATGGAGATAGAAGCACAGGAACATGGGCTAGAGACCACGGCAACTGGAATACAGGTTCATCGGTGGAGACAGAGGATAGACATAGCACACACCTAGGGAAGAGGAGCTGGATGGAGCCCACACAGAGCTTAGCTGTAAGGAGTAGATTTCAAGGAAGAGCAGCATCAAGGATTGTCAGGATGGGGAACGTTATTTATAGAGGCAGAAAGGTCTAGTAGTGTGTGTGGCATTTTGGTATAGACAGCCATACTTTTAAAATAACTTACGTGGACTCTCATTTCCTCAGGAAGCTGGTCCCGAGTAAAATCAACTATTAGCATTTTCTATGTCTCCTAGAGAGGTGACTAGAAGTCCACTAAGGAAAGGTTTACTTTGTGGTGAGGTTTCTGGCTTGCTTACGGACACACTTGGCAGTACTCAGTATGTTCTTGCTGAATAACCAGAGGAAGGAAAGTTCAGTCTACGGTCAACGGCTTGGAAGTAAATGGAGTCTTTTAAAAGTCAGTTTAGCTCCCATTGTCCAGCCCAGGAATGGGGTAAGTTTTCCCTGGAGGGAAATATCAACACTGGCCAGAGCCTCTGTGGTATTTTCTTACACACCGCTTAGCATCAAATTAAAAAATGTCTCAGTGAGTAAAGTTCTGGCCACCAAGCCTGAGGAACTGCAAGAACACACAGCTGAAACCTGTCCTGACCTCAAACATGTAGGATCATGTCCCTGCCGCCACAAAATAAATATGATGTAATATAAGAAAAACATTAAAGGATGCCGAGAAGTGGAACGAAGGTTGTAACAGAAGAAAATGCACATGTGACTAGATACTAGTGCCACAGACATAAGCTTTCATAACTATGGCGCCTATGAAAGCCGACAGCCGAGTGGGGAACAGCACCAGACACCTAGCCTCCATAAATAACCCATGGAAATTCTAAAACTGAAAAAAAGTAATCACCTAAATTAAATTGAAAATATAATAAGATATGTTTAACAGCAAATTGGACATAGCTAGAAGTTGACAGGTTTTGCAAATGAAATAGAGGATGCTCGGTTTAACTTTAGTTTCAGAAAAACAAGAGAAGCTGGGAATAAATATGCCCCATTCAAAACTTGAGACATCCTAAGATGTAGCCAGTATGTATGTGAAACTACTTTTTAATAGGGTGCTCCTTCTTTTACCTGGAAAAATCAAACCCAGCTGAAGAAGACTCATTTTGCTGGAAATGTCCAGAATAAAAAATGAAGATTTAAAAAGAATGAAAAAATTCCCAAGAAGAAAACAAGTCAGATTCTTGTTACGGGAATAAAAGACAAGGAACCCACAACTTTGTCCATCAGAAGGAAGCTGGTAGAAAATGAACCCTTTCAAAGAATCCAGGAAGAAGCACCCTGCCCCATATTGTCCAAGCAGTAAGACTGCTCACAGACTCACCAATGAAAGAAGCCCATGGTATGGACATCGAAGAACTTAATCTCCAACCCAGAGTTCCATTCTCAGTGACAATCCTCTTCAAAACTGAAGGATGTAGCTTAGCTGTAGAGTGTTTGTCTCACACTGGAAAAGTTGGAAGTCCCACCCCCTACACATGGGGAGGGGACTGGAACCAAACAATACACAATCCAAATTGCTGATAAACCAGGCAGAGGGAGAAAGAGGACAGTAGATAAGCATGCAGAAAAGTGGCCACATCTGGTGTGCTGGAAAGAGAGGAAGGTAAGTCGTACTCTGGAGAGGATGGGCAGGATGGGAGAGGAGAGGTGAGGCCCAGCTCAGACAGTGCCCTGTGTGGCAATAAGGAGAGGGCTGGGGTAAGCAGAGATGGTTCTGTTGAGGACAAACAGGGCTGTAGCAGAATTGGTTTACATGTTGTCTTAGTGTGCCTATTGCCGTGATAAAACATCATGACCAAAGCAACGTGGGGAGTTAAGAGTTTATTTCATTTTACAGGTCTAGGGAAATCATCGTAGAAACTCAAAGCAGGAACCTGGAAGCAAAAGCTGATGTAGAGACCATGGAGGGGTGTTGCTTACTGGCTTGCTCCCATGGCTTGCTCATCCTGCTTTCTTATAGAGCCCAAGACCATCATCAGCCCAGGGATGGCACCACCCACAATGGGCTTGACCCTAGGGAACCAATTATTAAGAAAATGCTCTGCAGACTTATACCTACAGGTCAATATGGTAAAAGTATTTTCTTTCTTTTTTTAAAGATTTATTTATTATGTATACAGTGTTCTGCCCATATGTCTACCTGCAGGTCAGAAGAGGGCACCAGATCTCATTATAGATGGTTGTGAGCCTCCATATGGTTGTTGGGAATTGAACTCAGAACCTCTGGAAGAGTAGCCAGTGCTCTTAACCGCTGAGCCATCTCTCCAGTCTCGGAAGTATTTTCTCAATCGAGATTTTCTATTCCAAAATGAAACCTGTGTTGACATAAAATTTAGCCAGAACATGTCAGTAATCAGGATATGTACCAACTAAACTTCTTCCTTCTTTTTATTTTATTTTATTGGTGCTGGGGGTAGAACCTAGGGCCTTGAGCATGTTAGTCGCACACTCTTCCATTGAGCTACATCCCTAATCTCCAGACTGAAGTATTTACTTCCCAGAATAAAAATTTTATCTGTTTCTCTTTCTTTCTTCTTCTTTTCTTAACTATAGAAGAACGTTTTCAATTAGAAAATAGAAGATTATTGGTGCTGTTTGATCCTTCGTCATGCCTAACGCAGATACTCCCTCAGTCAAAAAGGTTAGCAGTCTTTTAATGAAAAAACATACATGGATCAATAAACACAAATGATTTCTTCCTTAAAAATATAAAGACATTTCTAATCAAATAAGAACTGAGAGAATGCACCATTAACACAAACTTAAAACACTAGCAGGAATTCTTCAGGCAAAGGGAAACCAATCACAGCGTGAACTATAGAAAGGTTGGAAGAGCAATGAAAGTATCCTGGTGAATCTAAGCGAGCAGTGACTATGTAACATTAACACGGTTAGACGTACACGGAATTAGAATGCATGAGAACAGCAAAGGGTCAGGAAGGGCAAGAGGATGAAAGCGCTCTGAAGCCCTGAGCACTAACATGACGTTTCTCGGGCTCTCATAAATCCAGGCGGCAATGCTGAAAGCCAGCACACACCTGTCACCTGCGGTGATATTTCATTTGTATTTTAATAAATATAGCTTGTCTGAAGATCAGAGAGTAAAACAGCCCCACTGGTCAGCCCCACAGACCAGGCAGTGGTGACACACACCTTTAATCCCAGCAGCCACACTAGTTGTCATAGAAACCAGGCAGTAGTGGTGCATGCCTTTAAACCCAGCCCTAGAGAGGAATATAAGATGGGAGGAGACAGCTCTCACACAGTCTCATTCTGAGGATTCCTGGAGGCAGGATCGCCATTTCGGACTGAGGTAGAGATAAGAGCCAGCGGCTGGCTGTTTTACTTTTCTGACCTTCAGGCTGAACCCCAATTTCTGTCTCTGGGTTTTTATTTTTTTATTTTTTATTTTTTAAATATTTATTTATTATGTATACAATATTCTGTCTGCCTGTATGCCTGCAGGCCAGAAGAGGGCACCAGACGTCATTACAGATGGTTGTGAGCCACCATGTGGTTGCTGGGAATTGAACTCAGGACCTTTGGAAGAGCAGGCAATGCTCTTAACCGCTGAGCCATCTCTCCAGCCCCTCTGGGTTTTTATTAATCGTGCTACAGTCACCTCAGCACTCTGAGTTGCAGTGGCGAGCGGGAAGTCAGCACTACCTTTAAGAAAGAAATGGCAGCTAAAGTCAAACGAGGAGGTAGGTTTTAAGTATGAGGCCAGTTTGGGGCAGAGTAAGAACAAGGTTCAATTGAACCATCTACGGTGCAAACCAGAGGACATGTTTGTATCCACAACATGCAAGTGAAAACCCATGCGGGGTGGAGCATATCTGGAACCACAGCATTGAAAAGCCAGAAAGATCTAGGGAGAGATCCCTAGAGCTTGGTGGCCAGCTAATCTAGCCAAACCAGTAAGAGACAGTCTCAAAAATCAAAGTGGAGAGCAACTGAGAAGGAAACCCGATGTCAACCAACCTCTGGTCCCCCTCATGCAAGCACACACATCCATCCACATGCACATGTACACTGACACATGAACACACACACACACACACACACAAAGGGTTGGTGTTTGAAAAGAATAAGGAAGAGAGACAGATATAAAGCAGGGGGTATAGAAGAAGGATGGTAGGTGAGCAAGTCACATATAAAAACTAAACAGTTAAAAAAGCGGGTGACACAAATATCAAAGAAATATAAGATAATAGATAAAACCAAATACTTATATAACACCCCATTAACTAAATACCTCCCCATGTAGACACCACAATCTACATTCCACAGGGGAAGATTCCCAGGCACAGAGAAGTTGAGTAACTTGTCCTGACTGTCTAACCCTTAAGTCACAGTCACAGGGCCCAAGCCCAGCAGCCAGCGTTCCCTGTACAGAGCCTCCCTACCCTCCTGCACCTCCACCACTCTAGGTCACCCAGTTCCTGCAGCAAGCTCCTAACTTACTTCTCAGGTACCACATTGTTGTCATGGTGACTGTGCAAAGGCACAAACTGGGTCTCATATCTTCCCCCAAATTGAATTGTTCCTGATTGTCATTTACTTTGGTACAAATGTAGGTCATATGAGGGTCCTTTTAGATGGTCACTCCTCCCTTCTTTCACGGCTTCTTGTCCTACATGCCAGGAAGGGCCTCCTGGGGCTTCAAGAAAGTAGTTTCCCTTAGCTGGAATGACAGCTATCCTGCAAAGCCTCCAGGGTTAGCCCCTCCTCTCACTATGGTCACAATGGCAACCACTCACTGAATCTTTTCTCTATGTCCAGTACAGCCGGGCAGGCTTAAAGAGCACCATTCCCCTTTAACCTTCTTAACTCCACCCCTAGACAAGAAAGTTGACTCAGACAAATCAGTTAGCCCAGCAGTTCAGGGAAGCATCACCATGTGCCCTCCTTTAAGAGGAAAAAGAGAGAGCAAATGGAAAAGGCCACCTCTCTGCATCTCCTTCAAACAGGCATGGCACTAGCTGATTGAATGCATGCAGAACTTAAGGTAGGGAGGAGGTAGACTGTAGCACAGACTGCAAGCTTGGAGAGGGTGGTCCAGGAGTGCTCTGAAGCAAGGTCATATTAGAGAGATGACGTAAGGGTAAGGAAGTGGACCTTCTGCGTGCCTCAAAGCTAGTGGGCAGAATGCCTTGAGGGAGTGCTGAAATGTCACATTCACTACTTTGACCCTGTGACTATATCCTAGTGTTGGACTACAGAAACAGTGCTACAAGAGACTTGGCCTCTGCCTTGGGATGATATAAGTGTCATTGTCCTTCATGGGACCTTGTATGAACCAGAGGCTGGCAAAGCACATCTGCATTTGGTATACCACAATGTCTTGAGGTCTACTCTAGGAGGCAGTCCGAGTCCTTGGAACTGGAAACTGGATCTGAGTCTCTGGGTTCTTCATAAACAAAGGGGAGACCTAGGAAATGCCACATGCCTGGTCTTGATGTGGGATTCCCCTCTGTATGCTATAACCATTGGTTAATAAACTGTCTTGGGCCTGTGCAGGTAGCAGAGGTAGGCAGGGAAAATTAAACTAAATGTTGGAAGAAGGAAGGAAGGCAGAGTTTAAGAGAAGCCATGTAGCCCTGCTGGAGCCAGACAGAACTTTAGCCGGTAAGCCACAGCCATGTAGCAATACACAGATGAATAGAAACGGGTTAAATTAATAAGTAAGAGTTAGCCAATAAGAAGCTAGAGCTAATGGGCCAGGCAGTGATTTAACTAATAGTTTCTGTGTGATTATTTTGGGGGTCTGGGCAAATGAACATGCAGCTAAGTGGCCTGCTGTTACATGGTCTTAATTACATACTGAAGTCTTGTATTACCAGCTCAGTTGCTCTTGGAGAGGACGAGTTCAATTTCCAGTACCCACATGGTGGCTCACAACCATCTGTAACTCCAGTTCCAGGAGGAATCTTCCTATCTGAGTGGGCATCAGGCATGCACATGGTGCACAAACATACATGTAGGCAAAACATTCATACACACAAAATAATAAATTCAAATTCAAAAAAGAAAAATGGAGCTGTTTAAACCAGAAGAGCAAGCCAAATTAATGATACAGCCCTGAAAACCATAAGTAGCAGGGGGATGTCCACTGGACTACACATGCAGAATCTGTCAGAGAGGGGCTCCCTGTTCTCCCTGTGTAGTGCATGCTGACAAGGAGAGGAGAAACGTGATAGTGACCAAGACCTCAAGAGACTCCCTATCCAACAGATCAAAGTCCTGGAAACCCACATGGAGATGCCAAAAAAGGGGAGAGCCAAACCCAAAGAGGCAAAAACCAAACATCTACTGCAGTCCTGGGGCCCATCTGGGGAAGGGGCACTGGCCTGGGGTGACATGTTTTCAACCACTTTCTGCTGGCTTAGACCTCAAGTCTTTCATGGGGGCTTTAATACAAAGGAGAAATGGAACATGTCAAGGGGCTTTTGCCACACCTGTGCTTTCTTCAGGAAGACTTCAGAGCTAAAATGTTTTGCAGACATGGAGCATCAAGTATTTGAAAATAATCCTCCAAATTCACTGGCAACAAAGTGGCCTTTAAATATTTCTGTAAATATTAAATTTATGTATTTTATGATATGTGAACATGTGCATGCATAATTGAACCTCTTTAGTAAATAATGTGCTGTGCTAAGCTAAAGGAAAACTTTACCACTCCAAATTAGAGGAGGAAGTGCCGTTTCAGATGATCCAGACTGGCCTACCCAGCTCTGCCACGATGCTGTGCTTCCACGGTACTCACTTCTCTAGGAGAAATGGCTGGCTGGAATATTTACACGATGAGCAAGGCCAGCTCAGAGATGCCAGTCTCAACTTATCTCAGGCACTTCCACCCTCACACATTAAAATCTGGTAAGCTGGACTTACACTGGAAAATACTGAGCTCTGTTGCCCCCAAGTGGTCATAAGCGATACAACACCACACTAGAGCATTGTCTTTGTAGGCAAGATAGCTAGAAAATAAAACAAAAAACTCAGAAGATGGTTAAAAGCCAGGTTCTGAGAGGCTGGAGAGATGCTCAGTGATTAAGAGCACTTGCTGTTCTTCCAGAGGACGTGGGTTCAGTTCCCAGCAGCCACACAATAGATCAGTAATTAGAAACTCTAAACTCCAGGGGATCCAAGAGTCATCTCTAGCCTCCCCTGGGCACTAGGCTCAGGCACAAATGGTGCACTTACACAAATGCAAGCAAAACACTCATACACATAAAAAATAAAGCAGATACTATGTGTATAAGAGGCGAGAAAAGGCTAAGGAAAGAATACTTTTTATGTTACAATTTCCTCTTATCACCAAAGAGGGGCAATGAAGAAAATCTGTTGGAAGTGAGGCAGAACGCGAGCTCTTTCTATGTAGCTCAGGGCATCTAGTCTCTCGTACCTCTCATTGTATCACTCATGTAACTGCTGACAGGGAACAAGTATGATGTGATCTTCCACAGCTATTGCATGGGGAGTCGGCCAGTCTGTGTGGTAGTATCCTGAAACTTGACGTTTTTACCTGAAATGCTGCAACTTTAAAGCATTGTTATACAAAATCAATGCAGTACAAATACTAGTCAACATTTAAAAAAAAAACTGGTTCGGCAAGGGGGAGAAAAAAGGAGTATGTCTTGAAGAAGGCATCATGTAGTAAATTTATTAAGTTTTGTTACATTTCCAGTTTTCTCTTAATTCCAATTGTATACTATATAACCAACTGCTGTCTCGGAAATAAAATGTTTTAAACATAAAAATATAAATTCTGCTTCTTAAAAGTGCATACACCTTGAATAATAAAATATACAAATAAATAACAGAAGGCAGTGACATACCTCATGCACTTGGCCTAAAATAATTTAAAATGTAGGATACACTTTCTTCCAGCCTGCAGGAAAGATACTCTGCCATCCTTTTACTGAAGAATTTATACAGAGCTCACTACTGGCTCATGAATGACACCAAAGCATTTTGTGTACAGTGATATGACATGCAGCTTTTAAGACAACTAGAGAAATCAAACGCCGCTGTAAATACACAAGAGAATCAAGAAACCATTTTGGTAATGAGGCCCAAATTCAATTTTAACCAGTGGTGAGAGGCACAGTCGGTGAGCAGACCTACACAGAACATAAATGCCTACAGGAAAGACAGACACTACCGCAGGCACAGAAGCACAGTCCCCCAGTCTGGAATAGCACCTAGGGAAGTTCATGCTGCGTGTTCACAGCAGCAGAGAGCTCGACTCTGGGAGGCCGTGTGCCAAAGCTGTTCCAGCTCTGATTTTTTCCGATACCCTTACTCCTTAAAATATGAGCCACGTCAGATAAACGGTTTCCTTCTCCTTTTTGTAGGCAGCCTGATGTTCAATGGGATGAGGCCACACAGCACAGTATATTATTTCGAAGATGGTATAGTGCACCTGGCTCACCACAGATTAAAACCAAACTTCATGTGCCTCTGTAGGTAACATATACTGCCAAATTCCTGGATAGGTATTGGTTTAATTACATGAAAAAATAGCAATGAGAGCGTCAAAATAATTTCAACAGAATGTTTCACATTTGTTTTTAAATTTAAAAGGACTCCTAGAGCTACATTCTGAGTAGGAAAGACCTGGAGTGGAGTGCAATCAGAGCAAGGGGCCTGTGTAGCCTGTGGTTTGCAACTGTGCTGCCAAAAGCAGAGCAGGGTCTGCACGGCTAGACAGCTAGCTTTCTACCGTCTTCTGCCACATTTTCTAACATGGAGTGACTTCCCTTCCTGCATGGGTCTCAGCCCCACAGCAGAATCTGAACAGAGGCTCTGGGAATGAATTCGGACCCCTTGGAGCACTCTGCTTGCCACCAGGAAGTAAGAACAATCCCCAGACTGGCAAGTAACATACCACCCATAAAATGCCTCACAGGTCCAAATCAGGCCTTGAAGTCAGAAAGCTCTTGTCCCCTGAATTCAGGCAGGGGATTGACAGCTTCTTTTAATTTTCTTGTCCAATGCAACTGGAATTCCTCCTGAGTACTTTGTATGGCAGTGATGATTCTCGCCATAAATTGTTGGCAAAAAGATGGTGTACCACATCCTTCTCGATTCTGACTGCAATAAGGAGAGAAAGTCACCCAGCATCAAAAGCCTGGGAGAGGCCCGGGCCTTCCAAGTCCCTTGATGATCCTAGTGACCTAGGGTGAATCATCCAGAAGAGGCCTCGGGACAGTGTATGTATGAGATTCAAAGACATCTTTCACATATGCTATGAGCCTCTGCCCCATCCCTGCCCCATGGAAAACAATGGTTTTAAATGAATGTGAGACGGATCTAGACCTGAATCCATTGTTTAACACTACCATACATTCCACATCCCTAATCTTACTGAGACCAGTGGGTGGGAAGTCCCAGAGTCTTCCTAAACACCTCCGAGTCTCTACAAAAGCATTTAAAAATTGTTAGCACTATATGAAGCCATATCTCTCCTTGTGATGAAGGACACCAGAAGATATAAAAAATTAAAATCTATAGAAAATGGCAGGTTATTTCTTAGAACAAAATACTTTAGGAAAGTCTTCAGGCTAAATACAATATATACACCAGTGTATGTTCAACATATCCAATCCACTCCTGCTTGCAAAATACTATTTTACACACAATCTCACCAATGATATAAAAAAAAAAGACTGGCAGAGAAAGAGATGCAAAGCAACCTAAAATTCACACTCAGGCTCACCTACACTGATGATGAAGCCACGCTTTAAAAATTACAAATTCAAAAAATAGAGCTCCAGGATCTGAGTTGTCTTTTTCTTTTTTAAAACTCAACGTTTAGTGTAGTTTCTCTGTATGCTTTTCAATCGGTTGCTTGCATAGGTAGTGTGAGCATGCTTTCTGGGTTAGATGAGGGCATGCAAAACTGCTGTCTCTACTTGAGGGTAAAAATGATCGGTCATGCTCAAAAGGCAGCTAGGAAGAAGAATTTGGGGTCTGATCACAAGGCAGCACGGGACTCCGAGCACTGACTGAAACCAAAGCATGATGTCCCAACTGAAGGTGCAGCCAGCTGGATAGCAATGAGCTCTTTATAAAAGTCAAGCAGGAGCAGCCTGCATACTAGCAGCTAAGTTGTCTTTATGGTAGGCACTGGTTTGTCAGCAAATTTTTCCCTTCTCAACTCCAAAAATCTAAGTATCAATGCACCTCCAAACCGTGTTTTATTGAAACTGTGCTTATGATTTTCATCCTAGCTCAAAAATCCAAACCAAAACACTAATTACCTTTGTATTCAATGACAATCTACACAGGAAACTGTAACTTCAGCTATTAGTAATCTATCAAAATGAGATGTGATGCCTCGTGTCCATCCACTTAAAGAGGGTTTATTTGAAATGAGCTTTGTTCACAACTCTTTAATCCATATCCCTTAACCTGCCACTACTGCTCCCTTAACACACCACTCCTACTTACTAGTTAGAAGGGTGGCAGTGCATCCCACCCTCAACAATCTCCATAGCCATCTCATAGAAACAGGGGGTTGATTCTACTGTAAAGTGACCAGGTACTAGACTTTAACCACTATACAGTACAGACAGCTCAGTCTGATCCTGTGGCCAGAAGACCACAGTGTCTCCAGAGATAAACAAGGACACTTTTGGTTTCTAGACAAAAACTCAAGGAACCTCAGGTCTGACCCAACAATAATCTGTTTGGGTGTTTCTGATGAAGACCATCACTCCATGGCAGGCCCTGTTTGCTTTGATGTCTCCCAGGACCCCTCAACTATAGCATATTGCTGAAGCTTTCTGTTTGCCTCTGCAAAGCAGGCCCAAATGAATTAAATGTGGCACAGCACAGATATACCACATTGCTCTATTGATTGGATATGGCACTACTCACTCTCAGGCATAAGAAGAAATAAATGAGGTTGGCTAGGGTTGTAAGGGACATGAGTGAGCATCATCATGAAGGCAAGGAGGAAGGCTGGCTTAAGGGATGGTGTAGCCTCGTGCGCAAGGTGTTCTACAGGAAAAGAGCAAGGATAAGGGGGGGGGCTTATATAACATCCCCCCCAAATTACCAATGCATCACTGTTGGTTAGTGCTGTGTTCCTGCGGGGAATGACTGCCCTAACCAGGGTCAGTGGGTTGCCAAACAGAAACTCAGGTCTACCATCTGAGCAGGTGATTTTTGACCCCAAAGCACACATATGTTCACTATATCCAAATCACTGGGAAAAGACTGCAATGACTTAACCCTGCCACAGAACTGAATGAACCAAGCAGCAACGCTCTCAATAAGCTCTTTCACTTCAGACAACACTGTCAGAGCAGCCTTTTCTGGGTCTTAAACACACCCCAGCAGGAAGGAATTAGATTGCATTGTTTCCCAACCTCACTATGAAGCATCGCAGCTTCATAGCCTAGACAATAATGTTTTTTCTATTAAATATGAAATAAGGACTAAACTCCATATACAGACATCTTTTCAATTTTATTACATTATAGAAACTGTCTTTCTTGATCCCATGGAAAAGTAGAGACTTGTAGAGGATTTTTCTGTTTTGTTTGTTTAAGAAAACATGATACATGTGGGAGGGAGGATCCATTCCTACTGCATTCAAGAATAAAACTATATAGTACTGTGAAAATTAAACTAGCTTCTAGTCATCTTAATTACGGCAAAACAGCTTGTTATTAAAATCCTTTGTCTTATCACACTCTAATTCTAAGATCATTTCAGAGGCTCAAATCACACAAATGCTCAATTCCTGATACTGATGGCCTCACATTTGATGCTTTTTTAGAAAATAAAACAAGATTGGTGACTAAACACTGCTGGGGCTGACCTTGTGCCACTGAACGATGACACGAAAAGGCAGCTGTCACCTCAGTCACACAAAGGCAGGCCAGAAAGCCTGGAGGCTTTCGGAAGCCACAAGGGGCGGGGGGAGGAGGGACAGAAGCAGCCAGTACAGGACTGAGTGCAATGGGCACTGCTCACACACACTGGATTGCGTGGAGCACTGTGGTAACGGGCACAAAGCTGAACACCTAAGCCTCAAATACCACAAGGGCTGAAAATCCCAGTCACCCTGAACCTGCAAGCTACCAGCTAATGTCCATATTAGCAGCAAAATAAACTTAAGTAACTAGTGGAAAGTACTTCCCAGGAGGTATTCTTAACATAAAGAACAAAAGGACAGTGCAGAAATCAAACTGCATGCACATATGCACCACGGCCACTTCACAGAAATACTGAAAAAGGAGTTCATGTGGACCTGGGAACCATGAGCTTTAGTATGTAATTACACATAAACTCAACATGCTATATATTTAATGACAAAGTGACAAATGCTATAGAAGAAGAGGAGGAGGAGGAGGAGGAATAGGATGAGGAAGAAGAGGAGGAGGAGAAAAGAGGACACTAAAAAACTGGGCTGGAAAGTATTTCCAAGTGATTTCCACAAGGCTTGGAAAACTATGTTTTACCTGTGAGAATCCAGTGAGGTTTGAGGTCCCCCTTTTCATCTATAATAACGCAATTGGCAACTACATGCCAGAGGGAACATATGCCAGACTCTGCTTGAGTTCTGGGTCTGAGGTTAACTCTTCAGGACAGAGCAGACATAAAAGAGCTATAGAGAAGCAGTCACAAGGAAGACAGGTACGATCCAAAGTGCATGTGCAATGCTTTGTCTCACAACACATCACCACACCACCAGTGGCTCTTGGTAGGAGGCGACTTCTTTCTTTTCTGAGCAGCAAGACAAGGCAGTAAGCATGCACACAAGGGGAGTAGGAGATCCTCAAACTTCTAACAGAAAAAAGCAACATCAGGGGAGGAGAATCATAAACTCAGGCTTCCAGCTTGGAATAAATTTTTTTCTGGGAATCTTTCAAAAGCATTAACTATTCAGCTACAGTTCAAAATTCCAATGGCCTTAGTCAGCAAATTTAGAATGAAAAAATATTAGTGACTAGCTTTCTGACTATCCAAAAATTGCCAAATCTTAGAACATATCCAAGGAGTCAAGACAGGCTAGTGTATGCATATAAATGCAGATATGAAGGTAGCAATAGATTTTCTGTCTACCTCTGAAACCTCTACCTGTGGCAGTAGGAGAAAGGATAGTCATCTTCCTCCCCATGTAATCTTCCTCTTGAACCCATTTATTAGTAATGTACATCCATCCTAGACTAGCTGAGTATATATACCTGAGAAACATTAGTGTTAAGATATTGCCCTTACAAAGACTGGTAGATGGGGCCAAAGTGCAGAAAGCAAGTTTTCCCTCAGTTTATGTTGTTGTTAGCGTCACAGTTTTTGTTTTGTGTGTTTTCTAAGCTCCTGATGGCACTCAACAATCTACATGAAGATAAATTCTGCTCAGATGAAACCCAAGTCAAACAATTCATCTGTCTACACACTGATAGCTTAATTGGTTCACAGGTTTCCAAACCCTAGTGTCCAACCAAAATCATTAGTGTTCTCTAGAAAGAAATAGGTACAGTTGCTAAAGGGACTATCCAGATTATTTTCTACAGTTATTCCAGTTAGCTTGGTATCACTGCTTTGCCTATGGCTGTTATTTGGTTCAATGGCAGAATAAGGCGACGCTTTTAACAATTTGAATTCCACACACACACTCATATTCTCTCACACAGTCAGGCACATGACCCCAAAGGAAAAAAAAACCACACAAAATAAAAGCATAGAGGGCTTTGGTGGGAAGGGAGTTCTAAATAAATAAACATCTGTACAGATAAAACACCCGGATTGTAGAAGATCACTGGGGTTTTTGAGAAGGCCGTGCAGAGGTTTGCATGCTAGAAGACAGCTTTTTGGAGCCTTTCTCGGTGGCCAGCCTGCTACTGGGAGACAAGGGAACTCCGGAATCTAGCTGGGAAGACTTGGATCTTCGAGCAGATAGCAAGGAATGTTTAGCAGAAGCAGGGTCCTTTGAGACAAGCTGTTCTTTTCCAACTGCATTTGTGTTTGGCTGCTGTGAGCCTGGGGACTGATGGCCTTTCTCTGCCTTGTCATCTGTGGTGTTCTTACTGACAGACTTAACAGAGCTCCCACCAGCCTTTTTGGACAGCAAGGTTGTCTTGCCAAGATCAGTAGACCGCCGGGTTTCTTTCTGTCTCAAGGCTGACTTAAAGAAGGACAGTCCCTTGTCCTCAGACTTGCTGTCCCTCTTCAACCCAGAGCGCACACTTGTGCTAGGTGAGCGCAGGCTGGCCATGGAAGAGCTCCGAACATGTTTGCCATCAACTCTGTTGTCTCCTGATCTGGCCTGATTCACCCGAGGGGAGCTAGGTTTGGAGGTGGAGGTGGAAGTGACACTGGCTCTGTCAGAACCTAAGCTTTGTCTGGAACCCTCTCTACTCAAGCTCCGGTCAGAAGTCCTGCTCTTCCCAGAAGGTAAGGAGCCCCTGGTGGCAGGGCCTGGGGCTTTTTTGGCAGATATGGAAGAAGAAGAGTAAGTGAAGGCAGAAGCAGACTTTTGCTTCTGTGGTGAAGGAGATGACAAGGATTCCTGGGACCTGGGGGACGATTCTTTTTTGGGTTGGGTAGAGGCAGGGGATGAATGCCTTCCACTGGCCCTGGAAGAATCTGCTTTGCTCCGACAGCGGGCAGTTTTCAAGGAAACCTTCACAGGAACAGGTGAAGAAGGGGATGGACTTGAAAGAGAAGATTCCTGGCTGGCCAAGGCTGGCCTCCCCTTCCGCACGCTCTTCTCTGGCTCAGAAGTGCCTTTGGAACTAGGGGATCTCTTGGTTGTGCTCTCTGGCTTCTTTGTGAGGGAGTCTGGGTGGCTTGGAGGTTTCACCTCTTTGACTGGAGAGCTGTCAACAGAATCACTCTGATCCACATAAGCAATCTGGTTATTATTATCAAAAGGATCAGAAATGGGGGGCAAGCAATCCCCTTGTGCTAGACTTTTGCTTGGTGTGTCTGCAACACTGGAGTTCAATTTTCGAGAGTCTGACTCATCTTTGAACACACCTTCCATGACAGCCAATGGGGCCCGGCCCACAGCCTTGTGCTCTCGTCTATTGTGACTGTCACTTGGTTCCTGGTGACTACCAGAAAGGTTCCGTAGACTACCAAAGCAAGATATGGACACTTTGTCATCACCTGCCTCCCCAATTCTTTCAAGGGTGGAGGCAGACCCATGGATCGGGGAGTCCCCTGAGAAGCGGGAAGGAGAACTGGAGCGCATCTGTAGCTTGGCAGACAGGGACCAAGAAGGCCGCATGCAATTTTCATTGACGGCCAAGGGGCTGGTGACAGAAGATCTGGATGACAGGCTTTGACGCTGCACACTTCTCACAAATGGTCGAGTAGAAAAGCCTCCTGCACAGCAGAGAAAATTCTGTCAGACTAAACCATCAAAAATTCTTAGTAACACCTTAAGACACTAAAGGCAGAGCAAGGGCAAACCTGGGGGAATGACAGGACCATGACCTTTAATGCTGGCCTGTCTGCTAGAGTCAAGGATAACTGTGTGCTTTCAACCCTTCGAAGACCAGTTTCCTTATCCACAAAAGAGGGTCATGCTAACTCTCAAGTCAGCAAAATGTTCTCCATCTACTTCATCCTACATCAGGGTCAGTACGCTTTCTGGAAAGACTCCGTCAGTCTGTTTGGCTGTACAGGCAACTGCTCAGCTCTGTGACCTTACCATAAAATCAGCCACAGGTGGCACACAATCAAACATGGATGATTATGTTCCAAAAACTATGGAAAAAGCAGCCATTCACATGAGGCCTCTGGCTATAATCTGATGACTGTTGGTCTAATTAAAGAATTAAATAAAATCTAAGAAGTCTGTGTCCAGCAAGGATCCGGGCACTCCCAGATCTTCACTAAACATGAGCTTCTAACCCAGCTCCTTCATCTTTCTGAAGGATGCCTGGAAATCACAGAATGAATTCTTTGACCAAAATGACACACGAACCCCTAACCCCATTGCATGTCCTGTGGAAGTAAGTCTGTAACAGGAAGAACTAGAGCCTTGGACATTATACATACTACCTTCGATGACTGGTAGACTAATATTTCCAACAGCTTAAACCTTTCCAAGACGATACCAAGCTGAATTCTGCATGCCTCTGTTACCACAGCTATGGCCTTCGTGACTTCTAAGAGTCAGGTTCTGTTCTATGTGACCACTGAGCAAGACTAAATGATGATGATGCTTAAGAAGATAATGATTTCACCAACCAGATTGCTTACAAATAGATTAAGGTAAGGTACTTCTGGGTTTATTGTTAAAACAACAGCAAATTCTAAATTTATAGGACTATGGTGAAAATAATGTCCACCTAAATAGGAATAGGCTCACTAGTCAGCTTTTCCTAAAATACTAGGAAAGAGAAAGGGCTTAGCAATAATAGTCCAATATATTCCAGCTCACAAGGAAAAGAAGTAAAATGCCAAAGGGGGGTAGAGCCAGAGCCAGGTCACGGCTCTCCTAGTTTGATTTCTTTCCAACTACCTCCCATTTTGGCTTCATTTCATTTTCTCAGAATTACCCATAGCCCCTAGAAGCAGATTAAAGCAACTGAAATGCTGGCAGCAAGTGAGTCTCTTTGGAAGATGAGTCACTGTCTTCATTATGGATGCTGAGCTCACTCTCTCCCACTTCCAGCTCTTAGTACTTTGGCTGCCCAGTCCATCCCATACCACATGGGGTTCCTGATAGTACTAAGGGCTATCCTGTCAATACTCAAGCATAAGTGAAAGGTACCAAGAAAAAACCAAATACACAAAATGCATTTCAATATTTAATCAGATTCCCTCCAGTATTGATATTGTGACTATGTTTAGAGTAGAGGTCAAGCTGACCCAATGATGTCCTCATTAGCTAAGAACAGGAGCTCTACATGAGGCAGTCCCAGGCAAGGTAGAACATCTTTGAGACCTAATAACCATCCTGCAAATTTGAACAAAAAGTGTTTATCTGTACATTGGAATCAGAAGTAGAAAATAATGAAGGAGAAATCCCTGAGTTATAGAGAAGCCACACTCAGTTATGTACCCCTACTCTTTTGAGTTCTACAGTCTGCTTGTAAAAAGACTTTGTTCCTAAGCCTGCAGAAACTGTGCTTTCTGTGTTTATGAGTTGCCATTTTGGAAATCTGACACCAAGACCCACACCCACCATCGTCTTCACTCCTTTCCCCTGTCATCTCCACAGACTCAGAGAGTGAAGCCAAGGAGGTGCGTCTGGAGGAGGCTGCAGAGGTCACGCTGGCTTGCTTGCTCCCTGGGAGCCGGCTCACCCAGTGCTCACACAGAGAAGAACTTGTAGAACCTGCAGAAAAGAAGATGGATCCTAAGGTCAGCCAGGGTCCTGCACTGCACACATCCTGTCAAGCTGCTGTCAGAGATTTGTATCCTCATTCCAAAGTTAAGAAAAACTCCCAGAACTAAGTATCCCTAGCAAAAATGAAGAAACTCCAGGCAATTCCTACATAGGAGGGTTGTAGAAACAAACTGCAAATATAGAATGTTTTCAAAAGCAACACTTAATCCTGGCAAGGGAATAGTAAAACAGACACACACAGCACAAGCTCTGAGCACTGGCAGTGCTACTGAACCACCCAGAGAAAGGGCAGTAATACAGACATTGTTTTTCTTAGCTTCAATGTCTTTTGGACATTTTAAAGCCATTTTATAATACTAATGATACATGCATGCACCAGCATGCACCCACAAAGTAGGGGCTATGACTCTGCTGTATGTTCATCAGTACTATCAATTCCAGGGTTACCTTTAAATAGATGTTAGGGTAATAGTGATCTTATTGACTACATGAAGCAGTTCTGTCTTCAACAGACCTAAAGTGACTATCGTTTTTTAGCACATCTCAGATTTTGGAATGGCCCAAAAGTCAAGTGAGCAGCCTACCCACTGAGAAGGCCTCACCTCCTTGCTTTGAACATAACCCTTTACAGGTCTGGAAAGGGACACTGATCACCACTCCCTACCTCTCCTCCTATTGATGTATTACCACATTTCAAGCTATTTTCTTAAAGCCACAGCCTGCAGCAAGAAGCATGCACCTTCCTCTCATCTGATTATCTATGGCTGCATTCATATTGTGTGGGGGACTCATTTCTACATTTATTAACATAATAGGCTGCATCTTATCAGCAAAACCAAGCCCTCAATCAGTTAACAGCAGTCAATCCTTCCCCCTAACAGAACAGATTAATTTTATGGAAGAAAAAGAACTTTTTCTTTCTAATGGTCTTTACAGTTTATAGAATACTTTCACATACCTTCACCAATGGTAAGGAACCAGTAACCCCACTGGGCAGGTGTTAGCAGATAGGACATGTTCCAAGACAACCCAAACCTCCAGGCATTTAACCAACAAGTAGGTTATAAGTAGTTTGTCTAGGCTCTGTCCCACCTCTATGTGAACTCTGCTGGTCCATGATAGTTCAGCATCCACCCCAACTTCCTTGGTTGAAATCCTATTAGTTCCCAGATTAAGTGGAAATGTGAAAATTAATCTCATCAAGCTTTCAGTAATGAAGCCTTCTGAGACATCCTTTGGCCCAAGAATTACAAACTCCTGCTCTGGGAAAACGAAAACAACAACAACAACAACGAAAACCAGGTTACCTGCCACAGAGCTATTAGCTGACCACGATGGGATGGCTGTCCGCCTCTGGTAGAAAAGTATGTAAGCTGTCTGTGTGCACACCTCATCTTCTGACAGCTGCTGCACATCACTGTCATCGAAGCAGTACCAGAGACCGTCCACGGAGTTCTTACAGTACGCTGCCAAAAAGAGCCCACCGTCAGCACCAACAAGGCCGCACACTACCCACTCTACCCACATACTTTATATTTACATATGTCCTTTATATTTCACTTACATAATTAATTCAATAGCATTTTAAACTGCCCAAAGTAATAGAAAGAGGTTAACAAAAACATAAATCCGAATTTCATATCACACCTAGGCAGAATGTTCCAAGAAATTCTTAAGTATTCCAATTTCATAACTATTTCATCTCAGAAAACTCATTATACTTCTAAGTATAAGTAGGTCTCAACCAGGGACAATTTTCCTGCTAGAGCCACTTAGCAATGACTAGAACACTTTGATTGTCACAACTGGGTGAGTCAGGAGGTTGGGGTCAACAAGTATCTAGTGGATAGAGACTGGGCATGTCCACAATGCATAGGCAGCATTCTGCAACACAGAATATTCACTCAGTCTCACAGGGTAAAGAACTTTGATTTTTGTTGTTGTATCACTTTAGCGCTTACTAATGACATAAAGTAATATGAATAGCCATCAACTAATATTTAAGATTTATCATAATCTAAACGTCTCATTTAATTACGAGATTTATCATTACTACAAATTTACACAGGCTCAGAAAGACTACTTATGGGGCTGGGGACATAGCTCAGCTGGTAAAGCGCTTATCAGGCAAGAATAAGAGCCTGAGTTCAAGCCCCACCACCCAGTCAAGCCATATCAAGTCCTAAGCTCCGGAAACCCTGTCTTTAAAAACAAGCAAACAGAAAACAGCAACAAACAAACAAACAAATACAAAGTAGGTGCACCTACTGGTACCCCTGGCCTCTACACATACTCCACAAATACAACCATATTATCCTACACACAAAGACTGCCTAGCACATAGCTGTGCAGTCGGCAGAGGGAGAATATATGGCATTTGGGTTTATCTAATCCTTTGGCTTGTGCTCAAAGTCCTACTGTATCCTACCCTTTTCCTTCAGGGGAAGCCTAAATGATCTACAGATATTCCTTAGCAAACCTGAGAACACAGAACTCAAGAATACATACATGGAGCCTTCTCCCCAGTTTCAACTCTAAGCCTGAGATAGAAATAAAGAACATTTAAGTACCATCAAGAAAAAAAATAGGAGCCAACAAGAGCCAATAAAAACATAAGAGTCCGGGACTGGGAGTGTAGTTCAGTATTAGAGTATGTGCCTAGTGTGCCCAAGAACATGGGTTCAATCACAAGCACCAAACCTATGCCAAAATCTTGAGGTCATGAAGCCAAAGTCATACCATTAGGCTGAATCAAGGGATCTTATAAAGCTTGGTCCAAAAAAGCAAATTATTATCACATTTCTCAAAATACTAAACACGGATGAGTGCTAGAATATTCAGTAAATGCTGACACCAACTTAGGATGGCCTTCAAGGTCAGGGCATATACAATCCTGGTAGGTACCACAAGTGATTAGGCCAGTTCACTTTTGCAAGTATAGAACCACAGAGATAAAAGGGACCCAGGTGAGGAATTGTTCCTAACGAGAAAGGTCCTAAAAGAGAAACAAAGCCTCAAAGTGTGGGAGGGAGATCAGTTCCAAACCAGAGAGTGAAATGGAGACACTCACAACAAATGGAGTCATAGCAACAGCACCGGCTGGGCCAATGGTGTCAGGCCAGGCTAATTCACACATGGCCCATCTGGAGAGGAGGCTGCTATTCTGGAGAGGCGAGTGGGAGCTGAACTGCACAGGGGCCACACCCACCAAGAGAAAGAATAACCTTGCTCTAGTGCAGGCTGTTTTCGGCTGTGGCATGGAAAGGCCACATAGTAACTTACTAAAAAGCAAAGTATTTATTTATAAATCTACTTGCTTTTCTCCCTAGCACTGCCTTCCAAAGTGCTACTCAAGCTGTGGCACGGCATGGCATTTGTCCACAAAAGGAGGCACCAAAACAAAGATAAGCATTCAAAAACATCTAGCAATATGATACTGCTGTAACATTTGCATTTTTACAAAACTGACTTATGAAGGGTTGGAAATGCTAAAATAGAAAATATCAAGGCCTTTATCACAGACAGTTTGAGAGGCTCTGTTCTAGAATCCTTGCACAAGTTAGCTATATACACAACATGCAATTACAGCAAGAATCATCAAAGACATTCTAGTGAAAACTTAAAAACAGAGTATCGCCAGCTTAAAAAAAATCTGCTAGGCCCATATGATGGAAAGATAGAACCAACTCACTCACACATGTATCCTCTGACATCTGCATGCACTGCCATAGCCCAACACAAATAAGCAAATAAATGTAATTTAAAAAAATACGTAAAGCCAAGGGTTGACTGTAACTGTCAACATTTAGAGATAAAACAAGCAATGGTTTGCCTAAAGAACAGGAAAGGAAGAGAGATGACTTCTCATGGCACATGGTGGGAACCCTACTGCTAGGAAGGCAGAGTCAGGCAGATACCTGGGGATCAATGGACAGCCCAGGTCAGTAAGGGACTGTCTCAAAACAAGGTAGACAAAGACTGAGGAACAATACCCAAGGCTGTCCTCTGGCCGTCAAACACAAACCCAAATATACACATAGAACAGAAAAGAGGAAATAATATAGTGGCTCTCAACATGTGGGTCAGAATCCCCCTGCATGTCAAATGACTTTTTCACAGGGGTCACCTAAGACCATCAGAAAGTACAGATATTTACATTACAATTCGCAACAGTAGCAAAATTACAGCTATGAAGTATTACAAAAATGAGGAACTGTGTTAAAGGGTTGCAGCATTAGGAAGGTTGAGAAGCACTGATTAAAGTATGTGAGCACCTCCTAGGTGAGGGGCAATGAGCAGACAAACCCACTTCTGCTGTGCTTCATGGGCCCAGATAAAGTGATCTGGCCAAGTTCTAAGATGGGTCAACGATCTCATCCAAGCTCATTTTACTAAGTCACACTGCTTCTAAGGGTTTTCAAGTAGTTTCCAAAGTCTGTCCTAAATAAAGAACAACATAATATTCTGAAATCTAGCACTGTCCTATTTTCTCTAACAATTCCTTGCCTAGATTGTATAAAGTCCCTATTTTGCAAAATGACTTCCTACCAAAGTGTAAATATTAACCAGAAATGTGGGCAAAGAGGTTAATATAGTGAGTAGTTAGTAGATTTCAATTACTTCTATGTCCCTTTCCACCCTAAGAGTAAAGAATATTTAATCTCATGACTCAGCATCCAAGAACAAAGACATTACTAGTAATGCTAGAAAAGCAAATATGCAACTAGAAATGCAATCATCACACAGTGACCTCTATAAAAATACACAAAACAACAAACACTGCATTGCCATCTAAATAGTGTTTTTAAAAAGTGCAAGGTAAAACATACTTAAGCTACTAATGTCTTCTGTGAAGTGAGAGCACCTTGGGAGCCCCTTTTCTCCTTGCAAATACTTTCCAGACGAGCAGAAGCCAAACTGTTCTTATGAACACACCCAGAGGCTGGGTCGTTCCTCTCAAAAACAGCTGTTGTTGGCAGAGTTAAACTTAAAGGGTTTCAAGAATGAGCGATTATAGCTAGTCATCTTCCTAGCCTCCTAAGCTGAAAGAGAGCATGCAAAGTTGGGAAGGCTAAACAACACTATCACCTTGCCAGTACACAGGGAACTGGTTGCTAACTGCTATGAGAAGAATCTACAAGGAGAGTCATCAACATTAGATTAAACATTTTAAAAAGAAAATAATATATGTTTAGTAATGGAAATGGTTACTAGTCAAGTCACTTAATAGAGCTACATTCTGAGAAGCTCAATGTTGACAACTGTCATCAGACACTAATACAACTACAAAAGCTAAGATGCTACCACATCATTAAACAATATCATCTTTACAGGACTACTGTAAAGATGTGGCTCTCATCCTGAGCCCATACAGTAGTGTTGCACAAACAGGTTACCAATCTCAGACAGCTTCTCCTCCTGGGTTCATCTCCACTACCACTTACTACACACATGGCAGTATCGTTAAATTTGATTTTTATCTGCATCTCTGCCTACTTGTTTCTACTCCTAAAAGATACACAGTGGGATTTAGTCATCCGTGATGTGATAAGAGTCTATTAAAAGCTAATTACAAAGTGTTTAATATTTGTGAGTGAAACAGACCAATATATAGTCACATCAGTATAAAACAGTAAATGTATCGAGGAATTACTATTGATGAACCTTAAAGACATTATGCTCAATAAAATAAAGCAGTTAAAATAAAGAACTAACAATACTGTGTGGTCCTATGTACAAGAGGCACCTAAAGTAATAAGTTCATCAAGTCAAGAGTATGGGACTGTCAGAGGCTGGAGGAGGGAAAGCATGGGAATTATTGTTTAATGAGTTTCTGTTTGAGAAGATGAAAAAGTTCTGGAAATGGATAGTGATGTGGCTATACAACAATGTGTTCTCAATGCCACCAACCTGGACACTTAACACTGACTAAAATGCTAAGTTTAATTATGTATATTTTAACCATGATTTTTTTAAATGTTAATGTTTATCTCGCTATGCCTGACAAGCCCATTTCACAAAAGCATTCTTTCCACCTCTCTCTAGAATTTTTATGCTGAACAGAGTTGCTTTTATAATGCAAAAGTAAATTTACCCTTAAAAGAATAAAGACATCATGAAAGTGGCTCATGACCATTCTAAGTTAGGGAGATGCTAGAGCCTCAAAAGCATCACATAGCTATAATGGGGAGGCACGCTGGGTAAACAAGAGTGGCTCCTCAGCTGTCTCGTGCAAACATTCTCCCATCAGGTCTGCTCAGAGTTGGCAAAAGGCACACTGAAAGAGAAAGGGAGGTTCAAAGCTACAAGCAAACAGCCTGAAGGAAGCGTCAGCACAGACACGCAGCCTCTCGCACTGCAGACCTGTGTAGTGCCCCCCTTGCATGGTGCCATGATGATTGCACACAGCATACAGGTCATAGATGTAGTCCTCAGGGTCCCTCCCGAGTCCATAGGGCCGTCTCCATGGGGACCAATGAGATGGCAAGCTCCAGCTGCTCTGGCTTCTCTTAACCACATGAGGTGTCATGTCCAGGCCAGTCAAGGGGAACTTGACCATGTTCTGAAGTTTCATGCGCCTGTCTCCTTCCTGTTGCAAGAAGAAAGACAAGTTCTGATGACATTTTAATGCAAGCAGATAGAAGCTCAGTTTAGCATGAAATGTGAGCCCTGTCAGTTAAATCTCTTTGGATCACCTATTTGATTTCCCCAAGACACATAATAGGGAAATAGACTGCCAGTGTTAACTGTGTACGGGAACAAGCTTTAGTACCACTTAAAGTAGAACCAATGAGGATCAGCATGTTGGGGAAAATGAACCTCTGGATTTTCACTGCTTTATCTGCCAAAGCTTTTGGGGGTGGGGGAGAGGCAAGCTTAGGAGAAAAGAGACCATTTGAGGTGATTCACCCTGAAACTTCTGTCAGATCCAGAATATAAATAGAGTTTAACTACATAAAGGGCAAAACCCAAAACCTAGCAGAGAAGAAGTATTCAATAAGCAGTGATCTGTTCCTCCCTACTTCTCCAACATTTACTTGGCTGAACTTAGCTATTTAACCAACAATCTTGAAGAATCTGTATTTTCCATTAAACCCTTTGGAATATCCTTGAAACCTAAAAATCTGTTGAATGAATATCATTGCATGTTTTCTATGTCCAAGAGAACATTTAACAAACTAATCAGATATGGATGTGAACATTTCAAGGATTTATAATGGCTCTATTAAAGGAAAATATATGCTCATAGGAGAAAAGCTCCTGAATGGGGGCCAGGATGAAGCACAGGGCCTTACTGTAGTAACGAGGGGCAGCACTTAGGCTTGCCAGAAGGAAGTGATGTCACCAGAACTGAGAGTGAAGAACTGTGAGCAGTGTGTACAACACGTTAGGAAGGGCGGTTACAGAGGCTAAGAAATCAATTAAAGGACTGCAACTGCAGCCGCCTGAGCAATAATAGAAAGTCATTTAGTGGGAGGGGACAGCAAACAGGAGGAGATACGCAAGGAATCCATGGAAAAGCCAAGTCAATCTGCACAAGTGGCTACCTAGATTAGATGATAAGAAGGAACGTCAAAGACGACACTTCTGTTTTGAGTCTGGGATTCTGGAAGGAAAAGTGAAGGAAATCTGTTAGCATTAGGGGAAGAAGACAGAGAAGGCTGGACTGGAAGTTTCAATCAATTTCCCACCTACAGAGCCCAAGATGGATGTCCAAGGCAAGTGCCATGTTTCAATATCACAGAAGCCCAGCTCTGAAATTTAGAAAGTTTTGGGAATCTGGACTAGTCCCCTAAGTTCCACCCTGGTGCTTAGAAACACCCAGGCCTGGGGACTAGGTGCGTCAGCCTTGCTCCATCTTAAGTCCGCGCATTTCTTCATCCCTATTGCAAAACTCTATCCTACGTCAGCAGCAGCCTTCTTGATGCCCGCAACACTTGCAACTTTTCATCTGCTACCCACCCAACAGTGAAAGGATCACTTCAAAACACACATTTGGCAATTGCTGCTTCTGTTCAAAGCTCTTCACTAAAATCTGCCTACAAGGATATGCTTGAACAACTGCTCTCTATCTGCCTTTCTCTTCCATCTTAGCTCCCATCATCCATCTTCAGCCTCATCAGGCCCCAGGCTCAGCATAAACTGCTTATTCTGTCACATGAAGGTGCAGTCCTGCTTCTCCTTCTCATCTAGCAAACAGCTGCTCACTTTTCAGGCACAAACTCTTGAGTTCAGGCCACAAAGGCTCACTACAGTTCACATCTCATCAGATTCTCTTACAATGGGGTTGTCTAGGACATTCTTCACCTCAAAAGGTAGACAGGCTTTCTGGGAAAAGTGACTCACAAAGTAGTAGAACAAAAAGCAGATATTTGTATCTATTACCCCCCCACACACTATATAACAGCTCCATGAAGCAGGGCAATACTGTTTATTACATTAGGTAGAAATAGGAATTCTACCTCTCTCACACAGGATCTCTTCTCAATCATAAAGTAAACACACTAAAATTTCAGGACAGCAAACCCCCAAGAATAAAGTAAAACACGTACATAAACTATGTGAACAAAATATTCAGGACTTAAAGGATCACAGGATAGTCAAATTTTGCTTTAGAAAATATAACTATGGATAGGGTCAGTCAAACATGTGGAGACATTCAGACAGCAGCAGTGGGGCATCTAACAGGGCCACCAAAGAGCCCACACAAACCACCAACAGGAGTCAAGAGAAATAAGGTCATGCTAGCTTTCCCCAGAGACAGGATTTTCTCACCTGGCGGAATCTCTTGAGGTGTATAATAAGCACATCAGGCAGAGTCCACAGGCTTAATGTGATGCTCCCCTGTTGCAGCTGCTTGCAGTGTGGGCATCGCCATGCGTCATCTGGAGCAAGCTGGAAACAAGGAGCAGGACTTCCATTAGGCACCACATAATAAAGTCTTTGTCATGGAAGACAGCTGAACTACTTTCTTGCCCAGGGCCTGGTATCACTCAGCATCGCTCTGGAAGCTGCACAGGAGGACAGCCAATGGGATAACACAATCACAAGTAGCACCTGGCCAGTGTGGACAAATCCAGATGAGTGCTCAACCTCCCACTCTCAAAGAATGGCTAAATGCTCTTGTTTCAGAAGCACCACAAGTCCAGCATGCTCCCAAATGCAACTTATCATCTTTAGATCAATATGGACTTTCTTGGTCTAGAACATCATACCCGAGCATATTCTACTACTGCCAACCAAGGTGGAACATAGCGGGCTATCCCAAGCCCCAAGCACTTCCCATTTTCTTCTTCTTTTTACCCCACTGGGTGTCCCTCCATTTCTGAATTTGACTCTTCTCTACACTAACTTGCATAAACACACCACTCCAAGTTCTTACTCACTCTCACCAACACTTCATGTATCCCAACCATTCTCTCCTCCAGAAGCACTGAACTGTTCCAAACAATCCTCCCCATATACTCTCAATGAGCTTTTCCAAACATCAGTCCAATATTCTATATCCAAATACAGCATCTCTAAATGGGCGAGTAGGGACATGTCAACTTAGAAGTATCAAATACATGAAAAATCCAGCTAGAGAGGCAACATCCAGCCTAGGTCCACACATGAAATGAGGTAAGGAAAGCTCTGGGATCGGAAAATAATCCCCACCATAATGTAAGAGAAAGAGCCAAAGTTAGAAAATTGGGGAAAATGTTTTAAGAGAAATAACCAACCTCAGAAGCCACCAGGATGCAGCGCCCCCCACCCCCACAAACAACAACAACAACAAAATATGGAGCCCAGATGCATTCCCTTTAGGTAAAGCAAGAAAAAGTGGTGAGAACGTGGTCATTAGTGCCATGCACCATGAGGTGATCAAATGACGCCTGAGCAGAGGCCACTGAGAACCTCAGAGACCCAGTATTCCTAATTCAAATCAGATAAACAAGAAGAGGCTTTGGGGGGACAAGAAGGCTACCAACAGAAAATCTGGGTAGAATAGAGGAGAAACCAGTCTGGTAACTTAAAAGGGAAGTACAACTGAAAAGCTCAGTTTTCATGATTACGTTTACAGAAAAGATTGGCAGACAGAAGGCGGAAGTCTGGGTAAATAGGAATGATCAGAAAGCCAGATGAAAGGAGCCCAGGCTATCATCTAGCAAGTCTACATCTCATGCGGCATATTAATACTCCACTTATTGGCTATGTAGTCTTCACACTTCTGTCAAAAGTTAAGTTTCTGTCTGTTTAAATCCCAACACATTATAAACAGATATTTTAATGAAATATAGTATTAATGTCATAGCATCTAATCATTCTGATAGTTTCTAAAACATTTCTCTGGTTTCTGTACTGACTATGAACTACTGGAAAGCTCCCAGGTCAGGCAATTACACTCTGAGTATTCCTGCCCTATCAAGTCTTCCTGGCAATGAAGGAGTTCGCTATGCAGACATACAGATTTCCTCACGGCAGAACAAGATCACTCTCTTCAGCATTCCCAACCTTTAGATTTTGTTCTTTGCATAAAATTAAGCCCAATACCTCATTCATAGGAAGTCCAAGTGCCCCCAAATAACTATCTTGATCTACACAGCAATTTTTAGACCATCTAGGACTACATTATGAAATCTTGTCCCAAAAACAAAACATCAAACAAAGCAAAAATAAAACAAAAAAAAATTGAGAAAAGTGTTCATTACTAAGGAAAATAATTTAAGACTTCCCAACTGAAATGAACAAAAAATATATTAATCATTAAAAATAAAACAATTACAAAGGCTCATTTCTACAGCACTCCAAATACTCAAAATTTTAAGTCATTCCATATTATAGTCCTAAAATGACTAACATTAAATATGTATGCCCACTTAATGTGTAGAGCCTATGGGAATGCAAACTCCTGGGGCATAGGATATGTTTTCCTGGGCAGGACTAATCTCACTGTCATCTTGAAGACCTGAATCTTACCCGTTCTTCTTTGGTGTAGAGTTGGAAACACTGGGATAAAGTGCAGGTTTGTGGCTGATGATGATGCTCCTTCTGCAGACGGACACTCTCTGCATCAGGGATATATTCATCTTCAGTGTTTATAAACAAGCTGCAATTCAGAGGATAGGCAGCTTTCAGAGATTGTCTTAAAAACAGACACAAGAACTTTTCAAAGTAGCTATGAACTCATAACCCAAAAGATCAATGCATAAGAATATAGCAATTCAACTCTTCTACATTCCAAAATATTTTTGGAAATTACTCCATCTGCAAAGTTATTTCAAGAGTTAACTTGGAGTTAGCTTTTCTCAAACTGTCCATGATTGTGCATATTTTGTTCTTAATTATGTATATGTATGTGTATCTATGTGGGTATGCACATGTGAGTGTAGGGGTCCATGGGGGCCAGAGGTGTCACTTCTCCTGAAGTCAGAACTACAGGCTATTGTTAGCTTCCTGACACAGGTGTAAGAATTGAACTTAATTCTTCTGCAAGAGCAGTATGTGCTCTTAACCAGAGGTCACACTCTCTCTCTGTCCATGCTGCTTAAATCATTCATTCTTGTCTAAGGTATCTAAGGACATGCATTTGACACAAGCTTACTAATCTACAGCTGTACAATCCTAAACACATCTGATCCTGTCTGCTATAAGCCTACAAGAGCTAATGATCCTGTGACAACAACAAAAAAATCAGAGCAAATCAACACACACAGCAATTAATGAGCATATGGCTTTTCCCTCAGCATTAAGTAAATTTTCTACAATTTTGAGCCTTGGAAAGAAGTCAGGAAAAGAAAAAAAGCACTTTAATAAAGGGTTAAGACACACATAAAATACTCATTTGATGCTAAGACTTGCATGTTACAGTTAAACTGAAAGATCTGCGCGCTGCCAAAATGGTAATTAAAAAAAACAAACTCACAAATCTTTTGTCTCCTTGTCCCATTCTACTACCAGTTTCACATGAGCGGTACCACCTGGTCCACAGGACTTTAATGCCCTAAAGAATCAGAGTAGAGCCACATATTATTTTCTAAAAGAAAGATTTCACTTAAATGTCATTATATTCTATCTAGAATATAGTAATTATAGAAAATCTTAATAGTTCTTCATCAGAAAATGAGACCAATGTAGCCTCTGACTTTGTAACTAGTTTACAAGCAGAATGGAAAATCCTTAAATTAAAACATTCAATATAGAAATAAGAGTGGAAGAAATTTAGCATCACCCCGTAAGTTTGCTTGTACACTCTCGGGTATTATTTATTATCTTTCCAACTTTTGCCCATTGTCTCATGCACACAGAGACACCATTTTTGAGACACTCATCACTAATGGCTAATATTACTAAACTTTTATCTTTTGTATGCTGTGCAATATTTTTAGATTATTTAGCTACTTTTGGGTCAATCAAATAGTGACATTTCAAACAAGACAATGCTGTTTAAAAAAATGATGGCAGGGAAAGTGAGACACTATCTCATATACCCCATGTCTCAAATTTACCATATAGCCAAGGACAGCCTTCAAATCCTGATCTTCCTGTACTGGAATTATAGGCATGCACTACCATGACTAACTTGTGTTTTTTCTTTTTTTAAAAAAGTATGTGTTGAAAAAAATCATTACAATAAAATAATGCAGCTTTTCATATTTATGTAGCCACATGTGGAGAGTCTATATACATATATCTGCTAATACAATAGATAATATAAAGATAATAGAACATCATGTATAAAATCACGGAAGTAGAAAAGTAGAACAACTAATCCCATCAGAGGAGGAGGAACAATAAATGTTTTCACAGTAAAGGCATTATGGACAGTGTCGTATGTTCAAATAATCGTCAGTACAATGAAGACAAAGGCAGGTTTGGGGTAGCTGGGAGAGGGATAGCAAAAAAGATCCGACCAAAGAGAAGTAGAGACTTCAAACTATGGGATAAAGGCTTTACCTTCTAGATCACAAGTTACCAGGTAAGGACAATGGCCAGGGCATGACCAGAACATTAGCCTGGAACACTTCAATCTTTGTGAATGAGAGTGTAATTTATTTATCATTTACATATTTATTCATCCATGCATGCATACACGTTTGTGAGCATGTGTGCATGCATGTGTATTTTCTTTTTCTTTTTTTAATCTTCCTAACATGAGTTACTTTAATTTTAAGAAAGCTCACAGAATACTTCTGTGCTAGCTAGTTTTATGACAACTTGACACAAGTTAGAGTCATTAGAGAAAAGGAAGCCTCAACCGAGAAAATGCTTCTATAAGACTGGGTTGTGGGCAAGCCTATAGGGTATTTTCTTAAACTAGTGATTGATGTGAGAGGGCCCAGTCCATTGTGGGTAGGGCCACCCTGGGTAGGTGGTACTGGCTTCTTTAAGAAAGTATGCTGAGTAAGCTATGAAGAGCAAACAAGCAAGCAGCACTCCTCCATGGCCTCTGCATCAGCTCCTGCCTCCAGCTTCCTGCCCTGCTTGAGTTCCTGTCCTGACTTTCATCAATACTAAACAGTAATGTGGAAATGTAAGCTTCGCCAGACTTGCTTTTGGTCATGGTGTTTCATCACAGCAGTAGTAACCCTGACTAGGACAGCGTTGTACCTAGTATGCGCCAAAAGTAAAACAAGTACTTAATTTGTTTTTTTTTCTGTTTATTTGTTAGTCTTTAATTATTTGTTTGTTTGTTTTACATCCTGACCACACAGTCCCCCCTCATCTCCTCCCAATCGTTCCCTCTGCCCCCTTATCCACTCCTCTGTTTCTGTTCAGAAAGGGGCAGGCCCCCATGGGTATCAGCAATGCACGGCAAATCAAGTTGCCAAGTACTTAACTTCTAAATGGTCTTAAAGAACTTAAGACGCTTACATGGAAATTATACCAGACACCAGACATTACATCACATGTTACATGAGCACCTGTGAGATTCTTGAAAATGGTTTTGTGTTTGTCTTTTACCTTTCTACTGTCGGGTGGCACAAAGGCTGCTCTTCCTGAGGCAGCAAGTAAGTTATTCCCACAACACTGACTACACGCAAACTGAATGGACACACCTATATCAAATGACAAATGAGAATTAGGCTGGACTTAGGCAAGAGCATGTTTCACAGTGGCATTTCCAAAATACATCAGATACAGCAAACAGCTCACCTTACAAAATACTCCTCCACTTTAAGTAAGTACAAGGCACTCAAATGCAACTTATTTATCAAGTATTTAAGTATCCCACTGCTTTCAGTTAACACTAATTTAATGGTTTTTTATGGATACCTTAGCACAGTAATTTCTAAAGTTTACAGATAGAAGTTCTATACCATCTTGTGCTGACCATATGCCAGCTGTACTAGACAAGCACCATGACAGGATACACAGCAGTTCAAGAGGCCTTCTGCAATACCAACTCCTTTCAGAAACTGGCAGTAAGTCCCAACAAAACCAGTTTCACTGTACTGACTGCTGCTTCTGAATAAAAAGCATGCTCTACTGGGATAGCAAAATGCTTACAAACCTGGATGCTAACAGTAGGCCTCAAGAAATACTTCATCTTCTCCAAGATCTCCTTCTGCAGAAGGTCCCATGCTACTGTCTTCTCTAGGTGCAGGACAAAAGGCAGTCCAAATCTACCACACAAACAACAGGGTCACCTTAAAATACAGCAATCCCTTATTCTTGGTCTTTTTAAATTGGATCACAGTCTAACTGGTTTTAGGACAGTTCTCAAACAACAAAACAAAACAAAAACTAATAATGGTACTATCACAGAAGACAAGGTCAGAAGAACTGCTGAGATCTCTCTGTGGCGCACAGCTAAGCAGTGAGGGGACAGAGACAGTGAACATGACCAACCATGTACATCAAAAAAGTGTCAGGAACATACAAGGCTAGAAGGTCTAAGAAGCAGGAAGCCACATCCTGGTACTGACAAGATAGGCACTATCAAGCGACACCTGAAGTCACTTCCTAACTAGGGCAGAAGTCAGCTGGGCTCTGCCAGGTTCCTATATCATATAAAATCAGAGACAATACTATAGTTCTCGGTCTTAGCTACATCTGAAGTCACCAAAGGAGCATCAAAATCTCTGTTGCTCAAGCCAGCTCCAGAGATTCTAATGAAGTCAGTCTGGAATGTGATCTAGCACTGAGGCTTTTCTGAATATACCTCAGGTAGTTCCAATACGCAGTTGAAGTTGAGGACCACTGTTCTGGCCTCAGCTTCAATTCATGCCCTAGTTGTTCAAGTCTATGTTTTGATCCCTGAATGTCTCCTCTATACACCCAGATGCAGACCACACTCCCTCAGCACAGAATACCCTCCCCACCCTCCTATGTTCTCTGCTGCCCATCTGTATGATACCCTCATTCTCCACAAACCATAGCACTAGCCACTGGGTTATAAACACTGCCTGACTTTTCATCCTCATGCGCTGACTAGGTTTACATCAACTTGATACAAGCTAGATTCTTTTTGGAAGAAGGAATGCCAATTGAGAAAATGCCCCATCATATTGGTCTGTGAAGCATTTTCTTGATTAATGACTGATGTGGGAGGGCCCAGACCATTGTGGTCTTGACCTGGTGGTCCTAGATAAATGCCATAAGAAAGCAGGCTCAGAAAACTATGGTGAACAAGTCAGTAAGCAGCATTCCTTCACAATTTCTGTTGTAAATCCTGTCTCCAGGTTCTTGCCCTGACTTCCCTCATAGATGAAGTGTAACCTTGGAGCTATATGATAAAATAGACCCTTTCCTCACCAAGTTGTTCATGGCCATGGTGTTTTACCACAGCAATAGAAACTGCTATTAAGACACTTTACTAACAGACTGATGGCTAGAAAGAAATGTACTTACCTTAGCAGCCTAAACAACCAATGCACATAATACAGAAGCTGCTGAATGAAGCAGTCACAGCATGATGACAAATCTAACTAAAAGATGAACTCTGTGAAGACTTGGGTGGATGCCAAGTGGTAAAAATTCTAAGAAAATCATTCTTAAAGGCCATCTAGTGACTTATTCACAACAGTAACACTGAAGCTATTTGCCTGAAAGTCTCCATGGATAAAACAGCTTCCTATCATAAGACAATGATTTCACTCTAAGAGCCTGGTACCACAAAGGGGATTTTATAGGTCTCAATTCCATAAAAATACTACAAGCTCCTTTCCATTTATTATCATAAACACGTCATACTCCTAATCTGCATTGGGGCCCCCTCTACATGGGACCTCTCCCCAGATATTCCCACAGCTCACTCCTTCTCCTCAGGACACATTCCTTCCAGTGAGATGCCTCCTGTGCTCTGGTTCTAATGTAGACCCAGAGCCTCTCCTTCACACACACTATTATTCTAGCCTGTGTCAGTATCTTCACCATGGTGACAACTACCTGAGGTTAAATGTGTTTACTAGGTTTTGGTTGGCCTAACTAGGATGTCAGCTTCATGAGAAAAGGGAACCTCTACATTCCCAGGGTTTAGAACAATGCCCAAACACTGTAAGTATCAACATTTTTGTTAATATCATTAATGCGTGTGACATTTTTATGTTTATGTTACCACCCAAGGAACTTATTTCAAAGTGAAATTTTAAAAGGCTCAAATAATGGCTATCCTGACTAGTAAAAACAGACAAACAAAACAAAACAAAACACCCTTTGAGTCCTTCTGAAACATATTCATCTGCTGTTCTCATTCAGGAGACGCTTCTGTGATAAAGCTACTTTGAAGATATTCTATGGTTCCCATAAATTTTTAGAGGGCATCAGAGAAATTTGAGAGATTTTTGACTCCTGTATTTCTGACTTAGAATGCTGAATGAATAATGGTGCCATTTGCCAAAACAGGAAATTTTGGAAAAGAAAGATAATGAGTTCAATTTGGGACATAAGTCTAGGGAACATGTACCATCCAAAGAGATATGTTAAGACTTTTTTTATGTTTTAAGATACAGGTTCAGATTTCTAAGAAAAGCCTAATACACACAGGACATAAGCTCTCAAAATCTAAGCAAGCTTTTTCTTTTCTTTCTTTCCTTCCTTCCTTCCTTCCTTCCTTCCTTTCTTTATTTTCCCCAAGATAGGGTTTCTTTGTGTAGCCCTAGCTGTACTGGAGCTCGCTCGGTAGACCAGGCTGACCTCAAATTCACAGAGATCCGCCTGCCTCTGCCTCCTGAGTGCTGGGATTAAAGGCATGTGCCACCACAGCCCAGCTTAAGTAAGCTTTAAAATAAGTATCTTTCAAATATTAACACACTAATTTTATATCTTTTCCCTTCCCAACACAACAAACCAAACCAACTTATACAAAGATTCCTTCTGAATAACAGAACAGAAAATTAACTGCAGCTAGGCATAATGGCACTTGGGAGCTGCTAGAGTATCAGAAGTTCACGGGTAGCCGGGGACACACGAGTCCCTATCTCAAAACCAAAACAGAACTCCCACTAAAAGTAGATTTTTTTTTCACCCCTCCTTTCAAAAGATTTTAAAGCACGTAGCCTCAAAAAAGTCAGTATTTATTGGGAAATAATCTGGTTCTTACCTTTTCCCTTGCTGCCCAGTACAGGCCCGGTTACACACAAGCAGAACAATCTTGTCGTTTGCCACTCTGGTGGGCAAGTCCACTTTCCCTTGTTTTGCTGCTGTTGATGGTGAGGAAGATAGTCTATGATGATCCAAGCCAAATTTCAAGTGGTTTAAATTGTTATTTAAGTGAATGCCTGAAACAGAATAAAAACAGTTCAACTTATCTCTTCAAGATTCTTTTCATTTATTCATCACAAAAAATAGAAATAATAAGAAACTGTCATTTTATAATTTAAACCACAATCAAAAATAGGGACAAACACTCTACTATGACATTATTCATCTAGCCATCAGGCTAGGTATCAACATTCATCGTTTCATTTGAAGTAGGCTTCCCTACCTTTAAAATTGGAAATTGGAATTTTCCACAAGTCAAAGTCAGAAAGTTCTGAAGCGCAAGTTTATTGGAATAACCCACAAATATAACTCAAAGTTGGGTCCAGTAACCAGTCATCAAATGCATTCCAAAAGCAATGTAGACACATTTAGAATCATCTATAAGGTTTCACTAGCAGTTTCTTGTCCCTGATTATCATAACAAGAGATAAAACTGCATTTACTAATCCAGAACTGTTGTGAGAACATAACTAGAACAGATCAACCCATATTAGCAAGAACACAAATGCCTGACAGACAGCACAAATCTTCAGTGTTCTACAGCAGAGCTTCCTGTTATTCAGGGCCATCCATCCAGCTATTCAATACCTATCACAAAACTCTGCAGCTAATTAATGGCAATATCTGTTAATTCCTTTACTCTTTCAAAAGGATGTCACCTAGTGAAATGTACCCTCATAAGAGGAACAGACCTTTCTGCCAACACTACCAATAATAATAACACTAGAAGAAGAAAATAGAAAAGCTTACAGAAAAGCATTCACAGCACAGTTCTGGCACTATGCTACGTAGCCAGCAACCTAATACTTGCTGTTAAGATGCAGCAGCATTATAATAATTTAAATGACAAGTACATAGCTAATATCAAAATATACTCCAGATAATTAAATATGTAAAAAAAATCACTAGAAATTAAAAATCTGAACTTTAATCAAGCTACTAAAAGAAAGAATACATTTTAGGCATAAACACCATAAAGAAATCCCAAAGGAACAAGAGTAGATATCACTTTATAATCATTTTAAACTGTGATGTGGAAAAATAAAGATAACGGAAATCAAATCTGAAACAACAAATTACCTCATTCCTGGCAAAGGTAAATGTATGAAGTGATCAGGATTTCTAGTGAGATAAAGGGATGCTGTTCAACTGCTGCAAAGATCCGCTCTTCAAATCAAAGCCCTGTGTTTCCTAACAGATGGGCCCTGGGGCCAGTGATTTAACTTCTCTAACTCACAGCTGTCATTCCCAGAGTGAGGAACATTCTCACATGTTATTACTGAGCACTCATAATGTCTTTACATCATAGTCTAACAAATGCTTGCAAGTGGTGCACCCTTCAACAGAGGCATGTTCTAGACAGAGTATGGTATAGATATGAGATTCATTAATGTACAGGAACTCAATATGATAAGATAAACCGAAAGCAATCAAGGAACAGGGACTGAACTGGGGGATGTTCCGGTTAAAAATCACTAGCTGGACTCTTGCTGCGTATTAGAAACTGCTAGGTATACAAAGATAAACCATCACATGGCCAGCACTCCAAAGAATGCCAGTATAGTGAGAGACAGAGGAAACATAGTTTCCATATACGCATGCCTGGTGAGCAGAAGCAGTAACTGGAGCTCTGTAATCCAGAGAATTAGCCCACATGTCCTTTGCAGGCCCATCTACTTCAGGTCTTGGTGCCAGCTAAAAACGCTATAAGAAGCAGTGCAAACCCAAGGAAATAAGGCTGCATTGGAGGAAGCAGTCACTGGGGACACTCCGGCTGTTAATTGTCTGTCTATCTTGTTGGTATCTGACTCTGTACAAATGTATTTCTTATTTAGTTACAAAAGTAGGGACTATTCTTTCAGTTATACCTTTTTTTTCTTTTAAAAGATTAGTTTTGAGATTTCTCTCTTCTACTGTCTTTGTCTTAAATTTGTATTTTTATTTATCATTGAGCACAGAAACAAAAATCCCTGTTGCAATGAGATAGATACAGAAAAATAACAAAAGGGGAATAAAATACGGGAACAGTGATTTACTAGAGGTAATGGTGTAAAAAGAAAAAAATCCACCTGACTGAATGGGAGGAAGGGCATCGAAGGATCAAAGTGAAAATTCATGTCAGAAATAGAAGAACCCAAATAAAGAGTTGTTGCTAACATTTTAAAAAAAGAAAAAGAAACCAGTCTTGCTCTCTGAGTAACTTGGGGAAGGATGTCTTTATAATGTGCTTAAAAATTTTCAAGAGTTATCGCTTCTCGGCCTTTTGGCTAAGATCAAGTGTAGTATCTGTTCTTATCAGTTTAATATCTGATACGTCCTCTATAGAAAACAAGATATTCCAGGACAAAAACAGATTTAAACAATACGCAGCCACAAATCCAGCCTTGCAGAAAGTAATAGAAGGAAAATCACAAACCAAGGAGTCCAACAATGCCCACAATAACTCAGGCATCTAGCAACCCTTCACCAGCACAACTAGAAGAAGGGAAACACACAAACTCTACTACTAAAAATGACTGAAGTTAACAACCACTGGTCATTAATATCACTTAATATCAATGGACTCAATTCACCTATAAAAAGGCACAGGCTAAGAGACTGGATATGAAAACAGAATCCAACATTTTGCTGTTTACAAGAAACACACCTCAACCACAAAGACAGACACCTACTCAGAGTAAAGGGTTGGGAAAAGGTTTATCAAGCAAATGGCCCTAAGAAACAAGCGGGTGTGGCCATACTAATTTCCAACAAAGTTGACTTCAAACTAAAATCAATCAGAAGAGATGGAAAGGGACACTTTATACTCATAACAGGAAAAATCCATCAGAATGAAGTCTCAATCCTGAATATCTATGCCCCTAATATAAAAGCTCCCACTTATGTAAAAGAAACACTTCTAGAACTCAAGGCAGCCATCAAACCACACACACTAATAGTTGGAGACTTCAACACTCCTCTCTCACCAATGGACAGGTCAATCAGACAGAAACCTAACAGAGAATTGAGAGACTTAATGGAGGTAATGAACCAAATGGACTTAACAGACATCTATAGAACATTCCACCCAAATAGGAAAGAATATACCTTCTTCTCTGCGGCTCATGGAACCTTTTCGAAAATTGACCATATACTTGGTAACAAAGCAAACTTCCACAGTTACAAAAAAATATTAGTAACCACCTGTGTCTTATCGGATCACCATGGATTAAAATTAGAATTCAACAACAATGCTACCCCCAGAAAGCCCACAAACTCATGGAAACTGAACAGTCAACTACTGACCCACACCTGGGTCAAGGAAGAAATAAAGAAAGAAATTAAAGTCTTTCTTGAATTTAATGAAAACAAAGACACAACATACTCAAACCTATGGGACACAATGAAAGCAGTGCTAAGAGGAAAGTTCATAGCACTAAGTGCCCACTTAAAGAAAACGGAGAAAGCGCTCATTGGTGACTTAACAGCACACCTGAAAGCTCTGGAAAAAAAAGAAGCAGACTCACCTAGGAGAAGTAGAAGACTAGAAATAATCAAATTGAGGGCAGAAATCAACAAAATAGAAACACAGAAAACAATCCAAAGAATCAATGAAACAAGAAGCTGGTTCTTGGAGAAAATCAACAAGATTGACAAACCCTTAGCCAAACTAATCAAACGGCAAAGGGAGAACACGCAAATTAATAAGATCAGAAATGAAAAGGGGGACATAACCACAGACACAGAGGAAATTCAGAGAATCATTAGATCTTACTACAAAAGCCTGTATGCCACAAAATTGGAAAATGTAAAAGAAATGGACAGTTTTTTAGATAAATACCATATACCAAAGTTAAACCAGGACCAGGTAAATGCTCTAAATCGTCCTGTTAGTCGCAAAGAATTAGAAACTGTTATCAGAAACCTCCCTACCAAAAAGAGCCCAGGACCAGATGGTTTCAATGCGGAATTCTACCAGAACTTCCAAGAAGACCTAATACCTATACTCCTTAAGGTATTTCATAATATAGAAACACAAGAGTCACTGCCAAATTCCTTCTATGAAGCTACAGTTACCCTGATACCTAAACCACACAAAGACTCAACCAAGAAAGAGAATTACAGGCCAATCTCACTCATGAACATTGACGCAAAAATTCTCAATAAAATACTGGCAAACCGAATCCAAGAACACATTAGAAAAATTATCCATTACGATCAAGTAGGCTTCATCCCAGAGATGCAGGGCTGGTTCAACATACGAAAATCTATCAATGTAATCCATCATATAAATAAACTGAAGGAAAAAAACCATATGGTCATCTCATTAGATGCTGAAAAAGCATTTGACAAAATTCAGCACCCTTTTATGATAAAGGTCTTGGAGAGATTAGGGATACAAGGGTCATTCCTAAATATAATAAAAGCTATTTACAGCAAGCCGACAGCTAACATCAAATTAAACGGAGAGAAACTCAAGGCTATCCCACTAAATTCAGGAACACGACAAGGCTGTCCACTCTCTCCTTATCTCTTCAATATAGTGCTTGAAGTTCTAGCAATAGCAATAAGACAACATAAGGGAATCAAGGGGATTCAATTTGGAAAGGAAGAAGTTAAACTTTCATTATTTGCAGATGATATGATAGTATACATAAGCGACCCCAAAAACTCCACCAAAGAACTCCTACAGCTGATAAACTCCTTCAGTAACATGGCAGGTTACAAGATCAACTCCAAAAAATCAGTCGCCCTTTTATACACAAAGGATAAGGAAGCAGAGAGGGAAATCAGAGAAGTATCACCTTTCACAATAGCCACAAATAGCATAAGATATCTGGGAGTATCTCTAACCAAGGAAGTGAAGGATTTATTTGACAAGAACTTTAAGTCTTTGAAGAAAGAAATTGAAGAGGATACCAGAAAATGGAAGGATCTCCCCTGCTCGTGGATTGGGAGGATCAACATAGTAAAAATGGCAATTCTACCAAAAGCAATCTATAGATTCAATGCAATCCCAATCAAGGTCCCATTAAAATTCTTCACAGAGATTGAGAGGACAATAATCAACTTTATATGGAAAAACAAGAAACCCAGGATAGCCAAAAAAATCTTATACAATAAAGGTTCTTCTGGAGGCATTACCATCCCTGACTTCAAACTCTATTACAAAGCTACAGTATTGAAAACAGCTTGGTATTGGCATAAAAACAGAGAAGTTGACCAATGGAATCGTATAGAAGACCCGGATCTTAAACCACAAACCTATGAACACCTGATTTTTGATAAAGGAGCCAAAAGTACACAATGGAAGAAAGAGGGCATCTTCAACAAATGGTGCTGGCATAACTGGATGTCAACCTGTAGAAGAATGAAAGTAGATCCATATCTATCACCATGCACAAAACTCAAGTCCAAATGGATTAAAGACCTCAATATTAATTTGAACACATTGAGCTTGATAGAGGAGAAAGTGGGAAGTACTCTACAACAAATGGGCACAGGGAACCGTTTCCTACGCATAACCCCAGCTGCACAGACTTTAAGGGCAACATTGAATAAATGGGACCTCCTGAAGTTGAGCAGCTTCTGTAAAGCAAAGGACATTGTCACTAAGACACAAAGGCAGCCTACTGACTGGGAAAAGATCTTCACCAACCCTGCAACTGACAAAGGTCTGATCTCTAAAATATATAAGGAACTCAAGAGACTAGACGGTAAAATGCCAATTAACCCAATTAAAAAATGGGGCGCTGAACTGAACAGAGAATTCTCAACAGAAGAAGTTCGAATGGCCAAAAGACACTTAAGGTCATGCTCAACCTCCCTAGCTATCAGGGAAATGCAAATCAAAACAACTTTGAGATATCATCTTACACCTGTCAGATTGGCTAAAATCCAAAACACCAATAATAACCTTTGCTGGAGAGGTTGTGGGGTAAGGGGTACACTCATCCATTGCTGGTGGGAATGCAAACTTGTGCAACCACTTTGGAAAGCAGTGTGGCGGTTTCTCAGGAAATTCGGGATCAACCTACCCCAGGACCCAGCAATTCCACTATTGGGAATCTACCCAAGAGATGCCCAATCATACAACAAAAGCATATGCTAATCTATGTTCATAGCAGCATTATTTGTAATAGCCAGATCCTGGAAACAACCTAGATGCCCTTCAGTGGAAGAATGGATGAAGAAACTGTGGAATATATACATGCTAGAATACTACTCAGCGGTAAAAAACAATGACATCTTGAATTTTGCAGGCAAATGGATGGAAATAGAAAACACTATTCTGAGTGAGGTAACCCAGACCCAAAAAGATGAACATGGGATGTACTCACTCATAATCGGTTTCTAGCCATAATTAAAGAACATCGAGCCTATAAATTTGGGATCCTTGAGAAGATAATAAGAAGGTGAACTCCCAAAAAAAGATATAGTAATCCTCCTGGATATTGGAAGTAGACACGATCGCCAGGCAAAATTGGGAACTTGAGGGTTGGGCAAGACTGGGCCAAGGGAAGATCGGGAGAGAAAAGTGTGAAGGGGAGAACGGGGGGAGCTCGGAGGAATGGGGTGCTTGGGATATAGGAAGGGTGGATATGGGAGCAGGGAAACATATATCTTAATTTAAGGAGCTACCTGAGGGTTGTCAAGAGACTTGACCCTAGAGGGGTTCCCAGGTTTCCAGGGAGACGCCCCCAGTTAGTTCCTTGGGCAGCTGAGGAGAGGGAGCCTGAAAAGGCCAGTTCCTATAGCCATACTGATGAATTTCTTGCATATCACCATAGAACCTCCACCTGACGATAGATGAAGAAAATGACAGAGCCCCACATTGGAGCACCGGACTGAGCTCCCAAGGTCCTGATGAGGAGCAGAAGGAGAGAGAACATGAGAAAGAAAGTCAGGACCGTGAGGGAACCTCCATCTGGCGACAGATGGGGAAGGTGACTGAGCCCCACATTGGAGCACTGGACTGAGCTCCCAAGGTCCTGATGAGGAGCAGAAGGAGCGAGAACATGAGGGAGAAAGTCAGGAACGAGAGGGGTGCGTTCACTCATGGAGACGGTGGGACAGAACTAATGGGAGATCACCAACTCCAGTTGGAATGGGACTGATGGATCATGCGACCAAACCCGTCTCTCTGAATGTGGCCAACAGCGGGGGCTGACTGAGAAGCAAAGGACAATGGCTCTGGGCTCTGATTCTTCTGCATGGACGGGCTCTGTGGGAGCCTTCTCAGCTTGGTCGATCACCTTCCTGGACCTGGGGGGAGTTGGGAGGACCTTGGTCTTAGCATAGAGTGGGGAACCCTGATGGCTCCTTGGCCTTGAGAGGGAGGGAGGGGAGGTATGGGTGGAGGGGAGGGGAGGGAAGGGGGAGAAGGAGGGGAGGGAAGGGGGAGGAGGAGGGGAGGGAGGGGGGAGGAGGAGGGAAGGAGATGGAAATTTTTAAATATAAAAAAAATAAACCATGAGGAAAAAAAAAATTTTTCAAGAGTAAAGAAAGAGAAACAGGACAGAGGTTAAACACTCACATACACAACTAGAGAATTCAAGAAGCTTAAAGCAAATTTGTAGAAAATAGGGAGAAGAGCTGGTGAGGTGGACCTCCAGGTAATGTAAAAGCATGTAAGAAATAATAGGCACGTGAAGGGGCAGATGTTTAATACACAGGAATCACATGTGGGGTTCAAAAGGATCACTACTAGTAATAAAAGAAATAGAGATTGTATTGAAACCAAGAAAAACAAACAAAAGAAAGTAAAAATCTAAAAACACAACAGTATGTACACTTAATCACAATTTTTAAAATTGTATACTATCATACAATACTTCAATGCCCACAATGGTCAAATCTGCAAACTCAAGTGTGTTATAGAGACATGATCATTTACCTCTTTGACTGAGAATTCCTTCAGGTCTAAATATTTCTGGAGTCTCAAAGGCAAAAATGCAATCACTTTCATGAACCGTCTCCAGGTCATCTGTGTCACTGAAGGAACGATGGAACCCATCATAGTACATTTCGGTTAGCACAATCTGAAAGACAGGGAAGATGTGAACAGTTGGGTAACTAGAAATTCAATACAAAATGATCTTCCAATCCTACCCTGACCTTCATAAGACCATCAGGTTGGTAATGCTTAGTGGGGGTTACTGGATGTCTTCTAAGACCACATTATTTGCTGGCAATGAGAGACTCAGAAGTTTAATAGCCTCTACGACTGTGTAGCAATACATTCTGAATCCAGAACTCCATGGCATTAATCCAGAGGTCCTCCAAGTTTGGAGACAGATTACACTCATTCCTCTGTTTCACAGGAGGAAAAAGGAAACAGAGACCTACCTAAGGTTTTGCATTTTTTCAGTCTCATGGAGAAGACAGACTACATCTGAATCTAAGACATTCTTTCATATCATTAAATTCTCCTCTTAAATCAAATGATCATGGCTATCTATATTGAAACACATAAGATCAATTCGAATGCCCAATGATAGCAACTAGTTAAATGCAACCCTGCTGACTAAGAAATCTACTAGCAAGGATGACCTGCATATATCGCATATATCTTCATCATGAAGCCAAAGAACAGCTAAGAGTGATGTGTAATAACTATTTTAGAAAAGATTATAGAATAATCCCAGAAAAAAATCTAAAAAATACTATATAACACAGCACTAAAGCTAGTGACCTTCTTAGCACTGATACTTAAGATACTTTTAATTTCTAAGTTATATTTTAACAAAGAAATAGAAAAACAAAAGACAGGGACGAAAACAATGGCTACATTTAAAGCTTATGCTGCATGTTCAGCAGTACTGTCCAATGCAAAAGTACTAGACTGGGCAGAGCAAGAGAAGGTTCGAGGTCTAGCCTGCCATCAACAAGCTCTGTGTTCTTGAACAGGGCCTTCTTCAACAGAATGAAGAGGCACCACTGGGCACCAACTGCCAGTGCCCCTCCCCATCACCACCTCAAGAATCCCAGCATTCAACAGATCTGAGGTGAAAAGGCTGGAGGCCTGTTTTACAAATGACCCAGAAAAAAAAAAAAAAAGAAAGAAATAAGCTCTTTGCACATTTCCTTCTAAGGAATGTTACGCTCATGCCGTTTTCTCTTGGTGAGCATAGAAGTATAATCCACCGCTCCAGAAAGCTGAGGGCTAAAGCAAACTCGTAATTATATCGCCAATTTATACCACATGTGGAAAGAGTGAGACAGCACTGAGGCTCTACAGACACAGCGACATCTGCCTTAGATACCAAGACCTCTCTTCTTTCTGCCCTCCCCTCCCTGGAGAGGAAAAAGGATCAAGCAGCAATTTAAAGTAAAGAAAATGCCAACATTTCATCACTGTGCCAGTACTCAGCCTAATAAAATAGAAGAGAAATGCTACATTAAGGCAACACTGCTTTAAGTGAGTTTGCCCAAATGGGGCCAAATGAGGCTAAAGAACAAAATACCTTTATTATTATCCAAGTGATTATATAGATGCTTGCAAAAGCTATCCAGGAAAAGCTATTTCACCAGTAAGTCATCCTTCCTTATAAATCCTAAAGAATGTTTCCCCATAATGTTTTTCCAATATAAACTGTGTGTAAAATATGTTAAGTCCCCAACAAGCCAAAATAATTTTTTTTCAATTTAAACATAACTACTTATAAAAGATGTGTTCACCTTCCCCATTCCCCAAAACGGGAAACCCAACTTTTCCCTATCTAAACAAAAGACTTTGTAAGGAAACAAAACAGAGTGGCAGGTATAACTAACTCAGATATAGAGCACTTCCTAGCAGTAGTAAGGCCCTGGGTTCAAACCCCAGTGCCACAACAGGGGCTGGAAAGCAGCACAATGAACACACACTATATACAGAACATCATACTAGCAGGATGCCCATTCTCACCACCATGACAGAGGAGGATTCCTAAGGCTCTCTGTCAAATCCCACAGTACTGTGAAAGGTTAAGTAATTACACTTTACAAAGAAAGCCACAAGGTCTTGCACAAAATAGTTTTCCTTTCATATATACGATTAATTGAAGCAGGCGAAGGTTTTCTATACCCTGTATTCTTTGAGTCTGGATTTCCCCCCATCCAGCCATTCTCCCCACAATATTAAAGTTCTAACATATTTGGCAGAAAATTGAAAGTGGAAAAAAAATCCAAATAAGCAGAAACCAACAGTATAGTGTCTCATGTATAGTTGGTCTTAGCAGATTATTACCTGATCAGTGGGGATCTTTGTCTCCATAGACACAGCTTCCCGAAGTCTGGCAACAGTCCCAGACAGAGGCACAGCCACACCAATCCGCATGCAGTGGGAACATTTCCCTTGATACACTACAGTGACATAGAGAGGCCTGTACAGATCAAAGTCAGATCTTTTCATTAGTCACTTATTTTAGCTAAAATACAGAAAAAGTGAAACAAACCTAACCTGAAATCAACACAAAAACTAAAATTAGTCCTGAGACAGCTCAGGTGCCTAGCATGCACAGCCCTGCATCCCTCCAGTATGACGTAAACCAGAAAGAGGGACATATGCCCGCCACTGAGGCACTTAGATAGAACCTAAAGACAAGACAGTGGGAGTTCAAGGCCATTCTCAGCTACACAAGTTTGAGGCCAGTCTGTGATACATGAGCCTCTATCTAAAAACAAAAGAAACTGAGCTAATGCCCCCTTTATTTAGAAGCCAAATGGGAAAAGTTATTAGACCTAACTAGAAACAAGTCAAAAGACATTTGAAAAAGCAATCTTCATAAAAATATTTTTCAAGAAATATATGCATAATTGGTTCTGTCTTTTTCTTCAAAACAGTCTAATTTCTGTAAACTCTGAAAGTCTGAAATAAGTACAAGAAGGGTCTCCAGAGAATCTAGGACTAGTGGGGGGGAAAATGGGCTTGCCTGTATCATGTACCTGCTCAGCATGTACAGTCAGACAGGCACTTAGTTTCAAGAATGTTACAAGGCTTGCGTTCATGACCATTAAGCCTATTACTTAAATACATAAAAGGCCTTCACAGGAGGCTACAGAGACAAGCCCTAGCACAGCAAACTGTTAATTTTATACATACGTTCTTACCTTGTGTGGGGTAGTGGAATTGGCAAAGAAATGCACAGGAAAGGGTCAAACGTGTTGCTCTGTTTCTGACAATGAGGACATGTCAAAGAAGATCTTTGAAAACAAAAATATGTAACACTCACATAAGGCCACACAGAACTACATCAAGCAGACAAAACAAGAGGTAACAAACATATCATTTGCTCCTACCTGTACTGGGCTTGAAAAAGTTCTTGTACAAAAGTGCTACACACAGGAAAAGATGGTCCCTCAGGCATCATATCAGTCTCTGATGGTGGCTTAAAAAAAAAAAGTACAATTCACAGGTCTAAAGTACCACTTCTTGATTGAAGTTGGGCCTAAAAATTTCACAAATACTCAACTTCCTTTATAAGCTGTATATGGACCCCAGATGCTTCTGTACACAGCACACAGCCTGCAGGTCACATGGACTCATTCCCTCACACAGACAACTGCATTTCTCTAGCCTGCTGAAAGACTGGCCAGCTCTCCTCCATAAAAAGTTCCAATCTTGGGCTAGAGAGATAGCTCAGAGGTTAAGAGCACTGACTGCTCTTGCAGAAGACCTGGGTTCAGTTCCCACATGGCAGCTCACAACCGTCTGTAACTCCAAGATCTGACACCCTCACGCAGTCATACATACAGGTAAAACACAAATGTTCATAAAGTAAAAATAAATTGCTTTAAAAAAAAAAAGTTCCAATCTTTATCTTGATGCTTAATCACAGTCTGCTTCATGTTTTATTTAACCTTTCCATGTCCCTAGCTACGAAGCATCTGCTACCACATTTAGAGAACATTATACAGGATGTTAGGGCAAGTAAAACAGTGTCTGGCCTTTAGGATGTCTCAATATGGTGACAGAGTCAACCATGTAGACACAGTTATGAAAGTACAGTGTTCAGGAACAAAAGGACCTTAAGTCAGAATAATCCACTAACTTTCTAAAACTAGAAATTTTGAAATACAGAACAGACTTGTCACACACTTCAAAAGCTCCACAGAAGTATTCTTCCTACTCTATGAACCACTTTACCTATAATATTAAGGCTGTAGATGGAAAAGCTATATATGTGAACTGCAATGTTTTTCAGTAAAACCCTTCCAGACTCAGTTCCTACGCTCAAATCCAAGTCTAACAGTAGAGGTATTCATACATTTCCTTTTCGACTGTGTACTTGTTCTATTGATCTATACAGTATATGTCTTACTAGAATAGAAAGCATCTGGTCCCCTTCATCAGACTGTGAAAACCTCAGGTACAGTTGTCTTTTACCTTATACTGGCAGCACAATAAGCAGGTAAAATATCCATGAAATGCCCACTTAGTTTTACACTCACCCACAGCTAGTCACTCTACTTAATGTAACAAGCCCTTAACAGAGGTTTGCGAGAAGACTCCCCTCTCCTTAGTCCTTTTCCCACTCTTACTAGTGTACATGCACTCACCTTCAGAGGAGGCTGGCCACTCTGCTTTACAGCATGATTGAGGTCTTCATGAACTCGATCCAAAAGCCATAGCAGAAACTCCTGGGCATCATGCTGGGAATTTCCTCGATACTGCAGAGCATTCTTTGATACAATACTCTATACAAGGAAATAAATCAGCACAAGCAGTTGTGAGTTCCTAGCTCTGAAGACAAACTATCATAAAGAGGGATACAAAATCTCAAGGGTGTCTCAAAAAGACCAGAGAAAAACAAACAAAACCAGAGAAATATCCTGATGCATGAAATTCAGTCAACAGCAAGGTACTAATGTTAACTTCTTACTTATGACATTGACCTGGCATGCTAATGACAAGGAAACTAGTGTAGACTTGAAAGGACTCATGCTACTTCTGTTGTTGTTTCTATAATTCTAAAATTATCCCAAGAATTAAGTTTAGGAATATATTTTTTATTAATAGGGCAAGTGTATAAACGCGTGTCATGGGAGTAGAACACAAGACAGTGAAAGAGTTGATGGACAGCGATGACATCTCTGGAGATGCCACTTAAGCCTTGAGGGGCAGAGGCAGGGATCAAAGTGGAGGCAGCAACATGTTTAAACACACACACAAAAAAATGATAAGGAAGTATGATGCCTTAAAAAAAAGACCAAGAAATTCAATAGACCTGAAAGAGCAAGTCTGCAAGACAGAGCAAGAGGAATGAGTAAAGACAAGACTAGCTCAGGAAGGATTTTAAAAGCAAACCTAAGATGGCAGAGGAAACCAGGAAATGGTTCTAAAGTGAACTGGCTAGGACCATGTGCTAAGAAAAGAAGCTGGATACAACTATTCCAAAGTAAAAGGAAGTATAATGACCCGTTATTAGATTGTTAGAAAAGAATTCGTGCAAAACATTTTATATATAAATGAAACAAATAAGCACTCTAACTTTGGCTATGAGTATTTCATTTACACAGTGGCAAAGCAGTTATGAAACAAAATGAGAGAAGAAACAACAAAGGTCTACAGCAACACCGTGAAGACACACAAGACAGCAAATTTGCAAGAGATTTAGAAATGTGGCAGAATCAATAGAATTTGTGATCCAATTTGTAGAGAGTTAGGTAGTAAACCTCTATCTCACCCATGTCTTCTCTGAGGGTGGCTTTTGACTATATCAAGATGAAACGCGAAAAGAGAAAGAATGATGAGCTCTTTGAAATCCACTATGGCTGACTCTCCATAGAGACTCTAAGAGGAGGACAGGGCCGACAACTGAGAACATACACTCCTAGGCTCAGTACAAGAGTTTACAGTAAAGACAGAGATGCAGAAGTCAACAGATGAGTGGCTACAATCACAAACACCACTGAAGTTGCCCAGCCATGTCACAAGACATTAAGCCAGAGGTGAAAACCCAAAAGACACATTTAGGCTTGGGAAGACATCAAAGGAGATGAATTAAAAAAAAAGAGAGCTGTGGCCGACAGCATGGAGCTCAAAGAACCAAATGAGTTTCATGAAGGAAATGACCTACCAGTATTATAAAAGGTAGAGAATGACAAAGCAAACCAAACAACTACAAATGGGGCCAGAGAGACAGTTGAGCAGTCATTTGCCATGGAAGCCTCGCAACCTGAACTTGATCTCCAAACCCACGAAAAGGTTTGTAGAAACATAGCTGTCCTCTGACTTTCACACAGGTGTCAGGATGTGTGCACACCCCCACACACATCATCTGGTGCACATACACACAGAGAGAATCACAAACTGCCCGCTATAGTTCCAATTAAGAAAAATAATAATACCAAAAGAGAAAGAAAGAGATTGTAATTTGATTGTGAAGAACTGTCACAGCTTAATGACTAATTACATGTAAATAACAAGCAAAAAATTGATTTATAAAATATCTTAAGATTCGGTTTGGGATGAAGAGTCAGAGAGACATTAGAAATAATACATGTGACACCAGCAAACAAGTGAGTGGAGTCAGGCATAGTGGCCCACATCTAATATGCAAGCACTTAGGAGTCTGGGACAAGAAGATTACTGTATGAGTTCAAGGACAGCCTGGATACAGAGACTGACATGTCTCAAAAAGTAGTGGAGGGAGGACCTGATAACAAACACAGCTAGAGAAATATAATGTGGATGTCACCCAGAAACAATATGTAGGGTGGGACAGTACAGAACTGCCTTCACTACAATACCCAACTTCTCCCATCAGAGGCCAAACTTTTTCCTTGGTCTTTATTTCTACTTTTTCCCTGGTAGTGTAGTGGTTAGGATTCAGCTCTCTAAATTTTTGCTTCTTCAGTGCCTCTGGACATCTCTATTGTGAAAGGTATTGGCTTTTAGTCTGTTCTTTCACTTACATCAAAAGAAAGCTATTGGTATGTACAGTAGAAGAATGAGATAGAATAAAACACACACACACACACACACACACACAAACTAGGACATCTTTTGTAGACCAGCTGCTGACTGAGTATGGAAGAGAAATAGGTAGCTGGTGGTACAAGGTCAGTGGAGCTAAAGAAAAAATAGAAATATCATCAAGGTTTTCTATTTCTGACTTGGGTAAGGATCAGGAATAAACCTGAAAATGAGGGACCATAGAGTTCTGAACAAGCTGAGTTTAAGGCCTGAAATTTATGCCCTGGCAATACTGAAGCATGCATGAGGCAGCCTGTATATGGTGGTTCTGTTGAACTTGTCCATACTGAGTTTCACAGTCTATGTTGATGAGGATGCCTGACCGGGTCTCTTCCTCAAGAGGGTACAAGATCTCATTACAGATGGTTGTGAGCTACCATGTGGTTGCTGGGAATTGCTGAGCCATCTCTTCAGCCCAAGTTTGAGGCCTACATCACCCCAAATGAAGTTGTTCATAGTGCTGAGGAAAGATATCTAGGTGGGTGAAATAAATCAGAAAGGCATATGGCTATCAAATGAGCACAGAGAACAACCCATGGGGTATCTAGTGAGAAGAGCAGTCAACCACCAGGCCAGAATCTTGATGAACATGAGCATAAGAAAAGGAAATAAGATTGGTCAAAGAAGTTCACACAAGCTGAACCAAAACAGAAGTTCAAGGAGATACAAGCAACAACGCAAAATATTACAGAAAAGTCAAGTAACAGACACTGGAATGCTCATCCTCTGGGATGGCAAACAAAAGGGTCACTTGCCTATTTGATCTCAGTGAAGCAAATATCTATCACAGCAGAAGAAAAGTAAGCAAACTGAAGTTTCCACAGACCATCTTTCATATCCCAGAAGCAGACTTGATTTGTGTGAGCAAGGGAAGAAACTGTGACTATCCAGAAACAGCTAATGGAAAGGAGAGATCTGAAGACAATTCTTCAGTTCAAACAGGGAGAATTAAAAAGAGAGGAATTCACCTTAACCAGGTGTTGGGAGGTGGGGGAGTCAGCCAACAGAAGCAAGTAAGCAATGGAAGTCCTAGACACCGACAGGTGAACTACAGACAGGACAAGAAAACCTTTCCACCAGTTTGCTTTGCATGTTTTACTTCATGGAAGAAACAAAAAACACTGCTAACAGGTCTTACATATCTTGGGAGAAATAACAAGTCTAAAGCATGTAGCTAGGCCATAGCAACTGCCAGAAGCACAGCGAGTTTCTGTTCAGATCACATTCTTATTTTCTTCAGCTTGTGTATCCCAGAAATAAATTAACCAAAATTACAATCTTTATTATATATCAATGGAACTTTACACACGCAGTCATTGAAATTTCAGGGTCAAGCTGGGCAATAGTGGCGCATGCCTTTAATCCCAGCATTTGGGAGGCAGAGGCAGGCGGATCTCAGTGAGTTGAAAGCCAGTCTGGTCTACAAGAGCTAGTTCCAGGACAAGCACCAAAACTACACAGTGAAACCTGGTCAAAAAAAAACCAAAAAACAAAAAGAAAAAAAAAGAAAAGAAAGAAGGAAGAAATTAATTTCAGGGTTGGGTCAACTTTTAATTCTTTATTAAGAATTGCATTGCTTGCTTATGTTTTTTTATTATTAATTTTTTTATTTGTTTATCCTTCTTACCACTCAGATCTTCAACTCATCTAGACTCACCCACCAATCATTATGTACCAAGATACTGTAATATATTATTTAGCAAGATAGTTGTCAAACAAGACTAAACAGGCAACTGAACCCATACTGGATCAACCCCACCCTCAATCACCATATCACAAACTGAAGAACTGAAGGAAAAGAAAATCCCACTGAACAAACACAAAAGTTCCTCTTCCTGCCACTTTTAGCACCTCAGCATGGTGATAACTCACCAAAGACACACAGGGTCTATTTATCTTACCTCTTCCCCAGACAAAAAGAAATACAGAATAACAGTCAATTCTTTAGTGTGTGCCTCAGAAAAACACAAGTAGAAGTCAGGACTCCTAAGTGCCACCAGCCACCACAGATGTGATTCACTGGATGAGTGAGCAGGAAAGACCCGGATGGCCAAAATCTCTAACTGGCTCAAGCCCGATAGCCCTGGCCAGCAATTTCATCATGTTCTGAGTCATATCTGGTCCTACATCATTTCTCCTTTTAAGATTCTTTTTCATTATTAAACCTTAATGTATTTGATGTACTAAACTTAGTCACTATATTTTTTAAGTTTTTTTTTGGTTTTTGTTTTTTAAGACAGGGTTTTTTCTGTAGCTTTGGTGCCTGTCCTGGAACTAGTTCTTGTAGTCCAAGCTGGCCTCGAACTCACAGAGATCCATCTGCCTCTGCCTCCCGAGTGCTAGGATTCAAGGTGTGTGCCACCCCCCAGCATTTTTTAAGTTTTAAATAGTTGATTATCACTATCATCTGCTGAATAATAGCATAAATTAAAGCATTAAAATAATAAAATACATTGCTTCTGTGAAAAATAAAACATGGGCCTTCCTAAATTCAACTTTATATATTTGCGTCTGTTTTATAGAATCTGGATATTTCTGTTTGGAAAATATTATACTGAGCCATTGGCTTAGGACCTATATATCCTACCATAATTAGACCATGATGATCCTTGCACACACTTACCAAATAAAAGCCAAAAAACATGCAAGCCTCTAAGCTTCATGATAACATTTTTTTAAAGGAGCATTGTTTTCCTTTTGAAACAAAGACAGAGCCCAGAAAAGAAAAATAGTCTACACTGGAGCTATAACCTCCAGACATGAGGTTTTATGAGACAGTTTCATAGAGCCCTACGAACAAGCAATATCTCATGCCCCAGGAAAGATACCAACTGGTCATAAATATTCTTTACCTGACCCCAAGACAAAGACAACACAGTAATGATATTGATTTCCTCTCTTGGGAAACAGGTATTACAATATTGGTCTGATATGACTGCCTGATCAGAAGTTAGGCTACTATTCTAGAGACAAAGTGGTTTATAAGATTCATCAAACCAATCACTATCTACTTTCTTTGCCAGGAGAGTAGAATTTTATTTCCCAGGGGTCTGGGGGACTAGCACAGTAAGACGGCTCAGCAGGTAAAGGTACTTGACACCAAAGCCTGATAAATCTGAGTTTGATCCCTGGAATCCACGTGATGGAAGGAAAGAACTGACTCTCACTAGATGTCCTCTGACATCCACATACACACAAAACTAGTGAAAATCACAGAAGTATCAGGACAACTGTACAGGATAAGCATTCCTAGTCCAAAATATTCCAAAATCCAAAAGTATGTGTGTATATGAACACATACATGCATTTAGTGTGCACGCCTGTGCAGGTATAAAGGCCACGAGATATCAAATGTCCTGCGATGTTCTCCCCTATATTCCCCCTGGCCCGCCGCAAGACAGGGTCTCATGGTAGCCCTGCCTGGTCTCGAAATAGCTAACTATGCAGACTACTCTAGCCTCAAACTCAGAGATCTGCCTGCCTCTGGTTCTCTAGTGCTGGGAACTAAAGGCGTTTACCATCACCATCACACCTGGCATCTTCCTTGTTCTTTTTTCAGTTTTTTCACTGAGCCTAGAACTAGGCTGGGAGCCAGCAAGTCCCAGAGATCCTTCTGTGTCTACCCCACACAGCATTAAGGAAACAGACACACACAGCTATGCCCAGCTTATATACTGAGATGCCTCTGCCCCAACCTCTACCCACTCCTTTACTCTCCTTCCTCGGAAGGATGAAGTAGGGACTCCGATGAGGGCAGAGAAAAAATATGCAGATTTTTACCATGTGAGTTCTCAAAACCATGAAGAGCAGACTTATCCTGCAGTGGTACATAACCCTGTAAACAAAGAAAAGAAGACCCAAAGCACAGGTTCCTAGCCCCGGCTGCACATCAGTCATCTGGGAAACCAGACAAAGCTTAATTGTAATTTTTTAAGTGTAATGTTTTTTTTAAATGACTCTACTTCCAAAGTGAAAAGCAGACTGCAATCAAAACTGACCAACCTGGAAAAGCTCTGATTGCAACATTTGTTTATTTGTTTTGTTTTCTGTTTTCGTTTTTTGAGACAGGGTTTTGTAGCTTTGAAGCCTATCCTGGAACTAGCTCTTGTAGACCAAGCTGGCTTCGAACTCACAGAGATCCACCTGCCTCTGCCTCCCAAGTGCTGGGATTAAAGGTGTACGCCACTGCCACCGCCACCAGCCAGCTGATTTCAACTTTTTAATCACTAAAGGTTATGAGAAGTTTGAGAGACCCCTTAATAACTGCACGATGTCACTTAAGACAATATTAAATGTCAAGATTTACTGAGTGCCTATACTGAATCTGGCTCAGGGTAATTATCTATAGGTGTTATTTCCTACAGAATTAATCCTGAGGAAAATTCCATGCTACAATATTAGTAGTCACAAATGAAAACCTTTGGTGTGATGGTGCACACTTTTAATACCACCACTTGGGAGGCAGAGGCAGATGGAAGATCTCTGGTCTACATTGTGATTTCCAAGACATCCAGGGCTATGTAGAGAGATCCTGTCTCAACAGCAAAAGTAAACTTTGAAAGAACTATGAAGTAGCTTGTCTAAGGCTAACATTACTCTTCAAGCTTATCCTAAATGAAAAGCCTTAAGACATTTCTCTCTATGACCTTGCCTTGGTAAACAAAGTACCTTGCAACAAATTGTAACCCAGTGTTTTCAATTAAGGTTCACACAGGGCTTAAGTTTTCTCACACTGAACATCAACTGTCCAGGCAGACAAAAACAGGTTTAGATATTGAATAACAGCTGTTTTCATCCAAAGGCTTCTGGAAGTTTAGTTGTTAATTTTAAATAAATCTTTGCTCATCTGTTTCCATTTTATTCTCAGGTGCATTTTTTTTCTATAGTAAGTACAGTCTTGAGGGTCAATGAGAAGGCTCAGCAGGTAAAGACACCTGTGGAAGATTGACAACCTGAGTTCAATCCCTGGAACCCACTGAAGGTGGAAGGCAAGAACTGTACCACTAAATGGACACTTAGGCACATAGGAATATATACATACATATAAAATAAAAAGGCAAAATATAACCCAAAACAAACAAATAATAATCTGGAACACAAATGCAGCTTATCTAACTGGGGAGTTATCTAAAAGGTATTCGGAATACTTAGGAAGACCAAGTGGCAGCAAGAAGACTTCTCTGCCTTAGCAGCCTAGGATGCTAGAGAGTGCAAACAAGAAACCCCTGTCTCTCACCAGCACAAGCTCTGCACCTCACACTGCTAAAGCTGCTCTGTGGATTCATCCTCACTGTCCTCTGCATACATATGGCGAAGGGAGATGACTCCCCAGGGTTAGTCAGCTCAGTTCACCACAGAACGTTTATGTATCCAATAAAGCAAAAAGTAATTCAAAAGTATCTTCTTTTCACCTTCTTGGTATTTCCAAATATACAATTCTTCCCAACTACAGAAAAGCAAAGCCTTTTTTCCTTTTCTCTTTTTAAAAAAAGGTGGGAAATTTTGGCTTAGAATTTAAAAACAAACACCCAAACCTGACACAATAAAAAGGTCATAAGGGAAGTATAACAGTCATAAACAAGTGTCAAAGAAAACTGGAAAAGTCATCTGAATATCTAAGGAACTAATATATATTGCTACCACAGAAAATTAAAAATGCTTCATTTTAAAAGCATCAAAATGTACAACTTAAGTTTACACAATTTAAAAGAACTGGTATCTCAAAAAAGTATTTAATAAAAAACAGATTTGCAAAGCCTTAAATTAAAATTTTCTGTCACAGGTTTACAAGCTATCAACTTCCCGACCTTATAACTGGGGGGCAAGATGATACTGCCATTATAAAACAACTAAAAGAGGGAAAGAAAAAATGAACTATGCCATCTATTCACTGGTTTACAGAGGGTAGAAATAAAGTTAAGTGTCTTTAGCACAGAAGGGTCAGCTTCCCAATCTGGTAGAGGGAAACCAGAAGAGAAGCCAGTCAGTATTTCTTGAAGCAGAAGCAACCTATTCTTCTTGGGAGGTTGAATAAGTGAGAAAGGCAAGGAGTGAAAGACGGCAAGGTCAAGCTTACTTAACTATCCATAAGGCCAAACATGCATGTACAACTGTCCCTCTGGAGACTGGTTCCACAACATCTGTGGATACTTAAACTACAGATGTTCAAGTAACTTATAAAATAAATGGCCTAGTACTTGCATTTAGCCAATGGACATCATCATATAAAAATTAATTTCTAGATTACTATGAGATATAATGTAGTGTAAGGGCTATATAAATAGTTGGTATACTACTGTATTGTCTGGGGAACGATTAACAGGGGAAGCTTACACGCACTGAATACAGATGCATTTTTCTTCTCCCTGGAAAACCCACAGGCTACCAGAAAATAGACTAAATTTCTTCAACAAATAAGAGGAAGAAAATATAAGCGAGAAGGAAAACTACAGACACACACACACACACACACACACACACACACACACACCACATATCCTCCTGATTTTGGAGATGCTGTTATTTGATACCTGACCTGTATTTCTAGCTAACCTTTTTAAAATAAGGAATCCAAATTATTGTAAAGATACTCTTGCTCTGAATCCTTTCTCTTCTACTACATCTTTAGAACTAAAACATCTATTAAGAGTCACAAAGAGCCGGGCGGTGGTGGCGCACGCCTTTAATCCCAGCACTCGGGAGGCAGAGGCAGATGGATCTCTGTGAGTTCGAGACCAGCCTGGTCTACAAGAGCTAGTTCCAGGACAGGCTCCAAAGCCACAGAGAAACTCTGTCTCGAAAAAAAAAAAAAAAAAGAGTCACAAAGAGATGTTATTCCTAAGCAGATCTATAAAGTTTCAATACACATCATACATTTATAATGCCATAAACCCAGGATAAACCCAATAAATCTTACGTAGCTAAGAATGCTTTTAAGTCACAGGTCACGCATCTCTCTCCACACCCGAAACCAGACCAACTTCCTCAGGCTCAGGGAGACAAAGTCTCCAAACCAGTCACAGGCTCTCTGCTCTGCTCGTTCAGTCTCACAATGTGATCTCATTAAACCAACCCAGTTTTTTCCTATCAAAGAATACTTTAGAATCTTCTCACAACCTATGTCCAGTCTGGTCCAATTTTAACCAATTCTATTTTGATTAAGTCTTGGTCATCTCCCTAAAGTATGAGGACACTAAACGGAAGAGTATATGGTTATTTGAACACCAAAGGGAAGACTGTGGAGTAAGAATAGAGTAATACCCTAATGTCAAAATACTACTATCACAAAGATACACTTACTTCTACTTTCTAGACCTGGTTGATGGCAGGACACCTGCCTACCATGAGTGATGTCCTAGCATTGACACTCGCTCTGCCAGATGGAACTCTCCTACCTCAAAACTAACCCGAGAAACTCAAATTTTCCACTTAGCAACATAAAAGAATCCTTTTTAAATTTCAGCAGAGACATTCTTTCCAACTGCTAGTAAACAGTCAATCCCATAAAACCGGGTAACAATATGACTTAAGGTAACTCCTGGCAGGAATGCCATCACTACTTAGTCTAAAGAAATAAATAAAAGATGTATGTAAAAAGGTTCATCATAACCCTAAGTCATTTAAATGTCACCAATCAGCGATTACTATGTTCATGAGTTAAAGAATGTTAGCCAGGCGGTGGTGGCGCACGCCTTTGAGTTCAAGGCCAGCCTGGTCTACAGAGCTAGTTCCAGGACAGGCTCTAGAAACTACAGGGAAACCCTGTCTCGGAAAAAAAAAAAAAAAAAAAAGAATGTTTATGACAAAACTACTCAAAATACAATATGAAACAGAAATTGCATAATGCAAAATTATATGTATAAACACAAATACATACATAAATGATTAATATCAATTATGATATAGACATGTTAGAAAGGAATTTGACACTTCTTGGCCAGTTATACAAAGTTACCATACAACCTAGCAATTCTAGTCCTAGTATATACCCGGGAGAAATAAAAACACACATCCACTCAAAAACCCGTAAACAATATGTTCCTAGCAGCACTATTTGTAAGACCCAAACTGGAAATGACCCCCAATGTCTTTCAAAGGACCAAAAGGAAAAAACAACATAAATACAGGTGAGAAGAAAAAGTGCACACCTGAAATACCAGCATTTGGGAGGCTGAGGCAGGAATGCAAGTTCTGGGCTAGGTATCCTGATTCCAGGCCAGATTAGGTTACATAAACTATCACAAAAAAAAGAAAGAAAAAAAAAGGTGGACTCTTCATATATAACTATCTTTGTTGTGCAAAGGAATAAGATACATGGCACAAAACAGTAACCTTTTAAAGCAACATGCTAAATGAAAGACAGAAAAAGGGCCACATATCACAAGTTTATGTGAAATATCCAGAACAAGTACAGCTACGGAGACAGAAAGCAGACAAGGGATTCCCAAGGGCTGCAAAGTGGGGAAGCAGAGTGACTGCGAGTTTTCAAGGTTCTAAGGGAATGCAGAATTCTGGAACTGTGGTGGTTGCAAACACCCTGAAAAATCCCAAAACCTGCTTATGTGTCTGTGTTCCTAAAATTCATAATTTAGTATGTGTACTGTACCTCAGTAAAATTACTTTTTAAACCAATATATATACTTTGTATCTAATTCAAAATAAAGGTGAAGAAGAAACAAAACTAGTCAAGGAGAGAAGCCACCTTTGTGGAGGAAAAAGCCACTAAGGGAGAGCAGGAGCTTCTAGAGCACTGGTAACTTCTTTATTTTGTACCTGAGCAAACCATCAAGCTGGACTCTAATGACCTGTGCACTTTTTGTATGTATATAATGATCTATACAAGTTTAAAAGTTACCTTGAAAAATTAAAAAAAAAACACTAAAATGTCTTCAACTATACTTTTGGGCTCTAGCTCTATGCATTTCCTATAGATTCTCTTTACCCAGATACTTAGCTAGAAGCAGATTAGAAACTGTCAAATTAAGGTGTGAAGCAGCAAGCCATGGTGTCTCCCAGGAAGAGGACACAGCAAGAGAATGCTGAGAATGAAGGGTGCTGGTGCAGAGCAGTGGGAGCAAGTACCAAAAAACAGAAATGAGACTCCAAACAAAACAGCAACCTAGAACCCTTCACCTGTATGGCCCCAAGGAATGCCCCATGTCACCGAAGAGGGACTCAACAGCTAATGTTTGTATTAAAGGACCCTAGTCAAAGACAGCACAAAGTGTCTGAAAAAGTATGTATAGCATGTGATACTTTTTTTTACAAAAAAGTTAAAAATCTTCAGGACAGTTGGTATTTAAATAATACTTGAGTCTTTATAGTTTTGCTAATATATATACATATATATAACATATATTGATAATTCAATGGCACAGGATATATCACACTGAGAATTACACACAGTGAGTTATCCAAGACCCACAATCTATGAGTCTAGTTATATAATGGTAACAAAAGAAAAACTAAGGAAACTGGGGCTCAATAGCCTGCCAAGATCTCAGCTGCTCCAGAATCTGGCAGTCAAACACATAGGTTCACAGATTTTCCAAAGGAAAGGAGTAGCTCCCAACCATAGCCTCCCTTACTCTCAACCCAGCATGGTGTCTGATGATGACTACATAACCAGGAGTATCCAGGAAAGAAACAAGCTACAACACCCCAACCAGCTTCCCAACATCAAACAGAGGAAGGGCACCTGACCCCTCCTCTTGCATGAAGATAAAAAGTACTCTCTATCATCAGGAAATGAGGCCTCTTTCCATTCTTTCTCCTACTGTTAAAATCCCCAAATTATTTATTCATAGATATTTTCCAGAAGCAATTGCTTTTAAAGGAGTTTGTCTTTTAATTACTGAGGTTTATTGTAACTTACAGGAAATAAAGACTAACACAGGGATATTTACCAAGGTATCATTGAACTGTTAAAAGGGGGCTCTTACTTTAGGGCAGATTGAAGGATAGTCTAAACTTAACGTGTCTTTATAACTACTGAGAACAAATGTACACAGGAAAGATAGACTTAGCATTAACTTCTCCCACTAGCGTGATAGCCCTCAAAAAAAGGATGAACGTCCTTCCCTTCAGATTAAAAACGGTCTTTCTCTGTCTCAGTGGTGCTCAAAGGGAAAGGACAAGACTAGTTATTATGTGGCAGGAGACTCGTGGAATGAGAAGTCTGTACAGAAAATGCTCTTTGCATAATTTATAAAGCAATTATCACTGTGCATATCTCTCTTACAATACTGTAAGAACCCCCTGTGCAAGCCAGGCGGTGGTGGCGCACGCCTTTAATCCCAGCTCTCGGGAGGCAGAGGCAGGCGGATCTCTGTGAGTTCGAGGCCAGCCTGGTCTACAAGAGCTAGTTCCAGGACAGGCTCTAAAAAAGCTGCAGAGAAACCCTGTCTCGAAAAACCAAAAAAAGAAAAAAAAAAAAAAAAAAAAGAACCCCCTGTGCAGGGCATACAGCAGGCATTTATGTGACAAACACACAGACACACAGATGTGCAACTACCCAAGTTGAAGAGACAAAATCAATACAAACCATCCACATACATCTGCTTGTACTTGAACAATGGAAGAATAAATCATAAAATTTAGAGAGAAAGGACAGAATGTAAGGATTGAAGAAAAAGTTAAAACTTTTAAACAGATCACACTTTGTGGAGCTGACTTCAAGTCATAAATTCTACTTTTCACATAATGCAACAAAAGTAAACTTTAGACAAAAGTCCCTCAAAATCAAACGCAAAACAAAACATGGTTTTAACTTTATATCCAGTCGACAACAAACTCCAAGTGATTTTCAAACACAGTGACAGAGCCAGCCCTCAAAGCATCTACGGTGTAGACATTGCAAAGTGTTTCAAATGTTCTTTGATAGCAGCAGCACTGGATTATTACTGAGATGGGTGCACAGTGTAATGAAGCAACAAGAATTCACAAGCTAGGAAGTCAATGTGGCGTAGTCTTAGAAAACTGGGAATCAATCTACGAGACTCAGCTATACCACTCTTGGACATAGATCCAAAATATACTCAATCATACCACAAGAACACCTGCTCAACTATGTTCATAGCAGCTTTATTTGTAATAGCCAGAACCTGGAAACAGCCTAGACATCATTCAACCGAAGAATGGATAAAGAAAAAGTGGTACATTTACACATGGAGTATTATTCAGCTGTTAAAAACAAGAACACCAGGAAATCTGAAGTCAAATGATGGAACTAGAAAAAAATCATTCTGAGGTAACCCAGGCCAAGAAAGAGAAGCATATTATATACTCACTCACAAGTGATATTAGCCATAAAATAAAGGATAACTAGGCTACAATCCACTAACCCAGAGAAACTGGGTAATAAGAAGAGTTCAAGGGAGAATGCCCTGATCTCCCTAGGAAGGGGAAATAGATTTCGAGAGTGAACTGTGAGCGAACGGTGATGGGAACAGGAATGATGAGGTTGCATGGAGGATGATGGAGGGGACAGTACTGAAAGACACTACTGGAAGTGGGGACATTTCCAGGTCAGGTAAAAACCTGATGCAAGGGAATCTCCCAGGAATCTACAAGGGTGACCCCAGCTAAGACTCCTAGCAATAGCAAATACATATCCTGAACTGGCCATCTCCTGTGACCAGACAAGACTTCCGGTGGAGGGGTTGGTTGGGACACCAACCCAGCCACATAACCTTCAACCCACAGTCTGTCCTGCCTATGAGATATGCTGGGGGGAGGGAGGTTAATAGTGGCCTAGAAATTGAGGGTGTAGCCAAACAATGACTGGTTTAAAACCCGTGTCAGGAGAGTAAGCCCACCCTGACAACTGCCTGAAGCACCTGTACCCATAGGCTGAATGACAGAGACCCAGAATAAAACCAAACATGACTGGAGGGGAAAATATCAATGTACCAATGTCTAATGATGTTCTGCTATACACACAGATTGGCACCTCACCCAGCTGTCATCAGAGGGGTTTCATCTAGCAACTAACAAGAACAGATACAGACCCACAACCAAGGTGGAGCTTGGGGAATCCTGAAGAAGAGGGGGAGAAAGTGTAGGAGCCAAAGGACTCAAGGACACCATAAGAAAACTCACAGAATTATCTAACCTGGGCTCACAGGGGCTCAATGAGCCTGAACCAACAGCCAGGAAGCCTGAATCGGACTGACTTAGCCCCTCTGCATATATGTTACAGTTCTGTAGCTTGTTCCTCTTGTGGGATTTCTAACGGTGGGAGCAGGAGCTGTCTCTTACTCTTATGGCTTTTTGGACTCGACTCCCCATACTGGGTCACCTAGCCCAGCCTTAATACATGGGGAGGTGCTTAGTTTTACTGCAACTTGCTATGCCATGTTTTGTTGATAATTGCAGGAAACCTGCCCTTTCCTGAACAGAAATGGTGGACTATATTGGGTGGGGGAGGGGAGATGGGGGAATGGGAGAGAGGAACTGGAAAGAAAGGAGGGAAGAGGAAAAGAGGAAATGATGAACTGAATGTAAAATTTAAAAATATCATTCTGTTGTCCAGGCTGGCCTCAAACTTAATGATCTTCCTATCCCAACCTCTCAAAGGCTGGAATTACAGGAGTAAGCCACCATGCCAAGCAAGAAAGTATTGTAATTATGTCAGTGTCATAAAATAAAACTGAACTAAGAGGGGGAAAGTCCCTTGCCACAGATCTCAGGATCTGAACCAAATTTTCATACACTTCATTCAGCCCTTTAATTGCACTCCACTGCTTTCCAACATAGAGAAGAAGGGACTGCGTCATGAAGAAACTTAGAATGCTAAGAATGCACACTGCATTCTGTATGTAACAGTAAAGGCAGTATCAATTTCTGAGATGTAATTACAAGCAAACTCTAAGAAGTCTAATCTGGCAGCATTACCAACTTGAAATTGGAAGTTAAGAAATGAGGAAGGTAGACTGACTCCTGCAGTTATATAACTAAGACATAAGGTGTCCAGAACTAAGAGCTGGAATTGTGTGCAGAAGAGCTACCAAATGCCTTTCCTCAAAACAAATCCCTTATTTTACTGTATGGCATGCCTCCCAAGCCATATCTCTTTTCTCTGCTACTCCACCATCAGCTGCAGAAATGGAAGCTTGTCAGTCAAGATTATGCAATGCCCTACCTCCATGGATCCCACAATGAAACACGAACCCTTAGGTGTAGTCTGCCTAGAACAGAGTCATTACCTGACCAGACTATGAGACTCGTTTGACAGAAAAACACTGTACACCTTTCTGGCATCTGGACTGACGTTAAGCATCATGCCAATGCACACCCAGGGCCCTTTATATATGAACCATGGGCAGCTCACTGAGGATCAAATACAAAATACAACATTCTATTCCATTTCTACTGTAACTTTAAAAATAGTTATGTATGCCTTATGTAATATGGAATATGTTTCATAATTTTACAAACTGAATCAGTATCCCTGGTGGAACCTTATCTGATCCACCAACAAAAATGTTAGGACTAAGATGACACCTGGAAATCTGCGAGGTCACGCAGAACTCCAGAACTAGAAAGAGCAACTCGGTGTTCAAGTGCAGCAGCACATCTGATGTCCAAGAACTCTTAAAACCACACAGGGTAGAAGGAATGGCTCCAACGGCCTGTTTAATCCCTGCACTCAGGTGTCTGAGTCAAAATAAAGATACTCAAGTGGCCTTAGTTGACAGCAAAGACCCGTATTATCCCCATTCATCATTTCTGTGACATGTACTGAGTACTAGTTTCAACACCAGTGAATCTCAACCTTCCTAATGCTGTGACCCTTTAATACAGTTCCTTATGTGTGGTGACCCCGACCATAAAATTATTTTCATGATCACGTCATAACTGTAATTTTGCTACTGTTATGAATTGTAATGTAAACATTTTGGAGACAGAAATTAGTCAAAGGGGTTGCAACCCATAGGTTGTGAATCACTGTTCCACACTATACCCTCCTCACACTTCCTCATTCAACGCTCACAGAAACCGTGTAGAACTGCAGCCCAGTTCTGCTCACTAGCACAGAATCCCAGTATCTAAAACAAATTTAGGACAAGAGTAACAATAAGCCCTCTTTCTCAGAGCTGTTGTGAAGATTAAAAATTGAGTGTGAAATCACTTTGTAACTAATATGGCTCAACATACACACAGTCTTTTCATGACTGTGATTCTTTAATTCTTAACACTTGTCTGCCCTGAGTCTATACATGTATGCCTTTGGGTCCAAGAAGGCCAGAAGAGGGCATCAGATCCCCTAGGACTGGAGTTGCAAATTAAATAATGTTAGAAATAAAACCAGGGGATGGGCAGGAGAGAAATAGAAGAGCAGTCAATGTTCTTAGCCCCTGAGCCATATCTTCAGTCCCATGCTCCCCCAAACCAGTTATGCCTTATTCTTAAAGATTAGAATGCAAGAGTTAAAATGTACTGATCCGAAGATAAGCAGCAACACTGCTTTCAGTAGGAGCAGATACCAATAAAGTCATTGTCTGACCAGCCCTCTGGAATCTTCTGAAGCATGAATTGTTTGTTTGTGGATGTACTGTTTGCTGCCATCTGAGCTTAACAACTGGAGGAAAGAAGCAACAGATGTTCAGCGACTGGCCAGTTCCTCTAGGCACTGCCTCAGTGCGGGCACAGAACAATGGCTTCTACACAGACAAGAAACAATCACAACACAACAAAAGACTCAAGATAACCCCATGTGCTCCCTGAAAAAAATGTCTGTTATACAGGAAAAAAAAAATATTTGAAGAACATCGAATGAACAATTAATAACAAAGCAAACAAGTTTTTTTGAGGGAAGAGGCAACAGGTGACAAATTTTACTCAATTTTTAATGACTTCTCTTCCACTACTATAAGAAAAAAGGTTTGGATTTGTTTTGTTTAGAGTATGCGGAAACTATGAGGTCATTGTTTTTCAGAGTTTTTACTATAGGAAACAGCTGTGGGGACTATACAGACAGAGAACACTGCCCCATTTAGTAGCCCCTCATTGTGACAAGGGTAAAAAGGGACAGGAAAAATCCATCAAACCATATACTATATCAAAACAGAAGTGACCCAGTCAAAGCAAAAGCCTAAAGTACACAAAGGAAGATGTATAACAATACACTGGGAACAAGTATCTATGTTACACCAACTGTTTGGTTTACGGTGTTTGTTCCATGGGCAGATCAGACTAGCCAGCTCCTTTCAACTTAAATTGATTCTTGTACACCTCTTTTTCAAGAATGCTCAGCACTCAACAAATACAGCATTAAAAATGGGTTTGTCTAGGTTTCTAAAAGTTCAAACACAACTAAACTCACCTCTCACCTCCAAAACCATTTTCCACTTTGTTTACCAAATCTTGAAAAGTGCCACCCCAAGCTACCTTGTCTCAAGAACCCTCCATATTATTTTCAACTCTTTCTCCTTCACTCTTCCCCTATAAACCTGCCAAACACTCTCAACTCTTTTTGCAGGGCATATGATGCACATGTTCAAATCAGGAAAGGAGAAAGGGGAAAGGGGAAGGGGGAAAATGGGGGAAAGGAAAAAAAGGGGAGAGGGGAAAATGGAAGAAAAAGGAGGAAGAGAAAAGGAGAAAATGAGAGAAAGGGGGGAAGGGAGAAGGGGGAAGGGAAGGAAAAAGGGGGGAAGGGGAAGGGGAAGAGGAAGGGAGGGGAAGGGAGGGGAAGAGAAGGGAAGGGGGAAGGGGAAAGAGGAAAGGGAGGAGAGAGGAGGGGAGGGGAGGGGAGGGGAGGGGAGGGGAGGGAGGGGAGGGGAGGGGAGGGGAGGGGAGGGGAGGGAAGGGAAGGGAAGGGAAGGGAAGGGAAGGGAAGGGAAGGGAAGGGAAGGGAAGGGAAGGGAAGGGAAGGGAGTAGAGCAGTGCCAGGAATGGCACTCTTCTGCACAGCAACTCATTCTCTGGCTTTATTTGCTCATAAGTCCTGTGTACTGAGACCTGCCGCTCCATCTTCTGATTTCTCCACTGCGCTCTGAAAGTTTAAAGCCTCAAGAGAGGTCTGAGACTTGGCCATCATCAGCACATCCACACTGCTAACAGTCTACTCTGCAAACTGTCCTTAGCTGTGGCTTCCTCACTCAGTGCAGATTAACAGTGTGTACATTCCAAAAACCGGGAATGGGAACTTGATGCAGAATAAGACATAATCACTGCCCACTACACAAGGAACTGGGGAAAAACAAAAACAAAAACAATGGGTTAATAAATCCAAATCCAAATACCCTGGAGTTTCTCTTATTCAAAACATAGGGGTTATCTGGTTCCAGGAAGAATGTATGAATAAATGTTTCTAATCCTGTTATCCTTTGGGGAACAGACAGTTCTTTATTACCTCAGTTTCTTCTTAGTTACTAGTTGATGCAAGCTTTCTCACTGTATCATTACTTGTTTACAATTTTATTGAAGGCTACTGCATTTGTCAATGACAAGCAAGTATTCAGTAGGTATAGTTCTCTGTCTAAAATTAATATAGATACTTAACATTAAAATTCATACAAAATAACTTTTTAACTTGAAAAAATGAAAATTTTAAAGAAGAGCATGAAAGAGAATAAGCAATATTTAATATCAATAGAACTAATGAAACAATGCAAAATTCATAAATGCATCATCAAATGCTAAAGAAGCCTCTGTCCAGAAGCAGGGTGACAGTAAGGTTGGATGAGAACAATAGCATCAGTTAGCACTTGCTGAGCACCGAATGCAGGCCTCCTGCCAGGTTCTTCTCTCATATATTCCAAAACGGGTCAGGAAGTAGATATACTGCCATCTCCACATTACAGATGAGGAAGTGAAGACCAGAGATGCAAGCCTCAAGGTCTCAATGTAAGTAGAAGAGGGGACTAGAACACAGGCCACTATTTCCCTGTCTACACTTAACCACTTACCACACTACACAAACCTTAGTGTAAATCCCACATCACACAAGGCTTACACATGCAAACTACTAAGTTACTAAAGAATGAACTATTTTGAAACATAAAAGGAAAAAGTATCAAAATCTGAGCAGACAGCATAACCAAGTAGGATTTATTCCTGCTGCGAAAGGAAGGTTCCACATACCAAAATAACAAGCAGTGTGCAATACCACACATTACAAAACAGAGGGAAGGGAGGCAGGAGCATCTCAAACTGATACAGAAAGAAACATTAAGGCTTTCAATAAATTAAGGAAGAAAATAAGTAAACAAACCAGCAGAAAAGGATACTTCTTCAAGACAGGAGCAATGTCATCCAACTCTGGGAGCCTGAAAGCAACTCCTCTAAGACCAGGAAATAAGACAAGGATACCACTTTGCAACAAAGGGGGGGGGCCTAAAAATATCAAAATTGGAAAAAAGCCGATCTCTGTTCATGAATGATGTCCCCTTTTATGCAGAAAACTATAGATACTAGGAAAATTCGCTGGAACTAATAAACTAATTAGCAAGGTTGTAGGATACAGAATCAACATGCCAACGTCAATTACATACTTTTATACACTATTAATAAACAATCCAAAAAGAAATTAACACTTCTAGTTATGCAACTGAGAGTGTAGCTCTCAATTCAGCAGCAGAAAACCTGTTTAGTATGTCGAAGATCCTAGATCCCATCCCCAAATCAAAGCTATTCCACTTACAACTGCATCATTTAGAACAAAATGTCTAGAAACAGTTTTAATCAAGGAAGCAGAAAAAGACTGCACTAAAAAGATAAAACACAGCTGAGAGAAATAAAACATGACATAAATAAATGAAATTCTTCCATTTTTGTGGACTGGAAAATTGACAGTATCATTACAATGATACTGCTACCCGACACAGTCCACAGGATGAATGCAACCCCTAACAAAAGTCTAAACTTTTTTTTTCCTCAGAAATAGAAATCCTTAAATTTGCCAGGAGGTGGTGGTGCACGCCTCTAATCCAAGCACTTGGGAGGCAGGGCTGAGTAGATCTCTGTGAGTTCAAGGTCAGCCTGATCTACAGAGCAAGTTCCAGGACAGCCAGGGTGGTACATAGAGAAATCCTGTTCCAAATTAATTAATTAATTAATTAAAATGAATAAATAAATAAATAAAGTCCTTGAGTTCATACAGAATATCAAGAGACTCTAGAAACGGAAAGAACTTGCCAAGGATAAAGGCGAAAGTATCACAACAGGTTTCCAAGCTTACGACTAAAGTGACCAAAACAGTGGGACACTGACATCAAGACAAACACAACAGAGGCAAATCAAGCTTAGTTTTTTGACAATGATGAGGAAAAGATAGTCTACCTCTACTTGTGTCTCAAATCCAGCCCCATCTTTCACCAGGCCCATCACAAACGTCAACTGACTAGTCTTCAAATTTCTACTCTGTTCACCATTTAGCACCACGAATGAGCATTTCATGTTTGAACACACTCATGCAAGAATACTTAGAAACCAGTAGCAGCTAGCCTTCGCTCAGAATGAAACCTAAGTATTTCACCTTGGCCTACAAGACCCAGTGAGACCTACCCTTTACAGCCTTGTCTGCCCCACTCTCCCGCCTCCTCCCTGTATCGCAAACAAGGCCTGTCAGACCTCCAGGTCTTTCCAATAATACAGCCTTTTGAGTCCATTTTGTTCCCAACCCATCTGGCCAAATTCATTACTCTCACTCATGTACCTTATCTTTCTCTTAGTTCTTAGGATTTACAATTTCTTATTTGTCAGTGTTCACTAGCTGATATCCACCTTCTCTCTGACAAGTTCTGAGAAGGGACTATGTTGCCTGTGCCTTCTTATTTTACCACTGCTGTATCAATGTGTTTAAACACTACATACCCAAAGCCTAGCTAGTACAGTGTTAGGAACTTCAGTTTGTAGACATGTTAACTGCTTACAGTGCAGCTTACAATCCAGTCCTCTGAACTGCTACTGAACCTTCCATTAGAATTCAAAATCGCTTCCTTATAAACAGATGAGTCCTCTGAGGGCAACAACTTTGTTCCATAACCTTTACATTAAACCCTCTATTACCAACCTCTCACCTCAGCTACTAGCTCCTTTAAACACAATAATTGAGCAGACATAGTGTGATTTAAGTCGGATGCCACGTTTTAAACATGACCCCCAAGGCTCCTGTTTTTGAAATGCAAATCCCCATTACAAATACTGAGACCTTTAAGAGGCAATTGGGCATGAGGACCCTGCCCTCAAGAATGGATAAACATCATTATCAGAGGAGTAGGTCCCTGATTAAAAAGACCAAGTTACATCCCATTCTTACCTTCTTTCCTTAACACCCCAAAACTCACAAATTCTCAGTCTCCTGCCATAGGATGATGGAAGAAGCCCTTTGCCAGGTGTGGGTCTCTCAACAGCAATTCCCAGTCTCCAGAATTTTAATAAATTTCTTTAGAAATCACCCAGTCTGTGGTATTACAATAGCAAAAAGAACCAGAACATCAGCAAACATGGAGTTCTACAATTGTCTGTGTATTTTATTCTCCAAGTAGCCTTCCTAGACAATTTCTTTCTCACTTTCTGCACCTGGTAAGACATGACACACATTAGCTCATGCATTTAAAGAGTCAGAAAGGGTTGTTTTTAAGCAAGATCTCTCAAAGTACCTAAGCCTCAGGAGCAATGGCATACATTCAAAGCTGGAAGCAGATGACCTTATTTTCTCTGTAATTCTGTACCAGTCTCAGAGGGAAAAAATGCTGCTTGTCTCAGCATGTCCACCAGGCCTGTTCAAGTGCTCTGCTGAGACCTGTCATGCCAGTGGCTGAGCTGATAAGGCCACTCCAGGCCCAAGACTCGTGTTTTGGCTCCTGCAAACTTGGAAGGAGCTGCAGAGCACTTCCATCAGCAGATCACTGCCCTTTGAGAGCATGGTTTGAAAACTGAGGCTACAAAACTTATCTATCTTAGCTGCAAGTGCCCATCTGTCTTTTTTTTTTTCACTTGTTACTAAGAGCACTGAGTACTAGAAATCAAAAGGCAATTCATAAGAACCGGAACACTTAAGCTCCTGGTAAAATTAAAGCAATATGTTGGTTTCCCCTAAAAACACTAGAACGAGTATTCAGATTTTAAAACCATTTATTTACTTTACTGTTTTATAAAGAAAGTTGCTGACACATGGGTTGAGTCTAAGTTTTACCCTTGTGAGCAAACTCGTGCACACGCATGCACAAACACCAAGCTACAAGGTAAACAGGCTAGAGACTGGGAAAGTTAGGGAAATCTGTGCTGAAAACAGACAAAATGCTTCTCCACCTCACCAATGACATCTTGGGCTAAATCATGGGGGGGAGGGAGGTGATCACACTGCAGTATACAGAATTCCCAAAATCTATCCCCAGATGCCAACAGCACCCTCGCCCCATGCGGTATAACAACCAAGTATGTCTCCAAACACAGACAAATGTACCAGGGGATTAGCGGCATGTGGCACAGAAAAAGGTAACAATGCTCTGACTGCAAACCAACATTCTAAGAGCATGAAAAGATATGTGTACCAAAAAAAAAAAAAAAAAAAAAAGATGCAGAATGAACCTAGAGAAATTTCTTGAAGTATATCAAAGTTGGGCCAGTCAATTTGTCATTCTAGCAAATGAAAACACAACTTTCACAACCATAGTCCAAACCAGAAGCAAAGTAAAATAAACAAACATATTTGACTGGCAAGTGCCTTAAGCACAAATCAATGTGGTTAGGAGGAGGTAGAAGGAGGAACTCTAACTGAAAACTTACAGAGAAATATGACTAACCTGGAAGATAAAACATGATAAAAATCACAGTCAACTCCACAGTGAATGCTTGCTCTTCTAGACTTTAAGGCAAAATCAAGAAGGCCAATTGATTCTAACCACTGCTGGCTCCAGTCAAGTGGTGGCTGCCTGGAGCCAAGAACTGAGCAGGACTCTTGAGATTCCGTGAGCTACTTGAATATGAAAAATACACAAATGATCGATGCTGGCCACAAACAGGCATCCATCTTCAACTTTCCTTATACCCAAAATAATATTCAGTAAAAAAAGGAAGGAGGAAACCAGTCCTCCACAGAGAACAACAGACAAAACGAGGGGGAAAGAGGGAAGAGGCAAAAGAAAGGAGGGAGTAAAGAGACAGAAATCCTATCACTCTCCTACTGTATCAGCTCTGGTTCCCAATGTTCAGAAGCTAAAGTCCAAATCAGCCCACAAAGCCCTTCATGATTTCTTTAAACATGCTTGTCCAAAGTGGTCTGCACCACTACAGCTAGCCATGGTGCAACCAACTACTAATGTCTCACTATTTCCTCAAAGTATTTGCAATTTCACACTAGCCCTTATCACTTCCTGGCCCAGGAAAGTGTGCCTCCTTTTCTGTGATGTCCTCTCATCAGTTCCAAAAACAGCCTTTAGATAGGCGGCAGCCCCAGCACTTGGAAGCTTGTCAGAAAAGCAGACTGTGAGGCCCCACTCCAACAAATTGGAATCGGCTTTATTACAAGATCCTCAAGTGAGCTATAAATGTGAGTCGAGTCGAGTACAAGTTCAAGTACAATATGAGCTCTCAGTGAACCTAAGTCCCTCTGGATTCAACCCCTCATTGCGAGTTTCTGACCCATGGTCAATGAGGTACTTGGGAGAGCTGTCTAAGAGGAATCTTCTATATTAAAGCAGGAAACCCAAACACCTGCTTCTAGCATTTGTGGCAGCTGACACAGGTAGTCAGTCAGTGACGTGTTAGCAGAAGCCTGATGGGGGCCCCTAAGAGAACAGTTATTTCTCTCATAACTTCCTGTCTTCCTACTAGAGCACAAGGTGCAGCAGGTGTCGCTGTCAGGCAACCATGAGGTGACAAACACGAGACTAAAATCCCAGCAACACTAAAGACAACAGAGTGGAAACAGGATGGCCTGGGTTAGCACTGGGTTAGCAATATAAATACAGTGAAGCCTCTGGAACACCACAGAACCACCAGATTACCGTGTCAGCCTGTTCAACATGTCTACTTCCCGGCACTCTCATTAGGGAATGCTCCTTCTGATCTTGAATGCATTTCCATCTGAGTAAACTCTTAGTAAACGGGAGGTGAATTAATGAATACACAGCAAACTCTACTGAAGGTTCAGAAGTCTATAGTGTTTCAAAAAACGAGGACTCCAAGAATGTGTTCAACTTTGCCAAATAAGCCTCTAAAGTCTCTATTCTTCTAGAAGTATTGACCCATTTCTGTTGGTAGCTTAATGGATGTAAAAGTGAGCACAACCTCATAAAAAGCAATGGGAACAACCTCGAAGAATATACTCAACTTTGCCAAAGTATGCCTATCAATCAGTCCTGAACATCTAGAATTACTAACCTATTTCTGCTCGCTCACAGCTTAATGGAAAAGCAACTGCAATGTTTACATGCTAAGATGCTGATATACCAAAAAACTGTAAACTTCACACTAGAATCCCGCCTTGAAAACTCCCCACTGTTGTGGCTGCTCACAGGTAACTCTAAGCAAAGGAGAAGAGTCCAATAAAAATAGCATTCTCCTAGTTTCTTACTTTGAGACCCCTAACATGAATCTTTGTTTTTCCAGTCCTTATTTCAGACTAATATTCCCATTCAAAATCTCAAGATCAAACAGCAACACACTTTTTCTTTTGAAGCAATATAAGCAAAAAAATGGTTAAAAGGAGTGGCATACAAAAGCAGTGTTGCTCCTTAGCAAAAAGGCAGGGTCTACCCAAAGCAGTCCTCGGCTACATCATCATTAGGTCCTGCGATCCAATCAGTACTTAGAGAAATGTATTTTAGAAAGAAACTTGATAGCACCAATAGAAAACCAGTACCACTTGCCATAAATAGAAAACAAATAAAAAAATCCAATAAAAGCGTAACCTTATTAAATTTAGCTCCTGTTGGGCTGACAAGATGGCTGGGCCGGGAAACATGACAACCTGAGTTCAAGCCCCAGAGCCCACAACTAGGTGGGAAAACTGACTCCACAAACTGTCCTCTGACCCCCACACAAATGTGGCACAGAAACAAAGTATTTTTTTTTAGTAAACAATGCTGTTCACCAAAGTTTTTCAACTTGAACCTTGTTTTCTTACTTAAAAAGAGGGGGGTGGGAAGGTTGATCCCAGCACACAGGAGGCTGTCGGGAAGAGCTGAAAGTCAGCCTTGGACTAAGTAGCAAGACCGTCTCAAAGAATAACGAAGGTTGGTAGAACATGAGGGTGCCAGATATAGGAAGAAAAAAAAACAGAGCTAAAAATCAAACTGAGGTGTTCTCCCAAGCACGAGAGATGAGAAAAGGAATAAAAAGAAACTGATTTTTTTTCCTTGTTCGACTCTAGCAACTCTCATACCCACGGCCCACCTCGAAGTATCCTCTCTACAGTCTCCAGTCATCTCCTTGCTCAACGTGCAGTAAGACCCCACTCCTTAGGACCGCCCAAATGACCCTCACCATCCGGACCTTGCAAACTCTGCTCTCCAAGCCTTTTTATCCTCTCTCCACGCGGACAGCTCCACCAGCAGCTGCAAACCAGGGCCACGACCACCTCCCCCATCCGTTACGTCATCAGGTTCTGCCTCCTTCAAAGTACTAGCTAACACCTAGTTGATTTTACTTAAGAATAAAAATAGAGCACTGTGTGTGTAGGGTCCTAGACACAGCTGAAGCACTTTACCTATCAGGTTGAACCCCCTAAAAGTGCCCCAACTGAGTAATTTCATAGTGTCCAATGGAGCCTGTCAACTTGCTGGGAGTAGGTACCAGGAAAACAGGGAGCAGAAACAGGTTCGGTTTGCTAGGAGAGAAGCAGCCGGATTCGAACCCTGCTGGATGCTCTCCCACCAATACCCGCTCCAAAAACTGCAGTTTACAAGAAGGCAGGGTCTTGCCCCTGGTAATATCCATCCCCAAGGCGGATGATGGGAGCTGGCGCCTGTGTTCTGGGGCGCTCGAAGACAGGCTGAATGGTGGGAGGAACGCGTTCCTTTGTCATCTGGGTTATCTTCCAGAACTCTCTGAGCATCCAGCGCAGAAATCCTCCCGGCCCCGAAGAGGAGGAGCCCGTGAAGCGCCCGCGCTCCAGAGCCACCGGGGCTCACCTTGAAGTCTCGGCTGTGCTGCGGGGTGTACTCCAGCGTCCAGAGCGCCCGCACCAGGTGCGCCAGCTGCTCGGTGACCTCGCCCTGACCGTGCGGGCCGCGACCCGCCGGCTGCTCCGGTTCAGGCGACGGCTCCGGGCGGCCCAGCCGGTACTGGCCCAGGGCCAGGTACTCGGCGAAGAGCTCGGTGTTGCTGAGGCACTGCAGCGTGGCGTTCATGAAGCACGTGTTGCCGTGGTTGCGGAGCCCCGCCACGCCGGGCACCGGCTCGGAAGCGCAGGCGGGCGGAGCGGGCGAGGCGGGCGGCGGCGGGCACGGCGGCGGCGTAGGCGCGGAGGCCGGCCCGGGCGGGAAGCAGCTGCGGAGGCCGCCGCGGTCCGGGGCGGCGCCCTCGGAGCTGAGGTGCGAGAGCGTGGACAGCGTCTTGAGGACGCGGCTCATGAAGCTGCCCACCGAGCGCGCCGACGAAGGCGACGAGGGCGCGGCCGGTCCAGGGCCCCCAGCGCCGCCGCCGCCCCCGGCGCGGCCGCTCCGGAACAGCCGCTTGCTGAACGAGCGCTTCTCCTTCCCGCCCGCCGCCACGGGCGGCCCGGGCCCGGGCGCCGTTACCTTGGACATGGCGGGAGCTGCCGACGCTCATCACCGCGCCTGTCCGCCCGGACCGCGACCCCGCCACGGCCGCCGCCTCATCCCGCCGCCCGCGCCTCACCCGGCCCGGGGGGGGCTTTGCGCCCCACACCACCTCAGAGCGCAGCGGAGAGAGCGAGCTAGAGAGCGGCGGCCGAGGGGCGCGCGTGCGCGCGCGGCCGCCCAAGGAGCGGCTCACGTGACCCGCCCGACTCGCAGCCCCGCCCCACGCCGAAGCTGCGCCGCCGCCATGTTGACTGTGGGAATAGTACTGTCCCTGCATCCTGACCCTAAGACTCTAGGCTCCGGGCGTGGTACTGCGGCGTGAAGCCCAAGACTGGCCATGTTTAGTGTGGGCAGGCGCTGGGTGGTGGATTTTAGGGGTGGGTCTCTGTCTTCGCTCATCAAATGAAAGAGATCTAGGGAAAAGTATGGAAATCACACTGCTCCTTACCAGGTAGTGAAAGAGCTCATGGACGTAACTTTGTCTTGTCCTAGGCAAGTTAACCCACCTGGCCCCCGAGAGACTGCCGCGTATCACCCGAACGCGGTCACGGAGCCTGGCGCATTCTGGTGGTTTTTCTTCCAGGATGTACATTGGGATTCCAGCAAACCAGTATTGCCAGGCTTGCCTTACTGAAAAGTTTTATTAAAAAAACAAAATCAAAACAGCCTTTAAATCCACTGAACTCTCCCATTATTCACTCACTCACTCATTCATTCATTCGTTCGTTCATTCAATAAATAGCTACTGAACACTTACTGTGTGTTCCGGATACTATAGGAAAGAAACTAACTGGGTTTCTGCTTGCCTTTCTACAATTTACACTCTCGACGGACACTCATTCATAATAACATCTATCTTTTACACGATACGTCAATCATGGAATACCTTCTGTAATCTTCAGTTCAGTGCTTTTGATATTTCAACCCAAGTTTGATTCAAAACCTTGACATTGGTACACTATTGCAGAGAAAATGACCAAAGATCCTGGCGACCAGGTCATGCTTCATGTGACTTGGGAATACAAGAACGGTTGTGGACAGTGGCAAGCTGCTAATTAACATTCCTCTAAAGGGGTGGCGGCCACTCACCTCCAGTCAGTTGTTCACGTGTGAGAATGAGGGCTCGGTGTTGCCAGATCATCTGATTTTTAGAGAGGAGCTGGGAATTCTATTTTTAAATGTTGGTTCAGTTTGAAAAAGAAAAAAAATAGTACGTGGGAGAACAGTGTGCATTAAGGCTACCTTTACTCAAAACCCACTGGCTTCTGACCTTCTCTTTGTATGTTCTCTTTGCTGAGAGTTTAGCCTGTAACCTGCTTACTGCAAAATGAAGATACTAGGAAAGAAAGCCCATGACATTTTAAAAACAGAAAGGCCACCCTATACCCATTTCAAAGTAAGTACTTTTACCCAATAGTAAGTATGATAACTTATAATGACGTTCTTGGTTTGCTCTGAACGGGCTCGAACCAGTTCCAGTTCTACCTCCTAATCAAAGCCTTAACTGTGCCTCAAGCTCCTTGCAACATCAGAAAGGAAGTCATCTGAGCATGAGAGAAGCTGAAGTCCATGGTCCTTCACCTGTGCATACACACTCGCTGCTCCTAGGGATTTGATCCTGGCTAGGAACCTTTGCCCAAGCTGATCCACCGGCTTCAGGTAGCTTTCCCTGAACGTCCTCACTTAGTTTATCTCTCCTCGTCCCTTCAATCTTGCCTTTGGTACGAACTCCTCCTGGAGGTATCATTTCTGCAGACTCTCTTAGTACTTTCTGGCCATGGCATTAACTTGACCCTATTGGAATTCAGCATATAATAAGTCACTATCTTAATTACTGTTCTGTCGCTGTGAAGAGACACCATGACTAAGGCAACTTATTTTTTTAAAAAAAGTATTTAATTGGGGGCTTGCTTACAGTTTCAGAGACTTGGTCCATGATCATCATTGTAGGAAGCATGATGGCAGGCAGGCAGGCATGAGGCTGAAGCAGTAGCTGAGAGCTTACGTCTTATCCAAAAGTTGGAGTCAGAGTGTGTGTGCAGAGAGAGAGAGAGAGAGAGAGAGAGAGAGAGAGAGAGAGAGAGAGAGAGAGAGAGAGAGAGAGAGAGAGACCCAGACAGAGTGAAAGACATAAAAGGGCCAAGCTTAACATAGGCTTTTGAAAACTCAAAGCTCACTCTCAGTGATACACCTCCTCTAACAAGAAAACATCTCCTAATTCTTACCAAAATCCAAAACAGTTCCACTATTTAGGACCCAAGCATTAAAATATATAAACTTATGGGGATCATCTTGGTTCACGCCAACACAGTCACTTTCAGTGTGCTGTAGGCTCAGTCCACAAGACCTCAGCCATCTTACTCTCTCGGGATGCTCAGTTACGATCACTTATTCTACAGAGTCTATCCAAATTACAACTGAACTCCTGGCGGGATACCTGAGAACTGCCTTTCCAAGCTCCTCCTAGAAGGAGGCATATTGGTCCTCAGGGACCCCCAAACCATCCAATCCTGGCTTGTCCAGAACAGGCTTTGCAGAGTCCCTTGTTGGACAACAAATCTGTTGTTTTTCTTTTTCTTCTTAGATTTTATCTATTTTTATGTTCATGAATGTTTTGCCTGAATGTATGTCTGTGTATCACGTATGCATAGTGTACTGGAAGGCCAGAAGAAGCCATCAGATTCCCTGAGACTGGAGTCACACACATTAGCTGCCCTGTGGGTACTGGGAATTGAATCCAGGTCCTCTGGAAAAGCAGCCAGCGCTCTTAACTACTGAGCCATCTCTCAGTCCAATATGTCCATTCTTTAAGATTTATTGGAAACAACTTTCCATGATAAATATCCCACTGTCCCTCCCTTACACTTAAGCTAGGGAAACACAAATGAGAAGCAAGAGCACAGTGGGGCATATTCTTGCCTACACTTTATTTATTTTTGCAACTATCCCTATGCTGAGACTCGGGTCAAGGAACTTGCGCACTTCATATGCTGTCAAGTCTACCTTGGAGCAGGCTTATCTGGAAAATGATGAACAGAGAACACAGTTTTATCATCTTTATCACACTGGCAACCTTAATAAGAAAGAACCCAGATGGCATCACCATTCTGGGGAGCCAGAAGGCCAGGTTTGACAAGTTAACACTATTTAACACTGGAGAGATTTGGGAGAACCTCTGTTTCTTTGAGAATCAGCTTTTCATCTCTGAAACGGATTAATGCCTATCTTCACATTTGTGTTGATATTCACATATTTGGTAATGTATTAAAATGTCACGTTCTCTGCTAAGTAGACAGGTAGGCAGCAATTTGTTTGTTTGTTTGTTTGTTTTGTTTTTTCGAGACAGGGTTTCTCTGTGTTGCTTTGGAACTAGCTTTTGTAGACCAAGCCAGCCTCGAACTCACAGAGATCCGCCTGCCTCTGCCTCCTGAGTGCTGGGATTAAAGGCGTGTGCCACCACCGCCTGGCAAATGAAAAGAAGTGTGATGATCTTAGCTGGCATATTAATGTGCTTTTGTTTGTACAAATGAGGCTGGATACAAGCTGGGCTTTTAGCTCTTCAACACTCAAACTGACTTCCAGTTTGGAAGGGACACAAAATTAGGGGAGAGAACTCAAGCTTCCATTGTGAAAAGAGAGCAGGGTTTGGAGAGACCAACTTCTTCCCGCCCTACTTCCCTACTAGCTAGAACCAGGAATAATAATAATAAAGACCAACCAGATGTGCGTCTCTGGGCTTAGACTCTGAAAGTATAGAAAGAAACAGGGTTAGCTGGAGATAATGCTTCAGATCACTAAACCCCACAGGTATGTGTTCAGCAGTGGGGCATCAGTGAGGGATAAGGCCAGGCATCGCTGCAGCCAGTGTCCTGCTGGCTACATTAGTGACAAGTTCTTACTGGTGTCTGCCTCCCTGAGTTTCTGCCCAAGCCTGTTTCTCCAGCTCTGTTTTCACTGTGAGCTAACCTGATAGGCTTCCTATAAATTCCTTTATTGCTGAAACCGACTGGTGTCAGTTTCTTTTGTCTGTAATCAAGAAAATGACCGGCAGTACCTTTTAATTAGCAGTTCTTATATTTATATTGCTGTGAGTTACCTACATGCATTCGCAGCTTTCTTTCCTTTGGTAAGTGTTGGCTGACAACAGCAATTTGCATATGAATTGTCGTTATTGATACTTCAGTTTTTTGAGACAGTGTCTCACACTGTAGCCTAGGGTAGCCTGGACTTCATGGTGATCCTCCTGTCTCAACTACCTGAGTACTGGAATTACAGACCTGTGTCACCTGCTTAGAATTGCTTCATTCTTTGTCTATGCTGTATCATTTAGCTACCTTACAACCATGTTTATAGTGTTTCCATACCACATATAATAGTTTAATATTTTATATATTCAAATGGGTCAATCTCTTCTATAAAGATAATTTTTTATCATGCTTAGACAAACAGCTTTCCCCTGCCCCAAGATCACAGGGATAGTAATGTGTACTCCATTTAGTTTTCTTATGAGGCATTCCCCTCCACTTTAATGTTAAAATTTCTGATATTTGTGTACATGTGTGCATCTCTTTCTCTCTCTCGCTGTGTGAGTGTGTGTGTGTGTGTGTGTGTGTGTGTGTGTAAAATGAGATAGGGATCTACTATGATTTAAATTACTTATGACTTTCCAAAACTCATGTTGAAGTTAGGTTTCAGCAAGGCTTTATTGGGAAGCAGGACCCAATGGGAAGGGTCTGGATTGTAGGCGCCCACACAGGGATTGAGGACTTTCTCAGGTGAGCTCCTACTTGCTCTTATGACTCTGAATTAGTTACCATGACAGCAGGTTGTTATAAAAACAAGTTCAGACTCTCCAGCTTCCTTGGATTTCTCTTCCACAACCCACTTGCTCTTCTGCTTTCTGTACCAAGTCGAAGCAAGGGAAGAGCCCCACTAGAGACTAACAACGTATCTCAGACGTTCCAGGCTTCGGCAGAGCCCAAGGCTGTGGCTTAGGCCGTGAAGACCTGGGTTCTATCCCCAGTGCCCCTAAAGCAGGGATGTGACACAGCACACACCTGCAATCCCAAAACTGGGGAGGTGGCCACAGAAGGATCAAAAGTTCAAGATCACCTTCCACTACACAGTAAGTTCAAGGGCAGACTGAGATGGATCCTGATTCAAAACAATCAAAATAAGTCTCTTTTCTTTGTAATTTACCCAGACTCAAATGTTCTGTTAAAACAACAGAAAAATTCTCAGACGAAACCTGACTTTTCCTCTATCCCACATGGCTCAGCACCATTTCAAAGAGAATGACATAATTCCCGCCATTGCTTCAAAACTCACCCTCCGTTTCACTTCAACTCTGTTTGCTTTTGGAGTCTTAGGGGAAGATGTTATATTTTGTCAACTCTATATTTCAGAGAAATATAGATTTAGAAATATTAAAATATTTGCTAGGTCATCTTCCCCTAGTATTAGCAATTTGCTTAGCCTCTCAAATAAACGTAATCCTTTGGGGCCTAAGTTATATAGATTAATTTAGGAGGAAGTCACATCATGCAGTTTTTAACTTATCCGAAATTGAAGTTTCTGTCTTTTTAAAACCATTCAGAAGGAAGAGAAGGATGCGGCTCAATGGTGGAGCAATCACCCAGGATGTGCAATGCTCTAAGCTCCTTCTTCTTTTCCTTAATATTTTTTGCAATACATATATATATATGGTGTGCATGCCTGTATACATTTTTGCTTGTACTTGGACACACATGTGTGCAATTGCACATGCTCATGCATGTGGAGACTGACGTTGAATGTTCTCTTCAGTCACTCTCCACCCTGTTCACTGAGGTAGTATCTCAGCTCATGACATGACAAGTCTAACGATCAGCTTGCTCCTGAGACCCCCCCCCCATCTCTCCCTTCCTTGCATCAGATTTAGAAATAGGCCGGCATGCCCACTCGGCATTTATGTGGGCTCCGAGGACCTTAATTCTGATCTTCAAATGTGCACAGCAAGTGCTTCGCCTCCTGAGCCATCTCCTCAGCCCAGCCCTGAGTGCAAGCCCCAGCACTTCCAAAACAATTAGTTAAAAAAAATTAGAAAGTTACTAAAGGGGCTTTTCTCCCAGAGACGAGCCTCCTAATAGGTTCCACACAATGTGAATATGTTCCTATTTGTTGCTATTATACACTGGACATTTTTGTGCTGTTTGTCAACATTTAAATAGTCACCTTCAGTGAACTTGGGTTCTTTTTCATAATTTTCAGTTGACTCTTGAGTTTTTAGGAATTCATACTAATGCATGAGATAATAATCTTGCCTTTTCTTAAATCCCATTTGTATCTTCCTCTTGTCTAATTGTCTTTCCAGAATTCTGTTTGTAACAATAAAATAAAGTAGAAAAGCGTTCATTGTTTCTGTCATTAATGGCTATGCTCCCAGCACCTCACCATTAAGCTCGGGCTGTTCTTGGGCTTGAGATATATATTATTTATTGCATTAAAATGGTATCCATTTATTCCTACTCAGAAAGGGTCATTATCAAAAATGGTCTTGAACTTCATCAAACACCTTCTGTGTGCCTACAAAAATGAGCTTGCACTCCTTCCCTCTTAGGCCTTATCTACCCATCAGAGGGCACAAACAGCAGCTACAATAGCATGCGATGTCCCCCACAGGCTCATGTGTATCTTCTAATACTTGGTCCCCAGCTGGTGGCGTTGCCTTGGTAATTTACAGAACCTTGTGGACAGGAAGCCTAGCTGGTGATGTAGGGCCCTGGGGGCCCACCATGGCAGTTACAGGTCAGCCTCATTTCTAATCTAATTTTCCACTCTTGATCTGCCAAAATAAGAAGAAGCTAACCCACAAGTTCCCCATGCAGCAGCTGGAGCCGCAGCCCAGGCACCATGCCTGCAATGACAAACTGTATCCCACAATCCCTGGGCCTCGTCCCAGCAACGAGAAAAGTAACTAACACAGGAACAGTTTAAGATGCTTTTGCTAATGTGGGCTTGGGATTCCACTGGAAGAGTGTCAGAAAGGCTTGAGAATAGGTTTGCAAATCCAAAGAAGAAAACATAGGTAGGACCCAGCTCTAGAAAATGCTGCTTAAGATGTCATTGTTGAGCAATAAAGTTGATTCCCCCCAAGACCAGTACTGTCATTAGAGTGAAGTCACACTGCTGGACTCTGCTGCCACCATAAATACCCTTGAATAACCTGTCATTGTCTTTGGACTCTTCCTGCCACAGCCTCATCACGATAGCCCAAGGGAGACATCTGTTTGGACAGTAGCGCTTAGGTCTGGTCCCTAGCAGCTGGTACTTAGAGAAGGGAGCTTCACCTCCCTGCAGCCATCACTAGAATGAGAAATGGCCCCCCACCTCCAGTGAGGCTCCCCCGAAAGGAAGATTACTCAGTGCTGGAAAAGCAAAACTGACAAACGCCTACTACATCTCATGTAGGGTGCCTTATTGATAATATTAAATACATTACTTTATCGTTTTATCATAATTTTAAGTTCATATAAGAAAGCCAGTGTAGGCTGAAGATATTTCCACAGATTGGGTGATAAAATATGCACATGCGCAGGCACACACACACACACACACACACACACACACACACACACGTGAGGGGGGCTTTTTTCATGTCTGTGAGTAACTATGGAGGGCTGTCTATCTGTCTACTGTCCTTGGCAAGTTTTACTCAGATTTGCTAGTTCTTTTTAAGCAACTGTGAAGAATTCCTATTTTCTTCACCTCTAAATCATTTACATGACATGTCTTCAACGACTCTGAGAATTTGCACAATTTATTTGATCAACCTGACAATTCTTTGAAATGCTTTCTAAATTTTTAGCCATTAATACCTTTATATTTAAATTTTCCTTCTCCTTCTAGGTTAATTTTAGTCCTTTCATTTTTTTCTAGAAAAATGTCCCAGATTTTTCAATTCATTAGTGAAATCTTACAAAGAATTATTATTATTATTATTATTATTATTATTATTATTATTATTGATGTTGTTGTTATGCCACCTCTACTGACCCAAGGCACAAGCATGGAGTTGAACACCTTCCTCCACTGGAGTTCTCCCTGCTGTCCTCAGTTCATGGGCTTCTCTTTCCAAGTCATGCCCTAAGCCTCACATTGCAGCTGAGATGGCTATTGTCCCTGTCATCCTCTGGGAGCCTTCTGACTTTTCTTTATCTCTGGACTCCAGCTTCTGCATGCTTTGCTTCCTTCTGATAGCCAAACATATCTCTCTCTTCTGAGTGTTGCCTGTTGGCTGCTAGCAAGCTAGGGGAAAGTGCGCACAGGGAGCCAAAAGATACTCGTCTTCTGGGGATTCCCAGCCAATGAATGTTGGGTGCAGGGGTGTGAAGCCATCTACATTACCTCCAGCTGAGACAAGTTCAGAGGGATGGCACATATTCCAGAGCTCTCTTCATGGTTAGGATAGAGGGACTCTTTCCAGGACCTTGCTCTAATCCCATTTGTCTTAGCTACGGTTTGTATGGCTGTGCACAGACACCAATGACCACAACAACTCTTACCAAGGAAAACATTTCATTGAGGTGACAGGTTACTGTTTAGAAGTTTAGTCCATTATCATCATGGTGGGAAGCGTGGCAGCACACAGGAAGGCATAGTGCTAGAGAGGTAGCTGAGAGTTCTACATCAGGCAGCAGTAAGAGAGAGTGACATGGTGCCAATCCCCAGTGACACACTTCCTCCAACAAGGCCATACGTACTCCATTAGAGCCACACCTCCCAATAATGCAACTCCCTTCTATGAGCCTATAGGGGTAATTTTCATTCAAAAATATCACACCCAACTTCACTTGACTTCTTTCTTGACCTTCTCCTGCTCCCTCCTTGTTAGATCTTGGATCTGGAATGACCTCCACAGAAGCACCGACCATGTGTTGGGGGTTGGCTCTCCGCTTGGCACTATTGGTAAATGGTTAAGCCTTTAAGAGGCATAACCAGGTGGAAGTGTTTATGTAAGTGGGCGCTTTCTGTTGAAGAAATCTGTAGGATTCCAGAGTCTCCACACCCCATCCCCTCTTCTAGTTACCACAAGGTGAGCAGTGAAGTTTTCTACACCATGCACTCCCTGTCTTCATGTGTTTCGCTATAAGGACCAACAGTCATGGACTGAAACTTCGTAAACTGTAAGCCCGAATAAACCTTTCATCTTTTATATTGATTAGTTCAGGTAATTTGCTACAGCACTGGAAAGTTAATATGGCCTCTTAGTAGTACCCTCTGAGAACTCTTCCTTAGCTAATCACTTGCATTAAGAATTCTCAGCTCAATGTCTGATTACAGAAAACAAGTCTACGACAAATATGATTTAATTTAGTCCTTGTAAGTGGGCATACTGGCTAACAAATTACACCAGGATGTTGTGGCATCTGGATACAATCACAGACATTAAAGAATGAAATCCTGAAGCATACATGAGAGTAATAATTCATTTGGGAGGTGCTGTGGTCTGAATGGGTTTGCACCTCCAAAATTCATGATCTGCAGTTTTTATTGCATCTTTATTGGTGTTATTATGATGGCACAACACACATGTGGAAGTCAGAGGACAACTTGTAGAAGCAGGTTCTTTCCTTGCACCATGTGGGTCTGAGGAATTGAACTCAGGTCATCAGGCTTGGTGGCGAGCACCTTTACCTACTGAGACATCTTGCCAGCCCATATTTGAAACCATAATTTCCAACGTGATGGCATTAGGAGGTGGAATCTTTGGGAGAAGATTGGATCATGGGAAATTTCCAAGAGAAACCCTTCACTCCTTCTGCCATGGGAAGATAACCTCTGTGAACCTAAGAACCGGCCCTTAGCAGGTACAAAGTCTACGAGCGCTCTGACCTTGGAATTCCCAGAATCCAGGGTTCTCAGGAATAAATGTGTGTTGTTTCACATTGTCTATAGCAGCTGAGCCAGACTAAGATGAGGAAGATAACCCACACTCATTCAGAAAGTAGTGTTCAATTTTAGTAATATTTCAATGTAGGAAAGAGAAGAAACTGTTTGTCTATCTGAGTTTTGAAGGATATATAGGAGTCTGCCAGCCAGGAAAGGCAGTGTGCAGCTGAAACGTGAGAAGCAAAAGCCAAATGGACAGAAGCTCGCAGTTGTGAATAGCATGCGGCTGATGTGCTTTGGGAGTAGATGTAGAGGAGGAACCTGGGAGCCAAACAACTCAGAAAGGTGGTGATGCAAGAGAGCAAAGTCGAGCCTAAGCAAGATGGTGTTCTTGCACCGGAGACAGAGCTGGGAGTACAAGACTGAAACCACTTGGTAAGCACGGGAGGGATGAAGGGAACCCCAAGAGGACAGCATCAGCCGGGCGGTGGTGGTGCATGACTTTAATCCCAGCACTCGGGAGGGCAGAGGCAGGTGGATCTCTGTGAGTTCAAGACTGGCCTGATCTACAAGAGGACAGCATCACTGTGTAATGACACAGGCTTGGTGTGTCAAGGAAATTCAATTTAAGGTGGTTCCAAGACAAGAATTAAGTTGGGGAGGGGGAATATGCCTTTTTTGTTAGTTAATTAATTAATCTGGAGATGGAGAACTAGCAGTGTCTCACTGTGTGGCCCAGGCTAATATCCTACTGACAATTCCTCCTGCCTCTTCCTCCCAAGTGCTAGGATAAGCAAGCACCAAACACCTGGCCATTCATTTCCTTTGGATAAGAAAATCTTTCATCGGTGCTTGTAGATTTTGTAGACTTTCTCAGCACTCACACACACCTTTCTGTGCTTTGTTGTGGTTGTTGTTGTTATTTAACATAAACGGAGTGACCCTCAAGTTCAGAATCTTCTGCAGGCTACAGTATTGGGAAACTGTGTTTCCCAATAAACACGCCTGCTGAGAACCCTTGACTCTCCTCTATCAAGAGCTGGAGCCCATAGCCCCTCCTTTTTGATACTGGGTGAGCTTTTATGGCTGCCCCAACTAATAAGTTCATGGAAGAGGTAGTGTGTGACTTCTGAAGCCAGAGCACAAAGATATCTGCATATGTTCCATTTGGCTTGGTCTCAGCGAGTTCACCCATGGGACCTGGTAGCCATACGGTAAAGGAGCCCAGACTACACTGAGAGACTCACGTGGAAAGGAGCCAAACCTAACATTCTGGCTCATCACCAGCTGCCAACCCACACTGACCCCTCCAGCCACGTGGGCAGTCAGTCCTGGAAGGGGACCCTTCAGCTCTGTCATTACATGCTGAGTAGGGCAGAGAGCCACACTCCTAGCCAAAGACTTCTTACATTGCAGGCTCATGAACATAGAGATGATCCTGTTGTTTTAGCCTCTTAAGTTTGAGAGTAACTTGAGATTTAGGGTTAGATAATATGAACAGGCATCTATATAGTTGGTAGTGGTGGTGGTAATGATGGTGGTTCTCATTTTATTTTGCCTGGCTATATGTCTGTGATCCACATCCCTTGGAGGCCAGTGGAGGGCATTGGATCCCCTGGAAATGGAGTTTATGGACACTTGTGAGCCACCATGTGGACACCGGACATGGAACCCGAGTCTTCTCGCCAGCCCACAGTGAGAGTTCTTAACCACTGAGCCACCTCTCCAACCCTTCGTTGTCGTTTTGCTATGCCAAAGATGGAACCCAGGACTTTGTGCATCCCGGGAAAGTGCTGTAAGAGATTTTAATTGCGTTCTTTCGTGTTCCTCTATCCATTTTTACTTTTGTCCTCTATTTATAGCTAGATCAGTTTGCTACTTGCTGCAGTCTTATGAAATTACCTTTTAAAATACGTTTATTCCTGTGATGTGAATTAGAGTTTATGACTCATTGCCAAAAGGGAGACAGAATAGCTTGACAATAAGACCCTGGCAGACCCTGCCTGAGTAAAGAGAGCAAGGTTCACATGGATAGCCAAAGGGACTGTGCTATCAAGGGTACCTACCCTTCAGGACATATTGGAGGTGGTACTTCACCTCATTGCTCTTTTCTTTCCCAAACCATGAGCTAGGGCTGATATGAGGAAAATCTACATCTGGAGACTCTCTTTAAAATGCCTGTTGAGGTTAGGAAAACTGAAGACAGCCTGAAAAGCCATCACAGAGTAGAGAAGACCGGGAAACAGAAGAACTCGATGCACCATATTTTCCAGAATAAAACTGAATAAAATATAAATAAAATCTAGACTTTGACTGTTTGTGTTGTGATGTTTTGCATCCCCTAGAGCAGTGATTCTCAACCTTCCTAATGTTGTGACCCTTTAATACAGTTCCTCATGTTGTGGTGACTTCCAGCCATAAAATTATTTCCATTGTTACTTTATAACTGTAATTTTACTACTGTCATGAGTCATAATGTAAATATCTGTGATTTCCAATGGTCTTAAGCAACCCCTGTGAAAGGGTTATTGGACCGCCAAAGGGTCACAACCCACAGATTGAGAACCACTGCCTTAAAGATTCCTGTGTGGGGAAATTTAGTTTTCAGTATGATAGTGCTGAGGTGGTAGAACCTTTAAGAGCCTAGTGGGAGGTCATTGGAGGTTATCTGGGCTTTATGCATTACTGCTTCTCTGGAGAGAATGGGCTGCATCTTGTATGGCTGGACTGTTTCTTTAAGAGCAGTTACCACATATAGCATGCATCCCTTCTTACTTTTCTGCTGTGCTGTGACACAGTCTGCCACCTGCCAATGCACTGCTAGAACTGTCCAAGCCATCAGAACCATGGACTAAATAAACCTCTTTTCTCTGTGCACAATCATTGACCAGCGTCATGTATTCTGTAGTAGCAACTCAAAATACAGTATAATAAATGTTATACTGATGGGAACTTCTTCACCCGTTTAACAAGTGTTCCATGGTACAATGGAATTCCAGTCACATTCTTGATGCTGTGGTGAAACACTCCAACCAAAAGCAACTTAGGGGACTGGGGGGAGACAACTCTTGGTTGTCCATTTGACTACGTTTGGAATTAACTAAAATTCAAAAGGCTGGGCCACCTGGAGGGTGTTTTTCTAGATTAAACCATTTGAAATGGGAAGATCCACTTCTAATACAGATCTTTTGAAGTGGGAAGAACCACCTTTAATATGAACCATCCCTTCTGCTGGCAGCCTATAAAGGCCATGGACGAAGGAAGCTTTCTCTCTTTGCCTGCTTGTTCCTGCCCTCAGTAACAAGTCCGTTCCTTCACTGGCATTAGAGCCTACTTCTTCAGGATTCCGGTGTATGCTGATGACCAGATGGGACATCCAGCCTCGTAGACTGAACAACCACTGGATCCTTGGACCTTCTGCTGGTAGACAGCCATTGTTGGACTATCTGGACCACAGCCTGTAAACTATTCTAATAAACCCCCTTTCCATATATGCATACATTCTTCCTATAAGGTCTGTTTCTCCAGAGAACCCTGACTAATATATGGAGGGAAGAGCTTATTTCAGTTCATCACTGAGAAAAGTCTGGGCCAGAACTCAGGCAGGACCTTGAATCATGAACCCTTCTTCCTGCCTAGTTCATGGGCTCATGCTCAGCTGGCTTCCTTATAGAGTCCAGGGCCATCTTCCCAGGAAAATGGTGCCCACCGTGGGGACAATCAAGACAATCCCCCACAGACACATCCAAAGGCCACTCTGATCTAGAGGATTCCTCATTTGAGGCTGTCTTCTCAAGTGATTTCTATGCCGTGTCAGCTTGACAGCTAAAGCCCACAAGGACATGTAGTTATGTGAGATTAAGGGAAGCTGAAAAGATAAGACAAGAACTTGCTGTGTTCTTGTTTTTACAATTCTTCAAATCTAAAATGATTCCAACATAAAAAAACCTCCATTATGATGCACTTGAATTGGCCTTGTGTTGCCTTCCCATAATCTCAACTCCTCAGGAGCTTGAGGTAGGAGGATCACAAACTCAAGGCCAGACTCTGTTACAGACGGACTTGACGCCAGCCTCGGTATCTTAGTGATACTCTGACTCGAAACTAAAAGTAAAAGAGGGCCAAGGATGTAACTTAGTGGCAGAACATATGCCTAGAAAAAAAGATACATTCAGCTGCCAGGCGGAGCGGCACACGCTTGTGATCCCAGTACTTAGGAGCAGGAGGTGCAGGAATTCTAGGGCAGCCTTAGCTATACAGCAGATCTGAGTTCAGCGCTGGCTACACCAGGCCCTGTTAAACAACAACAAAAAAGTAAGTAAAACAAAGCAGAAAGATAACATTTAACTTTTTAAAAGAAGTGTGGATTTTGAAATAACATTATCTAATAAAATAAGGCAAACAGGGTGAGGGTGGCTCATGGGGCACTCATTCCTTGAGGACTGCATGCCATCTTGGCACTTGCGAAGGTAGCTGACGTGTTGGGTCCGAGGATGCCCAGGTCTCTGAGACCACACAGGAGTGGGGATGTAGTAAGAAGTCATAGAGAACAGATTTCCTCCTGGCACTCCTGAGACCACCTCAGGAGCTGGGAATAACAGGACATACATCTGGTCCTTCTAGAGTCTTCCAAAGATCCAACAGAATTCCATCTGCCTGAGAGACACTGAAACTCCACACAAAGAGAAAACATAAAACCTCTGCCTTTTTTTCTGCAAAAAATAAGATCACTGTGAGAGTCGTTTAAGTGTTCACACTCAACAATCACTGGGGTGCTCGCTTAGGTACCTGCTCAAGATTCCAGTATGTAGCCATGAAAATACAAAGTATTCCCCATCTTGGTGATGAACAGCAGAAATAAACAAATAAGTAAATATGTATTGTTATTTTAGGTGCTGCTAAGTGTTTTGAGGAAAAACAAAATCAAGGGCCGGAGAGATGTTTCATCAGTTGAGACTGCTTGCTGTATGGTCCTGAGGACATCACAAGCCAGATACCCTGAGCACCTCTGGAACACCAGCTCCGAGAGGGAAGGGGAGACAAAGGACTGATAGGGCTTGCTGTTTCCAGTCTAGCCCCGAAAACATCAGCTCCACATTCATGGGAAGACTGCCACAGAGGGCTAGGTGGGAAAGTGACTGAGGAAGATACCTGATATCCTTTCCTGGTTTCTTTGCCTGCACACAGGCATATGCACCATTTCTAAGCTAGAATTTGATTTCCAACTTGGTAACTAAGTGTAAGAATGAGAAAAGTCACTTGCAGTTCCTGGGCTGCCCAGACGATCGAATGGATAAAGTGTTTGTGTAAGGACTTGGACTTGGATCCTCAGGGCCCACATAAAAGTGAGGTGTTACTGCACATATTTGAAACTCAAGTTTTGGGGAGCAGGGACAGGTGAGTCCTGAGAGACTGTTCCGGAAAATGGTGTGTAAAGGAAGGTGTGTGATACTTATCTCTGACCCCCACAAAAGCATACACATATGTGCACACACACGTGTACAACACACGCACAGTGTTTACATGATTTCTTGGTCAAATCTCTATTGGAACATATAGTTGACTGGACTCTAAGATTTAGTCTTAAAGCCTGACAAGAGAGCCAGAATATAGAAATTCCAGCACAGAATGGCTTAAGAAAATCACAGTATGTTTAAGGAATCACCAGATTAGACTGTTTAAGATTACAGAAGACTCTAAGAAAGATGGTTCAAGTAGGGAAAGGGGGAAACAATGTCTCTTCTCTAATTACAGGAGAAAGAAAGTAGCAGAAAATTTCAACACTGTTGAATAGTTTGGAAAGGATTGAATGCACCGACAGAAAACTACGTAAGAGGAGCTGAGCAAGAGACAAAAATGTTATTATCGTACATTGCACAGATCGGTGTGGTAGAATGTTAAAATGGTCACTTACGTCAGATGCCGCCTTAAATTGCACTGTGAAAAAGATACATCACTCTCTACACCTGCCTCCTGCAGCCCAGGCCTCACTGATGAGTACTGGTTGTATTTGAGAGAGCACTGTACCCAGAAGAAAAGCCTTTTTTCCCACATTCCCCCACATATCATAGTAATAGCCGGACCCAGTTCCAGTGACTGACAGGGAGCGCAAGTATGCAAAAAATCCTGGGGTTCTGAGAGAGCTTTTTTCCTTAAAACAGAGTTTGTTTATTTAGCCCTGGCTGCCTTGAAACTCTCTATGTAGACCAGGCTGGCCTCAGACTCACAGTGATCCACCTGCTCTGCCTCTGAGTTTTGGGATTGAAAGCATGCGCCACCACGCTCACCTAAGAGCTTTCTTTTTCTGATCTTGGTACATGCACTATGTTACCTTTTCCTCTACCCTCTTTTCTCTCCTCCTGTTCTCTTTCTCCTCTTCCTCTCCTTCTTCCTTTTCCTCTTCTTCCTCCTCTTCCTTCCCTTTTTCAGGCCTGGTAATACAACAGTCATACAATCCTGAGGATGATAACCATATGCTAAGAATGCCAGAGTCAAAGAAAACAGGAATGTAACTGGAGGTTGCTCTCCTACCCACCAGTTCCCAAATAACCACTCTGAGGCTTAATATTAATTACAAACTGTTTGGTCTATTAACTCAGGGTCATTATTAACTAGCTCTTGCAACTTAAATTAACCCATTTCTATTATTCTATATTTTACCACAAGGCTCATGGTTTGTTACCTCACATCTTGCTTCTATGGTGGCTGCTGGCATCTCCCGGAGTCTACCTTCTTTCTCCCTATATCTCTTCTTGGATTTCCCAGCTGGCTCTATTCTGCCTGGCTATTGGCCAAATCAGCTTTGTTATTAGTCAGTGGCAATAAAACATATTCATGGCATACAGAAGGGCATCCCACATCACAGGAGGGTAATTCTTCATGACATTTTTTGACAATTTGCACTGACTTCTAGGCAGTAGTAAAATGAAAATAAGACACTTTAAAATCCAATGGGAGAGTGGTTGGTTACTTCCACTACATTTGTGCCCCTATTGCACTAGAGGGAATATTTTCCCAGGCCTGTCAGTATCCCAGATCTGTCAAATAATTAGAAATAAATATGAAAAGACACATACAAGGTCTGTACTGAAAACATTGCTGAGGGAAATTAAGGAAACCTGAATAAATAGAAGATATACCATGTTCATGGTTATTATTGTAATGATGTCAATTCTAACCAATTTGATCTACAAGTTAAACACATTCTCTATAAATTTTTTTGTGGGATTAGACATCCTAATTCCTAAACTTTATTAAGACAGTTAGAAGACTCAAATAGACAGAAGAATCTTGAAAATGAGAATTTAGATACTAATGATCAAAACTTTACATAAATGGCTTTATTTGCTCCTATTCTACTTTCTTAACTTACTGTTCTTATTCAAACTTAAGATGGAAGTTTTGATCATTGACTTTCAGCTCTTGCATTCTATTTAACTTTTTATTTTTAAACAATCATACTTCAACTGGAGAAATGGTTCAACAGTTAAAGTACTTCCTGCTCTTCCAGAGGACCTGAGTTCAATCTCATGCCCTACCCCCACCCACAGGAGCCCCAGAGACCTGGGAGCAGCCTCCCCACACCCCCAACCACCCCCGGTTGGCATCTGTAACATAGGAGCCTTGGCCCCATCCCACCTGAAGAGGTGAGTATCTGGCTCCCTGACTGGAGAGCCCTGCTCTCTAGGCCATAGTCCCCAGAGGCACATCCCACACCACACCCCTACCCAGCGAAACTCTAGAAGCAGCCTCCCCAAACCCCCAACCATCCCCCATGGCATCTGTAACACTGGAGCCTTGGCCCCATCCCACCTGGAGAGGTGAATATCTGGCTTTTCAGCTAGAGGGCCCTACTTTCTAGGCCATAGTCCCCTGAGGTAGATCCTGTGCCACACCCCCACCCAGCAAAGCCCCAGAGACCTGGAAGCAGCCTTCCCAGACTCCCACCCATCCCTGATGGCATCTGTCTCCACCACAGCCTTGGCCCTGGAATGTAGCTGGAGAGGTGTCTGGGTCTCTGGCTGGAGGTCCCTACTCTTTAGGCCCTAGCCCCTGGAGGCACATCCCATGCCCTCCCCACACTAAACGAAGCCCCAGAGACCTGGGAGCAGCCTCCCCACACTCCCAATCATCTCCATGGCATCCGTGACCACTGGGCCTTTGGCCCTACCTATACCTGGAGAAGCTTCAGAGCCATACCAGGATCCACCAGTGGCATGGGCCTGCCTGCACCTGGAGGAAGAATGACCACCTAAGCCACAGGCCCCACCTGTACCAGTTGGAGAAAGAGATGGGCAGATAGCAACATAAGAACACATTCAACAACATACAGGGCAACATGGCACCACCAGAAACTGGTGGGTCTATAGCAGCAAGACCTGAACATCCCAACACAGAAAAGCAGAAGAAAACAACCTTAAAAATAACTTTATGAAGATGATAGTGACCCTTAAAGAGGAAATGAAAAGTTCCCTTAAAGAAGTGGAGGAAAAGACAAACAAAAAAATTATCAACAAATCCCTTAAAGAAAGCAAAGAAAGCCAAGAAAAAAAAAAAACAATTTAATGGGTGAAGGAAATGGTTCAAGACTTGAAAACAGAAATAGAAGCAATAAAGAAAACACAAACTGAGGGAATTCTGGAAGTGGAAAATCTAGATAAACAATCAGGAACTACAGATGCAAGCATAACCAACAAAATATAAGAGATGGGAGAGAGAATCTCAGTTGTTGAAGATTTGATAAAGGAAATAAATTCGTCTGTCAGAGGACCTGAGTTCAGTTTTCAGTATCCACATCAAGCAGCTCACAAGTATTTGTAACTCCAGCTTCCAGAGATATCACTCCCTCTTCTGGCCTCTGTGGGCACTGCACTTACATGCACACACACACACACACACACACACACACACACACAGAGAGAGAGAGAGAGAGAGAGAGAGAGAGAGAGAGAGTTTAAAAATAAATTATCACATCCACAGAAGTTTCAAAACTAGTACCCAGAGTTTCTCAAGCTTCTGCCCATCTTCTATTCACAGTAACATCTTACACAGCTGAAGCCAAATATCTAACCCAGGAAATTTTCAGCAGTCAATGCTGGTGGCCAAACAGATCTTATTTGAGCAACAGTTTTTAAAGGAATCATTTTATATTTTATTTGTAAGTGTGTGTGTGTGTGTGTGTGTGTGTGTGTGTGTGTGTGTGTGTGTAGTATGGATACCCTTAGAGGACAAACTTGTCAGATTCCCCCAAAGCTAGAGTTACATGCTAAAGTTGTGTTCTGGGAACCAAACTTGGGTCCTCTGCATGAACAGTTGCCCTCAACCACTGAGCCATCTTCCCAGCCCTGTTTTTCAGCGGTTTTAATATGCGTATTTTGTGGGTGGGTGCACTTTGTAAATATGAGTAGATTGCTATAATCATTCCATAACCGATACCTGAAGCTGTCTTCTCACCACAGAGAAATCCTCTCCTGTCTCACCCCTCCCCTTCATGACTCCACTCCTGGCTCTTACAAGCACCAGTCTGTTGTCCATCTCTGTGGTTTTTGCCAGAGGTTTGACCAGAATAGGGATCTCCAGCACCCACCTAAGTGCCAGGTGGGCAGGCATGGTGGCTGCCTAAAATCGCACAACCCAGGCAGCAGAGAGGGACAATCCCCACGGCAGACTGTCTAGCTAAGCTAGCTGAATCAGAGCTCTGGATTCAAGTGAGACACCCTGCCTCAGTATGTAAGATGGAGCACAATTGGGGAAGATACTGATGCCAGTTTCTGTCTGCCACACATGCACATGGGCATGTGCACTCAGGTGGACCTGCTGGTGGTTGTCTCACTCTTTGCTCTTTGGAAGGCCTGCCACCCAGCTCCCAAATATATCACACATGGAGTCTTATTCTTACTTCAAAGTACCTGGCTTTAGCTTGGCTTATTTCTTGCCAGCTTTTCTTAATTTAAATTATCCCATCTATCTTTTGCCTCTGAGCTTTTACCTTTCTCTATTTCTGTATACCTTTCTCTGTGTCTTGCTGTGTAGCTGGGTGGCTGGCCCCTGATGTCCCCCTCCTCCTTTTCTTGTTCCTAAATTTTTTTTCTCTCTTTTTCTCCTTCTATATATTATCTCTGCCTGCCAGACCCATCTATCCTTTCTCCTGCCTTACTATTGGCTGTTCAGCTCTTTACTAGACCAATCAGATATTTTAGACAGGCAGAGTAACACAGTTTCAAAGAGTTAAACAAATGCAACATAAAAGAATACAACACATTTTTGCATCATTAAAGAAATGTCCCACAGCATAAACAAAAGTAATTCATCTTAAAATAATATTCTACAACATGTGAGCACACACATACTACACACACATATATGTACCAAAAGTGAACGTCATATACATGGAAACATGTGCTGGTTGGATAAACTTCAGAGTTGAGTCTCACCACCACGAAGCTCATCATCTGTCTAAGAGGTCCTTGAAACATTCTCAGTTTAGTGCTATGGAAGATGCTATGAGCATCGATGTTCAAAAATTTGATTAAATATAAATGTACAATTTTCTGCCCTGGGATATGAATGCTGGGTTTTGTGTTAAGCACATATATAGTTTTATAAAAGAATGTCAAACTCTTTCCCAAGGTGTTTGTATCATGTTGTCTTGTGATCAGCATTGTGTAGTGAGTACAGTTCTCTTCATCTTTGCCTGGTGACAGTCTTTTAAAATATGCCCATCAGGCTGTAAATCTCCACTCTCCGTGGCCTTAGCATCTTCTGGGCATATTTGGACTCTTAATGTTCAGAGATAAATGTAGTCTTTTATCTTGCTTTGTTTTTCAAGACAGGTTTCTCTGTATAACAGCCCTGACTGTTCTGGAACTTGCTTTGTAGACCAGCCTGGCCAGGAACTCAGAAATCCACCTGCCTCTGTCTCTGGAATACTGGTATTAAAGGCATGTGCCACAGAGTTTGACCAGCTCCATCAGGAGACAAATAACAAGCCAAGGTCTGTATGTATCTTGTCATTTACACTACACATGTACATGCTGTGAATATCGACATGACACATGTATAGTCAGCTAGTCGACTTGCTCCACCCCCAGTGTCAACCAACCAGATCACTTGCAACCAGATCAGAGCATTTTTATCCTCCAGGGTTGGCACATCCGCAGTCTGACCCTTCCTAGTTAAGAAGGCCTGGGTCCTGCAGGCTTTGTTAGTGTGTCTCATAGCAATTACCCACTTTCCTTTTGATGAAAGTGAACCCCCAAGTCACAGTTGACTGTGTGCCTGCATCTCCCCACACCCTCCATCCCTCCCACCCTTCTCCCAAACACCCTTCTCCTTGACCTTCATCTTTTCTATCTTTCTGTCCTCTTTTCCTGTTCCCACATTCTGGTGAGCTCCTTGCTCTCCGCTCCATCCATTCACCATGGGTCCCCCCCACTTCCAACGGCACCAACACCTCTGTCTCCAGACTGGAGCGACAGCCCCACGTGGTGCACTGTGGCCTCGAGTGTACTGTACAGCTGGACCAAGTCTTTAACACTTAGGTCTGTGGAGGGTGCTTACCCAAACCATAGCAGTAGTTCTCTGACCACAAGTGACTGAAGGTGGAAATCCAAAGAAAGAAACTAGGGTGAGTCATAAATGTATAGAATAAATAAGCTTCTCCAAATAATCTAGATTTAAAAAAAGAAACGACTTCGGAAATTAGAAAATACTTTGAGATGAGTGAAAGCGAGTGCACAGCACATTGAATATAATTAGATGAAGCTCGGTTATTAGAAAAAAGAAATTTAGCACTGTGAACACCTACATTAAAGGAAAGGGCGATTGCAAATGACTCAAGGGAAGGAAGACCAGACAAGCCATGTAGGGCTCTGTGGGTCATTATAAGGAAGGCAGCTTTTGTATATGGTCTTCTCTCTCCTCACACCTGGAGGGGAAACATCTAAGAGATGAGGGACAAGTCCAGTTGGTTTAAAGGAAACTAAACCAGAGCCAGCAAGATGGCTCAGCAGCTCACAGTGTTACCACCAAGCCCGAGGACAGGAGTCTGATCCCGGCAACCCCCATGGTGGAAAAGCGAATCTTCTCCTGAGTAACTACTCCTGCTGTGGTAGTTTGAATGCAATTGGCCCCCATTAGCTCATAGGGAGTGGCACTATTAGGAGGTGTGACCTTGTAGAAAGTGTGCCGCTGAGGAGGATGGCGTTGAGGTCTCACCCAGGCTCAAACCATGCCCTGTGTCTCAGACCACTTTCTGTTGCCTGTGTGTCGATGCGGAACTCTCAGCTCCTTCTCCAGCACCGTGTCTGTCTGCACGCCACCATGTCGCACCATGATGATAATGGACTAAATCTCTGATAATAAAAGCCACCCAATTAAATGTTTGTCTTTATAACAGTTGCTGTGGTCGTGGTGTCTCTTCACAACAATAACTAAGACACTAACCTCCATATGACCTCCATATGATGACATATGACCATCATGCTGGTATGTACACAACTAGCGCACACATGAACACAAAATACTTGTTTTGAAATAAAATCAGACCATAAAATCAATACGAATTATCCTCCCCACAATGCCCATATTTGCAAATTCTTTCAATCCCTGAAATGTATTTGTAACTCTAAGCTCAGTACTGAGGTACCTGTAGAGAGATGCACGGACTAGGACATATCTGAGTAGTTCATCATACGGTCTCCTGATCAAGGTCAAATAGGGGGACATTCTTGTCATCAGCTCCCCTACTATAAGCAAATCCTCCTTTTTATAGTCTCATTTAATGACACTGTTTTACGATTTCCATCCACCTCCCCACGGGGGTATGTTCAAATGTGTGGGCACGACCACTTGAAGCTTGCAGTGCCTACCCCCATGGAAAAACTGTACTGACGTGCATCTGGGAGATAATGATGTTGCTTAACAAGAAAATAAATAAACTTTATTCGGGCATGAGTTATGCTCTTGTTAGTCTTGAGTTCAAGGTAAGCAAATCTACTGTATGTAGTCATGTATGGATTAGTTGATAGGATGTCACCCCAGACACTCTCAGAAACAAAGTTCTACCTTCACCTGGGAGACATCATTCAGTATTGGCTAATTCAATGTATGGTGACTCTCTATATCAGTCATTAAATAACATGGAGAACTAGGAAACGATTGGCCGTTTCTAGTTACAAAGGCAGCTTAACTGTGGCTGGCTTTATCCATAGTGTCTTGTTAGGCTGGCTGGAGCATGTCACCTCAGCTCCTTCCTCCTCCTCACTGAATCCGTCTTCAGATTCTGAATCGTGTTTTGTGGTGACCAGCAACCCTTTGGAGACCTCCTGCATGAAAGTTCTGATAATCTAGACCGGGCAGTGGTCGCTGTCCACGGTGCTGATTGCCTAAAGCCAGCTTCCTGCCAGAGAAGCAGCTTCCACACACACAAGAGAATCTAAGGACCCCAGTCCGGGCCTGGTGGAATGGCTCAGCAGAAAAAGGCACCTTCTGCCTGATGATCTGAGTTTGATTCCTGGGGACCACATGGCAGAAGAAGAAATCAATTGTGAAAGTTGTCATCTGACTTCCACATACATACCATGGCATGTAAGTGTCCCCACACACTAAATAAATAAGGGACAGGAGAGACACCTCAGTGATTAAGAGAACTTACTGCTCTTCCAGGGGACCTGGGTTCAAGTCCCAGAACCAGGTGGAGGCTTACAATGGGGGGATCTGTTGCTTTCTTCATCCGGCTTCAATAGGCACCAGGTTTACATGTGATGTCCAGATATACATGCAGGAGAAACATCCATATACATTAAATAAATAAATAAATCACTTTAAAAATTAAAGACCCTGACCCTGACACCCCAGTAATCAGTTTCCAAAAGAGTGAGCTGGAAGAGATAAACTTGCTCTCATCCCAGGGGCACAAGATGATGTCCTCAAGAACCAAAGGTCATTTGTCCTAGAGCAAGGAGGATCCCAGACTGGGAGCAAGCTTCTTTATCCAACAGGGTAGGATAAAGGCTTGTGTCTAAGCCTGTGTCTTCTAATCTGCCATAGATATCTTTAAGCCACTTTTGATTCTCGGGGAACTTTAGATCTTCCAGCTATTTCTTCTAAAAAAAAAAAACTTGAGACTCTGAACTTCTGTACTGACCCTAGTGGATCTTAGGGAAGGTGACCCATCTGATCAGAGAAGCCAGGGGAATGGAGCAGCTCAGTGAGATGGTTGATGTTTGTGACTGCAGAAGGAAACAGTGGGGAAACTGAGTCAGAGAGATGGCTCAGCAAGGAAAGGCACTTGCGGCCAAATCTGAAGACCAGAATCCGCATGGTGAAAGGAGAGAACCTATTTATTTTCTTTTTTAATTTTTAATTTTTTATTTGCATTGGTATTTGACCTGCATGTCTTTATGAGGGAGTCAGATCCACTGGAACTTGAGTTACAGACAGCTGTGAGCTGCCGTGTGGGTGCTGGGAATTGAACCTGGATCCTCTGGAAGAAAGCAGTAACTACTCTTAACCGCTGAGCCATCTCTCCAGCCCTGGAGAGAACCTATTTCTGAAAGCTGTTCTCTGACATTCACATGTGCACTATAATCAGCATATGCCTGCCTGCCTGCATTCACACACACACACACACACACACACACACACACACACACACACACATACACCTAAGAAATAAATAAAAATGCATAGGCTCATATATCAGAATGCTTGGTCCCCAGTTGGTAGAACTGTTTGGAAAGGATTAGGAGGTGTGGCATTTTTGGTAAAGGTGTGTTACTGGAGTGGGTTTTGAGGTTTCAAAAGCCTGTGCCATTCCCAGTTAGCTATTTCTGCCTCGTGATGGTTGTTGTCTCAAGACTCAAGATGTGCGTTCTTGGCTACTGCTCCAGCACCATGCTTTCCTGCCTGCTTCCTGCTCCCCACTATGATGGTCACGGACTCAGCTCTGAAACTGTAGCTCCAATAAACTCTTTTTTATTCTGTAAGTTCCCTTGTAAGTGTCTTATCATAGCAATTAAAAAGTAACTAAGATACCTTTTCATTGCATCCTTTAGTTTTTTAAGTTATTTATTTCTTTACTGTGTTTGTAGCCTGGAACTTGTTGTGTAGTTTAGGGTGGCCTTAGATTCATGGCGATTCTCTTCTCTCAGCCTTCTAAATGCTGTGTAGGTGTGACCCACTCTGCCTAGCTAACAGATATCCACTTTAACAAAACAAAATAACGAAGATGGGTAAAAAATCACTTGTAAACCTATATTAAGCAATAACCTCTTTTTGAACATGTATACTCCTTAATACATGATTTTTTAACACATACTTACAAGATAGGTATACAATCTACTGTTATTATGATCTATATACCATTTTACACCCCTGTTGCTTTAACTGTCCCATTCATTCTGTGAACTACACTAAGTATATTAACACAGAAAAAAAGTTTACTAAGAATAATTTATGTTGGTAAATATCTAGGGACAATAGACTGAGTGAGAAAATCACTTGGTGAGCTTAAGGGTATAGTGACCAGGAAAGCTTCCTGCTTGCCACATATGGAGAGATGAAAAACATGTCAATGCTATAATATAAGAACAGGACATGTAATGTCATTTAAAAAACAACTCACTAATTTTAAAACAGTGTATATTTAAAACTTCCAAGCTGGAGAGGTGGCTCACATGCACCACTCTTGCAGAGGACCTAGGTTTGATTTCCAGCACCCTCATCAAATGATTTACACAGCTGCCTATAACTCCAAGGGATTCAGGGCCTTCTTCTGGCTTCTGCAGGCACCTGAACTCACGTGAACATGCTCACACACAGACAGGCACACATGCACGTGCACACCACACACACACAATTCAAAAAAATAATTATTTTAAAATGAAATAGCAAAACACCCATCATATTCACATATATGCAATATATAACTAATACATATATATATATATATATATATATATATATATATATATATATATATATATATATCTTAGTTAGGGTTTCTCTTGTGAATAAACACCATGACCAAAAGCACCCTGGGGAGAAAAGAGTTTATTTCAGCTTTCATTTCCAGACGACAGTTCGTCACTGAGGGAAGTCAGGGTGAGAACTCAAACAGGGGCTTGGGGTCAGGAGCTGATGCAGAGGTCATGGAGAAGTGATGCTGACTGGTTAATCTTCGGGTTTACTTGGCTGGCTTTCTTACGTACCCAGGACCATCAATCCAGGGGCGGCACCACCCACGGTGAGTTGGACCCTCCCACATCAATCACCAACCAAGAAAACGCATCACAGGCTTGCCCACAGGCAAATTTTAGGGAAGCATTTTCTGAACTGAGAGTCTCTCTTCCCAAATAACTGTAGTTGTGCTAACAACAAACTAACCGGTACAATAATTCTACTGCTTATTTAGTGAGGGGTGTGGATTATTATGTGAATTCTCCACCATGAGCATTTATCACAAGAAATCATGGTTAGGGTATTTTAGGGGATTTTTTTCTTTAAATTGTTCCTCAATAATGCTTGACATGTTTCTGCCGACCTAAAGCATGATCTTTGGTTAGGCGGAAGAGACATTTCATGAGAAGCCAGAGGTCCGGAGTTCTGAGACTCACCCCAGCCTACTGAATCAGAGTCTACATCCCACCCCCACGCCACGCCTTTCTTTTTCTGAGACTGGATCTCAAATGTAGCACAGGCTGGTCTTAAATTCACTATGTAGCTGAGGATATCCTCAAATCTGAGCCTCTTTTCTCACCCCCACCCCCAGTTCTAGTCTTACAGGCATGCACCACCACATTCAGTGTGTGTGGTACTGGGGCTCACACCCGGAGCTTCCAGGATGTTGGACAGGCCCTCTTCCCACTGAGCTGCATCTCCAACCCCATAACCTGCATTTTAACAATGAACACATTAAAGTCTAAGTCGTTTTCATTCTTGTTAGTGCCGTCCCTTCTGTGGGGCCATGTTTTTTCCCAGCTCAAAGGGATTGTGACTCGGATCCCTGTCTTGGGTCGCTCACGGTTTCAGTGTTCTAAACTTGTCTCTAAGATTCATCTGTGTGAGTTCCTATAGAAACACGGCCGACAGACCAAAACAATGTGTGGTTTGGTTGAACAGCTAGCTCCTGCTGCCCCAAGCCAGACTCAAGAGGACACTTAGGTAGCTTCGTGCTGCAGGTCCTGACAAGATCGGAGAGGTGAGGAGTAAGAGGAATAAACCTCTGCTGGAACTGGTATAAAAGAGCTCCTATGATGTGGGCCGGGGTGAGGCCCTGGAGCTGCACAGCCATTGGCTCTGCTAAGTACCTTGGAGAAGATGGGGCTCTGACCCAGCGGGAATACAGGCTGCAGCAGAGTGGCCTCTGGGAGGCAGCAAGCACGCGCGCAGTGCCACAGCAAGACGCAGCTCAGTACGGTCTGAGGCGCAGAGCTTACTCAGGACGGGAGGTGGCGCTGCGGGGTCATGGCTTACTCTGGGCAGAGACAAGTCCGGGGGTGACCCGGGGAAAACACCTGGGCAGGTGTGGGCGGAGTCTGAAGGGGCGGGGTGTCTAGGGGCGTAGCCTAGGCCTGGCCCACGGGCGCTCCTGGTTGTGCCTCCTGGAGATGCTGGCTTTATGAAGTCGGAAGACGAGCGTCCCCAGACCCAGACACGCCACCCGCGACCCTTCCGATCCTGAGAGGTAAGTCCAGCCGCGTCGCGTCGGTCCGATTCCGGGGTTCCAAGTATCTGAGCAGCCACGGGGCGCGGTGACTTCCAAGAAGAAGATTATGCTGTCCGCGGGTGGCGGGATGCTGAGACACTTCCCGGGCGATCTGGGTCCAGCTCCAGGCTTCTCCCCAGACCCCGGCCGGGATACAAAGCTGAGCGACAGGCGCTTCTGAGCCACTGGAGGCGGGGGCGGGGGCGGGGAGTGCGTCTTGGCTCTTCTCTGCCCAGCTCACCCCACTTCCCAGCCTTGAAGAGCATGCACTTGACCGCGACTGTTCCTTTCAGCCGCCGGAAAGCTTTTCTTTGGAGGTGACTGTTGGAGAAAGAATCAAGCACTTGAAGCGGTCTGGTTGGAAGCGGCTGCTGTCACAAAGCAGACGGCTTTTGCCTCAAAACTGCGCCAGGACGCTCCCCGCCCGAGAGACAGGGCCTGCAGCGTGTCCGTGGGGTAGTGCTGTTCCATAGCCTTGAGTCCTTGCGTTTGAGTCTCAAGTTATATGCGAACAGCACCGTGGCATGGAGGGAAATGAAACTTTCCCCGGTCCCAGGCTTTAGAGCCCAAATTCTAGGATGAACAACAGAGCCTGGCAAATGTCTCACCCCTTGCCAAGCTTTATTTTCCTCACAGGAAAAGAGGCAAGGTTTGAGGGCAAGGGAGGGAAGAGAGCAGGTGTCTGGAAGAAACCAGGGACCTGGAATTTAAAAGAATTCTTTAAGTCTTTTGTACTGCCTGACCTTGGGCAAGCAACCTCTTCTCACCTCACTTTGCACGTCTGTGAGATGGGAGTAGAGATAACGCCTCATTTAGTCTGCAGTGAGAAATCAGGCGAGAAAGTCTGAATAGGAGGCCTGGGTGCTGGTTTATCAGTGACTGGCAGCTGCTACTACCGCTGCTAGTGCAGCTGTCGTCTGCAATCATTATCATTACTTAGGGAACAGCATAACTAGTGTGGGTTCCTGAGTTCAAATCCTAACTCGGACACTTTCTATTATGACTTTGGGCAAGCTATTTAGTCTATTCGTGTCTCCATTTCATTTGTATAATAGGGGAATTATGATCTTTACCTGAGAAGATTGTTGAGCACATTCAGTGAGCTAACCCTTAGGATGAGTTCTGAATGTATCAAATCAACTTCAAATTCCTCCGCGAAAGCACCAGATTGAATCAAGCCCCACAGTCAAGTGCTAGCTATAATCTTGCTTTGCCTTAGAGTTGGAATATTTATGTGAACATTCTGGAATCCCCCATCACATGACTGGCTGATCCTCTGTGGAAGAGATGAATGGGCAGAGGAACCCCCCAAAGCATCTTCATTAGAAAGACATAGTGTTAGGAGCAAGAGTGTCCAGAATTTAGCTTCTGGCAAATGTCTGGCAGAGGAGGGAATCATCTCTGGGCTGCAGTTTTATACAAATTGATCCTGGAGTTGCTCTTTACAGACAAACTGCTGACTATCCATCTTCCTTCTTTTCTTCCTTCCTTCTTTCCTTCCTTCCTTCCTTCCTCCCTCCCTCCCTCCCTCCCTCCCTCCCTCTCTTCCTTCCTTCCTTCCTTCCTTCCTTCCTTCCTTCTTTTCTTCCTTCTTCTTTGTATCCCCTGGATGGCCTAGAACTTGGTATGTAGACCAGAATACTTGTACTCTCAGAGATCCTCCTGCCTCTGCCTTTTGAGTGCTGGGATTTAAGGTGTGCCACCATCATACCCCACACCTTTTTTTAAAGGATGATAGTATTTCAAACAAAGTAAAGGCAAGTAAATTACACTGTTGGTCAAGAGATTAATGGCATAATTTTGAAAATAAGAGATAGCTTTTCTCTATCTAGAACAATTATGTAAGTCTATAGGAGACAGGTAATGGGGGCATTCTGGCCTCTGAGCATCTCACCCCTGGCCCCCATTCTCTATTTATTTTGTATTATAAGCCTTAAACCTGCTACTTTGGTAAACTTGAGAGATTCATTCCCCCAGCTTTTCCCCAATTTTAGGTCATATCTCATGGATTCAGGACAGAAGACAATTCTTTTTTTAAAAGATTTATTTATTATGTATACAGTATTCTCAGTACTTTGCCTGCAGGCCAGAAGAGGGCACCAGATCTCATTACGGATGGTTGTGAGCCACCATGTGGTTGCTGGGAATTGAACTCAGTGGTGCTCTTAGCCACTGAGCCATCTCTCCAGCCCCAAGACAATTAATTCTTTTGGTCCAGAATCCCACCTAGAGAACTTGATGATAGAAATGGAAATCATTTGTTAAGCAAAATAAGCCATTTTTAAAAAGATGTTTTTTCTCGTATACAAAGCCTAGATTTAAGTGTGTGTTTGGGGGGAATAACAAGGGGACCATGAGCAAATGGATGAAGATTTTAAGGGGGGAGGGGAGGGGTAGAGGAGGAGTAACAGGATACACATGGCATGAAAACAGAGTGGGGGGTTATTTGGGAGGAAGAAGAGGACCAGCAAGTTCAGTGGGGGAGAGAAATAGGAACAGAGTATGACTCATATGTATGAAAATGCCATAACAAAACCTACTATTTTGTACAGTCATCTCGAAAAAGAAAATAACTTCATGGGGTCAGTAAAGTCTTTGACTTGAACACAGACCCCATATGGACACAGGAGCCATTCTGTGTGTCTTGAGCAAGTCACTCCATCTATCTGATATGGCGATAACAGTACATCTATCCATCTCATGTGATTGTTGAAATACATATAAACTCCTGCATATTTATATACAGAGATCACATATGTATGAGACTGATAATTCCATCTACTGTACAGTGAGTTCATTGCTAAAATGAATATCTTGTACCATACTGTTTCTGCAGCTGAGAGGCACCATACAAACTGTGAATGTGCTCATTCATTTCCCAAAACTCACCCCCAAAGCTGCCATTGAATCAAGGTGCCCTCTCCAAACTATACTATCTTAAAATCAGGTAAAATGGCATGATGCCCGCTAAATATGGAACAGCCAACAGTCATTATGTTGGGTGCTACAGAAAGCACTTAGAACTGACAGTAAAGAGAAGAAACCAATTATTTCACTTGTAAGACAGCAACATGGAAAGGAGCGGGGAAAACATGGTCGGGACATGATCTATAACAGCTGCTAGGAAGTTGTGGGAGATTACATCAGTCAGTGAGTGACACCTTGCCTAGTGTGTGCAGGAGGGACATTTTGCTAGGCACCATGAACACAGGAAGGTTGCTCTCAAGGAGAGGTGGCCAGTGGAAGCGATAAGGCACGGGTTATAGTTCCCAGCCTGTAACAGAAGTCTGACTGAGTTGCTGTGAGGTCACCAGCCCCAGGATCCCCAGAGAAAGGTCCTTCAGCCAGTCCAGCCAGTATGTGCAGGTTACATACTGCCCTGCCCCCACAGGGCTTGGCCTGGGGGCCCTCAGAGGAGGAGGCAGCTCTGGTAGCCCAAAGCAAATATCCTGGAGAAGGGGCCAAGGGCTCAGAATGCAGCCTGTACAGCCCTCAGAAGAAGAAGAAGGCCTCTAAGAACGTGTGGGCTTGGTGTTTCCCAGTCGGAAGCTCCAGGGACGGACTGGCAGGCCCATGCTTGCAAGCTCACTTACAGTCTCCTCTGTCCCTTCAGAACTCCGCAGACTGCAAAGTCCCCTCCTCACCATGGCGCCTGGGGAGAAGATCAAAGCCAAAATCAAAAAGAATCTGCCGGTTCGAGGCCCCCAGGCACCGACCATTAAGGATCTGATGCATTGGTACTGCCTGAACACTAACACCCACGGCTGCCGCCGCATCGTGGTGTCCCGAGGCCGCCTTCGGCGCCTGCTGTGGATCCTGTTCACGCTGACTGCAGTGGCCCTCATCATCTGGCAGTGTGCCCTCCTCGTCTTCTCTTTCTACACTGTCTCTGTCTCCATCAAAGTCCACTTCCAGAAGCTGGATTTCCCTGCCGTCACGATCTGCAACATCAACCCCTACAAGTAAGAGGCTGCCCTGGCATCTGGGAGTGGAAAAGTCTGGCCTCTCAGGGATGCCAAAGCCCCTCCCCCAAAGCGGCGGTCCGAGTGCCACGCCAGCCTGCTGACACAGGTTTTACAAATTTGATTTGATTGCCAAGATCGGTTCCAGACCTGTAAATACTCTCAGTTCAATGGCTATGTCTAAGGCAGGAAGGCAGGGAAAGCTGCTCCAGCAATTCTGCTTCGAGACTATTCCAGGGAACAAGGTTAGCGTTCTGCCTCCCCCAAACACACGTGTAGCCCGCCGGAATCTTTCCTCTTAGCTTCTTTAGCTTCACTCCCTTACTCTCCCTCAAAGCCAGGCTGACTCAGAAGTGACACCCAGGTGACTTCCGGAAGCATCCTTGCTGCCCTGACCCCTCATCTCAGGGAGCCCAGCCCAGTAATTGAGCTCCCTGGGCTCTGGACAGGATCAACCCTTGGTGCTGCTCTGTTGTCAGTGGCAGGACCTGTTCTAAATGGGTCATCAGTGTTCTTGGGATTATGGGAAACTGATCTGGGAGGCAAGTCAGAAGGCAGCAGAATTTGTGGCAGGGATGGGGAGTGGGGGGAGTGCAGAGCTGGCATGCAGTGCTGGCGTGCAGAGATGAGGTGCAGAGAGGGGGTGCAGGGGTGCAGAGCAGGGGGGTGCAGGGGTGCAGAGCAGAGGGGGGGTGCAGAGCAGGGAAGAGCAGAACCGACCAGAAGCTGAGTTGGTCAGAGGCATGCGCTGAAGGCAAAGACGAAAACCAAAATCAGGTCTCAGACTCTACCTCCAAAGTCTCCTCACTGCCTTCCCCTCTTCCTCCCTCCTCTCCCATCTTTCCCTTCTCCTTTCTCCACCCATATTCTATCCATAATTATTTACTTAACCTTTGCAAATTGTGAGCCACTTTGCTGAGTTCCAGGGCACAGCACACAATAACCCTAACACACTCTTTGCCCTAGGAGAGCTTATGCTACAGTGAGGTAGTGAACTATTAACAAACATACTTATGCCACTACAAATAACAGTGGCCATTTAGTTACCTATGTGCATATATATTTCTTTTAATAATTTATATACTTGGTGATAGTCATGCTATGCAGCTCAGATTGTTCTTGAACTTGTGATCTTCCTGCCTCAGCCTCCCAAGTGCTGGCATTGTAGCTGTGTGCCACCATACCCAGCTATGTTTCTTTTGCCTATAGTAAACGTATTGAGCCTTCCCAATAACCTTATTCTACAAATGAGCAGGTTGGGAACCTGAGACACAGAAACTCTAAGAAACATTGTCTGAGCCTGGATTAGGATGGAGACTTGAACAAGGCAGGTAGTTTGACTCTGCAATCGTATCCTTAGCTACTGTGCTATGTCACCACCTCTACAGAAAGTAAGAGGGAGAGAGAAGATAGTGTTCTGAGAGAAACTGGGACCACATGGTATAGTGACCATTTACAAAACAAACAAAACCAAAGAGATGCTTCCTGTCGTCAAGGTGACACTCCCAACCTCTTGCATCCCAGCATTGACTGGAGGATGTCCAGGGCAGAGTGTGATGACTGGAAACGGGGTCCCATACAGTTAGCAGTTATTCATGGGCCCTCATTTTGGCTACTTTATGGGCGGCACCTGAGAGTCAACACTCCAGAAACACTGACTGGGGGCCTCAACATACCCAAGAATAAATCGACAGATGTGACAAAGGTGGGGAGCCAATGTCATTTTAGATGGTACAAACAGTGAAAGACCTGGTCCCCTTGGCAAGGAAGTGGTCGGGAGACACAGGGCTGACACCAAGGGAGGACGCCGTGTAGAAGCAGCGGCACTGTGCTAGAGGCCGTTCCTCTCCGTGATATCTCCTTTCCGCTTTGGCAGGTACAGTGCTGTGAGTGACCTTCTGACTGACTTGGACAGGGAGACAAAACAGGCCTTGCAGTCCCTGTATGGGGTCAAAGATTTTCCAGAGGATACAACTCAGAAACGCCGGGAAGCAAGATCCATTCAATCCACTTGGGAAGGCCCGCCACCCAGATTCCTCAACCTGATCCCGCTGTTGGTCTTCAATGAGAATAAGAAGAGAAAGGCCATGGACTTCTTCACTGGTCGGAAGCGGAAAATCAGTGGGAAAATCATCCACAAGGCTTCCAATGTCATGCATGTTCACGAGTCCAAGAAACTGGTGGGATTTCAGTTGGTAAGACCCACTTTGTCACAGTTCATATGTATGGGAGGGGGAGCTGGGGGTGGTGGGGCTCAGAGTCCCTTCTTGATCTTTATAGCCAGAAGGCCAACTGTAAGATTTATACTGTGTTAGAGTGATTTGGTGGCAAGCAACTGAAACCAACCTCAAGCAGAGTTAGGCATGGGTGAAGTCTTAGAAGAGACTCACAGACATTTTAAAGACGGAAATTTGGGGAGACCTAGTGATCTAAGGAGCAAGAAGTGATGAGATTCATTCAGATACTGATGCTGAATTAAAGATGTCATTTTCACTCCTTCTGGTAATGCCTATGATACAGATTCCATCTTAAGGTTCTACTTAGCCAAGTCCGGGGGCACCTGATCACCTCCTGACAGGGCCCCAAAGCAGATTGGCTGCACAGACATCAGAAGGGGAAAATAAACTCCAGCAAATGCACCAGGGTTCCCAGGGGTACTTACCTTCATGAAGTGCCATACCAGGCTTCCTATCTCCTCTCTGTTCCCACTCGGGTGGCAATAGGAAGCAGCAGTACCCTCCCAGACAAAGACTATCACTACTGTGTCTCTCCATGCCACCACTGAAGCGTGGCTGGGGTCTATTTCTTTATTTTAGTAGCCTTGATTATAAGACTTTTGAATCTAGAAATTCTTTCTATCAATCTAGCCAAATTTTCAACAATGAAAAAGGCCCCTCATCAAAATCATTGAGACTTCTAAAATCCTCCTGGTTCCATTCATAGGATATTTACATGATTCTCTTGATAACAAATTCTCTGGACATTTGTCCTTTCAGGAGACTTTCCAAGCCCAGAGTGATGAAAATGCCTGGAATGTTCCACGGCTTCTCTCTAGAGCCCTCATAGCTAAGTGTTTCAAACACGAGCCCTTCCAACCACTTGCTAAGTGTTGGGTAGGACGGTATTCCAGCTAACATTCTGTCAGTGACATACTCCATACGTTAGTGCCTTGGCTGAGATCCTACAGAGCGGTAATGTCAGAGTCTGGGCTGGAATCCAGACTGTGTCTATAATAAGAAATGGGTGAGTTCAGTAGGAAGACGGTGACATGAACCAGCTAAGCCCTGCATATATGGGGACCCTAAAGACTGAATTTGCTTCTTATCCAATGGCAGACAGTAGTAGTAAGTCACAGGGGTTGACCTCAGTGTCCTTTACTCTCTCTTTGATCCTTGAGGCTTAAGGTTGACCTCCCTAAGCTCCCGGAAGCAAGGGGAAACCAACCTTGTTCCTGAGGACCTCTCCTGGCATCTATTACTCATCTCAGTCTTTCTGACAGCGGTGGCACTGACAGCCTGGTGTCTCCTCTTATTCACAGTGCTCAAATGACACCTCTGACTGTGCCACCTACACCTTCAGCTCAGGAATCAATGCCATCCAGGAGTGGTACAAGCTTCACTACATGAATATCATGGCGCAGGTGCCTCTGGAGAAGAAAATCAACATGAGCTATTCTGCCGAAGAACTGTTGGTGACTTGCTTCTTCGATGGGGCATCCTGTGATGCCAGGTCAGGAGGGGACACTCTCTGAGGACCAGAGGCTCTCACCTTTGGCCCCTTCCCATGCACCTGCAGCTTGTCTGGGGGTCTTGAGAACACTGACTCTGCCCTGTGGGAAATCACTTACCCGGGAGCTAGGTTCCAGGGTCAAAGGAAAAATGTACCTGGTGTGGAATCACAATATCTGTGTACTTTTTTTTTCCAAGACAGAGCTTCTCTGTGTAGCCCTGGCTTTCCTAGAACTCAATCTGGCAAATCATAATATCTTTGAACCCATTAAATTACCTGTCACAACACAAGGTAGTCAATAGCATGCATGTAGCTTTGTATATTACTACAGTGTATGAGAGCCACTACTCTGGTATAGAGGAAGGGGGGAGGGAGGGAGGGAGGAAGGGAGGGAGGGAGGAAAGAAAGAAAGGAAGAGAAGGAAGGAAGCAGGCAGCAGTGTTTATATTTGTGATTCTTCAAACCATTCCACCTTGAATACAATAATCATCCCTGGTGGTGACGATTAGGTCATTGGGACATTCTGAGATGAACCCACCAGTCTGAATGGTTTAACAACCTTTTTTCTGAATTTCTGAATTCTGACCCTTCTATACGTTAATACACACATTGGTCCTTGCAAATATTCAGTGTTTGGGGGTAACCCTGAGGGTAAAGGTCCTGAAATTGCATGTTGGCCATAGGATGGGACTCCTCTGAAGGTCATTTAATGGGACTGGGGATTCAAAAATCTCTAAGTGCCAGAGAAATTCAAGGGTAGAGGAATTTGGGAGCAGACATGTGACATGAATATCATATCTAGACTGAGGATGTAGTTCAGTTGGTAGAGGGCTTGCTTAACCAGCACCGAGTCTCGGGTTCCACCCCTAGGATGGTGGTGCACACCTGTGCTCCTAGCACTCTGGAGATGGAAGTAGCAGGATAGGATGTTCAGTGCTTTTCCTGGCCACATGGGAAGTGAGCCTGGGATACATGAGACCCTATTTCAAAGACAAAATAATATGAAATCAAAATAGAGAAAGCAGTGAGAGGATTATGAGAGAGAAAACAAGGGCATGGTCAAATTCTACAGCAAGGCGTGCCAGCCTGGCTGAGGGACCTGCTCATTTCACCAGAGGAAAATGGGAAGAGTGAGTCACCTTCCCATCCATTATCCCAAAGGAAGGCTTTCTCCATCAACGCAGTGCTCATATTCCCATCCATTATCCCAAAGGAAGGCTTTCTCCATCAACATGGTGCTCCCAGATTTCAACTGGGATGCACAAGCGCAAGCCCCAGCCCAACTCTTTCTGAACCTGTCTCTTCCTCCATAGGAACTTCACACTTTTCCACCATCCAATGTATGGAAATTGCTACACGTTCAACAACAGAGAGAATGCCACCATCCTCAGCACCTCCATGGGGGGCAGTGAGTATGGTAAGGAAACCTGAGTGGAGGGGACCCCGAGACACTGGAGTAACTACCCTGATGGCAGCAGTACAAGTGAGGACTGCAAGTTGGGACGCTTGTGCTTCCAATTCCCTCCCCCTGGCTCTGAAGTGAAGACACACCTCCCCTCTCCCAGTGCATACATGAGCATCCGCGTTCATTCTTTTCCTTGCTGTAGGAGTGTTTCCCTTTCTGCCATCTCCATCTTTGAGAGAGCCACAGAGACACTGCTGAGCTTCCTTCAGCTGACAAACCACTCTGGTTTAAGCTCGTTGCTGGGGTGACTAATACTGGGCAGGTGGCGTCTAAACAGAGCTAAACCCCGATGGGCTGAATAGGAGATTAGGCGGGCAGACACACCTTTAGTTTAGCTAAGATGACAGATTCTGGAGCCCAACCCCAGCTCTGCCTCTCACTGTGTGACCTTGGTTACTGCCCTTCAACTATAAAACGAGAACAATAACAGTAGCTCCCATAAATGTTATTCAGAGAACTTAGAATAAGATCTGGAACACACTCCAGCTACAATACCAAAATACCACGGTTTGGGTGGCATCAACAATAGACATTAATTTCTCACAGTGCTGAAGGCTGGAAGTTCAGGATTAAGGTGCTGGCACTTGCAGATTCAGTTGCGACTTCTCTTCGTGGTTGCAGGTGACTGTCTTCTATGTATGTCCTCACATGGCCTTTCCTCTGTCTCAAGAGGGTGCTGTGATGTCACTCCTTTTTATAAGGACACCAGTCCCATCGGATTAGAGCCAAGCCCTTAAGACCTTATTGAGCCTTCATTAAAGTCCTGTCTCCAAATGCCTTCACACTGGAGACTGGCGCTTGGCCCTGTGAATCTGGTCTAGGGAGGGTACACACTCCAGACACACACACTGTGCATGTAGCCATCACTCACGACACTACGGCCACCACCACAACTGTTTATGACACCGCTACTTCCACCACCTCTACTCTATGGGGAAGGTAAGAACATGGCAGACTGGCTTGGTTTCCTCACAAAAGGGGCTCCCCCACATCTTTTCTGTGGTGCTGAGCATCCAACCAATGGCCTTGCACACACTGGGCAAAGCACTCTGCTGCTGGGCTGTACCCCTAGCCCTTGTTTATAGCCCAGGGTAGCCCCAAACGTGTGAGCTTTCTAACACAGCCTCCTGAGTACCAAGAGTACAGGCATACATGCACCACCCTGTCCAGCCAAAGGGAATTCTTGAAGAGTTCAATGTAAATAGAACTTAATATTTTACACAGATATACTCTTGTTAGGAATAGCAAGGCTCTGTTATAGGGGAAATCTACACTCAGAATCCTGGCTTTCATAACTCTGAAATGTGTGTTCTGTCCAAGACCATGAGAAGCTGTGAGCCAGAGTCCACGTTGCTGTGGCAAGAGACTGACTGGGAACTGAGTGAAGAGAGGCAAAGTTCTGGCTCTGCTGTGGAGGAGCTGTGTGGCCTTCTGTATGCCACATCCCTCTCTGGGCTCAATTCCCTTATTTATAAATAGAAGGGGTTAGGATAGTTCTGAAGTTCTCATCGTTCAATTCACACAGATTATAGGCATTCATTCATTCATTCATTCATTCACCAAACACTATCCGCTATCCGCTGGCCCCACTTTGAGGAGCTAGGGGTACAGTGGGGAATGAGACAGGTGCCATTCCTGCTTTTAGAGGACTTGCCTTCCTGAGGAAAGAGACATTAGGGAAACGAATAAGCATTCAGAGACATGATTTCATCACAATACTAATGAAGGTAGGAGGGGGAGGGAGCAGAAAAAGGGAAGACAGAGTGGCTGGGCTCAGAATGGGAGTTTGAACTGGAAAATGGGGGGCTTAGAAAGCCCTCATTGAGGGAGATATTTAAAGATGAGGAGGCCCCTGTTCACGTTCACAGGAGTCTGGGTTCTAAAGAAAAAGTGAATCCAATGTGTTCTAGAGAGATAAATAAACTGTATTAGTTACCTTTCTGCTGCTATGATTAAACAACCCGACCAAGGCAACATATGAAAGCATTTATTTAGGCTTATAGTTCCAGTGGGTTAGAATCCATGGTGATGGAGCAAAGACATGATGGCAGGAACAGCTGGGCGCTGTAAACAGGAGGCAGAGAGCACACTAGGGGTTGCAGGAAGTGTCTGAAGCCTCAAAGCTTACCCCTGTGACATCTCCTCCAAGGACACATCTCCTAATCCTTCCCAAACAGTCCCACCAACTGGGGTCCAAGAATTCAACATATGCATTACGGCAGCTGGAGGGGGGGGCGGAATTCTTATTCAAACTACCCCATTAGAGCAGTGTACTTGGAGCTGATCCAGAAAGGGAGTGAGTGGGGTACGTTGAGGATAAAGACAGATCTGGCTACATCTTTGTAGCCTTGATGGTGACAGGCAGGGAGAATCGGTGGCATTTCAGAGAGGTTTCACTGAAGGGCTTCAGGCAGTGCTTTGAACTGATTTCCAGGCTTTAAAGTTTCATCTGGCAGCTGGGTACAGAATATATCCCACAGAGAGAACAAACACAGGGGAAGGAGAGAGGTTAAACCAACAGCCAGGCACATGATCACATGTTATCTCTTCTCCGGCTCTTCTGTAAACAGACACAGTACTTAAGGTACCTTTGGATGCCCAGTAGAACTTCCTTTATCAACAACTACGTAGATTTACACATCTCGGCCAGTTCCTTCATATTTAGCAGGAATTTAGTCTTAGCTAGCACTGCGACTGTGATATGTATTTGAACCACTACTTTGAACTTGCAATAAGCGAATCAAACACAAATCCTACTGTCCTAGAGATTCCAGTCTGGTATTCACCTACCTTTTACTTCCTGGAAGTCCCTGGGTCTTGGATTGGAGGCTCCCCCAAAGCCCCTGGGGACTGTTTTGCTAGCCTTTGATCACAGCAAGCTGCTCTGTCTCTCAGGACTGCAAGTCATCTTATACATAAATGAAGACGAATACAACCCCTTCCTGGTGTCCTCCACTGGAGCCAAGGTGCTTATCCATCAGCAGAATGAATACCCCTTCATCGAAGATGTGGGGACAGAGATTGAGACAGCAATGTCCACCTCCATAGGAATGCACCTGGTAAGAGGATATTCATTGGCTTATGTTTAGAAAAGAGGACATTTTTTTTGAATGATGGCTATGGAGGAACAGCTAATAACAAAGGGTGCTGTTTTCCAAGAGAGCATGGATCTGAGCTTTCCAATGGTCACCCCAATGGTCATTCCAATAATCGCATTCAAGTCTGTGTGTGCATCTTTCATGTGGGTTAGCAAGCACAGAATGCCATCTGGGGAAATAACCCAGGGAAACTCCCTTGTTAAAAACAAAACAAAGCACCAGTGTGTATAGAAACAGAGCATCAGACACCAGCTATAGAGTTGCCAGTCTACATTTAAAAAGAGCCGATCACATCCTCCTAGGATGCTTACAGGCAAACGAGGGGGCTCTGACAAGAAAACATTATATCCATTGTAGTTTTTTGTTACATTGCTTCTTAGTGGAGTTTTTTTAACCTGTGTGTGTTGGAAAAACTAGAAAAACAATCTCTTCATGGACTATTGCTTATGTCTTTTTGGCATCTGTGTTCAGTGTCTCACAGGAAACTCTCAGTTATTGCGCCTCCAGACTTAGTCTCCAGATCAGTGGTTTCCAAAATCTGAGCCACCAGGTTCAAATTTCTAAATGAGAATGTCTCTGAAAGGTTTCTCAAGGATCAAAACCTTGTGATGATCACAAGACTCAATACTACCAGGAAATGTGATTTAGAAGCTAAAGCGATTCTTAGTCAGAGGTTGTGAGGTAATGTGATGGGCATTCAAGGCTTGATTGACCCTCCATCATGTAGACTTTTGACAGTTCTTTTCTGTGTATTTTATCAGTGCTAAACCCAGGGGACTCCAGCAGAGAGAATCAAGAGTGAGAAAGTATGCAAATGACAAATTATAATTACTGCATGCTATGGAGGAGAAATGAGGCTGGGCATAGTGGATCCTGTCTGTAACCCTAACACTTAAGAAGCCAAGGCTGAGTGCCAGGCCTGCCTGAGCCAAATGGAAAGACACTACCTTACAAAGCAAAACAAGAAGCAGATGGTAGAGGGCTTCATAAGAACATGTCATGGGTGTCTTGGTCAGTTTTCTGGTTAAAAGCCTAAAATTGGACTATTTATAAAATAGAGACTTTTGTTTAGCTTGTGACTTGGGACTGGAAAGCCCAGCATGGTGGTGACCATTGGTGAAGGGTCTTCTTGCTGCATTGTAATAGGACAGGAACCTCACAAAGTGAGGACTCTAGCTCAGGTTGCTATTCCTCTTCTTATAATGCCATCATAGAGACCCACCATATGCCCTAATCTCCTAATGATCTCCAAAGATCCCTTCCCAAACATTATTAACAGATGACTTTTGGGATTACATTTATAACACATGAATTTTGAAGAGATACATTTGAACCACAGGGATGGGATTCTGACCCATAGGAAAGTGAGATTCAGGGTGTGCTATTCTGAGGAAATGTGATTTAAGAATCACTAGGAGAAGTGATGAAACAGAATGGTGGTGGTACCCAGGCCATCTGTCCCTTCAAAATGTGTAGGAGAGGAAACCGTCCTGATAGTCGCCTGGTGATACAGATGCTTTCAGATGCATATCGCTTAGAACCTTTGTTCCACCATAGGAGATAGGTAATGTGTACAGCTTGGGCTATATAAATGCTGATTTCCCAAAGATAAAAAAAGCATCCTGATTCTTCAGCATGCTCAAATGAGGAATTGGAAAACCTGGGGTACCACTAATTTCTCTGTTCACCAAAGAGCCAAAAGCTCCCAGAAGACAACAGAGGACTTTTCCCCCCAACATCCCCCGTACTGTTTCTCTGGACGCTGAAGAAGGACTTGGGCTTTTCGACCTTTTCTTTCCTCGCTCTTTCACCCTCTCTCTCTGACCCCTGCCTCTCGTAGCATCTGGAAATGGTTAAGAGTTCAGTAAACTTTCAAAAGTTCAAAAGAAAATGGCTTCTTCCCTCTGGGTCTCTGCTTTGAGCTCGGAAACACCCACCATATTATTAAGCAAACAGTCTCTGCACCAACAGTGGGTAAACAGGATCAGGTTGAGTTCTCTGCTACACCTGTAGAAAATCAAACCCACGCAGCAGGGTCAGTCAGCCAGAGGTATGATTGATGACCATGTCGAACAACAACAACAGAAAGACAAGGATTACTGAGAGGTCAGCAGGGACTCACTAAGAATAAATCCAAACAAGCTAGACTTCCTTCCTTCTTAATTTTCCACATTGGTTTGTTTGCTCGTTATTTATTGGTGATAGGCAAGCTAAGCTGATAGACTTAGGGAATTGGTCACCAAACTCTTCTTATTTCTTAAAGGCCTATATGGCTTAACATGTTCAAGACTCTGAATATCAAAAGATGAACCCAATCTTTAAGAGAAGACAAAAATCAACACCTCTGGGCTGAGGAGGAAACTTTGCTGGTAGAGCATTTGCTAGTATGCACAATGTTTTGGGATCTAGCAACACAGAGACAGACAGGCAGGCAGGCAGGCAGACAGACAGACAGACAGACACACACACACACACACAAACACTCTATCGATCTATTGTTGATTGATCCATTGATCAACATACATCTGCAACATAGAACTTGTGTCTGGGGAAACAAGGACCCTGTCTGTCTTGTACCTAGTTTCAGATCTTGAAACATAACATATTCCCAGTGATTACTGGGTAGGTGAGTGGGTGAAAGAATGAATGGATGGGTATCTAGATGGGTAGATAGCCAGGGGCTATTGGAAAAGCTTCCTAAATGATGAATTCTTGAACAATAAGTTCCTACTAATTGGTGTCAGAAAGAGCTAGTTCACACAGAGAGCACAGCAACTATAAAAGAGCCATGGGTAGGATGTTAAGCTACATAGTAAAGCTTTTTGAACATTGAAAGCTGGACACAGTGGCACATGCCTGTAATTCTAGCTGGACACAGTGGCACATGCCTGTAATTCTAGCTGGATAGAGTGGCACATGCCTGTAATTCAAGCATTTAGGAGGCTGCAAGAGGAAGATGAGGAGTTTGAAGCCAGCCTGGCCTACATAGTGAGACTTTGTTTTAAAAATATCATTTTGAATAAAGTCCAACCAATATGCTAGGAACAGCACATTAATAATCTCAGCGAGAAACTCTAAGAACCTTCACTAGGGCAATGGCATGAAGGTGAGCAGGGGAGAGATGCAGAGATAGTGTAGAAGCAGTGGGGCTTGATAACAGATTCTAGCAAGGAAAGCTAGGAGAAACTAGGTGAACATTTGGGTCCTGGCCGAGCTGTGGGATGGGTCAGTGTCAGACTCATAATTAGGCAATAAAAGAGAAAGGGTGCTAAAGATGACTACTTTGATTCAAGATTTGCCTAATCTGTTGTGTCCTGAGGGCAAGAACAGGTCAGGTTAAAATGTCCAGTAAGTGGACTTAGAGCTCAGAAGAAAACCTTCTAAACTTGGAAATAAATGTCATCACCCAAGACCTGAAAGAGAACCCTCAGCACGAGCTGTTTAAGAGTTGAGCAGGAAGGAAATAGAGAGGCAGAGGAGCAGAAGCCAGGAGGAATCCGTGCCAGACAGCTGGAAAGGAGCTGCGGGAAGGTGTGCCAAGTGCACTGAGAGGTCAGGCAAGGTGAAAGGTGAGAGGAGCTCTCGGAGTTTGGAGATCAAGATGGCACTGGCATTCTTCGCCAAGACAGCCTCCAGTGGAAGGAGTGGAACAGAAACTAGAGGACAATAGGCTCGATGGCGAATGGGAGTTGAGGAAGTGAAGAAGGGTGGACCGTTCATTCCAGGAGATGTAGGGCTGAGTCATGGAGCAGAGAGACACTGCACTGTCCTGCAAATCCATCGGTTCTTCTCACAAGGATATGTATCTCAGGGATTTAGGAGTTAGGGGCTTTGATTTTGCACCTTGGTTACCTCATCTGTATAATAGGATGGTGACCAAAATGCTGCTTTGTGGCCGGGGGAAGTTCAGCAGGTTAATGTCTGCTACACACTTGTATTACATACACTGCATGCTTGACACATAACAAAGGCTCAGAAAAATGCACTAGCATTCCTGTACATGTTTTAAGAAAAGAGATGTGGCCAGGCATGATAGTGAATGCCTGCCATCCCTGCACTCGGGGTGGAAGCAGTCACAGATTTGATGCCAGCTTGGGATACACAGCAAGACTTCTCTGAGGGGCGGCAGAGATGTTAGGGAAGGTTTATATTTTCTTTCTAATAGCCCTTTCTTTTATAAGCAATATATGCAATATACATATATATTACTATATACTATTATATATGTGAAGAAATACTAATTACACATATATAAAATATCCTAATTACTTGCTGTATGTGTTGAAAACATCTACCCTAGTTTGTGCTTTCCTTTGAGTTTCTTACAGTATTTCCCAATACAAAGCACTGAGGGTTGCAGTGACCTTTCCCCACTCTTTTGTCAGTATGTTTACTGAGGGGTTTCCCTCTTTGAGCTCAGATACTGAAGTGAATTTTCTTCTAATTCTTTTACCACTTCATTTAATACTTCAACCAGTTTGATTTCTTTTCTGCAGGATGTAAAGTATACGTCTAAGTATATGTCTTCCTCTAAACCTTTTTTTAAAAAAAATGTCATAACTTCTTATTTTGAGCAATTTGTTTTTACCATTAATGAGGGGTATAAACTGATTTGCAACACACACACACACACACACACACCATTTATAACATACCGCAAAATGCCAAGAGTTAAATCACCTGTTTCAGTTATTTCTTTCATTATTGTGACAAAAAACAGCATAAAGACAAAGCAACTGAAAGAAGGAAGGATTTAATTTGACCTCTCGGTTTGAGGATATGGTGCACAATCGTGAGGAAGGGGTGTGAGAAGCAGCAGGAAGCAGAGAGAGAGGGAGAGAGAGAGAGAGAGAGAGAGAGAGAGAGAGAGAGAGAGAGAGAGAGAGAGAGAGAGAGAGAGGGGCTGGTGTTCAGTCGCTTTCGTTTGTTTCCTTTATTCAGTCTGGGAGCCCAGCCTATGGGATGGTGCTGCCCACACGCTAGGTGGGTTTTCCCTCTTCAGCTAAAACTCTCTAGAAACACCTTACACACACGCAGAGGTGTGTCTCCTAGGTGATTCTAAATGCGATCAAGTTGACGGTTGAAATTAAGCATCATGCCACCCGTCGTGGCATGCAGGGGAAAGTCCTGAACTTCTCTTCTAATTTTTAAAGTTTATTATTAAAGTGAAACTTTGCTGAGTATACTTCCCCGTACTCTGTTTTTACTTCCTCAGAATTCAAAATGTATCACCAGCTTTGTTCCACAGCACTAAATAGTCCTCCAGTTTCAATGACAACAGACAATTTTGTTGTATAAATGTAGATAGCATCCATGGTGTTTTAAGTTCCTATGGCATGCGGTTGTCCTTTGGTAGTGGAAGGAAATTACTGCTAAGTATTGCTTTGATACCAAAGTCCACGGCTGCTCAAGTTCCTTACAGAAAATGGCACGGTATTTGCATACATTTCCCTATGTGTTTTAAATCATGTCTACATCACTTATGACACCCAATACCATATAAATGTTATGTAAATCACTGAAAATCTATAGATGTTTGTTATAAGTGCATTGTCTTAGTTGGGGTTTCTATTGCTGAGCTAAAACAATTGACCAAAAGCAACTTGGAGAAGAAAAGATTCATTTCATCTTTCAGCCTGTAGTCTATCATCCAGGGAAGTCAGGGAAGGAGCTCGGAGGTAGGAGCTAATGCAGAAATCATGGAGGAGTGCTACTTACTATTTTGTTTTGTTTTGTTTTGTTTTGACTTCTCTCGTGGCTTGCTCAGCCTGCTTTCTTAAGCACCCAGGACCACCTGTCCAGGGGTGGCACCACCCACAGTGGGCTGGCCCTCCCACATCAATCATCAATCAATAAAATGTACCACAGACTTGCCTTTAGGTCAGTCTTACGGAGAGCTTTCTCAGTAAAAATGTCCTCTTCCCAGAAAAGTTTCTAGCTGTGTCAAGTTGACACAAAACTAGCCAGCACCCGCATTTTCCCAAACGTTTCCTATTCACAATTAGTTAAATCCTTTAGTGATCAAGCTGGTCCCTGTACAGAATGAGGCAGCATTTACATAATGCCTACACACTCTATAAATATGAATATTATGTAAATGTGGACATGGGCTGTATTGTTTAGAGAATAATCACCAAGAAAGAATCAACATGTGCAATAGAGACAGAGTTATACTATTTTATTTTTGAAGATGCATTTTGTTCACGTGTGTGTATGAGCAAGCACATATGCAGGTGCCCATGGAGGCCAGAAGGTGTCAGATTCCATGGAGCTGGCGTTACAGGCATTTGTAAGTTGCCCAATGTAGGGGCTTGGATCTGAACTCAGGTCCTAGAACAGTATGAGCTGTTAATCCTGAGCCATCTCTCTGGTCCCAAGATAAAGTTTTTGTTTGTTTTGTTTTGTTTATTTTTCGAGACAGGGTTTTTCTGTAGCTTTGGAGCCTGTCTTGGAACTCACTCTAGACCAGGCTGGCCTCTAACTCACAGAGATCTGCCTTCTTCTGTTTCCCAAGTGCTGGGATCAAAGGCGTGTCCCACCACTGCCTGGTGCCAAGATAGAGTTTTAAAACATATCTTCAACCCACAATTGGTTGATAATGTAGATTCAAAGGGTCAACAATATACATATATATATATATATATATATATATATATATATGATTGTTTAGTTTGGTTATTTGTTTATTGATTGATTTTCATTCCTGTGCTTACACTTGGGTCCTTGAGTATGAGTATACTGAGCAAGTTCTCTACCAGTAAGCTACATCCTCATGTCTTTATCATTATCATCATTATTATATTTATTTTGAGACAAGGTCTCATTATGTAACCCAGTCCAGCCTTGAACCCACCACCCTCCTGCCTCAGCCTACTGAGTAGCAGAACCCCACCCAGGTCAGTAGTCCAATGTCTGATTTCTCTGTGATAAAAGGCCACTTGCTGCTGTAGTGAGTCCCATCCGTTGGACTGAAATGAATCAAGAGGGAGGTGGAATTTGAAAGGTAAACTGAGGCTGGTGAAGGTGTGCACTGCAGGCTAGGTGATGCATATAGTCTTGAGTCGCCAGGCTGTGACGACCATGATGAGATGACATCTGTAATTTAGATGGATGAGCGGGGGTGGAAGAGGAGGAGATACCAAGGAAGAGAAAGTGGGGGCAGGAGAACAGATGGGTGATCTTCAGCAACACCAATGAGGGACAACGTCAATCAGATCAGACAGGGAAGAAGAATGGCAAGGATTCGGCTGGTTCGAAGACACCCCTCTTCATCTTCCCATGACTGAAAGCCAAGAAGGAGAAGTTTCTAGAAGGAAACTTGCATGTCCAGTCAAACAGCTGGCTAGACTAAGATGCCACCAACAGAGATGAGGCGGTTTTAGGTGGGTGGGTGAGAGTCTGAGCTCAGATTTAGACAGTGTCACTTGAAGTGACATGCACCATCTTTAAAAGGGTGGCTCCAAACAATCCATTCGATCAGTCTGTGGGGCAGACAGTGCACTGGGTTCATCTGGGAAGTCTCTCTGATTCAGACCAGACTGTGTTGACCTCACCCAGTGCTGCCTGTGACAGGAAGGAAGGTCAGGTGCTAGGTCTTGCTGGGCCTCCTTTGAGTCTCCTCCCGGTGGCCTCACCTCCCCAGCTGACTGGCTTGGACATGTTCACACGGTAACACAGGCTCCAAGGTCAGCAAGGCTAGTTCCGATGTATAAGCACTTTTCAAGTATCTGCTTGTGTCAGGCTTGTTCGTAACCCATCGGCCAAAGTGTGAGTCACGTGACCTGCCCAGCTTCAACCAGTGGAAAACAAATTTTATTTCCCTATGAAATGGCAGGACTTGGCTAAATTTTGCCAGCTCCCACAGACCTGGTATGTTTAAGATATTTGTAGACCACTTAGGCAGACTACCAGTGGCCAATTAGGTCTCGGCAGAATGGTTTTGGCTGGAGGTCAGCTTTAGGAACACCAGTCCCTTGTACAGAAAGAAGATGAGTCACATATAGACTGTGCACATCCTCTAATAATTAAAACTGACCTTTATGGAGAAGTTCTATGCTAAGCACTTTCTTAGCATTAGGTTCAGTGAGTCCTCACAACACTGTATGCAGAGGCAGAGAATAAAGAAGAACTCTGGGCTGGAAACACAGCCTTTTGTCTCAGCAGCCGTATGGGAGACTATCACTGTGATTCTTAGTTTTTTTTCCTGGCAAAAACTCATGTTACTTTTGTCTTGTTTTTTCGTTTTTCAAGACAGGGTTTTTCTGTGCAGCACAGTCTCATGTATTTCTGATCCTCCTGCCTCCATTCCCTGCATGGATATCCTATCATGCCTGATTTATGTGTTGTCAGGGATGGAACCCCGGCTCTATACAAGCACTCCTTTTCAATATCATATTTATTTTGTTTTATTCTTCCAGACAAGGTTTCTCTGTGTAGCCCTGGCTGTCTTGGAGCTCACTCTGTAGATCAGGCTGGCCTAAAACTCACCGAGTTCTGCCTGTCTCTGCCTCCCGCATGCTGGAATAAGGGCTTGTGCCACCACCTCCTGGCAAGCGTTCCATTTTCAAAGGGAGAAAATCTCAGATCAAATACATTTTCCGTCACAGATCAGGGCTTGGCACCAGTACAAAAACCCTGCTTCAGAGTGAAAAGCAAATAAACAACTCAGTTAACAACAGAAATGTTCTGAGAGCTAGGAGCTGGAGTCACCAGGTAGGGAGACACATATCTGTAATTTCAATACTCAAGAGGCTGAAGCAGGAGGCTTACAAGTTCTAGGCCGTCCTGCATAGTTAGACCTTGTCTCCAAACTAAAAAGAAAGAGAAGTGGTAGGGAGGGACCAGGAAGGCAGGAGTTCCCTACTGACAACCCCCATTCCTCTAGGGAGAATTCTGAACCTGTGATGACATCAAACACTACCACTCTAGGCCAGGCTTGCTCTTTTCCCTCCCCAGCAGTCCTGCAGGGCATCAGAGGAAGGTGCTCTCTTCCTCATCAGAGAAGAGGGAGAGAAACAAGATCTTACCATACCTTGTTTTATTAGAAAGTCGATTTTATTAGTTGTTCAATGAAATGGCTTGATATTTATTTTTTTTTTTTTACTTTTCCCCTTGCCATGGCAAAATACCCAGCAAAAGTAACTTAAAGATAAAGGGGTTTATTTGGTCTCCCAGTTTGAGGACGCAGTTCTCCATGGTGAGCTAAAAATGGCTGCAGCTCACCTTGGTGAGGCAGGAATAGCTGCAGGAGTAACTGGTCACATTTCCTCCTCTGTCAGGACACACAGAGATGAAGCTAGTATGGCCATGTTCAGAATGGTCCTTCCTCCTCAGCTAAACATTTCTGGAAATATCCTCGCAGATGTACCCAGAGATGTGTTTTCTAGGTGATTCGAAATACTGTCAGGCTGACCATCAAAATTCCCTACACCTTACAGGTGAGAGACTTACCATAAGTGTGTTGTACATTTTTCTCAGAGAACACTGAAGCCTAGGGAAGTCAAGTCATTCAGTCTGAGGTAGCACAGCTGAAAGCAGAATTCAGACTTACTTCATCTCCCTAGCCCCCACTTCTGATGCATACACTAGCCTGTCACTGCAGCTTGTGTAGGGACAATTGTCCATTGGCCATAATGTAGAAGGGGCCCCTTAGGAGGGAGGACTCAGAATCCTACCATTGGTGTATGAACAGATAAGATGGTCAGGATTGGGGTCTGGATTCTGCTTCTATGAGCAGCCTAGGGCACCATCTCAGTTACATCCCCTGGAGCTAGGTGGGATGAGCGCAACCCTCCTGCAACAGGGAAAATCTTTCATTCCCAAGAAGTCTCACCCTGAAATGGACACAGTGGAAGCCAATTGCAGCCCTGCTCTGGGGGAGCTGGGAAACCAGTTTGCTTTACCCTCTCTAGTGGCCCTGAGACAGGACGTAGTGTTGCACAGGTAGCAGGAGACACAGCTCTACCTTGTGCAGCCGGAGTTCTTTTTAGAGACCTTTACCCAGGTGAAGCCAGGAGCTTGACTTTTGCCACAGAATAGAATCTCGGGATCAGTCAATATGAATCAGAATGGGAGTTGTGGCAGGCTGAAGCATCCTGGCAAAGGTCTTCCAACTGAACCTCTGGAGGAAAGACCTCCACCTATCAGGAGTGAGTGAGGAGACAGCCTTGAACCACCCAAGACTCCTAGGGAAACAAACACTATTGCAAACAAAGACACTTGGGACCTGAGACGTTATTTGGAGTCTATGACTTCGATGCTTTCTGAATGCCCATGGACATGTCCGCAGGATCCTTGGGCCCCAAGATTCCTAGGGAGTTTGCAGCTCAGAACAGTTCAGAGAGTGACAAGGAATAGAGGTGTCCCTGGGGAGAGCTACAGCTTGACCTCTCTGCATCTTCTTTCCCCGCCCAGCCTTGGCAGACACTAGAATCTCTAAAAGGATTCACCATTCAGCTTTAAGTCCATTGATTCCGCCCTGGCTGGAAACAAGCTCATCTGTTATCAGCAATATTAGTGAAAAGAACAGGTTTTTGTTTGTCTGTCTGTCTGTTCATTAAGGTGAAGCAGCCACTTTCCCCGTTGCTTGCTTCTGTTGCTCCAGAGTTTCAAAGTGAGCACGGCCAATTGCCCTTCAGGAACTTGCAGTTAATTGAGGGAGACTAATGGGTCAGCAAATGAATTACAAAACAAACAGAGAGAGAGAGAGAGTAGCCTTCCCACACATTTCTGGTCTGTTTCTATCTGTGCGGAGCCTCCCCGTTCTTTGTTTTGCCCGATTATCATTCTTTCTTTTAGAAACATGCCATCCTATGCCTCTTTAGCCCTGACCTACAACACACATGCATCCTCACATTAAACAGACTGCAGACCCTCACGCTAGGCTGGCCATGATTTCTGTTTAGTTTTTGCTCCACTTCAGAGATGTTATGCCTTCCCATCCTCCTTTGTTTTTGTTGTTATTGTTCATTTGGTTCTTTTTGGGTTTTCCTTTGTTGTGTCTGGATCATATATTTGCTTTGACATATATTAAACTGGAGGCAAATTTGGTGAACTGCTGTACATGGGTGGATAAGGGCTTTGAATCTTCTAAGACAGTCAACATCCAGAACCAAAAGGAAAGGAAACAGGCCCTGCTGAAGGGACTGGAAGCTTAGGCACCTCACAGCCCCACGCTTCTTTCTAACCTTCCTCCAGCTCCCAGCAGATAAACAGATGGCTCATTACCAGTCACGAAGCCAAATCTGGGTTTCTCAGCAGGTGAACAGGGTGGTTTTGTCTTAACTCCTTCTTTGATTTGTTTCCAGAGACCTTTCTTCCTGATCCCTAAACTGGGAATTGAACTCTAGATAAGAGCTCTACCATGAGCTACATTCCCAGCCCCTATTCCAGGCCCCACGACCCCTCCTACTTCAATCTTTGCTGCCTGGCACTCTTCCCCCAGTTCTCCACAAGGCCAGCTAACTCTTTTTTTTTTTTAATATTTATTTATTATGTATACTGTGTTCTGTCTGCATGTATGCCTGCAGGCCAGAAGGGGACACCAGATCTCATTACAGATGGTTGTGAGCCACCATGTGGTTGCTGGGAATTGAACTCAGGACCTCCGGAAGAGCAGCCAGTGCTCTTAACCGCTAAGCCATCTCTCCAGCCCCAGCTAACTCTTTTTTACCGATTTAGCGTTATATTGAGCCAACATAAAAAGGTGCTTTGTGAAACCATGGAGGAAAAGTGGTGACGTGGTTCTGGTCCTCGTCTCAGTCCATGGTTGTGATAAACACCGGACAAACAGGCAAAACAAACAGCAAGAGCTCACCTTGAGCAGAAGTTGTTAGTGGAAGAAAAGGCTTACATGCCTATTGACTCAGAGGTATAGTCTGTCATTTCAGAGGAGTGATGGGAGCCCAAGCCCTAGTCACATCACACCCAGCCAAGAGCAGAGAGGAACACACACACACCCATGCTGCCTGCTTGCTCGCTCCTCGGCTGTCCCTCCGCTCTTACACTGTCCAAGGGCCCAAACCAGGGAACGGTGCCACCTACATCCGGGGTCAGTGGTCCTCCCGCAAACAACAATCAAGACTCTAGCCTCCCACACTCACACCCACAGACCAACCTGATCAAGACAATTACTCAGCTGAGGGTCTCTTCCCTGGTGATCTTAAGTTTGGCAAGTTGATATTTAAAAGTAACCACTGGAGGCCAGAAAAGAATCTACCAAAACCAAAAGCAGAGAAAGAGCATCTATTGGAATACCACGCAGAAGTGCAGCGAGTGATGTCCCAGCGAGGCCCAGACCACTCGGAAGGGGAAAGAGTTCTTTCAGGGCAGTTAAGTGGGAAGATATTTCATTTTACCACAGTAAGGCTCTTGGGCAGGCCCACCTCTGAGGAGACAAACAAACCCTTCCTTATCATGTAGTGTAGTAAATTTGCCAGTTTTCCTGGAGCCTGGACAGGTAAGGCATACGGCTCTAGATGTCCATGTGAGAGATATATAGATCAGGATACAAATAACCATTAAACTGTATGAATTCTCTTCATTTTAGTCTTTGTCTCTACCAAAGCGCCCTTTCTCAGAGATGCCTTCCTCATCCCTATGGAAGACTGACTGTCTCATTCTCCTAAGTCTTTCTATCCAGGGACCTTGAGCATTGTCCAAAATTAATCTCATTAAAAGAAATCTCTCTCTCTCTCTCTCTCTCTCTCTCTCTCTCTCTCTCTCTCTCTGTGTGTGTGTGTGTGTGTGTGTGTGTGTGTATGCACATGCATTGATGTATGTGCCACAGGACATATGTAGAAGTCAAAGACACATCAGGGGGTTGTCATATCCCAGGCTAGCTGGGTCATAGGCTTCCAGAGAGTCTTCTGTCTACCTCACATTTCCCTGTCAGGGTGCTAGGATTATAGTCATAGAAACTAGGGCTTCCAGCTTTATGTGGGCTCTGGGGATTTAAACTCAGGTCTTCATACATATGTACCAAATACTTTACCCACGGAGCCATCTGCCCAGCCCCATCCCATAGATTGACTAATAAGTTAGCAAGGCAAGGTATTGTATTGGCCGCCTGGCTGTATGCCCTTCCAGAATCGATGCTCCATGAGAGCAGGGCACCTGTCAATCTTCCTCATTGTGGATTTCTCAGTGTCTTCAATGGCACCAGACCTACTAGGTACTTGGTAAACTTGGGCGAGTAACTAAACGATTACTTAACTTTGGGGGAGGCTCCCATCTGGGTCCCCAGGAAGGCATAGATGACTGTGTGCTGTTGTAATTGCAGACGGAATCCTTCAAGCTGAGTGAACCTTACAGCCAGTGCACAGAGGACGGAAGTGATGTGCCCATCACGAATATCTACAACGCTGCCTATTCCCTCCAGGTATGGCATGGCAGGGCCCTCATCTCTGGGTCATGGCCTGGATCCAAAAGATGAAGTTATATCTAGGTTGAGGTGTACCTGGGACCAGGAACTGAGGGTGAGGACATCTGGGGTTAGTCCAGAGACCTCAGGTACAAATGATGCCAGCTGGTTCCGGTCTTCTTCAGTCCTCTGTAACCAGAGCTTAATTGACTTATTGAGGTTTATGTGGAACACAATGTACAAGGCAGACAGGTCTCATTGCTAAATGGGCCTTGGCAAAGGCTAGACAAGAGGAAAGCTTCAGCAGGAGACGCTGGCAGAGGGGTCAAAAGTTTGGCTTCCAGATACGTTTGTGCCCTGTGACTTGGGCAAGTTGTATCCCCTTGACAGTCACAGAGTTGTGCTGGGTCAGGGTGAGCTAATTGGCAGCTCCCGGACTCCTCCAGGTTACTCTAGCCAGAATGGCATTAAAAATTCAGGAAAGGCCACAAGAAAATCCATCATGTTTAGCTTCTCCTGAAAAAAAAAAAAGAGAGAGAAGTGATCTGGGATCTGGGAACCCATATCCCAGCAGGACAAACCACAGGAGAAGCCACTACATTAAACAAGCTACAGAGTGACTGATGTCCACAGATCTGACCCCCCGTAGCATATGGCATCACTGGCTCAAAACTGGCAATGCAGTTTTCAGCCCTTAAGTGCCATCAACGAGTGGTGGGCTGGGTGCCTCCTTCAGCTGGCCGGAGCTCTGAAGCTGGCCTCCTTTTGGGGGTGCTAGAAAGCCCACAGATATCATCTTGGCAAAATATAAAGACCAGGGGTGGGGGCTGGAGAGAGATGGCTCAGGCAGTAAAAGCACTCGCCTCAGAACGCACAAGGACATGGGTTCAGACCTCAGGACCCACACAAAAAGCCAGGCATGTGCCTGTAACCCCTAGCGATGGCAAGACGGGCAGTAGAGGCAGGTGGCTGCCTAGAAACTCACAGGCGGCTAACCTGGTCTATATGGCAAATGAGGTTCCAAGACTATTTCATATCATGTGAGTGCTGATGCCGAGTTGAAGGGGGAATCTGGAGCAACTGCCAATCAGCAATGAGGAATACAGTCCTAACAGTCAACACTCAGTGCTAGGTCCTCCACACTGGGTCTCTCAAGACAATGACCACAAGACCCAGGAAGCTTCTAGGGTAGGGTAGGGGCTTCAGAGCCAAGCTATTCAGGTTTACATCTCAGGGTTTTCTGTTTTGTTTCTAAGACAGGGCCCTATTTTGTATCCCAAGGTGGCCTTGAACATACTATGTAGCTCAGGCTGGCCCTCCAGGTTGCTATGGTCCTGCCTCCATTTTCTGAGTGCTGGGATTACAGGTGTGCACCACCACACCTGGACCAAAAGCCGGTCTATCCTCTGCATGACCTCAGGCCAATTAGTCTAATAGCGGCTCTGTCTTTTCTCATCTTTGAATTAAGTACAATATTACTCCACAAGACTGTGGTGAGCGTGAAATGCCTGAATATATTAAAATATCTGTCACTTATCACTAAACATTACCAAGGGCATCATTCTAATGAATTCACTTTGGGGGGGGTCTAAAGTCCATTTGCTTGTAGCATAAATTTTTGTAAAGCAGCCGCTCTCAGGCTAACAGTCCTTCTTTGTGAGGAAAGAGGCATGTTCGTGTCACCTCTTGGCTCAGTTCTGAAGGAAGCTAGAGAATTCCATGCTGGGCTTCCTGAAAAAAAAAAAAACCTTGATCTTAAAAAAATTTTTAACCATTTTGTTTTCTTTAATTTTATGTGTATGTGATCCGGCCATCGCGACAGGAAAGGTTTTGGAATGTAAGATATGCAGGCAGGGAGTTCTTGGCCTCTACCCGCAAGGAGGGTAAGAACATTCTTGGGTATTCTCTTTCAGATCTGCCTTTATTCATGCTTCCAGACGAAGATGGTGGAAAAATGTGGCTGTGCCCAGTACAGCCAGCCTCTGCCTCCGGCAGCCAATTATTGCAACTACCAGCAGCACCCCAACTGGAGTGAGTGGTCCCACCTCCAGCCTTGCACATCCCAGGAGGGGAACCAGCTTGGCCAGCAACAGGCTGCCCAGTCCCGATTGCCCTTTGCCTAGAAAGGGTGTTAAAGGCCCTTTCTATCACTAAGCCTGGCTTGGAATGTACTTTGCAATTATGGGTAAATGCTATGGCCCAGCCTGTGCTGATATCTTGCCCACATAGTCAGCTCTAAAAGACACTGTTGATAACACTTTTACACAGAACAGAGAACCAAGGTTCAGAAAGATTAAGTCACTTACCTGAGGACACACAGGCAAGAAGTCACAGAACTGAACCCAAGGGCTGCCTAACCCCCAACTCAGGTCTTTTTGTTGTTGTTTGATTGTTTGTTTTTAAGACAGGGTTTCTCTGTGTACCCCTGACTGTCCTGGAACTCACTTTGTAGACCAAACTGGCCTCAAACTCAGAGATCCCCCTGCCTCTGCCTCCTGAGTGCTGGGATTAAAGGGGTGCGCCACCACACCTGACTCCCAACTCATACCTTTAATCAGGAAAAGATACCACTTCCTAAGATCACAAACCAGCATTAGTTCCCCTCCCCCTGCCCCCCAAAAAGACAGGATTTGTAAAAGGTGCAGAAATAAATAACTAGCCCAAGATCACGGTGGGGGCTCCCCAGATGACCCTAGGAAGGGTGCTGTGCCTCCAAAGTTCTTACTTCTTTCTACCCTATCCCCCAGTGTATTGCTACTACCAGCTGTACCAGGCCTTTGTCCGAGAAGAGCTGGGCTGCCAGTCAGTGTGCAAGCAAGCCTGCAGGTGCGTAGATATGGAGGGACAGGGAAGGCAGCGCTGTGCTCAGCCAGTAGCCCATCTTCACTCTGTGCCCTTCTCCCCTAAGCTTTAAGGAATGGACACTGACCACCAGCTTGGCGCAGTGGCCTTCTGAGGCTTCTGAGGTAAGCTCTACTCCTCCCTCACCCCCAGTCCTTGATGCCCTCATCTTTCTACTATTGGGGGCACAGTTCCCAGGTGGGTTGACCTATACTGCCAAGGTCAGAGAAAGGGGGTGTGTCTGAGGAAGAGGGCAGTGGGTAACCCTAGGCCCACTCTTTCTTTCTCCATCACAGAAATGGTTGCTGAATGTTCTCACCTGGGACCGAGGCCAACAAATAAACAAAAAACTCAACAAGTAAGTTTGCCTCCACCCAGTTCCCTCTGCCTCTGTCCGCCACAGGCTCTGGGCCCTTTGCTTGCTTCCTCATTGCCAAGCCCTCTCCTTTTCGTCCATTCAATCATTTAGTCAACAAATATTTACTGAGCTCCCTATCATGAACCAGGCTCTGCTCAGACTTTTGTTTGACCATGAGCCACCATCTGAAATACATTTTGCATCGTGGCCCATTGAGACTATAACTGGGATAAAGCATGCAACAGTATTTCCTTCTGATGTACAAAGCACTTGGGCTGATTCTCAGATGGCACACAATTCTCTGGCCAGCCCTCAGGGGATCTGTTCCACGACTCCCCCATGAATACCAAAATCTCTGAATGCCCATGTCCTGATGGGGAATGGGACACGTTTGCATGCGAGCCACCACATCCTCTCATTCGTTGAAGTCATCTCTAGATTCCTCGTGGTGCCCAGTGTGATGTAAATTCTATGGAAATAGCTATCATAGTGGATTGCTCAGGGAATCTCACACAAAGCAAGTCTTTGCATGTTCAATCCAGGTGTAAATACTTTTCCTCTCAAAACATCCCCTCCATGGTTGGTTGAACATACGGATCCAGAACCAACAGACTCAGAGGGAGGGCGAGTTTCCATCCTAATTGGTCACTACGCACCGGTCTGATTGATTAGTACCTATACCAGCTCAACAGGCAAACATTTTAATGCACCTTTAATACATTCTGATTTTTGTATCTTTTTTCTTTTCTTTAAATTTTTCTTTAAGACAGGATCTTGTATAGCCCAAGTTGACCTCAAAGTCACTATGTAGCTAAGAATAACCTTGAACTTCTAATCTTCCTGTCTCCACATACCAAGTGCTGGGATCACAGGCATGACCCACCATGCCCGGCTTTAATTCAATTATGTACCAGACACTACCATAGTCCAGCAAACTTGCTTTGGACTTGCTGGTATATCCTGCCTTACAAAAATAGTCCTCTTAGCATCCTGTCTTCTAATCCTATTTAGATTTTTCACGAAGAAATTCATTTCTGAGGTACTTTTGGCAAAAATTATCTAGGCCAGAGATTAGGAATCTCAGCAGATGGAGACAAATGTGGGAGAGGCTGGAGTCACCTTCGCAACCCCTGCAATGCACATGCCTACTTCCGACCAGCATCATGTCCTAGCCTAGGGTCTTCCCTAATAAAAGTCAGTCTAATCTCCAAACCAGAGCGTGGTATGTAAGTTGTTAGGGGAAAATGGGGGCATCCAGGTAACCAAACAGGCTCTCTGGCTCTCCCCACCCCCACACGGAGTTTGCAGTGAAAGATAAGGATAGAATTAACTCATCAGTAATCCCAAAATTTTGGAGCCAAGTCAGGAGGGTTAAGAGTTCAAGGCAACCTTAGTAACACCTTGAGACACTGTCTCAAACAAATACAACGAATAAAGAAACAACAGATAGAAAGAGACTGAGCATGTGCTGTCAGTTGGTGCAGAGCAGTGACCCCTAGCCAAATCTGGCCCCATGAAGCTCTCCTTTCTTCTCAGCTTTTCCTAAAAAGTTAAATGTTCTGTGAACATGGGACTCCCACTCTTGCCCCACGTCACGTGACTGTGCAGCAGTGAAAACTCTGAACGAGCATGAGCCTTCCAGCTCCATTGTTCCTACCAGGAGAAATTAAGGAGGGTAGTTAAGGGCATGGCCTTGAAGCCAAACGGTCTGGCTTCGAACCAGCTTACTCAACAGTCAGCTATGAAGTGAATGAACCCAATATATGTCTCAATTTCCATGCTGGGGATAATTAAAACACAGCTCCCTGCCTCAGACACTGTGAGACCTGCATTCATTCACTCAAGGGTCTTCCAGCAGTGTTTAGCAACATCAGAAGTGCCTAATAAAGGCTACTCATTGTCACTATTACCTTAGCTACTTCTCTTGCTTGTACCACCCACCAATCTCCTATATGAGTCTGAGACTGCAATCAAACAATTATCAATGTCAGAATATAATGAGAGGGTGGGTGGGTGAACCGGAACCTCTGGGGGTTGAGAAACAGGTTTTATTTTGTATTTTCAGTGAATGGATGGCCTGAAAACCAGGTCCAAATTAGAAATACACTCTGAGGTATAGAAAGAGACACAGGGAAAAAGTTCTAAGAGTCTGAGGGAGTTTGGAGCACAGGCCACGACAGGGGCTTGGGCAGGAAGGAGATGATAGCCATGTTGCCGTCTGGCAGGAAGCCAAGGCTGCTCACCCACCTGGGCCTCACCTCTTGAAATTTCCGCAGGACTGACCTGGCCAAGCTCTTGATATTCTACAAAGACCTGAACCAAAGATCCATCATGGAGAGCCCAGCCAACAGCGTGAGTAGTCTGCTTGTCCAACACGTCCCAGGTGCATCAATATGCCTATCTGTGTAGTCTAGAGGAACAGTCACTGAGGGAATCTGACCTGGTGTAGGATGGCCGAAGCCTCAGAGTAGAAGCCCAGAGTGAGAGGAGACAGGCCTGTAGCTGAGGCCAACTGGGAAAAGTCCCCCTTTGAGATAGGGTCTCACTAAGTAGCCCAGACTGCCCTTGAACTGGCAATCACCCGTCCCTCTGCTCCCTGAGTGCTGGATTGCGGGCATGTGCCATGACTCTCAGCCTTGAAGTTACAGTGTGGTCTCCCTTGCAGATTGAGATGCTTCTGTCCAACTTTGGTGGACAGCTGGGCCTGTGGATGAGCTGCTCTGTCGTCTGTGTCATCGAAATTATCGAAGTCTTCTTCATTGACTTCTTCTCTATTATCGCTCGACACCAGTGGCAGAAAGCCAAGGATTGGTGGGCCCGGAGGCGGGCACCTCCCTCCCCTGAGACTCACTCCAGACATCAGGGCCAGGATAATCCAGCTATGGATACAGACGATGACCTGCCCACTTTCACCTCTGCTATGCGCCTGCCTCCAGCCCCGGAATCCCCGGTGCCTGGCACGCCACCCCCCAGATACAATACCTTACGCTTGGACAGTGCCTTTTCCTCTCAGCTCACAGACACTCAGTTGACCAATGAGTCCTGAGGCAGAACCGGAGGACAATCATAGTCTAAGGAGACTCTAAGAGAGGATAGGCCCTCCTATCCTCGCTTGGGGCTTTTGATACATGACTAACAGCCTACTGTGAACGGGACGTGGCTTGGGAACCCACAGAAGGACCTGATGGGCCCTGCCCAACACTCATAACTTCCAGGGTGACTTAGACCCTGCAACCTGGATTTGGCAGTTCTGAGCTGGAGAGCCAGCAGCAATGGCTTTGGTCAATAGTGGGCTCTTCACAGGACCCCAGGAGAAGTGTGCTTCTAGAGCCCCAAGCTCAGGAGTTCACCTACAATATCCCTGGCCTAGGCTGTAGTCCAGGCATACGATCTTGGGTAGCAAGTCTGGCCAGCCATCACCTGATGTGGGTGACAAAAGAAATTAGCACCATCCTTGGGTATCAACTGTTGGTTGCTGAACTAAGTCATTGACACTGGGACAAGGTGTACTCTGCGTCCTCAGACAGACAGTTGGCCCAGGGCCTGGGAGCATGTTTGGAGAGGGCACGGTAGAGAGAAGCCAAGGGGTGTGGCGGGATGTCCCCACTCTGGGAGCAGGGTGGGGCAGTAGAGAAGGGCCAGTTAGAGGGCATAGCTAGACACGCCTAACAATTGGTATTCCCATAATTTCAACTCAAGAGTGGTATTCTGGGAGTTGTGCTAAGCACTTACATAAACCACCCTGGGCATAACAAACATCAGACCACAGACCGAATCATTTATTTTGTAATTGAACTGAGAATATGTGTGTGTATGAGTGTGAGTGTATGTGTGTGTGTGTGATGTATATGTGTGTTTATAATTTTTACATAGTTAATATATACATATATATATCAAAATGAGAATTTTTGTGACTCATGAAAATTATATGAGGTTCAAATGTTAGTGTCTATAAATAAAGTTTTATTGATACTCGGTCATGCCTATTTATTTGTTCTTTGTTCATGGATGCTATGCAAGCTGAATTAACACAGCTGAGTGATTAAAACTTTGGCCTTTTCCAGAAATAGTTTGCTGACTTCTAGGTTAGTCCATTAAGGAGGTATAGAAACTAGAGCAAGTTATTTGTTCAAGATGACATAGCCAGAAAGTTGCAGAGCCTAGATTTGAACCCAAGCAGCCTAACTTGCGGGCATGAGCACTCTCATTCCCCTATCCTGAATGCAGTCTCTGTGTGCATTAAGTATGAAGCTGATGTCACTTGTAGTGGAAAGAGGAGGAGGCTTTGCACCCAGGATCTAGACTAGAAGAAGGTCCTTTGTGCATCAATCAGAAAGACCTGCATTTGGGGACTCATTGACACACAGGGACAGGGGCTGGTGGAGTCCAGGGTCTTCATGAAAGAGGCTATGGGGACCCAGGTGCCCCCAATACATACATCCCATGCCTGCACCTATAGTCACTGCCTCTGCCCCATGTAGTATTTCCGCTGGTTCTCAGGGGTCAGGGAACAGATGTCATATGCTGGGAGCTGTGCTAAGCACTTACATAAATCACCCTAGGGCACGACAAACACTAGCTTACATGATGACTGTGGGTTACATGGCACTCCCCTGGGGGGAGGGGTTGAAGCAGCTAAGCCTTAAAGGTATAAGCCTGGCTGGGCTCCTGGGGGCTACAACCGGTACTGAGAGGAAACATGTAACAGACGCTCACTTGGACACCACTCAAAGGAGATCTGGGGACTGTGCCCTCAAATCCACGGAACTGGCCATCCTTGGCATGTTATCCTAACAGGAACACTTCCAGCAAGGCTGAAGCTGCTGCCGGGTGTGTCAAAGGTGAGACCGACAGCATCTGGCTTAATTGTTCTCTAGTAAATGGGTGTGCACACCTCCTGGCTCCAGCCATCTGCACGCCTGCTTGACTCCTGCAATGTTGCCTTTTCTCCTTTTGCATTCACCCTTCTTTTAGGGCTACACATGTCTCACCCCTTGGTATACGTTTTCATCCATTCGTGTCTCTCGTTAGATTGTGAACTCTATGGAGACAGGAATAATGTCTTACCTTTTTGTACTCTGACTGAGATAGGACTGAAAGCAGTGTTGACGTTTACTTGTATGAAGCTTATCAGGACAATAGTAATCGGGCTGACAAGTTGGCTCAGTGGGTAAAGAACTTGCTGCCAAGTTAAATGACCTGAATTTAATCCCCAGAATACACATGTGAAAGAAGAGAGAGAAAAAACAACTCACTAAGTTTCATCTGACCTCCACATACATGCCACAGCATGTGTGCCCATACAAAGCAATCAAATAATTAAAAAAAAAGAACAATAAGAGTGGCAAAAAATTTTTCCAGATCTTATTATTGGCTAGGGGTTCTGTGAGGTTCCTCACACACATCAGCTTCTGTAGTGCTGGCCCCTTGGGTACTCTTGCAAATGAACTGAAGCGCAGGGAATTCTCTTCCAACCACACAGTTGGTAATTCATGTGCCCCACCCAATAGTGGAGCCTGTGGGCCTAGCTATCCACCACCTGCAAACTGCCTTTCACTCAGAGCTTCCCCCAGAGGCCAGGATTTTCTGCCCCTCAGGAAACTGTCACTGGTCCTCTGGATTTAGGTCCAGAGGAATTCTTATGTCAAGACAAGGGTGAGGACAACCCCATGGTTGATCAAGCATTTCCTAATGGTTCAGAGATCCCCTGGGAACCTGCACCCCAAAGGGTGATATTGAATAAAGACTTATGTTTTCTAGACTTGGTATAGCTCAGTTGGTAGAGCACTTGCCTGACATATAAGAATCCCTGGGTTCGATTCCTAGCACCACTTATGCTAGGCATGGGGGCACTTACTTATAGCCCTAGCCACACTCAGCAACACAGTAAATTCAAGGCTAACCTGAGATACATGAGACCCTGTCTCAAAAACAAAAACGTTTAAATGTTTTTTTCAAGACAGATTTTTTTCTCTGTGTAACCACCCTGCTGTCTTGGAACTTACTCTGTAGACTAGGCTGGCCTCGAACTCACAGAGATCCACCTGCCTCTGCCTCCCAAGTGCTGGTATTAAAGGTGTGCACCACCACAGCCCAGACATAGGAGGCATGAATGATGTGGGGTCAAGTGCAGACTGGGTCACTGTGGAGGAAAATGATTATAGTTATGCCCTCAGTCAGAGAAGGAAAGCAGCAGCAGCAGCAACAGAAATTTCCAGAACAAAAGGCAAAGCAGCATAAGGCTCCCTGCCCCCAAAGTGCTCCTCCTTTTCATCCCTACTCCAGGATACTCCAGGAGGATGTCTCCACAGGACAGACGTGGTACATAGGACTTCCCAGGTAGATGTTTCCCCCTCAGCTTGGCCGGGTTTATGAACTCACTCTAGGGTGAGGATGTTAAACGGCAAAAGGGCTTTGCTGCCACACCTGCATGCACTGTCTTTATCTCTACAAAGTCCCCACTCATGCATCCATGCGCCAAAAAGAGGTACAGATGCTGCCTAGTTTTATACAGCGTTCACTTGACCTAGCAAGCTGGAAGGAATAGCATGTGGTGTTGACGGACAGAATAAACAAACCATTGCATTTTCAACTGTGCAAAAACCAAATTCTAGTTCGGTGAACATGGTCATTAGCACTTTCATGCTGCTGGTCACTCTGTCTGATGATCAAGTGATTCCCTCAGATGCTTTCCTTCTAATTTTTGAGACAGGATCCAAAAGCGATAAGTGGATATATATATATATATATATATATATATGATGGAATTTTATTCTACCATAAAGAAAGATGAAATAGGTGGGAAAATGGATAGAACTGAAAACTATCAGGTTGAGTGAGGTCATCTGGGCTCAGAAAGACAAACATCTTATGCCCATCTCATGTGGGGGATCTTGACTCTCGCGGCTAAATCTGTGTCTTTAGCCTGGCAAGTGGGTTAAGGCCAGGAATCTAGGTAGAGGTCCTGGGGATTGGAGAAAAGGGGGGTTGGGGTTTGGGTAGACAAGCCAACAAAATGGAAGGGGGATACCAGAGGTGGAAAGGGCAGACAGATCACATGGAAACCTGTGACTTCACAAGCTACAAAGGAAGAAGCTCCCAGGGGTACAAAGACATCTTGGCTCATGGTTGGGGCTTGTGTTCAGTCATGTTGTGGTGGTCAATGCCTGTAATCCCAGGGTTGGAGATCAAGGGCTGCATAGCCGATCCTGTCACAAAGAAAGGAAAGGAACAGAAACCATCAGGTGAAGAGACAGTCAGTGGCAGAGAAGTGCGTGGCCAATGCTGTGAGGAAAGCGACCACCCCTGGATGCTGTCGGGGAGGGGTGGGCCCGGTGCTGCCACAACCCGGAGATGGTGTTATCTAAGAGAAGCAGTTTTACCAAAGGAAAGACAGATTTTTCACTCCTGGTCTCAGAGGCTTCCCTTCCAAGTTCTCACTCAGCACGTCAGCCTGCGGGAGGACAATTTATCTTCAAAATACAGAGGTGAAGTCGTCATTCATGCGGATAGATACATCGTGGAGAGGAATGCTTTGAGAAGAATGAAATGTCAGAACTGGCAAAAAAAATACTTCTTTTTTTTTTTTTTTTTTTTTGGTTTTTCGAGACAGGGTTTCTCTGTAGCTTTGGAGCCTGTCCTGGAACTCGCTCTTGTAGACCAGGCTGGTCTCGAACTCACAGAGATCCGCCTGCCTCTGCCTCCCGAGTGCTGGGATTAAAGGCGTGCGCCACCACTGCCCGGCTAAAAATACTTCCTTTTATAATGGAGTTTTATTCAGTCACTAAAAAGGAATAAAGTGGGGCCAGCGAATTGGGTCAGCACACGAAGGCGCTTGGCGTCAAGCCTGAAGACCTGTGTTCAATCCCCAGCACCCACTTGGGAGGAGGGAACCGTCTCCGTCAAGCTGTCCTGTCTTCCACACATCCTCACGCTGATTGCCTTCCCTCACAGAAAACAAACAAAAAAAAACAGGAAATAAATTAATGTAATTTGTAATGAAGTACTGACATATGGGTGAATTTCGAACCTATCATCCCAACTGAAACAATCAGCAGACGTAAAAGATCACCAGAACTGTTTGTTTCCACTTAGAACTAAGACTCAAAGACAAACTCGGAGCATCAGAGTAGACTGACTGACAGCCCAGAGGAAGGAAGGCTGCTGATGGCTGAATGACTGACAGCCCAGAGGAAGGAAGGCTGCTGATGGCTGAATGACTCGGGGTTCCCACGTGGGGATAGGAAAACATTTTGGAACTACACAGAGGCCACTGAACCTCAAGGGGTTGACTTTACAGAAGGTGAATTTTACCTCAGTAAAAAATTCAAATTAAGTTTAAGAATGGACATAAAGACACATCCATAATCTCAGTACGAGGGAAGAAGGAGGATCTCGAAGTTGAAGACCAGACTGGGCTATGTAGCAAAGTCATATGTATGTATGTATGTATGTATGTATGTATGTATGTATGTATAATATGTATGTATGTGATAAGAATATCTCCCCAGGAGCCTGGTAGTGGGTAACTCTGCCGATACAATAACCCAATCAAGTCAAATTAAAGTTCAGGTTTTAATCTGAGCAAGGCACTCCTGAGTGGTCCCAGGGGAAGAGAAGAAATCATGGGAAAACCACAAAGGGAAGCCTGTGGAGCCAGACCTTACATATTCTTCGGGATGGAGCCGCTGTTTGGCGGGCTTTCTTTGGGCAGGGTCTGAAGGAAACAGCTCCAGAAAAGGGGCTGCCGCTTGGCGCACTGAGGGCAGGGTTTGGAGAAGGCAGCTCCAGGGGAGATCCCCAACAATATGTGTGTATGTATGTATGTATGTATGTATGTATGTATGTATGTATGTATGTATATTTAAAAAGTGAGCTGACTTGCCGGGAGGTGGCAGCTCACCCCTTTAATCCTAGCGCTTGGGAGGCAAAGGGAGGCAGATAACTGAGTTCAAGACCAGCCCTATATACAGAGAAGTTCCAGGACAGTCAGGGCTATGCAGAGAAACCCTGTCTCAAAAGAATCAAATCAGATCATAAAAATAAAAAGTGAGCTGACTTAAAAGAAAAGCTACAAATGATAGTGCAAAGCAAAACAAGATGCTCTAACTGCAGAAGCCAAGAGAGTAGAAACTTCTGGGTGCATAGAGGGTGCAGAAGAGCTCAGAGGCACAGAGGCATGTGGACCCTGGCTGGTGAACGGCTGCTTCTCATCCCGAATGGCATCACATATAGGTGTATGCTTTCCTGTCAGACCGCATATAAATCTTCTATGCATTCTGCTACAGAGTGTGAATTTGCACTATTTAAAAGGTCTTAGGGATCAGGAGATAGCCCAGTCTATAAACTGCTTACTTTACAAGTGTGAGAACTTGAGTTGAACCCCCAAAACCCATGTAAAAAGCCAAGAATGGTGGCACATGCTTATAACCCCAGCTCTGGGGAGGCAGAGACAGGCAGATCCCTGGGGCTCACTAACCAGTCAAGCTAGTGAGAGACCCTGTCTCAAAAAACAAGGTGAATGGCGCTAACGGAATGACACCCAAAGTTGGTACTCTGACCTTAGGTGTGCATAAGCATGTATACATGTACATATATGTATACCAGTACACACCTGCAGACACCCCCCCCACACACACACCAAAATCCACAACACACATACATATTTCAGAAAAGAAAGAAAAGTATGTGGAAAATAAGACAGGCATTATATGAGTCCTGTAAGCAGCCAGACACCCTTAAAAACAGCTGACAGTAATGAGATACCCTTAGATCAAACATCCCCTGCTTTGTCCCCTCCTCCTCCAGAGAAACAGTTCTGAGAAATAGCTGTGTAGCCATCCTCTGGGCCCTGGGAACATCTTCTGTCTGTCTCAACTCTGGCTCACACAGCCTCCAGTCCATCCCAGCAAACTGAGAAACTATCCCAGCCTCTTCTGTCCCAAGGCAGAGCCAGCCCAGGGTGGAGAAGGGCCTGGCTCAGCAGGATTCCTGACACACGTGCTTTAATTGCTGGCTACCAAGCTAAAGGAACCTCATTGTGTCCGGCTCAAATAAAGAAGCAGGAAGAGCAGGTGAAACCGCTCCAGTTGTTACTTTGCTCCTTCTCCCTCCTTCTGGAACATTCCCGGGGGATCTTCCCAACCTCCTCTCCTCATATCTCCAGCCAAACCAGCTAAGGGCTTGTCTGAAAATCTCTGCTACCCAGCAGCTCTGTTTGTGAACTGCCTGCCTGGACTCAGGGAGCAGCAGCCACCTTTTGCTCTTTTTAATAATATTATTAAAATTATCTTTTACTTATATCTACACAAAATAATAAATAATATATTAGAAATCTGTTTTGAAAAATAACAAAACCCCAATTCAGTTTGAATTAAGAAAACAATAAATGCTATAAATTTTGGCTTCCATCACTGAAAAGTCCAGTGGTCTGCGGTTGCAGGTGCTGCAGGATGCAGAGACCCAAACATGAGCTCAGAACTTGGACTTCCCCCTTCTCATCTATGATGTTAGGTTCATTCTTCGACATATTCTCCCACACAGTGTGTCAAGATGATGTCATAATTCTAGCACGTGCCCCACTTCTCAGTACCCTAAAAGAAAAGAAGATTGTCTCCTTAAACAATTTCTAACTCACCGAGTGAGCTGTGTTCACATATTTGGGCTATTGGCCCTTTCCTGAATCCAACAGCGCAGCCAAGGGACGAAACCATGACTGGCCAGGCCTGGATCCTGCACTTAGTTTTCAACTAGGGGAGCTGCCTGGGCTTTAAAGGCAACATTGAAAGAGAGTAGGGTATGGAGTGATTACCCAAGAGTCTCTAGCACTCATCAGGGATAATAGTTACATGTGACAGATACGACATAGGAAATGGGGATCAAACAGGAAGAAAAGAGAGGCCACCGTTATTCTATGATGACAGGTTTCCATGGGATGTCATCTGGGCCATCTTTTCATAACCAATCCAGCTCGAAAGAGTTCCCAAGCCAAAAATGTTAAAGTGACTGGGGTATAAACATGAGAAAGCAAAGCAGAGGACACTGGGGTGAGAAAATGAGGCTGGCCGTCTGTGGCTCCCTGACAGCCTTGTAGGACAGTTAGCCAGCAGGTCTCCATCAACCTTGGAGCAAACTTCTAAGGTCACTTTAAATTTTACCTGCAGCTACTCATCCATAATCAATATACCCATACATACATACATACATACATACATACATACATACACCTATGCATGCATCCATGCATCCATCTACCTATCCATCCACCCACCCACTCAACTACCTATCTACACATCCATCTACGTATCCATACACATATCCATTCATACACATATTTATATATTTATCCAACTACCCACCTATTCAATAATTCCCCTTTTAAACTCTAGAGTTGTACTATCTGGTTCAAGTCCAAGTCATAACACTTATATATATGTAACTTTGGGCAAGATTTTTGATCCATATATGACTCCAATTTTGCTACATAAGATTGTTTTGAGCCAGGTCTGGTGGCTCGGGCCTCTAATGCTCACTACTCAGAGGGCCTTGGCTACAAAGTGAATTTAAGGTCAATTTAGGTAACATCGAAGACCTGTATTTAAAAAAGAAAGAAAGGAAAGGAGAGAAGGAGGAAGGGAGGAAGGGAGGGAGGGAGGGAGGGAGGGAGGGAGGGAGGGAGGGAGGGGAGAGGGAGGAAGGAAGGAAGGAAGGAAGGAAGGAAGGAAGGAAGGAAGGAAGGAAGGAAGAAAGTGTAAAGAGGGATGGAAATACAGTTTAATGGTAGAGCACCTGCCTAGCAAGCGTGAGACTGTGGATCCAGTCTCAGCACCTCAAAAACATAATAATAGATTAAAATACACACATGTATATGATTTTAAAAAGACAGTCACTAAGTTCTCTGCTAAGGGATGGGCTCATGAAAGCTCCTCGGCAGAGTTTTCTTTGTGTGCTTGGGAGAGGTGTGGGTGTGTTTGCAGGTTGGTGCAGGCACGTGTGAAGGTACATGTGTGCACATGTCCACATGGAGCCAGAGGTCATCTATGGGTGTTGTTCCTCAGGTGCCATCCACCCATTTTTTTTGAAACAGTGTTTCTCATTGACTTGGGGCTCAATGATTAGGCTAGGCTGGCTTGCCAGTGAACCCCAGAGATGATCCACCTGCTTCTGTCTCTTTATTACTGATATTGTGCACCACTATATCTGACTTCCCCCCCCCCTCTCTCTGTGAGTGTGTGCGCGCATGCGTGCGTGCATGCAATGCATGTGTGCCCACATTAGTGTTAGGGGACACTTACCAATGCATGTGTGTGTGAAACCCAGAAGTCAATATCAGATATTTTCTTCTGTTGCTCTCCACTTGATTTTTTTCAGACAGGATCCCTCACTGAACCTTGACCCAACTATTAGCAGTCTTGCTGACCAATGAGTCCCCAGGATCTCCCTGACTCAACCTTCCCCTCAAACCCTGGGGTTATAGGTACATACCACCACATCAGCCCTTTACGTAGATGCTGGGGATCTGAACTTGGATCTTCCTGTTTGCACAGCAAATGCTGACACTGAGCTATCTCCCCAGCTCCACAGCTGGGTGTTCGTGTGGATGCCATGGATTAAATCTAGGTCCCATGCTTGAGTGGCAAGCACTTTACCAGTTGAGTAATCTCTCCAGCCCATTGGCAGAATTTTTACTTTATTTTATTACCATTTTTTTCATTTATTTTACACACCTACCACAGTCTCCCCTCCCTCCTAACCGTTCCCCCTCTATTGTCCTCTGTCTTCACTCAGAAAGGGGAAGGCCTCCCAAGGCCTTGGACAAAGCACAGTACATCACTTGAGGCAGGACCGAGCTCCGCCCCCCACCCCACATCAAGACTGGATTTTTTCAGTGTTGAGTTTCTGGTTTTTTTTTTTCCAACATTAAACACCACATACCAGATGTTGGTAAAGCAACTTACAGGTTGTTTTGGGCAGACCACTGTTTCCTCTCTGTGTTCCTGCAGGTAGATTTTGGCTATAAGAACTGTTGGGACCACAGGTATTCTGGGTCTTCCTAATTTGAGAGTGGGGAGAGGAAGGGAGGAGGAGGAAGGGAGAGGAAAAGGAAAAAAGGAAGGAAGGAAGGAAGGAAGGAAGGAAGGAAGGAAGGAAGGAAGGAAGGAAGGAAAATTATTACTTGATTATCTTAAACTTAAAATAAAATAACAAAGGTATTTCTGGTGGTGGTCTCGCCCTTCTGCTGTTGGATCAGAGGTCAACCAGGCCCCACTGGTGTCAGGTGGCTGGCCCTGGTGTCTTCAGGTGAAGGATGTTTCTCTCCCTGCTTGCTTTCTCCCACGTGGCTTTTGGCTTTCTCTCAGAACTTCTCCCCACCCCAGTTCTGCTGTTTGAATCTCCCCTCCTTTGTCTCTTGGATTTCGATAGCCTTTCCTCTGGTTCTCGCTCACAACGCTCATTCACACCTACACCCATCAGCCGTCACCCGGGACTCAGGTCCACTGAAGACTCTTAATGCCCTTTTTTCCTCTTGTATTAAGCTTCCTTGGCTCCTACTAGCTTTTGTAAGTGAGCACAGAGGACAATGTGTTCAGTTAAATTAAATGTGCAGGTGTACCCTGCTTTAAGCATCATATGGACCAATGAGCCATGGGATACATGGGACGACTTCCTCTCCCCAGTTCCTCTGATTTTGCCTCTTAGTCTGTCTCAGACCACATCTCTCCATTGGGTGGAAAGCCTGCTCCCACACCCCAGTCCGTATAGCTTTCATAATTCATTCATGTCAAAGGAAATGTGATCCTTCCTCCCAGCATACATTTATCAGATTTACCAAGGGATTCTTTTTATTTTTTTTGAATTTTCGAGAAAGGGTTTCTCCGTAGCTTTTGGTTCTTGTCCTGGAACTAGCTCTTTTAGACCAGGCTGGCTTCAAACTCACAGAGATCAGCCTGCCTCTGCCTCCCGAGTGCTGGGATTAAAGGCGTGTGCCACCACCGCCCGGCTTTTACCAAGGGATTCTTACTGGCCCAGTTGGGTTATGTGGCTAGCTGTAAACCAATCACAGTTGGTCAGAGGATAGGATATTTTGATTGGCCGTGTCCCTGTCATATTTCCTATTCTTGTTCTGGGTGAGTTTCACCCAAGTCACATGGATCCCCATAGAATAGTGGCTGAGCAAAGAAACACAAGTTCTCATCTCGAGCAAACCTTACTTGAACTCTGCATGACCCGCTCAGCTGGGAGACCTCCCAAGTCTCTGCGTTCCTCAGCTCCCCTGACTTTCACCCTCATTCCTCCCTAGGCTTTCCTGGAATGTGAAACACTTCCCAGCCCTTCTCTTTCCCCTCTTTTTGTTCCCTTCCTCCCTTGTGCTTGACCCACTCTGAGCCTCTCTGCCTTTTAGCCTCCCCTGGACATCGGCCCTCCTTCTTGGCTTCTTACTACTCTAGGCCCAATGTCTAAACACCTCAGCTATTCTCTCAATCCCTCCTAACCTTCAGCCCTCACAACTCTGGATCACACAGATAGGAGACTTTGTCTTCCTGCTAGTGTCCTCACCAGCTACTCTGGGGACAGTCATAACGGTACCAGTCAAGCGGTTACTTATTCTGGCAAGGGCAATGACAGCATATGGCTTTTCAAACTTTGATATGGCTCAAACCTGAAATGCAGGTTCTCATCTGGTAGATGAGGAAAGAGATGTGCAGTTCTAGCCAGCCAGTGAGGTCAAAGCCGCAGTCCTCAGAGATTCTTAGAGCAATTAGGGCATGGCATTTCTTCTGCTTGGTGCTCTTTGGGCAATTCTAAAGGTACTGCCCGCTAGCGGTACAATTTGATGCAAATACTGTCTGTGTTCTTCCATGAAGTTTCTGATCAGTAGGGATATTGGAGCCTAATTGACTATGTATTTTTTAGAGTCCTTTTTTTATTGATTTTATTGAGCTAGACATTTTCCCCTGCTTTCCTTCCTTCCTCTCCCCTCCCCGTCAACTCTCTCCCATGGTCCCCATGCTCCCAATTTACTCAGGAGATCTTGTCTTTTTCTACTTCTCATGTACATTAGATTCATGTATATCTCTCTTGTCTAGGTTCTCTGGGATTGTGATTTGTAGGCTGGTTTTCTTTGCTTTATGTTTAAAAACCACTTATAATTGAGTGCATATGATATTTGTCTTTCTGGGTCTAGTTACCTCACTCAATATGATCTTTTCTAGCTCCACCCACTTGCCTGCAAATTTCAAGATATCCTTATTTTTTTCTGCTGTGTAGTACTCTATTGTGTAAATGTACCACATTTTCCTTATCCATTCGTTGGTCGAGGGGCATTTAGGTTGTGTCCAGGTTCTGGGTATGACTTGACTATGTGGTTTTAACAAGTTCAAAGTGATTCTTATCTTTGGGGATGGTTGGGAAACAGTGCTTCCTCATGCCATTTGGTTCATGTGACCCACCGGCACCCAGATTTCTCTGTTTCCCATAAATCCACCCTTTCCCAGTCTCCTTAACTCCTCCTAGGAGGTGAGTTGACCTCCCTCCCCCACCTTGTGGAGCCATCTCAGAATGGTTGACATGAAAGTGTTAAGTCTGCCTGTAACCTTACTTGTAAGCCCTCTTACATTTGTTCATGGCTTTCCAATACTAGAGAAAGGGACTTCTGGTCTACCTGGCCTCGTCCTTCACATCTCTCAGTTCCCTTGCTCTGAGGCAGCTCTACTTCTATGGGGTCTTCAGCTCTTCCATAGCTCGCCTATCTTCTGCCTGTGTGGATTCTCCTAAAACTTCTCCCATCTTGTGCCTCATCTTCCCTCTTCCTTCACCACCAAACTTACCCTTTCTCCGCATATCTCTCCACATCCTATAATATTAGCACTGAAAGGTGATACCACAGCACCAGTGAAAGCACTTTTTAGACATTTTAAAAGCCTTTCAGGGAACTGGGGCGACAACCCAGTGAGCAAGAAAGCTTGCTTCACAAGCATGATGACCTAACTTACAAATTCCTAGACCCATGTAAAAAGTCAGACATGGCTGCTCTGTGACTGTGCACAGTCACACACTTTAATGCCAGTACTGGGAGAGGGAGGGAAGCGGCAGAAACAGAATGCTGGGGATCTCTAGCTAGCCAGGCACCCAAAACAACAGTGATGGACTCCAAGGCCAGTGAGAGACCCTGTCTCAAGGAAATACGGTGGAGTGTGCTAGAGCAAGACTCCCCGTGTCCTCCTCTGGCCTATGCTCATGCTCCAGACACACACCTGCACAACATATATTCCCCCCCGACATTTTTGTTCTGAAATCATTTGAGGTTTTGGATAAGTGGGAAAAACAGTATAGAGGATTCCCATGCACATTGCATCCAGTTCCTGCTAATATTATCTCCTGAAACGATGAATTGTGTGTTAGAATTAAGAAATGCGCGCTGATAAAATACTATATACTGAACTACAGAAATGAACATTGATACAATGCTATATGCTGAACATTTTACTGTTTTCCCCACTAATGTCTTAAAAGTGTATGGTTTTAATTCTACAATGATTGCATTCATTAATTTAATAACTAGAAAGTACAAATATAAAAAGAAAAAATCATGGGCATCAAAACACATCTAATGCTGCAAGATGGATTAGCTGATGAAGTTGCTGGCTGCCAAGGCTGAGTTCCAGCCCTAAGACCTATATGATAAAAGGAGAGAATTGACTCTCCCGAGTTATCCTCTGACCTCCATGTATACACAGTGGCATAGGAGTGTGTGTGTGTGCATACACGTAAATAAATAGATAAATCTAATAAAAATTTAGTAAACCTAATAAAAATTTAAAAGATCAACATACAACTGTTTGCTTCTTTTATAACACCAGGTAAACTACATGCACACACACATAGAGCAAAAATACATTCACTGTGCCCTGCAATCCATTTTTCCCACTAAATGTTATACTCTATTGCTGTTCATAATAGCAATTATACTTCTAGATCAATTTCATTTGATTATTTTTATTAAAAACTAAATATTTTAATTATTAATTTTTTTCATTTTATTAAAAGTTAAATCTTGTGGCTAGATAGTGGTTCAGAGGTTAGGAGTGCCTACTGAGGTCCTGAATTTGGTTCCTGGCACCCCTAGGACATGAACAACCACCTTTAACTCTAAATCTAGAAGACCTGAAGCTTTCCTGTCGTCTCTGAGGGCGAACATGCACATGGGTGCACGCACACTCATACACACAAACTCATAAACATATACACACAAAAACACACAAACAGAGACACAGACACAAACACAGAGACACATACAAACATGTACACAGACACACTCACACACAAACACTCATCCTCACACATGCAAACACAGATGTGCACAAACACACAGATACACATATACACAAAAATAAACCAGTCTCTAAAAAATCTAACCTTTGAAGAGATAATAGAGTTAGGTTCAGGGTTCAGTATTTAAAAGGCAGACAAGGGAATTTAGCAAAAATTTCCACCTATCCCTATTTCCCACTCAACTAATCCTTTTCTACACTATTACAAAGACCAGAATTTGTTGATGGTGGCTCCTCTCTATGATCCCCAGTACTCAGGAGGTGGAAACAGGAGTTTCCTTGAGTTCAAAACCAGTAAGATACTATCTCAAAAAAAAATTAAAAGAAATTGGCAAACGTGGGAATAAACTTCTATGCTACGCAGCCAGCCCTTGATTTCTAAATCCTCGGGCTGTTTAAACAGGACTGGGCTAGCACACAGTGCGCATGCGTCCGTGCCCTGCACTGGTTAGAGTCCGTCACAGAGTCCACTACCTCTGCCGAGGGCGTTCGCATTCAATCTTCTCTCCACAAGGATTGCACATTCCTTCCGCGCACCCAGACCCACTCGGGTTATCAGATCGTAGCAAGCACATGAACCATGGCGTTAGCGATCTCATCTGCATTTCTCGAGAGGCTGGAGCATGTTTGTTCCATGGGCATCACAGACAGGTTTCTTGGGAAATGACCACACAGCCTTCCCCCCTCTTGTTCACTCTCCACTGACTTTTTGGCTCTTTATGGGCAGTCTTTTCCCAGTCGCTCTCCCACTGAGACTCTGCAGCAAGAGCTACTTATTTCATCAGCACACCGGCACATGAGCCCTTTCCAGCTGCACCCTGTTGAATATCCCCTCTCTGAGCATCACTAACCAGGGCATGCTCCTCTCCTTAGCATTTCAGGCCAGGTCAACCTGTTTAAAAGCTTTTTATGAATGTTTCATTGAATATGTTTTTGTTAAATCCAGCTCTGCTTACAGAATTAACCTTGTTTAAAAACAGTACCAAGAAAAAGAACAAAACAAACAAAAAACAGGTTTCTGCTGTGTAGCCCTGGCTGACCTGGAACTCACTATATAGATAGGCTAGCTTTGAACGCACACTGACAGAGATCTATCCACCGGCCTCTGCCTTCCAAATGCTAAAAATAAAGGCCTGTGCCACCATGCTCTGCCCAAAATGTAAAATGCATCATAAAAAGGAGTTATCTTTATTAGTCCTCTCCTTACCTACCCACCCAATATTGTGTCATTTAAAAAATATTCTTCAAGACAGACTGCCCAAATATTCTTAGATACGTGCTCTTCTGGACGGTGTTCAGCTGACAAACACAGTCATGGAGATGAGCAGAGGGGACAGAAGAGAGAATTACGGGGGAAAGTAAGAAAACTAGAGTATATCTTCTCTCATATGTGAGATCTAGACTTAAATTTTAGGGCCAAGAATGATGAAGAACTAAGTTTGACTCCTCAGTATTCACAGAAAAGCAGGGTATGGTGACCCATATCAGTAACTTAAGTGCTGAAGGCCGAGACAAGTAGACCCCTGGGGCTTGCAGGCCAGCCGGTCTTAGCGGAATGGCTAAGTCAAGATTTGGCAGAAGACCCCGTCTCAAAAAAAAGGGGGGTGAAGGGAGACAGAGGAAGACTCTCAAAGTTGTCATTTGACCTTTACACACATGCATGGACACAAACACATGTATGGGCATTCACACCTCCACAGATACATGTGTATACACTATACACACAAAAAAGTTATAGACTTAAACTATATGAATAAATTATACACATATATTGTCTTAGTCAGGGTTCTATTCCTGTGAAGAGACACCATGACCATGGCAACTCTGATAAAGGAAAACATTTAGTTGAGGCTGGCTTACGGTTTCAGAAGTTTAGTGCATTATCACCACAGTGAAAAATCACAGTGACACGCAAGCAGACTTGGTGCTGGAGAAGCAGTCTGAGAGTTCTACATCTATACCCTCAGGCAGCAGGACAAGAGAGATACCGGGTTTGGCTTGAGCTTCTGAAACCTCAAAGCCCACTGCTAGTGACATGCTTCTTCTAACAAGGCCACACCCACTCCAAAAAGGCCACCCCTCCCAACCCCTGTCAAGTAGTGCCACACTCTCTAATGGCCAGCATTCAAACATGAACCTTTGGGATCCATTCCCATTCAAATCACCACATAGTTTTTATATATCACTTGAAAACGAAAGATTATTCGGGGGAGGAAGAGAAGAGAAGAAGGGAAAGAGACACAAGAGGAAGAAATTGAGGTAAATATTAGCAGAATGAAATGGTCTACATCTATGAAGATGCTATGAAACCCATTATTTTGAATGCTAACTAAAATGTAATCAAAGGAAACAGGTGTCAGTCGCTTCCTCTGTCATGGAGGAAGCTTCTCCCTGGAGCTCCCTGAGTCTCTGGTATTTCTTCCCACCCCTCATCCCGGGAAAGCACTCATTTATTATATTCCTGTAATTCTGCCCTTTCTAACCTGTTTATAAATGAAATTGTGTGGTAATTTTAAATCTCAGAGTTCTTTCACTCAGTATATTTGGAAGGGCCTCGCTGAGTTGCACAGGCCAGGCTTGAACTAACGGCAGCCCAGGAAGGCCTTCAGCTTGAAATCCTCCTGCTGCTATCTCCCAGGTAGCTGAAACAGGAGACCTGTACCACCATGCAAGTCCCTCTTGGAGGACATTTGTGTCCAGTCTTTGTCCATGACAATATCCTTGAACAAACTCTTAATATACAAGTGTAAAAATTTCTGTTCAATAGATTCCTAGAGGGGAGTGCCAGGGCCAAGGGGCGGGTGCCTTTACCCTTGTAGAAGGTCTGTTTCCAGACCCACATCCTCTATAACCCAGTGTTAAACCTTCCCACTCTGGTGGTCTTTCCAAAAAAAGTGGCCTGAATGGGCTGAGAGCTTACATCTGCCCAAAAATCTACACAAGGGTATTTATAATAACTTTTTTCATAATTGCCAAACTAGAAGAAAAACTGAAAGCAATTGAGATACCCTTCCCTAGTTGAGAGGCTAAAGAAGCTGCACAATGGAACAGTATTCAGTGCTGAGCAGGAAGAAGATATCAAGCCATGGAAGGAGCTGGAGGAGACTCAGACACATCCAGCTGAGTGGAAGAGGCAGCCTTCCAACACCGAGACTGTGTGGCTTGCTAGAGAAGGCAAAGCTATGTCGACAGAAAAGATAGAAGTTGCCAGGGAATTTGGGGAGGGATGGGAAGGATGCCAGAGCACGATGGTTTCAACAGTAGTGAGAAGACTCTGAATGTTGTCCTGTCTGTGGTTAAAGCCAATAAATACTTGTCCCAGTCCCCACGTGTCTAATGAGGCTTTAGGTGATAATGGTGGAGCCCCGGCAGGGTTCACCAGCTTCAGCAACTGTACTGTTGGATGAGGCACTGGAGTGAAGGAGTTTGCGCATGTATGGAGGACAGAATGCTTGTGGCAAACCCATGTTTCTTCCTCTTACTTCTCCGTAAACCCAAAGCTACTCTATAAAAATTATGTTAAAAAACTGACACCTCTGAGGCTGTGCATGGTGGCACACACCTTTAATCCCAGCATGCAGGAGGCAGAGGCAGGTGGATATCTCTGAGTTCAAGGTTAGCTTGGTCTATAGAGTGAGTTACAGGATAGCCAGGGCTGCACAAACACAAACTCTTTCTCTCTCTCTCTCTCTCTCTCTCTCTCTCTCTCTCACACACACACACACACACACACACACACACACACACACACACACAAACACACACACAGCAAAAAACCTGGAACCTCTTATTTTTGTTTGCTTGCTTCTGTTCTCTGAGTATTTTGTTTTTATTCTTTTATTTTTTTTCTCCGCTAAAATTATTGAAGGGGAAATATATTGGAAATATTCTTATTTTCCCCCTTTTATTTAAGGTATATTTTATATATTTTAAAGTGCATTTGCTGGGTTACGTTGGGACATTTTCACACACAAGTATATAATGTATATATAATGTATTTCGGACACATCCCCCTGAATTCACAGCACCTTTTTATTTATTCTAAGAGTTTCTCCATTATGAATGAGTCTTGTGTGCACTTTTGGTATTTAAAATCCAATAGCATCCCCTTGGGATGACCGAGGAAGCACACACTTCCCTGATCTTACCATCTTTTCCTGATTGTTTTTCCTTCTCCATCATCTTTCCTGGCGCCCCGGCCCCTGCCCCGTTCATTCCTCCTCTCCAAAGGGCAGTTCTCTCTGGTTTGATCTTTAGCGCCCCCCACTCTAGGTTGCATTCCTGACTCACTTCTCATTTGGCATCTTTAAGTAACTCTTAGGGCGCCTCAGATCCACATCTCCACGCACTGCAGATGTCTTAAACTAGTCTCTGTTCTTGGCTTGAAAAATCCTGTTAAACTTGCCCAGCCTCCCTAAGTATCAGCTGGGACCTACCCCTCATTTATGCAGTTAGTAGAACAGACAACTTGGGAGTCATTCTAGCTTCCTGCAACCCAGTGACTGTTGTAATTTAGATCTCATTGCTTCCCCAAAGGTCAACGTGCTAAAAGCTTGAGCCCCATGAGGATGTTCCTGGTTGGTGACTGAGCCTTTGGGAGCTTTGGGGAGAACCTTGAGGCCAAATCATTGAAGGGGATTGTGGAACCCCACTCCATTCTGTTTTCTCCTGGTCAAGTAGTTAGTGGCTTTGCTCGGCCATGAGCTCCTGCTGCGGTGGACTGCCTTACTGCAAATCAAAAGCACTGGGGCCATCAGAGCATGGAGTGGTGCATCGAAAACCAAGAGCCAAAATAATCCTTTCCTTTTTTTTATTTTTTAAAATATTATTTATTTATTTATTATGTATACAATATTCTCTGTGTATATGCCTGCAGGTCAGAAGAGGGCACCAGACCCCATTACAGATGGTTGTGAGCCACCATGTGGTTGCTGGGAATTGAACTCAGGACCTTTGGAAGAGCAGGCAATGCTCTTAACCTCTGAGCCATCTCTCCAGCCCCCAATCCTTTCCTTTTTATAAGTTGATGCTTCACGTATTGTGATCTAGTGACAGAAAGCTGAGTGACATAGTCACCAACCCCTAAAAACTGAGAAGCTTCGAAAGGAGTTGGCCCAATGGACAGAACAAGGGCCCTATCTAGACACCTAGGTTTGGGGAAAGACATCTCAAAGTGCCTGTAAGTGGTTCTTTCAAACTCCTTTTGGGCTATATTCTGCTCAACTTGGTTACCCAAGATAGCCACTTACTAGCTATACCTAGAGCTATGCTTAAAAGGACATCCAAAAGATGTCTTCTCCCACTTATAGGAAAGGAAATTGGATTTTTGTTAGTAAACCAAGCCTTGGGAAATATGTCTTTCTTATTGTCAGACGGAGAATTCCCTGCCTATGTTTCCCACAGCATTCAGTTCTGGAGAATGAGATTGATTGCTTTGAGAAAACAACAGAAGTGAACAAAAAGAACTCAAAACCAACTTGGAAGTGGTTGTTGTTTTGGAGGGTAAACAGCCCTGAAATTCTTCAGCATATGTTGTGGTTTTAATGTTGTATTGGTTGGTTGGTTACAGGGTTGTTGTTCTGGAACAGTGTCTCTCCCAGCGTAGCCCAGACTGGCCTCAAGTTCACAAACCTCCTCCCTTAGCCTCCTGTGTGTAGAGTCTCAGGAATGAAGGCACTCGGTCTCGTAGTGTGTTTAATAAATGTATTTGTGATTTTTAAAAAAGCTCTCTAGGCATCACCTGTTACTTTAGGATAATTATTGCAAAAAGAGAAGATGCACTTCTCCTGAGCTTCTCTGTTCTTTCATGGGGAAGAGCAGCCTTGACCTTTGTCTATAGGCATGGCATGTTGGAGAAGACACAGTTGCAGCCAAGCAACGGGGACATTTGTGAAAGAAATGGAAGGCCTTTGCAATGTGCTCTTGTTGGCTGATACACACCAGGGGCTGGAGGAAGTGACTGTATTCTTACCTCCAAAGTGGAGCAAAAGTTTACTCTTCTCAGTTCTGAGATGAGTAAGTGTCAACATTCATTAAACCTTGATCGTATGCAGGACATGTTGACTACACTCAGGATCACAACCAGTCCTCACCTTGGCCCTGTCAGGTAAATACTTATCTTAATCCCATTCTACTGGGGAAAGAAAGAAAGGAAGAAAGAAGGAAGGGAGGAAGGGAGGGAAGAAGGGAGGGAGGGAGGCTGGGAAGGAGGGAGGGAAAAAAGAAAGGAAGGAAGGAAGAGAGAGAAAGAAAGAAAGAAAGAAAGAAAGAAAGAAAGAAAGAAAGAAAGAAAGAAAAGAGGCTCTGAGAACTTCAGTTCCTCATGTGTTATAGACCAACCACAAATATAGAGACTTAACTCTTCACTATACTTGACAGTGATTGATCTGTAGAAAGCTCTAGTGATAGAGCATCCAGCCATAGAAACTCTGCTTTCCCATGTCCATCTGAGATTTCTGTCATATGCCTTTAATTCCAGCACTCAGGAGTCAGACGCAGGCAACTCTCCATCCTTTCTAGAAAGCCTGGTCTACACAGAGAGGTCCAGGCCAGCCAGAGTTACATGGTGTGATCATATCTCAGAAACAAAAACAAGTACCAGACAGTCTGGCCATTACTTAGCCCTGAGTCACCCCCTTGCCCTTGCCCTTGCATTCTAGGGTGACTTCCCAGAGGCTCCTGTTGACCAACTGCAGGACACCAGTTCTGATTAGGAAAGCACAGTTCCATGTGACCTCTTATCATGCTCCCTGGGCCTGTGGCAATGTCCCACCCCCTGGGGTTCCGACATTCTTTTCTATTCATCAACCACCTCTGCAGGTGTGGTTTCCTGAAGTTGGCTGTAAAATTCATTCACTAAATAATCCATGAAGGCACTGAAGTTGGAGCTTAGCTGTAAAGTGCTTGCCTAGCACGCATAAAGCCCTGGGTTCAATTGCCAGCACATCATTGACCAGGGGGTGTGGTGCATACCTGTAATCCCTGCACTGAGGAGGTGGAAGCAAGAGAATCAGAAGTCAGGTGGTCCTTGGCTACATAGTGAGTTCAAGTCCAGCCTGGGCTACATTGGACCTCATCTCAAAATAGTAATAGCAAACTGTGACAGACACCAGAAAGGAGATAAAAACACTCAGCACTGTGCTTCACATATGCTTGACTCTCTATACCTATACTGTGATGGAATGGGTGGATGGGTGGATGGATGGATGGTTGGCTGGATGGACGGATGGTCGGATATTGGCCTTGCTCTTTATCTGATTGTCTAGAAGACAAGTGGATAGAATTTCAGATGAAGAGTTCCAACAACAGCAGAGAACATTTTCTAAGAGGACACCATTGGACTTTATGAGAGTAATCTTCCTGGAACTCTTCCTGGAGGAAGCAGTGTTTTAGCTGAAGCCTGGGGCCAAGAAAGGGGAAATGAGGACGAAGAGACAGCAGGTTTCTAAAGAGAGCAAGGCCTCCACCTTGCAAGGGAGATGGGACAAACAGGGCTTACAACAGTCTAGAAACATGAAGGAGTCCCTGCCAGGTATGTGGAACTTAGGTCAGACTGCGAAGAGTGGGTGCCAAGTCATGGCTTACTTTAGGTGAGAGATAAGTCGGCCAAAAAGTGGAGGCTGGACATAGGACTTCACACTTGGAATCCCAGCACTGGGTCAATGGAGGCAGGAGATGGGAGTTCAAGGTGAGCCTGGGTTCCACAGTGAGACTGTAACAAGAAAAAAAAGGAAGGAAAAAGTTAAAAGAGAAAGGGAAAGAGAAATGCGAGTCTGGGGACATGGCTCAGTCAGGAAGTGGTGTGCAAGATAAACACCTCAGTTCAAATCCTCAGCACCCACATAAAAAGCTGGGTGTGGTGTGAGCACTTGTAACCCCAACTCAGGAAGAAGATAAGAGGATCCCTGGGGCTTGCTGGCCTGCTGACTTAGCAGAATCAGTGAGCTTCAGGGTTAGCAAGTGTCCCTGTCTCACAAACAGTAAGACAGAGAGTGATGGAGCAAGATATTTGATGTTCCTCCTTCAGTATCTACATGTATGGGCACATGTACTTGCCCCCGACTGTGAGCATACACTGTACACACAGACACACACAGATACACACACACACACACACACACACACAGAGAGAGAGAGAGAGAGAAAGAGAGAGAGAGAGAGAGAGAGAGGAAAGCCACAGAGGAAGACACCAAGGTTAATATTGTGAGAGTACACACACACATACACACACACACACACTAAGAAGAAGAAGCAATGACCAAAATATCTCTGTGGTCTCTCCCAGGGACACAGACTGCTGGTGCAGTTTATGGAGAAGTAAGTCTTAAGTGTTTTCAAGTCAGGATCCATGATAGACAAAATAGGCCCCCTGAAGCATGTCCCCCAATAGGCCAAGTGGCTGTGTTAAGGAAGGTGTCGTTGCTCCAACTAAATCTGAGTCTTTCAACAATCCAGAAGATAAAGTAGAGCATTTGGCACAAAGGTAAAGGCCTCGCCGTGTCTGCCTGGTTGTGAAGCTCCCTCCCTTCATAGCCTGCCGAGTCTTTAATAGGGCAAAGCGAAAGTACAGTAAATATAAACCTTCCCTTCATTCCTTCACAGGGCAAAAATTATTTAAACAGAGTTTAACCCATCTTAACAGCCAGCATTGAACAAACACGGGGCCTCCTTCTGTAAAGACGAGCAAACAGAGAAGGAGGACCAGGTAATTTATAAAGCAGGGCAAAGGACAGACAGCGAATGGAAGAATTAGATCAGATGTACCTGATACATCGTGCTCCTGCCCAGGTGACAGTATTTAAGTGAGATGATCTAAATCGTAGTCCTCGTGGATTTGAGACTACTGAATCCCTAAAACAATTCTTAACAAGAAAATTTCCCACTAGGTGTGGTGGTGCACACCTTTAACCCCGGGAGTGGGTAGACACTAGTTGATGGATCTCAGTGAATTTGAGGCCAACATGGTCAACAGATCGAGTTTCAGGCCAGCCAGGGCCACGCAGCGAGACTCTGTCTCAAAAACAACCCCTAGAACATAAAAACATTCTGGAGATGGGGCTGTTGGAGACCCAGAAGCAGGAGCTTTAGTTAGTAGTGAGTCGATGCGGTCAAGATGGTGAAACTAATGAATGGGTTTAAATTTTCCCTAAAAATCCCAAGGAAAAATGTAAGGGGGAGAAGAAGAGAAATATTAGAGGGATAAATGTTCTCTGTTTGGCCCCCAAAAGAGCAGAGCAGGAGCCTAGCAGTGGCTCCCATGATTCCACATGACTGTGCCGCTGTCCGCTTGGACTGAGGCGATAGTCAGTTCTCCTGCAGTGTCAGGTCCATTAGCCCTATGAGTCCCATCTGAGAACCAAATAGAGAGAGAAACTAAAGTCTCCCTTTCCTTCCTCTTACGTTTCTGCATCAAGGTCCTCAGCAAAGTAGATTGCAGTTGCTCCGGTAATGGAGACCACTCTACTCTACAGGCCCACCAGTTCCAGTGTTAACCTCATCTGAAATCTTCCATCCACATAGACATATTCAGAAAAATAATGTTTCAACTATATCTGGGCACCCCCCCCCCGGCCCAGTCAAGTTGATGCATGAAGGAAACATGGCACATGTGCGGGCATTTTCAGTCTCTGATTGGCTGTCTAGATTGGACCTAGCCATATGGAAGGACACAGCAGAATTACACAAGAGCATCAATGCCAGGCAACAGTATACTCTTTGGGGACCATCTTTGAGCTTAATTGTCACAGACCCAAACCTACCCTTAACCATAGCCCAGGCCTGCGTGTGAACATTTTAACTGCAGAAATGGTATCAATCCATGTATATGCACACTCTAAAACAGGTCCACCAGTTCTTCAATCTTCCTTCCTTTGAAAGCAGGGTGCCTGTTCCTCTTACCTAAATGTGGACCAAACTGACAAACTCACTTTTTATCCATTGGATGTGGATGAAAATGGACACGCAGCTTCTAAGCCTATGCCATAAACGACATTGCCACTTCTGCTTTGCACTCTTGGGGCATGCTCAGTCTGGGAGTGATGGGCCACCATGTCCTGAGGACCCTCAAGCAGATCTGAGAACATTGATCCAGGGATAAATTCAGAGCTCCAATGTGGCAACACATGAATAAGACTCCTTGGAAATGGCTCCCCCAGCCTCAGGCCCGTCTTCAATGACTACAGCCAACATCTCCATTGTTATTTTATGAGCCTGAACTTCCCAACTGAGCTGCTCCTGATCTCCCAGCTCACACAAACTATGACAACGATAAATACTTATTGATGCCACTAAGTTTGAGGTCACTTTGTTAATGTGACCGAAAAGCATGTATTCTATAGCTTGTTTTTCCCCTTCAGTGTTAATGGTTCTTAATTCTCTCATATTGATATAATAGGTGAAGTCATTTGTCCTGACTTCCACAATCAGTCTCTATTTATTCTTACTGCTAGGTAACTAGGTGGTTTCTGTATGATGATGTCTAATATAAACAACAGAAGATGTTCTTTTCAGAACCTTGTCCTCAGCCACTTGCTTCCTATAGCAAGATCCCACTACCAGCTTCCACCACACCCTAAAATGCCAGTAAATTAAGAAGCCATCCAATGATTATGTCAGAGCCCTCATGATTTGAAGTCTCTCAGTAGTATCGCCAATCTAGAGAACAAGTCTTCCAAACATGAGTCTTCTCAGGCGACACTTCATATCCAAATGATAGCTCTCCAGTTCTGCTTTGGTTATAAGCCGTGAGCAAGCATATATATATATATATATATATATATATATATATATATATATATATATATGTGTGTGTGTGTGTGTGTGTGTGTGTGTGTGTGTGTGTGTGTGTGTGTATACGTACATACATACATATATATATATATATATTTCCTTATGCGTACATGCATACAAGATTTTTAGGCAGCCCACAATAATGTTTTTCTAGATGATGCCACATTGTCCCTTAATGTAAACACTGAAAGACAGCCCATTAGCCATGCTTGGCAGGGTCTCCCACATCTCCGAGAGCATGCACACTGTCAGATTTCCATCCTGGATTTCTAAAGCATGAAGAATGTCTCATGTGCATCTTGTGACAAGTCATGAGTATCCTCCTGTCACTAGACATCCAGGGCCCTCAGCAATGCTGGGCACAGACACTGTTGGCTCACTACCAGGTCTTTCACCTCCTAAGGGGTTTCCCATGATCCTCCACCTCTGAGCAAATTCAGTTTTTCGTCACTGACCACACGGAATACCCAGAAATGCCTCTGTCCACCAGGTATTTCCTGGAAGAATGTGGCCGCTGGAGAGCAAGCTGCCTTCTCCCTCTCTCTCCCTCCTCTTGCCCTCAGGAAGTGTGCTTGTCAGTCAATAGAAAGCTTAACCAGGGTACAGAATCTTCTCCAAGGGCATCTAAGAATTCAATGCTCTGGAGAAAGGCCCAATGGGACAAAGGGGAGCAAGGAAAAAGGGATGTACCCAGCCTCAGGCCCTGGGCAAGACCTATAAACCCTATTCATGCTTTGAGGACACAGTGGAAACAGAAACAGGGACTAGCCTTGGGTTGCCCTCAGCCAGGCTTCCCTCAAAGGCCCTGGGACCATCTGAGGCCTAAGCAGGGACCATCTGTTGCCAGCCTAAACTACACAGAACTCTGCCATCATGCAGCATCGTGGCCTAGAAATGAAAGGTCCCCAAAGACTCGAGTGTTGAAGACTGTTTCCTCAGTGGTGGCTATAGGTGACTGGATCACAGAGACACTAAACTCAACAATGGGTTACTCCATTGATGACAGAGCTGCTACTGTGGGGGGGGGGCTAATTAGAAGAATTAGGTGGCCTGGGGGAGGAGGGGCACATCCCAAAGAGGCCTATTCTGACCCTGATCCTTTCTCCTTCTCTGCTTCTTGGCTTGCACCATAGAGTTCTAGCTCACCACAGGTCTAAAAGCACCAGAGCCAGCTGACTCTGAGTGAAACCTTTGACACCATGAGCCGAAAGGAATTTTTCCTCTTCTAAGCTAATGTTCTCAGTGTTTTGTCACAGTTAAAAGAAGCGACAAGCACGCCTGGGGACGGGGCCTAATGCCTTGTAGTGTGGTACAGTGTGTATCACCATCCTTCCACGGGCAAGGAACATTCCCACATGATTGTCAGAACCACAGGCCACCCCTTCAGGGCTGGAGACAGCTGCTGATGAATATAGTTCCCTTCCAGTGCATTTATAAAGTTATAAAAGCAAGACTTGCTCATCACCACCCAGCATCAGTTGTGGACGTAGACTAGGATAAGAAGGGACCATGTTGGTAAGCAGTGCTCAGTGCTGCCATCCTTCTATGGAAGTGGGGGTGAGGGGGGAAGAAGGAGGGCAGAAGGAGGGAAAGAAGAGGGGAAGAAGGGAGGAGGAGGGGAGGAGGAGGTACAGCAGCCAGAGTAAAGAAGAGTTAAAGGCCCCTTCAGCACCAAATCTCGACTTTTTTCTGTGGCTCGGCATTGTACGGTGTTGATAAGGTTGTCTATGAACGAAGTCAGTAGCTTTTCTCCAAAACGCACTCTGTTTCCACAGTTATAGCAATGGCTGTCCCCCGAGCAGGACCCCATTCTCAGCCCCATGGTGGTTTAGTGTGGCTTAGGTAAGTGGTTGGCACTGCATGCTAAGATCCAAACCGCAGGTTCCTCTTTCCCTTCGAGCTCACAGGGCAGGGACCTCTTGAAATTCACACGTTGAAGAGGTAGAATGTCCCACGCTCTGATGGGCAAACACTGGAGAGAGCTGCCCCCGAACCCGAACAACCATGGAGAGCTAATGAACGCGACATGTGCTCCCACTTCACCTGTGCCGCTGCAGGTCTGGATCTGTTTGTTACAGCTGCTCAGCCTGCTGTGACATTTTCCTACCAGTGACATTCGTCTCTGTTCAGAGGTTACAACAGCAGGGATCAAGTCAGCAGGCCCGGCTGTGAGCCCTGGCAATGCCACCTGCTATGAGGGTAAACTTGGGGTAGTTAGTGGGCCTTTCTGAGCCTTGCTGCAGTGGGCCTCGCTCCTGTACCCTCACAGAATGGCTCTGAAAGTTAAATGAGAAAAATGTGCTATCTATCTAACTCATTTCTTAGGCAAGTATTTGTGTTGTTTTGGTTTAGCTTGTGATTCTGTGAGTGTCATATGTGCATGTTAGTGTGTGCAGTGTATATACATGCGTGTGTGGGCATGTTAGTGTGTACAGGCATTTGTGTATATACATGTATGTATGTATGAAGGTGCATGAATGTTTGTGTGTGTGTGTGTGTGTGTGTGTGTGTGTGTGTGTGTGTTCAGATGCATATGCGTATGTCCCATATGGCAATCAAAGGATAACCTTCGGTGTACTTCCTCAAGTGCCATCTTGGTTTTTGTTGTTGTTTCTTTGAGATAAAGTCTTTCATTGGCTTGGAGCTTGCCAATTCATCTAAGCTGACTGGCCAGGGCACACAAGGAATCCACTGTCTCCACCTCCCCAGCACTGGGCTTATAGACACACCACTATGCCTGCCTATTTATATGGGTTCTGGGATCAAATTCAGGTCTCCTGTTTACATTTTACAGACTGAGCCACCTTCCAGCCTTAGTTTTACGTTTTAACATTCCCGAAATCCTTCTGTTTAACTGATGGGTGCATCTCTTTACTTTTTCCTTTTTTTCTCCTCTTTCTGGAAGCTCTTGTACACATGTGGATGGCATCTTGGAGCTGAGAAATGTCCAGTAGATAATAGTCACAGTCAAGACCCAGGAATGAGCAGCTACAACCAACTAAGCTAGAGGTTGCAAACAAGAGGCTTGTCGACCAGCTACAGCCCCAACACATGATTATGTTAGCTGGATCATTTGTTTATGTGGGGATTATTTTTTTTAGATGTTTTTAAATTCTTGTGTGCCTGTTTGTGGACATGTGCACATGAGTGCAGGTACTTCCAAGGCCAGGAGAGGGCGCTATGAGATCCCCGGGCGCTATGAGATCCCCTGGCGCTGAAGTAGCTGGTTGTCAGTCACTTGATAGGGATACTGAGATCTGTCCTCAGCCAAAGCCATGCATACTCTGAACCACTGAGCCCTCTCTTCAGGCCTCACCCAGCTCATCTGAGAAAACTGCCAAAGCAGAAAGCTAAATGCCTTTGCAGCCCATCACCTTTAAAAAAAAAATTAACTATGACTTCATTGGCCTTCATCCTCTTTGGCAGTTACCAGCCAAAACAACACATGGTTGCCTTCAGTGGAAGCCACTATCCCACCGCTTCCTACCCACCCACCCTCGCAGCCTCTGCAGGCGTTCTATTGTGAGATCGCCAGACGAATAATAAGGATGCAGCGATTGTCGTGTGTGTCTGCTCTTTTCACCAAATCGTGAAGCAGTCTGGAATGGAGCTCTTCGGATGGCGCTCTGACTGCCGGCACGGAAGAGTGCACCCGAAGAGAACAAGTGAGCCGGTACAGACTGCCGTGCCTACAGCGCGGGAAGCCATGACAAAGACTTCTCTTTCTAAGCTCAGACCCGGCGTGGTTGTCACCGTCTTTGTGATGCTGTTTAGTGGATAGACAGCAGTCCTTAGTTTCAAGATATCCCAATGTGTCACACGCTTGTGTTTTATCCCACCGGGGATGTCCGTTTGCTGGTGATGCTTCTGGTTACCTCTAAAATTCCATTTTCCCTTTGAAATGTGCTGACTAAATAACTTGTCTTCCCCACCCACTCTCCTTGGGGGTAATGCAGCCCTATGCCAGAGCTCAGTCTTTTGGGATGTCTAGTGGGAAGAAAGGGACATTGGGGACATTATTAACTTCCTGCTAAAATGATTGGCTTATTGGTCCTTCCCTTTTTTCTTTTGGTGCTTTGATGCCAGTTGGATACATAGAGCTGCAAGCATCTGCAATCACTTTGCAGCCATGAGGCAAACCCACCACATGGCCTATGAGCAGCTCCTCAACACTAGTACCCAGCATGTTACTGTGTGACAGAATGACTTCTTATGTAAAACTTTCTATGACTTGGAGCCATTCCCCTCTGATCTTCTATAACTCTCCCCACTCTGTTTGCTGGACTAATCTTCCTGTGACTTAGCTAAGCACATGTTCCCCTCATCAGATGCTTACCACGCCTTCATCCTGGCTTTTGAACAAAACATTTCTTTCTTAGCTTTATAGATTTTATTTTATGCGTATGCATGCTTTGCTTGCATGCATGTCTATGCAGCACATGCATGCCTAATGGCTAAAGATGACAGAAAAGGGCATCAGAGCCCCTAAAATTGGAGCGCTCCGTGTGGGTGCTGGGAACTGAACCTGAGCTTTCCGTAGGAGCAACAAGTGCCCAGCCAGTGAGCTGTCTCTTCAGGCCCTCTATCCTAGCTTGTAGAGCCTCTAAAACCCTGGCAGAGCTTCTGTCTCCACTCATTTTTTTTTTAAAAAAAACTTGCATTAATGTATAACCCCACATTTACTATATGTAATATGATGTTTCAAGTACACGTGAAATATAGTGTGTGTATATGTATTGTGTAATGTTTGTACATAAGTAGCTTTCCCTTTTCCCACTTGTGCGCATGTGTGTGGACACAACGTGTGTGGATCTGTGTCTGTATGTGGAGGGCCAAGGTTGGTGTCTGGAATCATCGTATACCTTACTCAGTGAGCCACTCATGCAACCCAACCCAGAGCTCACCAATAAGGCTAGTCTAGAGAGTCAGCTTGCTCTGAGGATCCCTTCGAATAGACTTCTGGGTGAGCCTCCACACCCGGTCAGCATTTACTGGGTTCAGAGGATCTGAACTCTGGTCCTCATGTTCATACTGGCGAGTGCTCTACGCACGGATCCATCTCTCTAGCCCCATGAGCTGTTTGCTCATAGCAACTGATCTATTTTGCTTGGCATGTGCCGGCAGTGGCACTGCCAGGAGTCAGGGTAATTAGCACGTCCATTACCTCAAACATCTAGCCATTTCTCTGCTAGAAGAACATTCAGAATCTGCTTTCACATTCTGGGCATTTAAAATTCCATTCACAGAGGCAGAGACAGCCCCTGCTCATACTGTTAGAAGCCCCATAAGAAGACCAAGCTACACATGTGTAACATTTGCGCAGAGGGCCTAGGTCAGTCCCATGCAAGCTCTCTGGTTGTCAGTTCAGTCTCTGTGAGCCCTATGAGCCCAGGTTAGTTGATTCAGTGGGTTTTCTTGAAGTGGCCTTGACCGCTCTGGCTCCCATAATCCTCCCTGTATTCCACAGGATTCCCTCAGGTCCACGTAATGTTTAGCTGTGGGTCTCTGCATCTGTTTCCATCAGTTGTTGGGTGAAGCCTCCCTGAGGACAATCAGGCTAGGCAATGACCTATGAGCAGAATATCATCTGACTCTGTCACCAGCTTTTGGGACCCTTTCCTGCTACCAGATTGGCTCGTCTAGCCCTAATAGGAGAGGAAATGCCTAGTCAGGACATGCCATGCAACTTGACATGCCACGGCAGGCTAATATATGGGAGGCCTGCCATTTTCTGAAGAAAAAGGAGGGGGAATGGATGAGGGGAGGCTGGGGGAGGGACTGGGAGGATAAGAGGGAGGGAGGAGAAAATGTGACTGGGCTGGGGAAATTTAAATAATTTAAAATAAAATAAAATTCTGTTAACTTCCGAGTCACACAATTCACCCTTCTGTTTCTCGTTACCCTGCTAAACTCCCTGCCTGGCATGCCAGGAGATGTGCCCATCTGTTGCTGAATTCTACATGCGTTGGAATATCTCAGATGGGGAAAGGACTCAAGTTACTACAGCACTGCCGCCCATTCTGGGAAAACACATTCGTGGACGTAATGCAGCCATCTTCAAGAGAACCCACGTGAAGAGCCAGTGATGGAGAACAGCTAAGATGGCAGAACGACTGGACCCCAGCAAAGAGAACCAAGTCTAAAGAAAGGAGGCAAGAACTTGATAACTGTAGCAGCCAAAAGAAGGATAAGGGAACAAATTATGACCAAAGCTGAAAGAAGTATTCTCAAAGCACTTTCTTCTGGGAATACCACTTAAAGGTGGGACCAAACAAAACTGGCAAATCATCTCCACCCAGACAGCAAGTGGTCACTGCGACGGGAAGTCACAGGGGCTAAAGGCTGCAAAGGCATGGTCAGCCCAGAAGAAGCACAGACGACCCTGGAATGGCCAGAACACAGATGCTCAACCTTACTAAGAATTAAATGGATTTAACTAACACATGCACATATGTTTACCAAACAAACACATTTAATTAACATATTATTTAACAAACCCAAGTGTATATATATATTTTATATGCAATATGTTTGATATATTGCACATGTATAATTTAGCTGGAATGGTTAAATTCCTACACTGGAATAAAGAAGACGATCTAATAATATCTGGGGTTTGAGAGGATGGAGGGGAACACAACTCTCTGATGAGTTGTTGATGGCTCTATAATCAGGCGTGACCTGTGTGGTGTGGTCCTCACAGCCTCTATTTTAAAATATGACACATACAAAGAGGAGCTCTCCAGACATCCCCAGACTGTAGGGACCGTCTACTTTCCGACAGGTTTTCACAGGATGATGAAAGCCCAGCCCACTTAAGACGTGAGTGACCTGAGTGGAAGGAAAATCTTTCCAGGGTGCACAGTCCAATGTTTGCATCTTTGTGATGACGTTGCTTTGTCTCATGATCAGAAAAATGACTTACACGCTTGATAAAATTATTTGTGGGGAGATCTATCCAATAATATTAGGTGGATCCAACAAACAGTCTGGGTCTGGTGGCCGTAACAAGGCAGGCCAGCGAAGGAACACCCTCCTGGAGCACATCTTGTTCCTGTCTGGGTGTGCCACATCTTATAAGCACACATTAAATGTTTGTTGAATGAATAAATTAATGTTGATCCCCCATTGCCTTGGGAGATAAAGTCCAAGAGCATTTGAATGGACTCCAGGTGTTCGTGTCTAGTGTTAGAGCTGTCAATCCCACTAGTCAAGTTGACATACTCACTGGGTCTTCATCTTCACCATCTCTTCCTGCCCTTGTCCTTTAGCCCAGGACCTTTTTCACCTGGGAGAGGAGGAACCAGCCTCTAACATTCCCACGGCCATATTGGCCTCTTCTCTGGATCTTCTCCATGTTTACTCTTTACCCCATCTCATTCTGTGCATTAGTTCTTTTATTTAAAAAAAATTATAGGTGGTGGTGCTGGCGGTGGTGTGTGTGGTGTGTGTGAGGGTCCAGGGTCAATATTGGATGTCTTTCCTCAATTGCTCTCCACCTTACATTTTGAGAGAGGTCCTCGTACTGAATTTCAAGCTCACTTATTTGGACAGCCTGGCTCATGAGCTTCAGGGTCTGCCTATCTTCACCTCCTAATGCGGTAGTTACAGTTAACATGGGTCCTAGGGTTCTGAACTCAGCAGGCACTTTGCTGGCTGAGCCATCTTCCCCGACCTAGTTACTTTTCTGTCCATGCAAATCTTGTATCCTTAAGAAGATCCAGCTGGTCACGGTAGGACATTCTTATACCCCAGTGTTCTAGAGGCTAAGGCAAGAGGACAGAGAGCTTAAGGTTGGCATGGGCTACATAGCAAGACTCTATCCCTAAAAATTAAAATAGAAATTACATACAAACATAGACACACACACACACACACACACATACACATATATATGTGTGTATATATATATATATATATATATATATATATCAGAAAGGACTTATCTCCAGCTTTTATTTCTTCCATGTAGCTCGCAATCTATAAACATCTATTGGTTTCTAATTTCACTCTTTCCCTTCTGTTCAGGAATCATCGATTAGACTCTGCTTTAAACTTGGTTCTCCAGATACATATCTAGGGAGCCAGACTTGTGTGAAAGTGATAAGAAGATGTTCCCCTAGGGAAACTGTCAAGAGGGTTGGCCAGTGGGGTGTGGAAGGGACGAAGACAAAGCCAGTTGTGCCATCACGCTATGGTGTAAATTACACAAAGCAATTGATTTCTTGTTGCAACCACTGAGAGTCAGTCATTGACTGGGGGCTGCCCTTAGGGCACAGGAACCTCCAGGTATTGTTGTATTTCTGGGAGAAGCAGAAAAAGCAAGTCCTAGCAGCCCGAGGACAGCCCTTCAAGGGAAAGAAAGGCATACTGGCTTCAGGATAAGGAGCACACAGGAGCCCACACTAAACAAAAGGGCAAAATAATCAAGGGGCTAGGTGGGTGGAACTGAAGAATCCAGACCTAACATTTCACTAACATTCACTCAGCGTCAGAAGACACTCCGTGGATGCAGGCTTAGCCTTCAGGGGTCCAGTCCCGACACCCTGAGAGAGACGTGAGTGCATGTGATTATGTCATATCTAAGGTGAGAGGTCTGGCAGCAGAGGTGGTGGGTGGGAGCCCAGAGTTGACTCGTGCTTCCTGAGTGTGACTTGGGATTTTAGAGGATGAGTAAGGGGGAGTGGGAATTCCCAGCCAAAGGAACAGCATGTACATGGGCAGAGAAACAGAAGTACACGTTTGTTTGGAATTGGGGAGTAGCTTGCTGTAACGAGAACACAGGGTGTGGGAGAGAGGAGCTGAGCTGGAAGCTGAGGTCATAAAGGCAGGCCGAGATGGGGAAGAGCCTTTGACACCTGCTAAGAGGTAGCAACACTTTAAAATGAATCTAGCTATGATTAAAGAGCTATTTTAGGAACAGGGTGACATATAAACCAGGTGCTGGGTACCAGATGTTCTGAAAGCCCAGCATCCATGACCCAGCCAGAGAATACTGTTTCTCTGGCAACAGTGATGGGTTCAGGGGTAAGCAGGGAACCATGGCAGATGGAGTTGGGTCTGGGCTGTTGGAGTTTCTGGAGGTTTGCTAACTTTGCACATTTAGTGGAGGAAGGCTTGAAACAATATAAACATAGTGAATGAGGGCTAGGGACGTGTCTCAATTAATAGAGTACTTGCCTAGCATGTATGCAGCCCTGGGTTCTATCCCCGGCACTGCCCCAAATCAGATAATGTGGCGTGTTACTGTAACCCCAGCACTTAGGAGGTAAAGGATCAGAAATTCAAAGTCATCCTCAACTATATAACACCCTGTCTGGGTTACATGAGGCTTTAAGAAAGAGAGAAAGCGAGACAGACAGACTGACAGAAAGACAGACACGGAGAGAGACACAGATTGAGAATATAAAGACATAAAGTGTGGCCTCCTGGGACATTGGTTGAGACTCAGTGCAGCTGGACGCAGCAGGATCAGGGCTCTCTGTGTGACTATGAGCAGGAATTAATTCCACTAGAATACTTTGTTCTAAGACACCCACTTTAACTCACATTTTATCATCTTAAAGAGAACAAGTCCCACGTTGATGCTCAGTGTAAGTCTTGCGCAGTGTGGTGGCTTATGACTATAATCTTAGCACTCAGTGGGCGGTGGTGGAGTAGTGCCAGCCCGGGCTACATGAGGAGATGCTATCTCAAAAAACAAAACAACCACAAAAAGCTGAAAATATGTTTCTAAACCAAAAATTCAAAGGACCCTTTCAGATATGCAACTAAAGCACTTCACAGTAGAGGATAAATTGCATCTGTGTGGAAAGACCTCAACAATGCCGTCAACATGAAAGTTTGAAGAATATTGGGCAATTTGGAGCAATATGAGAAGGAATGCCCATCACTACGATTATCTCATTTCTCAGCTCCACGTAAATCACCCTGTAAAGAGCAGATCATTTCTCTCTCTCTGGGAAGCACAACTAGGCTTTAGGAGAAAGAAAGGGGCTTTGATGATCGTTCCCACTGAAGCCCATCATGAATGCTTGGAGAAGAGAAGTTCCCAGCAAAGCTGTCCTGAACCCCCCATTCCTCTGCCAATGGGTATCTGGAACCCTGAAGACTTCAGGGACATGAGTCAGCAAAGCCTAAAGAGTATGAGCTGCCCTTCGAGTTAGCATGACACAGCTAACTCTCTGGGTAAGAACATGTGCCAAGAAAGCCAAGAGTCAGGGAGGGATTCAGAGAAAAATGCTTACCCTTAAACAACATTGTTAAACAAACAAGCAGTTCTGAAAGAAATGGACTATCTGTTCAACTCAAGGAAAAGACAACCAACACAAAGGCAAATCAAAAGGAAGCAGAGCTCAGTGCACAAGCTTGAGAGCCCGAATTCAGATCCCCAGCTCGGATGGGAGATGGGAGGTAGGAAGATGGTGGAGCTTGATGGCCAGCCATCCTAGCCAAAAATCCACACTCCAGGTCTCCAGGTTCAGTGAGAAGCCATCTTAAGAGGACACGGTAGGGAGTGATATAGCAGGACACTGGAAGTTTCTCCTCCTCTGGGGTCTAGGCACGCACGGACATTCATACCCATACATGCATGTGCATATAAGTTTATATAGCACACACTCACAACACTAGTAGGCAGAAGGAGAAAAACCTAAAAGGACAAACACATCGAGAAAGAAAAAGTGAGAAATGAAAGAATCTTAAATAAGAGATGGTTATTGAAAGGACTAGTTAATACAGTCCATGCATGCAAATGTGTGCATATGTGCATGCACGCGTGTGTGTAATATATGTGTGCATGTAGTATGTGGATGTGTGTGTGTATTTATGTGTGTGATTAAATCCTATCTTCTTCCTAATCCACTTCTAAGATCCCCTATTTGTATATTTTCCATCTAGATCCTTCTCCTTCCCCCGCCCCTGGTTAACTATTACAGAAATCTGAAAGTCACTGTGTTATTTCCAGTTGTTCTAATAATGGAATACTGAAGGGGGAGTGGTAAGGCTGGGTGTCTTGGTTTCATTTCCTGTTGTTTTAATAAAAAGCCCCAACACAGGTAACTTAGAAGAGAAAGGGTTTTATTTGACTCATAGGTCAAGGTACAGCAGGGACATCGCCGAGGCAGGAACTTGAAAATCTGGTCTCATCAGATCCACAATCAGGAAGCAAGGACAAATGTACACGGGCACTCAGCTCACTTTGACCCCGAGGTGTCCTGTTTCGGGAACTGTCCCTATGGTTAAGGTTTGCCCGTGAACTAACATTGTCAAGACAATGACCACAGAGGCTGACCTCAACCTAAATAACCCCTCACAGTTGTGCCTGCAGGCTTGCCCACACCAACCATCACACTGAGGATGACAGTTCATGTGGAGCAGGGTGATGACTTGGCCCGGGGATGGAGGGAGGAATGGGGCCACTCCATGTGGAGATGATCCAGATTAAAAAAAAAAAAAAAAAAGACCAGGCAACATGATTAAAATCCCTTATGGGGCTCAGCAAGAGAGCTCAGCAAGTAAAAGCTTATTGACAAATAAGAACCTAAGTTCCACCCCCAGAACCCACGTAACTGTGGAGGGAGATACCTCTCTCCTCAAAGCTGTCTTCAGGTCATGTGTGCAGTGGTAGAACACACCTTTCATCCCAGTACTCAGGACGTTGAGGCAGGAAGATCAAGAGTTCAAGGTCTGCTTGGGTTACATAGTAGACCCTGTATCAGAGGCTGGAGAGATGGCTCAGTTGTCAAGAATACTTACTGTTCCTATGGAAAACCTAGTTTCAGTTTCCAGCACCCACACTAGGCAACTCACAAACAACCGCAACTCCAGTTCCAGGGGATCCAGCACCCTCTTCTGGCCGCCACAAGCACCTTCACACACAGAGTGCACACCTACATAAAGTCAGGCACACAAAAGAAAGAGGTGAGTTCACTAATTAATTAAAAGTTATACATTAAAAAGATTAAAAATCAATTAAATCCATGAAATATCTCAACTAATTTGGAAGGTATAGCCTCTTTGCTTTATCAAATCTTCTCATCCAAACTATGTCTCATGCCTGAATGACCTTCCTCAGATCCTTCTGTGTTGCTTTATATTGTTTCAGGAGTATCTCACATAGACTTTTTTTTATTAAGTTGTCCTGGAACATATTTACATTTGCTGACATGGAAAATTGAACTGGTGAAAAGAATCACTCATCATGGCAACCGGAGTTCATAAAGGCATGGGGATATTTCATTTTTGGGCTAGGAAAAAAGTAAAATTCTGCTCTCAAAAATTCTCAAAAGACCATCTCAATTTAAATAAAAAAATAAAAACACAGGAGCTTGTGAGATCGCTCAGTGGTTAGGTGCTTGCCATGCAAGGGTAAAGACCAGTGTTTGGAACCCCAGAACCCATATACATGCCAGGTGGGCATAATGGCCTGCCTATAATTCCAGACTCAGAAGGCAGAAACAGGATACCCAGGGCAAGCTGTGAATCAAGACTAGCCATCTTGACAAACTTGGTGTTTGATTGAGAGACCCTCATTGAATAAGGTGCAAGAGATATGGTGGATGATTCCCAACATCAACCTTGGACCTCCATGTGCATGGGCACCTACAAATGCATGTGCCCATATACATGCAAACATGTATACACACATGCACCCACCACACACACACTGAAAAAGAAAAAAAAAACAGAAAAACTAGGAAGGCGACTTCCGGTCTTTTTATTAGCATTCAGTAACTACACGTAACAAGATCCATTGCAACATTTTCATAAATGCATAGAATGTATTTGATTTTCCCACCATTCTTATCTCTTGAGTTTTGCACCACAATGCTCTTTTTCTTTCCAACTAGTTCCCTTCTATCTTCATGTCTTCCCTTTTCTTCTTGAATGCCCGAGATCAAGTGATCTTCTTACCTCAGTCTCCCGAGTAGCCATGATTGCAAGCGTGCACTACTGTGCCCAGCTTCAGGAAGATGGCTCTCACAAGCCTTGAGTGTGCACCGCTGTGCCCAGCTTCAGGAAGATGGCTCTCACAAGCCTTGAGTGTGCACCGCTGTGCCCAGCTTCAGGAAGATGGCTCTCACAAGCCTTGAGTGTGCACCGCTGTGCCCAGCTTCAGGAAGATGGCTCTCACAAGCCTTTCAAAGGCCTACAAGAAACCCAGATTCAATAAATGGAAATGAGTAGAGATTTGAAGGCATAAAAATTCAGACTTTAGAATAATAAAAAACAACAAAGTGATTAAAAACTGAGTTATTATCTGGGGAAAACAGCACACTCTGCTCCAGAAACCCTTCATCTTCGAAAAGCTTATCTGGCCCCTGGAGGTCTCAGTCAGCAGTCAGTTATCTAAATCTTCCTTTCAAGTCTTTCTCTTTTAAAAGTTTACTTTTATTCTTTTAAGTCGTGTAGATGTGTGTATGTGTGCATGTGGCATGTGCACGAGTGCAACAGTGTGTGTGCGTGGTGTGTGTGTGTACATGTATGCATGGGGACCTGCGCATGAGTGCAGAGGGGTGTGTGCGCGCAAGCACACGTGCACATGAGGATAAGCACTTGATGAGTGCAGCAATATGTGTGTGTGCACACAGGGACATGCATGAGTGCAGAGGTGTGTGTGTGCACACAGGGACATGCATGAGTGCAGAGGCATGTGTGTGTGCGCACAGGGACATGCATGAGTGCAGAGGCATGTGTGTGTGCACATGCACAGAGACAAGCACATGAGTGCAGAGGTGTGTGTGTGTGTGTGTGTGTGTGTGTGTGTACATGCACCGGGACATGCCCACGAGTGCAGAGGTGTGGGGGGGGGGAGTGCACATGAGAGCAGGTGCTGGCAGAGCCATGAGATCCCCTGAAGCTGGAGTTACAGGTGGCTGTGAGGCGCTTGACATAGGCGCTGGGTATAGAACTCAGGTCCTCTGAAGAGCAGCAAGTACTCTTAAGCGCTGAGCCATCTCTCCAGCCACAGGTCTGACTTTCTTGGTTTTTAGCTCCAAGCTTCTAAGAACTGGTAATAATCAAGGACAGGAAAGTTCAGGTGTTGCTCAGGGATAAGAAGCATCTCAGATACCAAAGTGACACATGTGTCACATCCTCCTTGCTCCTGTGGATTGCTTGCTGTGGATTTTGAAAGCCACTAATTGTGAGGTCACAGAGCTGTGGGACAGTTGGCTTCCCACTGACTTTTCTACAAAAGACGCCTCTGAGTGAAATCACTTGACTGGTTGAAGATGCTCTTGATCAGACATTTCCCCTCCATCAGAAATTTTCCTTGTCCTCTGGAGGAGGCAGCCGTTCCCTCTGTGCCTTCCCTTATTCTCCAGGGAAAACACGAGTGACTGTTGTACCCTGTGGAAAACAACAACAAACTATAACTCTCACGTCGACTTTCTAACCAGTGACTTGCAAAGCATTTTTAAGACAGAATCTCATCATGTACGTGTGTGTGCATGCAGAGAACGCCTGATCCTCCTGTCTCGGCCTTCAAAATCCTGAGACTGCAGGTGTGTCAGCATGCCCAGCTTTAATCAACTAACTTTTCTTTAGATTTATAGAACCCAGGCCACTCAGTGACCTACAGATAACAGCTGCCCCTGTCAGAGAAACAGGCCAGCCCAACTCCTAACTACCCCGGTGTCTGCTCATGTGTGCATCGCCCCACAGCGCCCTTTATAATCCTTGCTCCTGCTCCCCTAGGTGAGGCAGTGTTTGTTCATGATGGCTGCTATCTTGTTTGGCCTGCTAGCTTTTTAAGTAAATCTTTTTCTTGACTGAACAGTTTGTCCTTGAGTCACTGGCTTCTTCCAGACAGGATCACAGTTACATCCTCAAGGCCTGTTGATGACTTTAGATTTAGTCCCAAAAGAATTCAAGTATATAAACTAGGGCTCTCCTGTCTAGACTGAACCTCATCTTTCATCTGTTCATGGGTTTCTGATGGATCACCCCAATACAGTGTAGCCCAGTGCTTGGCAGACAGTCAGAACTAAAGAAAGGCTAGCTAGCTCAGTGAGTGACAGTTGACAGATGATCTCTTCTGGATAAGTTTCTCTGCCCCCACGTGCTGCACAATGGTGGTGCATTACTGTCATCATCAAGAAAAAAATGTTTATATTTTTGTCCTTTTGTAAAAAAGAAATGACTCAGAAGTTTAATGTCTCGAGAGAGATCCCAGCAGGGAGAATGAAAGGAAAACACCTGGGTTGTCAGTTGTCGGGCTGGTTCGTGTGTGTGTGTGTGTGTGTGTGTGTGTGTGTGTGTGTGTGTTTGCACATGTGTGGAAGTATATTGCACATGTGTGTGCACGCATATTAAATCCAGAGGTCAACTAGGTGTCTTTCTTCAGGAACTAGTCATTTTGTTTTTAAAACAAGGCCTCTCCCTGGATGCTGGACTCTCAGCCAGTGAGCCCAGGGACCCACCTGTCGTCACTCCCCAGCACGGGGGTTCCAAGTGTGCACCGCCACACACAGCTTTTTCACAAGGGTTCTAAGGACCGAACTTGGGTCTTCACACTCTCTAAGAAGCATTTTACCCACAGAACCACCTCCACGGCTCTAGCTCATCATTTCTGAGAGTAGTGTTTGCTCCCCCAAGGTTCTTCATCTCAAGCAGCTACAAGAGAACTAAGACTGAACGAGTGTGAGAGGCTTCTGTCTCTGCATGGCGCCGGAGGCAGACAAGCAGGAAGCTGAGTACAACACAGGCCTATTAATGTCAGAATTTAGGAGACCACAGACAGTGGGTGCCCCTTCTGACCTGAGACCTCAAGAAAGAATTCCACATGGGACGTTTGAACTGAATCTTGAATGGTAAAGGTATAATTCACCATAGCTAGGGAGCAAAAGTGTCCAGTAAGGGAAGACAGCATAGGAACACCCACCCACAGAAGGGCACAGTCATCAGAGGTGAAGGAAGATGTCGACTCTGACTCTTCTCTGAGTGGGCACACAGAACGCTGGAAGGCAGATCTGAGAATTGGGAGGGTTTTGAAACAGTGCTGACCCATCTAGCCCAAGGGAATTGATTAAAGGTCCAGGGTCTGGGAGAAGGTGAATTGTGTCTACATGTGGTATGTGCCCATGGGAGAAGATGACATGTGTCTGCATGCAGAATGTGCCCATGGGAGAAAGTGACATGTGTCTGCATGTGGTATGTGCCCATGAGAGAAGATGACATGTGGTATGTGCCCATGGGAGAAGATGACATGTGTCTGCATGTAGTATGTGCCCATGGGAGAAAGTGACATATGTCTGCATGTGGGTATGTGTAGGCGGAGACTGTGTGTTCATTTCCCAGCTGCTCAGACCAAAATAATCACATATAAACTATATTAATTACAACATTGTTTGGCCTATTAGCTCAGGCTTCTTATTAACTAACTCTTACACCTTAAATTAACCCTTTTCTATTAATCTGTGTATTGGAATGAAGCTGTGGCTTACTGGTAAGGATCTGGCATCTGTCTCCTTCTGCAGCTACATGGCATCTCTCTTGACTCTGCCCCCCCTCTCTTTCTCTCTCTCTCTCTTGATTTCCCACCTGGCTTTACTCTGCTAAGCCATTTGCTGAAACAGCTTTATTCATCAACCAATAAAAGCAACACATATACAGAAGAACATCCCACATCAGGTGTGTGCCCATGACTCCAGATGCCCACAGAGTCTAAAGGCATTGGATCCCCTGGAGCTGGAGCTACAGAGGATTGTGAGATGGCTTACATGGGTGCTGGGAATGGAACTCTGGTCCTCTGAAAGAAAAGCAAGTGCCCTTAACCCCTGGGCCACCTCTCCAATCCCTGGTTGTTCTTTTTAATGGCGCCATTCCTTAGGTTCCAGCTCCTCTTCCTCACCAAGGACACTTGTGAAGCATTGGACCCATTGGATAACTCAGGATAATTCTCCATCTCAAGGTCAATTGATTGATCCCCCTCTGCAGCCTTCATTCCTCTTACTTGTAACGTGATACATTCCTAAACCCCAGGGACTGAGGCCTGGATATACTTGGGTGCTGTTGCCCTGCCTACCGCATAGACCAATTGCTGTATAGAGTACCACATGAATACCATTCAGTGGGTCACAAACAACTCCTCCTTCATTTCTACCCTGAGCTCTTTGGTTGAGAATAACTGTATATCCTGAGAGGCACACAACACTGCAGCCTGGGCTCCAGCCTAGGTAGGCTTTCCTGCCATTTGCATGGTCTGGTCATAATGATTTAGTACCATCTTCTGGTTCTGTATCTGGGCCAGAGGGAGAGCCTCACAGAGTGGGGGTGGGGCTGGGGGAGTAGGAAACCACCTGGTGCCCTCTCCCCACACCTGCCTTCTTAAAAGCAAGGACAAACGAACAAAATCCTAATGTGACCTTCCTCTTCCCATCACCCCCTTGTCCCCTCCCCCACCAGTAAATCCATCCTTTGTCTCACACAGTGGACAAAACACAACACAACACAAAAAGCAGGTGTGAACTTAAGAAACATCCTGTGTTTGGGACAACGAAGTCCCGGGGGTTGAAAGCATCAGTTTCACGGTGACGGGTTTCAGGAGCGCGACTTCTCAATCCCCTGCTCTCCGGGTCTCACGGCGATGCTGGGAGGCTGGAGTGTTTTCCACCGTTACCCCCACTGACTCTATCTCCCAGCTGTATTTTCAACAGGAGGTTTCTGATTATGCAATAAGCATCCCAGGATGTGGAAACAGACCAGGCACCAGTCAAGGTCATGGTGAGGTCATCTTCATGGTCAGACTGGTTGGAGGCCCTCTGGTCCACACTGGAGCTCCTGAAATTTAAAAATGGGGAATTTTTTTTGTTCGTTTGTTTGTCCATTTTTGTTTTAAAGAGTTATTTCATTTCTAACCATGTGCGTATGTGAATATGTGCCACGTGGGGATGAGGTGCCTGTGGAGCCCAGAGGCGTCAGCTCTCCTGGAAGTAGAGTAGCAGGCAGCTGTGAGCCACCCGAGGTGGGTGCTGGAACTCCACCTTGGGTGCCCTGGAAGAGCAGTGCATCTTCTTAACACTTGTTCCATCTCTCCAGCCTCTTTAAATATTTTTTTATTTTATTGTCCTATTTTATTTGTATGTGTGTGTTATGTATAGTGTGTAAGTGTACAGAAAAAAGCGCATGCGTTTATGTGCAGATACTTGAAGCCAATGCCCGTTACCCTTCTCCATCACTCTCTCTATTTTTTGAGACCGGGTTTCTCCCTGAACCTGTGCCTCTACATTTCTGCCCGACTGTCTGTCCAGGAAATCCCCAGGATCCATTGCCTCCACACCCCAGCACTGGGGTTACACACATACCCCACCACACCCGGCTGGGTGTCCTACAGCCAGTAAGCCAGGTCAACAACCAAGATCTGTTGCTTTGGTGTCCTAACCATTCCAAGTGTCTGCTTTGCCCCTGTTCTCCCCAGCAAGGTCATCTGCAACTTGAACCTACCATAAACAGTCCCATATCCTTTCTAGCTTGGCCCGACACACTCTTTAAGCACATGCAGTTGACCATCATGGTCTCTGGACCCTCAGGTTTTGAATCTGGGGACCAATACAACTTTAAATGGAAAGCTAAGACAGTGTCTGGATACATGACGACTTTGTTTTCTTGTCTGTGGTCCCTAAACAACTATTTATACTATAGGAAGTATTACAAGCATGATGGAATGGTCTAAGTACACAGAAGAATGTCTGTAGGTTAGATGCAAATACCACACACCATTTTGTAATGGAGCTCGAACAACCCCAGGAATTTGGTACCTGTGCTGGGGTACTGGCATCCATCCCTCTTCAGATACTGCAAAACAACTGTAGTACCATTCCACTATTCTCAGTGCAGAGACTCAAACCCTCACACAACCTACAAGGTCCTTTATCTCTCGGCCTCTTTCCACCCCTCTCTCTGCCCTTCATTCACAGAGGCCTCCTGCAGCAAAACTCTGCCCTTCCTTCATCCCAACTGCTCTGGGCACGCGCCTGCCTTCTTCTAACTACCAGAACTTGCTTTATTTAGTTGAATTAATTCTGCTAGCCTTTTAAGTTGCTTATATAGCCCACCTCCTGTCCCTAGCCCTGAAACAAGGACCAAGGAGGATGGATGTCTTATACCCCAGCTCCATCACCTCACATGGGTGGATCATTCCAATGTATGCTCCAGGCTCCCACGGCATTGAAACCCAGTAGCCCACAGTGGTTATTCCTTTGGCAGCTGTGACAGTTAATCTTATGTGTCTGCTGGGCTAGGTTGTGTCACCCACTTGTTCACTCAGACACTAACCTGGGTGTGACCTTGATGAAGGGATGTGATGGATGTCACCACATCTCCAGTCCACTGACTTCGATGAAAAGAGATTGCTCTTTCCAGCTCAGGTGAGCTTCGGTCCTCTAGAAGTGAAAACTGAGGTGCCTCTAAGGAGAAATATGGCCTTGGGATTGCCTGTCCTCCTGCCTTGGCTTCCAGTCTTTCTAGGTTGCTCTATAGAAGTGGACTTGCCCATCTCCAGAATCAAATCATATGAGCTAACTCCTTAATATAAGTAAACATGTCTACATCAATCAAACCTTTCTTCTACAGGCAGATAACCGTAGACGATAGATTCTTTCATGCATGCAAAGATCCAGATGGAATATAAAAAAAACTAACTAAACCATAGAATGTTTTACATCAGTTGGCAGTCTCATCATTTTGAGCTTTGTAGAATGCGCCTACACAATTAATATGCTACAATATTGCTAGGCAATATGTTCACAAGCAGTCCATTGACAGAGCATTGTGAGAGCGTGTATGACTGCATACAATGTATCCTTCTGCTTCGGTTTCCCACATATAAGATGGTGTCTTTTATCAACTCCCTCCTCTTCTCCCTATCACTTCTCACCCCCTACTCTTTAACTCCCAGGTAAATAACCCATGCAGAAGTCCTCTTCTCAGGGTCTGACACTGAAGAACTCGCGCTAGGCACCTTTAGGGTCTCTAGTGTGCCACAAACGGTGCCATCTTGTAATAGGGTAAGCAGAGGTTGGGTGATTTCAGTGGACTGGAAATGATGGTCCCTACATGCCAGGTGCCTGACCTGGGAGGCTTAAGGCCAAGGAGTTTTCCATCCTGAGGTCACGGCCAGAGGGAGTGTGTGGCTCTGGGCTGGACGGTTTACAGTCAAAGATGCTTTCGCAGCTGTGCTCCTTTCCGTCTTTAAGAACCCAGGACCCTCCCACCCCCTGCAGCCTCAGAGGAACTCTGAATCACAGGCTGCAGCTGCACAGAGCGGACCAAGAGGTGAGTGATCACCAGCCAGCTGGACACCCCACTCTCTAGGCCCTCCAAACTGGGGTCAAAATCCCGGCCCCTCCCCCACATGCCTCAGCTTCACTAGACAGTCAGCAGGCAAGCTTCCTACAGGTAGGCTGTTCCAACACCCCCCATTGATCGGACCCTGGAACCTGTAAGATACAAAGCTCACTCTGACTCCAAACCCACCCATTCCCTGCCACCTCAGAGGAACTGTGAGGCACAGGCTGTAATGGCACAGAGCACACCAAGAGAGATCTCATCAGCTACCTGAGAAACAGACAGTGACTGCACACAGCAGACTAAGAGCAGTTCCCTAAGACACAGACAGCAACTGCAAGGATTGGACCAAGAGGCAAAGACTCTGCCTGCACCAATTGGAGGAAGAGATGGGTAGGCACCAATGCAAAAATTCACTCACAACCTAAAAAGCAGCATGGTAATGTCAAAACCCAGTGGTCATACAACTGGAAGACCTGATCACCCTAAACCAGAATAAGCAGAAGAAAATGATCTTAAATATAACTTTATGAAGATGATAGAGACCCTTAAAGAGGAAATGAAAAATTCCCTTAAAGAACTGGAGGGAAAGATACACAAAAAATTGGAAGAAATCAATAAATCTCTTAAAGAAACTCAAGAAAAAGCAATCGAACAGGTGAAAGCAACAGTTCAAGACTTGAAAACTGAAATAGAGGCAATAAAGAAAACACAAACCAAGAAAATTCTGGAAATGGAAAATCTGGGGAAATGAACAGGAACAAACAGTGCAAGCATAACCAACAGAATACAAGAGATGGAAGAGAGAATCTCAAATGTTGAAGATACTACAAAGGAAATAGACTCATTGGTCAAAGAAAATGATAAATCCAACAAATTCTTAACACAAAACATCTAGGAAATCTGGGACACCATGAAAAGACCAAACTTAAGAACAGTAGGAGTAGAAGAAGAAGAACTCCAACTCAAAGAGACAGAAAATATATTCAACAAAATCATAGAAGAAAACTTTCCCAACCTAAAAAAGGATATGTCTATGAAGATACAAGAAGCTTACAGAACACCAAATAGATTGGACTAAAAAAAAAATCCCCTTACCATATAAGAATCAAAATACAAAACATACAGAATAAAGAAAGAATATTAAGAGCTGCAAAGCAAAAAGGCCAAGTAACATATAGAGGCAGACCTGTCAGAATTAACCTCTCAGTGGAAACCATGAAAGCCAGAAGGTCCTGGACAGATGTGCTGCAGACACTAAGAGACCACAGATGCAAGCACAGACTACTATACCCAGCAAAACCTTCAATTGCCTTGATGGAGAAAACAAGATATTCCATGACAAAATCAAATTTAAACAATACCTATTCACAGACCCAGCCTTACAGAAAGTACTAGAAGGAAAACTCCAACCCAAGGAAGCTAACTGCACCCCCCCCAAAAAAAACCCCACAGGCAACAGATAACCTCACATTAGCAAAAACCAAAGAAAGGAAACACACAAGCACTACAACCAAAAAACAAAAAAGGAATTAACAATCACTGGTCATTAATATCTCTTAATATCAATGGACTCAATTCACCTATAAAAAGACACAGACTAATAGAATGAATGCAAAAGCAGAGTCCATCTTTCTGTTGTATGCAAGAAGCACACCTCAACATTAAAGACAGATATCAATCTGTCTCTGAGTAAAGGGATAGGAAAAGAATTTCCAATCAAATGGAAACAAGTAGGTGTAGCTATCCTAATATCTAACAAAATAGACTTCAAACTAAAATCAATCAGAAGAGATGGAGAACACTTCACACTCATCACAGGAAAAATCCTGAAGTCTCAGTCCTGAACATCTATGCCCCAAATACAAGAGCACCCACATATGTAAAAGAAACATTGCTAAAGCTTAAATTGCACTAATAGTAGGAGACTTCAACACCCAACTTTCCCCAATGGACAGGTCAACCAGACAGAAAATTAACAGAGAAATAAGAGAACTAACAGATGTTATGACTCAAATGGACTTAACAGACATCTATAGAACATTTCATCCAAACACAAAAGAATATACCTTCTTCTCAACACCTCATGGAACCTTCTGTATGACTGACCATATTCTTGGTAACAAAGCAAACCTCAGCAGATAAAAAATGAAATAACCGCCTGTATCTTATCAGATCACCATGGTTTAAAGTTAGAATTCAATAGCAACACTAATCGCAAAAAACCTACAAACTCATGGAAATTGTACAGTGGTCAATTAAATCACTCCTGGGTCAAGGAAGAAATAAATAAAGAAATTAAAGACTTCCTAGAATTCAATGAAAATGAAGGCACAACAAACCCAAACCTATGAGACACTATGAAAGCAGTGCTAAAAGGAAAGTTCATAGCACTAAGTGTCCACATAGAGAAAGTGGAGAAATCTCACACTAGCGACTTAACAGCACACTTGAAAGCTCTAGAACAAAAAGAAGCAGACTCACCCAGGAGAAGTAGATGATGGGAAATAATCAAATTGAGGGCTGAAATAAATAAAATAGAAACAAAGAAAACAAGACAAAGAATCAATGAAACCAAGAGCTGGTTCTTTGAGAAAATCAACAAGACAGACAAACTCTTATCCAAACTAATCAAAAAGGCAGAGAGAGAAAATTCAAATTAACAAACTCAGAAATGAAAAGGAGGACATAACAGACACCAAGGAGATCCAGAAATTCTTTAGGTCATACTACAAAAAACTATAGTCCACAAAATTGGAAAATGTAAAAGAAATGGACAATTTTCTGGGTAGGTATCACATATCAAAACAAAATCAAGACTGGTGAACAATTTAAATAGACCTATAATCTATAAAGAAATAGAAGCTGCCATCAAAAACCTCCCAACCAAAAAAAAAAAAAAAAAAACCCAACTCAGGGCCCAATGGATTCAGTGCAAATTTTTACTAGAACTTCAAATAAGAACTAATACCTATACTCCTTACATTGTTCCACATAATAGAAAGAGAAGGAACATTGCCAAACTCTTTCTGTGAGGCTACAGTTTCCCTGATACCATTACCACACAAAGACTCAAACAAGAAAGAGAATTACAGACCTATCTCCCTCATGAACATTGATTCAAAAATACTCAATAAAATACTGGCAAATCGAATCCAAGAACACACAAAAAAATCATTCACTATGATCAAGTCAGCTTCATTCCAGAGATGCAGGGATGGTTCAACATATGAAAATCTATCAATGTAATCCACTATATAAATAAACTGAAATAAAAAACCATATGATCATCTCATTAGATGCCGAAAAATCATTTGACAAAATCCAATACCCCTTCATGATAAAGGTCTTGGAGAGATCAGGAATACAAGGAACATATATAAACATAATAAAAGCAATATCAAGCAAGCTGACAGCCAACATCAAATCAAATGGAGAGAAACCCAAAGCAATGAGACTAAAATCGGGAACAAGACAAGGCTGTACACTCTCTCCATATCTATTCAACATAGCTCTTGAAGTTGTAGCTACAGCAATAAGACAACAAAAGGAGATCAAGGGGATATAAATTGGAAAGGAAGAAGTCAAACTTTCACTATTCACAGATGATATAATAGTATACGTAAGTGTGATCCCCCAGAATTCTACCAGGGAACTACTACAGCTGATAAATACATTCAGTAATGTGGCAGGATACAAGATCAACTCAAAAAAATCAGTAGCCTTTTATATACAAATGATAGAGAAGCTAAGAAAAAAATCAGAGAAAGAGTACCATTCACAATAGCCACAATAACGTAAAATATCTTAAGGTAACACTAACTAAAAAAGTAAAAGAGCTGTTCAACAAGAACTTCAAGTCTTTGAAGAAAGAACTTGAAGAAGATATCAGAAAATGGAAAGATCTCCCATGCTCTTGGATAGGTAGGATCAGCATAATAAAAATGGCAATGCTACCAAAGCAATCTACAGATACAATGCAATTCCCATCAAAATCCCAACACAATTCTTCACAGACCTTGAAAAAATAATAATCAACTTCATATGGAAAAAAATCCCAGGATAGACAAAACAATACTGTATAATAAAGGAACTTCTTGAGTCATCACCATCCCTGACATCAAGCTCTATTACAGAGCTACAGTAATGAAAACAGCTTGGTATTGGCATAAAAACAGAGAGGTTGACCAATGGAATCAAATGAGACTTTTATATTAATCTACACACCTATGAAAACCTGATTTTTAACAAAGAAGCTAAAATTATGGAAAAAAGAAAGCATCTTCAACAAATGGTGCTGGTATAACTGGATTTCAGTATGTAGAAGAATGTAAATAGATCCATACCTATTCCCGTGCACAACTCTCATGTCCAAATGGATTAAAGATCTTAATATAAATCTGACCACACTGAACCTGATAGAGGAGAAAGTGGGAAGTAGCCTTCAATGAATGGGCACAGGAGACCACTTCCTAAATATAACCCCAGTAGCACAGACACTGAGAGCAACAATAAATAAATGGGACCTCCTGAAACTGAAAACTTCTGTAAAACAAAGGACACAATCAAACAAGACAAAAAGGCCACCTACTGAGTGGGAAAATATCTTCACCAACTTCACATCAGACAGAGGATTGATCTCCAAAACATATAAAGAACTCAATAAATTAGACATCAAAATATCAAATAATCCAATTAAAAATGGGGTACAGATCTAAACTGAGAATTCTCAATAGAAGAATTTCAAATGGCTGAAAGACACTTAAGGAAATGTTTAACATCCTTAGCCATCAGGAAAATGAACTGAAAATGACTCTGAGATATCATCTTATACCTGTCAGAATGGCTAAGATCAAAAACACCAGTAATAGCTTATGCTGGAAAGGATGTGGAGTAAGGGGAACACTCCTCCATTGCTGGTGGGAATGCAAACTTATACAACCACTCAGGAATCAGTGTGGTGTTTTTTATGAAAAATTGGGAATCAAGCTATTGCAAGACCCAGCAATACCACTCTTGTGCATATACCCAAAGGATGCTCAACCATACTACAAGGACATTTGTTCAACTATGTTCATAGCAGTATTATTTGTAATATCCAGAACCTGGAAACAACCTAGATGTTCCTCAACTGAAGAATGGATAAAGCAAACACGGTACATTTATACAATGGAGTACTACTCAGTGGTAAAAAACAGTGACATCTTGAAATTTGCATCCAAATGGATAGAACTAGAAAAAACATCCTGAGTGAGGTAACCCAGACCCAGAAAGAGATGAACATGGTATGTATCCACTTATAGGTGACTGTTAGCTGTAAAGCAAAGGATAAGGAGCCTATAGTCCACAACCCCAGAGAAGATAAATAACAAGGAGAACTCTAAGAAAACCATACATAGATCCCCCTGGGAAGGGGAAATGGACAAGATCTCCTGAGAAAATTGGGGGTGCGGGGGTTGGGGAAAGAAGGGAAGGTGGAAGGGAAGAAGGAGGAAAGAAGGGGAGGGGGAGGAGAACTAGAGGGAAGAGGATGTTTGAGGTGGGGAAAGGATAGAGATGGGCAACAAAGAAAGAGATATCTTGATTGAGGGAGCTGTTATGGGGCTAGCAAGAAACCTGGCACTAGAGAAATTCCCAGGAATCCACAAGGATGACCCCAGCTAAGACTGTAAGCAATAGTGGAGAGGGTGCCTGAACTGACTTTGCTCTATAGCCAGATTGATGACTATCTTAAATGTCATCGTAGAACCTACATCCAGCAACTGATGGAAGCAGATGTAGGGAACCACAGTGGGAGCATTGGGCTGAGCTCCCAAAGTCCATTCGGAGAGGGAAGAGTGAAAATATGAACAAAGAGGTAAAGACCATGATAGGGATACTCACAGAAACAGCTTACCCGAGCTAATGGAAGCCTAGCAACTTCAGCCTGACAGTGAGGGAACCAGCATAGGTCCAAATTAGACCCTCTGAATGTGGGTGACAGTTGTATGGCTAGAGAAGACTGTGGGGCCACTGGCAGAGAGACCAAGATTTATCCCTATTGCGTGTTCTGGCTTTCTGGAAACCATTCTCTCTGGAGGGATACCTTACTCAGCCTAGATATAGTGGGGAGGGCCTTGGTACTGCCTCAAAGCAATGTGCTAGACTTTGTTGACTCCCTATGGGAAGCCTTACCCTCTCTGAGGAGTGGATGAGGGTGGGATAGGAGGTGGGAGGGGGAAAGCTAGAGAAAGCAGGAGGAGAGGGAGTGGGAACTGGATTTGGCATGTAAAATGTGAAAAGATAGTTTTAAAAAAAAAAAACAAATTAAAAAAGTAAAAAAGAACCTACCCAGGAGAGAGACTCCTGAGCCAATGTCTAAGAGGTCAAAACAACAGAACACGCAGAAAGTGAAATACATAGCCTGTGCCAGGCTGCACAAGGATTCGGCCTCCGTTGGGGCATGCAAAAAACTGTGCTGCACTAATGAATTTTGAGGACAATTAAAGACTGTTTTTCAGTGACTGCCCTGTGGAGGTGCTCATAATGTGGGTGTGGCTGTAAAGCCAAAAATAGAAAATGAGGAGAGAATTCATGGGCACTAATAAAGCAGGAGTCAAACAGTAAAAATATTTTGTTATTACCAGAGGGAAAAATGGCTTGTAACATAAAAGCTGATGTGACCTGAGTGTCAGCATTTGAATGAACAGTGTTGTAACTGGGTGTGAGATGTCATGGGGCATGCTGGAGAGGGCGCTTGGGGAGTTTTCCCCTACTTTCCAACTTCTCCTGAGCCCTATTCTGTTGTAATAAGGAGGCTGCTTGGTCATTCTGGACACTTGGCAGCTCAGACCTAAAATAACCACACAGAAACTGTATTAATTAAATCACTTCTTGGACTATTAGCTCTAGCTTCTTATTGACTATCTCTTACATATAAATTTAACCCATCTCCGTTAATCTGTGTCTCGATGCATGGCTGTGGCTTACCAGGTAAAGTTTTGTCCAGTGTCTGTCTCTGGTGGGGCTACATGGCTTCTCCTGACTTCACTTCCTTTCTCCCAGCATTCAGTTTAGTTTTCCCCACCTAACTCTACTCTACCCTAAAACAGGCCTAAGACAGTTTCTTTATTAACCAATGGTATTCACTGCATACAGAGAAGAATCCCACATCACTATTCCACACTAGTAATTTATAATAAAAATGTTATGCACTCTAGTAGTTTCTTGTCTCATTGCTTCATAAAACAACTAACCAAAACAACTGAAGCTTCAAAGGGAGGCTTTACTTTGGCTCACAGTTTTGAGTGACATAGTCCATCATGGTGGGGACTGCACCACAGCAGGATCTGGGGGCAGCTTGTCCCAGTGTATCCACTCATGAAACATAGAGCAATGTATGCTTAGCTCTGCTTCTTTCCCCCTTTTTATTCAGTCTAGGACCCAGTCCATAAAATGGTACCATCCATGTTTAGGGTGATTGTTCATCTTGGTTAACCTAACCTAATCTTACAGACTCCTCCAGAGATTTGTTTCTATGGTGACTATAAACCCCATCAAGTTGGCAATCAAGGTTAACAAACACAAAAGCTGTCACCCCAGGAATTCTTAATTCAGTATATGTATATACGTTAGATCCACTTGGTAAGCCTTTAAAAACATTCGGTGGTAACTTTTACTTCCAGAAAAATGAAGTACAAATTGCCTCTATGCCTTCCAAATTTGAGACATTGTGTATAAAACAGCTCTGGTTTGCTTTCTGTTGCTGTGGCAAACACCATGACTAAAAGCAACCTGGGGAGGAATGGGTTTGTTTGGCTCACAGTCCATCATTAAGGGAAGCCAAGGCAAGGACTCCAGGCAGGAACAGAAGCGAACATGACAGAGAATGCTACAAAATAGATAACAACTGATTTATCCCAGCAAAATGTCATGAACTAACCCATCTCATTCCAGAAAAGCCCAGGAATAAAATAAGACCACCTCTGTCACCAAAGGGGTTCTACTGGAAAAGTGGGTTTTACCTATACTGGGTGGAATCAAAATTACTTGCTTCTGATATCAACAGAGACCATGTGAAGAGCCAGAGCTCACCCTTCACATCCATCGGAACAACCAAGCAGCAGTGAAGCCTCCTCGGCCTCCCTTATGCATCACGGGAGTTCACATCAGGTTTTCTATCAGAATTTATACCTTCACCTGGCAAAAGCAAGGTAGTGCATGTATCCTCTACCTACTGGATCACTGCCAAGGACACAGAAGTTTAAATAAGATCCAGTTGGGTGTGGTGGTGTCCACCTATAATCCCAGCATCCAGAGACTAAGACAGGGGGATCATAAATTCGAAGCAAGCCTGGGCAGCATAATGAGGCCCTGTCTCAAAATTAAATAGCTAAGATTCAGTCTCATAATATAATATGTACAAATGTGAATATAGTGGAGCTCTTCCTCCATCCATAACCAGGAATGTCTCAAAGGAGTAATCGGCAGATTGATGAGATTGTCTTAGTTAGAGTCCTCTATTGCTGTGAAGAGACTCTTATAAGCGACTCTTATAAAGAAAACATTTAATTGAGTGTGGTTCGCTTACAGTTTCAGAGGGCCAGCTAGGTTTAGGTCAACTTGACACAAACTAAAGTCATTTGAGAGAAAGAAACCTCAATTGAAAAAACACAGCCATAAGATCTGGCTATAGGCAAGCCTGTGGGGTATTTTCTTAATTAGTGATTGAATGCCTAGCCTGTCGTGGGTGGGGCCACACCCGGGCTGGTGGTCCTGGGCTCTATAAGAAAGCAGGCTGAGCAAGCCAGCGGAGTAAGCCAGCAAACAGCACTCCTCCCATGGCTTCTGCAGCACCAGCTTCTGTCTCCTCGTTCCCACACAGTTTGAGTTCCTCCTGCCTTGGCTTCCCTTAACGGACTGTGATCAGGGCACTTAAACCAAACAAACCCTTTTATCATCATGGTATTTTATCATAGCAATAGTAAGCCTGACTAAGACAGGTGTGTGTGTGTGTGTGTGTGTGTGTGTGTGTGTGTGTGTGTGTGTGTGAAATGATGAGCTCAGCAGTGGGAAGGGACAGAGTAGAGTGTCACTGAAATGGAAGATAGGACAAACATCCTCTCTGAGGAATGAGAGTAGAGCTCAGTAGAGAACCTGTGTCCTGTCTTCAGTGCCACAAAACAGAGCAAAAACCCTACAGAGGACAGAAGATCATAGTTCAGTACATTTCAAGAACATCTGCATGATAAATGAGAATAAGTCAGTGGTCCCCTGGGGTAAATAACAGGAGTTGTTGCATTGGCTTGTGATGGAACAGGTGCTGGAAGGGTAACAGGAGGGACCTTCTGCATGGTGCTGTGTTTTTCATCATGACTGTACCCAGGACAATACCCTGCTTGAGATACTGTGTTACAGTTTTGCAAGATGTTACTACTGGGGGGAATGAGTTCCTCTGTGTAATGGTTAGCGTTGGCTGTCAATTTGACAGGACCCTGAATCACCTAGGGAACGAGGCACAGCTGTGAGAGATAATCTTATTAGTTAACTGAGGTGGGAAGACCCACCCTAAATGCGGGCAGCATCATTCTTTGGTCAGGAATTTTGAAGCGGGGAGTGGGGGTGGGAGGTGAACACAAGCATTTCATCTCTCTCTGCTTCCCGACTGTGGACGCAGTGTGACCAACCACCTCAAGCTCATGCTGGGGTAGAGGGCACCCTGGAACTCTGAGCTGATGTAGAGCCTTTTGTCCTGGGAATGAGAAGATTTCTTGCAACTGCGTGTGGATCTATAATAGTCTCCAAGCCAGATTTTAATTTTAACTTAAAGATTCAAGCACCTGGGTCCCACATTAAACCAATAAAGTTAGAATTTTTGGCCTTGGACCCTAGACTTCAGTATTGCAAAAGTTTCCCCAGCAGATTCTCATATACTGAGAATCACTGCCTTAACACATGATCAATATTTTCCCAGGTCAAATAATTCTGCACCCCGGCTTTCAGTGGCGGTGTCTCGTTTCAACATTTGAGTGTGCCAGGATCCGTTAAACAATGCCCTACTATTTGACAAGTTGTTTTCGGTGTTCTGCAGTCATAAATAAATATACTTCAAGATTAATGTTTGGACACATCTATCATTATATCCTTTATTAGAGCATGAATATGTTTGAGGTTCTCAATCCATCGTGCCAAACTGGCACCGGGGTAGGTTGGGCAACCCCAGCAGTTCCTGTGTATTGTTTCCCCAACACAGGATACTGGATGCCAGCATCATCCCTAATGTCCATGCCAGTTTCGTGGTGGAAAGTTTCTCTTTCATACTTTAGTTTACATTTTTGAGAGAGAGTTTTTTTCCCATGTGTTGATTGCCTACTTGTATTTACTTCTCTGCGAATTCACATAACATTCCCGTCTTCCGAACAGTGTGGGTTTTTCCTCTGTCTCAGAGCTCTTATAAAGGCTCAGTAAAGGAGGGCCACGCTTTTCTGTCATGAATGCGGCAAGGATTTCCCACAGGCTTTTTTCTTCCATTCTTTTCTTTTTGAGACAGAGTCTCAAGGCTAGCCTCCTACTCAGTATATAGTCAAGGATGGCCTTGAACTCCTGACCCTCCTGCCTGCTGGAATTATGTGTCTCTGCCACCATGCCTGGAGCCCATGCGGTACTGGAGATTTAACCTAGAGTTTTGTGCATGAGCCAGGAAATCTCACATGGCTTTGGTGGTAGTATTTTCTAGCAAGTATTTGGAAAGATTAATCAAAGTTTTAATGTTTTTCATAAATTTTCACCCAGATATTCCATTACAGTAATGAGATTTCTACAACTTAGAAATAATATTGATATAATTATCATAGAAGGAGATTTAAGGCTGTATATTAGTAAATACATTATATCAATGATGGGAATGTATTCTGAGGAAACGATGTGAGCAATAAAATCTAAATACTTTAGCATGTAGTCTTTAGACATCATAAGGCAGGAGGATCACGAATTTGAGACAAGTCTGGGCTACAGAGCAAGGACCTGTCTCAAAAAGACAAACTAACTTTTGGAATAGCCATCAACTCAGGAAACATTTACTAAATGCTGTTGTTAAATTTTGGGCTCACAAATAGTCAATACACATATGTAAAGAAAAAGGTAAATACAGAAAAAGAAAAACTTGGAATGCATGCCGGACGTTCACAGTTCCTCTCGAAGTGGAGAAGGCAGATGGCTTTGATATCTTCCATGCAGTTTTCTATATCTGTAGCTATCTACAATAAACATCGGTTTGTCATAAAACGCTTCTTATTTAAGGGCTCAATAGTCGCAGATAAAGACTAGGAATATCCTTGACGTGACTGGTATGGTTTTCTATAATTACCAACTTTCAAGTGTTTCTACATACTGTAATTATGCAACAATATGTATCTGTCACAGCAGAAAATGCAAATGTCATTTAAACAAATACAGAATTCCTGGGCTGGTACCAGGATGTGGCATCTTGTATGTGGGTTTTGGCTGATCTGGACTCCTCCCAGTTTAGAACACTGGAGAGTCTAAGGGAACCTGTGTGATTGAGGCTATCTGAGCATGGGATACAGTGAGCACCTTAGTTCCTGGATCTGTAGCTGGGGGTGATCCACCAATACAGAGGAATGCAAAGGAGAAACTGAGGCACAGCTGGAGTGTCCATGATGACCAGAGGACAATAGGCAGAACTCCTAGAGCGAACTGTTTCCATCAAAATAGATCCTGACAGAAGAGCAAGTCTGACCCTGGATCCCTGGATCCATGTGGTACCCGCTGTAATAATACGAAGTAGTAGTTAGTAGTTAGTAATTATCAGGCATTGGGCTAAGCGCTATCTGCTCTTGACCCTCATATGAGGTCATGGGTCTGGTTATTTGTTTTTATAATTGAAGAATCTGGGACTCAGAGAGGTCTAGGACCCATCTCACATTCCCACAGCTAGTGATGGGTGGTATAGCCTTGTGTGTTGAGCACTCCTGTGTATCTGGTAGAGCTGATCTCTGTGCATTTGGCCCGATTTCCTATTGCAAGAACCCTTGTAGAAGCTTTCCCTGGGCGCAGGGAAGAGGGCAGTCTGGGCCACAAAGAACTAAAGAACCAGAAGAGAGTAAGACTTAAGCCAGGCTAGAGTGGAGATGAGAGCTGTCTTCAGGCAAGAGGTGGTGTGGATTCATGTGCAGAGATCTGAAAATTCCATAATGCTCTGTGTGGAGTCTTGGCGTCAGTATAGATAGAACTGCAGAGGGCACAACCGGGTGGCTCCATGAGGGTCAGTCTTCATCAACAACTTGACTGGATTGAGAGCCACCGTGGCAACACCTGCGGGCGCTTCTGTGAGAGTCTGAAGACCCATCCCAAAGGCGAGTGGCACATTCCTTGGGCTGGGGCCCTTGAGATCAAAAGGGAGAAAGTGAGCAGAACACCAGTGTTCATCTCTTTGCTCCCTGACTACGGATGCAGTGGACCAACCCCACACTCTGCCATGCCTTTCCTGCCATGACAGCCTGCATCCCCTAGACCTTGGTCCAGAACAATCCCCTGCACCCAGAGCTGCTTCTTGTTAGGGTTACGGTACATCGAGGGTAAAAGGAACTAAGCACAGCTATGTTTGTGGGCCATGGAACCAAATTACCTGGATCCAGAGTCTGGCTCTACATCTATCCTGTGACATCCTTCCATGCCACTAACTCTTCCAAGGCTCAGTTTTCTCATCTCTAAAGTGGGGACAATAATAGCATCTACTTCTTTGGATCACTGTGGAAAATAGGTGCATGAAGGAAACTAATGTAAAGTGTCTGTAGATAATAATTCCTCAGTTAATCTGAGCTCAAACAGTTAAAGGCTGATGGTGACATTCAATGGTAGATTACCTGCCTAACTTGTGTAAAGACTGTGTTTGCTCCGTAGCATTGAAATTTAAAAATGTCTTAACAATTTTAATTACATCATGGTGGGGGCTGGGTACATACATTTTGTGGTGGCCCAAAGACAACTTTGGGAAGTCAGTTCTCTCCTTCCATGGTATAAATCTTGGGGGTTGAGCTCAGCTCATCAGTCCTGGTCGCAAGCACCTTTACCCACTGAGCCAGGTTGCCATCCCCAAGATTCCTTGCAGTTTTAAGGTCAGCTAGGCCTGGTGGCATGAACTTGCAATCCTGTTTGGGAAGCCGAGGCAAGAAGATCATTGCATACACTCAAAGCTTGCCTTGGCTTGATAGTAAGCTTAGGATCAACCTGTCAGCCTAGTGAGAACCTGTCCCAAAATAGAAACGAAGGGGGATTGGAGGTGGGGCCTAATGATGGGGCATTTGCATAGTACAGTCCCCACTCCTACAAAATGGATGGATGGATGGATGGATGGATGCATGGATGGATGGATGGGTGGGTTGATAGATGAAATAATACCATTACTATTATGATTCATAGCTATTATTAGTAAAATTTAAATGTAGATTGGAACTTTCAGATCAGTAGAGATGGGGAAGTCAGGAGACAAGACCATCGAGTTCATGAGAAACACAAGACCAGTGCAAGCTGAGACACTCTCTTGTTCACTAAGGGCTCCTGGCTCCAGGTACAGAGCTAAACTCTTCGCAGACTCGGCCTCATTCCTCTTCCCTCCTCACAGTGAGTTCGGAGGAAGACAACACTATCCACTTGCACAGAAGGGGAAGCGTGGGTGAAGGGGGTTACCCCACAGTGGAGAGATAACCATCTGGGTCAGCCTTCTGGAGCCTGACTTTCCAAATTGTTGTGGTCGCTTGTGTTTTTCCTCATCCTCCACCCAAGGTAAACACTTTCATGAAGGCTGTGGCCCAGCCTTGTTTGGTAGGCTCTCTGGCATGTGAACTCTCGCTGATATGTAGACGTCCTTGGGTGATTCTACTTAGACTTAGAAGTGGAATCGCCTGTGTGCTCTTTAGAGCCAACCTCTCATTGGCTTGGTCCACCTCCCTCTACCATTCCTGTCTTCTTCCCCAAGTCTCTCCCGGGAACCTACACAAATCCAATGAGCGACCTTTGAATATTTTTCTTCATTTTACATAATCTTATTATTACCCACTCCTCAAAACATATCCCTTTTTCTCTGTGTCTCTCTCTCTTCCATCACTTATACATATACAAGTTGTTGAAAAATTATTTGTAATTTTGCCTTTTTATTTTAAAATATTTTTCATTTTAAATTATGTGTATGTATGTGTGGGTGTGAGTCTATGCATGTGGATGTGAGTATAGCTCCTGCAAAGGCCAAAAGAAAGCCTCGGATGCCCTGGAGCTGAGTTTACAGGCGTTCGTAAGCTATCTGATGTCAGTGCAAGTGACCGAATTTAAATCCTCTGGAAGAGCAGGAAGCACTCTTAACCACTGAGCCATCTCTGCAGCCCCAAGTTATCTTTTTCAACAACAACCAAAAAATATGGTCACCATCTTTGCTTTCCATGCTGGGCTTGGAGCTAAGGCCGCACACAGCTAGGTAAGGGCTCTATCAATACCATATCCCCGACCCAGACCTTTTCCTTTCCTTGGTCAATGAAACCTTTGAAAATCATTTGGATCATCTTCTGTGGCATTGGCTTACTATTGTGCACCAAAGTCACGGTCCCCTGTGTAGATGCTGCCATCCTGCACCCGTGGGCACTGCTCACCTCATAATGCCATGCACAGGAGGCAAGGACTTCCCTGGACACACACGCCTGCACGCCGGTGCTTTTCTTTCTAAGGGATGGAGTCTAAGGAGTGGAGTGTCTCCGCTACTTACAGGCATTAGTTAGCATTTTCTAATGTGGACGTGGAAAAGAGATCCAGGCATGACATCTGTAATCTCAGTTCCAACTTTTAGCTACTGGGACAAATCTCCAGGAGCCCTCTAGGCCTGTGTGGCCTGAACCAGCACAGACTTATCCCCTCGGGGATGTTGAAGATCAGAAGTCCTGCAAGGGAGCTCTGGGAAGGGCTGCGTGCTTTCTGGAGTCTCTAGAGGAAACTCTGTTTCCTTACTTTTGAGGTTTCTATGGCTGTCTGAGGTCCTTAGCCTACAGCCTGCATCTCCCTCCATCTTCAGTGGAGCAGCAATCTCGTCCTGCTTCCAATGCAGCATCCCTCCTTCTGGTCCTCTGCCTCTTTGCTACTCAGACCCTCACGATCCCCTCAACCGACCCAGATAATCCAGACTAATCTCATTCCTAGGTTCTTAGTTTACTCATATATTCAAAGTCCTTTCAGCTGGGTATGGTGACACACTCACAGGACTTTAGAAATTAAAAGCGGGTGTCTTGAGGAGAGAAACACTAATCAGTGGCTATGCCATTCAAACATGCTAGAAAGACACCACTCACCTCAGCTGCCCCAGAACTCTATGCCCGAACTCCCACCTCCGGTTTCTGACATGTTCTGCTAAAGATGGTTTCAGCCTGGAAAGAGGTTCAGTCAATAGCACTTGCTGTGCAAACATGGGCGCTTAAGTTTGGAAACCCAGAATGCACATAAAAGTCAGGCACATGTATCTGTTGCCCCAGCAGTTGATGTCAGGGTGGATGGTGGGTGAATCCCTGGCCAGTCTAGCCAAAGCCATGAATGTCCAGGTTCAGTGGGAGACCCTGTAGGAAAATCAAAGTGGAGGGCAAGCGAGGAAGACACCCAACATCGACCTCTAGCCTCCACCGGTCACGCTTGTGTGAACACCCATACACGTGTGTGTGCGTGAACACCCATACACATGTGTGTGCGCATACACCCACACACATATCACTCACACAAACGAACATGTCATTAAATGTTCTGTTCAAGCTCCAATGTCTGTTTGTTAATTTTTTTCTTACATGAATATACAACATACTCAGCCTTCTGCTCTGACTTCCTTTTATTTAACAGCGTGTCTTGGTGACTGTCTCAGTGTCAGAGCTGAGCCTGTGAACCTGTTGGGGACCTGAGAGGCATCCAGCTCCACAGGTAGAAATGCAACTTACAAACAGCAGACAGCACAGCCAGATGTTGGAGAGCATCCGGGATTCTGACAGGTGGGTGGAGGCCCAGTCTGGGCACCCTGGCAATACTGGGAATTCCAGCAGGTGGATCGGCAGCCAGAGCTGTGTCATCAGCTCCCAGGCTTCAGAGGCAGGACCGGGTATTCAGAGAGAAAGGGATCACTGCTGAGAGGTAGGAGGAATTCAGTCCTGGGCAGGTTACCAAAACAGACACTCAGAACCAGAGAGTACGGCAACCACAAAAACAATTCCACAAATATTTGTTCAGCGGCTGCTCCAGGCCAGGTGTGAGCTGAGTGCAGCTGGGAAGAAGCGGCCCCGAGCCTTGTCCTCACACAGCTCAGCCAGGCGAGTCGACAACTAGAGAGGCTGTCGGTGCAGTCTCCACGCCGTGATGGGGGGAAAGGACTTCCTTCCGAGAATGGGGGTGATGATGCCAGTAATGGCGGCACATGCCTTTAATCTCGGTACTCAAGAGGCAGAGGCAGAGGCAGGGGGATCTCTGTGAGTTCAAAATCAGCCTGATCTTTATAGAAAGTTTCAGGTCAGCCAAGGCTATGTAGAAAAAAACCCTGTCTTAAAAAAAAGCAGCAGCAACAACAAAATACACAGACACACAGACAAAACTAAATACAAGCAGGAAAAGAAGAGAGGTAAGAAGTGACTCCAGAAGTGACTCCTGATGTATTTTTTCAAGGACCAAGGTAAGCTGATTGTTGTAACAACATTCAGATCTCCAAATATTTAATACAAAAAAAGTGTATTTCTTACATTAAACTCTCATACTGTACTGGGCATTGTGGCACACACATGTAATCTCAGCACTAGAGAGGCTGAGGCAGGAGGACTGTAGCAAGTTTGAAGCTAGCCAGGGTTATGCAGCAAGCTTCAGTCTTTAAAAAATTAAAGAAGAGTTGGAGGAGGAAGCGTCAGAAGAATCACCATAGTCTTCTGGGCTTGTGAGAAGGCTCAGCGGGGGAAGGAAGGCACTTGCTGACAAGCCTGCAGGTCACCCTCTGACCCCCCACTTATGTGCTATGGCATGCCCACTAACTGGGAAAAATATGATCTCATACTGTTTATTGAAAACGGGAAGATGGGCCGAGGCTTCATACCATCATAAAAGGGACCTTGAAATATCCTATTTGTCACTTGGCTGCACCGCCCTTCCTGAGAGTAACAGTTCCCCCATGGGATTCTCTGCACCATTTTGGCAAAAAGAAAGAATGTGAAGAATAGAGGAGAGGATCCCATGGAACAGGGTTTGATCCTGAGTTAGAGTCTTTTGGCTTCCTATCAGCCAGAACTTGCCTGTATGTACTGACTGCGCTAGAGCCCAAGAAATGTATTCCAGCTATGTACCCAAAACATCAGAGAAGCCAGAACTGGTAAATTCATAGCAGTCTGGACTGCCTGAGACCTGAAAAGAAAGAAAAAGTCTCTACACTGACACCAGAGGTGACACAGGAAGGAGTTTCTTTGCAGGATGGGAGGGGGTCAGGAAGAGCTGAGTCACAGGCAGGCCCACAGGAGCATCCACAGTCTAGGTAAGCTGATAAGAAGAGGTCCCACCTTTCTCTAGAGGGCAGAGGCAAACCAGGATACCAAGGCGACCACAGGGCTGCACCAGGAGGGCAATTGTCAACTGGGCTAAGAATTTATCTCAGCAGGATGTCATACCAGCCATTGGGAGGCTGAGGCAGGAGAATTGCCACGATTTCACAGTCAGTATGAACTACACAGTGAGGTCTAGGCTGGCCTGAGCCACACAGTGAGACTCTGTCTCAAAAAAAACAAAATATAAATAGTTTCCAATGTCATAGAAACTTTAAAAGTAGGGCTGCATTAATTAGTCTTTTAGAGTTCTGAGGCAAGTGTGTAGCTAATGCACGCCTTTAGTCCCAGCACTAGGAAGGCAGAGGCAGGCAGAACTCTGTGAGTTCAAGGACAGCTAGGGCTCTGTAGAGGACCCATATCTGAGAGAGAGAGAAAGAGGGAAGAGAGAGAGAGAGAGAGAGAGAGAGAGAGAGAGAGAGAGAGAGAGAGAGAGAGATCCTGTCTGCTGCATAGAGAAGAGATGAAGGGAACTGGAGAAGATGCTAGAAGACTAGCTATTAAGTTCAGAAAAATTATGGTCTGAGCTATAGGAGTGGCAGATACCAGGAAATAGGATGCACAGGATTCCAGCTGACTGGATGCCCAGCAAGTGGAGATAACCTGAAGGAGCCACCTGAGTCCTTGATTGTTTGTGCAGGACAAGCACTTTGCGGCTTAGGGACAGCTTGAGGTTCCCTTTGCACGGGCTCGGTTTACACTACCACCTGAACAGTTAGAAAATCACAGACTGCAGTCAGTTACCAGTGGGTCGAGAGTCTAATGGAGGTTTAGGCTGCTCACATTCATGAGAGTCTATGAATTAAGGGCAAGGAGAGGAGGAAAGATAGAAGAGGGTGCAGAACAGACCTCCATGGAACGCCCACGTGGTGAGCATTGAGGTGGGCAATGAGGGTAAGTGACAGATGCAGAACACACATAGTCCCAGCACTGAAGGACAATAGCAAATGAGATTGTGACGTCATGGAAGCATGTGTTATAACACTTTCAGTTGTTATAACAAAATGCCAGACAGTGGTTAATTTGTAAAGAACAGAAGTGTTTATTCGCTTCTTGGTTCTGGAGACTTGGAAGTTCAAAGTCATGGCCCTGGCATCTGCAGATAGCTAGTCAGGGGAAGGGGGACTCATGCTGCATTAGCACCTGGCAGAAGCATTGCACAGTAAAAGAACTCCAACTCAGGCCTCTCTTCCTCTTCATCCGTACCACCACTGCCCCACCTCCGTGGCCTCATCTAATCCTAATCGCCTCCCCAAAGCCCCACCTCTAAATACCACTGACATACGATCTGGGGGCTCCGTTTCCAATACACGATCTCTTAGGGGTGAACATTCCAACCACACAGCATCGCGGAAGTTCAACAGTGTAAACCAGAGAAGTAAAGAAAATGAAAGACTATAAATCACCTATCACTTCTGGCATCAAGGAAGTCCAGAGCTGACCTCAAAGACAAGATGGGGAGGTGGAGGCAGAAGTGTGGGCAGCCCAGTTGAGGGCACTGCCCTGTGGCAGGTGGAGCCATTCAGGACGTTGTCATGGAGGACTGGGTACACCAAATGAAGACCGTGAATTTGAGGAGCTCTTCTATGTTTTGCTTTGCTTGATGTGTGTGGGAGGAAACATCTATGCGTGTGTATCCATGTAGGTGTACATCTGAGTGTACAGGTATGTGCACACAAATGTGGAGACCAGATGTCAGAAGTCTTCCTCAGTCTGCTTCTTTTTTGAGACAGGGTCCTCACAGACCCTTGAGCTCACTGTTTTGGCAAGATTGGCTGCCAACAAGCCATATGGATCCTCCTGTCTCTACCTCCCCAGCACAACCGGGATTGCAGGTGCCTGTCACCACACCCAGCTTCTCATGTGGGTGCCAGGGATTCAGACTCAGGCCCTTGTGATTACACAACAGTCACTTCACCCACTGAGCCAGCTCCCGAATTTCTGATTAGGGGGTTCGGAAAAGGTTCTTTCTATGCAGCCCAAACTGGCCTCAAACTCATGATCCTCTCATTTTAGCCCCTCAAGTGGTTAAGTGATTTCCAAACCTGCACCACTACACACACTAGTGAACCTTCCCTCTATATCTTGGCCTGCTAAAAGCTGCCTGGATGCCTAGAGAAAAGAATGGAAGCTCAAAATTCATGACTTTATCAAATGTTTATCAAGCACTTCCTCCGCAGCCCTGGTTTCGCCAAGTGAGGACACAGCACTGCCTCCAAACATCATGGAGTCCTTACTCCTGGTGACTTGGATTCCAAGAGCAGAGGCAGTAGAGAAATGCACAGTAAGTGTGTTGAATGGAGGTAACAGTGTTGCAAAGAAAACCTATTGGAGAGCAGATGAATGTGCTGGGGGATGCAACCTAAGACGTTCACCTGGCTAGGGGGCATTTGGATAAAGACCTGATGCAAATTAAGCAAACAGCTTAGCTATCTCTGTGGAAGAATGTCTCAGAAAGAACACGAGAACACAAAGTTAAAGGGAGTATGGGCTGGAGAGATGGCTCAGCAGTTGAGAGTATTTGCTGCTCTTCCAAAGGACCAGGATTTGCCTTCCAGCACACACACAAAATGTTCGTGACTCCAGTCCCAGGGGATCCAGTGAGCGCTTCTGACCTGCACTTACAGTGTCTGGCATGCACATGTAATACATACACACATGCAGTGAGAACATTAATGCACATAAAATAGATAGATCTTTAAAACAGAAATAAAGAAGACAGGTTCACATGTATTGATATTAAGGTCCAAATGCCCATGTGACACTGGGCGAGGCAGCCATGAAAGGCTCCCAGAGCACTGAGGAATCGCGGGGCATGTTTGATGATAAATGAGATGGGGGTGGACACTGGAGAGGCTCCAGAAGAGATGGACAGGATGTGTCTTAGGTTCTTCTAGAATCTGTCTGGATTCTGAGTAGAGACAGAACTAACGTAGAAGGTCTTGGAGGCAGAGAGAGAGAAGAAGGTGCTGATACATGAATTCTAATTGGTCTTAATAATAAAAACCCAGAGTCAGATACTGGGGTAAATGCTGAAAGATCAGAGAAGCAGAGCAGCCAGTCATTAGTTCTTACCTCTACGGAGTCCTCAGACCAAAGAGGTGATCTTGTCCCTATGAATCCTCAGACTGAATGCTCTCAGCTCCTGTCTCCTCCCCGCTTTTATATCCCTCTCTCTGCCCAGCCACATCACTCTGCCTCCCTAGTCTGGGATTAAAGAAGGTGTGAGCTCTGTTTCTCTTTTAGACTGATTCAGTCTCACGTAGCCCACGGTGGCCTTGAACTCACAGAGATTCATCTGCCTCTGTTTCCTGACTGCTGGGGTTAAAGGTGTGTGCCACCGCTGTCCAGACTTTATGGCTAACTAGTGTGGCTAGCTCTGCACTCTGCTCTTCAGGCAAGCTTTAGTTGTTACAGAACAAACCAAATATCACCACAAAAAGCAGAGTGTGCTAATCCAAGGCTGAGGGAGAACTCTGCAGGTGGAGTGTTGTGGTGCAAGCATGGGGACCTGGATTACATCCACAGGACCCACGTCACATGCTGCGTGTGACAGCACACACCTGTCGTCCCAGCCCTGGGAGATGGAGACAGGGAATCCAGGGGCCCGATGGTCAATCAGTCTAGCTAACTAGTGAGCTCCAGGTTTAATGAGAGACCTTGTCCTTACAAATAAAGACAAATGGGCCAACAAGATGGCTCAGCAGGCAAAAGTGTCTGCTGCCAAGACAGACTGAGTTCAGGCCCCCAAGATCCCATATCATAGAAGGAGAAACAAATTGACCTCCACATGCACATCATGGTACATGCACATCACACGTGGATGTACACACATAACTCACATATACACATATACACACATGCACACACACACACACACACACACACACAAGTGTAATAATCCAGATGAGAGTCGATGAGTAGGGACCAGGCACCAGCAACAGAGGGAGTGGGAAGTGACTCCATTCTAAAAATAACTTGAAGACAGAGCCAGCTGGACTAGCTGGATATTGGCTGCGAGAAATAAAAAACTAACATCCAGCTTGCCTCCAGAATGATTCAACTATAAAAGAGAACAAAGTCCAGACGTGCCACAGCATGCTCAAACCTCAAGATACCTCACCAAGTAGAAGTCAGATACAGTAGGCCACATAGCAAGAGCTTCTATTTAAGGAAATCCACAGCCTGGGTAAGTCACACAGAGAATGCAGAGCTGTGGGTCACCAGAAGCCTTTGGGTTAGACAGAGCATGTGTTTCATGTGACATAAAAATGCTAGAGGTCACAGTTATGCAACACAGCGGCTGCATGAAGTGCCAGTGGACTGTCAGCTGTTAGTGGCTGAGGGCTGAGGAGATGGCTCACCAGGTACAGCACTTGTCATGTAAACATGGGGACTTGAGTGGGATCCTGAGTATCCATGTAGAAGCCAGGCATGTCAGGCATCTGTAATCCAGGGCTGGAGGAAGAGGGAGGCAGACACTGGTGGATCCCTAGAGATGGGTGGCCAGCCTTAGCAAACCAGCAAACTTCGGGTTCAAAGAGAAACCCTGTAAGAAAAAAAGAAAAGAGAGAAAGAAAGAAAGAAAGAAAGAAAGAAAGAAAGAAAGAAAGAAAGAAAGGAAGGAAGGAAGGAAGGAAGGAAGGGGATAGGAAGGAAAGAAGGAAGGAAGGAAGGAAGGAAGGAAGGAAGGAAGGAAGGAAGGAAGGAAGGAAGGAAGGAAGGCAGGCAGGCAGGCAGGAAGGCAGGCAGACAGGCTAAAGCATTGGCTCTGTTATTAAAGCATTTGTTGCTCTTGCAGAGGACCTGTGTTCGATTCCTAGCACCTACATGGCAGCTCAAAACCATTTATAACTTCAGTCCCAGGGGATCTGAATCCCTCTTCTGGCCTCCTCAGGAACCAGGCATGCACATGGTACACAGACATGCAAGCTTAGAAAATACTCATGGACATAAAATAATAAATCAAAATAATCTAAATTTTTTAAAATGTAAGGTGGAGAGTGATTGAGGAAGACATCTGAAGTCAGTGTCTTAACTATACACACACATGCGTGCACATACATGTGCACATACAAACACATACACATCACACACAAACATATAGGCACACACCAAAAAAATGGTTGGTTTTGTATCCTTTTACTTGCTTTATTTTTATTTTTTTGAAGCAGGATCTCACTCTTTGCCCAGTCTGGTCTCAAGCTGAGCGAGATCCTCTTGCCTCCACCTCCCTGGTGCTGGGACCACAGCTGTCCAGTACCACGCTAACTTTTTACACTAAACATAAAAAGACTGCACTATTTGAACAGTAAGAGTGAAATCAATTATCTCGTGTGATGCGAGGGAAAGACCATAGGTGTAGCCAGCTTGGGAGATAATTCTAGAGCTGTGCTGGGTCATCACCACTTATTGCTGTGAGCATCCCAGCAAGCCGTCCATCCACAGATGGGCTGGGATTTCAAGGAAAACACTGGGGCTCCCAGGAGCTCTATTTTACACTTCGGGGGCGGGGGACATGGGAGGGGAATGAGCAGAAACAGGATGACATCATCAGAGAAGAGCAAACAGTTTTACGTATGGATTGATAGATCACACCTTCTATGTTAGAAAGTGCTGCGGCTCTTTAAAACTATCCAGGCGTGACAGACCTGGAGCCAGGCAGGGCTGGGCATGTCAGGAGGGCAGAGGGTTGGCAGGAGCCAGGGAACCAGGGCTCCTTCACAGCCCCCAGGGCACGAGGGCTGTCTTTGTGGTCTTCTAACAGATCCGTTTTCTGGGCCCCTTTTGCACTGATTGGATCTGCTGAGACTTGTTGGTTTGAAAAGCCACATCTGGTTTGGTGAGCAGAGCAAGACTTTGCCAGAGGAGGAGCACGGTTTAGAACAACAATCCTGGGCTGCTGGTGTTCGTGGACAATTAGTACGGACCACCAATAAACAACCGTAAAGCTGGTTAGTCAGCCCTTGCCTTCTGCCAGGGCGTTTGCATTGCTCATCCGGTTCTGCTCTCACATGAAGCCCCTAGGCAGGCATCATAGTTCCAAACCCCAGTTTGAACAAGCACTGAGGGGTTCAGTGGTCTGCCAAAGGACACAGAACAAGAAAATACCGAAGCAAAGAGCGAACACGAATGTGTCCTACTCGAAAGCCTTCTGCTTTAAACACAGAAAGTTCTGGAAATTTCCTTTCACACCACTCTGTCATAGCTTGAGAGAGAGAGAGAGAGGGAGGGAGGGAGAGGGGGGGTCTAGGACCCTGCGAACAACCACGAGTCTCCTGATCAGCCCTTCCTGCTGGGATTGGTATGTAACTGTTACATAATTTTTTCCTTGAGTTTGTTGAATGAGTGAGCTGAATGAACAAAAAAAGCACACAAAGGAATGATTAGCATATGCCACATGGGACTGTGCTTAGTGATTAGTCAGCCCTTCTCCCTGCTAAGCTATGAGCTAATGGAAGATAAAGGCATTTATATACATATTCTTTGACAATGAAGTTCACCATGAAAACATTCAGAATACTGGTTAAAATACCTGGAACCAGGGGTTCAAATCACACTTCCTCTTCTCTACCAGCTGCGTGACTTAGAGCAAATGACTCAACCTCTCTGTGCTTCGATATTTTATCTGAAAACTGAAAGAATAAACACATACATATGAACTCATTAATAATATTTATCAAGATTAGACTATGTAAAATAAGACCCAACCACACTGTAGTTGATCGATAATATTAGCTGTGTTTCTATGGAGGAACAGAGTCTCAAAGTCTCTGCTGTCCCTGGTGGAATCAGGGACAGTTTACCCTAGCAGCTAGAATAATAAATAGTTTTTCTGAGCTAAGCTCCTAATATACACACTGCATTTGATCCTAACATCGCTAATAAGATGGATGTCATTATTATGCAATTTTCCTGACGGGAAATTGAAGCAAAAAGGTCAGAGTTCAAGGTTATCTTCAGTCACAAAGCAAGTTCAAACACCAATCTGGGCTACATGAAACCTTGCTTCAAAACACCAAGATAAATTTAAAAGGGGAAGTTACCAAATAAAGATAAGAAAAGCAACCAGGGCATGGTCTATGCAGAGTCAGGGTCACTACTGTTATGTCAGAAAGTGCTCTAGGCATTTCAAACAGGAGACATTTAATAAATAAATAAATAAAATGAATAAGTGAATTGAGTATCGAAGTATATGACAACTTGGGAGCCAACAAGAGATAGAGAAGCAGCCCAGGGCTAGTCTCTGCCAGAAGCTGCTCCTGCTGGTGGAGCTCAGGGGCCCAGGGCAGGATACCTGGGTACCCAGAGCATGGCCATGCCGGAGAAGCCAGAACTAGGATATGGCTCTACAGGGAAGAGCTACAAGACAGAGCAGATGTGGCCCTGGGAAGTTGGTGGCTGTGTGAGGACAGAGAAGGGGAACGGGGCTCCTCTCTGTGGCTTGCAGCCAGCCTCTTGTTGGTGCCTCTTTGGAGCTCAGTTTGACTAAAAGCCTACTGGGCAGCTTGCAGGAGCACGTGGGACGTGCAGTCTGCTGAGGAAGAGCGGAGAATGGAGCTAAGACCTGCACTGTTGGGAAGAAAAGATGGGAGGAGAGGACAGAGCAGACACACACTGAGGTTCTTAGCCCAGAAAGAAGGGGGCCCGAGAGCCTTCAGAATCCAGGCAGGTCCTACCAAAGCCTAGAACAAACTGGTTATAAGGAGGAACAAGGAAGCACATCTGTCTAACTGGGGCAGCCCTGCTAAGAGTAGCAATGAGAGTCAGCCAGAAGGCACAGGGTTCAAAGCTATCTAGTTGCCCTCACGGAAGTTGTTTGAAGGCCTAGCATTGGAGTGGCACAGGTAGGAGGGTTATAAGTTCAAGGCCAGCCTGGCCTATACAGCGAGACCTTGCCTCAAAAATAAAATAAAGTTTCTGTCAAGAATGCTGCTCGGGAGAGGTGTAAAACCTTGCCAGGGGCTGGGGAGTTGGTTCAGTCAGTAAAATGCTTGTCTGGATAAGCATGAGGACCTGAATTCAGATCCCCAGCACCCATGAAAGAGTCTGAGTACAGTGCACAATCCTATAATCCCGGAGCTGTGGAGGAAGCAACAGGAGGATCCCCGTAGGTCTGGTTTCAGTTCGGGATTCTGTTACCTCAAAAACTAAGATGGTGAGCTCCCAAGGTCCTGATGAGGAGCAGAAGGAGGGAGAACATGAGAAAGAAAGTCAGGACCATGAGTGGTGTGTTCACCCATGGAGACTGTGGGACAGAACTAACAGGAGATCACCAACTCCAGTTGGAATGGGACTGATGGAACATGAGACCAATCCGGACTCTCTGAATGTGGCCGACGATGGAGGCTGACTGAGAAGCCAAGGACAATGGCGCTGGGCTTTGATTCTTCTGCATGGACGGGCTCTGTGGGAGCCTTCTCAGCTTGGTCGCTCACCTTCCTGGACCTGGGGGGAGTTGGGAGGACCTTTGTCTTAACATAGAGTAGGGAACCCTGATGGCTCCTTGGCCTGGAGAGGGAGGGAGAGGGGGTATGGGTGGAGGGGAGGGGAGGGAAGGGGGAGGAGGAGGGGAGGAGATGGAAATTTTTAAATATAAAAAAATAAAAAAAATAAAACAAAACAAAACTAAGGTGGTGGACTTGCGGGGTGGCTCAGAGGGAAAAGGTGCTCGCTGCCAAGCCTGATAATCTGAGTTTAGCCCAATAACCCACATGGTGGGAGGAAAGAACTGACTTCCAAAAGTTCTCCTCCGACTTCCACACTCTGGCATGCGCACACACACACACACACACACAGAGAGAGAGAGAGAGAGAGAGAGAGAGAGACTGAGGAACTGTGTCCTCCACAACATGTACATACATGTGTATACACCCCCACAAACACGTACATAAACACACACATGAGAAAGAAAATCCTAATTGTCAAATTAATTCCACTACTTTTTAAAAGTTGGTTAAGTGGTAGATCTAACTGGGAACATTTGGGAGTAAAATCCACACGGGTATAAGACATCTCATTGGGTCAGAAAGTGAAGACACTTACCAGAGATGACTTGGAGTCACAGCCATGTCAACACAGCTAGCCTGACGGTCCCACTTGCTGAAATTGGATCACATTTGAGTATCAAAAGTAAAGAAATGGGCTCTGGGTATAATCCTCAGCACCCCAGAAAAGATCAGTGAGTGCTAATAGTAATGGGCCAATACTGGTCTCTCAGTCTTGTCTTGGTACTGGAAGACATGAACATAAGGCTAATTAGATAAAGACAGGAAAACTTTTCTTTTTTTGTCTGTCTGTCTGTTGGAATATCTTAAGATTTTGCATTTTTATTTAAAATTAATTGTCTTTACTTTGAACTGTGTGTGTGTGTGTGTGTGTGTGTGTGTGTGTGTGTGTATTTGTAAGTTCAAGTGCCCATGGAGTTCAGAAGAAGGCAATGGATCTCCAGGAGCTGGAGTTACAGACAGTTGTGAGCAGCCTGATATGGGTGCTGGGAACCAAACTCTGGTCTTCTGCAAAAGCATTCAGGACTCTTAAGCACCGAGCCACCTCTCTGACCTTCAAATCTGTTTTTAAAGATTAGTGGGTAGTCATAATGATATCTAAGAGATAAAAAAATAAACTTGTCACTGGTATTGTCAGCCACTGCAGCAAATCATCATTCTGAAAACAGTAGTCGCTAAGTGGAAAGAATCTGCTCTACCGTTCATTGCTCATCATGGCGGAAGAAGGGGCGCACTCAGATTTTGCAACCAGGACGAAACAATTGAATCAGGCAAGGGTCACAGACAGCTGTAGGGTCACAGACAGCTGTAGGGCCACAGGCGATAGGTTCAGGAAAGTCTGGCTGCGCAGTCACCACTGCCAAATTGTCAGCTCACAGAGGACTGACTGGTTATAAGAGAAGCAATAGCTTGACCATGAAGGGATCAGGTTGTCACCACATGAACCCACGGATTAATCTCCGCTGTGCTGATGCAACAACCCGTCACTCTGCACTGTGTAGGATGCGACTCACAGTACTGCCTGGGAAGAATTATGACCAGCACCGCTTAGTTAGGTGTGATCAAGCCATGGAATGAGTCTCATTTACAAGAAGCACGGGTCAGAGGGGGACTGGTGAGGGAGGCCCTGAGGAGGCATTAAAAGAAGTGGGGAAAATGTCAAGACAATGACTCTGGTGGTTTCAACAAGTCAACGACCTGGGAATAGGTGAGAAAATAGAGAGAAAGCTGAGACTCAAAGAGAATCAGTTTATGAACTCTGGATCCTGGTTTGAATCAACTGTGAACAAGATGCTTCAGCAGGCTGAGGAACTTGCCACCAAGTCCGACATCCTAAATTTAATCCCCAGGACCCATAGGGTGGAAGGGGAGAACCAGTCCCTGAGAGCCACTTTCAGACCTGTACGAGTATGACCATATGCAACCAACCAAGCAGTCAATCAACCAGCAAGTCCTTAAGACATTCTAGGGGCTGTTGGAGAAATGTGACTATGGAGAGGTTAGAAATCAATAAAGACTTGGGGTTCTACATAGCTAGGGGTCACAGTGACAGAGTGAGTTAAGGACGCATCTTTAGGGGTGGCACGTACTGTTAACTACAGACACAAGAGAAATAACTGAGCCAGGACAAAAGTAGATGAAGCCAAAATAGCAAAATGTGCCAGTGGTTACAGGAGGGGGCACTGTGATGGTTAACCCTCACTGACAATCTGGAAGCACACAGGAGATGCACCTCTGGCTGTGAGCCTGAGGGTGCTTTCAAAAAGACTTAACCAATGTGGGAAGAATCACCCTGAATGTGGGCAGCTCCATCCCATGGGCAGGGGTCTCATGCTTAATAAAAAGGGAAAAGTAGAAACCAGTGCTCATCCCTCTCTCCTGATTTTGTTTGCGATGCGATGTGACCAGCCACCTCATGTTCCTGCCACAATGCCTCCCCCACCATAAGATACAGTATCCTCAAGCCAAGAAGTGAAATAAATGCTTTCTTCTCTTTAAGTTGCTTTTGCCAGATCATAGAAACAAGAATGATAGGGGCGCTAAGAACATCCGTACCAGTAACACGACTCACTCTGCTTTGCTGTATCTTTGAAATTATCCACAAGAAAGTTTAAAGTAGTATAGACAAACAAGCATTTGCCTATTGTGAGAATACTTAACTGATTCCTGCCATGTTCCTGACACTGAGCTGAGTCTCAGGCTGTAACAGCTGAAGGTGGAGCTGGACAAACGGCTTAGTCAGTAAAGTGATTAGCATGCAAGAATGAGGAGTGTGATCCCCAGTACCTGTGTTTAAAGGCCAGGCACGAGAGAGTGAGAGATAATGGAACACTCAGTCTAAATGGGATGTCTTCATCAAACCTCTCCCCTCAAGGCTTAGGTATCTATGTGGACGAGGCGGCAGAAAGATTGTAAAACTCACACTGTGGGGTGGGAATGGACACGGGCTCTCACCCCTAACCAAGAAGCTGTCTGCAACTGATACCCACTAGGAAAGGAAAAATCAGTTTCTCCAATGGAGCATCACAGGGTTTATCAACCATGCTTCACAGCAGGCGTTCCTAGGAGGAACTGACCAACACAAAATGAACTCCATGGTCTTTTGATTTGTTTTGGTTTTATTTGACCCTGTTTCTTCTCACCTTATTGGTCTTTTGCTCATTTTGATTGTCGTTTTTTTGGCGATTTCATGTGTGTGTTTCTTGGGGTTTTGTTTGTTTGTTTTTGAAAAACAGAAAGAGAGAGAAGGCAGAGAGGTGAGGAGGATCTGGGAGGAATTGAAGGGAACATGCTGAAAATATATTATTTGAGCTGAGGATGATGAGGCTCCCCTTTAATCCTAGCACTTAGAGGCGGAGGCAGGAAGATCTTCATGGGTTTAAGGCCATCCTGATCTACATAGTGAGTTCCAGGCCAGCCAGGGCTGCATAGTGAGAACCTAACTAAAAACCTCTCTCTCTCTCTCTCTCTCTCTCTCTCTCTCTCTCTCTCTCTCTCTCTCTCTCTCTCTCTCTCTCTCTCTGTGTGTGTGTGTGTGTGTGTGTGTGTGTGTGTGTGAGTGTGGGTGTGTGGGTGGGTGTGCACACGCGCGCACGCACACGCATGTGTATTATAAAAACGTTTTGCACAAACATCAAAAAATGCTAGGGAAACGTGCTAGACATGGGTTTGGAGAGATGGCTCAGCAGCTGCTCCCAGCTCAGTTCCCGGTACCCACATTAGTCAGCTCACAATCACCTACAACTCAAGCTCCAAGGAATCCAATGCCCACTTCTGCTTCCTCGGGCACTCAGGACCACACCCATATATAGAAAATAAGTCTTTTTTTTAAAGCCAGCCTGTATCTGTAACCCTAGCACTTAAGGGAAGTAGACGGGAGGATCCCCAGAGCTTCCTAGCCAGTCAGTTTAGTCAACCAGTGAGGGCTGGCTGCAGTGAGAGAGCCTGTCTCATGGAACAAGATGGAGGCTGACAAAAGAGGAAACCAGATGTCAACCTCTGGCTCCAGACACATGCTCACAAGCCTGTACCACATGGGTACACACTTGCTCACACACTTGCCCCACATGTGTATACGTACACCCTCACACACATCCACATGTATCCCCCAGAAGAGGAAAGGAAATGGGGAGAGAGGAGGTGGGGAGGAAGGAAGGGAGGGAGAACAGGAGGAATTTCGTTTTCCTGTTTACATTCCCATGATGTCACTTAGCATGTCCTCTGTCCCTGCACTTACAGTTACATCTAGACGCCTCATCAGATTCAGGTAGATATCTGGCTTGGGGGCTTTGTTTGGGTTGTGGTTTTCCTTCTGCCAAAAACACCCTCAGAGGATGCGGAGACATCCTCCAGGAGATGGCCATTTCTGCTCCATCTTCAGAGCACAATGTTGAGGATGCAGGATCATCACCTAGGTCCATCAAGCTACTGGAAGTGCACAGGACTGAGATTTGAGATTGTCTTCTTGTATTGGCTGAGGGGAGGGGACACACAGGGCTGTTAACAGTGCAAGGCAGGATCCCTGGCAGCCTCCTGAGGGTCTGCCCTACACTCGGGTGTCTCCAAAGATGATTAATGAGACTTGTTTGGGGGAGAGTTTTGACATTATATCTTAGGACAATAAAAGTTGTCCTTGGGATCATCAAGATGGTTCAGCCTGCAGCCCAGTCTTGATGGCCTGAGTTAATTCCCCTGGAGCCACATGGTGGGAAGAGAAAACGAAACTCTCAAAAGTTCTCCTCTGATGGCCATAGACAAGCCATGACACACGCATATGAACACACACACACACACACACACACACACACGTGCACAGAGAATAAATAAACAAACATTGAAAAGTATTTTTAAGTTGTTCTTGCTGTTCCATGGTGACTACAGGCCAAAGAGCAAGGTTAAAAACGAACCAAATTGCTAGTCATCATTCTTCTCTGATCATTTCCTCACTAACGAAGCACTAAGCCTGCCTGGAGGATGAGAGACAACTCACTTGACACCCCCCCCCACCCCACCCCACCCCACCCCCGTCTCCATTTCCTCCCCTGTGGAATTAGAAGGCTCACATCTAGCACACTAGGCTATGGAGCCGTACACAGAGCACACTCAGAATGCCTAGATTAGTGGCTGGTGTGGCAAGTGCTCTGTCCTCTGTTGCTACAAGGAGCCAAAGCTACTCTTAAGCTGTTGAAATTGTGGCTACTCAACGGCGCTTTTGTGACTCCGGTCTAAAGCCGCATGACTGCGGATTTTGCCGGGACTGCCTGGCTCAGCAGGGAGCTGAGTCCTCACCCCGCTAGAAATTTTCTCTCTTGCAGCAGCCCGAGCAAAACTGGCGATTTCAGACCACAGAGACATGAAGCAGCTTCCAAAGGGAATCGAACTCTTTAGGGAACATGGTCCTAAATCAAATCAAGTCTTCTTAGTCTTTTAAAAAACATGAGTACTGAGCCAGCAAGATGGTCTCTGCAGGTAAAGGGTGCATGCTGCCAAGCCTAAGGACCTGAGTCCAATCCTCTGGACCCACACCATAGGAAAGAGCTGCTTCCTGCAAATTATCCCCTGTCTTCCACGGGAGCACAATGGCACAAGTGTACTCACACACATAAACACACGCAACTGTAACCGAAAAATTAAACCATAAAGACTGTTCACTAGGAGCTTTAGATTTTTAATTACGTAAGAGGTATCTAAAATACACTTTGCACGAAGCTTCACAGCTAACAGTAAAATCCCCCATCAACCCACACGACCGTGGCAGCAGTCTCTCTCTCTCTTTCACAAAGTACCTCCTGTTTGGGTCGAAATGTGTCTTGATAGAGTTCTGTCTCTGCCTTTATATAAATGTGTATATATAAGACATCAAAATACAATCTACTTGTTTAAAAGGAGTTTTGTTGTTTTTTTCTTTTCTTTTTGTTTTTCTTTTTAATTTTTTGTTGATATTATGTTGTTTGGGTTCTCTATCTCTCTTTCTGTGTGTGTGTTATGTACATGTGTGTGAGGGTATACATGCTCATGGCTCATGTGTTTATGAATGGGCTTTAAACACCTGTGAAGGCCCAAGGAGGACATTGTACGTCTTTCTTTATTGCTCTCTACCTTGTGTTTTGATATAGGGTGCTTCACTGAAACCGAATCTCATCATTTCAGCCTGGCTGCCCAGTGAGCCTCCAGATGTGTCTGTCTCCAGACCTTCACCCCGAGGTTGTAGGCACACACGGACAACCCCAGCTTTCATGTAGGTATTGGGGAAGGACTGACAAATCACAGCCTAGAATAGGAACAACCCAATCCCTGCTGACAGAGGAGTGGGTGTGTCTGCAGAGCTGAAGGCTGCCCAGCCTTCAGAATGAGGGAAGTTCCAAGGTTCACACCTGTAACTTCAGCACCAGGGAGGCTGAAGCAGAAATGTCGTGGTTTCAAGGCCAGTCTGGTGACAAGTAAGACTTGGAAGAAGCCTAAAAAAGAAGTAAAAGGGGGAGTCTGGTGTGCGGCCTTGTGGGGAGTGGAAGCAGTCAGACTGAAAGCCAGAGCTCACTTCTGTGAGGCGGCTGAGTACCCACTGCTCAGAAAGCCAGGCGGTAGAGTGATGGCTGCCGGGGCTTGTTGGGAGAGGACAATGGGGAGCTGCTGATCAGCTGATGTCTCAGTCTGGGAAGATGAGAAGGTCCTGGAGATACCTGGTGGTGACAGCTGATTACATAAATGTCTCTAATGGCACTGAACTATCCTTGCAAAGCAGTTAAAATGGCACAACCGTTTCCAGTCAGTTTACATGGCCTCAAATCCTCCACGTGCCCCCACCTAACACCAAACGCTGGGCCTTGTCCCCAGGCTCTATCCGCTCCATTATCTCATGAGAACTTCCCTCTTCGCCCTTCTTCCATTCCTCTGGCCCTCTCCAAACACTCTAGTCTCCTTGCTGCTGCTCAAGCTCACCAAGCATAGCCCCACCTCAGGGGCCTTTCCACTTGCTGGTCTCAATCCGAGCCATTCTCCTCCCAGAGGTCTGCAGGGCCCCTTCCCTCCATCAACACCTTTCCCCAAGGTCTCCTCTGAATTAAAAATTTGACGTGGGATTCCCCTCTGTATGCTGTGAATATCATTGGTTAATAAAAGAACTGCTTTGGGCCTATAGCAGAGCTATAGGGGAACAAGCTAGGTGGGGAAAACTAAACTGAATGCTGGGAGAAAGGAGGCAGAGTCAGACAGAAGCCATGTAGCCCAGTGAAAGACAGACACCAGAACTTTATCCAGTAAGCCACAGCCTCATGGCAATACACAGATTACTAGAAATGGGTTAAATTAAGATATAAAATAAGAAGCTAGAGCTAATGGGCCAAGCAGTGATTTAATTAATTCAGTTTCTGTGTGATTGTTTCGGGGCTAAGTGGCTGAGAACCAACAAGTGGCCTTCTGCAACAATTCCCTCTCTCACCATCTCTTCTGGCCTATATTTATTTTTCTCCTTATCGGTTTTACTTTCTGCAAGATTCTTTATTTTACATGCTTGTGTACACCTAATGGGTACTCAACAACATTCTCCCTATCAATCAGCACAGAGTCACTTGGCTTTTCCAACACAGCAAAACTGTGACTCTGTCTCCTTTTATTCCCCACACAGGGTTCATTAGTTGGAAAAAGCACAGAACCAGGCAAGCAAGATGGCTCAGCTACAAAAGGCGCCTGCTACCAACTCTGAAAGTCTCAGAGTCCTGATCCCGCGAGGCAAGAGAGAGCAAGTTCCTACACGTTATCTTCTGACCTATAAACAAGTGCTGTGGCTCATGTGGGCCACAAACAAACAAACAAACAAATAAATAAATAAATAAATAAATAAATAAATAAATAAATAGTAAAAAGAAAACCATTTCATTCCTTTTGCTTCAGTCCCGCTTCCCCCATTCCCCATGCCACGCCCCTCATGCCCTCTTGGAAGAGGGCCCCTGTCCCGCAGCCTTTTCAAGGTCTCCAAGGTGCAGCCTGGCCTTTGTCAAGGTTCCCAGATGCAACCGAAAACTTCCAGAGTGATAATGCTGTCTGTTCTCAGAGAGCCCTCTTTCCCAGGATAAGAAGGCCTGGGAGTCCCGCCAGGGAGCAGAGAGAAAGGGGAAGAAGCTATGTGCTCAGTGGCCAGGTAAATGCTAGCGCCAGTCTGGCTATGCCCTGTGTGATCTTGGGGCTTCTGGTTGCATTTCTGGGAACCAGGGGTGGGGGAGGACTGTCACACTTGGCAGGGACTGGAGGCCTTCGAGGCCATTGCTAGGAAAGAGGAAAAAATCAGATGGAGAAGGCTGAGCACTCAAACGCCCCCAGGGTACTGACAAGAGATTATCCTAGGTTAAGAGGGCACTGCCTGCTCTCAGGCCGAGGCTTTGAATCGTATTTCCTGATTTAACAGCGGTTCTAAAACAACATCGACGACAGGTGACCTGACAAAATGTCTGAAACTTGGACCTCTCCCAACCCCACAGTCTTCGCTTCAGGCCTGCAGGCAGTGTCCCCACGCAGCCCCAAACTCTCAGACTTCAGTTCTGTTCCGGGGACTTTGCCACTGTGTGGGGGAAGTCCTTGACACTTCCGGGTCCGTTTCTTCTACTGTAACCAGAACCAAAATATAACGCGATCTCAGAAGATTCTTTGGATAAAGGAGACTTAGCACTGCGCTTCAACGATATTAGGGAAGAGGACATGAGCAGAGGGCCTAGGGAATGTTGGGGGATAAATGAGAGATAATAAAGGGATATGGGCATAGTAGTATCTGCTGGTGTGGTACAGTCAGAAGAAGGGGAATTGAAGATTGCCTTAGCACTGCCTAGGGACCAGTCCTTAATCTTTGGTGTGAGTTTGCAGAGCCGGAGAGCCTGTGCTGTGGCCTCCAGCCCTGCAGGTGGCGCTGCATCTCTAGGAGGCCCTTCTCCAAAATCAGGGCTTGCAATTCCATACTCTGGCCTTCATCAGGACCACTGTAGCTGTAGATTATCTTAGTTTGGCGCCAAACATTCAGGTCTGTCACCTGAATGCTATAAATATGTGTCTCAGAAAAAAAAAATAACCTTAGCTGTCCCTCTGACTTCCCTCTTTTGTAGCTGAGGGGGATCATAGTTGGGAATTTTTCAGTTGCAAGCCAATAGAAACTCCAAGGTAGCCCAGCCCAAAGGAAATATATAGCCCAGTGGGTTTGAAATGTCCGTAGGGCAGGCTAATTTGTGGTATGGCTGTGAATGGGTCCAACGATAACACTCTGACCTTACTTCTTTGTGCATCTTTCCTGGTGGGATCCCTATGTTTTCTGGGTTTTGTTTTGAGATGCCGGGCTCGAACCCCTGGCCCTTATGTTTACTAGACAAAAGTTCTAGCCACACTCAGACCCCAGCAATTGTTCTTAAATAATGTTTATTTATTTATTGGGGCGGGGCACACATGTCACAGCATGTGTGTGGAGGTCCCTTCAGTTCTCTCTTCCATCACGTGGGTCCCAGGGATTGAGCTTAGGTCATCCTAAACTCAGCAGCTAGTACCTTTACCCACTAAGTCGTCCTGTGGGCCCCACTCTATTCTTACACAGTATCTTCAACACTCTAGCCAAGGAGACTCCTTGAGAGCTCAAGGGGGAAAAAAAATCTTGGTATAGAATGTCACTAACTTGAATTCTGCCCCCTCTACTAGGGGATACAAGGAGCTGATTGCAAGACTTCCACAGATCGCCCCTGCAGGGGCGTGACAAACGGAAGCAGTATTTTCAAATTCGAAACACAGATCGGAACAGAGTGCCAGAGCTAAATCGGGTGCTATTACCTGAAGCTGAACGAGTGGATGCTTAGTGATACCTCCTCCCCACAGAAGGAATATTTATCTCGTTTCCTATGCAAAGCATTCTTCACATTGTGTTGGTCAAGGGAACCAGGGCTTCAGCATCGAGCATTGCATTGCATTGCTAACCAACCAGGGCTGGCTTAGTTAATCTTGGATCCCTTTTCCTATTGCCACCATCTCCTTGTATTTTTTTTTAAATCATGACATTACCCTTCTACAATAGCATTCATGAAATGTTCCATTGAACTTCTGTTGGCAGAAATACATCTCCCAGAACCTGTCATGGATCCATCCAAAAATGAAGTCACGCCATAATTCAGCCCACATACATTCCTCTAGAGGGAAAAAAAGATATTCTAAACAAACAAAAACTGGCCAATAGAAGCATAGACATACAGACGTGGCCACAATCTATGTGGGTGTGCTCTGTCCTCAGAGCAACATCCCTATCAAATTAAAAAAAAAATGGAGGGAAGCAGGTTTACCTAAGCTGCCTTTGCGAACACAGCGCTCTTTGTTCACAGTGGTTAAATCGCAGCCTTAAAATTGATCAGGCTTGCTGGGCACTGGAGAAGTGGAGGTAAGAGGATCCGTAGTTCAAAGGCAGCCTCGATGCAAATGGTTTTGAGGTCAGCCTGGGCTACAAGAGACCCTGTCTCAAAAAAAAAGCGATACCAGCAACAACAAGTGTCAGTCTAGGTGACTGTGACTAGGGAGAGGTCCAAGTCAGCAAAGTGGCCATCATGGGAGCCTAAAGACTTGAGTTTGGATCCCCAGGATCTATGTAAGATGCACGTGTGACAGTCTGCATCTGTAGCTCCAGCACTGGAGATATGGACGCAGGTGGGCATCCTCGCCTGCTTTCTGGTGGTTAACACCATAATAAGAACTGACTTGGGGAACCAAAGGGTTTATTACACCTTACAAGTTAGGGTCAATCATGGTGGGAAGCCAGACAGGAGCTCCAGTACAACCTGGATGCAGGAACAGGAACAGAGAACACAGAGAACAATGTTTGCGGTCTTGCTCTCCAGGATCACATTCAGCCTGCTTTCTTATCCTACCCCAAACCCCTGCTTAGGGATGCACTGCCTCCAATGGATGGGCCCTCTCATTTAGATGACTAAACAAGAAAATGCCTCCTGTGGTTGTTTGAAAGAAAATGACTCCCATAAGCTTAGAGGGAGTGGCACTATTAGGAGTGGCCTTGTTGGAGGAAGTGTATCACTTAGGGCCAGCTTTGAGGTCTCACAAAGCTCAAGCCAGGCTTAGTGGCTCAGTCTCTTCCTAATGCCTGTGGATCAAGATGTTGAACTCTCAGATCCTTCTCAAAAACCATGTCTGCCTGCATGCCACCATGCTTTCCACCATAAAGGACTAAACCACTAAACTGTAGCCACCCTCAAATGTTTTCTTTTATATGAGTTAGCATGGCCAAGATGTCTCTTCACAGCAATAAAACCCAAACTAAGACACCTCCATAGGCTTGCCTACAGGCCAATTGGATGAAGGCATTTTCTCAATTGAAGTTCCCACTTCCTCAAATGACCCTAGCTTGCATCAGATCAACAATCAATCTTAGTACAGATAGATAGATAGATAGATAGATAGATAGATAGATAGATAGATAGATAGATAGATAGATAGATAGACAGCAAGCAGCACAATGGGGAATCCCCAGAGGTTTCTGTAGCCAGCAAGTCCAATCAGTAGACTCCCAGGTTCAGTGAGAGACCTGTTTCAAAACTAGGGTGAAGACTGATAGAAGACACCTCATGTCAATCTCTGGCTTCCATACACATGTGTACATGTGTGCACCTGCATGATCAGACACACACAAACATACACACAATCGTCAACCTGCCATCAGGCAATCTGGAGTTCTTTGACACTTCCAAATTCCAATCGCCTCTCATTAGAAACCATGTCACAAAAGGAAATGTCAGTTGTACAAAGATGATCCCAGCAGCCCAGGCCCGCAGGGAGTTGGTTCTGTTAACATCTATAGCCCGGCCAAGGGGAAAGTCCTCTCCATTAACACACATTGGGTTGACCCATATGAATTAGTCATGTCTGCAGGCAGATAATTGCTAACTATTGATCATTTTCACATGAAGGGACTAGAGCAGCAGTTTTTGAAGACCCTTTCAAAAGGAATAAAAAGTCCAAATTTACTTTCATAGCAATACCAGGACATTGTCTTTTCCACCAAGCTAATGGTTATATTCAACGTGCAAAAGCAGAGCTGGCAAATGGTTCAGTCAGTGAAGGTGCTTGACACCCAGCCTAATGACAAGAGTTCGATACCCAGGACCCTCATGGTGGAAGGAGAGAACAGGGTCCTGCAAGTTGTCCCCTGACCTCTACGTGTGCATGCTTGCATATACACTCAATACATACACACACAAAATAAATCAATGGAAGAATACATAAGTGTATAAATGAATAAATAAGCACAATTTTAAATCCAAGTGCAAAAGCAATGGTAAGGGTCTTAATCTGTTTTCTGTCAGTATTGCACAATTCTAGACCAGGCTCAAGGAGCTGCAACTGGCCGGCTTGCCGGCAGAGTCCCAAGGTGATCCAAGGTGTCACAGCAAGGAAAGGGGCAGCCTCCGTGTGTCTCAATATTCAGGTTGGTTGTCTTGCTTTTGAGACAGGATCTCACTTTTGCCCAGGCGGACCTCAAACTCATGCTCTTGTTTCCTCAGCTCTGAGATGTCAGGATTACAGGTCAGCACTACCAAGACCAGCCCTTTCTCTTCATAAAGCCACCGGCACTCAATCATGAGCCTCCACCCTCATGACTTAGCCCTAATCACCTCCCAAAGGCCCCACCTCTAAATGCCATGGTTGGGTTAAGATGTTGAAGCAGCATCCTGTCCACACCTCACAATGAGGATTCACATCCAGCGTCAGTTTCAGATAGGGACAGGCCATCTTTTGGGGGAGGATGTGTGGGTTGAGAAAGGTTTCGCTCTGTCTTGGCTGTCCTGAAACTAATTCTGTAGACCAAGCCGGCCTAGAACTCACAGAGTTTGGCCTCCCGAATGCTAGGATTAAATGCATGTGCCACCATGTCCATCAGGACAGGGCATCTTTACAGCGTGCCAAGGGGTGGTATTATTTGAAGCTGGGATTCCTTCATTGCCTTCCAATGGAAGAACATGGGGCAACAGACAGGATGCAGAAGCACATAGGACGGTCCAGGGGCCTATTAGAAAGCTAGATATCAAGGAGATACAAAGAAGTGTTAACAGCGCCCTCCTAAAAGTTTTAATCCCAGAAAGATAAGTTTTGTCAATGCATTTTACTTATGTTGGGGCATAAGGAATTTGTGTCTGTGTGGTGAATTTGAAAATATTTTATTTTATTCAGTTGGGGAGGAAGGGTTCGTGTGTGTGTGTGTGTGTGTGTGTGTGTGTGTGTGTGTGTGTATACACAGGAGTGAGCATGCTAGTGTGCTTGACTGGACATGCATGTCTGGAAAACAGAAGTAGACTTCAGGTGTCTATTTCAAGATTCTCCCCCCCCAAATCATTCACCCCCTTCTTTTTTTGAGACAGAGTCTCTCGTTGAATCGGGAACTTGCTGTTTCGGTTGGCCTGGCTAGCCAGGGAGCCCCCAGGATCCACCTGTGCTGAGATTACAGGCACATGCCACCATACCACTTACAGGGGTGCTGGGGATCTGAACTCAGCTCCTCCTGATTGCACAGCAGCGCTTCACCCCCAGAGCCACGTCACCGATGTTGCTTGCTTGCTTGTTTTCACAAGGTCTCACTGCAGCCCAAGTGGGCCTTATCCTCACCATGTAGCCCAGACTAACCTCAGACTCGGGGTCTCCCTGCCTCTCCTTCCAAGGGCTAAGATTGAAGGAGTGTGCCGGCAGCCCTGCTGTGTGTTCCTATTTCATCTAGAAAGCTTAGTTCTGCTTAGTTTGTTATCAACACAAGCTAGGGTCTTCTAGGAAGAGGGAACCTCAACTGAGAAAATGTCTCCATCAGATTGGCCTGTAGGCAAGTCTGTGGGCATCCTTGAGTAATAATTGATGTGGGAGGGCCCAGCCCACTGTGGGAGCTACTACCCCACAGGCAGGTGGTTCTGGGTTGTATAAGAAAGCAGGCTGAGCAAGCCTTGGAACACATTGTTCCACCATGGTCTCTGCTTCAGCTCTTGCTTCCAGATTTCTGCCCTTGGCTTCCTTTGCAATGAACTGGAATGTGTAAAATGAAACAAACGTTTTATTGCCCAAGTTGGATTTAGTCATGGTGTTTATCATAGCAATAGAAAGCAAACTAAGGCCAGGCAGTGGTGGTGCATGCCTTTAATCCTAGCACTTGGGAGGCAGAGGCAAGCAGAGCTCTGTGAGTTCAAGGCCAGCCTGGTATACAGAGAGAGTTCCAGGCCTGGCTCCATAACTACTGTGAAACCCTGCCCAAAAAAAAAAAAGAAAAGAAAAGAAAAGAAAAGAAAGAAAGAAGGAAGGAAGGAAGGAAGGAAGGAAGGAAAGAAAACTAAGACACCCATGCAAATAAAAAGTCTGGGGTCTTAATAGGTTTTAGAAGTCTAATAATAGATGACTGTAATGCATCTGTATCGGAGCATCCATGGAAAGATACCCCCGAAATTAAACATTAAGGTTACTGGAGCGAAAGGAGTTAACAGACACAAGGGTGACTTTGACCTGGGGGGAGGAGGCCTAGTGAAGGGACAGCACTGAAGAGTCCCCGAGGCGGGTGTCCTTACTCCGCTCTCCGTTGTAAATGCCACTGCTGGGGAAGTCTAAAAGTTTGTTTTGGCTTCCAGCTCTAGACCAAGGTCACTAGGCCCTGCCCCTGGTGATGCCCTCCTTGTTGGCAGAGTCCCAGAGCAGTGCTGTACAGTTGGGTGCTCCTGGGAGACCTATTCAAACTGGCTACAAAGGCACACCCAGTCCAGAGATGCCCATTAATCCGCTGACCAAATGGATGAGTTCATCTGTTAACTGAGTAGATGGGCTATCCCACTCCCCATAGGGGACTCCTAATCACGTCTTAAAATGCCACCTCTTTTCCTCTCCAAACGGAAGTTCAACTTCAACTTGGAAGGAACAAACCATGTTTCAGCCCCTAGCACAGGAGCAACAGGGATTCCTTGAGGCTACACCACAAGTGTGGTGGGTGGGCTCCCTGGGACCAAGCCAGCAGCGATCCAGACCTCTAGATGGTCGGACCTTAACTACTGCAGAGGTGGAAGTTATATCCCAAGACCAGTCAGGTGCAAGAATGTTCTAGGAAGACCAAGAGCGGGAGCTTTCCTGAAGCCCCCAATTTGTGCCGGAAAATCGCAGCACCATTAGAATAAGGCTACAGAAAGTGACTTGTCATCGTGCCTGTGATGCGCTCCAGCGAGGGAAGGAGAAAGGAGGGTGGAGAGTTTGTGTATGTTGTGTATGATGGTTACAGAATGGGGACACACAGAGGAAGGGATTTCTGCGCCTGGGTAGGGTATGGAGTCCCCGAGGTGTGTAGAGAATGGTACGAAGAGGTGAGATGTGGCCTGTGGGGACTACAGAGGATGTGAGCCTGCAGCCCGTGAAGTGGGAACAGGCGACTAGGGAGCTTGGCGATGCAACTGGCCAGGCTAACTCACCTAGGCAGGCAGGCTCCACCTGCGGGCCCTCCCGGTCGGTCCCCGCCCTCTGCACTCGCTCCCTCCGCCTACAGCGCCCAGGCTCTACAGGTGACCCAGCGCCACAGCCACTCCGACGCCACCACCTTAGCTGCCATCACCGCAGACTCGAGCCCCAGCCTAAGCAGGTATGACAGCGACCCTCGCGCGCACTCGCACCCGGGCAGTGACCTCAGTCCGGCCCCTGACAACTGCCGAGAGTCTCGGCCACCCAGCCTCAGTTTCCCACGGGAGGGCGTTGGGGTGTCTGGCCACCACCAAACACGTCACTGACGAGAGAGTGGGACTGGACCCGCTGAGGACGCGGGGAGAACAGGGGGGAAGATTCGCTCAGCGAAACGGGGAGAGACCCGGAGAGGGTCATACTCGTGTCGCAGCTGGAGGGAAGGGCTGTGGTCAAGTCCTCACGCGGAATGGGCGGGGCGAACTGTAGTTCAAGAGGTGACAACAGCAAAACTAGAGCGCATCCGAGGTCGCCAAGCAAACCCTCCAGGAGGGCTCTCCTAAGGATGGGGGGCGGGGCGCGCACTCCTGCAAGAATCCCAGAGACAAGGTGCTGCGTGCATATCTGAGTCCAGGCATCTGACCCTAGAGCCTGATTGTGGTCTCCTCTGCCAGGCCAGCCAACTCTGGGGCACACCGATGTAAGAGGCAGTAATGGGGAGGAACCCAGATCCAGGACCCAACCTACGCTGGGATTTTGAGCAAAAGTTAGTGTCTAAAGAATGTCACATGGCATAGATGTGCTGAACACAGGACGTGAGGGACAGAGAACAGACCATAGAGAGGGAAACTGAGGCGCAGAGTTTAGAGAGGAAGCTGCCGTTTTTACCCACTCACAAGAAATCTCCATCAGCAAGGGTCTTGGAGCACTTCAGTCTGGTGTGATCCCTGGGTGAGAGACTGGAGAGTTCCGAGATGGAACATCTTCCAGCAAGCCAGTACAAGGGGCTGTCCTTCTTCCGCTCAAACTTATTCCAAGTCTTGCTCTCCCTGCTCACTAAAGATAATCACCATCTACAAACACAGTATTTCTTCTCGACCTTTCTCAACACCTATACTGTAGTCATATATACAAGCCCATAGGAAATATGTAAAGTAGTAAGGTGGTGGGCAGATATGTAAAGTTAATTGTATAATCCATCCACACCATTGGGCAATGGTGACTTACATTCAACATTCTAGAATCATCTATGTTACTGCGTGGACATGGAGCTAACATAAACTACTATTTTGGGGTCAAGTTCGAATTCTTGCTTTTTGTTCTCAGTTTCACAGGGTATAAATTTGGGGGACAAGGTCTCTTTTCTTCTGGCATACACAGAAGCCCTGTATGCATACATGTACAGACAAACATATGACTACAAGTACACACTGACATAAGACAGACTCCAAAGCACACAGACGTATGGACAGGCAAGCCCATCTCTAGGCTCGCTATCCATGGTCAAGGACAAATCCATTTTCCTCTGCCTGCAGATTCCACTGAGCCCAAGGGCCAGCAAGAGACAGTCCTCAAGCTCTGCCTGTCCGTGCCCAGTGGACAGAGATGACACCAAAGACCCCATTGAGGGGCTCCCTAGAACGGCCACCTCTGTCATTCTGACTCTCCAATAGGAGACAGAGAGATTAAGAACTGGGAGCCAGGGACCCAGAAGTTGGCAGTGTTTGCTGCTCTTCCAGAAGAGCCAAGTTTAGTTCCCAGCCCCCATGTGGAGCAGCTCACAACCCCCTGGAACTAGCTTCAGGGGATCTGCCACCCTCCCTCTTCCTGCCCCTGAGAATACTCACACTCGGAGCACAAACACGGGGAGACACATAAATGTAAGAACCATGGGTTCTTAAGCCGAGTGCCCAGTCACCTGGTCATGTGCTCCACACTTTCCGGGTGTAAGATTATGTCCTTCTTCAAAGGTATGATAGGACCATCAAAAGTTTTCTGGAGTTGGCATGGTGGTACATGCCAGTAATCCTAGTACTTAAGAGGCACAGATGAAGCAGAGCGGTGGTGGTGCACGCCTTTAATCCCAGCACTTGGGAGGCAGAGGCAGGCGGATCTCCGTGAGTTCGAGGCCAGCCTGGGCTACAAGAGCTAGTTCCAGGACAGACCCCAAAGCTACAGAGAAACCCTGTCTTGAAAAACAAACAAAAAAAAAAAGACAAATATAGCAAGCAAACAAAAAAAAAAGAGGCACAGATGAACTGCAGGTTCGAGGCCAGCGTTGGCTGCATTGCATGCTAATGCTAAGGCAGCTAGAGTTCATAGCAAGATATTGTCTCCAAAAGACCTAAATAAATAAACAGCAAGCAGTTTGTTGGAATGTTTGATAACCGTCAGGCTACCAAAATGCTAAAAAGCAGAGATACTTCAGTCTCAGCCAAAGCTTCGCTTTGCTCAGGTCGGGCGAATGCACCACTATTTTCACATCTGTCAAATGGGCTTAATGATAATCGTTTCGCCAAAGTGTTGAGCGTTCAGTAGGATGATGCAAGTAAAATTTAGAATGTCTTCTTCCGGCCAGGGGAGACCCTAAGATGGTCCAGTGGTATAGCCAACGTCGAGCTACCACTTAGGATCTCTTCCACACCTCAAGGGCAACCAGAGGCCTGAGCACTGGATTAGGAGTCACAACCATCTGTAACTCCAGTTCCAGGGGATTCCATGTCCTCTTCTGGTCTCTGTGAACACCAAGCACACATCTGCTGCACACATGCAGGCAAACACCCACACACATAAAATTAAAAGAATAAGCCTTTTATTTAAAAAAAAAAAAACTTTTAAAAAGAAAGCCTTTGGGCAGCCTTTATGAGGCTGTGTGTGTGCGTGTGTGTGCATGTGTGTGTGTGTGTGTGCATATGTGCGTGTGTGTGCCTGCTCACATGCTCCTCTGAGATAATGCATGCCTATATGTTTGTACATAGAGCTAGAGATTTATATCTTTGTCCAGCCTATCAAGTTTTCTTACTGAGGCGGGGTCTCTCACTGAACCTGGAGCTCTCTGGCTAGCCTACATAGTGAGCTTGCCCCAGGACTCCGCCCCTTACCCTGAGCACACCCTCAGTTATGTAGGCTATGGGGTTGTAACCTCTGGTCTCACACTTGCCAGGTAAGCGCTTTATCCACCGAACCATCTCCCCAGCCCCATGCGCTCCTTTCAAAGGTGTAGGTGAGCTGTTCTGGAGCCATGGCTGGGCTCTATTAAGAGAATGTATCGCTCTGGCAGAGAGCCTGACTTTGGTTGCCAGCACCATGTCAGGTGGCTCACGCCACTCGTAACTCCATCCTCAGGGGCCCTGACACCTCTGGTCTCCCTGAGCACCAGTATCCACATGCCCTTACCCACACACAGACACATACACACATAATTTTAAAAAAAAAAAAAAAAAAAACCATCTTCAAAGGTGTAGATTAGCCCTGAGATTTTAAGCAGTGAGAGCTAGTCTGTTCCCCTTTAGTCCGGGTGGGAATCTCCAAGAGCCCACAGGCCTCTGGAGGCCACCCCTTAGTCTCTAAGAATAGCGTACCGCAAAGCGAGAATAGGACTCCAAAGCCACTTCTGTCTCCCAGGTGACTTAGATAAACTGTGTCATTTCAGCTCTCTAATTTGGCTCTTTCGTGACTGTTTCCTTGTGGGGAAAGCAGAGCTGATGCACAGTGGCTGCCTTGAAGGGTTGTTTCGGGTATTAAGTAAGTCAATATGCTTAAACCACTCCGTTACTGCCTGGATTACAGTAAATACGGCCTCAGCATTCTGATAACGGCAGTGTTAACTGGCCGGACCCGGTGACAGCATTTCAAGGAAGGGCACAGAGAAGGAAATCTCTGGGGTAGGTTTTGAAGGAAGTTCTTCTGGGGACAGAGTGAGAAAGGAAATACATACAGAGGAAGCAGCCTTAGGCAGCAGGTCCCAGCACTCAGGAAGCAGAGGCAGGAGGATCTCTGTGAGTCTGAGGCCAGCCTGGTCTAGTTAGCCAGCTCCAGGCCAGATTTTCTTCATGGATGCTGGGGATGTGAACTCGGATCCCCATGCTTGTGCGGGAAGCATTTAGTCTGCTGTGCCGCCTCTCCAGGCCCATGTATTGGGGTTTAAATGAGAATTTTATTTTTTAAAGCAAGAGGCTGTGGTGGCACACACACACACACACACACACACACACACGGCAACAACAAAATAGGAGCTTCAACTTCAACTGTCCTGGGTTCCAGCCTTGCTTGGTCCTGATGCTTCTCAACACTGTGGACCCAGCTGAGTGACTCTTTCTCCACGCTTCATTTTCCCACCTGCAGAATGGGGCGGGCAAAGTGCTGGCCGCATAGGTCCTGTACAAACATTAAGTCATTTTGTGCGTACACATGGTTCTGCTGTCTGAAGCCATCACAGGTCAGGCTCAGGGGAGCGGGGTGACTGGAATCAGATCCTAAGACCTCGGGTTTAAGTTCTGCACAGGGATGAGAGCCCATTGGATCCCTAGGGCCCGTGTGAAAAAGATGAGCACAGCGGCACACACTTGTAATCCAGTCCTGGGGAGGTGGAGACAGAACAATCCCTGGAGCTCGCTGGCCAGTGTGTCAGCCTAATTAACAAGCCCTAGTCCCAGCCAGAAACCCCATTTCAAAACAACAAAGTGGTCCACTCCTAAGGAATGCCACCCGAAGTTGACTCTGGCACAGACACACACACGCGTGCGCACACAAACAGACACACATACAGACAGGGGGTGGAGAGGTCAAGTCTGTATTTTCTATTATCATTGACTTTTAACAAATTAGAAATTATGATTTTATAATGCAAAGTACAAAGTGTTGAGCCAGATAAACTCTTGTCAGCCGGGAAGAAACACATGATGCTGGGATCCTCGGCCTTGGCTTGTTATCCGACAGATCACAGAGATTCAAATCCGGCCCTGCCAATTTAGGGATGGTGAGGCCCAGGCAAGTCCCATAACCTCTCTGTGCCTCGGGTTTCTCATCATAAGCTGGAAATAAAGATTCTGCCCACAAGATGGACACTTTGAGGGTTAAAGGGCAAAGCACTTAAACCACAGTGCTTGGCGCCCAGTAAGTCCTGAGTGCATGGGTGTTAGGTAACTAGTTTTGAAATGAGCCGAAAGCCTGAGAAGTTGTGTTTTGAGAGATGTTAGTGTTTGTTTTCATCTGTTACAGTTATATATTTATTTTGTCAGTGTGTGGGGTGTGAACATGCCACTGTAAGTGTTTGGGCGTCAGAGGACAACTTGTGAATCCGTGTGTGAATCCTAGGGATAGAACTCAGGGCTTGGCAGCAAGCCCCTTTCCCACTGAGCCGTCTTGCAGGCCCCTATTTGTTTTAGTTGTGAAGTAGGCTCTATGGTATTCAGGTTAGCCTGAGCACTGGGTTTAGAGGTAAACGCTACCTCAGAGAGGTTATTTATTTATTTTGACACTAAAGATTCTTATCCTAGCCATGACGCTGTTTTTTTAGAAGGTCATTTGTGACCAGACAGTGTGACGGACCTAAAAGCTCTGAAAGTTTCCTAACTTCCCAAGGCCACACAGTAAAAACAACCCTGGCTCAACTTTCTTCCTCCCTTACCCCAGCACCAGCTGACAGGACGACTCTTAGGAGTGTGGCAGTGAATTTGGAAACACCTGGGAAAGCCTGGCTCTTCTCTTCCCTGCTGTCCTTGGGGTGCAGACCTCAGGGACAAAGTCAGGAAAACGTACTGGTTTCTCTTTGTGAGGGGGGAGGGAACTCATTCACAGGTGAAGGCTGTGGTCTCTCTGGAACTGCTGATCTGGTTCCTCTTAGCACTTCCGGCAGAGATGGATGCTCTGTCAACAAGAACCCATTGCTTGAAATTGCTGGCATTCCTAGACTAGTGAGTGTGTTTACACATATTTGTGTGTGTGTGTGTGTGTGTGTGTGTAGGTTGTTTCTCCCCCCCCCCCTTTGAAGCCTGGTGACAACACACAGGGTGGATGGCCTCTGCCCTCTGCTCATACCACAGTGAGAAGCGGTTGGTCTTGGCCTTGTGGATTGTGTTAGAGAAAGAAACTGTAAGTTTAAGGGCAGCCTTTGAAGGACTGCTTATAGATTAGGGGGTGGCAAGTGTCAGATATGAAGAACAAGCCTGGCACCTGATGGGTAGTAAATGCTCATTAAAGGGAGGCAAGAGAGGAAAGGACAGAGAAGCAAAGCGATGAAGAGGAGGGGGAGGAGGCAGAGAGGAGGCCAGAAGTGCTAGACACAGCCATCGGCCTGCTGGAACAGAGAGCCCTGACCGCACCATCCATCCCTCTGCATTGGAGGGAGAAGAGCAGGGGCTGGCACTGAGGGCTGCTGACTCTAGAGAGAGATTCAATAAGGGGTTCACTCTCTTGGAGGAGGGCCTCCATCTGCTGGGGAGGAAGGTTTGGGGGGCATCCCTGAACCTGTTCCTACCTCTCCACCACTTCCCTACCTCCCCACCCCCGGCCCAGGCATGAGGGCTTTCCCAGCTCCTTATATCTGCCTCCTCCAGACAATTTGTGTAACTTCCCGTCCCAAAGGCACCGCTAGGGTTTCCCACCCTGGAAACCAGAGTGCCCGTGTGAGCAGGCTTGTTCAGAGTGTGCTCCAAGGGCTGCCCCAGGGCTGACTGACATTTGGCTCCTCAGGGAGAGCATGAGGGCGGGGCAAAGTCAGAAACACTGTCACTTATGCCTGGCATGCTAAAAGATCACATTAGGGCTAGGTATGCTGGGGATGGTGCCAATCCCCCACCACACTCTACTTTGGCTCTGGTCCACTGACTGGCTAGGGGTTACTGGGTTGTTCTGTGGGTGGAAGAATCTGGGACTCCACAGGAAGAGGCACTCAGAAGTTGGAGGTATCCCAGGCAGGAATCAGGGGTGCCTCACAAGCTGGCTACTATAACCTGCTCTGTAGGAGCAGGGACAAAGTGAGGGTGTTTGGTTGCCTTGGGAGTTGAGGCTCCAAGCTGATGCTCATAGAACATCTGCAAAGTAAGAGTGATGGGAGGGTGGGAAGGAAGCATGGCAGGAGGTGGGTGCATGCCAGCATTAAAATAGACACTGAAAACATCCCTGGAATGCCAAGCCATGGCTCAGTTCCCCCGGAGCCTCCTCGGCCCCTCACCTGGAGAGCCCCTTCCCACCCTCATCTCAATCCAACTCCCAAGAAGACCTTCCCAGTAGGGCTGGCCTTAGGTGGGCAGCATTGCTCCTGGAGGAGCTGATTTTCTAATAGGCCAGAGCTCTTCCCTGGAGACTCTCCGAAAGGTATCTCAGCTCCTCCCCCAGAGGTTCCCACACTGCCCTGGAAACAGCTGTTCTGCCTGCTTTCTCTTTCTAGAATAGTATGAATACAGATGAGGCCACAGGGCTTTCTCCCCATCAATATAGTAGCAAAGGGATCAGATCCTGGGTTTTGCACCAAAACTGTGGTGGTGGTGGTGGTGGTGGTGGTGGTGGTTATTCTTGTTGTTTCGAGACTGGGTTTCTCTGTAGCCTTTGAGCCTGTCCTGGAACTAGCTCTGTAGACCATGCTGGCCTCGAACTCACAGAGATCTACATGCCTCTGCCTCTCAAGAGCTGGGATTAAAGGCGTGAACCACCACTGCCCAGCCCCAAAACTGTGTTTTGCTAAGCATGTACCATATCCCCAGCCCAGGGCAGTGCTACATGAAAGCACTTGCATTATGTCATTGAATTCTTTCAGCAGCCACAAAAGTGGGCAGTGTAACTATCTCCACTTTACACATGGGGAAACTGAGTTTTCTCTCTGTGCTAATGCATTACCGCCTCATAGCCATCCTGTGGAACAGGTAACAGTGTTGAATGGAATCTGAGAGACTAAGTCGCTTGCTTTAGGTCACTAAGAGCTAGTGAACGGTGAAGCTGGGATTGTAACCTGGGCACTTTGACTGCAGAGTGCACTATTTGCCTGGCCATGTCCTCTCAGATGCTGGGTGTCACCTGAGCAACCCGGGGTAGATGGGAAGTGGAATTTTTCCCTCTGAGACATGGCTCTCAATGTCTTTGGGCCACCTGCAGTCAAATATAAGGTTTCAGCTTTCGGATCAACTGGGACTCACTCTGTGTCGTTGTGTGGGTTGAGCTCTTGGTTTCCTCTAACCAAGAGGCTGGCAAGTGTTAGCATGAGACTACCACTCTAGGGTCCCTCTAATCCGGGGCACCAGCTCAACCTCCAAACTGCTCAACAATCACAACTTCCTCTGACCCGATTGATGGTTCCAAAGGAGAGGCAGGCAAAAAGACTAGCAACTGAGTTCAGTCCCTGGGCCAGCCTACTCCTGGAACAAGGTGGAGAGGCAGGCAAAAAGACTAGCAACTGACTTCAGTCCCTGGGCCAGCCTGCCCCTGGAACAAGTGGAGAATGTATGGCCTGGACTCCATGCAGGGAAAAGATATGCTAGACTTCAGTAGGAAGCTCCAAAGGCCCCTGAGGAGGACAACGGTACTGTCCTTTCTGCTTTTTCTGCACATGCTAGGCAAGCTCATTGACTCTGAGTCGTGTCCCCAGCCCTTTATTCTTCCTCCTTGTCTCCGATCTCAGGTTGGAGTGGGATGGTCTCTAGTTAGCCCGGGTGCCGCGAGACCTGCTCTGGAGGTCTTTACAAAGGAGCCTTTACACTTACAAAGTAATGACTGCAAAGCTGTCAGAGCTGGCAGACAGTATAGGCTATCTATATCTCCTAGTTAGTCTGCTCCCAATAACACTACCAGGGAGATGTGAGCCCCCAGCACCCCAGCCGCCACCATCGCCTTAGCACCGTTCCCACACCCACTATCATTTTTATCGTTCCACCATCACCACCATCACCCCCATCCGCAACAGCCACAGGGCCCACATGGTTTTTGAGACCCAAGGTCAAGGCCCAGTCTGAAGACAGACATACTCAGAAGACATGATACATCTCATTCCCTGGAAAGATAAGGAAGAATCTGGACCTCAACAGTTCAAAAAACACCAATTCAGTTCCTAGTTCTTCCACTTTCTAGCTGCGTGGCTTCGGGGAATTGACCCAATCTCTCTGAACAGAGATCTGATCTATAAAATGGAATGATTGCAATTCCTCCCTCTTGGGCTCATGGGAAGGGACACATAAGCTCATTCAGGTACAGCCCTGGCACAGGGCCTGGCTTGGATTGTAAAAGCAAAACAAATACAGGAAAACACACAGGCCAGGGGAACAGTAGTTAAGGGCATAGCTGGAGGCTCTGGCTCTGAGTCAGTTCCCATCAGCCCTGGATTTCAGAGGCAGGTGGAGCCCAGTGTGAGAATGGGCCTGGAATAGTGTGGCTTGCAGGCTCCCCAGCAGAGACCACCTAAGCACTGAGCGTGGAGGGAAGTGAGAGTTCCTGCCAGGACTGAGGCTGAGATGCCCACTGAAGTTGTGATCTGCACGGTTTGAGACAAGTCAGGAAGGACACTTGTCCAGCTGAAGGCAGAAGTCCAGGAAGAACCAACTACTTCCTCTCTCAATCCAAGCCGTTCCCCCCAAGCACCAGCACAGACCCGCTCCCCTTTCATACATGGAGACATTCCCTTCTGGGACTGTTCTCTTCTTGATGATTGTTTCTGAACAGCAATAAAGACAGCCCAAGGCAGCTCCTGCGCTGGTGTATTCTGAAATTCTTACCTCCAGCCTCCAGGGCTGCTGTGCACAGCTATGGAGAGTGTGCTATAGGACCCCGGGATGTCATCCAACCAACTACGTTCTGAATGGTGGGCCCTGGAGTTGTGAAGTGCACAACTGCACGAACAAACAGGGCGGGTCTGCCAGCCTCCTTCTCCTGAGCAGGATAGAATGATTTTATCAGTTCCCAATGCCGGCTCAAAGCAGAGTGGTTGGATGGCGTCTAGATGTCAATCAAGACCCAAATAGCCCAGGCTTGCTGCCTAAGCAGACCAAGCAGGTTTGTAGCTGACCTTGAGAAGCTTGAGCGTGGGCCTTGTGGTGACTGGGGATGACAGCAGGTTATAGATGGTCATTAAGAGAGATGACAAGGAAGCAGGGAGGCAGAGTGATCCCACAAGCAGGCTCTGCAGTTAGCTGTGGGCTCAAGTCCCTGGGTTCAATCCCCAGCACTGCCTAGCAAAACACAGATTCCTAGGTTCAATCCCAAGCATCATATATACACATAATAATAACATAATAACAAAATCTTACTGTCTAGACCTTTACCAACAGTGTACTGTCCTTATTTTAGTTTATTTTCCCAAATCCTGCTCCAGGTGTTTGCTTTCTGCGGAATTTTGTGAACTCCAGGCTCACGCCGCACCCCAGACCAAGCAAATCAGGCACTCTGAGGGCAGAGTCGGGTGTCATTGTCTTTTCAGAACCTGTAAGTGACCCTTCCAGGAAGATGTATTGAGAGTTCTTTCCCTGGTTCTTCTCCAGTTCTTTCTGTGACCTTCTGCCCAGAAGCAATTCCTGTTTCCACGATCAGAAAGCCATCCCAGCAGCTGGGGAGACAGCGTGACCAGTGAAACTCTTGCTGTCTAAGTGTGGGACCTGAGTTCAATCCCCAGAACCCCTGTAAGAATGCCAAGGTAGGGAAGCGCATGCTTATAGTCCCAACACGGGGGAAGCAAAGATAGGAGGATTCCTGGAGCAGGCTGGTCACCAAGCCTAGCTTCCTGAGTAAGGTCTGAGCCAATGAGAGACTTTGTCTCAAAGCAGGTGAATGGCATCCCTGAGGATGACAGCCCAGGTACACACACACACACACATGCCTGTTCACCACACACACACGCGCACACACACACACACACTGACACACACACGGAGGGAGGAGAGAGAGAGAGAGAGAGAGAGAGAGAGAGAGAGAGAGAGAGAGAGAGAGAGAGAGAGAGAGAGAGAACAGACCACAGTGTTCTTGTCCCTTAAGGCCTACACCACTGTATCCAGATTTGGCACCATCCTTGTGGACAGGATCTCAAGCTGGTGTTGCAGATGCCTGACTGTGTGATTCACTGAGCACTCTTCTCTGGGATGGAGGATGTTGGGGAAGGAACTCGTGACCTTGCAGCGTGCTGTGCGAGTGCTCTACTGCTAAGCTGTGCCCCCAGCCATAGTCAGTTTGGTTTTCGTCAAATTTTACTCGCATCTGGTTTTCAGGTTTTCTCTAAACATCTCGTCCCCATTTCCCATGGTCTCCTGAGTCTGACTCATCTTTCCTTGGTGACAGCACCTTCCATGAGAGCTTGAGGCCCAGGGAAAAGAAAAAGCTTACGCCAGGGTGACCCCAATTCCAACGAGCACACATGTTCCTTGGAATCCGGCTACAGTGCACCTTCTAGCTGGGGTGTATCTTACTGGAAGAACGCATGCTTTGCATGCTCGAGGTCCCGGATGCATCCCCAGCATGGCAGAGTTAAAGGAGAAAGATTCTATACCAATGAGTCACACCAGGTTTGAATTTTGTCTCTGTGTGGAGCTGTCAGTCATTGTCCAGGATCCATCTCTGCTGTCCCTCTCGTTTCTTGGGTTTTTTTTTTTTGTTTGTTTGGTTTGGTTGTGGTTTCCGACATGGAGTCTCACTAGAATGACTTCCAACTTACTTGAGGCTGGCCTTGAACTCTCCATCTTCCTGCCTCACACTCTGGAGAGGCTGGGGTTTGTAGGCTCGCTACTACTACACCCTACTCTGGTGCCATCCTTTAAGTGGAGAGACAATAAGGCAGTGGTTCTTAAACTAGACCATGACCCGGAACTCCAGAAGATGGTTGAACTGGAGTTTCTGACTTAGGAGAACTGGGTAGGGCCTGAGGATCGGCCTTGCCAACAGCACTCCCAGGGGCTGCAGCTACGGTCAGGACAACAACCACACTTTGCAAATCACCTCTCTCAGTCACACACTGGGCATTTAGCCCAGGGACTCTCGCCGAGCTGGGTTCTCCAGAGGCCCCCACAAGACAGTTTTATTTGGTCTAAGGCACACAGATCACATAGAAAAATCAGATTTTGGTTTGCTTCTGCGGCCAAACTATGTCTTTGACCAGACCTGAGCGGTTTCCTCAAGCGCAAACCCACAATTTAAAGATATAATTGCTACCCAGAAGACAGAGCTTCTGTGGTCATGCAGACCTCTTCCCCATTCCACGGCTTCTGCTGTGTGTGGCTCACCACAGAGGGGTCTTGGGGGTGACACAGGCGAGCCCGTCAAGTGCACTTTAGCCTCACTTCTGGGGGCTTCAGCCTCAGGCCTGGAGCCATAGGAGGAAGGGGACAGACACCATCCCCTCAGAAAGCTGGAGCCACCACAGCTTTGGAGACAGACTGGGCCCAGTGCCACCCTCCACAACTGCCCTGATCAAGAATGACCACCCAGCCCCCAATGCTTCCCTAAGGCCTTGAACTTGAAAGGGTTGGCAGATAGGTCTGAATGGGGGTGGGGAGTGAGCTAATGGAGGTCAGAGAGTAAAACTGCTCTCAGGACTTTTCTTCCTGTATTGGAGCGCTGATGACTTTGGCGTGGGGGTTGGAGAACTGCATCACCTTTCACTGGAGAAGGCAGGTGCCTTGGTACCTTTCACTCAGTTTCTCTTGTCACAGCTGGGTGACCCTGGGTGGCCTTCTGTACTGGAGAGGTGACAATTCCTTGCAGGCTCAGCTCCAGGATTAAGTGAGGTGGTGTCATATGATAGTTCCTGGTGCATACTAGGTGCTCAGCAAGTGTTGTTGCCGCCACCATGGAAGTACAGATAGGAACTATGATTTCATTCTGCAAACAGCCTGAACACCACTTCCCTACACTGCCTCCCTGCACCCTGACATCACACCCCCACTCCAAACCCCCACCCCGGCCCTCTTCAAGCCTCTGTGGCCTTCTGCTCATGAGAGTTGGCTTATAATCAAAAAGTACCTATTTGTCCCCAAAAATATTCATTGCGATAGCCAGCCCATAGTTAAGCACCTAACTTATTGTTCATGCTCAATGCTGTCTTATATTAACATAATGCTATGCACAAGCATGAACCATAGAAGCAATTAAACATTCTGTGATACTGAGGATGGAGCCCAAGTCCTGGCACGAGCTGACCAAGTGCACTTGCAATGCCAGGCCTTGATTTTTGAGACACAGTCTAGCTATGGAATCCTGGCTGGCTATGAGCTCATGGTCCTCCTGCTTCAGCCTCCCCAGTGCTGGGGTTAAAGGTATATATCATCAGAAATGTATTTTATTTTCAGTTGTGATTTTAAAAAATTTAAAAAAAATTAAAAAAAACTTGCAACATACAAATGGTCACATCTTTGTTTTTACTGCTGGGGACGGAACCCAGGGCCTCTGGCATGCAGAACAAGGTTCCACATAACTCTAACCTGCCACCTTAAATCACCATATTTTTTTTTAAAAAAATTGTTTTTGAGACAGGGTCTCACTATGTAGCCCTGTCTGGCCTCAAACTCACAGAAATCTACCTGCGTCTGTCTCCCAAGTACTAAAATTAAAGGTGTTTCCACCACGACCAGAAAACCACTTTTAAAAATTAATTTCCAAATTACTCTATTTATCTTGAGGTGGGAACACATGTGCCATAGTGTGTATCAGAGGACAGCTCTGTCCTTCTACCAACAGGCTCCAACAGCTTGCAGGGCTTGGCAGCAAGTGTACCTACCTGCCAAGCCATCTTGCCTGCCCACTTGAGCTCACTTTTGAGCACACAGTTCAGTAACGTGAAGGATGCGCACACCGCTGTGCAGAACTCTCACTCTCAGAGTCTGACCTTTCATTTTTGCTTCGTATTTATGGAGACCAGATTGTGTCCTATAACTGTGGCATATCTCAGTTCCACAAGGGACATTTCCCACACCCAGTAGCTGCTGTGTGATCAGGGCTACCCAAATGGCTTGAAGGCCCTGTTCCTGGAGTGGACCTGGGAAGGAGCTGGATGCTGTCTGCTGACCACCTTGGGGAGGTAGGCTCCAGTGGATTGAAATTGGTAGTAAGGGAGCAGATCAGAGTCAGGGAGAATTGCCTGAAAGGAAACCTTAGCACAGAGCCCTGGGGTACTGTAGGGAGACGGGCCCTTCCTCTGTCCAGTACTGCTGGTGACTTTGGCAAAATCCCATTACCTCTCTGAGCCTCGGTAGATACTTCTGCAAACGGGGCAGTGATAGGCTCGCTCTGTTTTCCTGCCTTGATTTTCATGAGGTCATGCAGGCAGAGAGCCCTTGGCACTGTGTTGAGCAAATGCTGGCTTTTGTAATTACTGGAGGGAAAGGAGGACGAAAACATGCAGCAACCGCTGTGTTTACAGTCTTATCTGCACAGTTGTATTAGAAAGGGCAGCTGTTGGAGACAATTTCTCCCAAGTCTAGAAAAGAACCATTAGATGCTGGGTCCACTTCCCTGAGGCTGGACTAGCAATGAATGTGCCCCTGCTCTGCATACACCCTAGAGAGCTTCCTACAGCTCCCATTGGCTGCGGAGCAAAGGCTAAACCCTCACGGGTTTTCTGGCAAACACGCATCTTCTGTTCCCTTCATTGCTCTTCAGAACCCCTGGTTCAAATTCCAGCTCGCCACTTGCTGGTCACCACCTTGTGTAGCTTTTTATCCTCTCTGTGCCCTGGTTCTCCTACCCATAAAGTGAGGCAGAAATAGCACCTATGCCATTGAGTTGGCAGGAAAATTGGCTTCTACATATGATGGATCACAGCACGGTGTGTGGCAGAGAGAGAGGAAGAGAGGTTGAGAGTGCATTCGAGGGGGCGCTCAGCCCCCTTTCTGGAAGCTTCTTTCCTGGAGTCCCTCTCCTGATGAATTCTTGATATCTGCCCAGATCCATCCATTCGTGCCAACTCTTCCAAGAAGTCCCTCGCAAATGGCAGTCACCGTCCCTCTTCGGTGCTTTCCCCCATGACCTTTCTGAGGACTAGCCTCTCCTCTTGTCACGTTAGCAAGCTGTCTCACAGCATGGCTGTCTGGCTGCCCTGTCTCTATCCTGCCGGGAGAGAAGAGCTGGGCTGTGTACAGTAGGTATTCAGTACGTGTGGGGGTTCAGGGCTGGGGGACAGGTTGGCACACAGGTTTGAGGACTGTCTAGAGGTAGAGGTGTGTGTGTGTGTCTGTGTGTGTGTCTGTGTGTGCGCGCGCGCGCATGCGTTTGTGCGTTTGCATGCATGTGTGTACGCACGCATGTGTGTGTACTTGTGCCTATGCCATATGTGAAGGTCAGAGGACAACTCGTGGGAGTTGGTTCTCTCCTGCCATTGTGTGAGTCCCAGAGAGCATACTAGATCATCAGGTTTGGTGACAAATGCTTTTAACTGCTGAGCAGTCTTGTTGCTCTTGCTCTCTTGCTCTCCCACTCTCTCTTTTCCTTCCTCCCTCCCATCCCTCCTATGTTTTCTGGAGACAGGATCTCATGGAGCCCAGGTTAGTTTCAAGGTCACTATGTACCTGAGGTTGACCTTGAACTTCTGATCTTCGGGCTTCCTCCTCCGGAGGGCTGGGGTTACAGGGGTGCACCACAGCTTGGAAGATGCCTTTCCTCTCCACATTCTGTAAACCCCGTATCCTGTGGGTGTGAGGCAACAAAGGGCAGATGACGCTGGCCTATTCTCCCTCCAGCCACCTGCCTCTTGCAGTTGTGCTACAGGGTGAATTGTGTCCCTCCAAAAGCCCAGGTTTCCCCTCTAGCCCCTAGGATGTCTATATCTGCAATGAGGGCCTTTAGAATGGTGATTCGGTTTCAAAATGAAGCCGTCAGAGAGCTTGTGTCTGCATGAATGGTGTCAGGAGGAAGCCTGGGTACAGAGCAGGGCCATCTGCACACAGGCAGGGGACAAGCTGGACGAGCACAGCAGTCACGTGCCGGCCAAGGCGTACCCTCCGCAGAACCAACCCAACGCCGCCGCCTTGACCTGACACCTCAAGCCTCCAGACAATGAGAAAATGCATTCTGCTGTCTGAGCCATGCAGCTTGATGTCTTGTTAGGGCAGCCCTGGCTGACCGGAGGAGATGAGGGGGAGAGGGGCAGGCAGAGGGGTAGAGGAGAGGGGGGCCGAAAGAGCTGAAGAGCCCTCCTGACTCTGGATTGGGAAGAGGAGAGTGGAGACTCATCCTTCATACCCAGTGGGAATGCCTTCTGCATTATTCCAAACAAAGGCTTCCAGAACTTTCTGTGGATGCATTCTCAGATTAAACCACCCACTTTAGAAGTCCTTTCCGGTTTCTTATTTAAAGGCAAAATGGGGGTGCCAGTTGGCTCGGTAGTGCTTGTGGCCAAGACTGACGCCCTGAGGTTCATCCCTGAAACCTACGCAGTGGAAAAGAGAACCCGTTCCTGCAAGCTGTCCTCTTGTGACTTGCATGCACTCCATACGGTAGTTTGTTAATTAACTGTAAGAAAAAATTAGAGGCAAAAGTGTAACTGGGAGTGGCAGTGTGCACTTTTGAAACCAGCGCTTGGGAGAAAGCAGAAGGAGAAAAATTGCCATGAGTTTGAAATCCAGTCTGCACTACCTAGTGAGCCCAGGGCCAGGTAGGGCTAAATATTGAATCCTGATCTCAAGAAACCCATCGGGGCTGCTAGGATGCCTCAGTGGGTAAAGGCACCAGCTGCTTAGCCTAACGACCTGAGCTCAATCCCCTGGACCCACACAGTAGAAGGAGAGAACCGACGACTCCTGCAAGCCGTCCTCTGGCCTCCACAGGCAGGTTGTAACACACGCACACATGTACACACACACACACACACACACACACACACTCACACACACTCACACATACACGCCTTTTCTAAAGACAGATGAACACAGACTCTGCCTAAGAACATCTGACTCTAGATCAGTTTTCAAAGCCGGACAGGATCTCACTATGGAGACCAGACTGGCTTAGAACTTACCATCCCCTTGCCTCAGTCTCTCCAGGCCAGGATCACAGGAATGAGCCTCCATTTTAATAATAACACAATATTCATGAGTGTCAACAGGGGGAGGGGGGCAGATAAAGGCTGCAAAGCTGGACCTACCTCCATGGAGCCTCGAGCTATTAACAAATCAGCATGACTTTTCCAACTCTATTCCATGGATTAGTCAACCCCTTCCCTCCGCTGCTACACACACACACACACACATCTTTTCCGGGCTTAGCTGATCTTATCCTCCGTGCTTGCCTCCAGCCTGGACAGGGAGGAAAGGCAGCAAGCAGATAAAAGCAGCCACAGTCTTCCCTTCCTGCCTGCCCTCAGCACATGACACTCCACCCACTGTGGGCAGGTGGCCACTTGAATGAGAGAGGGTAGGGCCAAGGACTTGGGTGCTTGCCATTGGTGTCCCCAAGTCATCCGTTCCCTGGGACCAGATGACAGGGCTCCTGACTCTGGGCCTGGTGGAGGAGGTGTTCTCCCACTGACTGGGGATCGCACAGGATAGGAAGGGCAAAGAGCACAGAGATGGAGGACATCAGCATAGAGGGGTCCTCCACAGTCACATCGCCTCCTCTGCAATCTTTGGCTCATCCTGTCCTCAAGAGGCAAGGCCAGGGTCACCTCCAGAGACTGTAGGAACAAGGCTGGAGGTCCTGATGTTTGCTAGTTGACCAAACATCACTTCCGGTTGGTTTCTCTTTGAACTGAAAATAAATTATAAAGTCACAAAAACTGGAGTAAACGGGGACAAATATTAGATCATAAGTTGAAGTGTAGGCCCAATCTTATGTTCTTTTGTAAACCCGTTTGGCCAACTAATAGAAACTTGATCCCAAGCAACCCAGGTGCTCACTAGACCACTCCCCGAGCCTCTCAATTCTAGGAAGCCCATAGAGTTTTCTGGGCTTGGTGGCGCATTCCCGGAATTCCATCAGCACTCAGAAAGCAGAAGTGGAATCACCTTGAGGTTGAGGCAAGCCTGGGCTACATAGTGAGTCCCAGATCAATCTGGGCTATATAACTAGATTTTTTTTAATTTAAAACACCATCAGCAACTATCAAGCTGTATTTCCTGCTATCCCCCCACCATTTTCCCCTAACAGCCAAGGTTTTTAGGCAGTCTTCCTTTCAGATCCACAGCAGACTCCACCCAGGATCTAAACCCTCACTCTTCCGTCCCTCAGGGGTCACTTCACTACCACCCGTGGACTTGACTTGAGACTTTATATCTCTAGATTACCTATTATGCCTACTACAATGTAGGTATTGACTATATTGTTTGGGGCATAATGGTGAGAAAGGTATCTATACATTTTCAGGACAGATACCTCTTTAAAATAATCTGATCTGAGATTGCTTGCGTTCACAGATGAATACAAGAAACCAATTGTATTTTGATTTATATTGGAGAGAGGAGGAGAAGGAGAGCCGGAGAGAATGAGGGTTATAATGAGCCCATGACGGTCAGAGGGCAATCTCTGGAAGCCCGTTCTCTCCTCTGTATTCTCTGAGAAAGACCTAGTTGTGCTGTATATTCTAGGCTAGCTGTACCAAGAGTCCAGGGAATTCTTTTGTCTCTATGCCTTCCACCTTGCAGTAGGGGTGCTGGGCTTATGGGCCCATGACACTACATCTGACTATTTTTACATCGGTTCTGATCATCAGGTTTGTGTGACAAGGGTTTCTACTCCTGAGCCATCTTGCTGGCCCTAACTTTCACAATCCCAATTTTCCAGGTAGTAATGCTGCCTGGAGTCTTTTCCCACACTGCTACAAAGCTAAGAACATGCTTGCTTATCATGTTTTTGTTTTATAAACAATATATATTCATCATGGGAAAGTGGTAACACAGAGATAAAAATATCCTTAGTAACCCAAGCTCTTGCTTCTAAGAGGTAATCACAATAAACACCCTGATTAATACCATCCCAGATGATTTTTTTCCTGTGTACATAGATATACATAATCCTACAGGTTGTTTTAATCTGGGGATGAATGGAGACTGGCTAGCCTAGAACCGTCCATCAGGCTCCTGAGAACTAGGATTACAAATTGTCTGTCACATGGTCAACCATACGGTGTGAGTAAGTGTCTGCATGTATATCTCAGTGTGCTTACATGTGTTGCACATACATGTATCAATAAGAGGACAACCTTGACTATCATTACTTAGGTTCCTCTATCTTTTGGGTTGAGATAGAGTCTCTCACTGGCCTGGAACTTTGCCAAGTAGACTTGACTAACTGGCCATAGAGCTTCTAGAGAACCACCTCCCATTGCAATATCTCAACTGGGGTGACAAGCTTCCACCTCTCTGCCTGGCTTTTCATGTGAGTCTGGGGAGCAAGTCTGGGTCCTTACACTTACAAGGAAAGTGCTTTTCCCATTTTCCCAGACCTCACAGATTATTTTAAACAGTAGCACTTAATCACCTTCCCTAATGACCTCCCGCACTCCTCTGTGGGTCTGGACTGCGTATAGCATGCCCGGCTCCCCCATTCCAGCCCACATTTAAGTTTTCTCTCCATGAGCATCTGCATTGTTGCAGAAAGTCTTGACAGAAAGGACGGGACTGCCATGGGTGTGTTACTTTTCTAGATCCAGTTGTGGAACTTAATCATCAGGTGCCCGAGGAAATGACAGATGTTTCCTTAAAAGGTCATTTAGGGATGGAGGACTGCCACAGCATTCTGAAGTCCCTGGGTTGCATCGTAGCACCTCCGGAAAACTAAATGTTTTCTAAGCTTGATGTGATGACGTATGACCATAATCCTAGACTTCAGAATCTGACGCACAGAAAGATGACCTATGCTAGATCAGTGTGAGGACGGGGATGGAATTCAAGGGCTAGGGATATGGCTCAGTGGTATATTGTGTCTAGCCTGACACAAGACCCTGGGTTCAAGCTCCAGCCCTGGTGGGGGCAGGGCAACCAGTTAAGTCTTTCTGGCAGCTGTGGCCATCTGAGGTCTTAGAGACTGGAAAACTCGGTCTGGGTTGGCTGGGCACATTTCAAGCTGTTCCTGGAATTGAGGCCTATGTAATATAGATCTAAACTAGGTGGTAGAGAAACCTACAAAACAGGTCAGGTTAAAATCCACCAGGCATGACCACTCGGGGGCGGGGTCAGCATGTCAGGCAGCAAGGCATCTTATCTAATCTAGTGAAGTTGGAGAAGGCTGCCTGCTGAATGCGTCTGCTTCAGAGAGGGTACCGGCAGCTTTCAGATAGCACACATGGCGCTGTTTCCCATCTCATTCATAATTACTTATGTTGAGGTGGATTAGAACACATATATAATTAGTGACATCCAACCTGTGATTTAGTGGATATTGTTGTTCAGGACGAAGCTGAAATGGGTATTTAAGCAAAACCAGGAGTGAGTCAACTGAAAGAAAGATATTAAGCAAATGACAGCATAATTGGTTTTCAAAGGCAGCCCATCTCGTATCATGATGACTGGGCCCAAAGACATCCTGGTACAGGAAGCTGTCAGTCTCCAGAAACAGAAAGACAGGAAGCTGTCGCTGTTAGTGACACTCTGGACCACGTCGGTCTACAGAGATAACCTTACAGGATTCTTCAACCGTCTGTGCACTAATCTACAGAAGTCAGAAGATTCTAGAAGTGAGCAGTCAGCACAAATGTGCTAGTTTTGTGAAAGCAAAACTCCTGCCTCACAACTTGGGGCAAAGGCCTCTGAGCTGTGAGCTGAGCTTCCCCATCCCACACTCTGGTCTTTATTTGGTTGGGCTCAGGGGTTTGTTTTGTTTTGTTAGATAAAGTCTTGCTATGTAGCCCAGGCTGGCTTTGGAGTCAATCTTCTGCCTCAGCCTCCAGAGTGATAGAATTGTAGATGTCTGTTGGCCCCATATCCATGTTTGAAGTTAGGATTTTTGTTTGGTTTGTTTGAACTCACTAAGTAGCCAAAGGCTATTCCTCTCTGCACCTCCCCAAGTGCTGGATTCACAAGTCTTCACCTCCATGTCTGTCCTTGAGGTGAAAGCTCCAAGTGGATCTGCAGATTTAAGATTTTCTTTAGAATTGGACTGTCACATTGGCCTGTGAAGGGGTCCAAGTCACACCCAACTGTTGCTGGTGACATTGGTCTCTAACTATTCCAATGCTCCTGGGCCTTTTGTTCTAAGATTTTGGCTAGACCTGGTCAAGGTGATGCAAAAAAAACAGATGGTACATGGTCACCAGGAAAGAAGGCCACCATGGATGTGGCCCCCAAGATGTCCTTCCATCTACAGAAAGGGCAGCTTGTCACTCCTGGCCACTTCTCTTGTCGTAACTTTCACTGGCAAGCAAAGTGAGCTCCCATCATAATTAATGCTACTCTCTAATGACACTGCAGTTAGGAAGGCGGCTGTCTGGCACTTTTAGCGATGACCAGGGAAGGACACGGTGAAATGACACCATGGGAGGAAGTTGCTTTAAAGCAGAGGGAAGGAAGAAGAGGGCAGAGAAAGAGGAAAATGGAGAAAGAGGAAGGTGGAGAATGAAAGCGGGAGAAAGAGCGGGATCTGGGGTCCGGAAATAGGTGTGCAGTTGCCTATGAGTTGGGAATGCTTTCCCAAGAAAAGCTTGGGAGATTTTAAATTTTAAGAGTCAAAAATTTAGTTTCAACCTGTTCATTGGATGGAAATATTTATATAAGAGACTGTATCAAACTTTGAAATCAGAAAAGCCCTGAGTGCCCCTGCAGTGACTGGGACCTTGGCACAGAGGGCCACTCCACGCACTCTTGGACCTGGGCTGTGTCCCTCTGGCTCTTCATTCACGGTCACCTATCACCACTACAGAGCTGCAGTCCATCGTCTCACTGGCATGACGCCAGCGCCCCGCCTTTGCCCATCTTTAAAAGAGGTCTCTCTGGTTCGGTCTGTTTTTATTGTGTTTATTGAGCTATGCTTTTCTCTGCACCCCTCCCTTCCTTCCCCCTCACCTTCCGCCCTCTCCCATGGTCCACATGCTCCCAATCTACTCAGGAGATCTTGTCTTTTTCTACTTCCCATGTAGATTAGATCCATGTATGTCTCACTTAGGGTCTTCTTTGTTGTCTAGGTTCTCTGGGACTGTGATTTGTAGGCTGGTTTTCTTTGCTTTATGTTTAAAAAACACTTATGAGTGAGGACATGTGATATTTGTCTTTCTGGGTCTGGGTTATCTCACTCAATATGATCCATCCATTTGCCTGCAAATTGCAAGATGTATTTTTTTTTTTGCTGTGTAGTACTCCATTGTGTAAATGTACCACATTTTCCTCATCCATTCTCGGTTTGAGGGGCGTTTAGGTTGTTACCATGTTCTAACTATGACAAACAATGCTGCTATGAACATAGTTGAGCACATGACCTTGTGGCAAGATTGAGCATCCTTTGGATCTATACCCAAAAGTGGTATTGCTGGGTCTTAAGGTAGGTTGTTTCCTAATTTTCTAAGAAATCACCATACTGATTTCCAAAGCAGCTATACCAGTTTGCACTCCTACCAGCAATGGAGGAGTGTTTCATTTACCCCACAACCTCTTCAGCATAAGTTGTCATCAGCGTTTTTGATCTTGGCCATTCTTACAGGTGTAAGATAGAATCTCAGAGTTGTTTTGATTTGCATTTCTCTGATGACTAAGGATGTTGAACATTTCCTTAAGTGTCTTTCAGCCATTTTAGATTCCTCTGTTGAGAGTTCTCTGTTTAGATCTGTACCCATTTTTATTAAATTATTTGTTTTTTTGATGGCCAGTTTTTGTATATTTTAGAGATCAGACCTCTGTCTGATGTGTGGTTGGTGAAGATCTTTTCCCATTCTGTAGGCTGCCATTTTGTCTTGTTGACCATGTCCTTTGCTTTACAGAAGGTTTTCGGTTTCAGGGGACCCCATTTATTAATTGTTTCTCTCAGTGTCTGTGCTACTGTGGTTATATTTAGGAAGTGATTTCCTGTGCCAATGCATTTATGTGTACGTCCCACTTTCTCTTCTATAAAGTTCAGTGTGGTTGGTTTTATGATGAGTTCTTTGATACATTTGGACCTGAGTTTTGTGCACGGCAATAGATATGGATCTTTTTGCATTCTTGTACATGTTGATATCCAGTTATGCCAGCACCATTTGTTGAATATGCTTTCTTTTTGCCATTTTATATATTTTTTTGCTTCTTTGACAAAAATCAGGTGTTTGTAGATATGTGGACTGGTATCCAGGTCTTTGGGTTTTGCTTTTGATTTTGTTTTTGTTTTTAGGCAAAATCTAAGTAGATCAGGCTTGTCTTTACATTGTCATCTAGATGAGGATGATCCTGAACTCCTGATCCTCCTCTGGCTTCCACCCAAGTGGTGGGATCACAGGCACAAGCCATTACACCTGGCTCCTGTGTCCACTTTAAACATTGCCCTTGTCTTTTTGTGTTTGGAAAGCAGCATGGCCTTTCACTTGCCTGGGTCCTTGAGAGGATAAAAGCCAGTAGGAGCCAGTGCGCATAGAAGGCTGTGAGCCTCATACAGTTCTAAACACCCATGGCTGAAGGCTTAACATTGTCTTTACACCTAAGATAAGGGTATGGGGGCTCAAAGATAACACGTAGCTTCCCAGGGCTGCATAACTTCCCTGGATTAGCACCCAAAGGTTGACGGAACTCTGGATAAGTTTTTCCTGCCAGTTCTGTCTTTGTTATATTATTCTCCCTCTTGGAACCAAGGAATGGGAATCGTTTTCATTTGGAAAATATTATCCTGCTCATACAAGAAGTGCTGACTGTGGTTCATGGCAGAAGTCAGCATTTGGCAACATCCAGGTCCTACACGGTACCTAAGAGCAGGCAGGAGAAGGTCATCCTTTCGGTGGGTGCCCGAGCCGAGGACTCACGACTGGGCCAGTAGGGCTTGTGCTGCCCTTGAGCTACCATCTCTGGCCATCAAGCAGCTCAGCACCCCCTGTTTGGGATGGTTAGGGAGAAAAGCAAGTGTACACATCCATGTTTGAGGTTTAGAGACCATGCTCACCTCATTCCCAGGAACATCTGTATGTGTGGTGTTGACCAGACCTTGCATAGAGAGGTGCAGGCCTTCATGGGAGCTGGAAGGAGGCCAGAAAGGATGTGAAACAATTAGCTCCTGTGGCTCCTGCTTTCTGTGTGGGTCCTGAGTGTGTGCATTGTGGAGGCTGGAGGTTGATATCAGGAATCAGCCTCAGTCACTCTTCCACCTTATTCAATGAGGTAGAGTCTCTCAGTCAAGCCCAGAGCTCACCCATAAGGCTACTTTCCACAGAGAGCTTGCTCTAGGAATCTCCTGTTTCTGCCTTCCGGGGCTAGAATTACAGATGGGCTGCCACGCCCACTTGGCATCTCCATCAGTTCTGGAACTCCAAACCCCAGTCCTCAAGTTTACACAGCTACCACTTAGGCACCGAGTCGTCTCCCCAGCCCATGGAAGACAGTTTAGTTCGACTGGGAAGAAGGGAAAGTGTGAAGCCCTGAGTCATCTGCAGCGGGGCTTTGAGAGCCTGCAGGGGGAGAGTGAGCAGGGTGCGGTTCGTGGACCCTCAACACATTGCAACTCGCCTTTTACCGGAAACTGCTGCTTTGCCAGCTGCCCTACTCTGCGCAGGCTGCTGAAATAAAGGACACCATATTGGTGGCATATGAACAACAAGTCTAAAATAAACGTGCTGGCACATCCTGTCTGGTAAGGGTCTGCTCCATGTTTTCAAAGAGCCTTCTTTCCCACCTACCATCCCCCCATGAATGCCTCCCTCAACACTCCAGGGTGAACAGCAGCTATCACTGTAAATAATTCTGTCCCTAGTGTGACATGATAAAGACAATATCAGTTACCACCCCCTCTGCCCCTTCAGGAATCATCTCGGGTGGCAAGCTAGTTAATTTTAAGTGTTACCTAGTATCAGCAGGGAAGAGAATCTTAATGAACAACTATCTAGGTCAGGTTGGTCTGTGGGCATGTCTTTGGGGGTTGTCGTGACTGTGAAGGTAAGAAGACCCAGTCCATTGTGGGCAGCCATCCCTTAGGCAAGGTGTCCTGAGCAGTATCAGAGAGGAGAAAGCTAGCTGAGGGCAATCAAGCAAGTACCCATGCCTTTATCCTCTCTCTGCTTTTGACTGGGAATGTCAAAAGCCTCAACTTCCCTGAAGTAATGGGCGGTACCTTGGAGCTGTAAACCAGATAAGCCCCTTTCTCCCCTAAGCTGCTTTTCATCGGGGTATTTTACCACAGCAGCAGAAATGACAACAGGACAGGTGGATCCAGTCAGAGGGCATCCCGTGTCCCAGCCAGTCAACACACTCTGAGGGCCTGCACACATCCGTGCACAGATCCACCTGTGCACACAAGAAGTGCAAATACCTTGGTATGTGTCGCCAGAAATGTTAGGAGACTCCAGACTGTGTCAGTGTGTAAACCCCATGGGTATATAAAGACGTTCTTTTCCCTAGGGCTCACACAATTGTTGGTGTTATGAAACATTCTCATGACTGATGCATGGTTTCTCTGACCTAACTCTGATGAGTGTACGTTTTAAACTTTAATTACTCTTTTTCATACTCTTTGTCTCCTGTGGGCATGCACGTGACACAAAGACAGAGATCTGTTACTTGGTTTGAGCCCTAAGGAGTGCCAGGGCCTAGAATAGTACTTAAGAAATAATTGACAAACAAAGAAGTACAAGGATTGGGCTGATATGCCCGAACTTCAAGGAAAGCAAAAGGAGTGGCTTGTTTTTTAAGTCTTTTTTCCAAGCGGTTCCCTTCCTGGAAGGTGAATCATATTACCACTTTCTTAAGAATCCCTTAGAGGTCACTTTAACATGCCCCCTGCTTCCTCTCCCTTCTCCCTGTCTCTGTCTCTGTCTGTCTGTCTGTCTGTCTTCCTATCTCGTCTCTCTCCATCTGTCTCTGTCTCTCTGCACCCCCACTTTTCTCTCTCATGCTAATAATCAAGTCCAAGGCCTCATCCATGCTAGGCAAGTACTTTGCAGCCGACCTCAAACTGGCAATCCTCCTGCCTCAGCTTGGGAACACTGGGATGACAGGAGTGACTCTGCTGGCTGACCCGTGAGCTCTCTGTGTCACTCTGTCCCTTCTTCCTCTCACTTCAGTGCACACTATACATCAGCTCAACTGTGTCCAGCGAGTCTCCCCTTCCAGAAGGCAGTTCAGGAAGTCACCTTTGCTACCATTTCCGTCTGTCAGTGCCGAGCTTGGCACTCTGGGAGAACACCTAGACACTGGCACGCCACAGCCTTGGGTGAAGGAGGCACGGATGTGCACGCGGAGGCAGCTGCCCCATTGCTACATTTGTGACTTTCCCAACGCCCACGGAAACAGGTGCAGAATGTCAGGTGTCCTTTGAGTGTATCAGTGAGCGATGGCTATAGTTTCTATTTCCAGATCTGCTCTGACTCACTGGGACTACGCACACACCCCTCTGCCTTCTCATTACCTTCTCTGAGAAATGGGAATAATTATGTCTGTGCCAGCATTCTTAAAAGGATGGCATGCAAACACACACGGAGAGACACATGAGAAAGATGCCTTGGAGGGACCTTGTGTCCTTGGATCAGCAGGTGCTTCAGCCAATGGCAAACAATTAACCGAGGGCTTCTGGGAAGATGAGCTTCTCCTAGGGTCCTGGGAATTAAACCCAGAGCCCCACACATACTAGGCAAGTATTCCACCACCAACCCACATGCCCGGGCCCTGTCTTTTTACGTTTTCTTATTTTGAGACACGTTCTCACTAAGTTGCCTGACCTGCCCCAAACATTGCTAGGTAGACCTGGAACTCACAGAGACTCACCTGCCTCTGCCTCCCAAGTGCAGCGATTAAAAGCGTATGTAGCCATGCCTAGCCAAAAGGATCTGGAGGGGCTCACAGGATGACCTCTTTTTGAGTGGTTTGTAAAGATACTTTTGGGAGGGGGTCTTGGTGCTTCAGGATCGTTATTTCGCACACATACTATCCACTTAGTGCTCGCCGCGCCTCTCAGGCTGAGGCTGCATTGATCTCAGTGACAAAAGCCAGAGGACACACTGTTACCTTTTCCGCAAATAATGTCACAAATGCTTCAGAGATTCAGCAGATGTCATGGTGACCTATGGGTGACAAATGACTCAGAAGCCATTGAACTGTTTGGGGGAACACAGGGAACCCTCCTTTTAATGCGAGCCCATACATATGACACAGTGTTGTGGTGGACTCTGAAATGTCCCAGAAGCCCATGCTCTGAACACTTGCCTCCCTGCTGGTGACACTACCTGGCAGGGGGTGGAACCGTGATGAGGTGGGACTTAGTAGCACAGGCAGCTCTCTGAGGTGTGTTCCAGTCAGCTACCCTGGTCCCAGCCTCTGTGTGTGTGTGTGTGTGTGTGTGTGTGTGTGTGTGTGTGTGTAGTGTGTGTGTCTTGGTCCACCATGATGTGAGGAGCCTGTGCTACACACTCTAGCTGCCCTGTCTTTGCCACCATGTTGGACTGGAACCCTCTGAAACAGTGAGCTCTAATAAATCTTTTTCTCCGAAGGTTTAGCTGTTGAGTAACTAAAACACATAGTAAGGCAATAGCAAACATTTTCATGTAAAGTGTCAAATAGTTAAATTTTCAGTTTTCTGAACTACATACACCTCTTTCACATATTCTTCTCCTTGTAAGACCATATGATTAAGAGCATGCTGGGCACTGTGGCACATGCCTTTAAATCTCAACACTGGGGGCGGGGCAGAGGCAGGTGCATCTCTGTGTGTTCCAGGCCAGCCAGGGCTACACAGTGAGCTCTTGCCTCAAAACAAGCAAGCAAGCAAGCAAGCAAGCAAGCAAATGAATGAATAGATAGATAGATAGATAGGTAGATAGATAGATAGATAGATAGATAGATAGATAGATAGATAGAATTCAGTGAGCAAAATGCTGGCCAAGAAAGCATGAGAACTTGAGTTTGGATTCCCAGTACCCATGAAAAAGCTGACCAGGGTGGTCCATAGCTATAAGCCCAACTCTTAGGGGTGCAGAGACACGTCAGGAGGCTCTGTGGGACCTGTTGGCCAGGCAGTCTAGCCCCAAACAGCGAGCTCTGGGTTTAGAAAGACCCTGTCTCCAAAAGTATGACGGAGAACAGTAGTGGAAGATACAGGATGTCGACTTCCGGCCTCCACTGGCACACCCACGGGTGTTTGGACCCACACATACACCACACACACATACAGGAGTGTAGAATTCACTCTTAGCTTAAAGACGTCACAAATACAGGCCACGGAAGTAGGTTCCGAGCTGAAATTTACAGACTCTTGCTATAAGTGGGGAGTTTGTGGGGTGCACTAGTTTCCAGGGGCCCACTTATCGATGGCATTTATTTACTACTGACTTTCCTGGTTTACCCACCCTCCCGGTTTTGGTGTCCCCTAAAGTCCCTGGAATTTTAATACACAATGTGTCTTGTTTGCTTCAGTTCTAATTTTGTTTTACATTGCAAAGGTGCCTAAAGTGCCCCGTTGCTGCCTGTGAGAACCTTTCCCAGGCGTCTTCCTGATGAACCCCAATCCTTTGATATTTCCCTTTCTCTCTAGTGTGACGGTAGCTCAAGCCCAGCCTTGTATTTCTTACAACAAAGCCAGTATCAGTAGTTTGTTCAGGAAGCCCCGGTTGCTTCTGTCAACTGTGATACAGAAACATGAAGATGCAGAGGATGGGGCGCACACAATCCTAGGACTGAAAAATCCAAGCGGCATCCCCACAGTGCCTGACCCCTCCCTTTAAACCCTGGGCACACCTGTAACCACAGCGCTTAGGTGACTGAGGTGGGAAGGTCCCTTGAGTCCTGGGGTTCCAGACCCACCTGGGGAGCATAGTGAGACTTTACCTCTTAAGAACAAAGGCTCGCCTTCAGCTTAGCTTGCCTAGCACAGCCAGCCCCACCTCTGGCCCTGACACTGGCTGGTGCTTGAGAACAAAGCCTCAGTCATGGGCTGTGGCTCCCCAGCACAGACAAGTTGGAAACTTTCTCAACAACCAGAGCCGAGTCTGGGCTCAGGTTAACCTGCAATTAAGTATCAAACTCCAGCTGTTCATACCTTGCTCCTCTGATCTTTCTTCCGAGGGTTTGCTACAAAAATAAATACAGGGAATCAAGACGAGAGAATCTCTGCACTTTGCGGTGATCACAAAGTCAGATGTCAACAAAAGAAAATAGCTAGTAGGGGAGCTGGTGCAGTGGGCAGGGTATAAAACATCCGCAAATGGCTGAGTTAAGGAAGGTGGGAGACACTTCCCACAGCTATTGCCATGGTGGGACAATTGATGATTTTTTTTTCAAAGTTGAAAAAAAATCTAGATTTTTATTTAATGCAGAATCTCATACATGTGAAATGACAAGAAATACATGTTATCCAAAGTTTACTGATCTATAGTTTACATACAATAGAAATACAGTCTTTAGGGGCTGGAGAGATGGCTCAGGGATTAAGAGCACTGTTGCTCTTCCAGAGTACCTGGGTCTGTTCCCAGTACCCACATGGTGGCTCACAACTGTCAGTAGTTCCAGTTCCAGGGAACCCAATACCTATACTCACACAGACATTCACACACACACACACACACACACACACACACACAAATTAAACAATTTAAATTTAAAAAAATTCTTATAAATATATAGAATAATGCATCCAAATTAACCACCATTCCAGGGCCATCTAGAATAAGTCCATCATCTCTAGAATGTTCTGTGAAACGTTTTAGCCAGCCCTTTCATTGAGACACAGTAGTCTCTAATCTGCTTTCTGTCTCAGTGAGCTAGTTCAGCATGGCTGGGACTTCCTTAGAGGGACTCTTACAGGGTGTTCTCTTTTGTGCCTGGCTTGTTTTCCTCAGCATAACCATCCATGTTGATCTGTGTATTAATCATTGATTCCTGTTTATTGCTGGATAGCCTTCCATGGATAGGAATTTGAACAGTTTCCCCTTTGAGACTACTGTGACTAAGGCTGCCATGAAGAGGCATGGGTACCTTTGCTAATGCACACACTTTAGATTCTCTCAGATAAATAAAAGTGGACTTAATGAATCATGTGAAATGTCATTCAACTTAATTTTTAAGAGAGAATTGTTTAATTTAATTTTATTGCACTTTTAATTTTTATTTTGGGAGCACCATGGTGTATATGTGGGGGGTCACAGGACAACTTGAAAGAGTCAGATCTCTCCTTTCACCATGTGGGTTCTGGGGAGCAAACTCAGGTTTTCTGGTTTCACAACAGGCACCTTTACCCACTGAGCCACCTTGCCAGCTCATTCACATTTATAGGTCTCTGTGATGGCTAATTTTATGTTAACTTGACACAAGCTAGAGACCTCTGAGATGAAGGAAAAGAGAATGCCTCTGTAAGATCTGCTATAGGCAAGCCTATAGGACATTTTTTTAGTTAGTGACTGATGTGGAAAGACCGAGCCCATTGTGGGTGGTGCCATCCCTGGGCTAGGGGTCCTGTAAGAAATCAGGCTGAGCAAGCCATGAGAGTAAGCTGGTAAGCAGCACCCCTCCATGGCCTCTGCATCGGCTCCTGCCTCCAGGTTCCTGGTTGAATTCCTGTCCTGACTTCCTTCAGTGATGAGCAAAGAGTGATGTGGAAGTCTAAGCCAAATAAACCCTTTCCTGCCCAACTTACTTTGGTCACGGTGTTTCATCAGAGCAATAGAAACCCTGACTAAGACAGTCTCCCAACTGTTTTCCAAAGTCATCCCACCACAGCTCCCAGCATGCATGTTGCTTCACATCCTTACCGGCCCAGAGCGATTGGCCCTCCCATGGGTGGGACGTGGTACCCTACGGCAGTTTGATTTGGTTTTCCCAGTGAATAAAGACCCTGAGATATTGTTATTGTGTTTATAATCTTCTTTTATGATGTGTTTTTAAAGTCTTTTGATGTTTATGCTATCTTATTAGTGTGTGTGTGTATGTGTGTGTGTGTGTGTGTGTGTGTGTGTGTGTTTCTAGTGTACAGATGTGTGCAGTATGTCCCTTTGTGGTCACCCATGAGGAGGCCAAAGGAATATGTCAGTTGTCCCTCTCTATGACCCCTTGCTTTACCTTATTCCCCTAAGCGAGGATCTCTCACTGGCTCTGGAGCTGAGGTTGGCAACCAGCAAGTCCATAGGACCTCCTGGTTACAAGCATATGTGTGGTCACATCCAGTTTTTCACGTGGGTTCAGAGAATTCCAACAGAGGTCCTCAAGCATAGCAAGTGCTCTTTCACACTGAACCATGGCCAGCCTCCTTTGCCCATTTTGAAGAGCAACATTTATGTGTGAGGACACAGGTTCAACCCCCAGGACCACCAGGCAAAGCAAGGTGAGCTGGCTCTGAGGATGGTTTTTACTCTCTTCAAATAATAAAGTGGAGCTGGCAATGTTAGTTGTGGTAACTTAAAAGTACCGACCTCAGGCAGGTGGATTTCGTGTTTTGGTGTTTCTAGGTGTTAACTGGTACAGTCACAGGCATTCTGGCAGTGTGTGTATGGGATTTTCATCCATGAGCAGAACAGCAACGATCAGGGCGACTAATGTGTCTGTCACCTCAAATGTTTATCATTTCTGTTTGCTGTAGCAGTCACAATCCTCTCTGCCCCTTTCTGAATATTCGATTAATTGTTAACAACTAGTAGCCACTATACTAGAAATGGAAAGTCATTCCTCCTGCCCCTGTTAGCTGTCCCTCCTCCTCACTCCCTCCCTCATCGCTGCCCTTCCCAGTCCTGGCTATGTGTCCGGGTGCTTTGTCTGCTTGTCTGCATAAACATGTGTGCCTTGTGCATGCAGTGCCCATGGAGGCCAGAAGAGGGCATCAAATCCCTTGAAACTGGAATTGCAGGTGCTTGTGAGCCACCATGTGAGTGCTGGGAACCAAACCTAGGCCCCATGTAAAGCAGCAAGTGCCCTTAACCCCTGAGCCAGCTCTCTAGCCGGTTTACTTTCTTTTTTTATGGATGAATAATGTTCCATTGCTTTTTATTTTTCTGTTTTGGTTTGAGTTTTGTTTACTTGTTTATATTTTGCTCGGTCTTGTTTTGAGGTACTTTTACTGTGTTAGCCTTGAATTTGCAACCCTTCTGCCTTGGCCCCTCTCACCACTATGGCTGGCTATCACGTTTTCTTTCTCCATTCACCTGTGGATTACCTGAACTGACTCTGTGTTCTTGCTTACCTTCTGATTTGTAAGAGCCCCTATATTTCTGGCATTCAAGTTATCTGTCACACTTGTATGTCACAGGTGTCTTCTCGACTTGCTTGTTCCTTCATTTTCTTAAGGGTGCTATTTTTCTGAGGATGGCAAATACTAGGCAAGCAATATAGTAGTAAGAGACATCTCCAACCATTGGTTGACTGGTTTGTTCATTGATGGAGATGGGGGTCTTACTAAATATCCCCGGCTAGCCTTGAGCTAAGTACGTAGCCAAGACTGGCCGCAAGCTTCAGAGCCTCCTCCTTCAGCCTCCGGAGAAGCTGGGGTTACAGATGTGAGCCCAACACACAAAAGCAAACATCCGGGAGGGCGCTCAGTTGGTAAAGTGCTTACTGCACAAGAATCAGAGCTCAGTCCCAAGAACCCACATGAAAAACTAGGTATGGTGACTCACAATTGTAATCCCAGCACCAGGGAGGCAGAGACTGCCCTGCCTTGGGACAGAGAGACCAGACGTCTTAGCCTGCTCCGAGAGCCCTAGGTCAGGGAGAGCGCCTGTCTCAAAAACCAGGGTGGGTGGTGCTGGAGGAACAACACCCAAGGTTGCCCCCACCACACACACATACATACACACATAAAATAATAAATATTGTGATTTAAAAAATAAAGGCAAGTCCAGTGAGCAGTGTGTTGTCTGCATGCCTGTTTATAAATAATAATAATAATAACAATAATAATAGTAAAGAGATGAGGATTCAGCTCAGTGACAAAACACTTGCCTAGCATGCCCTAGGTTTGATTCCCCAGCTCCATAAAAAAATATATTAAATTAAACATAAATTATAAGACAGGTACGGTAGCATACACCTGAAATCCCAGCACTCCAAGAATTGAATACTTAGGAGTTCAAGGCCCTTCTCAGGTAACTAGGGAGCTCGAGGTCAGCATGAACGACAAACAAATCAGCTCAGTGAAAACACAAATGTTGTGTATTCTAACCGGATGCTGTATCTGACTGTATTCTGAACCCGAGGCCCCACTGCTGAACCGGGAGATTATTGAGGATCAGAGGCCGGTACAGAGCTTTGGCTTTCTCCTTGACTGAACCAGGATTAAATGAGAATGGAAAAGATTAGGACCCAAAAGGTGCCCTTTGTTTCTTTCTTCCTACCATGGACAATTCAGTGGAACCTAACGCCCTGGTTCCTAGGAGGCCTTGGAGTGCTGGAGCGCTCCAGACAGGCCAGCCTCATTCTCTGTGCTTACCAGCCATGAGAATAATGGGTTAGGGGAACGTGACATCCGAAGCAGCTGCAAATGGCCGGAAACAGTCAGTGTGTTGACACAATTACGAGCTACTGTACCATTTAAGACAGCAAAGGACAGACCCGCTGAGGGAACTGAAGCTGGAGAAGTCTGTAAATGCTCACCTTAGAGCCACAACGGCTTGGGAGGCCGTGGAATTTGATTCGCACAGAGAATAAAGACCGTAGAGATGGCAAGGTCCCTGGTACTCTGGTTGCGGGAGGAAAGATGGGGGTGCTACTGTATCCAGATTAGGTGTGGACCCACGTGGACAGTGCAGAAATGGGTGCCTGGCATGTTCTACTTGGCTGTTCAGTGGAGAACCAGGTGTAACACTGCAGGAAAGCTGCAGCCTTTCCCCCTCCCATAGCAAGCTTGAGAGTTTAAGGAAGGAGCCATCTCAGTGAGTAACTGTAACACAGGGTAAAGAGATGAGCTCCTCTTAACCTTCTAACAGTTGCAAACGACAGACCCGATTTGGATCAGCATGCATAAGAAACAAACATCTTGGGCCCCACAGCCCTCAAAGGAATGGCTTCAGGCACGGCTAGGTCCAGCTGCTAATCTGGCATCTTAGTGGCTTGAGGCTCTGCCATGCCCATATTAATTTTGTTCTATTGTGTGGTGACAGAAACTACTATGTCAGAAATCTCAGCTAAAGGGGAGGTCTCTTCCTCTGTTGTTCCAGCCTGAAGTGGCCAGATTGAGTTTCTGGGGTCTACATGACAATGGCTAAGGAAGACATACATTCCCTAGGGGTTAATGGTAGGGGCCAGCTCGGCCACTCATGGAGAGGCCAGGGTTCCCCTGAACTGCTGGGGAAGGAGGAGGGGATATGAATGGGATCAGCAAGCACCAAATGTCCCACCACAGTATCCCCAGCAGGAAGTGACTCTCAAGAGAGAATGAGTGTCCTGCCAGCTCAGAGTCAGGATAGCTTCCAAGAGGAATAGCCTCTGCTGCCCTTAGAGGTGGACTAAGCTGGGACAGCAGGAACCCAGGGCTAGGGTGACTACTGGGGGGAGGGTAGACTTCCTGAGGCTCACTCATGCAATGTGGTGGCATCTATTAGTAATCTCTGCATGAGCTCTGCCTCCTGTGTCCCTGGGAGACAGAGCTAGAAAAGTCTAAGACTCTTCCCTGACCCACGGCTATCACCCAATGGTCTAAGACCACCACCCCATTCCAACCTGACCTATGGAGCTGCTGGAGAATTCTTTCCAAGTTCAAGACTTAATACCCACCTCCCTATGATTAGCAAAATGAACCGTCTTTCTTGCCCCCCTCGGAATCTCCAACTTACGGGCTAGTTACATACATATAGAATCGGGATGACAGTCAAATCTTGCTGTTTTTGGTTTTTTAGACAGGGTTTCATATAGTCAAGCTGACTTTGAACTCACTATGTAGCTGGAAAGGACCTTGATCCTTCTGCATCCCACACACACTTTGTGTGGTGCTGGGTCTCAAACCCAGGGCTTTGTGGTACATGCTAGGCAAGGACTCTGCCGACTGAGCTACATTCCCAATCCTAATTCTTTTCTTTTTTTATTTTCATGTTTTGTAGTGTTGGGATGGGAACTCAAGATCCCATTCTCTCTCTCTCCATCTCTCCCTCCTTCTCTCCCTCCCTCTCTCTCTCTCTCCCTCTCTCCCTCCTTCTCTCCCTCCCTCTCTCTCCCTCTCTCTCTCTCTCTCTCTCTCTCTCTCTCTCCATCTCTCCCTCCTTTTCTCTCTCTCTCCATCTCTCCCTCCTTTTCTCTCTCTCTCCATCTCTCCCTCCTTTTCTTTCTCTCTCATTCTCTCCGTCTCTCCCCCTCCCTCCCTCCTTCCCCTCCTCCTTCCTTCTGTCTCTCCTTCCCCACAGTCATCTCGTCTTCTCTCACCCTCTGTCTTCTCCCTCTTTCTGTCTGTGGAGTCCAAAGCCTCCCTCAGGCAAAGTAAATGCTCCACCATGGCACTAGACCCCAGGCCCTTGCTTTTCATGAAGCAGGGTCTCACTCTGTAGCTCAAATTGGCGTGTAACTCATAGCAATCCTTCTCCCTCAGCTTCCTATATGATGAGATTTACAAAAAGGCATCACCATGCCTACTCAGAGACCTCATGTTTAACCATCACCCTTTCATGCCTGAAGAATCTCAGGGTACAGAGCCCCAGCCCTTGTGCTGGTCCCACTCGGAAGCTCAGCATTTCTGCTGGGTTATTTTAGCGGCACCAGGTTCCACTTGGTTGAGTCCAAAGGCCGTCAGTTCATGCCTCACTTAGGATGGGCGAGCTCTGGACTTTGCATGCTTTTTTTTTTTTTTCACCATCTCAGCAATCCCATAAACTAGCTGTGGCCGGACTTGGGGTGGAGCTCGGTGACAGAGCATTTGCCTAGCATGCATAGGGCTCCAACCTCAGCTCTGAAGAAAGGGGAGGTGAGGAGAGAGATGGCTCAGCAGTTAAGTCACTTGCTACTGAGCCTGATGGCCTGACTTCAGTCTCCAAGACTCACATGGTAGGAGAGAGCAGACTCCTGAAGGTTGTTCACAAGCATGCACTGGAACACTTGCGCACACAATAAATTCAATAAATAAAACAAAAATTTTAAGATAGGGTAATTTTTTAATGAAATGAAAGAAACAGATATGTCAACATGTTATACGTGGGAAACCTGAGCTGAGAAATTTAGCAACTGGTCCATCATGATGGGCATTCCCTGGGGGCAAAAAAAAAAAAAATATCTCAGTCACTAGGATGGGCATGGTGGTGCTTGCCTGTAATCCCACAGTGAGCAGGAGGCAGAGACAGGGGGATAGAGGTAAATTCAAGGCCAGCATGGGCTGGGGGAGGGGAGCAGAAGGCCGGGCGGGGCATAGACACCTTGTCTGATTTGCTCATCCCTGAGTCCAGAGACACTGGTTCATTTATGCTGTGGTCACTCAATAAGCGCTTTTCTGTTGGATGGATAGATGGGTGGAAGGGTAGATGGCAGGTGGCAAAAGGAGGGAGGGAGAGAGGATTGGGCCATGTAACCAGTCTCCTGACCTGTGACTTTCCCAACAGTGTCCTGTCTGATGGCATCCCATTTCCCAGCAGGTGCCACCATGCCAGTGAAGAAGTACTTGCTGAAGTGCCTGCACCGGCTGCAGAAGGGCCCGGGCTACACCTACAAGGAGCTTCTCGTGTGGTACTGTAACAACACCAACACACACGGCCCCAAACGCATCATCTGCGAGGGCCCCAAGAAGAAGGCCATGTGGTTCCTGCTCACGCTGCTCTTCGCCTGCCTGGTGTGCTGGCAATGGGGCCTCTTCATCCAGACCTACCTGAGCTGGGAGGTCAGCGTCTCCCTCTCCATGGGCTTTAAGACCATGAACTTCCCGGCGGTCACCGTCTGCAATTCCAGCCCTTTCCAGTAGGTGGTCCCCGGAGCAGAGCGGGCTCAACTCTTCCCTTCTTTTCTTTCCTCCTTTCTTTCCCATTTCTCCTTTCTCTCCATAGTCTGTTTTGTTGCTTCTCTTTTCTTTCCCTTTTTTCTTCCACTTTTTGCAACATATAAGATTTTAAAAACATCCTACGCTTCCTCCACTTAAAGAGAGTCACAGTGTATCTAGATCGAAGTAACTTTGGAGTGGGATAAAGGTCAACCTCTGGTGTGTGACTAAGGCACTGTCCATATCCTATTTAAAACAGTTTGGCCACCCCCAGTCCCTCCTCTCCAGCCTCTCCAGTTCCTCCCTTATCTCCCACCTCTTTTTCCTCCCAACTTCATGTCTTCATGTGCTCTCTCTCTCTCTCTCTCTCTCTCTCTCTCTCTCTCTCTCTCTCTCTCTGTGTGTGTGTGTGTGTGTGTGTGTGTGTTTTACTTAGTGCTGCCTGGGTGTGCATGGGTGTAGGACCATCTACTGGAGCACAGGCCGCCTCTTAGGGTCCAAACCTCTGAAGGAAACTGACCTCCCCTCCCTAGCAGCCATCAGGTTTTGATCCTTACTCAGCTAGCCGTAGGATCTCACCACCCCTCTCCTTCCAGGCTTGGATCTTGGCTTGATCTCCTGCAGCTCTTGCTGTGAGTTCACAGGCACAATTGTGCTGTCACATCCAGCAAATGTTGTTTCCTTACAGACATTGACTCCCCGCGCCCCTCCCCATGCTGATACCTGAGCCTCGGTGAGAGAAGGTTCAGGTTTTATCATTATGATCAAGGCTCACTAATTAGCATAGCCTGGCGGGCTTCCAAGCCCCAGGGATCCATGTCTGTCCAGAAGTCCTGGGATTTCAAATTTGTTCTGCCACACCTTTTCATATAGGTGCTGGGGACCAAATTTGGGTCCTTGTACTTGTAGATCAAACAGTTTACCAACTGAGTCAACTCCCCAGCCTTTGTGTGTCTGTAGTAACTACATACATGTCTATAAGCCAGGTATGGTGGCACACACCTATAATTTCAGCATTCAGAGGCTGAAGCAGGATGATGAATTCCAGGCCAGCCTGGGCTGTGCCGCCAGAACCAGTCTCAAAAACAAGGCCACATACACTGTGTAAATGGCGCTTCCTGTTTTCAGCAATGCCACATCTAGATCCTGCATTTGTGTTTATTGAGCACCTACTATGCACCACTGTCCGCATGCTGGAAACGTTAGCACCAAACAGAACCAAGCCCCTGCTCTCCATAGAGGACACCTGTCAGAAGAAACAACCATTAGGATTTTTTCCATACTGGAGTTGGAGAGATGGCTCAGCAGTTAAGAGCACCAGCTACTCTTCCAGAGAACCCAGGTTCAAATCTCAGCACCCACATGACAGCTCACAACAGCCTGCAAGCTCCAAGGGATACAATGCCCTCTTCTGGACTCTTTGGGTACCGGGCATGCACATGGTGCACAGACATATATACAGGCAAAACACCTATAAACATAAAACAATTTTTAAAAGAAAAGATATGTTGGAGGCTGGAGAGACAGTGCAGGGGCTAAAAATACTTGCTGTTTTTCCAGAGGACCAGGTTCAGTTCCCAGCACCCACATGCAGTTCACATCCATCTCCAGGTCCAGAGAACCTGAAACCTTCTGACTTCCATGGGCACTTGAAAGTGTGCAGTGGACATACATACACGCTGGAAAAATACTCATGAACATAAACTAAAGTAACATTTTTTAAATTTTAAGCCCTAAACTTTAAACGATTTTTCCAAAAATACTGAGTTATTACTTTGATGATCAAGAAACTCATCCCCACTTTCCCCAGTGCTTGGCCTGATCATGCCTAGGGGAACTGGTACAATTCTTTCATGTACAGCCCTCCCGGAGGCGGGCATTCCTGTAGAAACCCCAGTTCACAGGTGAGGGAATCCAGCTGCAGAGGGGTGAGCGCATCTGTTCAACCACTCAGGGTGAGAAACCTGGTCAACTCCAGAAGGGCCACTTTGTGACCATTCTGCCATGCTGTCTCTTATACAATGAAAAGGCTCCAGGGGGTGATGACAATAGACCCCCATCTAACCAGAACTGGGGGCACAGGTAGGCAGCCAGTCAGTAAAAAACTGTCTAAGGCTAGCCAGGAGGGATGGAGGCACTGTTCAGGTTGTGGTGTGTGCAAAGGCCCGAAGGTAAAACAGCCTGGAAAATTCCAGAATAGAATGACAGAGGATATTCTTGTCCAAAGGAAAGTTCTAGAAGGGAGTTCACACTTTGTAGTTACCTTCCCGGTCTTCCAAAGTTTCTTAGACTTTTGTATTTATGTGTGGAGATCGGGGTCAGCCTTGGGGTCATTTCTCAGGGAGCAGCACATGTTGCATTTGGAGACAACATTTCTCCATGGGACTGGACTCCCTGGCTGGCCAGCAAGCTTCAGGGAAGCTGCCTGTTTCCTTGTTCCCAGCACTGGGTCTAAAGTGCAGTCCACCATGCACATCTGTTTACATGGCTGCTGGGGACCTAACTCAGTCCTCCTGCTAAGCACTTTAACCACTGAGCCACTGCCCCAGGCCCTAGAAGGTCCATCTTTTTTAGAGGGTTTCCTCTGCTTGAGTAGCCCTTGGGAACCTAAGAGAGCCCATGGCATTAACCACCTGGATTGAGCAGCACAGCCTGCCATCCCAACACCTAAGAGGCTGAGGCAGGAAGATCTTGAGGTCAGGCAAGCTTGGACTCCAAGTGAGACCTAGTCTAAGAAACAGCAGAGACTGTGCTCACTTTGGCAGAACATCTGGAACAACACAGAGATTAGCGTGATTAGCGTGGCCCCTGTGCAAGGATGACATGCCAGTTCGTGAGGGCTCCACATTTCTATCAGGGAGTGTGTTGGGGTGCAGCTCATCAAGAATAGCAGATCCCAGCTTCCGTGCCCAGTGACGGCTGCTTGAACATCCTTGCAGAAAACAATGAAGTTCTGGACTCTGGATTTGGTCGAAAGGGTCATGCTGTAGGTGAGATTCCTGGCGTCCGCTTTAAAGTTGTTAAAGTGGCCGATGGTTTCCCTTTGGCTCTGTACAGAGGCAAGAAGGAAAGACCAAGATCATAAAAATTTGACAATGCAAACAGTAATCAATTTTCATATTCTGAAAAAAATAAAAACAGCAGAGGCTGGCAAGATGGCCCGATGGTTAAGAAAGTTTGCAGTGGACCCAAGTTTGTTCCCAGCACCCACATTGGGTGCTCACAACTGAGGATAATTCCAGCCCCAGGAATCAAATGCCCTCTTCTGGCCTCCATGGGCACACCCTCATGTAGTACACACACACACACACACACACACACACACACACACACAGAGAGGGGGGGGGATTATTAATACAATAATATTAGTAACCATAGCAATTCTCTCTGAGAGACACTTTTTAAAATTGTTTTTATTGAGCTATATATTTTTCTCTACTCCCTTCCCTTCTTGTTCCCTCCCCTTCTTCCCTCTCCCAAGGTCCCCATACTCCCAAATTACTCAGGAGATTTTGTCTTTTTCTGCTTCCCATGTAGATCAGATCCATGTATGTCTCTCTTAGGGTCCTCTTTGTTGTCTAGGTTCTCTGGGGTTAAAAACTGTAGGCTGGTTTTTCTTTGCTTTATGTCTAAAAGCCACTTATGAGTGAGTACATATTATATTTGTCTTTCTGGATCAGGGTTACCTCACTCAATATAATGTTTTCTAGATCCATCCATTTGCCTGTCATTTTTTTTCTGCTGTGTAGTACTCCATTGTGTAAATGTACCACATTTTCCTTATCCATTTTTCGGTTGAGGGGCATGTAGGTTGTTTCCAAGTTCTAACTATGACAAACAATGCTGCTATGAACATAGTTGAGCACATGTGCTTGTGGTATGATTGAGCATCCTTTGGGTATATACCCAAAAGTGGTATTGCTGGGTCTTGAGGTAGGTTGTTTCCTAATTTTCTAAGAAATCGCCATATTGATTTCCAAAGTGGCTGTACCAGCTTGCACTCCCACCACAATGCAGGAGTGTTCCCTTTACCCTACGTCCTCTCCAGCATAAGCTGTCATCAGTGTTTTTGATCTTGGCCATTCTGACAGGTGGAAGATGGAATCTCAGAGTTGTTTTGATTTGCATTTCTCTGATGACTAAGGATGTTGAGCATCTCCTTAAGTGTCTTTCAGCCATTTTAGATTCCTCTGTTGTCAGCTCTCTGTTTAGGTCTGTACTCCATTTTTGTTGGATTATTTGTTCTTTTGATGACCAATTTCCTGAGTTCTTTGTATATTTTGGAGAACAGCCCTCTATCCAATGTGGGGTTGATGAAGTTTTTTTCCCATTCTGTAGGCTGCCATTTTGTCTTGTTGACCATGTCCTTTGCTTAAAGAAGTTTCTCGGTTTCAGGAGCTCCCATTTATTAATTGTTTCTCTCAGTGTCTGTGCTACTGGGGTTATATGTAGGAAATGGTCTCCTGTGCCAATGCATTCAAGAAGGGAAACTTTCTTACCCTTTCCACAGGGCCTGGTCACACTTCCAACATGGAACCCCTGGGAGGAGGAGGGAAAACAGAAGCCACCCTCACAGTCCCACCACCTCTCCATCCTGTGATTGGTCCTCGTTCTCAGGTCACAGACCTGCCCCTTCTCTACTCTCTACCTCTACTAAGAGGAGGCTTTGAGGGGGACCCCTGAGCACAACCCCCCTCCTGCTGCTGGGAGCCCACCAAACTTGAATTCCAGCTTCAGCCCTACCCCTTATTCCCGGGGTCATCCAAGAAATCAAAGTGGCTTCCAAGAGCCAGTTTCCCTGTCTGTGGGTGGGGATGGTGACAAATTGTGACAAAGAGCAACGGAAAGAAAGAGCCCCTCATATTTGACCCATGACACGCAATCAACAGACAGTTCTTCACTACCGGGGCATTCGCAGCTGTCTCTGCCTCTGTCGCCTCACACATAGACGACGTTGAATATGTATTTGGTGAATGAGAGAACTGAGTAGACAACAGAGAGACACGTTGGTGCCATGGGAGAGAGGTTGTGTCTGAGTTGAACCCAGGGTATCACACATGCTGGCAAGCACGCTTTCCCTAGGACAGACATGTCTCTAGCCCTTTAAGAAATAAAGAGTGAAGCAGGATCTCACTACATTGCCCAGATAGGGCTTGAATTTATGCTCCTCCTGCCTCAGCCTCCAGAATAACTGGGATTACAGGTGTGTATCACCAGGCCCTGCTGTGGTAGCAAGTTCTTATACGCTGGCGTGCAAGGAGACTCCAAATTCTGCATGCTCTTTCTGTGGTGGCCCCTTGCCCACCTGACCCAACCTCTCCCCTCTTAGATACTCCAAAGTCAAGCACTTGCTGAAGGACCTGGATGAGCTGATGGAGGCTGTCTTGGACAAGATTCTGGCTCCGGGGACTGGTCACACCAACACCACCAGTGCCCTCAACTTTACCATCTGGAACCACACACCCCTGGTCTTCATTGATGAACGGAACCCTGACCACCCACTGGTCCGCGACTTGTTTGGGGACAGCCAAAACAGCAGCAGTCCAGCCCCAGGAAGCACCTGCAATGCCCAGGGGTGCAAGGTGGCCATGAAGCTGGTAAGTTCCTCAAGCACAGGCCACGACCCTGCAGAGAGGTTGGTGACAATCTATTTTCACCATTAAATCTAAGATTTGCTGAGAGGACCCAAGCCTGTTTTGTACATCTGCAAAGGATCAAGGGGGTGTGTGGGTGTATTTGTAACAAGGCAGCAATCTCTCCCCACAGTTCCTCTTTCTCGATAGAGCCAGTCAAACGCCTTGAACTAACTCCCCTGGTCACAGCTCAGCTTAAATCACAGTGGGCTACAGGACCGCCTCCAGTGATTGGCCAGCCCCGGGCCACATGCTCTGGGGTTGGCAGCAATGGATCAGTTTCACAAGGGTTGAGTAGGGAGGACGCAGTCAGAGACCAAGAAACCACCGCCCACATCGAGGCTGAGGTGACACCGGCTCATACAGCCCCAGGGGGAGAAAGCCTCATCTGGGATCTCCCAGAGCTCTGTCAAGAGCCATACCATGATCCAGATGTCACGCCGGGAGAGGTGAGGACCAGCAGTGTCTCTGCTTACTCTGAGGGTCAGCCTTGGCATTAACAAGGGTCAGGTGTGCAGCCTCCAGAGCGGCAACTTTTTTTCCTTGCACTAGCACCTGAGCACAGCCTCCAAAGCCCCCACTCACACCAGCAAATGGCCCGGAGCCCAGGAGTGGATGCCACACTTTAGGGCGTGGTCACAGGTTACCTATCTGAGAATTCAGTCCAAGCCTCTATGTTCACTAGCTCTTAGGGCGAGCTCAATGTCCATGTTTGTCACTGTATAACTCTGTGTGGTGTGTGTGCCTGTGTGTAAGAGTATGTCTGTGTGTAACCATGTATGTTTATGTGTCGTATGTGTAGTCATATGTGTTTGAGTGTGTCTGTGTATGTGTGTGTACCCATGTATGTTTGTGTGTCTGTATACCCAAGTATGTTTGTGTATCTGAATGTGTGTACTTGTGTGTGTTTGTACTCCTGAGTGTATGTGATTGTGTGTCCATATGTGTTTGTACCCGTGTGTTTGAGTGTGTATTGTGTTTACCCCTGTGTGTAAGTGTGTGTCTTTGTATGCTTCTGTATGTGTAATGTGTCTGTACATGTGTCGGAGAGGAGCCATATTTCTGTACGTGTGTCCCGTGTTCATGCCTAAGAGTACCAGTGGTGTCTGTATGCCCAGCCTGGAGTTGCCCCTGAGTATGCATGAGTTAGGATTCTAGCGCATTTCCTGCCACCAGGGTGAAGCCACAGGGCAGCTGACTGGTGCCGCCCTTCCCTGTTGGGTTCTTTAGAGCAGTGGCCTTGCTGTCTTCAGGAACCCCTCTTCCCTTCCACAGTGCAGCGCCAATGGGACTGTGTGCACCTTCCGGAACTTCACCAGTGCCACCCAGGCCGTGACGGAGTGGTACATCCTGCAGGCCACCAACATCTTCTCACAAGTGCCTCGAAAGGACCTGGTGGGGATGGGCTATGCCCCTGATCGCATAATCCTAGCCTGCCTCTTCGGGACAGAGCCCTGCAGCTATCGGTGAGAACAACTTCTGTCCCCTGCTCTAATAGACAGAACGAGTTAGGAGCCTGGCCTGCTAGGGGTCAGACCCACCCAGCTCTAGAGTAGCTGTTTATGGCATGCAGACTGATCTGTGCCTCTATGTCTTGCTGCAGCTTGTTGGAGGCAGGTCTGAGACAGGCTCAAGTCAGTAAGGAAGGGCAGATGAGGAAGGCAGATAAGAACAGGCAAGAATGTGATGACTTTGGGGAGCCTGGGCTTGGCCTGATTCAGGAGAGGAGCTGCTCTGTGCACTAATAAAAACACAGAGCTGTTCCATTGGCAGAGGGTCTGGGCCATGGCTGTTGGCCACCCCAGGAACAGGGGCAGCCTTGGGTCATTAGCCTGCAATTCCCAACAGCTGGGGGATGGTACAACCACCTGATGGCATATCTGGGTGGGCACCTGGCATTGTCTGGCTTTTGTTTTCTTTTCTCTAAAACAGGACAATCCTTTTACCCGCTACTTCCAGTCACTGTGAAAGGGGTATAGCTAGGTCCACACTGGCACACAGAGCAGAGCCTGTGAGGGCTGGAGAGCCTCCTCCTCCCTATAATGCCCCTTCATGGCGAGAGAGTGGCAGGGTGGCAGGGGGTGACAGCGACCCAGGAAGTCTGGGCTATCTTCCAGCTTGTCCACAGAAGCCTGTCTCCTTCACCTGGACATGGGGCCTGTGTCCTTCAGGTCTGAGCTCTCACTTCAGTTCCCAATTCTATGGCCACACAGGGCCACCTTTCCTAAATCTCATGCTTGGACATATGACATGCATCCAGGTTCATTTTCCAGGAACCGTAGGCTCGGCCCTGAACCTTCCACAGGCTCAGCCAAGCATCAGCTGAGAGCTGCGGATCCTCTGCCCTCCTCTCTACTCAGGTGTCCTGGATAGGCATTTTGCACACAGTATCAAGGAGTTGCCAATCAAACCAAAAGTGATGGTACAAGCCTGCGGGCTTGGCCCTCAGGAGGCAGAGACAGGAGGACCAAGAATTCCTTGGCTACACACACACACACACACACACACACCATGCAATATAGAACCAGTGTCCCATAATGCAAATCAGAAAGATGGTGGGCCCCATGGTTGTAATAATGGCATGGTGATACCCCATCGAAAGGAAAGGCCTGCCTTGAGGCAGGTTGGATTTCACCTAGTTATTCTTATGACTAAACCCACATTTGATAAGGAATTCAAATTCAGTCATGATGCAATGTTTACTGGGCCTTTTATGGGCCAAACTCTATTCTGAACACTTCTCACATACAAAATTATAATTCATCCCGGCAACAAGCCATGAAGGGTACTATTTTCCCCACTTGCCTCAAAGAGGTTAAGTCACACCACTGGTAAGTGGTAGAATCAGAGGCCTCTATAATTTATAGAAGATGGAGCTCAGACACCCAGGCATGGCGGCAGATGCCTGTAGTCCCAGCAGGTGGGACAAGGGAGCAGGAGTTCAAGGCTGTGCTGTGTGAGACCCTGGGAAGAAAGAGAGATGGGGCGGGGATGGGAGGATAGGGGAAGGGAAAGGGAAAGAATGAAAAGAAAGAGAACAAAGCTATCTGAAGTCATCCTCCCCACCCACTTCTTTCAAATCTCCCAAGCCAAGCCTCTGAACAAAAGGGGCCACCCAGCCACCTTGTCACGAAACCATAGCCAACCTGCATCTGGGCTGTCCCCTACTCCCCAGCTTCCTGAGTGGGAACTGAGTGGAACTGTGCCCTTGCCTTCCATCATCCTGGGCTCCTGATGCTCCTATCCCTGGCCTCCTTGCTCTCTGCTTCTGTGCCCTCTCTTGGCCAAATAAATGCTCCTCCAAGGAAAGATTCAGAGTTAGGAGCATGCATCAGAGCTACACCGAGCCATCACGCAGTCTAGATTTGAACATTAGCCAGCACTTGCGTGTTCAGACACTCCCACCCCAACCACATAGCTTCTCTCTCTCTCTCTCTCTCTCTCTCTCTCTCTCTCTCTCTCTCTCTCTCTCTCTCTCTCTCTCTCTCTGTCTCTCTCACTCTCCTGTAGAAGGAAGCGGCGGGGCTGTGTCCCGCCACCCGGCCGCCGGCTAGCTTTACACCCAAAATAATTACACGGAAACTGTATTCTTTTAAAACACTGCCTGGCCCATAGTTTCAGCCTCTTATTGGCTAATTCTCACATCTTCCTTTAACCCATATTTAGTAATCTGTGTAGCACCACGAGGTGTGGCTTGCCAGGAGAGATCTTAACCTGCGTCCATTTCGGAGAGGAGAAGCATGGAGACTCACTATGGCGACTGCCTGAAGCGTCTCCCCAACTCTCCCAGAATTCTGTTCTGTCTATTCCGCCTACCTAATTTTCTGTTCTCTTAAAGGGCCAAGGAAGTATCTTTATTAATAATGAAAGTAACACATAGACACTCCTCCATCATTTCCCCTTTTTCTGTTTAAACAAAAAAGAAAGGCTTTAACTTTAACATAGTAAAATTACATGTAACAAGAGTTATCAAGCAAGAATTACAGTTACAATATTTATATCTATTTTTTATCATAACTAAGGAAAACTATAATTACCTTATTCTTCAACTCCATCAAAGACTCCAGAAGGATATAATATTACCTAAGTAAACAAGAAATATGCAGCTTTCAAACTCTAGAAATGAGAGACAACTTGCTGCCTGGACAGTCACCCAAAGTTCCTCTGTACCGTTGGGGCATCCAACTTCAGCCTTCAGGCCCATAGTGTCCAGCAGACTTTTCCATGAAGCAGGAAATTCCAAAGACAGTTCAGTCACTTTCTGCTGTGTCCTGCAGAATGTCTCGCAGACTCTTTCATGGATCAGGAACCCAGAAGGAACATCTCACCTTTAGGCAAGTTCAGCAGTCCTCTCTCTGCGGGTTCTTTGTGTCCAGTTTATGCAACAGTCCAGGCAAGAGCAGTTTCTTGCCCAAATGGCTATCAAACTCCATAAGGAGCCTCTTCGATGCCTATCTTCCTCTCAAAGTAGATTGGTATTGCCAGGAGCAGATGTGTCTCATTGTCATGAAAACCCTAAGTTATTAAAACATTAAATGCCATGTTCTGTAGTCTTTGAAAGATATGAAGAATGTCTATCTAACTGAAATATATCTCTACATATCTAGAAAATCTAATAACATGACTACAAGCTTAACTATTATCAATGATTATCCATTAACAACCTATATTTCCTAATTATACATTACATTCTTAAATGAACTACACAATCACAATACCTTAATCAAGAGCAGAAATATGTATACATATAACAAAATTAACCTTAAAATCTATACCAATGCAAATTATTCATATCTATATCATCTCCCCCTTTAAATGTAAAAGAACATTTATAAACAATATTTGGGAATATGGACGTAGTAATCTCTCCAAACTGCTTCCTGCTGAATGGGGGCGCTGTTATTTAGGTCTTCCATAGTATATAACCTGTGTGCTAGGTACATCTCAGTCGGCAGTTGAGCGAAGTAATTTTTTGAGGGTGTTCACAGCAACCTTTCAGGAGGGCATGGTCTATCATACCATATTGGAATAGAAGCAATCCACAGAGTCTCATCCTCTGTGAAAACAAAAGAAGAAACTCTTTTCCAAAGCATCATGTTCTTAGATCCAAATTCTGAAGTCATACCATTAAGATGTCCATTCTGGTCTAGCCTGGCAGCCCATATAATGAAATGTCTCTCTGTATTTAGCTCCTTTACAGTCAAAAATTTCAAAGAAACCACAATAAAATACATAATCCAGACTCTCTGTGAATTTTCCATTTTTCCATGGCTTATTTTTATTCTATCACTTTACTTCTTTTAATCTATAACTATCTGTACTCTGTCTCTTTAAAGACTTTACCCTTTTTTAAGGCATTAACTTTATTTTTTATATTTTTTTCTCTCTCATGCCTACATACATTCATCCAACACTGTGACTCATTTAAATGTCTTTTATGTCTGAATCCGTCCTATTGTGAACCTGTAATTCTTTACTATCCAGGAGCACTTCTTAAAAGGTTAACCACTTCTTAAAAACTTAAGTTGCGCCAGGTAGAGGTAATACGGTACCGCCTGATTACAGCCAAGTCTAAACCTTAACTGCGCTGTTATTATGGTAATTCCGATAGTTCCTGCCTGAGGTCAGCACAGTTCAGCATGGCAGAGCAGAGCCAGAGCTGCTCCTGCCTCAGTCATTTGGTGCCCCTGAGCTGCACACAGTTCCAGGTACATAGCAGTCCACATTGGAGCTGCACTCAGCAGTTTAATTCTGAGACTGAGCGTGCAGCACAGAAACTCTTTTCATCCAAGTTACAGCCAAATCTGACGCACAGAGCACTGAGCAGTCTGAAAACATCTCTCTGTATTGTGACAGGAATCCGCCATGCTCTCCTGCTCACCTAAGCCTGATTCCGCCATCTGCCCAGGTGCAGGCAGGGAGCAGTGAGCCATCGGCATGGTCTCAGAGTGCTTTCTTTCCGATCCCGAGCGGGCACACAAACATCCAGTCCATAAAAGCCACTGAAATGCTTTATAGCCAGAGTTTGCACTGGCGGCACAGCACCAGGAAGCCAGGTTTTAAAATGACTCAGCTTTTTCTCTGCCGCTATTGCCGAAACAGGAAATCTCTCTACGGCACGTCCAGGCAAACAGCAAAAAGCTGTGTTAAACTCTCTCTCCTTTATTTAAAGCCCTCTCAGGTTTTTAAGTGGATTTAGTCACCACGTTGGAGCGCCAATCTGTAGAAGGAATGGCGGGCTGTGTCCCGCCACCCGGCTACCTTTACCCAAAATAATTACACTGTCGGAGGAGTTTGGAAATAACCAAAATAGTCCTTTTATACTCTCCTCTCTCTCATCACTTCCTATCATTTTATTAATTCATATGCAATTGTCAGTCAGACAACACTTGCCTTAGTGATGTCTGTCTAAGTGACAACCAGTGAAAGCACCAGTCATCTCTGCCAAGGTGACTAATTGTGCCATTGTCACTGTACAGTGTTTCAGAACAGCCAGCTTAACCTTGTGTCTCTTAAGTTTGTCCTTAGGATCAACAAGTCACCTTCCTTTTCTTAACCCCTCCTCAACAGAAGCTAAGTGTGTGTGTGTGGGGGGGGACTCCTTCTGAATATTGTAGTCAGACAAAATCCAGCTGCCATTTGTTCCTTATCTTGAATTCTGGCCTTAGCATTCACTTTAGTGTCCGAGGGCTTAGCCTCCAGTGTCATGGTGTTTCCTGTAAAGATCTGCCATGATCTCGCATGGCTTCAAGGACTGGCCTCACTGGGGAAGTGAGGGAATGAAGAAAGAGCAGACACAGACAGACACGGACACAGAAAAGCTGTCATCGTGTGGTGGGAGCTCTCGAATGGAGAAGCCGCAGCAGCCTGGAGGCTCAGCGTCTTCAGGATGTACAGCTGAGTGGGGAGGTGGGATTATCACATACGACTGAACAAGGAGGCGGCTTATTACATACAGCAGAACACGAAGGTGAGGTTATTACATACAGATAGACAAGAAGGCCTGGCTTATGACAGCTAGATCAAGGAGATATGTTTAGCTGATCTTGGTAGGAGCAGTCTCTGTCGGGAAGAAGTCTTCAGGCCTGCTCTTCACGGGGAGAAAGCTATGGTGGGATTCTCTGCACACTGTCAACATTTGCACTCAGCCCTGAGGAAGGCTGTCTGTCCTTCTGGGCCTCACCCAGGGAAGGCTTGACCACCCCCATGGTTCTGCGCCACTGGGGTACTTGACAAGGCTGTACCCTTGTCAACAACACACATTCCCTCAAGACTTCACCCACTTCCTACAAGGGCCTTTACAAAAAAACGTCTGCATCTTGGCAGTGACTGTACCACAAACGATGGATCAGAAAGTCACTTAGCTTCTCCATGTGTCCGTTTCCTTATCTAAAAATGAGCAGCTCCCATGAGGACTGAAGGAGTGGGCCGGCGGTGAAGGCTTAGAGCTGTGCCTAGGACCCAGGACGTGCTCCCACCTCACTTTAAAAAGCAAGCTGATTATGGGATTCCTTCATATTTGTTGAAAAGTGGCAGACAGGGAACTGCAGAAATGGCTCAGAGGATAACATCACATCTATGCAAGCAAGAGGACCTGAATTTGAATCCCTGGAACCCACTTAAAAAACTGGGCATGGCTGCACATTTCTGCAGCCTCAGCACTAGGGACAGAGGCAGGAAGATCACTGGGGCTTGCGAGCTGACGGTCTGACTCCAGACACACGACACACACATGCATATGTGCACACATGCACCATACACATACACACACACACACACACACACCACACATATAAGCCCCGTGCACACACATATAAACCACACACACCCTGCCAAAACCAGCAAATAGGACTCTGACCCCTTGGCCAGTCATCTCTTTCCTTAACCTTCTGCCTCTCAATTGTAATCTGTCAAAACTAAGAAAATGAATGTGATATAGGTCGGTGGTAGAGCTTCATAGCCCCTAGCACATAAGGGTCCTGGGTCAGACCAGCACAGCAAAAGCAAACAGCTAAGAATGCAAACTTGCGTCTCTAGGGAGGAAACAACCTGCTTTGTTCTGATTTCATCCATTTTCCCATGTGACATTTTCCTGTCAAGGACTCCATCCAGGAGGACAGGTGGCATTGAACACAAAACCTCTTTGGTAGGACCATTTCTCCGACTTCTTTGAGGGGGTGACCTTGAATGGCTTTAGAGCACTGGTTGGATGTCTCAGGGGAAGCCCTTGATGTGGGTGGACCTGTTTGATCTTAGCAGGAGTGACGGGCTGGGGAAAGCCTGCCCCAGAGGACACCTGACGCCTGTAAGGAATCACAACCGGTGGAGCATGGTAGCCGGGTTATGGCACACGCGGCCCCATCTTCCTCACTTGGGTATTGCCTTCCCTTATTCTGGAAGTGAGTCATACGATTTGACGGAGTAAGCGAATGGTCACATGGTGTGGGGGAGTGGGCAGTAGACTCATGGATGCTAGGAGCCTAATCTCGGGTCCTCACACTTTGGCAGTTAATACTTTACCAATGGAGCCATTTTTCCTACCTCTTCCTCCCTTCTCTTCCCTCTCCTCTTCTAGATATGATGTCCAGTCTGGCATGGAACTCCTAAGTTCAAATCTCCAGAGCACCTGACACCACAAGGGACCATGAGTGTCCCTAGCTGTCTCCCAGTCATTTCCGAAGGCTTGCTTGCTGGCCTTGGCATTTACGACCCCCTATCCCAGAAAATGTTTATAGAGGGGACCCTTGCTCTGGAACTAGAGGTTACTAAATTGTCCACAGTCTTTCTAGGTGACAGGCATCACCAACAAATGAAGTGGACAGAGATGACAGCCCAGAGTTCAGTTTGCAGTGGGGGACTGGCCACACCCTAGCAATCTCCTGATCCCTTCTGGGCTGCATCTGCCCGAGACAGTCACTTGGAAACACAATGTCCTCACAGCCTGGGGTGAGGCCTCTCCCTTCAGAACAGGGCCTGGCTGCAGCCTGTTTGCTCAGCTCTGACCCACACAGTATAGAGACCCTGTGGTGCCTGCTCAGAGCCCCTGTTCCCCTCCAAGCCTTTGCTGGTGTGATGTTCCTGTCAGGACATACCCTTCCCTTTCCCACTAGACTCCACCACCTCTTCCTCAGCCTTTGAGTCTCCTCAGGCCCTGGCTTGGCTGAGACACCTTCCCTGACTCACCTCTACCCCCAGTTTATCTCTTCCCAATGTCCTTATCACATATCACAGTTTATTCAACAAATATTTGCCAAATGTCTGTGTGCTGCTGCATTGTGGGCCGGACCCTGGAAACAGAGGTGTGAACAGAACCAGCCATGGTGTTTTGCATGTCATGGTATGTGAGGCATCATTCTCTCAGCTTGGTCCTGGAAGGCAGTAGCTGCTGCTATTGTCCCTGGGATATACACATAGACGGTGACCATGGAGCTCAGAGACACTAAATACATCATCAAGTTCACTGGACTAGGAAAGAACAAAGTCAGAAGTCCGTTCAAGGCAGACTACTCTGAGCCAATACCTCTGAGCTCTGCAGCTCCAAGGTCATGGCTCTCCTCAGGCTCAGGGTCCATAGCTAGAGCAGCAGATAGGTAAGCAAATAAATCGGTGTGTTTCCCTGTCCTGTGCTGAACTGAAGGCAATAAAGAGGTGGAAATGTGTGTGGGAGGGGCGTATCATAGTCAGCCAAGTTCTATTACTTTGGGGGGGGGGGGCAGGCAGGAATACTCAGGCGTCTCGAAGGAGCAGAAATGGAAGGAAATGAAGAAACCAACTATTTGATGGGCTGGTAAGATAATGTTCTAGCTGCCTGGAACAGCAGGTGTGCAGAGGGCTGTGTTTACAAACATCTGGAGTGTGGCTCACGTGCAATGAATGACAGGGGCGGAGTCTAGGTAAGGGGTTTGAGGGGTGTGCCTTGCCTCAGTCACTGCCAGGGACAATAGCCCTGATACTTCGAGGCAGGGTGGAGGAAGTAAGGTGGGACAGGACTTCTGCAGGGATTCTAGCATGAGAGCCATTGGGGAAGAAGGGGAACAGGAGTCCCAGGGGGCTTGGACCAGAGACTAAGCCTTAGATAGACCTGCACAAGCTAGAACCAGTGAGAAGGCAACAGGGAACGGTGCCTGCACCAAGCCTGACAGCCTGAGGTCAGTTTCTAGGGCCCACATGGTAGAAGATGATTGATTTCTCTAAGTGGCTAGCCTGGTCTACAGAGAGTTCCAGGACAGCCAGAGCTGCACAGGAAAACCCTGTCTCAAAAGAAAAAAAATCATCAAAACCAACAAACAAAAAAATGGGGAGAATAACACCTCATTATCCTGAGGGCCAAGTGAGATGATGTAAACCAAAATAGCACAGGCCTGACTATGAAAATTGCGAGTAAACATCACAGAATAAAGGCTTAGGATTTGAGACATCAGTTGACATTTAAATTTCTCACATTTGGTGGACTTACCCTGTTCCTTCTTGTTTTTAATAAGTATTAAAAACAGTGTAGATACACAGGTATTTACATGGGGGTTCTTTTTGTTTTTATTTTGAGAAATACTTTGAAAACACTTATTTGTTTGTTTATTCATTCATGGGAGTCGCTGCGACAGCCCACGCTCCAAGGTCAGAGAGCAACCAGCCAGAACCGGTTCTCTGTCCCTGTGGGTCCTGGGGTTTAAACTCTGGAGGTCAGGCTTGTCAGCAAGCACACTTATTGGATGAACCATCTGTCCATCCTTTGAAATACACGTTAGCGCTACTTCTGTGGGACACGAGAGCATCCACATCATGGAGCCAAGGTGGAGGAACCATTCAGCCCTGTGCTAGGATTACAGGCATGCACCGCTATACCAAGCTTGTGATTTTCCTTGTAATCAAATAACCTTTTTTTTAATGGATAGGATGTATTGTTTACATGTATATGTTATGTATACATATGTGTACCCATGTGTCCTGCTTATGTGGGGACAGTATGAACATACCCTACTACTACACACAGTGACCAAATCAAGGTATCTCCACCTTCCAAAATACTTATCCTTCCTTCAGTGGGAAACCTCACTTCTGATTTTTGTTGTTCAAAACTATTTCTTTCTGTTTGTTTGTTTTGTTTTTGGAAATAAGGTCTCACTACATAGCCCAGGGTGGTCTCAAACTCAAGATTCTCCTTCCTCGGCCTCCTGAGTGGTAGGATGGCGGGCATGGACCACCACGCCAGCCCTCTTTTCCAGCTCTATGTAAAAGATGTAACACACTCTCATGAACTGCCATACCAGACCTCCCTCTTCCTAAGGGAGGCTTTGCTATTATTCATCTCGTTCTGCACTTCTCGGCCTCTGTTACTCACGATTTCTCCATTTCCATCCTCAGTCTTTAGCAATTAATACTCCTCCTTCCAAGTCCTTCACTGTCTACGAAGCCGCTTTTCAGCTCGCACACACGAAGTAAGCATGCAGTTTGAGATCACACACTGTGAATTCTGAGTTTCTGTCTATAGGTGATTTCCTCGTCTCTTACACAATTTACTGAAGGAACTGGGTTACCAATACCATCAAGTTCCCCACTGTCTGTGTCTTTGATGACATCTGTGCTGCTAATTAATGCATCCTGCACACTCCTGTCTGTTCTTGTTGACAGTAGAGTCTCTGTCCTGTGTGATCTCATTTGGACAAGGTTTCTCATCTTCAGTATTTCCTGGATCAAACTGAAACTTCTCATTTGATTTTGCTAGTGTGTGTGTGCGCGCGTGCGTGCGTGCGTGCGTGCGTGTGTGCGTGCGTGCATGCACGCATATGTGTATGACTGCCATGGTGTATCTGTGAAGGTCAAAGAATGACTCTTAACACTTGGTTTCCTCCTTCCCACTCTGGGTCCTGGTTGTAAAGTTTGTGTGGTTTGGGATTTTCTTATCAGCCCAAGAGACATAGTCAAAAGAGATTAACAGGGCTTATTAACCAATTACAATTAAACCACTCATTAAAATTATTTAGGTCTTGATTTAAATAAACAAATTTAATGTTTGCAAGACAAACGGAAATTGGAGCTGTATATCTAATCAATAGCATTGAGAGACTTTGCTGAGTGCTTTGAAGATGGCAACAGCATTGTTTTAGAAAGCCCTAGCCTGTAGAGAGATGCAAGAAGCTGCCACAAAGCCAGGCAGAGTGGCACACATCTCAAACCCCAGCCCTGGAGAAGCAGGGCCGAGGTGCCCCATGCCCAGGCCAGTGTGGCCTGCACAGTGAGACGAATCTCAAAGGTAAAAGCAGAAGGGGACAGGACAAGGCCGTGTCCTTTTGAAGGTGTAGTAACTGAGACAAGGATCTGAGAGCATTTCTCCTTCACAAGCCACAAAGGCAAAACCAGCCCCAGCCAGGAGGGACTTGCTCCCTTCCCCCTCACAGCCTTCCAGGAGCCTCCCTGCTGTGCTCCACAAGGAGCAGACGGGAAGGAAAGAGCTAGTCTAGCCTCTCCCTCCTGCCCCTCTCTGGAGTGTTTGCAAGGCAGGCAGCAGTGCCCCACTTACTTCTTCAGCAGAGCGGGGCAGCGCCCTTGCGGGGAGCCCTCTGCCCAGGCAAAGATCCCTGCCCTCCAGCCTCTGCTGTTTATTTCAGGAACTTCACACCTATCTTCTATCCAGACTATGGCAACTGCTACATCTTCAACTGGGGCATGACGGAGATGGCGCTTCCTTCTGCGAACCCTGGAACTGAATTTGGTGAGTTTTGGTTTGCAAGGAGACACTATGAGATGCAGCTTCTCTGACGGGTTTGAAAGGTGGGCAGCCGTGGCCCACCCCTCTCTTCAACAGACCAGAGCAGCATCCCCTTGGGGGAACCCTCTGCCCAGGACAAGGGTTAGGGTGAGGGTTGGGTTAGGGGTTAGGGTTATAGTTATGGTTAGGGTAAGGTTAGGGTTATGGTTAGGTTAGGATTAGGGTAGTGTTAGGGGTTAGATTAGGGTTAGGGTATATATTAGGATTATGGTTAGGTTAGGGCTATTATTAGGTTAAGGTTAGGATTAGGTTAGTGTTAGTGTTAGGGGTTAGATTTGTGTTAGGGTAAATATTAGGGTTAGGGTTAGGTTAAGGTTAGGATTAGGTTAGGGTTTGAGTTATGGGTTAGGTAGCATTAGGGTAAGTGTTAGGGTCATGGTTAGATTAGGGTTAAGGTTATGGTTAGGTTAGTGTTAAGTTTAGGGCAAGAGTTAGGTAAATGTTAGGATTAGGTTAGGTTTAAGGTCAAGGTTAGGTTAGGATGAGTCTGGGGTCTAGGCTGGTACTTTTAATTTGTTGTTACAGCTCATGGTTATGATATGTTCTCAAGGCATCATGTCTTTCTTGAGAGCACAGTACATGGTAGCTAAGAATGGCCCACAACAATTTCAACTTCTGAGTCATGCACCTTGTGTTAAGAAGAGGCCACCTCATCTGATTGGGAAATCATGCATGTTCAGCCTGTTTTGGGCACTCTGTAAAGGTTTTACACAATGGGTCCAAGGACACCGTTTGTTGTCAGAGCAAAGAGCAGCCCAGCAGCAGGAAAGAGCAAGGAGCAGAGGCAGTGGAACAAGGCTGGTGACAGGTCCCCATTCCACTGTCCTGTGCTCTAAAGGAAGGCTGGGGGTGCTGGCTGTGTGGTGTACACCTCTAATCCCAACCCTTGAGTGGCTGAAGAGAGATGGTCACAAGTTTCAGACCACAGCCCAACACCCACTTTGGGGGCATAGCACAGTCTCGGGCTGTGACACTCCTAATCATCAAAAGGCAGGATGGCCTTCCTTGACCATCAGAGTTACTGGCCAAGAGGAGGCCACAGAGCTGACCGCCTTAACCCAGCCCTTGTTAGCGAAAGCAGTCAACAGATGGCTGGACTATTCTCTTAGACACGTAAGGAATCAGTGGACCTCCTTAGAACCTAGAAAATTTTTTCCCTTCCACTGTGGCCTTGGAGAAGTCCCTTTATCTCTTTGTGTACCGGTTTGCTTACCTGTAAAACCGGGATAATTATAGTACCTCATGGGGGTTTTTTGTGAGCATTCAATAATAGGGATATTTTGAAATAAAGCACCTTATAGCCAGGCATAATAACAGAAGCCTGTAATCTCAGCAATCAAGAGGCTGAGATAAGAAAATCACCAGTTTGAGGCCAGCCTGGGCTACCTAGACAGATCCTGTCCTAAATGAGCACCTCAGTAGCACACACTATGTAGCCAGTGCTAAGCCAATGGCAGCTCTGGTTGTCTCCGGCAGAGATGGCCACCCCAGTGGCCCAAGCTCGGGGCTGGGAGCAAGTCTGCCTCCAAACCGGGCAGCCCAGCTGGGAAGAAGACAGACAAAGAGAAGGTGAGGGAGGCGGGTCCTGGGAAGGAATGTTCCAGAGCTAGGAGGGGACACACGGACGACTTTGAACAAGCAGGAAGGCTGTTCGAGGAAGTGATACTGACTGCAGCCCTGAGAAAGAGTGGGATGTTCAAGAAGAAAGGAGAGGGCGGGAACGGCATTCCAGAGCAAGGGAAAAGCATCTTCAGGGGCTAAACAGGAAGAAGCAAGCACCAGTGGGAAGGATTGAATGGGGGAGAATGAGGTCATGTGTCGTCATGGACTAGAATGGGCTGGGCACCACGGGTGGGCAGGGCGTGCTGTGTAGACAGGAGACTACAGGTGGGGCACATGAGCCCAGGAGGAGTCCCTTGGCTGAATGAGGCTTGAACAGTTGGGTGGCGGGTCTCCCTTCCATCTGGGGGATGTCCAAGTTCAACTGCCCTCGCTATCCTTCCCTCACAGGTCTCAAGTTGATCCTGGACATCGGCCCGGAGGACTATGTCCCCTTCCTTGCGTCCACAGCAGGGGCCAGACTGATGCTCCATGAACAGAGGACATACCCCTTCATCAAAGAAGAGGGCATCTACGCTCTGACGGGAACTGAGACGTCCATTGGGGTGCTGGTGGTACAACAGGGGTCCCCAGGGCAGCCTGAGTGGAGAGGGCTGAGGGGAGAAGCTCCCCTGTCCTACCATGGCCTGAAAGTAGCGTTCTTTTGCCTCAGTGCAGACCTCAGTATCTGGCGATGCTCTAGACACGCTGAGCCCTCCAGCGCCTTCTGGGACCTGCAACTCCCCACCCCTTTGCAGCATCCCATTGGTTCCACAGGAAACACATATAGGAGACAAGCAGGGGTCTCCATGAGCCACCTCTCTCCACAGGACAAGCTGCAGCGCAAGGGGGAGCCCTACAGTCCTTGCACCATGAACGGCTCTGATGTCGCCATTCAGAACCTATACAGTGATTACAACACAACATACTCCATCCAGGTAGGAAGGCTCAGCAGGCTTGGTGACCATCCGGGGCTCTGTCCCCTTTACCTCAGCTCTCAGTGAGAGCTGGGCTGGCTCTGCCAAATCTTTTATTTCCTATTTACTTACCTATTTGAGATAAGGTTACCCTATGTAGCCCAGGCAGGCCTGAAATTCACAATCCCCCTTTCTCAGCCTTTTCAGTAATGGGGTTACAAGCATGAGCTCCAGGCAAACCTGGCTGGATCTTTGTAAGTAACACAAGGGACCATGGTACTGCAAAGACAAGGGTTCTGGGTTCTCACCTAGGGCCCAGTGCTAGCCACCCTTCCATCCCTTTGGCAGACTTCCCTGGTGGAACCACCCAGGATGGAACTCTCATAGTGTGTGAGATTCAGTGCTGGGGATCTGCATGCATTTCCCCCATCTGATCTCTTCAGCTGCTCTCTGATATCAGGATGCCAACAACAAAAACTTTTATGAATGTGTTAACTGCCCAGGTTGGCCATGTGCTTGGCAATTCACATGTTACATCCTCCAGGCACCCCTAGGATGCACATGGCTTTTTCAGCTCTTGGATAGAAATAGGGGAAAATGGGCTTTACAAACCCTGGACTGAGTGCCTCACAATTAACATGCTCCTCTTAGGCAGCTGTCAAGCTTCCTTGCTGTAGCTGGGAGCTTTCCTCTGTCTCTGAGGTCAGCCTATGTGTAACCTTTCCTCTACAGGCTTGGGAGGAGAGAACAAATCTTGCAAACAGGACAAAATGGATAGCTTGTTGACTTTCCCCCCAGTCCAGCCTGCCTGGGGAGATGAGAAAACAAAGACAAGCAAAGGGTGTTTGCCTCCATGTCTGGGAGCCCTGAATCTGGCATGACAGCCCCCAACATCAGCTGGCTTGGCCGCTTCCTATCTTATGGGCTTCGGTCTGCCATGGAGAACTCTGGGCATCTCTGGAGCTTCCAGAGGAAGGGACAAACAGACAGAGCAGCCCAGGAAGGCAGAGGACATGGAAAAGGAAGACTAAATACATTCCCGGGAAACTTCAGAGCCTGCTGCTTCCAGGGCAATAACAGAAATCTAGACCCTGTCAGAAGCTCTGCCTACTGCCCACTTTCTACCAGGAGCTGCCTGGGCTACCCCAGCCTCAGCCACAGCATGGGGATGGCACCTCTTTTCCAAAAGAGGGACTGAAATCTGTGTGGTCTCTTCTTGACCACACCTCTGAATTGGCTGGCCATCCCCACCTCCTGCCAGTAGGGACCTCAGTGGTTCCTCTGGAAGATGCATTGATCTGGAGGAGAGGGAGCAGGGAAGAAGGGAACAATGGGGTAGGCAGAGGCATGAGGAATGGGCATGGGTTGGAGGTCATAGTCGTCAAAACATAGGACAGGCACAGCAGAGAAGCAGAGAGCACAGTAATCACATACTAAGGGCCTTTTGCTGTGCTGAGTCCGCCAACCTTGGAAAGCAGGTGTGACTAGCGTCCTGTGTCTCCATGAGTAAACTGAGGCTCACAAGTTAATCCCTTGCTTTGGGACACATAGCTGGTCTGTGAGTGGACTGGAACCGGGTCAGAATGACCTAAACACCATGGGCAATGGGCCTTGAAAGTGTCCTCACTACATACAGTTCTCAGGACTGGGGACTCTTGTCTCCCTCTGCTCTACCTTCCCTCAGCTCTGATCCATTAAAGATCACCCCTCTACTTCCCTTGGGTATCCTACCTCCACCCCCCAAAAGAAAGCAGATTTGAGTCAGCTTGTCTGCTGTCTTTCTGGGTCTCTGTGTGGACAGACCTCAGAAAGGTGCTGGTCCTTCACTGGAGGTTTATTTGAGGAAAGCCACCCCTGCCCATACCACCTGCAGGACCCAGCTTTAGGTGGAGAGACTGGGGCTGCTGGGATCTGACCCGAGTCCCTGTGCAGAGTCCAAGAAGCTGCTATGGGGTCCAATGTGCAAGAACAATAGTGACCTAACCCCAGAGACTGTAGCTGCTTGTCACAGGTTCTAGAACAAAAGACCACACCTCCTAGTCCCCAGTAGTGCCTAGTTCCCTGGCAGTAACTCCCCTGGGCTCTTTCTTCTCGGTACTAGAGTGGGACCATCCCACCATGCCTTAGATCTGTTCTGCACCCCCAGGCCTGTCTTCATTCCTGTTTCCAAGACCTCATGATCCACAACTGCAGCTGTGGCCACTACCTGTACCCACTGCCCGCTGGGGAGAAGTACTGCAACAGCAGGGACTTCCCAGACTGGGGTGAGTGTAGCACCGGAAGACTGGCAACAGTGAGGGGAGGCCCCTCACTAATGGGGTCTCTCCCCAGCCCACAACCCTGCCCAGGCCCCCCTTCCAAAAGAACCTTCCTTCTCCCCATTTTGATTCTGTAACACGCATGCTTGAGATACAAATGTGGGCACGTGTGTGTATGTGTGCTCTGTATGTCCCTGCACACACGAGCCAGGGGACAGGCATGTATATATTCATCTTCACATGGGATGCACATGGGAAAGGTCCAGCTGTGTCTTTGTGCACAGAACACTGCGTCACTGCAGCACCAGTGTGTGCTCCTGAACAGGCGCCTCTCTTCCAGGGTTTGCATGTGTGTGTGTACACATAAAGCCGTTAATCCATCCTCAGCATGTGCAGCCATACTTGGAGGGAACTGGGGGGCAGGGGAGCACTGAAGAAGTTGCTGTTGTGATGGTGGCTTCCAGGGGTCAGAAGCCAGCGTCATAGGACAAACCTCAAATGGGTTCCCACATAGATGGAGCCTGAGACTGAGGGCCCTGGGGGATTGGAGTCAGTCTAGGGATACAATTAGCAGTCGTGGGTCCTACTACCATTACAATATGCAAGCGAGGAAAACACACATGTATTTGTTTGTTTTTGGTTGCTCATCCTTCTGTACACGACCCCAGAAGCTATCTTCTGGGTACTGATGAGGAGGGACAAAGAAGACACTCTGACCTGCTGAGCTGCATCTGCGACATTTAGGGACAGGACCCCAAACTGGGCTGGGGCAAGATGGGGTGGGGGGGGCAATGGTATTAGTGACTGGGGACTTGGATTAGGTCTCCCTTAGGGGACCTAGGAGGAGAGCAGGCGCTGGCTGGGGGAGGGAGGACCCCCAGAAGCAGCCCTCCTTGCTCCTGACCACCCCCCTCTACCCACGCAGCCTACTGCTACCTAAGCCTGCAGATGAGCGTGGCCCAGAGAGAGACCTGCCTCAGCATGTGCAAGGATTCCTGCAAGTGAGTGTGGCACAGGGGGTGTGCAGGGGCTGGTGAGGAGGGGACAGGGCCATCCGGACAGCAACAGGGCTGGCTTCTCTCTTCCAGTGACACCCAGTACAAGATGACCATCTCCATGGCCGACTGGCCTTCCGAGGCCTCTGAGGTGAGACGGCAGAAGGCCAAGCTCCTGGTCTCCTCTGTCCTTGGGTTGAGAACAAGTCTGGGACTTTAGAGTCTTTTCCCTCTCTCCCCCTCCATCTTTCTTTCCCTGTCCCTCTCCATCCATTTCTACATCCCTCCCTCCTCCCTCCCACTCTCCCTTTCTTTCCACTCCTCCCTCCCCTCCTTTCCACTCCACCCTTACCCTCCCAGGCACCATGTCCAGAACAGGCATAGCTTCCATTTACCAAGTCTAGAGCCCAGTCAGTGAGAGACATATACACAGAAACGACGGGAGAGAACAGTAAGGGAAGGCGCTTAGACGGCAATCAAGGACGCCTCTCTACAGAGGTGCCAGAGAGCCATAGCCAGAGGCAGAGCTGGAAGGCAGGCCAGGAAGGATTCTGAGCAGAAAGAACAGCAAGTGCTATGGCCAGAGATGGGAAAGAGACTGGCAATACTCGCCTGGGGACAAGACATCTAGAGAGTCAAGCTCCTTGATATCCTTCCTCCCTCTGACGACAGACAGGCTTCTGTGAGCTCCTCTGTTCTCAACTCAAGGCTCAGACTTCTGGAAGGTGCAGGGCTTCTCTCTTAGGCAACAGGGGCTATGGTGTGTGTGTGTGTGTGTGTGTGTGTGTGTGTGTGTGTGTGTGTGTGAGCGTGTGCGTGCACGCATGTCCCTTTCTTTCAGCTGCCTTCTTGGGTTCTAGGATTGGATCTTCCATGTCCTGTCTCAGGAGCGGGACCAGAGCGCAAACATCACCCTGAGCAGGTGAGGATGGAATGTGACCAGGGCTGGCGAAGGCAGGAAAGGGGGGAACTAGTGCCTGGGGCAGGGTTTGTACACGGAACCGCTGCCCAAATTCCTTTTGCTGTTAAAATTCAGTGCAAGACTAGAGGAGGGAAAGGGGAAGAAAATCAGCTGAGGGGCCGGTGTCTAATGGATGAAGGGTCGATGGTCCACATGCCAGTGCTACTCCATAGCCCCATCACCACATCTGCCATTATTTAAAAAAAATATATGCCATGTGTGGTATGTATGTACGCAGCACACATATGCCACGGTGTGCATGGGAAGGTCAGAAGACAACTTTGTGGAGCCACTTCCCTCCTTATGTGGGTTTCTGAGATTGACTCAGGCCATTGGGCTTGTGTGGCGAGCAGTTTACATGCTGAGCTGTCTCGCCAATCCCATCATTCTGTTTTTTCCTCATCTATCCACCCACCTACCTTCCCTCCATCCATTCAACACACTGAGCTTAGGAAAGGCAAGGTCTACGCCCCCAGGAACCTTGAGCTGAGATACAAGAAGGCCTTCTAGCCAAGAGTGTCTTGCACAAGCCCCGTCTTCTTTAGGAACGGGGAGAAACCCCAGTGTGCCTGAGAAACAGGGAGATCTGTGAACAGGTGACATTTGAGAAGTAGGAGCCGATCCCAGTCAAGAAGAGGCCAAGATACCCAGGGGGATCATGGAGTTTGGGAAAGAGCTGGAGAAATAGACAGCTCCGTCTTTCCAGGGACTTCCCAGTGTAGTGGGGAACCACTCCTGTCACCCTCTCAGCCCCTGGTCACCCTGCTTGGATGTGTGGCATATGGGTTGGTTTACCCTAGGCCCAGAGAGGAGCTTCAGAGTAACCTTTTGGGACCTCTCAGGCCAGAAGGCCCTTCAGGGAAATGGCAGACATGGGGATGAAAAAGACATCCACAGAACAGGTGCTGGGCACAAATGTCCTTAGTGGCTCTGAGGCCCAGAGCCAGTGGAAAGGGGTAGTACTTCCAGGTCTGGTTTGGATCTCCCCACTCCTTAGAATAACTCATGCAGGAGGTGGGCAGGGTGCCTTGGAGTGCCCTTCCCATGGGACACACGATTGTACCCATCCTGGGAGGGAGGGCAGGCCATGGTCTCAGCCTGCCTTGCTGCCTCCTGTAGGAAGGGCGTTGTCAAACTCAATATCTACTTCCAAGAGTTCAACTACCGCACCATTGAGGAATCACCAGCAAACAATGTAAGTGTGTGGGTGCCTGTCTCGTGGATCCCCGAGGCCCTGGGTGGGTATTAGGACCCCTAAAGCTGGCTAGACCTGGGCCCTCACTTCTCTGTTTCCTACAGATCGTGTGGCTGCTCTCTAACCTGGGGGGCCAGTTTGGCTTCTGGATGGGGGGCTCAGTGCTGTGCCTCATTGAGTTTGGGGAGATCATTATCGACTTCATTTGGATCACCATCATCAAGCTGGTGGTCTTCTGCAAAGGCCTGCGCAAGAGACGGCCACAGGCGTCGTACACTGGCCCGCCACCCACTGTGGCTGAGCTGGTGGAGGCCCACACCAACTTTGGCTTCCAGCCTGATACAACCAGCCATAGTCTCTATGCCGAGGTCTACCCTGATCAGCAGACTCTGCCCATTCCAGGCACCCCACCCCCCAACTATGACTCCCTGAGGCTGCAGCCTTTGGACACTGTGGAGTCAGACAGTGAAGTCGAGGCCATCTAGACCCCACCCCGCCAAGCCGCGGGTGAACTCAAAAGCTGGAAAGTTATAACCATCGCCAGTGCTTCATTTTATTAGACTCATCCAAAGAGCCAGCAATACAGGTGCCCACGCCAGAGCCCGTGGCTCTCTGGAGAAGCCAGCAGTAACTGGTCAGCCCCAAGCTGAAGAATCCATAGGGTCAAGATGCCGGTACCAGTAATACCAAAGTTGTAACCTTGCCTGGCTCCTGCCCACACTTCCCAGTCTTTCCTCTTTGTCTTTTGGCCTAGTAGACAGGCTCCAGAGGCCTCTGAATTCCCTCTCCGGGTGGCAGGCCACTAACCTGTGTGTGTGTTACTACCTTAGTCCTCCAGAATTAGTGATCCTGCCCTGGTCGGCCTTGGTTGTCCTATTAACAGACTGGGAGTGGGTGGGGTGCTGCAGATAATGGGGAGGGAGCATCGGGTAAGAAGTCTTTTCTGGGGAGCACACGCTTTGTCTAGAAAATAAAGAGAGGAAACACTGAGTGGAGACTTGTTCTTTATCCCCAAGGTAGGCGAGTGTCCTGGAGCGTGTCGGGGGCATGGAAAGAGCAAGCGTGCTGCCTTGGGAGCCAAGAGCTCTTAGACAGGCCAGGGGCCACTCTAGCTTAGGAACTGTGCACTTCCTTCCACAGAATCTCCAAAGCACTCGCCCGAGGGCCTCTGCAGTGGTACCCAGTCTATTTCATTTGTTGCACACACAGGTAAAAAAAACCTCAAACCGACTTAAGCAAAAATCAGTCATGCGGATGGAAGGCAGATAAATGCTTGTCATCCCAGATCTTTGAAGCCTAAGGCAGCAGGATCTGAGTTCAAGACCAGTTTGGACTACATAGTGAGACTGTCTCAGGAAACCAAAACAAAAAAAAAACATGTAAAACAAATAAACGCTCTCTAGCATCCCAAACGATTCAATCTCTGCTTCTGGGGACCTCTGAAGGTCTCTCTTAATGCCTGCTCCGGGCTGGTACTCATTGGTCCCTGACTGGGCCATATGCCTATCTCTGAGCCAATCAGCATGGTCAATGAGCTGGATAAACTGCTCAGATTGGCAAACCCAATTTTATATGACCAGGCTTGAAACCACCATTGAACCCAGTAAATCAGAGTCTGAGGGGAGTAGGTCGTGGTGCCCAGGTCACTCTGTTAAACCACAATTTCAGGGAGACAATAAATTGGTTTTGTAGTGTGATTATGGCCATGCATTAGTTGGAATGTGTTATATGAATAAGTCATTTGTTTCTTTCATATTCAAACCTAAGTGAATGGCCCGTATGTGTAGTACCTCCAGAGGCCAGAAGAGGGCCTCAGGTCCGTCTGGAACTAGAGGCATGGACAGTTGTGAGCAGCCATATGAGTGCTAAGGATCAAGCCCAGGTCATCTGGAAGAGCAGTGTTTTTTAACTGCTGAGCCATCTCTCCAGCCCTTGTTTTTTGAGACAGTGTCTCATGTACCCCACTCTGTGACTAGGAACGGAAGACACCAACTAGCAGGCCTGGGAGATTCCACAGAGGGAGAAGCCACTGACCCAGAAAAGGTTCTGCTCTGCAGATGTCTAAGACAGGAACCACCTCAGAACTGGCTTGCTGACCTCACTCTCAGGGGACGGTGAGAATCAGGCTCCATCATTACGGTAGCTCTGGCCTGGCAGCCCAGCCACCCTGTGCCTGGTCTAGAAGAGTATTGTTCTATTCCTTCCAGGGAACCCATGGGCCTTTTTAGCACTGGGAACGGGTTGGTTCCACTTAAACCACCCAAGACAATGTATGAGCTCCACTTCATCTCCAAAAGGGAAGCTCGATGAAGAGACTATTAATGAACAATGAACATGAACTTGCCACTTGTCACTGTACCTACTGTTTCTCGATGACTGGTCAGGTGGTCTAAGTAAGAGCTAGGAACCAACATGGGGTCCTAGAATCTGGCACAAAGAGGGAGTGACTTTCCCAAGGCCACACAGAGGGAGGCAGTAAAGTCTTAAATTCTAAAGCCTAATGCTTCTCACCAGCTCCAGTCACCACAGATGTGACTACCTGTGACCTTCCATGCTTTCAGGTGTGACTCCTGCCAAGGACAGTCTACGATCAACCTTAGGGCAAGGTCGCAGCTGATGCTGTTGTCCAGGCCAGCCAAACTAGTTTCCAAGGTATAAGGAGAACCTCAGTCAGACGGCCTGGCCTCATAGGCGTGGTGCACCACTCCGCAGGCTGGCACAAGCAGGTTGACCTGCTGGGATTAAGTGTCCCCACACCGCGTGCCTCCCAGAGCATGTGTCACCTAGGGCACGCACCTCCCACACAGTGCACTAAGAAAGCAGCCTGGCATTGGGTTAACAGTGTAGATACTAGGGTCACCAGGCCTACTCTAAACTCTAGCTTGCCACAAGGCAGTTGGTTGGCATGGAAAGACCTCAAACCTCTCTAGATTAGAGATAAACAGCTTATGCCTCCCAAGGTTGTGGTGGACTTCTCTGAGAGACCCCAGCAAGAAGTAACGCTTCATCCCATGGGACCTTGGCTGAGCTTAACTCTGACAAGCAGCCCTCTCAGAGGCTGTCGCCCCTCCCACTCTCCTTGCCGAGAAACAGCCTACTTCAGACAGGCGTGGTTGTGTATGCCCTTAACCCCAGGACTTGGGAAGTCGAGGCAGGAAGATGGCAAGTTTGAGGCTAGCACTGGCTACAGAGTGAACTAGAAGTCAGACTTGGTAGCACAGGCCAGCTCCTTGAGAGGCTGAGCAAGGCAGTCACACTTCCAAGGCTTGTCCGGGTTATAAAACAAGTTTGGATCAGCCTGGACCACTTTGTAAGACATCACCTCAGACTAAATAAAAAGGGCCAGGACACAGCTCAATGAGAACGCTTGCCTGTTTCTCTCAAGGCTGTGATTAGATCCCAGTGACACTAAATGATAAATAAGCAGCTTTGTTCAGGGCAGCCATCTTCTCAGCCCAGAGGATGAATCCTGGCTGCTCTGATCGATATTTCCCCATCCGATTTGCCCTTCTGGGAATCCCTGAAGATAGTTTTGTTGTCCCAGTGAGAGCTACGCGTCTGGTAGCTAGTGGACAGAGCCAGGCTAATGTAGAGCACAGTTTCCCAGCAGAGTTACTTGACTCAAAATGCTGCAAGGGTTAAGCCTTAGAAATACTGAAGCAAGTCCTATTCCCCACTTTTCCAGCACCCCTTGCAGCTGGAGCCATACCTCTGACCAAGAAATGGTCAGTAGGAGCTGTGGAGCACTGCTAATTGTCTAGTAGAAGGGGGAGCCACATCTCTCTAACCCATTTCATAGGCTCCCCTGAACACAGGTGTGACAGTCACACTGCCAGAGTCACCTGCCATGAGCACTGGCAAAGGTCCCTACTGTGTCCAGACTGCTGGATCCCCCACCCTCTGGCTTCTCATTGTGGAAAAAATAATTCCTCTTGGCTCAAGTCATTCAGGCAATATTATTTTCTCTTACATATAAACCAAACAGCCTTGACAAGTACAGATGCAACAGACCAAAAAGATTTTTAAAGGGGGGGAGTTGTAAAATTTGCATCATCCTGTAAAAAAAAAAAAGGAAATGTGAAACCAAACTTCTCACATAGCCAGGAAGATCCCTATGATTTGGCCCCATCCCTTTCTAACCTGAATGCTTACTGCCCTGCTCTCCGGCCACCCTGGATGGACTTGGCCTCTGCGCTTGCTCTGGCCCTTCCTGCTGGGAAGCCCCTTTGCTCCCTACTGCAGAGCTGCCCCCAGCCGCTGGCTGCCCACCTCCTCCCACCTGTCAGGCTCTGCCCAGCACTGTGCCTCTGCCTTCTGGTCTACCTGCTCACTGGTTCTTCCCCCTTTACTCCCTCTGCACTGGGGAAGGCCCGGCCCCTTCACAGCCCTACCTACCTCAGTGTTCTCAGGCCCTGCTCAGCGTGCTGCAAGCAATCAGATGTCACCAGAGAAGAAGGAAACAGCTTTTGCCCCATTGCAGTGTTTATTAAAGATAAGTTATTTTTAAAAACCATCTGAAGATTCCTTTCTGATAAATAATACATTACTTCTCATTTACACCCTTCTCCTTGTAAAGGACTGGGTCTCACACTAGCCCTGAATGACCTCAAACTCACAGCAATCCTTCTGTCTCAGCCTCTCCCAAGGATTGCAGACATGCACCACCACACCTGCCTTATAAGAAGTTAAAGAATTTTCCACATACAATGAATGCCCCATCACTGGCAGAGGCCGAGAATGAACCATTCTGAGAGTCACCGAGGCTTCAGACCCTGTCCTGCCCTTCAGGCTCTGACCCTGTCCTGGACCGTCTTCTCAGAGCTGTCAGTAGTTTACACCACGCATGGTGGCCACCGTGGCTGCAAGGCGACGTGGCAGGCCTTTGCTGATCTGTCTGTATTCCTCAGGCTTGGCCTTCAAGAGTGTCACAATGTTCTGGAGGGTACGTGATGGCTGCAGGCCCAGTGCATCCATCACATTGATCAGGTAGTCTGTGGGTGAAAAAGGGGCAGGGTCAGCGGGGCAGTACATGGAACCCCCAAGGCCTTCCCAAACTCTGGGTGCTTGCTCCCCGCCTTCACCTGCAGGCAGTGGGTATGATCTGAGCCCTGGAATTCTAGTTTAATGAAGAACCAGCCAGCATTGCCAGCTTCCCCTCCCCTATCCCTCCAGCACCAGTGTAAAGGCAGCTAGCCTCCCCCATCTTACCCCCAGCATATTCTCCAGCATGTGGAAAAGCAAAGGAGGGGGGGCGGGGACATGGGCTTGCTGAACAACCAAAACTGCCCCCTAGGAAGCTCATACTGAACACGAGACTGGTGTCAGAGATGGTGGCCTGGTATCATGCATCTCACCCCTGAGAACTAGTTAATGCAGATTTATTAGCCGGAACCCAGTTCAAATTGAGCACGATGGTGAAGAGAGACCTCTGGCTGGGCATGGTGGGACACATCTTTAGCACTCGAAAGGTGGGGGTAGGTGCAGCTCTGAGTTTGAGGACAGCCAGCCTACATAGTGAGTTCTAGGCCAGCCAGGGCTACAAAGTGAGACCCTGTCTAGAGACAGACAGACAGACAGACAGACAGACAGACAGACAGACAGACCAACCAACAGACCTCTAAAGGGTCAGTCATTCTCAAAAGCAGCCCTGGATTCTAACCACCTGACAGCACTGTCTGAACGGAAAACACTCAGCTGCAGCCAGGAATGCCACCCTTTACCAGCCCTGCACCAGGCAGCAGGGATGGATGTGAGATGGGACAGAGACCTTTAAAGTATCTGTCATATTGGAGGGATCACTGCATAGGCATGTCATACCTCCCTCCTCTTTCTACTCAGAAGGCCTGGAGGGGGATTGCTGCTTGGGTTCACCCCTTCTCTGTCTAGACCTGAACTCCAGGGCAGCTCAGGCTCTTCCTTGGGTCTTTTTTTGCCAGGCGCAGCTCAAAGGTAAAACCAGGAGGCCTCAGTCTGCCATGACAGTTTGGTCAGCAGTATTTTATGTTGCTGTATGAATGCTTAATTTGAATGCCTCCCACTCAATGTTCAGCATCCTTCCCAGTCCTTAACCTCACTTCCTTATGCTCAGTGGATGAGGAAACACTCTAACCCTGCTGTGTGCTATCATTAGCACTACAGCTGGCACAGTCAGTGGTCAAGCAATTCTGAGTAAGCAGGGAGGGAAGAAGAGGAATGCAAGGACCACGAACTCCAGGCAACGCTAGCATCTCATGGCACACCACCACCACTGCCCCATTCACTGCTCCTCCGTGCTTCTGCCTGTGCCAGTTGGGCATATGACAAAGGGCTACTGAATTTCCTTATCCATCTCTGAAAGACAGGTGGTGCCTCTGGGAAGAGCCACGGGCAGACTGAAATCAGCAGGGTGAGGGACTCGGGGCAGCTGGATTGTATGCTGGCCCCATCACTAACCACTCTGGAACCCCCAAGGGTTGAACCTTGCTTCTAATTCTTCACCAGCAAACAGACAGAAGTGGGACCTGGCTCAACCCTAGTCACCCAGGTCACAGCTGGGATGGGTCACGGGGGAGCTGATTGTTAAGGTCCCTCCACCCTCTCTCAAGACCACTTAAAACCCCAGGAGAAGGGAGTGGGGAAGCCATGCCCTCTGACCTGGGGCAGGATAGCACTCTGATGGGGACCACAGAGGAACCTAGGATGTGGCCTTGTCATATAACATCACCTACCTACAGAATTGCATAACACAATGGATGCATGCTTGCTTCAGTGCCAGATACGCCTGGTATGCAGTAAGCACTCCATAAACGTTAGGTTAGTAATTGCTATGTCAGTGAGTAGAAGACTAGGCAGGGCTATGCTGTCTCGCTCACTCCAGTGCATCTCACCAAAGCCCCCTTAATGGTTCTCCACCTCCATGGCCTTCCAGAATCCCTTTTATCCAGCTCACGGTCAACCCCAGAATTGAAGTTAGGAGGAAGTTAGGGGTAACATTCCTAGAGACCAAGAAGGAATTCAAACTTACTTCTCTTCTCCTGCCCAACCCATAGGCACTTACCAATGTCTGTAGCCAGCTGTTTGGTAGAGTGTGGGGTCACCTCCGGGATCTGGAGAATCACATCGCAATAGGTCTGCATGGTGGCTCTGGCAATGGAGCCCAGCCAGTTGTCAGCCATATTGTCCAACTCAGGCAGTTCATCCCCTGAAGTGGAAAGGTCAGAGAAATATAAAATCTGCTCAGAAAAAGTCACCTCTTAGTGCCCTGGCTCCCAGTAAATGGTACATGCCCTAATGTGCCAGGGAGCTAATGGGCTCAGAAACATGGGGAAAAGAACAAGGAACCTATGGATCCACTGATACTGACCAGAGACAAGGAGAGCTCAGAAAAGGAGTTGATCTGGTAGGGCTAAACAAGACCCCACAAGGCAGAGGAGGACCCTAAAGAGAAGAGAGCCTAGGGGGCTGGAGAGATGGCTCAGAGGTTAAGAACATTGCCTGCTCTTCCAGAGGTCCTGAGTTCAATTCCCAGAAACCACATGGTGGTTCACAACCATCTGTAATGGGGTCTGGTGCCCTCTTCTGGCCTGCAGACATACACACAAGATAGAGTATTGTATACATAATAAATAAATAAATAAATATTTTTTTTAAAAAAAGAGAGGAGAGCCTCCAGACAAAGCTAGAGGTGGGCACTGAGGGTGCAAAGAGGCAATGCATAAGACAGGGACCATACTGGAACCATGACTGAGCCTCAGAACAACACCACCTCTGGAGAGATGAGGGCCCTGGGCTCTCTGATCATGTTCCACATGCACAGAGAGAAACAGGAGCCCTGGTTTCATGGAACTGCTGTGGCAGCCACAGTCATAATAATGTACATAAAAGAGAAGTGGAAGACAAACACCAAAGCTGGAATCTCAGAAGACAGCTGTGCCAGTGGGATGAGGAGGCCAAAGTGAGCACTGCATGAGCACAGGGGACCAAAGGGAGCACTGCATGAGCACAGGGGACCAAAGGGAGCACTGCATGAGCACAGGGGACCAAAGGGAGCACTGCATGAGCACAGGGGACCAAAGGGAGCACTGCATGAGCACAGGGGACCAAAGGGAGCACTGCATGAGCACAGGGGACCAAAGGGAGCACTGCATGAGCACAGGGGACCAAAGGGAGCACTGCATGAGCACAGGGGACCAAAGGGAGCACTGCATGAGCACGGGGGACCAAAGGGAGCACTTCATGAGCACAGGGGACCAAAGTGAGCACTGCATGAGCACAGGGGACCAAAGGGAGCACTGCATGAGCACAGGGGACCAAAGGGAGCACTGCATGAGCACAGGGGACCAAAGGGAGCACTGCATGAGCACAGGGGACCAAAGGGAGCACTGAATGAGCACAGGGGACCAAAGGGAGCACTGCATGAGCACAGGGGAACAAAGGGAGCACTGCATGAGCACAGGGGACAAAAGGGAGCACTGCATGAGCACAGGGGACCAAAGGGAGCACTTCATGAGCACAGGGGACCAAAGGGAGCACTGCATGAGCACAGGGGACCAAAGGGAGCACTGCATGAGCACAGGGGACCAAAGGGAGCACTTCATGAGCACAGGGGACCAAAGGGAGCACTGCATGAGCACAGGGGACCAAAGGGAGCACTGCATGAGCACAGGGGACCAAAGGGAGCACTGCATGAGCACAGGGGACCAAAGGGAGCACTGCATGAGCACAGGGGACCAAAGGGAGCACTGCATGAGCACAGGGGACCAAAGGGAGCACTGCATGAGTACAGGGGACCAAAGTGAGCACTGCATGAGCACAGGGGTCCAAGTGAGCACTGTGGTGTACAGTCACAGACACAGCTAAAACACTCATATACACAAAGTAAACATTTTTTTAAAAGTGCCCAGGAGGACTGGAGACCTAGCTCAGGCAGTTGAGTGACTCAAATGTACCAGGTCCTGAGTTTGATCGTGGTGGCACATGCCTGTCATCACAGCACTTGGGAGGATCAATGGCTATGTGGAGTCTGTGGCCTGCCTAGGCTACACAATGCCCAGTCTCAAATAAATAATCAAACAAATGAGTAAATAAATATCAGCCATGAATGAAACTCATTTTCAACAAGAGTTATATAATGATAATAACTTTTAGTAATAATAAATAAAAATTTTCAAGCAAAAAGTGGTGTCACGTGTGCAAGACTACCCTGAGTTTGAGGCCAGCCTAAACTACTTTGAGAATACCAGGACAGTCATGTGACCCTATGCCTAGGTAAGCAGGTCCATTGGTACTGGGTTTTTGCTTGTTTTGGTTGCTGAGACAGGGTCTATATCTTGGAACTTGATAAGTAACCCAAGCTATCTCAAACTTGTGATCCTCCTGCCCCATCTTGTTCCCTAAATCTGCAATGTTAAAATGCTAGACATGAAAGCCAGGCATAGTAGTGTACACTTCTAATCCTAGTATTCAGGAGGCAGAGGCAAGCAGATCTCTGTGAGTTCGAATCTAGACTAGTCTACATAATAAGTTCTAGGACAGCCAGGGCTATATTATATAGAGAGACCTATCTCAAAAACAAACAAACAAACAAACGCTAAGAACAGCCAGATTATATATGAATGTGCACTGTACACTTCTTTCCTATTTTCTATATGTTTAATTTTTGAGGGGTGACAAGATGAATCAGGGCTTGACAAGCCTGAGGACCTAAATTCAACCCCTGGATCCCATAGTGGGAGGAGAGAACCGACTGTTACAAATTGTCCTCTGACCTCCACATATGCATTGTGGGGCACATGAGTGTGTGCACACGTGTACACGCATGTACACACATACACATACGCACACACACATGCACTCACACTACTCCCCCTCAACAAAATGAAATATTTTGGCTGGGAATGCAACTCAGTAATAAAAACTTATTCATCATGTTCAAGGTCCTAGATTCAATCCCAGCACCATCAAAAAAAAAAAGGAAGAGAGAGAGAGAGAGAGAGGCGGAGGGAGGGAGGGAGGGAGGGAGAGAGGAAGGAAGGGGCAACATATATTGCTGGGCATGGTGGTGCACATCTTTAATCCTAACAGTAGGGAGCTGGAGGCAGAAGGATAAGGAGCTTAAGGCCATCCTTGACTACACAGCAAGTATAAGGCCAGCCTGGGCGACATGAGTGAGTCCTGTCTCAAAACGACAAACAAAATATCTGGATTAATGTTGATACTGTCATATTGTTAATTGTCATATTGAAATTTCCTCTGGTGAGGCCATCCTAACTGCCCACACACAGTAAATGGTCAGTAAACATCTGTGACGTGACTAGGGAGTGACGTGCAGATGTCACCAATGTCCTGGGGGAGCAAGACACCGTCTTCCTGCTGCAGTGCAGCAGGCGGTCCACACAGCAGTTGTATGGACTCAAGGAGGAGCTAAGACACCTGAGATTTATGTAGATAGTCCAGCAAAGTAGGTAAGTGGAATAGAAAAAAAGCCAGAGCAGCTCTTAAGGCTGGATGCTGAGTTCATCTGTAGGAAATTCCTAGGAAAACAAGATTGAGGTTCTAAATTTACAAGGTGTATTAAGAGCTGAGGGATGTGGCTCAGTGGTAGAGGAATGCTCAGAATGCACAGCCCTGAGTTGGATCCTCAGCCTCAAAAAGTTAAACAAAGGGGGCAAAACTAGGTCGGAATGTATTGTATGAGAGAAGAATTTATTTCAAAAGAAAAGCTAAGTAAACATATAAATGAAAACGCACACGCATCACAGTCCCTCAGAGACTGGCGCTTTGGTGGACGCCTCGTTTCACACACAACAGAGAGACATTCTCAGGGCTGTGAGATGGCAGAGTTAAGAGCACTTACTACTCTTGCAGAGAACCCAGGTTTAATTCCCGGCGCCCATCCAGTAGCTCACAACCATCCATAACTTCAAATCGGGGATCTGACTGATGCCTTCTTTAAACTTCAAGGGTACTGCACTCATGTGCACATACCCACACACAGACACACACAAATACACATTAAAAATATTTTTAAAAGAACTATATTCTAGATTTTAGAAAAATGTGGGCATATAAAAATACAGTGAAGACAGATACATGTCCTTCATACACCACTCCCTGTCTAGAGCAGAGATTGCACCCTCCTTAATATGCACTTCCCTAGACCTGTTTTTTTTGGGGGGGGGGGGTTGTTTTAATAATTTTTTGAGAATTTCATAATGAATGTTGTGTTTGCATGCCTCCAATTCCTCCCATCTCTCTTCCATTCCTTTTTAAATTCATAATTATTATTATCTCTGTCTCTGTCTCTCACACACACACACACACACACACACACACACACACACACACACACACACAACCTATTAAGTCATTTAGTGTTTCTCATATATATGTACTTGAGTTAAAGGCTGACCACTTGGGATCTAGATTTATTTTGAGTGCTTTCACAGAAGAAAGCATGAGATAGGGAAAACTAAGTATTAGTTCACACCTCATTTTTTTTTCCTTAATGTTTCTAAAGATCTTATCTGTTAAGTGCTAATGGTTTTGATTCTTTTTGATGAAGACAATAGATAAGTTATGAAGACATCTGTGGTAGTTTGAATGAGAATAGCCCCCACAGGCTCACAAATTTGAGTTCTTTGAACCAATAGGAGGTGTGGGCTTGTTGGAGGAGGTGTAGTGCTGGGGATGGGCTTTGAGGTTTTAAAAGTCTGTGTCATTCTGAGTTAGCTCCTCTCCTCTCTCTTCTCTCTCTCCTCTCTCTCTCCTCTCTCTCTCCCTCCCTCCCTCCCTCCCTATCCCTCTCTTCCCTCTCCCTCTCTCTCTGACTCATGGTTATTACCTCAGCATGTAAGCTCTCAGTTACTGCTCCAGCACCATGCCTGCCTGTTGCCATGCTCCTCACGGTGATGGTCATGGACTCTAGCTCTCTGGAAACCATGAGTCCCCGAATTAAATGCTTCTTTTATATGTTGCGTTGGCATGTTGTTTTGTCATGGCAATATGGCAACAGCAAAGTAGCTAAGGCCACACCACAAGGTATTTACTTTGTTACTAATAAATACTGAGATCAGGTGAACTTTTTCCCAGTAGCAAAGAGTTTTGGAATAACCCTCCTCCTAAGCACCTTGTGTTAGAAGAGCTATTTCTAGAGCTGGTTCCCAGAAGAGGAATGGAGAGACCCTCAAAGCCCTTCACCAACTGCACTCCATCAACAGGATCTTACCATCGGTTTTCTTGTCTAAACTATAAGCCATATCATAAATATGGTAGAACACATGGTGCACATTGAAGTCTGTAATTTCAGCACTTAGGAGACTGAGGCAGGAGACTATTGGCAAGTTTGAAGCTAACATGGGCCACATAGTGAGTCCTTGTCTCAAATCAACAACAAAATAAACAAAATAAAACCTTACATACACATTATATAAGGACACTTGTCCAGACTGTTCTATGGTATAGAAAGTTTGACACATTGACTCAACCAGCATCCTGATCATTCTGCTCATTTCCCATTCCAAACTCACTAATTCTTTTCTCTGATCTGTGAAAGCTAGAGTACTATGGTTGGTCAATTCTCATCCTGTGTCTGACAACTTCACTCTTGTACAGCTCAGTGTTGTTAGCAGACACTAAAGGGCATGTGCCTGTCACAGGTCATTGTGGTACCCATTTTTTTATCAACAGAAAATAATTCTTTGGTCTCACTTTCTTGGCTTGAGTTCAGTTTCATCTCAAATTTCTTTTTATTTGCATTTTCATGGGATGCTTTTAGCTTCTCTCAATTTTAACCTTCCAAAGCAATTTCATCTTCATTGTGCTACTCCCCATGAGTGGCTAAATCTTTTACCTACCAAATGTGGGGGGTTTTTTACTCAAAAGAATATTCAATATTGGGAATTAGGATGATTTTTGATCAGTAAATATGTGAACCCTGCTCAACACTGTCAGATGCAAACAATAGGCAAAAGGAAGCAGCACAATGAGCGCATGTTTGCCTTATCAGTTCAGTGACAGAGGGACACGTGAAGGCAGGCGCAAGCTGCAGGCAGAGACGTCAGCACAGACACCCTCTGGAAAGCTGCTTATGACAACAACAAAAATTGTCTGCATACACACACACACACACACACAGGTTTTGTTTGGTGTTGCTTTCTTTTGATGGTTTTTCGGAATAGGTCTTATTCTACAGTCCAGGTGAGTCTGAGATTTACCACGTAGCCCAGGCTGGCCTCACACTTATAGTGGTCCTCCTGCCTCGTCTCCTACTTGCTAAGATAAAAAGGCATGAACCACCAACTCAGCTTTTCTATTCTATATTTGATGACTGCATCCCTGGTTGTTTAGAGAGATTTATGGCTGGTGAGGTGTTAAGATGGAGCCATAAGCCCCATATGGTGCCCACTGTTCCCTGGACAGCAGGTGCTATGGCTTCCTAGTTCTCTCACCTTGCTCAGGAGGAAATGGCAGCTTCCCAGCATGCAAGGCCAGCTCTAATGCGGAGTCCTCTTGAGTCACAAATGGCTCGAGATTCAAGGGCAGGGACATGATGTACTGCCCGATCTGAAACAAAAGAAAGCACTTTCAGCTTGACACTGACACACCTAGCTAATTACTCAAAAAGGTTCGCTTAGGAGAGACAACTGCTAGCCCTGGGATGAGCGCCCCTGTGAGGTAATGCTAATTATGGCAATCCCTCAGGAGCAACCACTAAGGGCCGGGGAGCGCTCAGCCAGCGAAGCACTGCTGCTCAAGTTCTTCCCGCAGCACCCATGCAAAAAGTCAGTGTGGTGGGGCATGCCTATAGTCCCTGGGCCAAGAAGACAACAGGCAAATGAATCCCTGGGGCTTGCTAACCAGCCAGCCAGACTCTAGGTCCCAGTGAGAGACTGTTTCAAAAACAAGCTGGCTAGCTGGCCTCTCCATGCACACTCCTTACACACACACACACACACACACACACACACACACACACACACACACAGAGAGAGAGAGAGAGAGAGAGAGAGAGAGAGAGAGAGACAGAGACAGAGAGAGACAGAGAGACAGAGGCCTGCTCCACCTGTAGATACATTCTTCTCAAAAGTGGCTTCAATGTCCTGAAGTGCATCCAGCAACACCTACTTCAATGAGGCAGTGGGTACCAAAGAACTTTATGAGATTAAAAGCACTGTGCAAAGTTGAGTCTCATCACTGCTCACAGAAAAAAGTCCACTAAGGGGCTAATGTCAGCAAGTGTCCTGTCATTTGGACTAGCACCTGGTTCTGTTTCTCCCCCTCCAAGATGGCTTAGCCAGGAGAAAGAAGAGGCTATACTTGGAAGTTACCATTCACAACTATAGTCCAGAGAGAAAATTCCATTGTAATTTCATGCACTAGAAAAGACGGCTGAAGTTAGTGGTGCAGAATCACGAGAGGGAAACTTGTAAGGCATCTGGGCCGAGCCCACAGCCAATCTAGCACTTATCACAAGTGGACAAGATGGAAATATGATGCCACCTGTGCCTATTCCAAGCACTTCTTTCTATTACAATTCACAGTTGTGTTTTATAGCAGGCATAGAATAGAAAATAATTTGACCACCAAGTCAGAATTTCCAAGCGGGTTCAATTCTGACACCCGCAGGGGTCACATGGGAAGAGTGGGGCAAGTGTGAGTATCTTAGCATCTGGAATCACCGATGGCTCGCTGCATTTGCCCAGGATCTGAATGAAGACGATTCCAGACCAGGTCCACACAGCACAAACTGTGTGGTGACTGCCCTGAGGGAATCAGAAGTGGGTTGTGAAAGGCAGAGGCCACCTTTGAGTGTGCCCGAGAAGCTCTTACATTGCTGATGTACTCGAGAGGCGTGAGGCTGAAGGCAGGCAGATCATCGGTCAGGGTTTCGCCAATGCCCGCTGTGTTCCAGCTCTGGAAGAAGAGAGGAAGCAATTAGTACATGCTACCAGGCAGCCTCAGAAGGTACATTGTGAAGGTACATAGAGAGTTTATGGCCTTCCAGGAGTCATCCATGGTCAGATCTGACCTGGAGGCCTGATGCCACTCAGCAAGACAGGGACACCTCTTCAACCTCCTGGAAGACGCTCATAAGATGAAACCCTCCAACTCCCAGCCTACGCGGACACATTTATCTTCTCAGCACAGCCACCTGATGAAGACCGGTCACTTCTGTATATCACGCTAGCAACACCTAATGAGTTAGGTGGCCCTGAGTCTGCGCTTGTATGATGGGGTCACCATGCAAAAAATAAAGGACTGAATACAGGTGGCTCCACTAACCTTGGCCTTTGGAACTCAGAGGCTGTAGGAGAACTGCTCCTCCCGGGAGGGAGGCCCAGGAAGCCCTGTGCTGCACAGAACACCCCACCCTCACTCACCAAGGCCACTCTGCCTCAAGTGAGGATGCACTGCCTCCTCCGTGTAGCTCTGGACTGACCCAGAGTTTGATGAAATCTTCTGTCTCTCGGGTCTCCCTCTATAGAGGGAGGGCTTCAGCCCCCCATGCAGCTATTTCAAGCGGAAACATCTCTGTCATTGCTGCATGAGTTTCCTGGCAACCCGTGAGCCGCTCCCCCGTCAGCACACATGTGCCCACAGCCTTATCTTGGCACATCTTTTAAGGAAGCCTAGCTTCTTGATTCCAGCCTGGAAACAAGGCCTTTCCTGGCTGACCTCCAGGAGTAACCCTCGAGGTCACAGTGAAGCTGCTCTCAGCAGCCACCTGGTGCCCAATTCTTTAAGCAGCGTTCTGGGAACGGAATGACAAAGCTAGCCCAGGGCTCCTGACCCAGGCTGAGTGTCAACACTGCCAGCTCCATCCAGTCTCTGTTTCTCTTCCTGCCAGTGCCTCAGCCCTTTCTGTTTTCTAGGCTCCTTGTTCTTGTTTGAGAATCTTTTACTCAAATATCCCACCTGCCCCCACCCCAAATTAACTCCCCATACACTGTTTTATTTATTTACTTGAGATGGGGGTCTCATAAATCCCAGGTTGGACTTAAATTTACCACATAGCCAAGGCTGGCCCTGAACTTCTGATCCTCCCAAGTAGGTTTATAAATACATCCCTATGTGGTGCTGGGGATTAAACCCCAAACTCCATGAATGCTAAGAAAGCTCTCTGTCAATATTCCTATATCCTTTGCTCCAAATCCAGCCCGCCCACCCACACTTACTGTAGTGGTTCAAGTGAGAACGGCCTGCATGTTTAGTCCCCAACTGATAAACTGTTCAAGAGGAATTAAAGGGATTAAAGAAGAATGAGATTGTTAAAGAAAGTGTGTCATTGGTGGGTAGATTTTGAGGTTACAAAAGTCCATGCCAGGTCAGTTCTTCACCTGATACCTGTGGATTAGGCAATGTTCTCAGCTAATGCTCCAGAACTACGCCTGCTTGTATGCCCCATGCTCCTTGCCATGACGATGACAGACTAACCCTTCTAAACTACAAGCAAGCCCCCAGTTAAATACTTTCTTTTAGAAGAGTTGACTTGGTCATGGTGTTGCTTCATAGCAAGAGAACGGCACTAAAGCCAGGTAGTGGTGGCAAGCCTTTAATCCCAGCACTCAGGAGGCAGAGGCAGGCGGATCTCTGTGAGTTCAAGGCCAGCCTGCTCTACTGACTGAGTTCCAGGATAGGCTCTAAAGGTACAGAGAAACCCTGTCTCGAAAAACAAAACAAACAAAAAACAAACAAACAAAAAAGAACAGTGACTAAGATACCTTACCTAGTACCTGTGATGTTCAGTCCCATGCTAGTCTTTGCCCTTGTTCTCAGAAGCTACTGAGGTAGCAAGATGGCTGGATGCCCTCCCTACCTCATCTCCTCAGCTTGTTCCCTGCTCTGTCTTGTATATGCACAGAGATAGGCTGGCACTGAGGGTTCTGTGTGAGATGCAAGAGTTCAGAGGTACGAGAGGCCAGGGAAGGGATCAGCCACAGTATGCAGGCGAGCGTGGAGTTGCAGAAGTAAGGATGGAAAGAGAATGAACAGCTCTGCACGCCAGCCTAGGAACAGGGGCCATATTCAACAAATAACTTTCTAGGGGTGAGCTGGGCAGGAAGAGGACAGCAAGGAAAGAAGGGAGAAAAAAAGAGAGAGGGAGGAGGAGAAAGGCAAGCCAGTGTCACTGTGCAGGACTCTGGCTTCCAATCCAAATAGTGACATTTATAAGACAACTGAAAGTCAGAACACAGATGAGTGATGTTGAGAAACTATTCCAGGGGCTGGAGAGACAGCTCAGCAGGTAGACTGCTCTCCGTCCAAGCCTGAGGATCTGAGTTTGATCCCTGGAACTCAAAAAAGGTGGAAGAAGAGAAATGACTCCACCAAGTTGTTCTGTGGCCTCAACATACTGAGTTTAGCACACGTGTCTGCATTACACACGTATCACACACACATACACACACACATACATACACAACAATAATAATAATAATAATAATAATAATAATAATAATAAAAACAACATCCTTCCTAGACCCCTTATTTGAGATGAAGCAGGGTGCTGCAGAGCTGGTCATCGTGGAAACAGATGAGCGCCCCATCCTCCCCTCTCCACTCTGCATGTGTAAGAATTCCTATAATAAAAAGCCTTTAAAGCTGGACGTGGTAGCATACGCCTTGAATCCCAGCACTCTGGAGGAAAAGCATGCAAGTCTCTTTAAGTCTAAGACTAGCCTGGTCTACATAGTGAGTTCTGGGCCAGTCAGGGCTACATAGTGAGACTTTGTCTTTAAAAGTAAATAAATAGGGGCTGGAGAGATGGCTCAGAGGTTAAGAGCATTGCCTGTTCTTCCAAAGGCCCTGAGATCAATTCCCAGCAACCACATGATGCCTCACAACCATCTGTAATGAGATCTGGTGCCCTCTTCTGGCCTGCAAGTGTACATGGAGTCAGAAAACTGTATACATAATAAAGTCTTTTTTTTTAAAAAAAAAAAAAGTAAATAAATAGTTATATGAAATAAACTAAAGGAGATTCTCAGATTGGCCCTGGAGAGCCACAGGAAGGCTAAGAGACGATAGCAGAGCAGTGCTCTGTGAGGCTGCGTGCGGCAACCTCTCTGGGGGAAACTGGAGTGAGCAGTGTTAACAACGAGATGGTGGAAACATGAACGAGCAGTAGTCATGAAGCAGACAGTCCCAGAGTGACACTATGGAGGAGGACAGGGTCAGAAATGACACAGAACAAAGAGCAGCACCGCCACCATCCCTCAGGTGCGCAAGTGCTCTGAGATGGAGAAAGGCTTCTGAGAGGAAGCAAGAAGAGCCTCAGGAGACTGGGGGCCAGGGAGGGGGGTCATCCAGAAAAGGGTCAGGATGGAGAGGAAGCAAGAAGAGCCACAGGAGAATAAGGGCAGGGCGGGGGTGTCCAGAAAAGGGTCAGGATGGAATGGCCTGAACTGGGACACTCTCAGAAAGCAGGCAAGTAAGGCTCACTTAAAGAGGGCAACGCGGAAATGGTGTAGATTATTTCTTAATCGTTCAAGATTTATTTAAGCTGCCCTTCAAAAGGGCTTTTCTACTCATCTGTCAGCAGGTAATACAGATAAACGTCAATAACCTATTATGAATTGAACATAGTGTTGGTTAATAGTCTTAAAATACAAAGGGGCAATATGATTTACCAGCCAACGCTCAATACAAACATCAGTGACCAGCGTTTTCTTTTCAAATCCTCCAGGCCCAAGTGTTTGCCTTTGTATTGTGTGCTAGATGCTGGCTCCCACACAAGTCTTTCTAATCTCCAAAGCTATCCCGGTCTATCCCTGTATCCCAGCAGTGTGGGAAAGCCTGAACCAAAAGTGGGGATTCCAGCAACTGGGCTACGAATCACAGTTAGGAACTCGAAAGCAGAGGTGGAGGCAAGAGACAGGTGGGAGCCTTTTTCAGTCTGGAACTAAGACCGACAGCTTAAACGATGACAAAATAAAACAGTAAGAACACAGGCCGGCCAGATGCTCAGGGGTGAAAGGCTTTGCTGTGAGAGCCTGGAGACACGAGTCCTCCTGCTCATTTAGTTTCCCTTCCAAATAAGACTTAATCTGTTCATCTATACTCAAGCTTCTTTATTTGGTTTGGTTTAGTTTTTGAGCTAAAGTCTCACTACATAGCCTATGGCTGTTGTGGAGCTCACTTTGTAGCCCAGGTTGGCCTTGAATTCAGAGATCCATCTGCCTGCCACTGCCTTCTGAGTGCTGGGATCAAAGGAGTATGACACGCTTTTAAAGACAGCATGTATAATATAACTCCATGTGCCCTTTGGATCCATTTCTATGACATTTGCCCAGCCTGAGACACACTTGAGTAAGCAGGTCATAGGGTTTATACTCACATTTTAGATGTGACATTTTAAAGGGATTTGCTGTACTTTTCACTCTGCATTTTCCAGTATTATGTGTTTCTGAAAATAAATATCCTATGACTTTTATTTTAAAGACTTTCTCTTAGGAAATGAGAAGCATAGCTAAGGGGAGGTACATGCCTGAAACCCAGCTTTAGGAGGCTGACAGGAGGCTCGTGTGTGATTAGCTTTGGCAACCTTGTCTCAAAAAGCAAGTGGGGGGGGGGTTCCTGGAGAGATGTCTCAGCAGTCAAGAGCACTTGTTGCTTTTGCAGAGGACTCAGGTTCAGTTCCCAACACCCAAATGATGGCTCAAACCATCTGTAACTCCAGTTCCATGGGATCCAGTGCCATCTTCTGACCTCTGTGGGCACTGCACACTCATGGTGCTTGCATATAACCACACTTATACACATAAAATAAAAGTAAATTTCAAATATATATAAGCATAAATATATATTTTTATTTTATTACATATATACATGTATATACGTTTTCTGATATACATCAGGTATATATATTACACATATATATTTATACTATATATACCAAAATACAGACTCACAGAAAGGAAGAAAGCTATCATTTACTAAACATCTACTCTGTGGGGATGCTATGCTCAAATCTGCCCTACACTATCCATAGGATGGTAACTACTGTGTCCACATAGCTCACAGAAGGCTGAGGAAGCAGGCCCTGAGCACCTGGCCTCCAGAGTCTCTGCTCCCGCTCCCTGCAGTGCTGCCCTCAGTGCTGAAAGCTCAAACTCCACCGAGAGTTGAAACCCCCAAATCTCACAGAGTGAAAATCAGAGTCCCAGGGTGGAATCAAAACCATGCATTTAAACAGAGTCATTTTATGAACAGAGATTTTTAGATCCACAGAGGGGCTGAGACTTGACCAAGGCTATACAGGGGCTCTTCACGCAATTTCTAGAGGGCAGCAAAAAGCCACAGCCTTGTAACTATGCCGTGCCATTTCCTGAAAGAATCTGTGTACAGATATAACTGGCGCTTTCCCAAACAACTATCACCCACAAAAGTAGAACCTGGACAGACTTGGGGGAGGGGGTACTGGAGAGGCAACTGACCAGGGTCCTGTCCTGCCTAGTAACCCAAAGGAAAGCAATGGGATCTGAACTAGGGAGAGACAGGACAAGTAGAGATGTGACTACTGGGCAGCTCCTCTTAAAGCCACTGGGACAAGCAAGGAAGGGAAAGAGGGCATTGGGCAGTGAGACGTCTCTGAAACAGGCACACAGGACATTTCGAGGAAAGAAAGCAGCAGCTCAGAGCTGGGTGTGTGTCTCGTCAACCCAGCACCGCCCAACTAAGGAGAAGGGTCACAGCTTCAAGGTCAGTCAGGGCAACAGAGCCAGTGAGCAAGAGAAAGAGGCAGAAACAGGATGGAGGCAGATAAGGCATTCTCCTGCCCAAGAGCCAGAACTGCTCCCCTGGCAGGACCGTCCAACATCAGAAGGCAGGAGCTCTTGACCAGCGCCCACAGCAGCATACAACCTCTCTTACGCCTGAGAGGGCAGAAAAAGCCTGCCAGCAAGAAAGGAAGACAAGCAACACTGACATTCTTCAGAAAGTTGGCGTGACAGCGTACATCTGCAGTCACAGCACTTGGAGGCTGAGGCAGAAGGATGTTGAGTTTCAAGCCAGCCTGAGCTCCATGGTGAGACCCTGTCTCAAATAATGACAACCCATCATCATCATCATCATCATCATCATCACTGCTGCCATAACATGAAATGGCCTCTCAATATAGTGTCTCAGTAACTGCAATTTAGATGAGGAGCTCGTGCCAAGAAGACTGAAATGACAAAGTAACTCTGACATCCTCAACAGCACCTCACAGCAGGGAGGGAGGAGATCCCTCCCGGCACAGGCTGAGCATATGCACGATCTGGGAGCACAGACACTTCAGTCAGTGGGGAACTCACGTCCATCCTGGAAACGAGCAGCAGCTGCTGTTTGATTCGCAGGAAAACCGAGTCGAAAGCCAGCTGGTGGGCCTGCTGGTTCAGCCGGGTCAGGGCTGTGCGGGATGCAGACAGCAGGTTGTGATTACTGGACCCCTTCTCCTGAGACAGGAAAAGGCAAAGACAGTTAAGCCCCGAAACGAGGTCGTCAGCTGGTCAGGAGTGTTGAAGAGTAACTGAGTGGGGCATAGTGAACAGCTTCTAAAACAGTGGTCCCCAAACCTGACCATGCCCTCCACCCGCAAAAAGGCTGACTGGAAGACTCACAAGCTCCAAAATACCAAACCCGTGAGGATTGACTTCCCAGGTGATTCTGACGCATTTGTCCCAACATGAGTTTATGTTTTTACAGTTTAGTAAAACCTAACTTGTGACCATCCCTTGGGGACTAAGGGGGAGCAGGAGAAGTCATGGCCTCACATATAAGAAAGAGTGATGGGCAAAACTCTGATTCTCAGAGAGGTCAGGCCAATTACCCTTGGCTGAAAGCCAGAGTATGAACAACCTGTGTGAGTCTGGGAATCCATACAGCCTGAGAAAATACAGGGATGGAAAATGTAACCTTAGTTCTTGTGATTATAAATGGACCGATTACAACAGACATAAATCAGATTAGCAATAAAGATAAACAGAGTTGGTTTAACTTAATCTCAGAAGCATGGATGAATGAGCTTACAGAATTGCTTTAAGAAGTGTGTTTGTCAAGCTCAAAAGCAGCCAGTGGTGGGCCAAGGTGGAGAGATGGGAAGACTTTGGGGAAACAACAGCAGGGCCTCAAAGCACAATTCACCTGAGCACTGCACCAGTCGGGGGAGTCGCAGACTGCATCTGGTGGCATAAGAATACATCTCTGGAGGAGGAGTGTTCTGACCGCATGCCCAAGGTCCTCTTACAACCCTGTGGGGCATGCCTAGAGCTATGTGACTCACTCCATTTGCTGGGAAGCCCTCTTGTCACTGGATCCAAGGGGCCTAAGGCTCAAAGCCAAGGTCAACTTCCTGCAGACAGACTAAGGCTTCAAAGACTAGCCAGACCCACCCCCAAAATGCTCCTCTTTCCAGGTCTACTCTAACTGCAGACAGTACACATCTGAGCCTCTGGCTGCCGCTCAGGACAGGGGACTGTCACTACCAGTGGGACCAGGGGCTCCCACTGCCACAGTCTCCTAGACAAGTTCATCTCTGAACTGAGCAACAGGAAGCTTCCTGGACAATCCTCAAGCCTGGCTTTCATCCATAAAAGACTCATCTACCCAACTCCTACAGCTTTATCTCAGCAAGTTCCACCCCAGTGGCCGTTACTAGCTCCTTAAAACCTCACACACAGGAGACAGAGAGGTGAAGGGAGGGCCTGCAAATGGAGCCAGAAAACCTGGCACCAGGGGACAGTGAGTGACAAGGAAAGGTTTCATTTGTGAGAATGCTGCTGCTCTGATCTCATACCTTGAGGGTATAAAGTATTTCCATTAAACTAGCATATTCAGCAGGGTTATCTTTCTGGAGGTAATTATATTCCTGCCATGGGTTCTTGGCAGGACTCTTCTTGTCTGTCAAGATGCTGTCTTGAAAACCTGCCAGGCTCCGAGGGCTGTAGGAGTCCGACAGATACTTCCCCGCTGTGGACAGGATCCTGAAAGGAAAGTGGTAAGCATTGTGCCCTGAGTCGGCTGTACCGAGCTTCCATCAGAGCACTCCAATGTCTCTTCCTAAATGTCGAACACCCTCATGAAGTAGACAGAATTAAGGTCTGCTTTATAAGGAAATGAAGACACCCTTCTTCATTTAAGAATTAGCTTGGCCTCAGGTGCAGAAAAGAAGCCAGGGTTAACACTAAAAATCAACTTTAATCTGATTTAACACTCAGGCCACCAGAAGATACCATCTTGTTGCTATGACAGAGAGCCTGCTCACGGGCAGTGCTTAGCTTGCTGCCATCTGGGACACTGTTCACTTCCTCACTCCATCATGGAGTGGAAGAGCCAAATGCCTGCAGGAGCCACTGGCTAACTGCATACCTTCCCCATACACGGGACTACAATGTTGGTATTCATTGGCACACCACAAAGTTTAGTTATGTGGTTTGGATGTTCCTGGGAGACCTATAAAGAGAAGCTGGCACTTTCCAGAGTCTTCAAGAAAGAAAGATGCCTCAGGGAGCATCTCTGTGGTAATCCACCTGTGGTACTTCTGTGGAGTTGAGTCTTTACCAACAAGGACTGGCGCTGGAAACACTCTTCCCCCTCTGCCCACGCTTGCCTTTCGGCCTCCATAGTTGAATGTGCACAGAATTGTGAGAGAAGAAAAGGCACTGTGACAACCCCAAATGCAGCTAATTTCCTGATCTCCCCCCAATTTCAAATATTTCTTATGAAATCAATTGCTTTGGACATGCCAAGTTTTAGACTACACTTATTTATTAAAAAACAGGTCCCTAGCCGGGCGGTGGTGGCGCACGCCTTTAATCCCAGCACTCGGGAGGCAGAGGCAGGCGGATCTCTGTGAGTTCGAGGCCAGCCTGGTCTACAAGAGCTAGTTCCAGGACAGGCTCTAAAAAAGCTGCAGAGAAACCCTGTCTCGAAAAACCAAAAAAAAAAAAAAAAAAAAAAAAAAAAAGAAAAAAAAAGAAAAAACAGGTCCCTGAGCTGGGCAGGGTAGCATATACCTGAAATTCCAGTACTCAGGAGGTTGAGGCAGGAGAATTACAAGCAAGCCTATATCCTATCTCAAGAAAATAAAACAAAAGCAGGTATGGCAATATATGCCTTTAATCCCAGCAACTAGAGGCAGACATTGGTGGGTCTCTGTGAGCTCCAGGTCAGCCAGGGATATACAGTGAGACCCTGTCTTAAAAATAAAAAGGAAAGAAAAGAAACGAAGAGTACAGCAGTCCCCCACACTTGCTGAACACTGCAGACAGGGGCTTCCTCAGAAACCCCTGCACACTCAAGCTGCTCCCCACCTCCTCCCTGAGGCTCAAGCTATTGTTCCCATTTTTTTAAGCCCACCAGCAGTTTGGTTGCCTCCTTTGTCTATCTGGGAAACTGTGGTCTACCCCTGACCTTCGATGTCCCCATCAGGTCTGGGTTGAAGAAGGACTCTGCTTCCCTACCCTTCCCTTCTTCGTGCCACCGCATCCATCCCAGCTAACAGAGCAGTCTTTCCAAAGGGCAAGTCTGGTTTTTCTTTTTTCCAGAAGCAACCTCCACTCTCCAGGATAAAACTACAACATGCAGAAGTCGATCCCTCACAGCCTCACACTGTCTCTCCGCACTCACACACCTACCTTACAGGCTCACTCTGCAACGCCGCCCCCCCCGCCCCCCCCGTGTGTCCCTCAGGAAGTACCCAAGCACTGGGCCTTCGCTGCTAGCAACCTCTTGCCTCTGCTGTGCACCTACCAGAGGTTTTCCTTACATCTCCTACAAAATAGTAACAACAGAATAAAGTGGCTTCTTTGCCCAACCCTCGCACCCAGCACAGTGCCTGGCACATGACAGGGGTCCAACAGCTGTGTGTGAGGCATCCGCGGCTACACGTGTGTAACCAGAAGCTTTCATCGCTGCCTTGGGGATCAGCCCTCCTCTCTTCCTTGGAATTGCAGTATTACATATTTCCATCTCAGGTAGCCCATGGGGATCCGGCCTCCCTGGATTAGCTTGCCATGCAAGCCAAAGAAAACAAGGCACGCTAGAAATGTTTTCTGTAGCAAAGACTGTAGTTTAAAGTGTTCATGAGCATAATTTCAACTTCAGAGAACTAATGGCATCTGCTCTTCGCCTCATCTCCACAGACATCACTAGATGCTCGTCACTAGTGATGCCCGCTCTTCGCCTCATCTCCACACAGACATCACTAGATGCTCGTCACTAGTGATGACTTGAGCCCAGAGAAATGAGTACTGAATTTCCCCTCACTGTAGTGGCCCCTGCGGCTCAGCTGGGAATACTGAAGAGGTGAACAGTCTTAACTCTCAAGCTCAAAGACTAATGGAGGCCACATGTACCAATGTGCCTAAAGAACACAGCAAGTGCACAGCTGGAAGGAAGGTTATAATTTCACCTATTTCCTCAACTCATTTCTCTCTTAGCCCTAGAAGCCTGTACATTTACATTGAATTCCTAAAACCCAACTGTTCATTTGAACTACCCTACAAGGACCTTAAAAAATGCAGATACTCTTCCAGCCACAAGAAGTTGGGGGGAAAATGCAGATACTCCTAGACTTACAATCAGACTGAGATCCAATAATCCTCATAAGTTAAAATCATCCTAAAGTCCTCAACTTCCTAGACTCCTAGCTTGCCAACACTAGAGACAGAGAGCTGTAGGGTGGCAGGCACCACCCTGCATTGTAAGAAAGGGTCATGTCCCAAACAGTGCTAGTCTAGAAAGGACCAAAATTTGAAACACATTTTTCTCCTGAATGTACCAGGGTGTAGCCAAAGCATCATAAACAGAAGCATCATATGTCAGGGATGCTTGCTCCTGTGTTCTAAAGGAAAGTGGTGAGCACCAGGAAGGTATGGAGAAGTCACAGCAATCTCCCTGTATCTCGCCCAAGTCACCCAAGAAAGAAGTGATACCCAGTTCTGTTTTACACAACCCATAACCCTTTGCAAAGAGACCTTAAGAGTGACAGTCAATGCTGTCACTCTTATCCAGTGTCTGCTCTGCCTTGCCGTGTGCCTGCTCCTGGGGAATGGCCCTGCTAGAGTCTGGGTTCTAAGGTGAGACAGATGGAAGATCAGATAAGCTTTACAGGGCGGCTGCCACACACCAAGCAGGGCCCCAGAAGGGAACACAGATGGTGACTGTCCCCAGGCTCAGTGCTTCCAGGATGACATCACCTCTTTCAGAGGCTGTGCGGTCTCTCACTGAAGCAGAGCTAGCCTGTTAGCTTCTCTCTAGGCTGCAGCTGCAGCCTAAGTCCATCCCCATAGCCACCAATCAATCCTCACTCACCTTCCTAACCAAGGCCGTCCTGACCCTTTGGAAGGCAAAAGGAAAGTTACCATGTCCTGAAGAGGAGTGATGTCTAACACATATTCAGAGCAATGCCAGTGTAAGGACAGACAAACGTAAGTGTGGGAACAATACTTATACGTTCTGATGACAACAGAGTTAAAATCAACACCTCTCTCAACTAGCTATGGTGGTGCGAGCCTTTAATCCCAACCCCAGAACTTGGGAGGTACAGGCAAATGGACCTCTGAGTTCAAGGTCAGTTGGTCTATACAGTGAGTTTCAGGACAGATTAGGCTATATAGTAAGGACTTTTCTAAACACACACACACACACACACACACATATTAAATAACAGTTAAACAACAACCACCCCCCACACCAGGCTTCTTAACTCCCACAGAATAAAGGAACAAGGAAGCTGGGAAGCTTGGTAGGGAAATGTCTGGATGGGGCAATGCTGGATCACATATAAAGAAAGCCCTGGCAATACAAGAGGAGAAACAGGAGGATAATACGATTTTTCTTAGAGTGTATTCCAAAATTCTCCTTTGATTCTCACCCCTTGAAGCCTAGATTTCTACCCCAGAACTTGGACTGCAGGCTACCTGGGTTAATTTCAATCCTCTGGGCTCATCTGGGGGCCTTAGTCACCACTTGTAACATGGTCTTTATGAGGAAATTTATTTCGAGCCCAATAACTGACTATAAGTAGAAGCCTAACCCACATATAATTGGGAAACAATGTGTACTACTTCCTCCTCTGGACCGGTGCCTCCATATCTAAGCATATTTATGTGACTACTGCCAACCAGGATGAGCCTTGCCCTTTTAGGTGTTCAATAAACGTTTAATGATGACAGTAATGACACCTTGTCCTCCAGCCCTGTGGCCTTCAGATTCTGTTCCTGTACTGGATCAAATACCACCCACCAAGAACCCCAGGGAATGAAGGGCAAGGAGATCAAGGATGCCCCCTCCTACCTGTTTGCGAGCTGCTGCTCGAAGTCCCCACACTGGCGCAAGAGCTCTCCACAGGTGGCTATGATCCTAAACAGAACAGAAAGCACTTGAGCCCCAGTGCTACTGGGCATGCCAGCACTTACAGGACAAACAGTCTGATTCATAAAATCTCCAACTATTTGCTCCTTCTGATGGTACTCGGTTCCCAGAAAAGCGTAAACCCGTCACTGCCTCCCTGAAATGTTTCATCAAATATAATGAATGTCAGAGGTGAGGGCAGGGTCCTCCTGATGTACTCCATGTTACTAGCACTTCTGCTATGAATCACAATTCTACCCAATGCTGCCTCAAACAGCTTTATGGTTCCAAACTACTGGGTTTTAACTTTAAGAAAACTGGCTGGAAGTACTCAGTAAAATTTGAAATTTGAAAGTGAATGTATTACTCAATACTTACTAGACAGCTATTTGCATAGAAAACTGTCTCCCTCTCACACACGAAACGCAAATGCTGATCCATCCATTTGCTTCTCAGAGATAAGACTGAGTGACTGTCACATCTGCATTTCATAATCTTTTCATTTTGAAGTAATACCATACCAGTCCCCAGATTCTGGTTACTGGTCCTATAGCAAACTCATAATGTTGGGACAAACTCAAGGATTGAAAACATCCCCAGCCTAGTTAACTTTTAACTCTCTCCGAAAGTGCCTGTCATCACCAGGATATCTGGGCATTCCATCACGAGAAAGGTTTATGAGAAAGTAAAATATTCCACTCGCTCAGGAGCACCAGAGCAGCCTCGTGCAGAATACTTCCTGCTGTGCCGAGACCCCATGCGGGAACAGATGCAGTCAGCACCCAAAACATCGCCGTCCACAAACATAAACAGAACAGAGGCCATAAGGTGGTAACCCAAGATGATCTGCAGTAGTCCTGGTTCACCCTGGCCACCTTCAGTGGCTGTCTGAGCTCTGGCATTCACAGCATGTACCATGATGTTGCCATGTGACACACCCAAGCCAGGGGTCAGGCAAGATGGATGAAGTGGGTCAGCTGAAGAACAGCTTCCTCTGGAACACAATCCTTAAAAAGCAGTTTTTCTGAACACGGCAGTCGGCAACTTCAGCCACCAGCCCCATTGTCTCTGACAATGTAGACCACTTTGTGCCACAGCCTCAAATTTTGTAGGCAATTCCAGAGATCTGGATTGTGTTCAATTTGTTTGACTTGTTGGCGACAAATCCAAAATTCTTTTAAATACTATGATGGTAAGGGGGTCTGTGAGTCAGAGACTTTTCGGCTGAACACACCAGAGCCGAACCTCCCAACCCACTGCTGATCACACTCCCTAAGCACGGGGATGTCTACCTATGAGCTCTTCAGAGAGTAGCTGTGAACAACATGAGAGGGTTAGTTCAACGCCTGCTACTCAACTCCTGAAGGACCCTTTCCAAAGGCTTCTCGTACGATGAAGTGCTGTGGTTCTTAGACCCAAAACAGGACAGATCAGCTCAGCTGTACTCTCCAAAATACAGCTGTACACTTTAGCTTTGGGAAAACAACAACAACAAGAACAACAAAACCCACAGGCTACAGGGAAAGAGGTCCCATACCAAATGTAAAAGTTTGTCATTAAAGAAGACAAGGCATTTGTAAAGAATTTTTTAAAATACTTCACAGGGGCTAGAGAGATGGCTCAGAGATTAAAAGGCCTTGTTCTTGCAGAGGAGAAAACTGAACTTTTCTCCTCTGCAACCATGTTTTCTGAACCATGTGGTGGTTATCCTACCTCTGGTTCCAGTGGATTTGATGCCGCCTTCTGGCCTCCTCTGGTACTGCATGCACATCGTGCACAGACATAGATGCAGGCAAAACACTCATTATGCATAAATTAAAAATAACTAAATATTTTTTAAAAATAAGCAAATATTTTACAAACTATAGAGATCTTTTCTGTATTTTGTTGTGGGCAGTTGTTTTGGATTTTTATTTATTGGCTGTTTAAATTTAGCTATTAGTTTTTTAAAAGCCACTGAGCCAGGATCACATACACCTTTGAGGCAGTGGCACTTGGGAGGCAGTGGCAAGCCAAAGCCTGATCTACATAGTAAGTTCCAGACCCACCAGGGCTACACAAAGGGACCCTATCTCAAAACAAACAAACAAAGGCAGTGAGAGAGAAAAAAGGAGCACCTCATATATGCACATTATTTTATAGAGCATTTCATGGCCAAGCTTGCGGGCTCCACTTGGCACACACTTACACCGCAGCATCCACATTACCTGACAGAGTTCTGAAAAGCAGTCCAATCTTCCTGGAAAAGGGAGTTGGGAGGAATGTCATCCAGTCTGCACTTTTCCCGAATCGACTGGAGAGCACTGGTGAAATGAGACACATACCTAGGGAGGAAGAGGGAGCGACAGCTCTTAGGACAGACTGCCAGCCCTGCGAATGTCCTTCAAGGCTCTGTCACAGAGCAAGAACACTTAGGAACCTCTGACTACAGAAACATCTCCAGGCCATTTAATAAAATTCAGGTGGCCTTAAGGGATGTCCTGGATGAGGAGGGAGGGGATGGCCACCAAATGGAATCCAAGGACAACAAGGTGAGATGCTGCTCAATAATGACCAGTCCGAGCACATGCACTGCTTTGGGATAGGTTCTAGAAATATTGCAGAACACACAGCCCCACTGGAATGCAGTTGCTCATATTCTGGGTACTTTTGCAATCTAGACCAGTCATGGCAGGAAGACTAAAGCCCAGTGGTAGGAAAGAAGAGCAGGGGTCAAGGTGGAGACCCTCAAGAGCTGCTCTGACGGCATTCAGCACACCTTGGCTTTAGGCAGGTGTCTTGGTACCTTCGGACCTCAGTTCTCTCATCTCTAAAACGGATTTAATGGCGTCTTCTGTATTATCTTAAGAATAAATGAAACAGCATACAATCTCTGAAAACATGAATGAAAGGTCTTTGGTAAGGCATTCTTTTAACCCCAGCACTTGGGAGGCAGAAGCAGGTAATCTTAGTGAGTTCAAGGCCAGCCTGGTCTACAAAGCGAGTCTAGGATAGTTAAGGCTATTATACAGAGAAACTCTGTCTCAAAAAACAAAACAAGCAAACAAAAAATTAGCTTCAACTCCATTTATAAACTCAGTGATATTGGTAATATTCAAATTCTATAGACAGTGACCTCACTGCCCCATATACTTTGGTATATGGTAAATTTTAACGCAAACATTAATTATTTTTCAATCATAGAAACAACAAACAAAAGAAACGTCAATCTGGTAAGTGCTCAGAGGAGTAAGAGCTAGAGAAAGAACATGCCTGAGAAGCTCGGGACCTCATTCTCATAGCAGAGGTGACAGATAAGATTGTAAAAGCTGATAAAGTCTTACTTATTTGCAAAGAAGAATCAGAAAACCAAAAGCAAAACATCCCAACATGCTACCTTTGTGGAAAGGACTGAAAGCTGATAGAAGGGGAGCATATTTTACATTTTGTGTGTTTTATATTAGGGGGAACTATGTCTAGAAGCATTATTTCTACTACCATAGAGAATAGTTTTTAGATCTCAAAAGAAAAGCTCTCCATTCACAAAACCCTGATGATGGCAGGCCAAGAAGAGGTTTTAAAAAATGAGGCAGGGGCCAGGATGAGGTGGCACACATCTTTAACCCCAGCACTTGGGAGGCAGAAGCAGGTAATCTTAGTGAGTTCAAGGCCAGCCTGGTCTACAAAGCGAGTCTCGGAGTTAAGGCTATTATACAGAGAAACCCTGTCTTGAAAAAGCCAAAAATAACAAAGCGAAAGAAAAAAAAGCAAACAAAACACCAACAACAAAAAAAGGCAGGGTGCGAATCACCTGGAAACTTGGCTCAGTGATTAAGAACACTGGATGATCTTGCAGAAACCTGGGTTCAGTTCCCAGCACCCACATGGCAGTTCACAATAATCCGTAACTCCAGTTCCAGGGGATCAATGCTGCCTTTGGACCTCCATGGATACCAAGCACATGGTACACAAACAGGCATGCAAGCAAAACATCCATGCATACAAAACAAACCTAAAAGAAAAAATAGTAATAAGGAAACACTACACTCACTACTAATGCTTCTCTCTTTCCAGAAATACACATGGGTTCATCTGGACAAACCTCTAACCGGTAAGGTCTCAACAGGGCTGCCTGGGGTGGGGCTGATGGCCACAGCCAAGAGCATTGGGCTCACAGGGGCGAGCCTGGTATTTCTGGAATGACAGAGCTCCCTACATCCTAAGCAAAGTAGCATTCAGCTCAGTAAAGGAGTCTGTAAATGGGTTACCACAGGGAGGTCCTTGGAGAATGCAACAATGTGTGTGCAGCTCATCAAGTTCACAGCTGGCAGGACTATGACTGTTTCTCCCCACAGCCCCGGGAAATGTGCATAGCCCCGGCCAGCACCATAAAAGCTATCCAGCATGCTGAAGTTTTTCCAGCTAGGGCCAGCTTGGTTTCCCCATGTCCTGAGACTCAAATTTATGTAGTGTTTTCAGAAGTAGGGTCTTACTATAAGTTTTGAAGGGTGACCAAAAGCCATGACAATAATTCACATTGTTTGAAGGAGGCTATGGAACTCCACTGACAACTAAAAAAGACACAATCCATATCTAACACTATTGTTTTGTTTTGTTTTAATTTGCTAGTGTATGGTAACTAGGGCAAGATATGCCCACTAGTGTAATAGCTCTGTAAACATTATGGGAACAATCAAGCACTTTCTAAGTGGATTTAAGACCTGATCCACAAAATGAAACTCATGCACTGCCTTGTACTGTTTGCACGAGCAAAAACCTGTGGTTGGTTATGCCACAGATTCTAGAGAAAACCCAATACTATCACTCAACTAGATGGGCCGAGTATAAACTGTCCTCTAAACTGTCATCCTTACACCCACGGGTCAGTGCGTAGACGGGTATCAGTACAGAGACGCCGTGTCAATCAACATGCACAGAGCACGAGACTGGAGTGCTCAGCTCTAAAGGAGACAGCTATGTCACTCCAACCCCAGAGCCAGGAGTCATCAGAGAGAAGTGGAAAGACTGTAAGAGTCAGAGGTGCTGGACGTCTGCAAAGAAACAGCATGTGCTGGACATGACAGCCCCACTGCCCACGAACTCACAGAAGCTGTGACTGCGTGTATGACATCTACACAAGACCACACCTGCCAAAATCCAAGCACACCTGGGAGAAGAGTCATGGAGTTCTACCCTAGCTGAGGAGCTGTTGGCAACTGACGGCTGCTGGGGAAGGCGAGTCTTAGAATCAGTGTTCTTCAAAGACGCAGTCCCCAAGAGGCTACCCATGTGCCTAACACACATGCGCATACTGGCAGTACTAAGTAGACTCTGGGTGTAGAAAAGAAAGAACACATGAAGTTGGGAAGGAAAGTGGTAGGGGAGAGAAGGAAGAAACTGGAGAGAACAGAAATGGGGGCAGATTTGACCAAAAAACATTACATAAATACTGGAGGATGTCCACTCCCAAGGACCCTCAGGCCTCAGTTACGTGGTCAGAGGACCCAGTCTCCTTTCTTTTCTTTTCCTTTTTTTTTTTTTTTAAAGATTTTATTTATTGCTGGGCGGTGGTGGCGCACGCCTTTAATCCCAGCACTCGGGAGGCAGAGGCAGGCGGATCTCTGTGAGTTCGAGGCCAACCTGGTCTACAAGAACAGGTTGTGAGCAGTCAGTGCTCTTAACCACTGAGCCATTTCTCCAGTTCTCTTTTCCCTTCTTTCAGTGACAAGTTTCAGGTTTTACTTTTTGGGTACTAGGTGGTTCCCCAGTGTCCTCGTGTATGCAAACACTCTGCCTCTGATGACCCCAACCCTTAACAGTCACCTCCATCTCCTCCACATTTTCCCAGGCAAGCAGTGACCTGTTCTGGTTTTCTCTATAAACTTGCCTGTTCTGGGCATTTCAAATGGATGATGTTCTGTAAGTAGCTTATTTCACCTCTAGGCTATTTATAACACATTTTTATTTTACTTTAAAAATTTTATTATTTATGGGGGGGGGGAGACACGCACTCATGCACATGTGTGTGTTTGGTTTGGTTTTTCCGAGGCAGGATCTCTCTACATAGCCCTGGTTGGTCTTGAACTATATAGATCCCACTGGCTTCAAACTCACAGGTATCTGCCTGCCTCTGCCTCTGTGCAGGGATTAAAGGTGTGCGCCACCACGCCCAGCTCACTTGACATTTTAAATTATGTATTTAGTCTTAGCCCACTGGATGAACATGTTGATAACTTCCAGTGCTCCACCTATGCAAATGATGTTCCTCTGAGCACCCTTCAGAACGTCCTCTTGGGCTCAGGGACAGGGGTGTTCACAGCGGGAACACAGAACACACTCTCAACTGGAACAGACACAACCCTCCAAGATGATCAGCCCCGCCCTCAGCTTCCTCAGCTTACTTGGCAAAGAGGGATTTCAGAGCTGTCAGCAATCCACAGGTCCCCAGGCCATTGGTGAACCTAGCACATCTGTCAACAGCTGCAGATGCCAGGCCAAAGAGCTTGTGCACAGAATGGCTCAGCTCCTGAACGCAGTCAATCACTTCCCCGTGTTCCTGGGCAGTAGATAGAGATAAACAAAACCTCATCAGACTTGAGAATGCTGATATACATACCATTAACACAGAACCCACCACCATTTACACGGGATGGCTGGCAAGCCCACTCACCTGTGACTAAATCACCTAAGAAACCAAAATGCCATCCCTAACAGTAATGGTTCAAAAACCTGAGCTGTACACACACAAACACACATATGCAAACAGGGATGGTCAGTAGTTTATGTGGCTGGTGACAGCAAAAAAATTAACTCCTGGCAGAAAAATACAACCAAAATTTAGCTATCTTGTCCTCATATTTTTCATTTCTTTCCTCTTTTTCTGTGATTATTAAAATGGTTCTTCACCTTCCATCCCTCTAGCTAGGATGAATTTCCCTGATTAGACACTCAAAGGAGTACGACCGGGGAATCGCCTCCTGCAGGGCCAGAAGAGAACTGAAGCAGCAGACTTCAACTACTGTTCAGTCAAGGCTTCTGGAGCAGCTCACCTCATGCTGGACACCTCAAACGACCCAAGAACAGATACTATCTGACACAGAGATGGCCTTGACCCCTTGAGAGCATACCTGCTCTGAAACCTTGAGACAAAAGGCAAAAGACCAACTCAAGACAGAATCACTAAGTTGAAGAAACAGAGAGTTAGGATTTAAGTCTCTCTGTTTTGTTTGCTTTACCTTTTAACTGGTGATCTGAAACGAAAATAGAAGCACATTGGTAGCTTTATTTATTTTATATTTGGGCTGCAAGAGTACTTGAGGCATTTAAAGCCAACCAATTTGCCTTCTTCCTTCTTCCTTTCCTCTTCTCTTCCCCTTTATATACACTTGATCCCACCCCACCCCTCTGCCATACAGAGCCAAGCGCCTAACACACAGAATGCTTGATAAACTGCAGCATTATCAGACATTACCAGAGGCACAGCACTGATCTGTATAAGAAGGTTGTTCTCCTCCATGTCGCCGTACTTTAGCTGGTAGGGTTTATATGGACCATACACAGCATCCACCAGCTCCACAACTTTCACCAGGTTGTGGTCCTCTGTAGGGAACAAGAAATTAGAATAATAGGCAAAAAATCTGAAACTGGTTGCTAGAAAAACAACAGGAAAAAGGTACTCTCCTAGAACACTCCCTGATCTGTATACACTGCATTAATCTGCTTTCTCAGTCATGAAAGCCTCTGTAGTCCCCAAAGCAAAGATCTGGGCTTTATGTGTTGTTTGCTTCAAGTAGTATTACATACACCATGCCCCTAAAGAGTTGAGAACCATCACAGTGAAGACCCAGATAAAGAGGAAAACTCCTAGACCCGGGAGCGGTGATGCACGCCCATAATGTCAGGTAGAGGCAATAGGAGGAGTATTCCAGGTCATCCTCAGCTACACAGTGAGCTTGAGGTCAGCCTAGGCAACATGAGACTTGTCTCAAAAAGCCAAACCAGGGGTTAGGAAGATGGTTCAGCAGTTAAGAGCATATTCTGCTCGTAAGGACCTGAGTTTGGTCCCCAGCATCCAAATGAGGCTGCTCACAATCACCTTTAATGCCAGCTCCAATGCCTCTGGTCATCTATACTCATGTTCACATAATCATATACATACACATAATTTAAAATAATGAAAATAAATCTTAAAAACAAACAAACAGCACTTATGGGGGCAGTGAGATGAACCACAGCAGGGAAAGAACTAAGGCCTAATGACCTGAGTGTGGTTCCTGGGACTCACACGGTAAGGGAGAATCGACTTCTACAATTGCTCTCTGACCTCTGTATGTGTGCCATGGCACATCCATGCTCACATGCATACATACTAAATAAACAGTGAGAAATAAAACCACATTTGACAGGGTCAAGAACTGGCTAGGGAGAAGAGGCTCTGTAGGCGATCCCCTCCCCTACCCAGCCATCTGCAGTGATCCGGAGAAGGCGTTCTGCATAGGGCTGGGAAAACTGCATCTCCACATGTAAAAATATCAGATTAGGCACGTATCTATTGCGCTGCACAAAAATTAGATCCAAGAGAATCAAACGCTAAAACATCTAGAAGAAAAGACATCCAGTGTAGGCGAGGGCTTTCTGAGTAGGACCGCATTCACGTAGGGATTCATGAGGGAAACAGTCGGCAAGTAAACTCACAAAACCAAAAGCTCCTGCACAGCTAAGGAATTGTTAATCAGTCAAGTGAAGAAGAAACCCACAGCATGGGAGAGAATTTCTGTCAGCTATGCATCTGACAGAAAATTAATATTCAGAATACATAAAAATTCAAAAAACGAAGAGTCAAGAAAACAAATGACCCAATTAAAAAATGGGCTAGGGATCTAAACGGAGAGTTCTCAATAGAGGAAATAAAAATGACTAATAATTACCTCAAAAATATTTCGCATTCTTAGAAGATTGGGGAAAGTAAATTACAATACTTGAGATTACATCTCACTCCAGTCAGAATGCAGAATGGCTAACAGCAACAAGACAACTGACAAGAAATCCTGGTGAGGTTGTAGGAAAGGAGGACCCTCCTTCACTACAGGAAGTCAAACTGACGCAACAACTATGGATGTCAGTGTGGAGAATCCTCAAAAAACTAACACTAAATCTACGCCATGACTCAGATACACACACTCCTTGGCATCTGCCAGAGGACTCGACACTCTGCTCTGCAGACTTTTGGTCATCCATGTTCATTGTTCCTCTATACACAACAGCCAAAAAATGGAAACAACCCAAATGTCCTTCAGCTGATGAATGGATAATGAAAACGTGGTACAGTAAAGCAGCGATGGCGCACACACTTAGTCCCAGCACTCGGGAGGCAGAGACAGGCAGAGCTCTGATGTCGAGGCCAGCCTGGTCTACAGAGGGAGTTCCGGGACAGCCAGGGCTACACAGAGAAACCCTGTCTTAAAAAACACTGAATAAATAAATAAATAAATAAATAAATAAATAAATAAATAAATAAATAAATATTTTTAGCATGTGGTGTAATACTATGCAGCTGTAAAGAAAAATGAAATCATGAAATATTCAGATGGATGGGTGGATGTAAAATATTATATTGAGTGAGGTAACCCAGAAAGACAAACAAACACTGCACGCAAGAAAGAGGGATCAGGAAGGATAAAGGAAACAAGAGAAGGAGAGAAGAAGAAGGGAGGAAACACAAGCAGGCTGCTGTTGCTGCTTTGTTTGTTTGTTTAAGCAGGGTCTCATATATTTCCATGCTGGCCTCAAACATGCTTTGTAGCTGAAGATGACATCGAACTCCTGACCCTCTTGCCTCTACCTCCAAAGTCATGAATGACAGGTGCACACCAACTCGCCCAGTTTATGTGGTGCTGGGGTTCAAACTCAAGGCTTCATGCATGCTAAGAGAGCACTCTGTCACCTGCACTCCCATCCCCTGCCCTATTCCCATCACTTCTTTACAGCAGAATGCCAGCAGGAAATGTAGGAAGAAAGACAGAATTAGGAAATCATTTCTTTTTTTGGTTGGGGGGAGGAGGCTGGTTTTTCAAGACAGGGTTTCTCTGTGTAACAGCCCCAGCTGTATTAGAACTAGCTCTGTAGACCAGGCTGGCCTCGAATTCACTAAGATCCGCCTGCCTCTGCCTCCTGAGTGCTGGAATTAAAGGCAGGTGCCCAGTTTGGAAATCACTTCTTTGTAATCAGCAATATAAGAGTTTATTCAGATAGGTTATATCAATGAATGTTAAGGTTACTGAACGAATAGCTTCCTGGGCAGTAGTATATTCCTGAAAATGAAAATTGAAATCTATGCCCTAGCAATGCTGAAGCATGCATGGGCAGCCCGTACACGGCGGTTCTGTTGAACCTGTCCATATTGGGTTTCATGGTCTAAGTTGATGAGGAAGCCTGACCAGATCTCTTCCTCAGAAAAGGAAGACAGTATATTCTTATGAGCTCAGAATATTCCTGCAGGTATGAATCTAGCCTGTTGGATCAGCTGGACACTGGTGCTCCTACGTGAACACGGGACTCCCATGGTAGTCTCAGAGCAATAGATGATGTCAAATGTTTACTATAAAGCTAACAAGAAGAGGAACAGACATCTTCTAGGGCACGGGAAATTCTACAGGAAAGCCATTTTCTTCAAAGATGTCACTGTCACAAAAAGAAGGTAAAATGACTGTCAGATTAAGAAAGCAAAGAGAGGTCACCAAAGGTAATGTACATACACTAAACTGGCTCTCAGAGGGAGACAGAGGAGAAAGCAGTTAGAAAGATCTCTCCAGAGCTGGAAAAATCTGAATACAAGCGATAAACTACATATTAAATGCTTGGGTATAATGATGACAACAATCTATTATATACACATTATAAAAGCTTGCATGGTGGTGCATTTTGTAATCCCAGTAACTAAGGAGACCAGGAGCTCATGGTCACCCTCAGCTACCCAGTGAATTAAAGGCCAGCCTGGACTAAATGAGATCATGTCTCAAAAAGTCAAAAACAACATAAATTTAGTATATACACATACACACACACACACACACACAAATGCTATTCCTAGATGGCAAGCTGAGCATGACTAGTTTCTTTTATTGTCAAGATTTTGTGCAATAGCCGGGCAGTGGTGGCGCATGCCTTTAATTCCAGCACTCGGGAGGCAGACGCAGGCGGATCTCTGAGTTCGAGGCCAGCCTGGTCTACAAGAGCTAGTTCCAGGACAGGCTCTAGAAACTACAGGGAAACCCTGTCTCGAAAAACCAAAAAAATAAAAATAAAAAAAGATTTTGTGCAATAAATATATATAGCTTATTGAAGTAAACTTAAGAGCTGGAGAGGTGAGGCTCAGTGGTGATATCACCACCACTCTTACAAAGGACCTAGGTTCGGTTCCCAACACCCACACAGTGGCTCACAACCATCTATAATTCTAGTTCTTAGGGCCCCAACAATATCTTCTGTCCACTATAGGCACCAGACATATATATGATGCATATGTGTGTGTCACATTCAGTCAAAATACCCGTACATAACAAAAAATAAAAATAAGGAAAAAAACATGAACCTAAATTGGTTTTCAAATTGCTTTCTATTGTATAGCCTTTCATATATTTTACATTGTATCATGTATATGTATTAACTATTAAATAACAAAAAGTTAAAGATAAAAGTTAAAAATATGTCTGTAACATAACAAATAATGGAAGAAAGTCCACTATATAAAAATCTTTTAAGAACACAGGCTAAGCCGGGTGGTGGTAGCACATGCCTTTAGTCCCAGCACTCTGGAGGCAGAGGCAGGTGGATCTCTATGAGTTCGAGGTCAGCCTGGTCTACAAGAGCTAGTTCCAGGACAGGCAAACAAGCTACAGAAAAATCTTGTCTCGAAAAAAAACAAAAACAAAAAAAACAAAACAAAAAACAAACAAACAAACAAAAAAGAACATGTGCTAAATTTTTAAGAGTGGCATTAGGGGAAATTTTCATTTGTATTACAGATTCTTTGTCAGGAAATTTTGCAACACATATTTTTATTGCTTTTTATACAGGTACTCAATAATGCATTGCTTTAAATGAATTGCTCTAAAAAATTAATGAAAACTAGATTAAATCTCCAAACAGATAATTTTAAAACATTAGAAACCAAAGTGATAGGTCATTAATTATCTAAGAACTGGGAAATGATGGAAGAAAGAAAGAACGCAATGCTGGGGAGGATGGCTAGGTGGGTGGTGGGGGTACCACTCACCCAAGAGACAGCAGAAGACACTTGTGTGATGGGCACCTTTAAATTGCCCTGGGCATAGCAGCTGCAGCTCTACACTTCTAAAACCTCAAGGACGGGTCAGAAACTCTCCCCAGACAGTTAGTAAAGATTTTACTTAAATAGTAACTATTTAAGTAAAAAAGTAGGCCATAGGGGGCTGGAGAGATGGCTCAGTGGTTAAGAGCATTGCCTCGTCTTCCAAAGGTCCTGAGTTAAATTCCCAGCAACCACATGGTGGCTCACAACCATCTAATCCTCTGGCCTGTGGGCATACACGCAGACAGAATATTATATACATAATAAATAAATAAATAAACAAACAAATATTTTTTTTAAAAGTATACCATAGGGTCAGGCATGTTGCTACCTGCCATTAATCCCAGTACTCAGGAGGCAGATACAGGAGGATCTCAGTGAGTTCAAGGCCAGCCTGGTCTATGTAGAGAGTTCCAGGACAGCCAGGGCTATGTAGACCCTGTCTCAAAACAAGCAAACCAAAATGCATGCCACAGTCATGAAGCAGCCATTAGAAGTCAGGTTTTAGGATAACAATAACCTAAGAAAATACTCATTCTATTATCCTTCTTTAAATGTTTGTGTGTATATCACGTGAGGAATCCAGAGAACAAAGCTGGGTGTCATCCTCAGGAATGTCATCCACCTCCTTTGAGACGTGGTCTCTCACTGGCCTGGAGCTCACTGATTAGGCTAGACCAGCTGCCCAGTGAGCCCAGGAAGACTCCCGTTTCTGTCGTCCCAGTACCAGAGTTACAAGCATGAGATGCTATGCCTAGCTTTTTGCATATGGATGCTGGGGCTGAATTCAGGTCCTCATGCTCAGAGGCAGGCACTTTGTCAGCTGAGTACCTCCTGGCTCCCAGTATATTATTTGAAATCAAAATGAATGTAAGGTTATACACCACCAATATTTTAAAATATTTTGCCAGGAATGGTGGTTCATGCCTTTAATACTAACACTTGTGAAACAGAGTCAAGTAGATCACTGTGAGTTTGAAGCCAGCCTGGTCTACGTAGTGAACTCTTAACAGGCCAGACAGAGCTACATATTGGAACCTTGCCTCAATAAACAAACAAACAAACAAATAAAATTTTTATGGGTTATGTACATTATTGTAGTATAGCATATATGCATATAATATTAATATACAATGCATTAAATAGGCTTCACACAATAACATAGTAGTTATACATTATATAGTATAATATATGTTAAATATTTATGAAGTATGTTAAACATATTTTATATATTATATATTAAATATTTATAGTAATGCTTGTAAATAGTATGCACTTATTTAATTGTTAAGGCAAGTTGGAATTTTGAGACAGGATTTCACTACGTAGCTCAGACTGGCCTTGAACTCACAGTCCTCCTTCCTCAATCTCCCAAGGATCAGGGTTGCAGGGCACACCAGCAAGTCCAGCTTCAATGTGCATTTACATATGAACAGCTGGGAGGAACAGAAAAGAATGCAACTGCTATCTCTCTTTCTTAATGATTAGATTACAGGTCATTTTCATGCTCCTTGTTTTGCTATTAAGGTTATTTTGTTCTGTTTTGTTTTTTTGAAACAGGATTTTTCTGTGTAGCCCAGGCTGTCCTGGAACTCACTGTGTAGACCAGGCTAGCCTCAAACTCAGAGAGCCACCTACCTCTGACTCTGGAGTGTTCGGATTAAAGTGGTGGCTCTGTTATTGTTTTGGGATGGGGTCAAACTATGTAACCCCACGCTGGATTTGAACCCAATACATCTCTGAGTACTGAAATACATGCATACACCACCACATCCATCTTTCCAAAAGTATTTTTGGCTTAAATAAAAAAAAAAAAAAGTTGGAAGGCCTCAGCTGGAATTACTAGAAATACCTAAGCTTTCATGCTGACGTCAGAGGGTGATTCTCAAGTCTTTAACAAAGTCCATCCTTAGGGAGGAATGGATATAACCTGTTCTCTGCCCTACCTCAGCCAGCCTGCTCTAGCAGGGTACCCAGGCTAAGCATTCTCTAGTCACTTGGGCCAGGGCATCACAGTCCTCTGGAAACCACCCACATGACTGTGCGTCTCCCACAAGTGAAGCCTGATTAGTGAGTGTGCCACAACACCTATGAATCATCAGGAACCTGAACAATAAGCACACTCCCTGGAATGTACAGGCAATTAAACACAATGTAATTAAAGAGAATAACATTAAATAAACGAAGTCTGTGACACACCGCAGCCACATGGCAGAATGAGGCCTTCTTGAAGCAATTTCCTGATTTGACAGCAGCATGCGTCACAAGGTCTATGTTGCTTAAAAGTTTATGATGCTTTCATACAGGTGGAAAACAGCTGGGGAGCTCAGCGTCCCGCACACAGGGTACCCAAGTGGGATAAGCTGTGCTCTGCTCACAGCTGGCCACTGGGAATAGCAGCTTTCCCCACAATCGCTTCAGGCTGGTCAAGGCTGCTGTGTCCTTCACAGCCTTCCCCTCTAGCCTGTGTTCCGGTAAACTTATTGTTTAGGTCCAACTGTCTAAGGCTTTGACTTAAAACAAAGAGGCTCCTCCCACTGAAACCTGCTGCCAGCTCACTGCCACTCCCACCTCCCTCTTTCACACTCTCAGGCTTAACAGAAGTGTCTGTCCCTGCCTTGGAGTATGTGAAGCTCCAGGTTAGCACTGAGCCAGGCAAGTACCCTGAACACCACTTCCATGCGGGCACTGTTTTCATGGGAAAGCTCTCCACGTGAGACGAGAAACACTAACCCCTTTCCCTTCCATACAGCTACCTGAGACAGTAAACAAGCCCGGCCCCAAAGCCAGTAAAGACAAGCCAGACAGGAGGTAGGAATGCTTACGGAGGTGGGGGAGCAGAGCCATCTCCAGCCCCTTGGCAAAGTGGGCGGTGGTGTCATAAAACTCCAGCAGTCTGGTGAGCTCCAGCTCGGGTCCCGCTCTCTCCACGCCTGCACTGAGGCACATGGGCAGGGAGGGCACCAAGGCCCCCAGGGTCTGAATCAGCAGTACCGTCACCACCTCGTGGGGGTTCTTGAAAACCTGCAGTGGGAGGGAGGCACGTGCGTCAGTGCACAAGAGCCAGCGGTCTCCTGATGGCTCCAAGGCCCCTAGGTCTGCTCAAGATGGGCCAGTAGGGAGTCCCAAGTTTCCCTCACCGGGAAAACTGGACAGAGACAGAATGGAAAGTGGCAGGAGCTGCAATCTGGCCAGAAAAGCACGTCTATCAATGGCCCCGCATGCCGACTTACTCAAGCTTCCCAAATGCCTGGTACAGCACTGAGACTCATCAGTGAGGACTCAGGTGACAACCGAGAGATGAAAGGATGAAAGAGGAGCAAGGGCAAACGCATGAAAGAGCAACACTGACTAGAGCTGGAGGCCATGCACAGCCCAGAGCCGGGCCTGAAGTCGCTTTTCCTCTCTGCACAGATCTCTTGAGAAAATTTGAATAACGTATAAATTCCATTTAGAAAATACTCTCAACCTCCCTGTGCTGATTATTACCTTTTTACTAGGACCCAGAAAGGTGCAAACATGAACTCAGATATAAGAGTTAGTCTTAGAAAAGCTGAATGCCATGTGGTGGTGGCGCATGCCTTTAGCCCCAGCACTCAGGAGGCAGAGGCAGGTGATCTCTGTGAGTTCGAGGCCAGCCTGGTCTACAAAGTGAGTTCCAAGGCAGCCAGAGCTGTTACACAGAACAACAAAAACAAAACAAAACAAAAAAGCCAAACACCTATCTGATCAAGCTATGTCAGGAAGACAGAAACTCCTATTCACATTTCTGCCTCTAAGGATGTAATATGTGTTCCACAAATACTCAATGAATTAATAAATGATTGAAAAAAAAACAAACAACAAAATAGATACAAATGAAAACTACACAACAAAATTCAAACTTTATTCAAAGTTACCTCAATAGAAATGAAACTAAAACTGAGCATAACAGAACTTACAGAATGCAGCAAAAACAGATCAAGGAGGAGAATTCACAGCTATAAATGCATACAGTAAAGATCTCACATCAGTCACCTAACTGCATGCATTAAAGAACTAAGGGTAGGGATGCAGGTTGGTGGGGCAGTTCTTGCCTATTAACCATGCATGGCTCCAGTCCTCAAAACCACAAAAAAGCTAGGTATGGTAATACCCGCCTGGAGTCACAGCACTTGGGAAGTAGAGGCAAGCAAATCAGAAGTTCAATGTCATCCTTAGCTAAACAGCAAAAACAAGGCCAGCCTGGGCTATACGAACTCTGCCTGAAAAGACAAGAACCAGAACTAGAAAAATAAGAAACTAAACTTAAAGTCAGAAAAAGATTACTGAGGTTTGGAGCAGAAATAATGAAAAAACAGATACATAGAATCAATGCCAGAACTGTTTTTGGTTTTTTGCAAAGAGCTCTAAAATTGATAACCTGCACCTGAACTAAGGAAACAGGACAGAGTATTCAACTTGCTAAAATCAGATACGCAATTAATCAGATAGCACCAATTCCATAAAAGCAGAAAGCTCCTAAGGGAGGACTGTGAACAACTACTTACCAGCAGCCTGAACATGTGGACACAGTACTAGCTGCGGTCTACCAAAACTGGCTCCAGAGGAAAAAGAAACTCCAAATAGACCTAAGGTTGTCTGGGATCATGAATCAGCTGTCAAAAATGCCCAGACAGCTGGTATGGTGCTCCATGCCTGCAATCCCAGTATAGGACTAGAGGCAGAAAGACCAAGAGATCAGGAATAGCCTAAAATACATGAGACCTTCTCTCAAAAATGAGGTCCAAATAAAGATCAAAACTGATGGCACTTCATTGGTGAACTCTATAAAACATACAAATAATCTATTCCAATCCTCCAGAGACACTGAAAGATTGAAGGAGCATTTCCTAGTCTAAACTGTGTCTCCCTAAAATGCTATGCTAAAGCCTTAGCCACCAAATACCTTAAATATTTGACTCTATTTGGAGACAGCCTTTTGAAGAGATAATGAAGGTACAATGGTACCATATGTGCATGCTCTCATTCTACGTGATGGTGTCCTCATGAGAAGACATCAGGACAACCAGCACATTTGAAGGGAAATTCGAAGAGAAGACTCCAGCTCTGCGTATAACTTGATCTCGAACTTCTAGCATACATAATTTTGAGACGATTACTGCTGTTTAACTATCCAGTCTAGGAATGGAGAGATGGCTCAGCAGTTAAGGCACTGGTTGCTCTTCCAGAGGACTTGGGTTCAATTCCCAGAACTCACATGGATGCTCACAACCCTCTGTAACTCCAGTCCCAGAACATCCAGCATCCTCTTCTGGCTTCTGCAGGCACTATATGCATATGAGGCACATACACACATACACAAAAAACAAAAAAAAATCTCAAAAATGTAAACTATCCAGTGTAAGGGCTTTTGCTATAACATCAGCTTGCAGACTAACAGAACACTCCTAGCTCGTTCTGTTCACCCAGAATTAAAGCAAGAACGCCAAGACCATTTAACAGGGAAAGTGTCATCCTGATAACAAATGGTGCTCAGAAACTGTTTCCTCTTATGAGAAGAAAGTGGGAGGGAGAGAAGAAAAAAAAGAAAAGAAATCAGAAGCCAACTCAGAATGAATCAAAGACAACTAGTAACTGGTCATAAGGTCATACATATGATGGAGGACTTTCATTGGTTAATTAATAAAGAAACTAGTTGGCCCAATAGGACAGAAAATTAGGTAGGTGGAGTAAATAAAACAGAATGCTGGGTAGAAGGCAGTGGGGAGACGCTTCAGGCAGTCGCCATAGTGAGTCGCCATGCCTCTCCTCTCCGAGATGGACACAGGTTAAGATCTCTCCTGGTAAGCGACCACCTCGTGGTGCTACACAGATTACTAAATATGGGTTAAAGCAAGATGTGAGAATTAGATAATAAGAGGCTGAAACAAATGGGCCAGGCAGTGTTTAAAAGAATATAGTTTCCGTGTAATTATTTTGGGTAAAGCTAGCCGGGTGGCGGGACACAGCCCGCTGCTCATTCTACATACATATAACCCAAAATATGTTCATACTTTTTTCCTAGACACTCCAAGAATTTATATAACTTCAATGGACTTTTGTTTCATTTCATGAATCATATTCTATATTCTGCTTAGAGTCACCCTGAGGGAGTCTTACAGAAAGAGAGGGGAGAACCCCACAAATCCAACAAATAATGAAATGGCTGGATGGGGATCCCACTCCACCTTGGATGTCCTGAGTGAACCTTCCAACCATCTATTTTGCTAACCATTTTCCTTTGGAACATTAAAGCACCCCGGGACTAGTGGCATGGCTCAGTGGGTGAAGGCACTCATCTTGAAAGCCTGATGACCTAAGTTCAATCCCCAAGACCCACATAAAGGTGGAAGGAGAGATCTGACTCCAAGAAGCCGCCCTCTGACCTCAACACAAAATAAATAAATATTTGGAAGCATTACAAACTGAAATTCATTATTTCCAACTGACTTCTCAAGACCCAATGCCCTTACTGTCTCTGTTTTGGTCAATAATTTCCCCACTAACCCAGAATGAAATCTCTCTTTTGATTTTCCTTTCTTCCAGTTACTAACAGCTGCCACAGCACTCCTTGGAACAGATCCTAATGGCTGCTCATTTTTTTTAACATTTTTCTTTCCAGGCTGTTCTGAGACTCACTCTGTAGCCCAGGTGTGAGTCTCCTGCCTCAGCCTCCCAATAAGTGTCATATCCAGCTCTTCTTGGCTGTTATCACCAGCTTGTACCACGGCTGGTATTTACCTTTCTCAGATCCCCAATCACCAAGTCACCACCCACACCCCTACTAAATTCATTAATTTTAGGTGTTACTTTAAAACTTTACTTAAGGAGCTATGGAATTATCTTCCTTTGTGATGGGTCTAGTCAAGTCCTGAGCACATTTTGAAAAACTGGTTTATCTGCCTTTTTTTACTAAGCAGTTACTAGAGTTTATATCTATTTCAAATATAAGCCCTTTGTCAGCTCTTTTATAGACATCTTCCTCCAATCTGTGGCTTTAGAAGAGGTTCTGTATCAATGAAACATGATCTAACCATGCTTCTCTGCCTGTCTGTGTCATGGTTACTACATCCATGACTAAGAAATCAGTATCAATTCCAAAATCATGCTTGAATTTTTGTTGTTCTGTGACAAATGGCCAGAGAATCCCTTTTGTCCAGTCACTCAAAGGAAAAAGAAAACTGAACAGAATGGACCCAGTATGTTCTAACTGAAGCATACTTTTACAAAATGCCAGTGGAGGTCCAGGCAATGTCTCTGTACACAGGTATAAGAGACCACTGGACTAGAGCAGGATGAGAGCAGCTTCTTCTGCCTCCTCCCCTGTGCTCCAGTCATTTCTGTCAGAAGAAAGAGCATAGAGGGGATAAGGCCTAAGAGACCAGACTGAGGAACGAGGGCTGCAGAGTTAGCCTGACCAATCCATGGTGAGACCTTGTGACCTGCCCTTCACTGTGCACAAACACTCATTAGGATGGGCCCCAGAGCTCAAGGAGAAGATAATAAGCTTCTAGATGAAACCATCAAGAATGCCTTTGCAGATGGGCAGTGGTTGCACAGGCCTTTAATCCCAGCACTCGGGAGGCAGAGACAGGACAGCCTGGTCTACAAAGCAAGTTCCAGGACAGCTAAGGCTGTTACGTAGAGAAACCCTATCTTAAAAACAACAACAAAAAACAAAACAAACAAACAAACAAAAAAGAATGCCTTTGCAACTTGGGGGCTAGCGACAGTGCTTTAGGGTAAGAAAAACAATACCCATAAGAGAAAAAAAAAAGATAAACTTGGCTTCCCCAAAATCAGAACTTTTAAGGGCTGAACAGATGACTAAGCAGTCCACAGCACACGCTGCTCTTCCAGAGCTCAGTTCCCAGCACCATGTTAACTGCCTCTAACCCTAACTCTAAGAGATCTGACACCCTTTGACCTCCTCGGGAACCCACCCACATGAGTCACACTCAAACACACAAATAAAAATAAAATCAATAAAAAAGAATCATCTGCAAGATGGTTCAGTGGAGAAACGCACCTGCTGCCAAGCCTGACATCCCGAGTTCAATTCCTGAGACCCACCTGGGGAAGGAAGAACTGACTCCCACAAGCTGTCCTCTGACCTTCACATGTGCACAATGGCATGTGCAAACACCCCCTGCCCTATAAATATATTGATTCATAAATAAATAAGTGAAACTTCTGCTCAGAGCTGGGGATGCAGACCAGAGGTAGCACACTTGACTGACATGTGCTACTCTGGGTTCATTCTCCGGCACTCCCAAAGCAGACAAAAACCCTCTGCTCACGCCATAGACCGGAAGACAGTGTCTACAAAACATATTTGAGAAAGAACTTCTATCCAGAAAGACGAACTCCTTAAACTAAACAGTGCAAAGGCAAATAACCCAAATTTTAAAAACAAGCAAGAGGCTTGAGTAGGCATGTCACAAAGGAATGTATACAAACAGCCAATAGCACATGAGTGGGTGTTCAATACCTTTAGTCATTATGGAAATGCAAATTAAAATCACAATGAGATGCTACTACACACCCACCAGAAGAGCTAAAATTAAACAGAATGACAACATCAGCATTAGCGCAGATGCACAGCAAGCAGGGCCCTCAAACACTGGTGTGAACACAGAAAATGTGACCACTTTGGAAAAGGCCTGGCAATTTCTTTTACACCAAAACATACCCTGCCCACAGAACTCACAAGTCTACTCACAGGTATTTACAGTTAAGTATAAAGACCCTTGTGGAGTGCTATTCAGAGTGGCTTTAACAACAGCCTTGGACAGGATCAGATCAAGTGTCTATCAAAAAAGAGTGAGACACATTTCATGCCAGCACTCAGGAGGCAGACTCAGGGGGATCTCTGTGAGTTCGAGGCCAGACTGGTCTACAGAATGAGTTCTAGGACAGCCAGGGTTACACAGAGAAACCCTGTCTTGAAAACAAAACAAAACAAAAAACAAACAATCAAAAAGCAAACCACTGCATTTCACAGTTTAAAATTTAAATTACTCTAGTTGATAATTTTCAATATCTAGTTGATAAATTTAAATATCTAGTTTTAAATTTAAAATACTCTAGTTGATAATATGTGTATGTTCTAAAGTGAATGATGTTTCATGATTACTTTCAAATGAATCAATGAACAGATGGAGACATGGGTGGAGGGACGTATCTCTGATCAAGCACACACAGTAAAATGTCTATTGCAAAGCCTAGGGGTGGGATACTCATCGCACAAGTCTTTCACCTTTATAGTTGGAAGTTTCTTTCAAAGTAAAGTAACAGAGGAGGCCTAGGATGCACTCAGTGGTAAACATCATCTGTTTAGCAGGCCCAAGGCCCTAGGTTTGAGCCCCAGGACAGGAACAAGATTTTTAAAAAGTTTCATTTAAAATACTGGGGAGGGACGGCAGTACTGTCGCCACTCCTTTAACCCCAGCACTCTGGAGGCAGAAGCAGGCGGATCTCTGTGGATTCGAGGCCAGCCTGATCTACAGAATGAGTTCTAGGACAGCCAGGGCTACACAGAGAAACCCTGTCTTGAAAAACAAAAAATAGCAGGTAGTAGTGAAGATATAGTTCCATTAATAGAGTGCTTACACAAAGTCTGGGGTTCCATCCCCAGCAACACATAAAAAAAGGCATACCAGGATATCCACTCAGAGGATCAGAAGAAGTACATGGGACTATCCCCCAGGCCCCAAAACAAACAAACAAAACAGCACAACAAAAATAGGTTTGGTGATGCCTAACTATAATCCTGGCAATGGGGAGGCTGAGACAGGAGGATTGCTATGAATTAGAGACCAGAGTGGGCTGCTCAGTGAATTTCTTTTTTTTTGTTTGTTTGTTTTTTGTTAAGACAGGGTCTCACTATATAGCCCTGGCTGGCTTGGAACTTGCCATGTAGACCAGGCTGGCTTCAAACATACAGAAATCTGCCTCTGCTCTGCCCTCTGCCCTCCGCCTCTGCTTCCTGAGTACTAGGATTAAAGGTATAAACTACTATGCCCATCTACACAGTGAATTTCAAGTCAGCCTGGACCATAGAGTAAGACCTTGCCTCAAACAATAACAATATAAAATTTAAAATCAAATTTTAAAAAGAAAAGGAAAGAGAAGCTGGGTCTAGTGGCACAGGCCCCTAATCTCAGCTACTTAAGATGGCCAGCTCAGGAAGATCAAAGTTCAAAGCCAGCCTGAGCAACTTAAGGAAACCTTTCTCCAAAAAAAAAGAAAAGAAAAGAAAGAAAAAAAGACCTGGAATAGAGCTCAATGGAAATGTTCTGGTCTAGCATGTGTAAAACTGTAGATCTGATCCATAAAACCCACTAAAATAAAATGAAACACTGGGGGAAATTAAGGGTCATGACATTTTACCCTTGCCTTAGATTGTCCTAGCCCAAGCTTCAGCAAGTTGGCTGCCTGTCACACCTGTCTCCAGTAAAGAAAATGGGCCACAAGCCAAAGGTACAAATGAACATGCCTTCAAAAATCAAGGCTGAGAATACAGGATCTTCTTAGATGGCACAGGGCATTTTCATGTATAGACATGGGCTGTTTTTATCCTAGTGATATGAGAAGTGTACAAGAGGCAAGGATGTGTAAATGAGTGTAGACAGACAGGCACACTGGAAACTGGTATCTACATCAAACTGTGGGAATTTAGAACCTAAGTCTGAATTAGGTTAGTTCAAACAACAATAAACAAGGACAGAGAAACTGGAGGCTAAGGAAGGAGGATCACAATGAGTCCAAGGCCAGACTTGCCTACACAGCCGAGAATTTATCTCATGAGAATCAGGGAGGATAAAAAGAAAGAAACAAAACAAAATGCTTTATCCAACTTGAATGACATAACCCTGAATAAGGAATTCTCCCCAAATAAAATTGAGCAAGTGACTGATCAGCAGTCGTGACAATCTGTGAAATAAGTCACACAGCCATCAGACCTGACCCATCAGCACTCCCAGGTAAGATGGGCTTTTCCCCTCCCAGAAGAGCTGCTGTGCCTCTGACATCAGACAGGGAAGGGTGGCTCATCCCTTATGGCTACAGATGCCTGTGGACTCAGAGAGGAAGTGACAGAAGACTCCCTCTCCTAAACCCAGGCCTCACCTCACCCTGTTCAGAGTACCTTTAAAATGAGACTTTTCCTCTAGCTCTGGGTGAGAACAAGGGGACTTGACCTGAACCTAGGATAAAAAAAACAGTCTGCTCTTTCCACCACCTGACTTTCAGAAAGGCCAGAGGCCCAGCTGAATACCAGGGACACTGCCTCCTTAGATCCTATTTAAGATACAAAGCAAGCGATAAGAAGACTTTCCTTGGTGGGTTCAGAAGCGTATGTTTTAACCCCTTTAGACAACAGTGCTTGGTCTAGAGCGGTCACCCATTCTCATGCCACCATGGGCTTTGTTCTCCAATGCTGAGGTGTTACCTGTGTGGCCCACTGGGTTTGCATATGCCAAGCCCCAAGCAAGGCGTCGTAGAGGCCAGTGAGCTGCCGGTCCAGCGGAAGGTCACTCTGGCACAGTTCTTGCCAGGTTGCTAAAAGCTGTACCTGCAGAAGCAGAGCAAAGGGGGTATCTTACTAGGTAACCCAAAACATGCTGGGAAACTGCCCCATGTCACTACAGAACTTAGTGAGCACACAAATACCCACTGAGATTTATCCACTTGAGAAAAGGCAGAAAACCAGCAGGTTAGACACAGGCTCCTGTCCCAAGCATCATCTACTGCTTGAGCTCGTCAACCCCCAAGCAACACTGTCTTCTCTGACCTCACCCCAGAGCACATCACTGCGGGTGGCCATACTGTGCGCTGATGATTCATACTTTTTATTTATTTATAACCATACTTTTTATTTTTATGGTCCGACCCACCCTCTCCCTCCCTGAGACAGGGTTTCTTTATATAGCCTTGGCTGTCTTAGAACTCACTCTGTAGACCAGGCAGGCCTCATACTGACAGAGATCCGCCTGCCTCTGCCTTCCAAGCGCTGAGATTAAAGGCATGTGCGCCACCACCATCCAGTCCCACCATACATTTTAAACACACACAGGGGCCAACAAGATGATTCCCAGTATAAAGACACTTCTCATGCAAACCTGGTGACCTAAGTTCAATCCCTGGAACCCACATAAAGATAGAAGGAAAGCAGACTCCATAATGCTGTCCTCTTACCCACACGTACACCATGGCATGCTTGTGCCGGCACACATGCATTGCACACACAATAATAATAAGGAAAACTAAAACAAATATCAAAAAAACATGAGTACTGTGCTTGAAGGGATTAAGGCTAACCGAGGAAGCTGCAGGTTGGTAGCCTAGTCCTTGAAACCATAAAATTCTTATGACTTCCTAAAAGCATAATGAAGCATGAGACATGAATCTCCTTTAAAAAACAAAAATAGGAACAAATTAAAACAATGTTTTAAGTCTGTAAATGAATCCAGGCTGAAAACCCACTGATTTGGTCCAAGTGACAAAGGCATCCACCGAGTAGATCAAGAGCACCCTCTGCTGGCTTTAAGTAAAAGAAACAAGACCAAAAGGCAAGGAGTGTCAGACTTTGCCTTTACCTATAAAAGATGTGAGCCAGCAGTGGAAGAGGCCCTCCACAGTCACAACCACTCACAGCTGCTTACCTTGTGACATTTGTAGTAGTATGCAAGGAGCTGGGGCAGCCGGTCAATTTCAGTAAACACCTTCACAAATACTTTGGACTGATCTAAAGAACACAAGATGAGCATAAAGTGTTACCAGGTTTCCCAGGGCAGCCAAGGCAAGCAACTCACTCTGGTAAATTCAGACAAATGTCAACAAGATTCAGAAGTTTCTACTGAGATAATTGCCTTAATTCAAATATGAGAATCATAAGCATAATAAATAACGGCAGAACATGAGACTCAGTTACCAGACACTGCAAGTCTAAGCATATTAAAATAGTGCATCAAGCACCATTAATACAGCTATGATTCTCTGGGCATGGTGGCACATGCCTGGAATCCTTACACTTAGGATGCTGAAACAGGAGGATGTCAGCCTGGACTACATAGCAAGTCCCTGTTTTCAAACACAACATACACAGGAACTGGAGAGATGGTTTAGCGGGTAAGAGCACTGACTCCTCTTTCAAAGAATTTGAGTTTGATTCTTAGAACCTACAAGGCACCTTGCAACCACCTGCGCAACCAACCACCTGTAACTCCAGTTCTAGAGGGTGCAATGCCCTCTTCTGGCCTCTGTGGGCACTAGCACACATGGTACCCAGAGCAGGCAAAGGCTTGTACAGAGCAATGGGAGGAGTGCAATAGCGAGTGACTGTGACTGCTGGCACTAAAACAGATGAGCACAAGGCTCGTGCCAAAGCTGGAGCCTAAAACCTAGGGAGGTTCTGAGCCTCAGTAGTCAGAGATACACCCACTTCCCTTACCTAGTCCTGGCCTGCACCAGATCACGGACTGTCACTGACAAGAATATAATAACCCATCTCATCCATCAGCCTCATTTTGTGAGTGAGAAACTGCACCTCCAGCTCGAGGTAGTGGTTGGACAGGAAACCATGGTGAGCAACATGCAGCACTGACTTTCAATTGCTCTGATTCACACAAACAGCCACTTCATCTGACTCTATTGATGTTTATATGGACTGAAAAACCATGAGCAAACAAGCCTTCTGTCCGATGCCAAGAACAAATCGCACTCCCAGTACCGCGGGGCCTTGGTGCTTGCTATAATCTAGGGTGGTCTCCTGGATCCTAATCAGTCAACCTAATTAGGCTCTCCTGCTAGCCCTGCCACACCTCCCTTTCACAGAACAAATCACACTGCACTTACCGTGTCAAGCTCTTTATATAAGCGCTTGTTCTCTTTCCCATGCACAGACAGAGAAGCTACACGCGCTGTGGCACCCCCTGTCTTGTTTCACTGCTCTGGCTACACTGGCACAAAACACAGTCGCTGGAAGTACACCGAATTGTACTAAAAGGATTATTGAAGTAACACCAGGGATGGTGGTAGAGGCTGGAGGACTGAGGATTCAAGGCCACTCAGGGTTGCATAGTGATACAGTAAGACTCTACCACAAATAAGCCACAAGAGGGATAAACTAAATTAGCTAACAGAAGGAAGATGGGATAAGTAGAGAAAAAGGAAATGAAAAAGGTGATCAGTGAAGCCAGATCTGAACAAAGCAGCAAATTGAAAAAAAAAAATCTACCTAGATCCACTTAGTAAAAAGAAGGAAAGGAAGGGAAAAAGGAAGAAATGAAGGGAGGAAGGGAGGGAGAGAGGGAGGGAAGGAGGGAGGGAAGAAGAAAAGAAGGAAGGAAGAAGGGAGGGAGGAAGGAAGGAAAGAAAGAAGGGAGGGAGGAAGGAAGGAAGGAAGGAAAGAAGAGTGTTTAAACAAGAATGCTTAAAAGCAGACAATAAGAAATGAAAAACAAAACAATAAAGGAATAACAGAAAAGTACTTTGGATGATTATAAGACAACACATCAGGGACTGGAGAGATGGCTCAGTGGTTAAGAACACTGACTGCTCTTCAAGAGGACCTAGGTTCAATTCCCCATGCCCACATGGCACCTAACAATTGTCTGTAACTCCAAGATCTGACACCCTCACAGACATACAGGCAAGCAAAACACCAATGCACATAAAATAAAAATAAATTATTAACAAGATAACACATCAGATATCCTTGAAAATGATAAACAACCAAGATTGAATCTCAAAAAAAATTCTAAGCTGGACACATTGGCATACACCTATACTTCCAATACTCAGGCAGAGGCTCCAAGTGTGAGACCACCCTTGTCTACAAAGAAAGTTTCTGGACAGACAGGGTTATATAGCAAGACCCTGTTTCAAACAGAAAAGAAAGGATGGAGGAAGGGGCTTGGCACCACATAAACCACGTGTAGTAGTGTACACTTGAAATCACAGCACCCCTAACACCTTTAACCCCAGCACTTGGGGAGAAGAGACAGATGGATCTGTGTGTTCAAGGACAGCCTGGTCTATGAAACAAGTTCCAGGACAGGCTCCAAAGCTACAAGAGGGAAGGGGAGAGAAGAGGAAGGGAGGGGAGGGGAGGGGAGGGGAGGGGAGGGGAGGGGAGGGGAGGGGAGGGGAGGGGAGGGGAAGGGAGAGGAGGGGAGGGGAGGAGAGAGAAGAGAAAGAAAAGAAATCACAGCACACTGGAGATAGGAACAGGAGGGTCAGAAGTTCAAGGTCAGGCCAGGCCAGGAAATAAAAACACTTGCATAGCAAGTTTGATCCTCTGATTTAATTCCCAGAACCTAGGTAGAAAGCTGATGCAGAGGGGTGTACATCTGTAGCCCCTGTGAGTTCAGAGACAGAGACAGAGAACTGCTCAGAAGCTCCCCAGCCAGCTAGCCTAGGGTATGAAGAGCAGAGACAGTGGAGACCCTGCCCAGAAGAGAAGTAGGACAGACTACCAAAAGCTGTCTAACTTCTCCACGCGTGAAGCAGCACACCCACACACACAGAAAAGACGTGAAGGTCAAGGTTATCCTCAGCACATGGGCAGTTTAAGGCCAGCCTGAGCTGTACTACACAGTCTTTTTTTAAAAAAAAATACTCAATTAAAAAAAACCCTAACAACCCAAATTCAGCAGTACATTAAAAGGATCATACCCCATTACTAGTGGGGTTTATCCTTAAGAGCAAAGATGGTTAACACATAGAGTCAATCAATGTAAAGGTATTTAATCTCAGCACTTGGGAGGCAGAGGTAGGCAAAGCTCTATGGGTTCAAGGCCAGTCTAGTCTACATAATAGTTTCAAGCCAGTCAGGGCTATATAGTAAGATCTTGTCTCAAAAAAAAAGAAAAAAGAAAAAAAAAGAAAAAGAAAGAAAAGAAAAGAAAAAGAAAAAGAAAAAAAGGAAAAAAATAAAAATAATTAAGAATTAATGGAATGTGGCGGGGAGGAGGCGGAAATTTTTAGTAAAAATAAATAAATAAATAAAATGAATATATAGGAAAAAAGGAATTAATGGAATGTAATGAATGTAGGGTGCAGGGTACTACATTAACAAAACAAGGGGAGATAATGATTATCTCAACTATGAATAAAAGTATTTTTTAAGAAATACTTATTTTATTTTTATTTATGCATGTCTGTGAACATGTATGTCCATGTAGGCCAAAAGAGAGCAACAGATGCCCTGGAGCTGGAGCTGCAGTTCCCTTGAGCGGCCTGATAAGGATTCTGGGAACTGAATTCCTGTCCTCTGTAAAGCAGCAAGCTCTCTTAACCTCAAGTCTCAAAACGCAACACTCTCTCAAGATAAAAATACTCAGTTATCTAGGAATAGAAGGAAACTGCCTTACTATAATAAAAGACACAGCTAACACAATACTCAGATAAAAAGAAGCAAGGGGACTGGAGAGACAATTTAGCAGTTAAAAACATTTTTTTGCTCTTCGTAGAGGACTGGCTGGGGTTTGGATCCCAGTACCTACACGGTAGCCACAACCACCCATAATTACAGTTCCAAGGGATTCGATGCCTTCTTCCTGCCTCTGTGGGCATCAAGCACATGGTGCACATAAATACATGCAAATGAAACACTCATACACATAAAATAAAATAAAAAATTTAAGTCTACAATCTCTGCCCTCTGCAATGGGGAGTGGAACAGTGAGAAACCCCAGTGGAACTCGTTCCATAGACCAGGCTGGCCTCGAACTCACAGAGATCTGCCTGCCTCTGTCTCCCGGGTGCTGGGATTAAAGGGGTGTGCCCCACGTCAGACTCACAGTAGAATCTTGTGTAAGAATTTGTGTGTATGAAGAAGGGTGCGCAGATACCATGGAAACTGTGTGGAAGGTGGAGGAATACCTCAGGAATTGGTCCTTGCTTCTACCTTTGTTGGACCCTAGAGTCCAATCACCGAGGAGGAGTTGCCCCCTCCCCCCAGAGACTGTCTCTCACCACCACAGCTGATGTAAAAGCATGAGGATTAATTCTGTCATGACAGGATCTTCCAGCATTAGAGAGGCTAGAAGACCCTGAATGCTGGTACAGGCTATTTTAAAGGGAAAAACCACAGAAGGAAGGGGTGTCTGGGGATTGTTCTTTAACTATTATGATTGGCTTATTCAAAAGGGCTATTACCAATAATTGGCTGGAGAGCGGTTGCCAGATCAGATGAGGTAAGGGAAAATATCTGAGGGTCACTTTGCCCCTTTCCTAGGGCCTAAGTCAAAACATCAGTAACTGAGTCAACACCTAAGGGTTATCTTGCCCCTATTCAATAACTGAGTTCTATTTGGAGAACATTCACAAGGACTCAGGGAGATGATGGAAAGTTCCCAACATTTCAAATAACAACAACACTAAAAGAAAAGAAGCCGTGAGATGGAGCAACAACAGACCTGTGATGAAGTAAATGTAAGACTGGCAAGGAGCTGAGTGGCAGAGCACTTGCCAGGCCTGGGTTCCACCCACAGCGTGGGGAGGTGGTGCAGGAAAATGACCAGGCTGAGATCTAGAGTGATGTGGGAGAGTCTTCTGTTTGTGTTGATTTCATTGGTTAATGAATAAACTGCCTGGCCCATTTGATTGGCCAGCCCTTAGATGGGCGGAATAAACAGAACAGAATGCTGGGATGGGAAGTTAATAAATCGCCATGCCTCTGCTCTCTGGGTCAGACACGATCAAGCTCCAGCCCAAGATGGACGTACGCTAGAATCTTCCCAGTAAGGCACCACTTTGTGGTGCTACACGGATTATTAGATATGGGTTAGTCAAGATGTGAGTAAGAGGCTGAAACTAATAGGCCAGGCAGTGTTTAAATGAATATAGTTTGTGTGTTGTTATTTCGGGGCATAAACTAGACGGTGGCCGGGAGCCAGGCGGGATGAAAAGCAGACCTGCGCGCAGCCCCTTACTACACTAGAGGATCTCCACAGTACCTGTTTCGACTATTCTGTATGTCAGGAAACTCTGTATAAAATGCTAAAAATATGAAGCAGTATGAAGTTATATTTTTCTACAATCTACATAATTCAATCAACACAAAGTCATTCTAAAGACTCATTTTTTTTTTGGTTTTGGTTTTTTTTTTGTTGTTGTTTTTTGGTTTCTTTAGACAGGGCTTCTCTGTGTAGTCCCGGCTGTCCTGGTCTTGGTCTATAGACGAGGCTGGCTCTGAACTCACAGAGACCTACCTGTCTCTGCTGAGGTGAAAGTCATGAGCCAACACCGACTGACAACCAAGTTTTATGTTTATATAGAAAGGTACCCACCGTTGAAACTTGCCACACTCACCTACAGACTGCGAGGTGAACGCTGCCACGATCTGGGGGCTGGCCAGGGCCTCCAGCCTGTTCTTCAGAGCCTCCAGGTGCACACACTTTTCTGAGTAGTCTGGAGTATCCACAAGCATCACCAAGCTGTTCTGCATCCCAGTCAGCTTTGCAGAAATTACAGCTACGTCCTATAAAAAGACAAAACAGAAGATGCTCATCTTGAAAGATTCCTACTACTGCTGATGGAGGCTATTAATTCATTCCCGGCTTCCCAGACCTGAAATAATCACACAGAACCAATATTATTTAAAACACTGCTTGGACAATCACTTAAGCATATTGCTAGCTAGCTTTTGTCTTAAATTAACCCATTTCTATTATTTTATATTTTACCTCGGGCTCGTGGTTTACTGGCAAGATTCCAACTGGCGGCTACACAGCTTTTTCCTGACTCTGCCTTTTTTCCTCCTCTATCTGCTTGGAATTCCCACCTTGCCTTAGTCTGCTAAGCCACTGACCTAAAAGTTTTATTCATTAACCAATAAAAGCAACACATATACAGAAGGACTTCCCACACCACACTACTGCAACTGGAATTAGATAAAACACATTAGAAGGCAACTTTTTGGGGCTGGGAAGATGGCCCAGCAGGTAAAGGTGCTTGCCACCTCTTCCTGGATTCCCATCGCCCTCCCAGGGTCCACACGATGGAAGGAAAGAACTGACTCTCACAAACTGTCACCTGACCGCCACATGTACACCATGGCACAAGTGCTTGTGTATACACACATACACACAAAGTTAATAAAAAAAATTTTTTCAGGGGCTGGAGAGAGGGCTCAGCAGTTAAGAGCACTGGCTGCCCTTTCCAAATGGAGACAGAGAAGGAGTGGACGGGGGAGGGTAGAAGGAATGTGGGGCCTGGGAATGGGAGGAGAGGAAGGAAGGAAAACTGTGGTCAGTATGTAAAATAAATAAAAAAGAAAATTCCCAGCACTCGGGAGGCAGAGGCAGGCGGATCTCTGAGTTCGAGGCCAGCCTGGTCTACAAGAGCTAGTTCCAGGACAGCCTCTAGAAACTACAGGGAAACCCTGTCTCGAAAAACCAAAAAAAAAAAAAAAAAAGAAAAAAGAAAATTAAAAAGGGCACTGGCTGCTCTTCCAGAGGTCCAGAGCTCTATTCCCAACAACTACATGGTAGCTCACAACCATCTACAATGGAATCTGATGCCCTCTTCTGGCATAAAGTCAAACATGCAGATAGAGTACTCATACATAAAATAAGTAAATAAATCTTAAAAAATTCAGTTAAGGAAATAATTTAAAAAATAAAAAGTCACATAAAATTATGTTTAATGTTATTAGTACCAAAATAAATACAAATTAAAGGAAGTATCATTTTCCTTTTTTAAAAAAGATTTATTTATTTATTTTGTATACAATATTCCTTCCATGTATGTATGCGTGCAGGCCAGAAGAGGGCACCAGATCTCATTATAGATTGCTGTGAGCCACCATGTGGTTGCTGGGAATTGAACTCAGGACCTCTGGAAGAGCAGTCAGTGCTCTTAACCTCTGAGCCATCTCTCCAGCCCAGGAAGTATCATTTTCTTCTAATTGAGAAAGCTTTTGAAAAATTATAATGGTTATTTTTGGTAAGGATGCAAAAAAAAAAAAAAGTTTGGTATCAGAAACACATAGTGTCTGCGGCTAAGGAGATGACTCGGTGGTTAGGAGGGCTTGTTGTTCACTAGAGGAGCTGAGATCAGATTCCAGGAGGCTCACAACAGCCTGTAACTCAGCTCCAGGTTTCCGACCTACTCTTCTGACCTCCATACCCACAGCACATCCACTCAGAGACACGCAGAGATATGTAAATAAAGTTAAAGTATTTTAAAATGTATACTGTCTTACTGGAAGGCAATTTAACAATGGATTAAGAGTCTTAAAAATACAAGATTGGAGAAATGGTTGGCAGGAGCACTTGCTGTGTAAGCCTGCCACCCTGAGTTTGATCCCTGAAACCCACGGTGGAAAGAACAGATAGCCCTCTGACCTCCATATATGGGTGCTGTGGAACGGACATACCAGCACTTACACACATCATACCTGTGCACGCGCACACACACCACACAAAGTAAATAAGAAAATATTTCCAGGACTAGGGATGTGACTGTGCGAAAGTACTTGCCTAGCATGACCTAGAACTGGGTTTCATCGCCAGCACTAACAAAAACAAGAAATCATATCTTTTAACTTGGTATTTTCTTTTCTACAAATTTGTGTTAAAGAAATAATCTGAGGCTGGGCATGATAGCATACACCTTTAACATCAGCATTCAGAGCCGGGCGGTGGTGGCGCACGCCTTTAATCCCAGCACTCGGGAGGCAGAGGCAGGCGGATCTCTGAGTTCGAGGCCAGCTTGGTCTACAAGAGCTAGTTCCAGGACAGGCTCTAGAAACTACAGGGAAACCCTGTCTCGAAAAACCAAAAAAAAAAAAAAATCAGCATTCAGGAGACAGAGGCAGGAGGATCTCTGTGAGTTAGAGACCAGCCTGGTGTATATAATGAGTTACAGACCAACTAGGTTACACAGTGAGAACCTGTGTGGTAGTTTGAATGTAATTGGTCCCCCATAATCTCATAGGGAGTGGCACCATTAAAATGTATGACTTTGTTGGAGTGGGTACAGCCTTGTTGGAGGAAGTGTGCCATTGCGGGGACAGGCTTGAGGTTTCCTATGCTCAGGATACCATAGCCCAGTGTCTCAGCTGACTTTCTGTTGCCTTCAAAATGCAGGACTCTCAGCTACTTCTCCAGCACCATGTCTGCCTGCCTGTTGCCATGCTTTCTGTCAAGATAATGAACTGAACCTCTGAAATTGTAAGCAAGCCACCCCAATTAAATATTTTCCTTTATAAGAATTGCCATGGTTGGGGCTGGAGAGATGGCTCAGAGGTTAAGAGCATTGCCTGCTCTTCCCAAGGTCCTGAGTTCAATTCCCAGCAACCACATGGTGGCTTACGACCATCTGTAAAGGGGTCTGGTGCCCTCTTCTGGCCTGCAGATATACACACAGACAGAATATTGTATACATAATAAATAAATAAATATTTAAAAAAAAAAAAAAGAATTGCCATGGTCATGGTATCTTTTCAGAGCAATAGAAACCCTAAGACAAAATTAAACTAAACTAAAAATAAAAGAATCTAAGAAATTCTGATGTGTAGTGGTGCATAAACACAATGCCAGCACTTGGGAAGTAGATGCAGAAGGATTAAGGCTAGTCTAGGCCACATGAGATCTTGTCTGAAAGACAAAAACAAAAACAAACAAACAAACAAAAAAAAACCTGGGACCTGAACAGAGACAGAAAGTTCTCAAAAGAAAGAGGAATGGCTAGCCGGGCGGTGGTGGCGCACGCCTGTAGTCCCAGCACTCGGGAGGCAGAGGCAGGCGGATCTCTGCGAGTTCAAGGCCAGCCTGGTCTACAAGAGCTAGTTCCAGGACAGGCTCTAGAAACTACAGGGAAACCCTGTCTCGAAAAACCAAAAAAAAAAAAAAAAAAAAGAAAGAGGAATGGCTAAGAAATATCTCTCTCAAAAACGTTCATCATCCCTTGTAACTGGAAATGCAAACCAAACGAACTTTGAGATTTCATCTCACTCCAAGCAGAGTGGCCAAGGCTGACAAAACTGACAACAAAAGCTGGAGAGGATGTGGGGGGGAGAGGATGTGGGTGGGGGGAACCCTTGGACTGCAAACTGCTGCAGCCACTATGGCAGTCAGGGCGGAGAATTCTCAAAAAGCTAAAACCAAATCAGCTGCACAACTTAGCTATCCGACATAATGTCCAAAAGATTAGATACCCTATTCCACAGACATGTGCTCAGCCTCAAGTTCACTGTGGCTGCAGTCACAGCAGCAAGGAAATGCAAACAGCCTAAATGTCCTTCAATCTATGAGTGGATAATGAAGATGCGGTGCATATACACTACAGAATACTACTCAGCTGTAAAGAAAATGAAGTCATGAACTTTGCAGGCAAATGGATGGACCTAGAAAGTTCATCATGAGTAAGGCACCCAGACCTAGAAAGACAAATACCGCATGTTCTCTCTTTGAAAGTTCCTAGCACCGTATCTTCAAATGTGAATACAATCCTGGAGTGCAGAAACCAGGAAAGTAAAGAGTGACCACTGGGAGTGGGAGGGGATGGAGCAGCAGAGAGGGAAACAGCAGGGCACATGTGATGTGAAGAGAGAAATGGGGAAGGGCGGCTCTAGTTGAGGGGGGGGGGAAACAAATACAGAAGGAAAGAGAAGGGTAAAGTAACAGTAAGGATGTCTGAAAAGTCCGACCATCTACCTAAAAGTACCTATAATATACATAAGTAGGTGTGTATATATGTGTGTATGTGCAAAGAGAGAAAGACTAAATGAAATTTTTCCATTTGGGCTAACAAAGCTCCCTCTCAGACCACATAGATCATCTAACAAAACCCCCAACACCAAGCATGAAAAGCAGTCTTTTTAGTTATTGGTCAGGGTTATTGTCCAAGAGACTCCCAGAACGTTACAGGTTACTGCTGTTGCTCTTGGCTTCCTCCTAGTGGAGGAAGGTAATTCCCTATTTCTGAAGACACCATCCACTTCAGACACAGCGCCCAGAGAGAGGCCCCTGGCTGAACTGGAATGGACCTGAATGCCTCCTCCCTGAGAACTAGCTTCCATGGTACCAGAAAGCACCATGCAAGTTTCTGGGAGAGAAAACAAAGAACACCTAGCTATGACACCTATGAACCACAACAACCAGCTTGGCATGATAACCCTAAGTGGGGCAGAAGCAGCAAGAATACATTGGTGGTAACCAGCACCTCAAGACCCACTCAACAGGAGGGATGCCATGCCTGGTACTGGATGCCTAGACAACCACCCAGAGTTAGAAAGTCATGAATCTTGGAAGAGAACCTACAACCACCACTTTACTAAACCAGCGTAAGCCTAACTACACTCTAAATGTTGATACCCACAGATCAGTGTACGTAGAGGGCAAAAATGCCTTGTGCACACAGATAAGAACTGGAGAAGTCAGAAAAAGTTAAAAATACAGCTGACCTCTCCAAAGCATTTCTCTGTGCAGCCCTGACTGTCCTGGAACTTGCTATGTAGACCAGGCTGGACTTGAACTCAAAGAGAGCTGCCTGCCTCTGCCTCCCAAGCACTGGAATTAAAGGCATGAGCCACCATCACCTGTCTAAAATAATTTTTTAATTAAACAAAATTGTCTATATTAAGAAAATCGTGCCAGGTGGTAGTGGAACTTGCTTTTAATTTCTGCACTCTGTGAGTTTGAGAACAGCCTGATCTACACAAAGAAACCCTGTCTCAAAAAACCAACAATAAAAAATAAAAATTTTTTTAAAAAATTAAAGAAAATACCAGAGCTAGAGAGATTATTAAGAGCATTGGCTGCTCTTCCAAAGGACCAATGCTCTCTTTTGGCCTCTGAGGGCACTAGACAAGCACAGTGCACAGATATACATAAAAAAAAACCATATGAAATAAATAAGGACTTTCTTAAAAAAAAAAACAAAATCCCAACACTTCAGGCTGTTATCAATTGGGTATTGTATAGTTTTCATAATTTTGATTGAAACCTTTTAACAACTCTTTGTAAATTTTAACTCATTTTAGTTGATTTTTCAGTACTATTTACATAGGAATTGATTTTTATGAATATAGTAGAAGGAATGTGCTGTATTTTGATAAAATTCACTTGTATGTGTTGTAATCTCTAAAACAAAGAATGACAAACAGCTTCTTTAATATAAAAAAAAAATCCCAACACTTGGAAGACGTCAGTGCTAGGGAGTTTCATTTTGGGCTACTTGAGACTTTTCTGGGGTGGGGAGACTGTCGAATGAAAAACAAAGTGCACTGCAGCGCCCATAGCACGGTGCTGGGAGGCGGGGGTGGGGGACATCTGGAGGAGCAGCCTAAAGCTGGCAAGTGTCTACAGGCAAGAAATTAGGGGCCTGGAGAATTGGGTTACACTAGGCTTTGCTTTATAAGGATTCTTCCCACCACACCATTTTACTGTCTGTGCGAACAGGTTTCAAAGTTCTCCTGTTTGTCACGCCTGCAGCCTCTGAGGAGTGAAGTCACTTGCCAAAGCTGCACTCACCTCACTTCTGCCTGTGTATGTCCCCTGGGCTTCAGTCAAGCAGAGGACGCAAAATTAAGAGGTGGAAGTGCCAGGGAAGCTTCTTCTGGCCTCCCCCAAGATGGCCGAATATTCTGTCTGCTGCTATTGATGTCTTTAAGGCAAGTAAGATAGCTTTCTCCAAACCCCAAGTTCTCCCCTAAATGCCTGGAACAGTGTGCCCATAAATGAACATACCTGAGTTTTGAAGGTCTCCTCAATATCAGCACTTAGTGTGCTCCACTTATCAGCTTCCTGGAGAGATTCTGCAGCAAGCTGCATCCTGGACTTCACCTGGTCAATTTCCACCAGGACCTGAAAGAGAAACAGTGTACACAATTCAGTGACAGTCCCCTTTTCTCCACCTCTGGTGACCTAAAACTGTTTTATGAATGTTCTTACCCTTCCCCTAATATTATTATTATTATTATTATTATTATTATTATTATTATTATTACCACCCTCCTATCCCTGCATGCCAGAAGAGGGCACCAGATCCCATTTAGACAGTTGTGAGCCACCATGCGGTTGCTGGGAATTGAACTCAGGACCTCTGGAAGAGCAGCCAGTGCTCCTAACCTCTGAGCCGTCTCTCCAGTTTCACCTAGATAATCTGGCTGAGAAGACAAGTTAGGTGGAAAGGCGGCCTGAGAGCCAGAGCCTTCTGAGTCCTAAATCTCCTGTGAGCAAGAGCACCTGCTGAACAGTAGAGCCCACATCAAAGACAGAAGCCAAAGTACCTGCATCGATTGTGAAGTGTCCTGCTCAAATTTTCTAATGTCCTCTTTGACAAGAATCATTTGTTCTTTCAGAAAAGATGCCTCCTGCTTCAGGGCTTCCACATCACGGAGCACTTTGGGCATGTTCTGAAGGGCCTGGAGACTTGTTTCTGCAGCAAAAATTCAAGAATGGCACTGTGCAGCAGAGGTAGAAACTGGAGCTGGTAGGGTGGGAAGTTATCACATGTGTGATGACATAAAGGAGACTTTCCCTGGAACATTACCAATCAGCTTTGAGAATCTGCAGGGGATGTGCGGCAAAACTGGGGTCAGAGAGGTGACCTCAGCCAGGACCATGTCCTCAGCACAGTGAAACTCTGTGCTTCAGAAACAATCACTAGCAACCTGATCCAAGACCAACAGAAAAAATGAAGGACCCGGGTGTGGTAGTGTGGGCCTGTAGATTACTGTGAAAAGTGATGCCAGCTTAGGCTACATAGGGAGTTCCAGGTCTGCCTATATTACAATAGTGACATGCTGTCTCAAACAAAGAAGTGGGGGATGATGGCTCCATGACTAAGAACAATTACTGCTCTATCAGAGGATGGAATATGGATGGGGCTTCTACCTCTAGCTCACGGGATCACAGGGCACCTGCACATGTGCACACATGCACATAAAAAAATAAATCTTAAACACAACCCAAGAGCTGGGGCTGTAGCTCACTGGCAAGGCACTTGTCAGGTATTATGTGAGTTTAGCTTCCGTCTACTTGCCATGGTCTTTTTTTTCCTTGTTCTTGTATTTTTATTTTGTTGGACTTTTTCTGGGATATTTTTCTTCTAATCCCAACCTTTTCAGGAATATACTCAGTTTTCCTAATTACAAAAAGCAATAAAAAGCTTCCTGGGGGCTGGGATTGCACACTACCACACCTTGTCCTCCATTCTGTCTGTCGTCTGCTGGTCTTGGGGCAGGCTGCTTGCTCCTCAAGCACACAGTTTTATTCATCACTCTACAGAAGCCATGACCCCGGCTGAGGTCACCTCACTGACCACTGTTTTCTCACATAGCCTCTGCAACTTTAAAGGACAACCTGGCTTCAACGCAGCAGGGAGGGGGGGAGGACTGTATTTATCAAGTGACCTTCAAATATGATTTCGTTTTTATTTTCCAACGAACCAGGTTGAGGACACCTTTAAAAGGTGTTTGTCCAAAATGAGTAGCTGCTACGAGTCTCTACCGACTAGGGACCGTCAGTGATGCTGCAAACGGACACTTTAACTACCCGACAGCATCCGAGATGAGAGACTAGGAACTCTAACCACTAGAGCTTCTAGGTGTCTGGTGTGCTCAGAATCTGGGAAGAGCCTTCAAAGTGGAATAATGGGCCAGGGACAGGGACATGCCTGAGCTACCAATGAAAGCCAGCTTGTCTCGTGTTTTCCCTTAATACACATGTAATCTTTTGGAAACTCATAAGGTGAATGCCAGCTCCGTGAGCTGGGGCCACCATCCTGAGGAACATGAAAATGGAATCATAAACAAAACCCAGGTGTTTTTACTTTCTGGGACCCATGAGGATGGATGCATACGAAATGGCCATGGCTGCAACAGCCTAGAGGCACGAACGCCACGGTCCCCAATCATCCCTGCGTCCTTACGGATGAGTACGTTCCCGCAGCATCTATTCTCTCGTCTGATTGGTGTGAGGCAGGGTCCAGGATCTGTGGACCTGACACTTCTGAACACAAGCATGTGGGGCCCGGGAGCCACTGCTCCCACCCCCAGACCGAGGGAAATAGACCCTGGAAGCTGAGCTGCAGCACCATAACTCAGGCTATGCGGCACTGTGTGGTCAGCACAGCGAAACAGCAAGGAAGGGCTCTGAGTCATGCCCCATCTCTCTCTCTCTCTCTCTCTCTCTCTCTCTCTCTCTCTCTCTCTCTCTCTCTCTCTCTCTCTCTCTCTCTTATGCCTATCCACACATATTCAGTCATTCTCTTTATCACATATCAATAAATAGATGCAATTTTTAAGTTAAAAAATTGCTATAAATCTGCAGGGCATAGTAATCCCAGGCACTCCAGATGCTGAGGCAAGACTTCAAATTCAAGGCTTCCTTGATACATAGAATGAGTTCAAAGCCAGCCTGGGCACCTTAGTAAGACTGTCCACAAAATAAGAGTATGCAAGGACCTGGGTTTAATCCACAGCGTGTATACACACATACACACACACACACGGTAAAGGTTTTCATTCAGGATGATCCATCTTCCTCATATTACAATGGTTTTGTGCCGGTCCCATATACTGCTAATTACTAGGATAAGTTAACTATTTAATGCTCTTAAGTGCTTCCTTATACCAGACTTGACAGAATGTATCTATAATCCCAGGGCTTGGGAGTCAAAGGTCACCCACCCTTCACTGTACACCATGTTCAAGGCGAGTAGAGGCCACAGGAGACTCCCCAAAGGACTTCTTTCAAGATTTATTTTTTTTTTAATTACGTTTGCTCCGTACATAACTACAGGTGTGTCTGTGTGTCGGTTCATGCAGGCCCAAGGAGGCCTTTGAAGCCCCTGTAACTGGAGTTACAGGTAGTGAGCCACCTGATGTGGGTGCTGGGAATTAAACTCGGGTCCTCTACAAGTGTAGTGTGTGTCCTTAACCACTGAGCCATCACTCCAACACCAAAAGAGGTTTTTGGGGGGTTTTTTTGTTTGTTTGTTTTTTCAGTTTTCCAAGACAGGGTTTCTCTGAAGCTTTGGAGCCTGTCCTGGAAACTAGCTCTTGTAGAGCAAACATAGAGATCCACCTGCCTCTGCCTTCCGAGTGTTATTAAAGGTGTGCGCCAACACCACCCGGCTTTTTTTTTCTTTAAGATGGGTGGGGGACACATATTTGCAATCCCAGAATTAGGGAAGCTGAGGCAGAAGGAGAATCACTGTGAGTTTAAGGTTAGCGTAGACAACACAGACTGTCTCATAAGAAAACAAAGTGTGTCTGTGTGTCTGTCTGTCAGTCTGTTTCTGTGTGTAGCCCAGGATGGCCTCAAACTCACTTTGCAACCAAAGCTAGCCTTGAATTCCTGATTCTCCACCACCACCACCACCTCCGCAGTGCTAAAATTACAGGCGGCTACCAACAATCCCAACTTTTTTTTTCTTTTTTTTCTTTTTTTCTAAGATTTCAAAGGAAATGTTATGGCTTCGCCAAAGGTGAAACCTGAAGTCCATAACTCAGACTACTTCACGACTCGCTTTCCCACCAAGGGAGAGGCTTGGCCCTGGGCCGGGTCCTCAGTCGGGCGCTCAGGGTCGGGGAGGTGGGCGTTTACGCGGCTCACCCTCCACGGCGTGGTTCACCTCCTGGATGAACAGCTGTAGCTTCATCACCAGGTTGGCTGCGTGGCCGTCCGCCTTGCCCGCCGCCCCGTCTTTGGGGCCGGCTCTGAAGGCCGCATTGATCCAGTCCTTCACGTCGAAGTCGTCAGCCAGGAACTTGGAGAAGTCCATGGCGCCTCCGAGCTGGCGCCGAGCGACACTGCCTACGGGGCGGCCGCCGGAACCCGCCGCACCGCAACTTGCCGCCCCGTCAGCGCTCACTCAAGGAGGCCGATGTCCCTCGTCGCGATCCGTACTCCTTCCGGAAGTCAGTGCCCGTTACCATGGCGACTGCTGCGCTGGCGGCTGCGGGCCCGGCACTGTTCTAGCAGGTAGGACAGTTCTTTTTCTGTTAATATTTTCCAAGCAGTAAACCAAGTACTTCCTAGAAAACCGTCCCGTGCGTCTGCGCGTATAAACCCCGACTTCTCCTGAGAACTATTACTGTCCTAGCGTATGACGAAGGACTGAGGCGGTTGGCAGCTAGGAAGTGGGCCGGCTGTGTAAAGGTATTTGCCACCATGCCTGAGTTAACGAGTTCGACCCCCGGCACCCACAAACGGAAGGCGAGAACTGACACCCGCAAGTTGTCCTCCGACCTCATGAGCGTGCCCTCAACACATGCACACAGGCCTCTAAATAAATAAAATGAAATTTTAAAAAAGAAATTGGCAGCCCGGCGTTCTAGCCATATTTGCTTCCTGTTCGTTCTTAAATATCCGAAAGTGTCTGTCTTTAGAATCATGAGTAGAGAGTAGCTGAGAGAGAGAAACTCAGTGAGTAGCTACAAGTAATGTTGCTACTTTTCCGTTCTCACTAAATGCATGCAGCACTTCTATTTTAGTTTGATTTTATGTGGATGAATGTTTTGCCTGCATGTATAACTGTAAACCACTTGCGTGCCTGGCGCCAGCAGAGGCCAGACGAGGATGAAGAATCTCCTGAAGTGTACTTTTACAGGTAGTTATGGGTGCTGGGGAATCAAACGCAGGTCCTCTGGGGGAGCCGTCAGTACTCTTAACCACTGGGCCCTGTCTCCAGCCCTTCATAATCCTTTTAAATTTTTGTTTGTTTGTTTTTCGAGGCGGGGTTTCTAGCTTTGGAGCCTGTCCTGGAACTCACTCTAGACCAGGCTGGCCTCGAACTCACAGCAATCTGCCTACCTCTGCCTCCCGAGTGCTGGGATTAAAGGCATGCGCCACCACCGCCCGGCATTAGTTTAAATTAGAATTGATAATGGTATCCCCTTCTTTATTTCTGATTTAATAATCTTCAAAAATCCAGCTCTTCCTTTAATTTTCCATTTCTTTTTTCCATCAATTTCTTCACTAATCAGTTTCCTTTTTTCTTCTTTTTCTGAATCTGTTTGCTTTTGTCTAGTATAGCAAAGTAGAATTTTGTTTTTTTTTCCAGTAGAATTTTTTTTTTTTTTTTTGAAGACACGGTCTTATTCTGTAGTCCTAGCCTGGAACTCAAAGGCAGTCCTGACTAAGTCTACCACGTGTTGGGATTCCTACCTTGAGCCACCACAACATGGTCTAGTGTTGATTTCTAATTTAATTCCATGTATTTTGAAAACATACTTGGTATGACTTAAACTGTTCTAGACGTGCAGAGATTTGTTATGGCCATGACTGGTCTGTCATGGGGAGGGTTCTATGTGCATTTGAAAGCACAAAGGAGGAGGATGAGATGTGGGAAAAGGATACAGCTAAGAGATAATAAGCAAAAGAACACAAAAGTCTGTGTTTTCTCTCACTTTTGAATCTATATTTTATATAAACACCTAAAATCACATCTGGCCTGAGAGCAGAGGGGAGACAGAGGAGGAAGAAAGAATAAAGGGGGATGGAACAAAAAGGGGGAATGTTCAGAAGGGAATATACTTAAAGTACTCTTTTTTTTTTTTTTTTTTTTTTTTTGAGACAGGGTTTCTCTGTGGCTTTGGAGCCCGTCCTGGAACTAGCTCTTGTAGACCAGGCTGGTCTCGAACTCACAGAGATCCGCCTGCCTCTGCCTCCCGAGTGCTGGGATTAAAGGCGTGCACCCGGCCTTAAAGTACTCTTGAAATAAACTGTCTTTATGAAACCCAGCACCATGTATGATGATCATTCACTATGAAGAGGAGGAAGAAGAACAAATGTCCAATGGATGTGGTGGTTCATACCTGGAATCCCAGCGCCTGGGAGGCAGAAACGGGATTGCTTTGAATGTGAGGCCACTCAAGCCCATACAGCAAGGCCCTGTCTCCAAAAACCAACTAAAAACAAACCAAACAGCAAAAAAGAAATATCTGCAGACATTGGGTAAGTGTTCTGTACATCTTAGTAAGATGGGGTAGTGTTCTTCTAAACTTATGTCCTTGCTCATCTTCTGAGTTGTCCCACCAATTATTCCAAGACTTTAAATCTCCAACTCATTATTGTTAGCCCGGTGCAGTGGCATGCACCTTTGACTCCAACACCTAGAAGAGGCAAGTCGATCTCTATGAGTTTGAGGCCAGCCTGGTCCACACTGTAAGTTCCACAGTCAGGGTTATGTAGACCAACCCCATCTCAAAACCAAACAGAATGAAATATGTATTGTACTGCCCATTTTTCTGTTCCAGCTGCGTTTATTTTTGCTTCAGGTTCTTCAGGGCTGTGATATTGGGTATATTGCACTTGCAACTTATTTCCTACAGTATTAACATAATATCATCGTCAAATACACTTTTATCTCTATCTAGTAATGTCTTAAAGCCTATTCTTACCTTATTTCCTTTTTGTTTTGTTTTGGTTTTTGAGACAAGGTTTCTCTGTGTAGCCTTGGCTTTCCTGGAACTAACTCTGTAGTCCAGGCTAGCCTCAGGCCTATTTTTGAGCTTATCTAAACTAAATTTCTTGAGCATATTTCCCCTATTGTATGTGTCCACTGGTGTCACTGAGGCTCAGGCTATCTTTTTTATCTATTTTTACTTTTAAGACTCATTTTATAATTTTTAAATTATGTGTATCTCTGTGTTGATTTGGTCACTTGTGAATGAATGTACCCACAGTCCAGAAAATGACATTGGATCCCTAGAGCTGGAGTTATAGGCAGCTGTAAGGTGTCCAGTATGAATGCTGGGAACCAAGCCTAGATCCTCTTCGAGAGCAGCATGTGCTCTCAACTGCTGTTATGTTTTGGGTTTGGTTGGTTGGTTTGGTTTTGGTTTTTCGAGACAGGGTTTCTCTGTAGCTTTGGAGCCTGTCCTGGAACTAGCTCTTGTAGACCAGGTTGGTCTCGAACTCACAGATGCTCCTGCCTCTGCCTCCCGAGTGCTGGGATTAAAGGCATGCACCACCACGGCCCGGCATAATGTTTTCTTTAAATAGTATTCTACATGCACAAAGCTTTGATACTATGGATGAATCCCTGTGTGGGGTGGTATAGTTAGTGCAGTCTCTGGGCATGACTGGGAGCGATTCTCCTCCCCACCAAGACAGGGATTCTCTGTGTAACAGCCCTGACTGTCCTGGAACTCGCTCTATAGACCAGGCTGGCCTCGAACTCAGAGATCCACCTGCCCCTGCCTCCCAAGATTAAAGGTGTGCACCAAGGCCGAGCTGTGAGGGATTATCTTAATTCAAGTAGGAAGACCCAGCTTCATTGCGGGAGGTGCAATTCCAAGGGCAGGAGAGTCCTGGACTATACAAAATGGAGAAAGCCAAGCAGAACACTAGCTGTTTCCGGATTGTGGATGCAATGTGACTGCCTGCTTGCTTCAAGTTCTTCCTGCCTCAGCTTGTTACACTGAACTATGAGCAAAAGAAACCTTTCTGCCTTAAATCGCCACCTGTTAGAATACTTTATCGCAGCAGCGGAAGAGGAAATTAAAAGGGGGACCACATTCCAAGTTTAAACTATTCTCAAGTGTGACCCAACATTTCCTTCATACTGTGCCCATACAAATGGAGCCTTGAGGTTATCCAGGACTGTGTGGTCAGTTTGTTCTAGACACTCAGAAGCCTACAGACCCTCAGGCAGGGATGTGCCTCCTGGGCTGATGACAAGTGGTAGTCCTGGGCCATTCCAATGTCCTTCTCATAGCACAGATGCCCTCTGCAATGGGGAGTGGAACAGTGAGAAACCTCAGTGGAACTCGCTCCATAGACCAGGCTGGCCTCAAACTCACAGAGATCTGCCTGCCTCTGTCTCCCGAGTGCTGGGATTAAAGGGGTGTGCCCCACGTCAGACTCACAGTAGAATCTTGTGTAAGAATTTGTGTGTATGAAGAAGGGTGCGCAGATACCATGGAAACTGTGTGGAAGGTGGAGGAATACCTCAGGAATTGGTCCTTGCTTCTACCTTTGTTGGACCCTAGAGTCCAATCACCGAGGAGGAGTCACCCTCCCCTCAGAGACTGTCTCTCACCACCACAGCTGATGTAAAAGCATGAGGATTAATTCTGTCATGACAGGATCTTCCAGCATTAGAGAGGCTAGAAAGACCCCGAATGCTGGTACAGGCTATTTTTAAAGGGAAAAACCACAGAAGGAAGGGGTGTCTGGGGATTGTTCTTTAACTATTATGATTGGCTTATTCAAAAGGGCTATTACCAATAATTGGCTGGAGAGTGGTTGCCAGATCAGATGAGGTAAGGGAAAATATCTGAGGGTCACTTTGCCCCTTTCCTAGGGCCTAAGTCAAAACATCAGTAACTGAGTCAACACCTAAGGGTTATCTTGCCCCTATTCAATAACTGAGTTCTATTTGGAGAACATTCACAAGGACTCAGGGAGATGATGGAAAGTTCCCAACATTTCAGTATGTGTGGGCAGTTGTTAGGTCCTCGGTTCCCAGGAGGAAGGGGGAGCACTACTGCTGAGACTGAGAGGGCTCGGGATTGTCTTAAAAGCTTTACACCTTGAGATGGGATCTTTGTTGTTCTCCACTTTGTACGCTAGGTTAGCAGTCAGAACACTGTATATATAATGAATGAATGAATAGAATTGTTTACTAGATTCCAAAAAGTAGATTTAAAAGAAAACATTCTATTTATTTATAGTGTGTATGTGCCACAGCATGGTGTGGAAGTCAGAAGACAAATTGAAGAAATCAATTCTCTCCTTCTTCCTCATATACCTGGAATCAAACTCAGGTAGCCGGTGCCTGTCCTTCATTTGCTGACATCTGATGGCCCTTAATTAGATCTTAAACAGTGTTACCAATTAAGACTATAAGGAGCTAGCTGTGGTGGCGCACACCTATACTCCCAGCACTCAGGAGGCAGAGGCAGGCGGATCTCTGTGAGTTTGAGGCCAGCCTGGTCTACAAGAGCTAGTTCCAGGACAGGTTCCAAAAACTACAGAGAAGCCCTGTCTCGAAAACAACAAAAGAATCGAATGTGATTCTAAAGGCCTACAAACAAGGCGGTGTGGAGGGGGAGCGGGGAGTTGTCAGGAACGAGGGGATAGCGATGCAAGAAAGCAACTGGAAGCTGTGTGACATGCCTGATTTACAGTTTGGGTGAAGGGAAAGAGAATGGGCTATCCTTTGGGCTCGGTGGCTGAAATTGTAACAGTACTCTCTCCTACCTATCTAGTGTCAAACCAACATGCTCAAGTACTCCTGGTGTGTCTCTGAAAAGGATGAGGGAACTTCTGTCCTGTGTGTGGGTGTGCACGTGTGCCTGTGGAGGCCAGAGACCAACTTCCTGTGCCAGATCTCTCACAGGGATTGCATTAGGCTGGCGAAGAAGCCCAGGGATGGCCTCTCTGCCAGTGTTTTTATATACAGGCTCTAGGAATCGAACTCAGGGCCTCACTCCTGCACAGCAAGCACTGTAACAAGCCATCTTCCCAGGCCAGAATTTTCACCTTTTGTATTTTAATTTTGAATCATATTTAATACTTATCTAAAGAGTGACACTGAACATAAGAAACAAGGCTTTATTTGGCTTAGAAATTTCAGTAAATGGAGACAAACTTGAAAAGAAACCTACCTGGAATTCCAAGACCCAACCATGGCCAGTTATCTGTATATGCAAATATCTGAGGGAATTGCTTGGTTTAAAGCTGGATCCAGGGGATGGGGATGTAGCTTGGCTAGTCTTTATAACGACCTGACATAGCTAAAGTCATCGGCAAGGTGATGTCCTCAGAGTGTCTGCAAATCTGTCGGGCATTTTCCTAATTGGTGATTAATAAGGACCCAACCTACCATGGGTGGTGCCATCCCTGGGACAGTGGTCTTGGCTTCTATAAGAAAGCAGGCAGAGCAAGCCATGAGAAGCAAGCCAGTAGGTGGCTCCTGCCTGCATTTCCTGTCCTGATTTCCTATTTCCTTGGACAATGAAGAGTGCTAAGGAATCACAAGAGAATAAGCTAACAAAATAAACTATTGCTTTTCCAAGTTTTTTTTAGTGTTCTTTTTTAAAATTTATATATATTTTTAGATATGGGTACTGTCTGCATCTATGCTTGCATGCCAGAAGAGGGCATCAGATCCCATTATAGATGATTGTGATGTGGCTGGTAGGAATTAATTGAACTCAGAATCTCTGGAAGAGCAGTCAGTGCCCTTAACCACTGAGCCATCTCTCCAGCCCCTCCCCATAAATTTGATGGCCAACACTACAAAGAAAAATAACCTGCACTTTCTGGTTTTTGTTTTTCCAGACAAGGTTTCTCTGTGTAGCTTTGGCTATCCTTGAACTCGCTCTGTAGACCAGGCTAGTCTTGAACTCACAGATATCTGACTGCCTCTGCCTCCCAAGTGCTGGGATTAAAGGCATGCACCACCAGTGCCTGGCCCTGCATTTTTTTTTTTTTTAATATTTATTTATTATGTATACAATATTCTGTGTGTATGTCTGCAGGCCAGAAGAGGGCACCAGACCTCATTACAGATGGTTGTGAGCCACCATGTGGTTGCTGGAATTGAACTCAGGACTTTTGGAAGCGCGGGCAGTGTTCTTAACCACTGAGCCATCTCTCCAGCCCCTGGCCCTGCATTTTCATTTAGCAATAGCTTGAAAGCAGTTTTCTCTCACAACAGAGGGAAGATTGCTTGCTAACTTCCTACTACACTATCCAATCTCTCCTTCCTTGGTAACTAGACCCCAATTTTATATTGTGCTGTACTGCATACAAAATTCCTATTTTCAGGGCTGGAGAGATGGTCCAGCAGCTAAGAGCACTGACTGCTCTTCAAGAGGACCTGGGTTCAATTCCCAGAACCCACATGGCAGCTGACAACCATTTGTAACTCCGTTCCTGGGGATTCACACCTTCACACCTATGCACATAAAGTTAAATAAATTATAAGAAAAATCATTTTCCAGTGTGCTCTGCAGCTAGGTGTAGCCAAAATCTAAATGGGACATGAAGGCAGGCATCGTGTGACACTTCCAGGAAGCCTTAGCATACATTTCCCTGTGCTTCCTGTGACTGACAGTGCAGAGGCAACTGTGGCACTGAAGCAGCATCTGGGGACATGGGCATATGGAACATGTCCCTGGGGGCATGGTACTATAAATGCAGAAGAAAAGCGCGTACAACCCTCTTTGCTGCTGGATTCGGTTCCAGTTCCTAGTGCATGCAGAGGACTGCAGGTTGCTACCCTTACTGTGAGTTTATCCCCAAATAAATAAACCTTTGTTATTTTCCATTATGGGCTATCATGGAACTCTTTGGTACAACTTCAGGCCAGCCTGGTCTATATGGTAAATTCCAAGCCAGCCTGGGCTACACAGTGAGAGCCTGTCTCAAAAATAAAACAGCAGCCAGAAGCCATCCTAAATCTACTGAAATGATCAAATGTTTTGTGCTATTAATACACACCCAAATAAAATTATTGTTGATAGATTTCCAACTAGATGAACACAAAAAGACCAGAAGGAATGCATTTCAATAGTCACGACTGAGAAAGAGCCTTCCAGTTTGAGGCAGAATCTCACAAGACTGGCCCTCACCAGCCATTTCAGTAGAATTCAGGGTTCCTCTTCATACAGATCCAGCCAAGCAGAACTTGCTGAAGTGTGCATGCCAAAGAACCCAGCACACAGTTGGTACTCTCAAAGTATTGGTGGACTGTTAGCTTGAGTTACCAACCCTCTGCTCCAGTACCTCAGCTTGTCAGAATGCTGCTCTTCCTCATGTCCTCACGTATCGTATTCCCTATGGACTCAACACCAGGCAAATTTGTACACAGTATTTATTCAATGATGCTTTGTACGGAGTCATCACATGGCTCTCTACCTGCATCACAGTTCCCCACCGTGGATTGTGAGGGTCAAGGGACTGGCCAGCGAGCTGTGATTTACAACAAGGAACACAGGGTCACAATGAAAGAGCTTTGAGATGTTTATGAACAGAAAGAGTGAGGATGACATCGTGGGTCCTGAGTAAGGGCCCAGACAGGCTGCCCAGCCCACAGAACCCAAAGCCCAAGCAAGGCCTCACAGGGTCCATCTAAGGGAGAATCTAAGGCACTGTAGTGAAGGACATGATTGGCCCACCGAGTGTGGTCTCCTGATCTCACAGCAGCCCCTTGCCTGGAACCAGTGCAATAAGCATTCCATTTAGGTTTTACTGAACATCTGCAAGCAGCATTCCCTAATGAAAATGAAGACAAGGCCATTCTTGGAAGAGTGTGCCCCAGAAGACAAACTCTGTCACAAGACCAACCAGGTCCCTTTCTAAGGTCCCTGAGAACAGCAGCCTGGGAGAAACTAAGACTTTCAAAGGCTGACAAGGCACAGAGTGGATGAATGAAAAGATAACAATACATGGAAAAAACTTTGGCTTATAAAACTCTAACCCGAGGCAGGGACAACAGTGTCAACCAACATGCAGAAGCAGGTATGAGTGCAGCAGAGATGATCTCAGAAGTCGTCAGCATCCCCCACACTGCCCAAATCCCAAGCCCAGCTCTCCCTCCACCCCCGACACCCCAATAACACACACGCACACGTGCACACACATGATCTACAGAGATTGGCAATCAAGGCCTGACATCAGGGAAGAATGCTTGGCACTCTGCACTACTTCACAATGAGTCCTGACCAGACGGTGAAAGGGATGCTGGCCTAAGCTTGACTGAAGCGTCTTGGTGGAGAAGTTAGGCCACGCTCAAGAGAGCCAGGTCTGGAAAGTCTTTCACTTCTCCAACTTCGCTGAACGGCTGCCCACCCTGGTTGAAAGTCAGCTTATACCGCAACCGGATGGGTTCCTGGGACAGAAAGAGAGGCTAAGACGTTAGAGATTCAAGCCCACTGTAGAAGCCTCCACCCAACCTAGGAGTCTCCAAGGTACAGCTTACAGCTTTTTTATTTAATTTTTTTTTTTTTTTTTTTTTTTTTGAGACAGGGTCTCACTGTGTAGCCTTGGCTGGCCTGGAACTTGCTGTGTAGATCAGGCTTGCCTCTGCCTCTGGAGTGCTGGGGTTACAGGTGTGCACCACCACATGCTTAGTTTATTTACTTAACTCCCCCAAATGAAGTCTTCAAGTAACGGATGGCCTGACTACTCTGGCTTAGTCTCCTTGGAGCTACAAACTCAAAGGGAGCCAGGCATGTATCCTGGAAGCCCTGCCTACTTCTGCAGGCCCAAAGGGAAAGTCAAAGACCCATAGGAAGACAGGGTGCTTCCTTCAGAGGAGTCTAGGTATGAGTTCACATGTTTACCCCTTGGTTTGCAGCTGTGACAGCCCATTATAGATCTTCTGACAAACTCCAAAGCAAAGGAGGCCCCAGTAAGGGCTGGTTCCACCCCTAAACTCAACCTGGAACCACTGACACTCAACAGAAAAGCCTCAATGTACTATTCAGGGCCCTGTTTCCCTGGAACATACTTTGTGTGGGTTGTCAAGCAGCAGCATCTGAGATATCACGGCTGGAGGCACCAAGGGACTGAACGCAGGGAGCCTGGAACTGGATGCCGGCTGCAGCTTCACTCGCATTGACTACGGGTGGAATATTCAACATGTTAATCCGGAAAGCCACAGCTTCAGGAAGGGCACTCAGGCCAACAGCAACTTGATCTCAAAAGGAGCACCTCAAGACACCCTTGTGGTCCCACACAGACATTTCTTATGAGGGGAAAGAGGATCCAAAAGTACCTTTCCTTCTGCCCACAGGAATGTGTTTGAAGGTGTGTGGTCAACAGTTGACATCCCAGACAAAGCATAAAACACTATAGAAAATCTTGGGCTGGGTTCTCAATCTGCCTCTTACCAGCTCTATGTCCTTAGGTACAACACTCAGTTCCGAGCCTTGCCTTGACAGTGTATAAAGAGTGACAGGCTCTCTCATGGTCGTTACAGGCTACCATACGGATGGGAGCGCACACATAATCTATTTCTATCTTGTTTGCTTTGTAGCCTAAAGGGGGCTACAAAGTCCAGAACAACCCAACAAGTAAATAGGACCAACTCTCTTCATCTAAGTGAGGTATAGTGGCACATCCCTACACACCCAGTACTCAGGCTGCAGAGTCAGGAAGAAGCTGAGTTTAAGGCCAAGCTTGGCTAAAAGCAAGTTCTAGGCTAGCTTGACCTACACAGTGTGACCCTGTATCAAAAAACAAAACACATCATGTCATGGTGGTACACACCTTTAATCCTAGCAACTGGGAGACAGAGGCAGGAAGATGTTTGTGAATCGGGTCAGCCTGGTCTACATAATGAGACCAGCTACATAGGGAAATGCTGTCTTAAAAAAAACCCACAAACAAGATTTTGTTGTTTTGTTTGTTGTTTTTCAAGACAGGATTTCTCTGCTGTAGTCCTGGTTGCTTTATAGACCAAGCTGGACTTGAACTCAGAAATCCACTTGCCTCTGCCTCCAGAGTGCTAGGATTAAAGGTGTATGCCACCACCACCTGGTAGTATTCTTAAGGAATTAACCTAAAAATTTACCTGGATAGATCCTTATCTGAAGTCAAATATATAGGAATACCCAGCTACGTAGGCCATTAAAATCCCCATTTTATATGAAGAGTATGTCCCTTATACCTAACTAACAATGTCTCAGCAAGTGTCCAGAAATGATCACGAGTGAAAAGGTCAAAGCTGGCCAGCAGCAAATGACTCACCTTTGGGACGGCCACCTGAAACATGATGTCCCAGACAGGCTGGGTGGCAGTGCTCATCATGGTCAACAGCAGCACCCGCACATCAGGATGGCCAGGGGCCCCCGTCTGGGAGAAGTGCAGCAGGATTCTGAAGCCATTGCGGTCATACACGATGATGGGCGGCAAGCGGCCTGGTAGACAGGGATCCACCAGGGGTCAGCACTCATGCTTGACACCTGCTGCCCCCCATCTTTTCACCTCACCATCTGCACTGTGTATCCCAAATCCTCACGGACTCCTCTAATCAAAATGGTCTCTTACCACCTGCCTGCCCTGATCACCACACCCAGCTTCAAAAAGGAATCTTTTTTTTTTTTTCATTAAGCTCAATCACAACTAAAGTTATGTATGTAGGAACACTACAGAAAGCATGGAGTGTCACAAAGACTAAAATTCAAAACAAACCGAAACACTCAGAAAATACAGTCAGTTGTGGTGGACACCACCTTTAATCCCAGCACTCAGGAAACAAAGGCAGGTAGATCTCTGTGAGTTCTAGGACAACCAGAGCTACACAGTGAGACCCTGCATTAATACCCCCACCACACACACACAATCACCAGCACTGTGGGGATTCTCTAAGAAGGCGGGCAGAGACAGGTGAGTTCTTCGAGTTCAAAGACAACTAGCTTTACATAGTAAATTCCAGACTTCCAGAACTACATAGTGAGACTCTGTCTCAAAACAAAACAGGAAAAAGAGGGCTAGAGATGAATCTCCATAGGTTCCTGGCCAGCATGCAGGAGGTGTTAGGTTGAATGCCAAAAACCCTGAAAACTGGGTACAGTGGCCTACATCTGTAATCCCATAGGAAGATTCGAAGGTTAAGACCATTTTTGGTTATGTAGTTAGTTCTATGCCAAAATGAAATACATGAGACTATCACAAAATAAAAAGGAAGGGATGGAGAGAAGAAGAGAGGAGGGGATACAATTCAATGTAGAAGTAGAGTGCTTACTTAGAAAGTGCAGGATCTTGGGTTTGATACCCAGTACCACACACACACACAGACTTCAATAGAATGCCTGCCTCTGGCCAGCTGGTAGTGCTGAACGTTACCTTTCTGCTTTAATTTTTCTATGCTTCTGTACACTAAGTATGTTACTCTTGTTTTACACCCATTTTTAAACTTTGCGTTGTAATTATTTTAGATTTATGAAGTTACAAAGGCAAACCAAATGATTCTCATAAATTCATTACCCACCCTCCCCAAATGTTAATACTTTACTTACAGAGTTATCACAACTAAGAAGTTAACACTGGACATGCAATACTGTTCCAATGAAAACTTAATAAAACAAAAGCACAAAGAGCGCCTGCTATCACCAAGTCCAGTTAAAGAACCCCACCTGGCTGCCGGGGGCCCTCTGCATGGCAACCTCCCCACACCTTGCTACCACACAGGACTCTGGGCTGTAGAAGAGCAGAGCCCCGGTGCTCGGGTCTGGTTTCTGCTGTCCACACCACCATGCAGGCCACAGTGTGCAGCCTCAGCCGGCAGAGCCTCTGGCTTCCTTGTAACAGGCAGACCCACTTTTCTGACTGAGCATCCACAGAGAAGCAACGTCCTTAGCCAAATTCTTCCTTTCCTTCCATTCCCACCTTTCCTGTCACTTTGTTTTGTTTTTTTGTTTGTTTTTTCGAGACAGGGTTTCTCTGCAGCTTTAGAGCCTGTCCTGGAACTAGCTCTTGTAGACCAGGCTGGTCTCGAACTCACAGAGATCCGCCTGCCTCTGCCTCCCGAGTGCTGGGATTAAAGGTGTGCGCCACCACCGCCCGGCTCTTTCCTGTCACTTTGGTGGCACTAAACCCTTCCCTCCTGAGCTCCAGATGAACAAACATCACGCCCTAACAGACTTCAACCTCATCATTAAACCCCACCTGCCAATCCCTTCACAGCTGACATCCCCGACAGAGAAGACTAAGAAAAATGTCCGCTCCAAAGGCTGAAAAGCTCTCCTCACCTCTCCCCCAGCTTCAGACCCAACTTCCCAGTTTAAGGACCATGCCTATCAGTGTGGAGTGGTTTGTCGTCGTTGTTAGGGATCCAACAAAGAAGAAGAGGCATAAACTACTTACTGGGTTTCACAGACTCCAAAGGGACAAACACTTGAGCCAGAGGCGTATTTTGTGAGGCCGGGGAAGAAGCCAATGGTCCAGCCTCCCAGGACCAACCTGGAGAGGCCTTGGTACCTGGTGGCACTTCCTTGGGGATGCTCTTTTGTGGAACATAATTCCTGCAAAGAAAGAAAAATGATCAAAGACTAACAAAAACTAGAAAACTTCAGGAATCTGTCATTTCTTTTCCTCTTCTGTTTATTTTCCCCTGGATAATAAGAAAACATGTATGCACTGGGTGTTGGTAGCACATACCCTTAATCCCAGCACTCAGAAGGTAGGGGCAAGTGGATCTACAGAGTTCAAGGCCAGCCTAGTCTATCTACAGAGCAAATTCCAGGACAGGCTCCAAAAGCTACAGAGAAACCCTGTCTTGAAAAACAAAACAAACAAAAGAAAAAAAAATTTTAATTCTTTATTTATAGTTTATGTATGAGTACTCTGCAAGCCAGAAGAGGGCACCAGATCTCATTATAGATGGTTGTGAGCCACCATGTAGGTGCTGGGTATTGAACTCAGGACCTCCTGAAGACCAGCCAGTACTCTTAACATCTGAGCCATCGCTCCAAGCCCAAAAGAAAAAATTTTTAAGAGGCTGGAAAGATGGCTCAGTGGTCCAAAGTGCTGCTCTTACAGAGGACTGAGTTTCCCAGCAGATCACAGTCACCTTTATAATCCCAGCAGGGGATCTGATGCCTTCTTTTGGAACCAGAGTACAAACACAGATTATTTTTAAAAAGAAAAAAGTGGGACTGGGCATGATAGCACACACCTTAAACTACAGCACTCAGGAAGTAGGGGTAGGGAGCTAGGTAAATTCAGGGACAACCAGGGTTAAACAGTGAGACCCAGGGGATGGGGAGGGCAGTGCTGGAGGGTTGAGTCAGTAATTAGGAGCAACTACTAAGGGCCTAGATTTGGTTCCCAGTAATTACATCAAAGAGAAACTGACCACTTTTAACTCTAGCTTCAGAGGGGTCTAACTCCCTCCAAGGCACTCAAATGCAAGTGGCATACATATACACAGAAACACATATAAATAAAAATAAACCTTAAAAGAGAGGGGGACAAAAGTCATGCTGGGGGCTGGAGACATGGCTCAGTGGTTAAGAGCACTGCCTGCTCTTCCAAAGGTCCTGAGTTCAATTCCCGGCAACCACATGGTGGCTCACAACCACTGTAAATGAGGTCTGCTGCCCTCTTCTAGCCTGCAGGCATACAGACAGAATATTGTATACATAATAAATAAATAAATATTTTTTTTTTTAAGAAAAAGTCATGCTGGAACACAGTTTCATAAAAATAAGCTACAATAAGGGCTGGAGAGATGGCTCAGAGGTTAAGAGCACTGGCTGCTCTTCCAAAGATCCTGAGTTCAATTCCTAGCAACCACATGGTGGCTCACAGACATCTGTAATGAGATCTGGTGCCCTCTTCTGGCCTGCAGACACACACTGTATACATAATAAATAAATAAATCTTTTAAAAAAAGCTACAATAATGCATTATCACATGTACAGCAAAAGCAAAGGCATGTATGATTTTATGTGCCTGTTATGGCACAGGATGATTTTCAGGCTAGACTACTATAGTGAGACTTATCTGGTGGCGGGGGAGCTAACAAAGAAAGAATTGGAATCAGGAGCCAAAATAAATCCTCTTTGAAAAGAAGAAAAAAGAACTTGTTGCCATTTTTAAGGAATGGTATTTAGGACCTACTGTTATTTCTCTAGTTTCATTTAATTTCAACATAGCAGTCAGGAAAGAAATAGGCATCAAAATTGTCAGACAGCCACAGGGCATATGGGACCTGGCTGGAAGCACTGTACTTGGGAGGCAGAGGTATGGAAGCTCAAGGTCATCCTAGCCAATCTAGACCTAAAACTGTCTACACAGGCCAGCAAGATGGCAGCAAAACCTGGAGAGCTAGGTTCAATGCCTGGAGCCCACATAAATGCAAGAAGGAACCACCTCACAAAATTATCCTCTGACTCCGCAGGCTCACCACGGCGTGTGTGTCCCTACACACCCCATCACACACACATCTGTGCAAATTAAAATTAAAAATGTCTGTCATCTATGTTCTTCTGTTAGACTTTAACCTCTTTCTAGAGCTGTCCAAGTTAGCATGGGGTAAGACAGCAAAGGGGAAGCAACACCCTGCACTTGCAGTACACAGAGCATGCCCTTCAGCAGGAGGGGGCCGCGGGAGCTGCAAGCAGAAGCCACTGGCCCTGAACACTCACAGTGGTCCTGGAGATGGCTGTGGTGAGAAGAGATCCATCAAATTCCTCTCCGCAGAAAGGCTCTCGACGGCACCCCCCAGGAGCGTGACGGCAGCAGGCTGCTTCTTGTCTTTACAGCAACTTGGAATGACAACCTGTCAAACCAAGAATGGCTAAAATAAATCTCTATGGGGGCAAGAGGAGAAAGAAACAGCTGAACAGAGAAGACTCCTGCACAGACCTTCAGGAAGCAGAAGCCAGTACAAGGAAAGAGTTAGGGTTGGAGAGAGAGAGATGCCCTGCCGGGGAGATGGGAAGTAAAGCAAACTGTACAGATGAAGAGCTCTGGAGCCAACCCCACAAGATGATCTGAGAAGCCCAAAGCATGGCGCAGTAGTGACCACTTTCCCGCAGGCAGCACTGTGGCCAGGATGACCCTTCCCAGAATTCCCCACAAGGGGAAGAGCTTTCCTACCTTGGTCCTAGTGGGAATATCGCTGAGCCCTGTGAGAAAGAAGTAGAGACACATCACTGTAACAATACCTGACTTCACTGTAACAATACCTGACTTCACTGTAACAATACCTGAAGGGTGACTGGGCCGGATTGCATGCCCACCCTTTCCAGGATATCTAGAAAGCCTAAACAAGGGACCTGCCCAGAGCCAATCCACCCACCCAAAGAGACTTTTTATGCCCCTACCCCCAGAACAGGCCCATGCTGCTTGAAGGAAACAAACCCACCCATCCCCCCACCCAGTGCCATCCTGTGCCTGTATAATGTCCTCTCTTACCTAAGGCTGCCAGGTCCTGATGAAGCAGAGATGGTGCCTCTAGGTCAATGAGGGGGCAGTTCTTCCCGCAGGGTACTTGATTCGGAAAGACTAAAACAGATGGGGCAAAAAGACTCAAACAAGGCCAGGTGGTGGCGGCACACACCTTTTTTAATCCCCGCACTGGGGAGGCAGGGACAGGTAAATCTCTGAGTCTAAGGACAGCCAGGGCTACACAGGGAAACTCTGTCTCAAAAAAAAAAAAAAAACCCAAAACAAGACAAAAAAACCTTCAAACATGAAAACAATGTCTCCATTTAAAGCCTACCGGTGCCCTCCTGGAAAACATGCCTCTAACCCATCAGTTTCTGCCTCAGCTGGGTGCTGGGAAGCAGCCTGCCATAGGCATTTGCATGTTAAGAGGCAAAGACCTCCAGGCATTGGGGTCTTTCTTTGCCCTTGGCCCCTCTTATCACCCAGGACAGCAGTTTAGACTACTTCAGCTTAGACACCTTTGGCGAGTTTCTGATCAAATTCATCTACAGTGCACAAAGAGACTGAGGCCCAGCTCTGAGCAATCCCGACTTAGAAGGTATAGGTCAGAGACTGAAGAACATTACAAAAACAAACCTTTTGGGGGAGGCAGTGCTGAGATGCAATCTTGGGCCTTGTGAGTGCTAGGCAAACCCCTACTACTGAACCACTAACCATGTCCTTGGTCTCGGGCTCCATGAGCACAGGAAAGGTATTAAAACCCGGCACAACACAGCCTTCTCTACAGAGGAGGGGACAGAAGCAGCTCTTGCGTTCCTGTGGCCTGCACACTGCCCTAAGGCAGGAGGATCCCAGCACGCACCTCTGGGGACAGAAACTTCTCCCACAGCAGCTTTCCCGGCATTGACGCGTCCCTCCACCACCTGTTTGTACAGCAGAACCCCCTGGGTGAGAAGGTCGTTTGCTTGAAGAATCTCCGCTGAGGAAAGAGCACATCCAGAACGCCTCAGTAGAGCAGCCAGCCATCTGTCTCTGTCTTTTCTTGGATACTCTGCCAGGCTCGGCACAGCCAGGACCCCCGACCCTAGTCGTATCCAACTGTCCACACACTGGCAGCAGTTAACACTCCAAACACTGTTCTTTCCATGAGGAACTTTTTTTTTTTAAGTTGAGGCAGGTTGATGTGGGTGTCCGATTTAAAAAGTTCCTTGCTACCTGACTCAGTTACTGAAAGCTTTCCCTATGTGGAGAATGGGTACACGAATCAGCTTTGTAGCCTGGACACTTTACCAGTCTGCAAATAAAGATTGGGCATTTCCACTGAAAATCTGGCATCCTAACTGAAGCCTACTTAATAACAAATAAGCACACCTGGCTATAATATATTCTCAGTCTCTCAATTACGTCTGAATTTGGCAAAGCTCCTGATTATCGATCAATTGCAATCTCAGGAACAGAAAAACATCAGCTCAGGAGGACGTGACCCGCAAAGCATATTCTGAGAAGCTTACAAGTCAAGGGACCTGTGTTTCATAGAAGGAGGAAGAGGAGGAGGAGGAGGATGAAGAGGAGGAAGAGGAGGAAGAGAAAGAGGAGGAGAAAGAAGAGGAGGAGGAGGAGGAGGAGAAGAAGAAACAGAAGAAAGGAAGGCAGGACACCGCTTCCTGGTCTTCCATGGGAAGGGCTATACAATGTCTCTAGTAGATTTCTACTCTTTTCTGGATTTCTGATCTTCACATTTCTTATTCAAGCCCAGAGTCTTCTGAAGTCAGACCTGAGCCACCAGCCCACACCAAACTCAAAGCTCTCTGTCTTGCTCTGGCCTAACAGCAGCCGGGCCCGAAGAACCACACCTATTTTGCTACACCTGGAAGAACAGAGCCGTTACCCAGGGCGTCGTCGTCACCGGTGGTGTCACTTGCTAGCCGGAACAGGGTCGGCCGCAGCTTCTCACATCGTTCATACACAACCTAGAGAAACAGAGCCTCGTTCACACCCTCACACCCAGGGCCCCCCAAGTCCTCCTGTGTCTCCCTCGGCTGCCTCAGACTGAAAGCCTCTTACTTAGGCGTGTCAGACTCGTGACTACAGTTCTGAGGTAAGAGGACAGCATCAGAAGACATTAGAAGGCTGGGACTGTGGCTCAGTAGAGCAGTTCCCTCTCACGCCTGACTCCAGGTTCAATCCCCCACGAAAGAGAGAGAGAGAGAGAGAGAGAGAGAGAGAGAACATTTGGTTTAGTCAGGAGTGGTGATGCATGCCTGTATCAGCATTTGGGAGGTGGAAGAGGAGGATCGGGAGGGCAAGGCCAAACCAAGCTACAAAAAGAATGACTCTAGCTATCAAATGTCTCTCTTGGGACTTGGCTTCCCTGGTTGAAGAAGGTGCTACTGCCAAGCTTGACAGTCCTGTTCGTCCCTAGAACGTCCTATGTGGCGGAAGGGGAGAACAAACTCACATCGAATGGTCCTTAGACCTCCACTAGTGTGTCATGGCATGTGACTCCCCAACCCATAATAAATGGGGGGAGGATGAAAATACAAGGGGCTCCACACATAAAACTTTATTCAAACAATGGAAAAGTTGAAAAAAAAAATGTTGCTCAAGAGAGACCCCACTGTTCCCAGGCACACACTGGCAGCTCCTTCTCAGGCCCCTTCCTGACTGAGCTGCAACAGCTCTAGCCATGGAAGAACCTCCCTGCTTTGTCACCAACACGCTGTAGAGAATTTCCCGTCCCAACGGTTCTGATGGCGCAATCCCTTTACAACACTTGCCTAATGTTCTCCACAGGGTCCCCCAAAGCCATTTTCTTCTCACTAGAGAAAGGAGTGAGCTCTGGACAGCTCAGCAGCTTCACATCCTCTCCCTCGGTTTCCTCTCTCCACAAGCCCCACCCTGCTCTCCTCTCTGCCTGCTGCCTGTGTCTCTGTCCTAGGCTTGGGCTTAAGAGCTAGCTGGTGGTGTCATCTACAGGACAAGAGACACACTGGACTTCACTGACACTAGAAAGCAAGCAAACCAAACAACAAAACCCACAAAATGTTTATCCCTCACAACTGGAAAATAGTCCAGGCAATAAAGTGTCTCACAAGACCTGAGATTGGGGGGGCTGGAGAGATGGCACAGTGGTTAAGCGCACTGACTGCCCTTCCACAGGTCCTGAGTTCAGTTCCCAGCAACCCTGTGGCTCACAACCATCTGTAATGAGATCAGGTGCTGCCCTCTTCTGGCCTGCAGGCATACATGCAGACAGAATACCGAGAATACTGTAAAGATAATAAATAGATTTAAAAAAAAAAAAAAAAAAAGACCTGAGATTGGTCCCCGGAATCCATGTAAAAAAGGAAAAGGCAGGTGTGGTGGCCCTTGTCTATATCTTAGTCTAGGAGAGGTAGAGACAGGAGGACCTCCAGAGCATCTGGCTAGTCAACTGGGAGTACCTGCTCAGCTCCAGGTCACCCTGTCTCAAAAAACAAGGCAGATGGCAATGAGGAATGACACCGAAGGCTGACCCCTGATCCCCACAAACATGCGCACATGTGTATGTGCACACACAAAAACACACGTTCACAAGCACACAAATCTTGTGCCTCAAAAGAAGTTGTGAAGCCAGGGGAAAGACAGCCTAGACTGAAGGAACTTAGGTCTGGACATATACAAAGAAATCATTAAGGCAGGGTTTCTCCACCTGTGGGTCATGACCTTTTAGGGGGTCGAATGACCTTTTCACAGGGGTCTTCTAAGACCATCATGCATATCAGATGTTTACAATCCATAACAGTAGCAAAATTATAATTATGAGGTAGCAACGAAAATAATGTTATAGTTGGAGGTCACCATAGCACGAAGAACTGTGTTAAAGGGTCACAGCAATAGAAAGGCTGAGAACCACTGTTCTAAGCCCAAGTGTGGCGGCTTGCACCTTAATACCAGCACTCAGGAGGTAGGGGGAGGTGAGCATGAGGCCAGCCCGGTTTACACACTAAGTTCCAAGCCAGCTGGTCTATCTCAAAAACAAAACAAATATAAAAGCATCTTTGTAATTTAAGACAAGTCAGTTAGGGAAAGGGCAAAGAATTGAGCAGACTCTCTCTGCAAAAGCAACACACGTGGAAAGCACATGAAAGAATGTGAAACACAGAAAGTCTCAAGGAGATGGAGAGCTGCCAACAAAGAAGACGGGTGACAGCGAATGCTGGTAGCATGTACAGACCTAGAATCCTTGTGAGTTGCTGAGGAGGCTGTACACCGGTGCAGCTACTTTAAACCCACATCAGGCAGCTCACAAACACTGTAACTGCAGCACCAAGGAACCCACCACCCTCTCCGGGCCTCCGTGGGCACCCACACACATGACAGGCACCCACGCACATGACAGGGACACACAATAAATCCTTAAAAAAAAATCTCTGAATTTGTACTAGACAGTGTTGGCACACACCTTTAATCTCAGCACTTGGGAGGAAGGCAGGTGGATTTCTGTGAGTTCGAGACCAGACTAGACTAAAAAGTGAGTTCCAGGACAGGCTCCAAAATTACATAGAGAAAGCCTGTTCCAAAAATTAGACAGACAGACACTAAAACTTGATTAATACACACACAGGATTTTCAGTAGGGGAGATGAGTGGTCTAAAATCAGATACCGGTAGTAATTACCATTATGATGTGTTAATTATCTTAAGGGTGTTATCAAAAAGAAATACTGCTCTGAGAGGAAGTAAGATAAGAAGGAACTGGAGAGGAAACGAGAGATAAGAAGGAACTGGAGTTATCTACTGCTGTAAGAACTGTAATATAGGGCAAACACTTATGAATATACTCCGACAGCTTTGTAAAAAGTTAACTATTCATTTACTTGGCAATCCCACACCTAGACATCTCAGGAAAAATGTAGGTTCATGTAGGATTATGTACACTGTTTACATAGCAGGTTAATTTGTAATCGTTATGGTCTGCAAACACCCAAATATTCATCAAGTGATGGCACACATACAGACTGTGGTGTATCTACGCTAAAGACTACCTGGCACTCTGTATGCTAAACTAAAACATTAGTTAAAACTAAGGGGGTAGACAGGGCCATTCGACTTACAGAATAAAAGGTAAATAACAAATCAGTGGCCAGTGGGGATGGGGGAAGGGAGGAATGGAAGAGAGGGATGACAAAGGACAGAGGAGATTTCACTCTCTTGACCATGACAGCAGCCATAGGAATGAATTCATCGTGCTTGTAACAACAGCCACAGCCTTAGATCACAGCTAGTGACTACCTGCAGGGCCTCCTGGTCAGGCAGGGCCTGGCCTGGCCTGCGGTACATGCTCAGCATCTCTCGCAGCACCTTCACGTGGCTCCGCACTTCCTCCACCGCACTGACTCGCTTGGAAACCTTCTCAGATTTTTCTTGTTCCTTTGAGGGAAACAAAAAGGACAGAAGGAAGAGAAGTCACCTGGGTAACTCCTAAACACCAGAAAGGGAAAGGCACTGCATGCTAGGACTTCAGGAAGTCATGGACACTAAGTGAGTGGGGGCTGCTGCATAGAATTCCTGCAGATGACACCCAGTCTGGGGACTGGGTTCTGTTCCACAGTCCATGCATTCTCAGTTCTGGAGAAAGACTGCTGAACCTAACTCCGTCAACACCAACATTTGTCACAAGGACAGAAATTCCCAAACGCTTTGTGCCATGGACAAAAGAAGCTGGGAAACTCGGCAAAGGGTCACGATGCTAGTCACCATCCTGCTGGTCCCATTCAGGACAAGGAGAACATCTCTTCTCCAAGCCAGCTTTTCCTCACATCCTTACACATATTCACAGACATGACCCATCAGCCCAGTCTTCTATAGAGCCAACTGCAAGAATGCTTACCTCCTTGACCAAGTTCTTGATCAGTCGGTTTGCAGCCTGAAGATCCTCAGGGTGGTTGCTCTTGAGAAGTCTTGTCAGAAGCTGAAGAACAAACAAGAGCAGGTGAAGCTATGATTCTCCCAGCCAAGCAGGAGCACAGCAATAGAAGAATTAGCAGTACTATGGCCCACACACAGTATGCATTATCCTACCAAGCCATACTTGTGGATACTGGGACTGTCAAGAAAGACTACTGGGTTTCTCACTGTGTGGAAGATGGGAGGATTATAGCCCCTAGAGGACATCTGGGGATAATATTTGTTATCATCATGGTCTGAAATCACCCAAATAGTCATTGGCCAATGGCATGCACACATTGTGGTGCAACCGTGCAACAGACTACCCATCACTTTGTATGCTAAAACTAAAAAGTTAAAACCAAACTAAGGGAGTCGACAGTATCGTTCTACTTATAGAACAAAAGGCAAATAGTAAAGCCCTGGCTTGTGGGAATGGGGGAAGGGAAGGAAGAGAAGAGAGACATTTTCAATAGCCACAACTGAAAGACAGTATTACTTGCACATAGTGGCTAGAAGCCAGGGACATTGAGGGATCCTTTGGAGTACAAGAAGGCTTCAGAACAAAGAATTATCAATTCAAAAGACCAGAGTGGGGCTAGGAGTGCACCTTAGTTATACAGCACTTGTCTACCATACACACAGTTCTGGGTTCCATAGCCCAGCAGCATGAGAAAAAATATAAATAAATAAATGTTAGGAGTACTGAGGGTGACCCGGGTCACACGCCTGAAGCTGGGATAGACTTCCACCAAAGTCTTGTTTCCCCACTTAATTCCACACTGAGCAAGACAACTGGCACCCAGAGTCCCTCAGTGTAAGCTGGACAGGGTGATGGTGTCCTAGTTAGGGTTCCTATTGCTGTGATAAGACACCATGGCCGAAGAAACATGGGGAGCAAAGGGTTTACTCAGCTTATGCTTCAACATCACAATTCATCATCAAACGCAGTCAGGACAGGAACTTAAACAGGGTAGGGACCTGGAGGCAGGAGCTGATGCAGAGGCCATGGAGGATGCAGCTTACTGGCTTGTTCAATGCTTTTTTATAGGACCCAGAACCACCAGTCCAGGGATGGTACCACCCACAGTGGGCTGGACCCTCTCCCATCAATCACCAATTAAGAAAATGCTCTATAAGTTCACAAACAGCCCAATCTTATGGAGGCATTTTCTTCCTCCACCTCAGATGACTTTAGCGTGTATAAAGTTGACATAAAACTATCCCACAGATGGCTAATCTCTGCCAGCTTTACTGTATTGGAAGCCACCTAGGAAACATGCCTCAGGCGAGTCTTTGATGATGTTAGCTGAGAAGTTTAACTGAGGAGGAGAGGAGACCCACCTGAATGTAGGTAGTACCAGGCCAAGGGCTAGAGTCCCAGGCAGAATACAAAGGGAAAAAGGAGAATTCCATATGGGAACCAGCGTTTCTCTCTCCATTTCCTGAGTGACCAACTGCCTCACACCCCTGCTGCCATGCCTTCCCCTCTGGAATGGACTGCAACTCCAAACCATGAGCCAAAAACCACCCTCTTCCTTAAGATGTTTCTTCTGGGTACTTAGTCACAGCAAAGAGAAGCATAACTAACATGTCCGCCTACAGGAAGAAGGTTCCATCTCTTTTGGTAGCTGTACTGCCATCTCTCCCTAGCTTCTCCCACACTCTGCAACACAAGGCACCAGCAGGGGAGGAACCACAGATGAATGCAGTCCACCCTGCCCACTCAGCCAACACCAACTAGAACAGCACTTAGGAGCCAAAGAAAGGAAGTTGGGCAGAGCAGCACACTTGTAACCAGCAACTCAGAATACAAGGTACAGGATCAGAATCCCAAGGTCAGCCCCAGCTATATGAGATCTTGTCTCAAGAAAAGAAAAAAGCCAGGACTTGTGGAGATCAAGAATTCAAAGACAGTTTAGACTACAGAGATCCTATTTCCAATTTAAAAAAAAAAAAAAGAAAGTGGGCAAGGGAGCTGGAGAGATGGCTCAGTGGTTAAAGCATTTACACACAAAATAAAAATCTTAAAAAAAAAAAAAAAGTAACACCCAGGATTAGTGGCACATGTCTTTAATCCCAGCAGCAGGGAAGAAAAAGACAGGCAGATCTCTGTGAGTTCAAAGCCATTCTGGTCAACGTAGTGAATTCCAAAACAGCCAGAGCTACAGAATGAGACCCTGTCTCAAAACACTATGAAAGGTATAACTGAGAGGGAACACATGCATAGAGCCTCCAAACCCTGCTAACCAAAAGGCATGGACTGACAATGTCGAGCTGGAGAGTTGTCTCAGCAGTTAAGAGCACTATTGATCTTGCAGAAGATTCAGCTTGGATTCTGAGCAGCCACATGGTAGCTAGAATCCATCTGTAATTCCAGTCCCAGTCTTCTATGCCTTTGTGGGCACCAAGAATATACATGGTGCACAGACATACATGCAGGTAAAACATTCATATACATAAAATAATAACATTTAAAGAAAACTTAACTAAGATGAGTGCTATGCTCATGCAAAGGACTCCCCTGAGTCCTAGAACCTCTCTAGTTCTTGGCTTAACCTCTGTCTTATTTTGGGTTTCTACTGCTGTGAAGACACACCGTAACCACGGCAACTCTTATCAGGAAAACACTTAATTGGGGCCGGCTTACATCTTCAGAGGTTTAGTCCATTACCATCACAGTGGGACATGGCAGCACTCAAGCAGACACGGTGCTGGAGAGGTAGCTGAGAGCTCTACATCTCACATACATAGGAAGCCATCCATCTCACTGGGCATACATGAGACCTCAAAGCCCTCCCACAGTGACACGTCTCCTCCAACAAGGCCACACTTCCTAATAGTGCCACTCTCTGTGGGGCCATTTTCTTTTAAACCATCATAGCATTAACCACCTGCCTTCCATCTGATGTATGAGGACCTACTAAACCAAAAGTTTCCAGGGAATGGACAACGGGTTGGGTCAGGCTTATGGGAACCAAAAAGGATCCATGCCAACATGTACCCCTTTCCTATCTGCTATTCCTCCCCACCCCCAATTCCACACGTTACTGAACCAGAGCCATCAGCCCCAGACTCTCCCACCCCAACAGGAATCCTTATACAGATGAAAGATGGCACATAGCGTGACATTTAATATGTGGCCCACCCACAGGACTATCCAGACTTCCTGCTACCTCATGTCTGAAAGCACGGAAGCCATTATTCTGTCTGACACACTCTCAGAGGACGGTCAGGCTCCACAAAAGTCCAGGGTCAGGGAGGGGATTTTTACCTTTGACTTTTCCTCATCAGCATCAAAGATGGAGCTCTTTGGCCAGGGAGAAGGTGGGGGTAAGATTTTATCCATCGGTAGTTTAGGATCTTGCTTTATTATTCCTAAAATGTGAAATTCATGAGTTAAGATGCTGACATTGGGGTATAGAACTACAAGTCCCTGATTCCTAACAACTCCACACCCTATTAAGCAGCAAGTTAGGCATGAGCAGCACTGGAGGTCCCTGAAGATGGGCCCTGCCCATCAAGCTTTGGTCCATCTCCCATTTTCCTGGTGACACTCTGTTGTTATTGTTTTGTTTTGTTTTGTTTTGTTTCTGAGACACGCTTTCTCTGGCTGTCCTGGAACTCATCTGTAGACCAGGCTCCCCTCACATGCAGAGATCCACCTGCCTCTGCCCCCCCAGTGTTGGGATAAAAGGCATGCGCCACCACTACCCAGGCTTTTTTTTTCTCCTAAATAACCTTTATTATGGCAGGGATACATGCAATCCACAGCACACATGTGGAGACCAGAAGACAACTTGTGGGAGTCAGTTCAGGAGTTGAACTCAGGCCATCAACCTTGGCAACAAGTGCACTTACCCACTGACCCATCTCACCAGCCCAACACCTTAATTTGGAGGAAGAACAACCAAACCAAACTGCCACTGTGACCCTCCTTAGAATGTGAAATGCCGTGTGAAAGCGAGGGAGGTAGAGATAGCAAGGCTTTGCTGGAGTCTGTTAAAAAGGAAGCTATTTCCTCCGGGTAAACAAGGCTATTTTATATATCTGCTTTCCTTTAATTCTTTTAATCCACCACATAAATTTTGGTCAAAAGAATAGAATCTGAGTCGCACTAATGGCCCTGGTGGAGTTTTGACATTTGAAACTGCCCAAAACATTGTTAGATCACAAAGACATTCTGTTGTTCCCTCCTTTAAGCGTTAATCCTGGACTAGGACGGCTCACTGGTTAAGAGTAATGACTGCTCTCCCAGAGGACCCAGGTTCAACTCCTAGCACCCACATGGCAGCTCACAACTGTCTGTAACTCCAGTTTCAGGGAACCTAACACCCATTGGCAAAATACCAATGTACATAAAATAAAATAAAAAATTAATCCAAATGGATTAATTTGTCATTAATCTGTCATCACCTGGATAGGAAACTACCTCTCAAAAAAGTTATAATTTCAAGAAGCATGATACACCTGATGGCATGTTAAAACAATGGGAAGAATGCAATTCTCTTCATGAGCTTTGTCCTGAAATACCCCAGAGAATCATCCTCCATGCAGATCCTCATTGCTAAGCTTGCATACTTTCCTAAGTTCTAACTTGTTTGGTTTTTATTTATTTTGTGTTTGTGTAGTGTATGTTCACGTGTGTGTGCATTGTGCAGAAGCCTGACGCTGATGTCAGCTCACTCAACACGGCTAGTCTAGCTAGACTGCTTGCCTAGGAATTCCTGTCACTTTGTCCTGAGTGCTGGGTTTCCAGGTAGTCATCATGCCTTTCCGACTTCATCTATGTGAGTTTTGGAGATCTGAACTCTGGTCCTTAGACTTGCAGAGCAAGTTCTTTATCCACTAAGCTATCTTCACAGCCCTGAATTCTAACTTTTCGTTTTGTTTTGTTTTGTTTTTCAAAACAAGGTTTCTCTGTGTAGCCCTGGCTGTCTTGGAACTCATTCTGTAGACCAGGTTGACCTTGAATTCTCAGAGATGTGCCTACCTCTGCCTCTGAGTGCAAGGATTAAAGGCATGCGCGGCCACTGCCCTGCCTGAGTTTTAACTTTAAAAGTCTTGTGTACACTCTCAAAAATCAAAGGGAAATATTATATATTGTGATCAACTGTTTCAGCATATTCTGTTTTTAATTTTTTTAAAGGTCTATTTTTACTTTATGTGCACCAGTGTTCTGCACGCATGTATGTCTATGTGAGGGCATTGGATCCTCTGGAACTGCAATGGATCCTCTGGAACTGGAGTTACAAAGTTATGAGCTGCCATGTAGGTACTGGGAATTGAACCAGGGTCCTCCAAAGAGCAGCCAGTGCTCTTAACCACTGAGCCATCTCTCCAGCCCTTTTGAAAATGTATAGCATAGGGGCTGGAGAGATGGCTCAGAGGTTAAGAGCATTGCCTGCTCTTCCAAAGGTCCTGAGTTCAATTCCCAGCAACCACATGGTGGCTCACAACCATCTGTAAAGGGGTCTGGTGCCCTCTTCTGGCCTGCAGGCATGTACACAGACAGAATATTGTATACATAATAAATAAATAAATATTTAAAAAAAAGAAAATGTATAGCATATTCTGGCCTTGACCTTCTGATTCTCCTGTCTCTACCTCCTTCAGCAAATCCTATTAGAGTGTGCCATCACAATTGGCCCTTGTTCTCTTCAGATAGGGTCTGTACAAAATTGAGTACTCTGGCAGCCAGCAATTCTTCTATCGCTCCTCTCCGCAGGACTATGCACGCATCATACCCATTTTGTACCTGGGCACCGGGGATTCAAACTCACATCCTCATGCTTGTACACAAGCAGTTACCCAGTAAGCCACCTTTCAGTCATCATCCTAAGGCCCTCACTCCTCTCCACGGCTGCAGCGCCTGCCTGCTGCTTCCTCAATTTATAACTCAGAATACACAGCTTTCTGTCTTCCTTTCTTCATGTCCCTCCTCCCCGCTACAGATGCCGAGATTCATAGCTTGGTCACAACCCGTTCGTCTTTTTCTCTCAAACTCCATTAAAACGTCTTCGGTTTCCTTTTGAGTCTATTTTATCTATAAGACTAAGAACTCGTAAAAGGGACCCTGCTCCCCAGTAACAATTTCACTAAACATTACCAGTCCTCAACAAACTCCCAGACATAGCTTACTGGTAGGGAGCTTGCCTAGCTTATGCAAAGTTAACACCTAAATAAAAATACCCAGCTAAAATAAAACACTTCTTCAGATAGAAACAAAACCACAACACAGCACATACACAGGGTCTGATTAAGGCTTTATATCACCTCAGGAATTCAAGAACTGCACAAAATCAGGCCAGACCCTGGTCCTAAGGCATGGACTCTTTGGTAATTTGCAGTTTCATGACTCCCCAGGGCTCAGAGATGACTGCAAGACCTCTGACGCAGCTCCCAAAAGGCTGAGTGCATGCAGCAGGGGAAAACAGTAAGTGATGAGCTCAGCCTTCTTCCAGAGAGCCTGACATGAAAGAAATCCCAGAACCAGACAGAGCATGCAAAGATATAATTCCCATAACAACAACAATCCAAAGACACTCAATAACTTGCAATTTAACAACTGTTCTTAAAGCTACAAGTTGGGATCTTGGGCCAACAACAGCCAACAACCACTTAACCCAAGATCTAAGGAAAGACGGTGCTGAGGAGGAGCAATGGGAGGCAGACCAGTAAACACAGCTCGGCTACCATGCATCATCCCAGTCCTGGGAAGCTGAGGCAGGAGAATCAGGAGTTAAAGGCCAGCCTGAGCTATGTATGCTTGATCTTTTTACATTTACTTTTTAATTTATTTATTGGGAGGAGAGTGCAAAAGTCAGAAAACAACTTGGGAAAATCGGTTCTCTCCTGGGCCATGTGTGCTTCAGAGATTGCAAGTACCTTTACCTGCTGAGCCACGCTGCCAGCTCCAACCTGAGCAATAAAGGGAATCTTAGGTAGCACAGTGCTGGCCTCCTATGCATGAAGCCCTGGATTTAATCCCCAGTACTGTATTAAAAAAACAAAAGAAGTCGGGCAGTGGGGGACGCATGCCTTTAACCCCAGCACTCAGGAGGCAGAGGCAGGCAGATCTCCGTGAGTTCGAGGGCAGCCTGGTCTACAGAGCTAGTTCTAGGACAGCTAGGGCCATTAAAGAGAGAAACCCTGTCTTGAAAAACAAACAAAACAGACACAGTGGCAACACATGACAGGAGAAGGCAGGAGGAGGAGGAGTAAGGTCTCCTTCATACACAGTGAGCTTCAGACCAGCCGAGGCTGTGGAGACCCTGTACCCAGAAACAAAGCACTACGGTGAAGACAGGTGACATGAACACTGAGGTCAAACCTTGCTTCTTCAGCATCTGATAGGCATCTCGGATCTTGATGTCTTCTGGAAACCAGACCGTCCAGCTAAAGAGGATTTCAATAACTCTTCCTTTAACCTTCTCTGTGGCCCAGGCCCCTAGGTACTAAAGTAAACAGGAGAGTTAGAGAGCTGGAAGGGACTCAAATTAACTGGCCAGCATTTCCCCCCCAAAGAGATGCTTGCAAGTACAGATCTCTACCAGGAGACCTGGGCCTCATGCTAGTCTCTCACCTCCTGTAGGCCACACAGCTCACAAATGGGTGACGCCATTTTGGGGGTTTTGTCTGTCTGTGTTTTTGTTTGGTTGGTTGGTTGGCCTGTTTTTGGTTTTTCAAGACAGGGTTTCTCTGTGTAGCCCTGACTGTCCTGGAACTCACAATGCATACCAGGCTAGCCTCGAACTCAAAGAGATCCACCTGCCTGTCTCCTGAGTGCTGGAATTAAAGGCATGCATCACCACTGCCTGGCTAGGTGATGCCATTTTCAAGGAAAATGAGAAATGCTACCTCTGGAGGGACAGAGGTCAGCTATGAATCTGACTGCCCTTCCAGATGTTGGCTAGGAGACAGCTTTAGCACGAATAGCCTCTGCTCCCGAAACACAGGCAGGTCCTATGGAAGAACAGGCCTGTCTCTCATCTGCGGGGTGACAAAGACTAAAGGTGGGGTACAGGGACAACATAGTGAGCATGCCAAGCTCAGGCACTCACCTTTGGGGACAATACTTTGATCAACTCATTCAGGAAGCGGAACTTGGCCACCTCGTTGTGGAACTTCTCCCCGCAGTGGTTCATGCATATCTCCAGAACCTGCAGACAGGGTCCCCAGAAGGGAAAGTCAGCACTGGAGGCTTGCCTCGAAGCATTACAGACTCAACCCAAGGCTAACAAACCTCAGCTGCTGATGGGTAGAACCAGAGCTAACTTTCCCTCAAGCCTTTCTCAACACCCATGGCCTTTAGGAGAAGGCAAACATCTTCTGATCTAGAAAACTACACTGGGCTGAGGCTGTGGTTCAGCTGGCAGCCTTTGCTGACACGTCTGAAGCTCTCAGTCCCAGCGCCAGCAGCACAGCTGGGTGTGCACACCTGTAACCCCAGCGCTGGGGAAATAGGCGGAGGGTACAGTTTTGAAATTCATCCTTAGCTACATGGCTGAGTTCAAAGTCAGTTTGGGCTACATGAGTTCCTGTACCAAAAAAACAACAAACAGCCTGGTCTATAGAGCAAGTCCCAGGACAGCCAGGAACTACACAGAGAAACTCTATGGGGGGAGGGGATAATGATGGGGCTGGAGAGAAGGCACAGAAGTTAAGAACACTTAGTTGTAGGCTGGAGAGATTGCTCAGCAGTTAAGAGCACTGGCTGCTTCTTTGGAGAACCCAGGCTCAATTCCCAGCACCCACATGGCAGCTCACAACTGCTTGTAATCCCAGTTCCAGGGGACCCATGGCCCCAGGCATGCACGTGGTGCACATATCTGTGCATGCAGGCAAAATATACATTTGCACAAAATAAAACAAATAAATCTTTTTTAAAAAAGAAAAAAAGAAAAACGAACACTAGCTGCTCTTCCAAAGGACCTGAGTTCAATTCCTAGCTCAATTCCCAGCACCTACAAGGTGCTGTATACGGTCTGTAACTTCAGTTCTAGGAGATCTGACACCCTCTTCTGGCCTCCCCAGGCACCAGGCACACGTGTGACACATGTGATGTACAAACATGCATGCATGCAGACAAAATACCAATACACATAAAATAAGTATTTTTAAAAAGCCAAAACCAAACAGTAGTCACTTGTGGTGACACACACCTTTAATCCCAGCCGAAGCAGGCGAATCTCTAGCCAGGAGGGGCTACTACACATGAGATTCTGTCCTAAAACAACGTCCTCTGCCTAGAAGAGCCATGTCGGTGTGCAGAAGAAGCTCAGCGGGGTGTTAAGATGACTATGTGGGCAAGTGAAACTGGCCTAGGGTCTCCCCTCCTCAGCGGTAGAAACCTGGCTCAGTGTCTTAAGAACTGCTTGCTCCACTTACCCTTGGCAACCAATGGCAAACTGGGACTGTATTCCTGAGGCCAGACTAGTTTTTGCTTTTTCTTTCATTTCTTTTTGGAGACAGGTCTCTCTATTACGTATCCCTAACTGTTCTGAAACTTGACATGTAGACCAAGTTAGCCTTAAACTCAAAGATCTGCCTGCCTCTGTCCCCCAAAGGCTGGGATTAAAGGCATAAACCACCATGCCCCACCCACAATGATTTAATAACAAATGAGTCTCTGTTTGTATTTGAGACAAAGCCTCAGGTCACAGCCCTGGGTTACCTAGAACTCTCTATCTAGCCCAGACTAGTCTCCCTTTCCCTGTCTCCAGAATGCTGGAATTACAGGTCTGTACTGCCACAATTTTCCTCCAGGCTGCTCTCTAGCTGGGATTCTTCTGCTGTAACCTCCCAAGTGCTGGAATTACACAGCCAGTCTGAGTTTCTTTTACAGATAGCAGCTCTGTATTTTCAATTCTAGAAAAAAATACTTCATTTAAAGGGGGGAAGGCTGGAGAGATGGCTCAGTGGTTAAGACCTGTTCCTCTTGCTGAGGAGCCAGGTTCAATTCCCAGCACCCACACGAGGGTTTACAACTTCAGGTCCAGGGGAACATGTATGATCTTGTGCCTCCATGGGCACCTAGGCATGGATATAGTGCACATGCTTATATGTAGGCAAAACACTCATGCACATAAAGGTAAACCCTCTTTTTTTTAAGTGTTTCCATCAATATCTACATATTCAGAGAATTCATATTAAAATCTGGACTTGTGGTTTCTTTTGGGAACATGAAAATTCCAATAACACTGCCCAAACTTGGCACAGCAACCATGAGCGAAGCCTGCACAGCAGCTGCCCCATACAGACACAGGACAGCACACACCAACTTTATCTATGTTCACTCTGTTGGTTGCTAGCCCTGAGCCAAGCTGGGGAGGCAAATGAAAGTGAACCCCTCTTTCCTTTTCCCAAAGTGGGCTTCAGTGTTGTCTTAGTAAACATCTGGGAATTCCCCTAGCCTGTTGTCAAACGATTGGAAAGGAGAACCAGTCTGGTGACCTCAGTGCTTTTTCTAGAGTTGGGACAGGAATGTGTGGGCTGAGTGGCCAGCCAACTCACCGTCAGGGCATAGAGGGCTTCCTTCTCTTGTGGAGATTGGATCTTGTGGGCCAGCAGCCAGGGCGCATGTGTCGGCCTGAAGAAAAATCAAAACAGACCTGGACTCTGGGTGGGGTGGACCACCTGAGCAACCTAGCGGCACCCACTCACTTCAAGCGGCCCCCCTTTCAGAACAGGGTCCCCCTGGCAGGGTTTAGGCACGAACTTGTAAGATACTGGCTCTCCCACCCTAGCTACGTGTATAATACTGGAGTCAGCATCTGCTTGGCCACCCCAGAACAGCTGGCCAGGCAGTCAGAGGTCAGAGCAATGAAGACCCCCATCCATCCCGTGACAGCTACTCAGTGAACACTATAACAGGAGTAGGGCGAGCCCTACGCAAACTCTGGTCAGCTAACCATGCGGCCCTATGCAGGTCGACATCTGCGTAAACTACTACTTCCCAGTTCCTCTGCAGGGGATAACTTCAACGAATCTCGAAGAGAGACTGTGATTCAGTGGTAGAGTGTCTGCCTAGCATGCAGAAGGCCCCGAGTCCAATGCTCATCACTGCAAATAAAAAATAAAGCTTTGCCATTCCTTCTCCTACATAAAACGGGGTTTTCAAATCATAATAAAAAAGATGCTAGGAGATGGCTCAGCAGTTAAAAGCGCTTGGTGTGCATGCAGAGGGCCTGGGTTCAGTTCCCGGCACCCACATGGCCGCTCACAACCATCTCTACAACTCCAGTCCAGAGAATCTGACCTGGGCCCCAGGTATGCATGTGCTTCATTTACATACATTCAGGCAAAACACACATACATTTAAATAAATCTTTCTTAATTTTTTTGTTTGTTTTGTTTTGAGATGGGGTTTCTCTGTGTAACAACCCTGGCTGTCCTGGAACTCTCTTTGTAGACCAGGCTTGTCTTGAATGCACAGAGATTTGCCTATTTCTGCCTCTTGAGTGCTGGGACTAAATAAAGGCATGTACCACCACTGCCCAGCTTTCTTAAATTTTTTAATCATAACTAATTCATCAGTATTATTTCCCAACACTGGGAAACCTAAACCAATGTGTGTTTTATAACATAACACAATTTTAAAAGAATCTTAGTTAAAAAAGTAACCAGTCACGGTACGGTGCACCTTTAATCCTAGCATTCAGGAGGCAGAGACAGGCACAGCTCTGTGAGTTCAAGGCCAGCATGGTCTACATATGGCACTCTAGGGCAGCTAGGAATTCATAGAGAGACCCTGTCTCAAAAAAAATAAATAAATAAAAAATAAAAAACCCAAACCAAACAAAAAAGCAACAGCCGCAAAACAAATTAGTTTTTAAAAATAAATACCAATTATTAGATTGTGGAAGAAAAAAAGAATGGAAGCATCCCCAGCTGCAGGCCCCAGAGCCAAGGGTTTGAGCTCTGCCTCAGCCTCCCAAAGTTGAGAGCATCTCTGCAGGAACTTACCCATTGGGGTCGGTGTTCACCTGCTCACAGAATTTCTGGATAGCTGACCAATCCTGCTCCACCGTGCTTGGGTCTGTGGCTTTGTCTGTCAAGGAATCAACAATCAAGTTAAAGAAAGCATAACAAAAATCTGTACCTTCTGCAGAGGCTGTGACATCACAGCTCTAGAGTCAGACCAGTGGGCAGGTAGCTGAGAGGGGCAGGGCCAATGGATGTCTGTGTTGTTCACCGCAGGCAGTACCTGCCAAAAATGCCATGCCCTTTCTGAAGCTATGCTGGATACATGAATGAGAAAAGTAATTAGTAAACGAGCGGCTATCTCTAGGGCTAAAGTTGGTCTGTGTGTGTCTCCTTCGCGCCAGTGTCAGCGGCCCCCATCCTGGCTGAGATGGTGCCTGGGAGCTTCTTAGCCCATAACAGAGAGGCCATAGCCTGCCACAAGGAAGTCTGTAGCTTTTCCTACAACATCCTTGAGGCTCTGGGTTGTCCACCCTTATCCTGGCTGAGAAGATCTATTCTCGGGGGTGAAGTTTGATGTTATGATTGCTCTCCCCCAGCGGTCTTTTCCTCCTCTCGGACACCTACCCTCTCTTTAAGAATCCCCGGGAGACCAATGAGATGGGTCCATGGCTAAAGGCGCCTGTCACCAAGCTCAGTGACTTGAGTTGACCCCACATGGCGGAAGGAAAGAACTGATTCCAAAAAGTTGTTCTGACTTTCACTTTTGCACTGTTGTGAAACACGCACACACACACACACACACCCTAAAATATAATTTAGAAAAATTTTAAAGACTTACCAGAATCCCTTCTGCTAGAACAAACTCCCCTCCCCATGCCACTCCGGGACCACGTCTCCTCCATCCTGATCATCCAGGACTCCATCCTTAACCTAAGTCAGCCTAAACTGCTTCTCACTGCAGTCACATCCATGTCCTGGGGAGGTCATGTGAGAATCAAAGGACTGTATCCTAAACACAAAGCTCCCCTACCCCAACATACACACACACACACACACACACACACACACAAACACAGGGCCTTATCTTACAGCAATCAGATCACAATGCAAACACTACCCTTTCCTAATGGCTGCCTTGGGAGCTGGAGTGGAACTCGGGTATATAGCACTTGCCGAGGATATATGAAGCTCCAGTGCCACGGACCGTCTCTCTTGGAGACCACTGACCACAGGAGAACAGGGGTGAAGGCTAGGAGAAATCAGGAATTGGCGAGGAAATGACAGACAGACCCACTCAATAAGATTGAATATGCTGCTGCAATTTTACTGAATTCATGTTTTCATTATATAGTATTCAAACAAAGAACAAATCAGAAGGTCATGTGTCATCAGTTGGCACAGTATGAGAACTTCTCTTAGTCACATTATCAGGGGCAGGTGTTAGACACAAAACATCCTTGGAAAAAGAAATCTTGTCCTTGGGAACTTAAGCTTCAGACAAAGGGGGGCACTCTATGGTGCTTTTTGGACCTTGAGTCTCTAAGATTAGCACTCAGTGTTTCAACTAACTTTGAGTTATGTCTCACGGTTAAAACTTCAAGGCCCCGTGAGAATGAAAAGGCCTGAAATGTCACGATTCCACTCCAAGGCCCTGTGGGAAAGAAGAGGCCTGATATGTCACGATTTTACTTCATAATTTACTCGTCTTCTCCTATCATGAGCTCTTTCTGTTCTAGGACATCCATAAGTTTCCCCAGAGAGCGAGTCAGAGTCCAATATGTCCTCAGTAGTTTGATTATTATTGGTAATGTCTTAAAACATCTTGATCTGCTGGCAAGATAAAAGAACTACACAGAATACAGAAACAAAGACCAGAAAGCCGTGTCAGGGCCAGCGAAGGCGAGTTTGCTGATCCGGAATCATGACTGAGGCTGACTGCCTGGGGCTCAGCTCCTGGGAGCGCAGACCCCAACCCTTCAGCGTCCTTCCACCTTAGCGGCATTTATCTGCTACACAGGCGTGACAGCCGTGGGCGTAGCACTCCAGTATCACGAAAGTAAAAAGATAAATAAGAAAAAATTTTAAATTCCTTAATCTTCAACTCCCACCACAAATAAGAGATGATGCCTCTCTCCCCAAAACTTTTTTTTTTCCACAGGGTTTCACTATTTTGACTAGGCTGGTCCCCAACTCCAGGGTCTCAACTTCCCAACAGCAGGCGCAGACTGGTATTTTAACCCATTTCTCTCCAATCACAACTTGATGCTCTACCCTAAATAATCACAAGCATCAATTAATGTCCTCGAACTCTCTTACTCTCTTTCAATCATAAAATAAGGAATATAACTTTGTTTTTGATTTTTTGAAAACAGAGTTTCTCTGCGTAGAAGCAGCTGCCCAGGAACTAGCTCTGTAGACCAAGGTTGGCCTTGAACGCTGAGATCTGCCTGCCTCTGCCTCCCAAGTGCTGGGATTAAAGATGAGCTTGCTACCGTGCCCAGCTAGGAATATAGTATTTTCAATTGTCATATGATTTAGGGAAAGTGTGTCTAAAGTGCCAGCACAGAGGAAATAATAATTATTATTTAATTCTAAGTAGTCTCTGCCTTTTCCTATAAAAATCATACATATGCCTTATTGTACCTACAGGGATTAAAACCCTTGAAGCCAGATGCCACATTTCTCCTATAGTGCTTAGCACAACGCTTTCCAAAGAGGTACAAAATACAGATGTTCCTTGACTAAGCATGAAGTAACTTCCCATAAAGATTACCCCAATAAGTCAGGCAGTAGTGGCTCACACCTTTAACCCCAGCACTCAGGAAGCAGAGGCAGGCAGATCTCTGTAAATTCGAGGCCAGCCTGCTCTGCAGAGCGAGTTCCAGGACAACCAGTGTTGCACAGAGAAACCCTATCTCAAAAAACAAAACAAAAGATTACCCCAATAAACCTTACCCTCCAAAGTCTGTTGAAAATTGGTGAGATGGCTCAGGTGGCCAGGCAACTGCTGCCAAGCCTGACAACCTCAGTTTGAGCCCTGAGGCCCACACAGTGAAGAGATAATTGACTTCAGCACAAACCTGAACATAACAAAATAAGTAACATGTGGCTGGAGAGACAGGTCGGTGTTTAAGGGTGTGTACTACTCTTGCCGAGGACCTGAGTTCAGTTCCCAGCATCCATGTTGGGTGGCTCATAACTAATCTGAAATTCCAGTTTCACAGGGATCCAATACCATCTTCTGGCTTCCTGGGGTACCTACACAATAGCACACTGACACATAATTTAAAAATAAACAAAAAATGTAACAACTGTTTTAATTGTAAACCTTGGGGCTGGAGTGATAGCTCAGTGGTTAAGAGCATGTAGCGAACTCAGAAGACCCTGATTCAGTTCCCGGTACCCACCCACGCTGGGCCACTCAGAACTGCCTGAAAGTCCAGCTCCAGGGGTCAGGCACCCTCTTTTGACTTCCTCGAACACCTGGACTAATGTGTACAAACACATATACACAAAATTAAAAAGAAAATAAATCTGAAAAAAAAACCAAGTTGCTTATTCTAAGGACCATCTGTAGATCTTTATGCAAATTTTTTAGCAGTGATTCTCAGACTTAGTGCCTGAATCACCTGAAAATGATTCACCAAGTAAGCTTCAGCTTCAGAACACAAAGTCAGGTTGACACCTCAAAGGAATTTAGACCTGGAGACAAAGGAAAGGAGCAGCAGAGCCCAGCGTGCAGAATCCAGCCTTGTTCATTCCCTTCTGCAGGGTTCCTAGAGGAAGAACCCAGCACAGACAGGGTCCGCTGTGGTAAAGGAATTAGCAAGCTCCCAAAGGCTCCACTGGCATAAGATGTTTCTTCTTCATCTGCTAGATTTGGGGCGAGGATCCACTTAAGGAAGGGTTACTACGGCCCCAAAGCCATGGCTGTCACCTTCATTTTTTCTCTAGCTGCCTGTTAAGCAGGACACCATGACAAAGTACTCAGAAGGGCTGGCGCTGATGTTATCACCTCACCCTTTACTGCTGAGGAGACTTAAGTTCCAGGCACAGAGCGAGAAAACCACACAAACAAAAGTTAGGTCCCAGGTCACCCTGGCTCCAAGTCCTCGCGGGATGGCTTGGATCCCTGACAAAGGCAGGGCCGGAATTGGGAAAAGCTCAACTCCCTCCAGGCAGGAATGAGGGGATTTCTCACCGTTACCTGGTCTAGCACCAGAACATGGCTGCCACAGATAATCACTTAAAGAAGGAATGAACGTGTCTGCTGTGCGGGGCTAGGATAGCTGGCTGGGCCATAGCTGCCGCCAGAGAATGGCTATTTCAGTTCTGAAATGCCTCTGAACACCTAATCCCTGACTGCCCAAGCTATTTCGGAGGGCTTGGGCAGCCACAGAGAAAATGTCCCCCAGAGGACCCAGCAACTGGGCCTAACAGGCAACACAGCTGCTGGGATCTGTCTGACACAAACCTAAACCAAAGACAGAAGGGGGATAGAAGGGAACAGCAAAACCATGACAGGACCCCTTCTTTGTTGTGTGACTGTCACAGTCCTCAGGGCCCTGAGAAGGAACGTCCAGGCTCCTTACTGAGGCTGTCCTTGGAAAGACCAAGCAATAACACTGTTGTCATATATTTGCCTAATAAGAAGTGTTCCTAAGATTTGCTCCAAGCCTGTTCCTGCTCAGCTCTGGGTCAAAGGTATTAGCAGTAGAGATCCTAGCTGTGAGTAAAATGGCTCCTAGAATGACCATCTGAGACGCCAAATGATCGCAGCCAGCTGCCAACCCATCACCAGGGTCATGACTAGCAGAGTGTGCCTGAAAGAGGAGCCTGGAGGCTAGAAGCTGCCACCTCAAGGAACCCAACTAAACCTCCCAGCAGTGCCCACTGCCTAAGGACTTCTTCCTCAGGGCAACAGACCTGGGCCCTACAAACCATCAATCATCAATCATTCGATTCAGCCTACAGGGAAACCTGCCAGGTCCGGCAGGAATGCTGTAATCTGGACTCCAGGCTAGGAGAGCCGCTCAGCTCAGGACTCAGAAGACTGCAATCCAGAGCCCCAGGGGTGGAATTAAAGTAGAGCAGGAAGGAAGACAGGCGGTCGCTTGGGAGCAAGTCCAGGCGGAAGTAAGAACAGGGGGTCCACTTTACACTTCATTTTTACAAGACCAGAGTTAGAATCCACAGTCAGAGACTGAGATGACCATGTGTCCTGAAAAACAGCACAGTACGGGCAACAGTTGAGACCCCAGTAGGAGCCCGCTAACTGGATTACACTGAGCTCATAGAAGCTCTCAGAGCTTTCCATTAGGGGTAATGCTATACATACATGCAATTATATGGAATAATGAACTAGCTAGCATGGTGTGATAATCAGCAACTCCAGCTCTCAGGAGGCTGAGACAGGAGGACTTCCATAAGTTCAAGACCACCTTGAGTTAAATATCAGTCCAGCCCAGGCTACACAGCAAGACCCTGTTGGAAAAAAAATAAAAAGCAAAACAAAATAAAAAACAAAAGAAAATCCCTGGGCAGGAGAGATGGTTCGATGTATAAAGGCCCTTGACACCAACCCTGATTACCTGAGTTCCATCCCCAGGTCCTGCATGGTGGGGAGAGGAAACTAAAGTGGACCTGTGTATCTAGATAAAATAAATAAATATAATAAAAAAGAATGTTTTGTTTTGTTTTTTGAGACAGAGTTTCTCTGTGTTACAACCCTGGCTGTCCTGGAACTCACTCTGTAGACCAGGCTGGCCTCAAACTCATAGAGATCCACCTGCCCCTGCCTCCTGAGTGCTGGGATTAAAGACGTGCACCACCACCGCTGGCTTTTTAATATTTTTTTTAGAGCATAGTTTCAGAAGCAGCTGCTTCGTGTTCCTTTGGTGAACTATCCCTTCTCCAGTCTGAAGTTCAGCAGGGTCTCCTCTCCATCCTCTCCCAAGTTCATCTTCTTGGTCACCCAGATTCCAAGATAGATGCAAGCCAAGCCAAAAGACCCACAAACAGAACCATAACATTTGAAAATCATGGTGAAATGACTCCTGACTCATTCCTGTCCTGAGTATAGCAGGGAGCAGAGAAATGAACAAATCCAAGAAAAGAAACAAAATCTCAGGGACAGCATGGAGCTTTGGGGTTGGGGCCACACCTATTTGAAGCCTGCCTTTCTTTCCATAACCCAGTTTATTGGGTACTTTATACACTATATTAAGGCACTATTTAAGAACTTTATAAAAATGTGAAGCCAGGTAGTGGTTTTTAATCCCCAACTCGGGAGGCAGAGGCAAGCAGATCTCTGGGTTTGAGGCCAGCCTGGGCTACAGATCCAGTTCCTGGACAGCCAGGACTACACAGTGAGAACCTGTCTCAGAAAGAAAAGAAAACAAACCATGAAAATTTACTAACATTTTTGATACTCCAGCAACCGTAAGGAGAAGATAAAGGGAAGATCCACCAATGTTTTTCTTTTCCCTCTTGTCAAGACAGGTGGGGCTTCCTCCGCAACACCTGTCCTGACCATACCTCGCCCTCCCCCAGCTCTTGTCTACATTATTCCACCAGCCGTCCATCCTCAGCACTCCTGTGTTAGACCGCAGCACCTTCTCCACGCATATATGCTCTCTCTCTCTCCTCTATAAATACTTGTGGAAGACAGAGGTTAGTGCCGTGGCGTCTTCTCCATAGCCTTTCTATATTTACTCTTTATTTTCTGAGATAAGGTCTCTCTTTGAAACTGGAGCTCTCTGGTTTGCCTAGCCTCCCTGGGCAGCAAGGCCCTGAGATCTGCCTGGCTCTGCCCTCTATGGCTACATGCAGAGACGTGTGCCATCATGCCTGACTTTTTATGTGGTTCCCAGGGATCTCCGCTCAGGTAGTGACACCTGTGTACTAAGCACTAGCCCCGTCCCCAGCCCCTGCTGTACAAGTTTCTGACGAGCACTCAACATCCCAACTGAGAGGGGAAATGGAGGTGGGCAGACAGGCAGCCCCTGATCCAACCCTCCCCATGCTGAAAAACTGGACATGTCTGGAGACACCTTGGGGTGTCCAGACTGGCAAGGTCAGGTGTGTAATTGCCATCTAGTGGAGGTCAAGATGAACTTAAATGTTCAGTACTGCACAGGACGGTCTACCACACGCTCGGAATTGGGGCGCAAGATGTCAGTAACAGAAGTTAACAGCCCATCTCCAACACCGTGCAGGCCAGCTGTGCACCTTCACGTTTTGGTTTTCTCCTCGGACTTCTGAACTTCCGCACCTTCCTCAAGCCTGCAGCTGTGACGAGGTCTGGCGCACGAGTGACTAGTTTGCATGTGCAACCACCTTTATCTCCTTCCCCAGACCTCCCCAAGACAAGCTGTTCTTCCTCTCTACTGCCACACCCTGGCCCCACTCTTTCCATTCAGGTTCCCAACGGCTCCAACACCTTAAAGCCCCTCCACAGGGGCCAAACACAGCCCTAGAAGACAAGGGGAGCTACCAAAAGGAACACCACAGAAAGAGGGGCTCACGGGCCCTCTCCATTATTCTCAAATTCCCACTGGATGTCTCCTCCCCTCCCCTTCCTTTCACAGCTAAGCACCATAAAAACATTTGCACACCCACCCTCCAGATTATCCTGCTGCCCTCCAACACGTTTCTCTTAAAGTAGTTGCCAACTTTTGAAGAAACTCAAGGAATTCCTCATAAAAAAGTTGATTCTCGCCCTCTCAGAAATAGCAGAGGGTCTAGGAATATTGTCGCTTCTACCTGGCTGGCGCTGGAGAGCCGAGCCCTTAGACAGGCTTCCTGAAATATCCACTAGCAGCTGGCGTACATGATTTCCTCCAACTCGCATCTAAGCCTGCTGTTCCCCACCACTTCACAAACCTGTTCCCACCATGTTACTCAATGCTCTCTCGATAACCTTTTACCAGACTCAAAGTTCCCCTCCCTCCAGTCTCCATTTTGAAGCAGCTATGGGCCACACCCCTCATTCTGGGGGCTCTCTCCAGCCCAGCTTTCCAGGTTTGCTTCTGTGCCTTCAGGCTACTGGTCTTGTCTGCTTGGGAAATATGGAGGCTGTCCAAGCTCCAGCTCTGTATACACACACACACACACACACACACACACAGAGAGAGAGAGAGAGAGAGAGAGAGAGAGAGAGAGAGAGAGAGAGAGAGAGAGAGAGAGAGAGAGAGAGAGAGGGAGGGAGGGAGGGAGGGAGGGAGGGAGGGAGGGAGAGAACAGCCTGGCTCCAAACCATGTCTCCTCTTACTCTCCTCGGAGCCCACTGAAGGTTCACAGAGCCTCTTCCTGACTACCTTGCAAACCAAACTTCACAAGACATAATCCCTCCTCCTCACGGTAGGGCATCCATAATTACTTCTGACTCCTGAAACCAGGGATCCTTCCCATTCTTCATCTCCTGAGTCCATCTGTGTACCCTACAGGAAGGCTGTCTATGCTGTTGGCTAATCCTTTCTGGGTTTTGTTTATTTATTTTTTTTTGGAGTCTTTTGTTCTTTATTTTGTTTTATTTCTTTTTCCTAGAGAGGGCCTATGTACTGCTGGCTGTCCTGGAACTCACTTTATAGACCAGGCTGGCCTCGAACTTACAGAGATCCACTGGCTTCTGCCTTGAAAGTGCTGGGATTAAAGACTTGCGCCACTATGGTGCGGCTCCAAGCTTTTTTTAATCAAAGCAATGCACATGCATCTGTGTTTACATTAAACCCTTCTGGTAGGCCCAGCTGATCCCTATACTCTTGATCCCCACTGTCAATCAGCCCAATTGCACCACCACCACCCTCAACCAATTCATCCTGTAGGACCGCATGTGGGGCCTTTATTGGGCCAACTGGATCAGATTCTCTCCAACAGCTTCCCCCATCCGTTAAAATATAAAATTCTGGACCTGCAACAACTCTGAAGATAAAGATTCCTGCAACCAAGTCTTCTGACCTGAGTTCAAGTCCTAGGACCCACAAAAGATAAACCGCTCCCCCTCCTCAGTTCTCTGACCTCCATAATCCAGGAACAGCATGCCCCACCCCAATACACAAAATGTAATAAAAATATTTTTTTAAGATAATACAGTTCCTTCTACAGCATACAAAGCCATCCAAGCTCTTCTTACTCCCATTAGCAAATTAGCCTGGGGTATCTTTTCTGTATTCCTTGCTCTTTAAGCTCTGCACTCCCAGCCAACAGGCCTGCTCACTCCCAGAATGTTCTACATTCTCGTCCTGAGTTTTTGCAGTTTCCTGTCTGGAATATGGCCTCCTCCATTGTCCACACAAACACTGTATACCAGCTATGACCCAGGTAAACAAAACATCCCCTACTAGCTCCCCTCCTCCAGCTTCTGTTAACGAGGTACGGTTCTGGTACCCAATGAAAATGTCTTTGTGAACATTGCCCCAGTGTTACCATCGCAGTGCACCCAGAACGCAGTGGAGCCCACACAAGGGGTGGATTCTTTATCCTTTCTGAACCTCAATTCCTCATATTAAGCGAGAACCTGAAGAACCCCATCTCTAGGGACCACCATGAAGCTAGGACAAGGAACAATTAAGTCTGGCCAGAGTAAACACGTACCGAGGCATAAAGGCTGGTTTTGCTTTTAAAAGCAGCAGCCACAAGAGCTCTTAGACTCAAGGATATGCAAAGAAGCTGCGCAGTCTGCACACTCGAGTCTGGGATTAGTAAATGCAGATTCCCCCAGGGTCTGAGATCAGACTAACAATGGCTGAAACGCCTTCTTGCACAGTGCTTGGCACAAGAGACCACTAGGCATTCGTGCTCCAGCTGTTAGGTGGAGCCGCTGGGCCTCTGAGCCGTGGGGTAGTCTGCGGTCCCCGGAATTCCCTGGACGCTCCTAGAAGCCCCTTCCACGCCGAGGACAACCAGGGCGGCGGGAAGCGGGATCACGTGCGGCGCGATGCTACTCACTGAGCCACAGCTCCAGCGCCGCCGCCGACCCCGGGGCACCCTCCGCCGACTCGGTCCCCGCCGGGGCTCCAGTCCCCGCCGCCACTGCCGTCGCTGCCATCTGCCCAGCCCAGTGCTGCAGCAACAGACACTGCTGCCCCAAAACCTGCAACTGCAGCCACCGCCGCCGCCGCCTACCCTTCTCTCCAGCTGCCGACGCGGCAGGCACAGAGAGGCACGTGACGGAGGCGGGACCCTACTGGACACGCCCATTTCTTGCCCCAGCCCCGCCCCCATACCGCTCCTCTGGGCCGCCTCCAACTTAGGAGGTCTTTTTGTGCTAGACCACTTGAAAGGTCAAAAACCAAGCTAGCAGGTACGGTTCCCCTCTTCGTTCAGACGTAGGTTCCCAGATAAGATACTCCTGGCTAATCTGAATTTCAGATAAAGAATGAGCCTTTCAGCATTTTTATTTTTTCCACATTTGTTTTATTTCAGCATTTTATACATTAGAGCCTTCCCAGAGCACCTTTCATTCTGGCTTCCACACTTTTATTTTCTACATGACACATTATACCATAATTTATAAAACTCATATTTAAGAGAGAATACTTTTCTCAAAAGCAGGTTGTGATTCTCATACCCTAAGAAGAGCACATTAAATACATATAAACATGCCTTTTTCTGATTGTTTTGGGTTAAGGTTTCCTGTAACCAGTTGGCTTTGACCACTACACTAGGACCCAGAACTCTTGATCTTCTTGCCACCATATTCCAAGCATGATTAAAGCAAGTGCGACCACTACTACAGCTTTGTTGTGGTTTAGGTTTTGTTTGTTTGTTTGTTTTTATTTATTATGTATACAGTATCCTGTCTGCTTGTATGCCTACAGTCAGAGAGGGCACTAGATCTCATTGTAGATGGTTGTGAGCCACCATGTGGTTGCTGGGAATTGAACTCAGGACCTCTGGAAGAGCAGTCAAATGCTCTTAACCTCTTTGCCATCTCTCCAGCCCTAGGCTTTGTTTTTGAGAAAGGGTCTCTTACACTCAGTAGTCTGAGATGCTCTTGAACTATGTAGGCCAAGATATCCTAAAAACCCTGCAGTAATTCTGCCTCAGCCTCCCAAGAGCTGGAATGGCAGGTATGAACTGCCATGCCAACTTACACATGAATTATTTTATTTAACTCTTGAATTAAAGAAATCAAGAAGATGTTATATTAATATGTCCACAAGAAAAGCCAAAGGGCAAATCTGTATAGAAAATGGACTATTGAAACAAACATGCAAGTAGGTACAATACTGGCTCCAACCGGTGGAGAAAGCTGTCTGTCCAGTGGACGGGATTAATGTGCATGTCTAGAAGCCAGAATAATTTTGCATTGCTGTCAATGATCTACTGCCGACAGCACTGTTAAGACTGGAAGGCAAGGGACACTGCGGAAGGTTCCCCTGAAGCACCAGTTCCTCCCTACTATCCCTCACCTGTCATCCCCCACGCTCGATGCCACCCCCCACAACACATAAGGAAAGATTTTAATTTGTACAGAGCTGTGTCTCCAGCACATGAAAAAGTACTTGGCATACCAGTGCCAATAAGTATCTGTTGAACAGACACCTGAATAGTGGAAGCAGTAAGAGGAGAGACCTAGGCATATCACAATCCCAAATACATGGATGTCTATTTTTAATTTTTATGTGTATGGGTGTTTTGCTTGCATGCCTATCTATGCACTGCATACATGCCTGGTGTCTGAAGAGACCAGAGAGGGTGTCAGATTCCCTGAGACTGGAATTGTAGACAGTTGTGAGCTGCCATGTGGGTGCTGGGAATTGAACCTAGGTCCTTTGGAAGAGTAGTACACACTCTTGACCACTAAACCATCTATTTTTAATTTTGTAAACTTCATATGTGTGTGTGTGATGTGTATGTGTTGGTACAGGCACACACATGCCACCATGCCTATGGAGGACAACTTTGTGGAATTGGTTCTCTCCTTCCACCCATACGTGCATTCTGGGGATAGAACTCATGTCATTAAGCTTGTGTGGCAATCACTTTTACCTGCTGAGAAAGTGAGATGGTTCCAAATATTTATGCTTAAGGGGAAATTTTCATGTTGGCCATGGTGGCACACACTTATAAACAGAGCACTTGGGAGACAGAAGCAAGATTAAGAGTCAGAGTACACAGTGAGACCCTGTATCAAATTGTTGGGGCAGCTGGCCCAATCCCTGCGTTCAGGGGTGTGGCTGCCCCAGGGGAGAAAGGTACCTTTAAAAAGAACCGGGTGGGGAATAGTCGCCCCTGTTTTTCCCGCGTCACCCTCTGCTTCGCTGGAGCCTTGGCTTTGTAAGTGTCCCTCTTTCTCCTTTTATTAAAACTGATTTATTCCAAAAGGACTAATTTTGGTTATTTCAAATCTCTCGCATCATCAAATGAATAAATAAATAACAAAGTAGTTCATAACAATAATCACAACACAGAAAAGCCTGAGGCAGGAGGACCCTGAGTTTGAGGCTAATCTAACCTACATCAGTGAGACACCCAAATCAAGAAGAACAAGGACATTTGATGTGTTCTACCTGGTTCAAACAGTTTTCCTATAATCAACTCAGCCTGACACACTGCTATCCCTAATACCCTTCAACACTAGCAGTAAGGAAACTACACACGTGTCCAAGTGACAAGAGACCACACACCTTGTGCCAGCATCTATGCTAACCTATCTAGTAGTTTTTCTTAGACAGCTCAGGCTGCTGCAATAAAATGCCATGTACTGGTGTATGTAACAATGGACTTAGTGGGCCTAGAGAGATGGCTCAATGGTTGAGAGCACTGCTTGCTCATCCAGAGGTCCTGAGTTCAATTCCCAGCAACCACATGGTGGCTCACAACCTTCGGTAGTAAGATCTGGCACCCTCTCCTGACCTGCAGGCATTTATGCAGACAGAACATTGTATACATAATAAATCTTAAAAAAAAATGGACTTAGTTTTCTGTTGACTGAAGGAAGAAGATCGAGATGCCAGGACCCTGAGCCTAGAGAAGGCTCCCTTCTTGCTGCAGATGTTCTGTGTTCTGTGTTGTGTTCTTGCTTGTGGAGAAGAGGCAGAAAGCAGCTCTCTTGTCTTGTTTGTTTGATTTGGGGTTTTGTTGTTGTTGTTGTTTGCTTTTGTTTTGTTTGTTTGTTTTGTTTTTGAGACAGGCTCTTATTACTCTGGGCAGTCGGCTAGTTTCACCTCCCAAGTGCAGGGATTGCAGGCTCACACCATTACACCAGCAGAAGATCTCTCTTGTTCTAAGGGCATCAGTTTCATGGCACCTTGAACCCACAGGACCTCATGCAAACCTGATCGCCTTGCCAAGGCCTTTCCTCTAAGATCACACTGGAGGTTAGGGCTTCAGTTTAGGAATGGGGGAGGGGCATAGTTCAGTCTACATTACCCAGGTAGGGAAAATTCTAGACTTTAATGAAAACAGTGTTGTCTTCATCACATCCATCTATGTTACTTGATTTGGCTCTTTTGAGAATTATTTCACATCTCTGTAAACTGTTGATAATTGAAAGCAGTAGGTACTTATTCTTACCCATAGACATGCAAATGAATACTGCCAGGCAACACACAACCCCCTTCCCCTGGAAAAACCAGTTCTGTGGCCATTTGCATATTTATTGCAATATTTCTACAGACTGTTCTTTGGATTCTCCTTTGAAGCAGTTTTAACATATCACCAGTTTCTTTATCATCTCTCTCTCTTTTTTTTTCCAGACAGGATTCCTGTAGTCCAAGCTAGCTTCACACTTGACCTGTAATGGAGGATGGGATTACAGGGGTACACTGATTACAGGGGTACACTACTGTGCCTGCTTTATGTAGAACAGGGGGTTGAACACAGCTTTGTGCATCGTGGTCAAGCACTATGCTAAATGAGCCCCAGCCCCCTTCATTACGCGTTTGTTTGTTTGTTTGTTTCTCTGTGTAGCTCTGGCTGTCCTGGAACTTCCTCTGTAGACCAGGCTGGCTTTGAACTCACACAGATCTGCCTATCTCCGCCACCAGAGTGCTGGGATTAAAGGTGTGCACCACCACCTCCTGGCCTCTTCAGTACTCCTTACAGTTCTTCTCTTGAAAATTCTATGGCTGAGTACACGCCCCTGATCCCAGCACTTGGAGGCAGAAGCAGGTCAGTCTTTGTGAGTTCAAAACCGGTCTGGTCTACATAGTGAGTTCTAGGACAGCCAGGCTACTAGAGAGACCCTGTCTCAAAAAAAAAGGGGGAGTGGGGGGCTGGAGAGATGCACAGCAGTTAAGAGCACTGACTGTTCTTCCAGAGGTCCTGTCTTACAACCATCTATAATGGGATCTGATGATCTGATGCCCCTGATGCCCTCTTCTGGCATGCAGGCATACATGTAGACAGAGTATTTACACCAAAAAAAAAAAAAAAAAAAACCTTGTAATGCTAGGACTGGGAATTTACTAGGGATGGGAATTTAACTCGGGAGTGGAGTATATTGCCTAGCGTGCATAACTGGCCAAGCGCCAATACACACACAAAAAAGTAACAGTGTGTGTGTGTGTGTGTGTGTGTGTGTGTGTGTGTGTGTGTGTGTAAGGATCTCAGGAAAAAAAAACCTTTAATGCCCAAGGCTAGAACAATTTGAGCAGCAAGATAAAAGGCAGACTCAGTGGCACACAAGGTTACATAGAAAGACCCTATCTCAGAGGGGAAAAGTAGCATTGGATTACAACCTTTAGCATAAGATACATATGCACAAATCCATAGTGATCGAAATGGGTGAATGCATGGGGGCAAATGACACATTTCTCACGCAGATTCTTTCATGTAATACATGTGATTTCTGCAACTACATGCCACCCCGCAGAGAGGTAAATAGCAGCTGACTTCCAAAGAGTACAGCAGAAAGGTGAGGGGACAGGGGACAGTCACTCTACAGTAGAGAAATCTGACTAGTGTTTCATCAGCTAACGGGGTCAGGCTGGGCATTGTTAGATTATTTTTAAAAGCAGCTATATATAGAGAGAGAAAGCAGGAAGAAAGAGAGGTCTGACCTAAACTAACCTTAGCTGGGACATTAATTCACAGCAAAAGAGCCTTTTATCACCCATGCGTGGATGACCAAAATGTTTACAGGCAAATATCTCTTCTATGCGCAAAAATGGGTGGAAATGACTTCCCTAGCCTGCAAGGGAAGCTGGGAAGTGTAGTCCTTCAGCAGGAAACTATCATTCCTAACTCTGAGAGGATATAAAAAATGCAAGACAGGAATGCTATAGCTGTTTTCTGCTGAGAAGAGTCTGGGGGTGGGTAGTTCTGGGTCCATTAAAAATGAGGGTCCCTTGGTCATGTAGCAGGGGGAGTCTTAACTTGGTCACCTATGCTGGATCAGGTGATTGCCATCCTGTATTCCTGAAGGGACCTGAAAGTAACTATTAGAAGGCCATAAGCAGATGATCTGGTTGTAGAGTAAAACTAGGATTTTCTGGGAAGGTTGGGGGATAAGTGAGGAACAGAGGTGGGAGAAAGTGGCTATAGAGTTGATTAAAGGTGACAGTGACTGGTTCCATTGTTAAGACTGTTGCACTAGGACTGGGGAGATGACTCAGTGGTTAAGAGCACTAGTTGCTCTTCCAGAGGACCGGAGTTCAATTCCCAGCAACCTGTAATGAGATCTGATGCCCTCTTCTGGCCTACAGGCATACATGCAGGCAAAACACTGTATACATAATAAATAAATAAATAAATAAATAAATATATTTTTAAAAAAGATTGTTGCACTACAATGAGATAGCAGAAGTACCAGGGAGCTACAGAGCATCAAAGGAGGGGAATGGAAGAACATAGAGGTCTAATGTAAAGAAATTTTTTTGGCTTAGGGTGAAACAGAAGAAGGTCCATTTTAGCCAGAGTTCCACTACAGCATCTCAAAAGTCTTTTTGCAGATGTCTCAGGAACAAGTGGTGCCATTGTAGGGTGAGAACAATTGAGAGATCTTACATGGAACATTTTGTTTGGGTATAGGGAGAAGTAAATAAAGATTTTTGGTTTTGTTTTGTTTTGTTTTGTTTTGTTTTTGAGACAGGGATTCTCTGTGTAGCTTTGGCTATACTGGAACTCGCTCTATAGATCAGGCTGTCCTCAAATCCACAAAGATCCACCTGCCTCTGCCTCTTGAGTGCTGAAATTAAAGGCATGTGCCACCATGCCCGGCTGTTAAGTAAAACATTTTTTAAAAAACATAAATGGGTAAAAACATTAGTATGAAGATAATGAGGAGGAAAGAAGTGATCTGAAGAGGAACCAGAGTGGAAGGAAACCAGAAGGAATTTTTGTCTAGTCCCATTTCAAATCAGTTAGGCTCTGCTGGCCTGGAAGCAGCCTTGAGGGCACAGATCCCATCCTTAGCAGATCCCATCCTCAGATCTTGTCCATTTTAACTCTGGAGTACCGCAGCAGGCAAGGAGGTGAGCTGGTCCTGAAGGATGTGAATCTGGTCTAATCTGGTGAGACAGAGAGGTTAACTGATACCAAAGAATCCCAAAACCCATGTCCAGAGTGGGAAGACAAAGGACAAATTGGATGGTCCATGGTCTATTAGTCCCTTTATAGGTCACCTAAACTGCTTTTAGGGGGTTGGTGACATCGTTCTCTCAGTAACTGCTTCAAGGCTGGCAGAAGGGCAATGAGAGGAGTAGCAGTTAGAATGTCTCAGAAGAGGGTCCAGTCAAGGGTCGTGAGAAAACTTAACAATTGGCAAAGATCCAAAACAAAAGCTAGGTGGTTACGATATAGTCTACATTATCGACTCTGAAATTAGTTTTTGCTAAGAGGAAGGACTGAATGCCAGGGTAAAGAGCATGACCAATTGAACTTGCCTGCAGGAAACGACCAGGCACCAACAATGATGGGTCTTGACGTATGCACCCTCACTGCGGACAAAACAGCTGTACTTTACCTCTGGTCTTTCAGAACCCATAGTCCCACAGTAATCATGAGAGAAACTTAAAATAGGCATCTGTGAATGGACCTCCTACAAAACACCTGGCTGGCATTCCTCAGAACTGTCTAGTCTGTAAAACAAACAAATAAGCAAAAACAAGAGCAGTCTGAGACTGACACAGACAAGACAAGCCTGAGGCATTATTATTATTATTATTATGTGAGGTCACGCGGGAGTGACCTAGGGAGAGAGAAGACTTTAAGGAAAAACCTCGGAGCTGAGTGATAACACAGGCCTACAACCCAGCACTCAAGCATCTGGATTGGGAGTTCCAGGCTAGGCTGGGTGACAGGGCCTTACTCTTATAAAACAAAAACAAAGTAAAACCAAGGGATTCTAAATCAATAGACTTCAGCTAATAAAAAGTACAGTACTGGCTCATTCACTTTGCCAAATGTGCCACAGAGTGATGTAAAGATGAGGAGAAACGGGAGTGGGGATGGCTGAAAGTGGTTGCCAGGCATGTGTGAGGCCCTCCATTTTATTCCCAACACAGGTGCTAATGATAATAATGAGGAACAAAAAAAAACAATAAGGAAGCCAGATGTGTGGCACAGTGGTTATTTCGGCGCTCTGGAAGCTGAGGCAGGAGAATCATCAAGGGCAGCTGAGCTGCACAGAAGGACCCTGTCTCAAAATAACAAAAGGGCAAAGTGGTGACAGAAATATAGGAAATCTGTCTTATCTTTTCAACTCACTCCCATTTGGTTTGGTTTTGTGAGGCAGGATCTTCACCTCCTCACACAATCTTCCTTCCTCAGCTTCCTGGAATTACAAGCAGGTGTTACCAGACTGACTTTTTTTTTCTTTTCCTCCTGAGACAGTGTCTGAAATCTGTAGCCCAGGCTGGCCCCAACTTCAAGATGACCCATCTCAGTTGCTGGGGTTACAGACCTGTCCCACTATGCACAGCTCAGGCCTTTATTTCCTTTTAAATCATTACTGCTATGTGTGTGCATGCACACCTGATGCCCGAGTTGGTCAGAAGAGACCACCAGATCCTCCGGAACGGGTGTTACACAGACTTGTGAGGCACCATGTGGGTGCTAAAAAACAAACACAGGTCCTTTCCAAGAACAACAAGGCTCACAATTGTTGAGCCGTCTTTCCAGTCCTAGTTTTCTCGTTTTTAAAAGCTTAATAGCTGAGTGTGTTAGTGCACGCCTTTAATCCTAGCACTCATCAGGAGGCAGAGGCAGGAGGATCTCTGGAAGTTTGAGCCCAGCCTGGTCTACAAAGGCAGCTCCAAGATAGGCAGGACTACAGAGAGAGACCCTGTTTCAAAATGAACAACCAAAAAAGCATAACAATTATCAATCATTAAGGACAACAGCTGGATGTGGTAGCATGCACGTGCCTACAGTTCCAGCACTTGCGAGGAGGTAGGAAAAGGGAGAGTTCGAGCCTAGCAGTGGTGGTCTATGTCTTTCAGTCCTAGGACCCAGGAGACAATGGCAGATAGATCTCTGTGAGTTCCAGGCCTGTCTTAGAAATGAATAAAGGTAACGAGCCCATGTGGGTGGCATATACATATTTAAGGTCCTGTCTTATTTTCCCTCAGCATCCTCAGGCCTAACAGAACATGGCACACACTGTTTGCTCCGTAAATGAGTGAGGACAAGATTGGACAGACCCAACCAAGAGATGTGAGGTGTTCTCTAGACAGAAAGATCCTTTGTCGGGGATATGCTACAACGGCCAGCTGGGGGAACAGAGGTAGGGTGGAGCTCATCTTCCGGGGTTAGAATGAATGGCTGGGACCCCAACAATTTGCCCAGATCTGAAGGTAAAGTTGGAAGTCCCAAAATCATCATAAAACACTTAATGTGTTCTGCTTTCTAAATTTAAAACCCTGTCAGCCGTGTTGTCACATGTCCTGTTAACCACAAATGGTGTGAAACTCCCTGGGCACCGCATGGCGGAGTCTAACTGAACAGAATGGCTGCCATTGATTGCCACTCTTGACACCTGGGATCCAATTAGATGATGTATTTGTTTTTTTTTTCTTTTTTCTTTTATTTGCTTTTCGAGACAGGGTTTCTCTGTGTAACAGCTCTGGCTGTCCTGTAACTCGCTCTGTAGCCCAGACTGGTCTCAAACTCAGAGAGATTCACCTGCCTCTGCCTCCCAAATGCTGGGATTAAAGGTGTGCACCACCACTGCCCAGCTCTTTTCTTTTTTATTTTATGTGTATGGGTGTTTTGCCTGCATGTACATCTGTGTTTGTTCACCACATGTGTGGGATGCCCACAGAGGACAGAAGAGAGCATTGGCTTCTCCGGAACTAGTTACAGATGGTTGTGAGCTGCCATATGGGTGCTGGGAATTTAACCTAAGTCTTCTGTTAAGATCAGTTAGTGCTCCTAACTGCTGAGCCATCTCTCCAGCCCCTTTCTTTTTTTTTTCTTTTCTTCACTCCCCAGGCATGTGCCACCAAGGCCTAGCGAGAAAGTGTGCTTACTGCCAAATGTGGGCATGGTGTGGATCAAACAGATGCTTTTTTGCATGCTAGACAAGCATCCTCAGTTTTGTGTCTGAGGTTCCAGATACCGATGGATGACCTGTGTCTCTGAGTGCATGCTTACTGATCACCTACTGTGTGAACATGCCATTGTCAACACTGGGGAAGCAAGCAGATGAGCCTCTGCACACGTGAACCTCACAATCTGACTCTAACAAGTGGCTGCAGAACTAATTACTCCATCATTTCCATAATCAATTCCAACTGTGTACTGCAGAGAACCAGTAGGATTTATGACGGAGGAAGAGACTCGAGATGTCAGGGGCTTCCTGTTGACATTGGAGCTAAGATCCAAAGGTTGAGAATGAGGAGACAAGGTGGGGGTAGACAGCATAAGCAAAGGCAGGAAGGAAGCAGGGATGCCCAAGAATCTAAGGAAGGTGATGTGGCCAAAGACCAGTAAGAGGCTGGGACATGACAGGAATAAATGAAGAAATCAGGAAAGCTAACAGGCAGATCTATCAGACCTTTCAATGGCTGGATTTTTTTTTTTTTTTTTTTTTTTTTTTTTGGTTTTTCGAGACAGGGTTTCTCTGTAGCTTTGAGCCTGTCCTGGAACTAGCTCTTGTAGACCAGGCTGGTCTCGAACTCACAGAGATCCGCCTGCCTCTGCCTCCCGAGTGCTGGGATTAAAGGCGTGCGCCACCGCCGCCCGGCTAATGGCTGGATTATTGTTTTCAGTTTAAGTGTGTGGTTTATTCAACTAAGATTCTAAGGGTTAATTTTATGTGTTAACTTGACTGGGCCACGGTAGCTAGTTAGACGTTTCTGCAAGCGATCAGAACTGGAATTGGGAGACTCAGAAAGTCAGATGGTTGTCTCCTGTATGGGTGGGCTCATTCAATGTGTTGAGGAGCCGTGAAGAATATATGGAGTTGGTAGCTTGAGCTGGGGCACTGCTGTCTTCTGCTATGGATGCTTCCAATTCAGGTCTGTGAACTACATTGGCTTGTGGGTGGAGATGGTAAGACCTTAGGTTCCGTAATCACATGAATACCTTAAACCAAGTTTCTTTTTTTATTTATCTTTATTCATTTTACATACCAACCACAGTTCCTCCTTCCTCCCCCAAGTTTCTTTTTAGCCACATGTCCACCTGATTCTGTTTCTCTGAGAACTCAAATACAGGTCCTCTTAGGCTATGCTGAACAAACTGTCACACTAAGGAGCCAACTTATTCATGTCCAATTTTGGCTCCAGGGTGCTCTGCCTCTAGTCTGGCCCTGCTCTAATCTCTCTTCAGCCTGTGGCCAAGAATAACCTACCCAAAACAAATCTCATATCATTTCTCTGCTTTAAATGTTTCAAAGCTCCTTGCCTTCCTCGTGAACACCCAAATCCTTGTCTTTACTAAGCCAGCCCTAACTTGGTTCAGGTGCAGGCCCAGCGAAGCAGACCTCATTCCATCTCTAAGTCTAACTGATGTATTGGAATCCTCTCTTCTCTAACATTGATAGGTACAAAAATGGGAAGTTGTGCTGGGGGAGGATGCCTGTAGAGAGGTAGAAAATCACTCTCCCCCCAGACAAGAGGAGGAAGTGGCAGCCGGCTGTGAGTGGAAGCTGCTGCAGATCTGCGGGCAAGAAAACAGCAGTGGAATGACCCTGAGCCCTGGCTGATGACACTAAGTCAACAGTTCCCACAGTTTAGTTTACTACTGAACTTTCAGCTGGGAAAAAGAAACCATGTTTATGCAGGTTAGAAAATGGATTTGGGTTTCTGATTATAGTACCCAGATTATAACTCAGCTCTCCCTACAGATTGAACCATTTTACCTGACCTTTCACAAAACCATTCCTTTCTAGGTGTCAGGACTCAATACAATTCATGAATAAAGAACCAGGCAGCGAACTACAACAGCAGATCTTGCAAAGGAAGACTTTTTCCTGGAGTGGAGGAAGTGATGTTGGGAGACTATTGGGATCTAGCAGAATTAAGCCAGCTGATGATGGCTTCTTCTGAAAAAACTAGACTGACAGATGAAGGTTTCAAACATTTTTTTTAATTGGTGAGATTTTAACTTGATTCTTTACTGTGTATCAAGCAACATACCAATTACTGTGTTTATAACCAAGAACAACAGACTTCCTGACTGCCTCAATCTCAAAATTTTAAAATAATAAATGTAAATTTCACACGAGAGTAGAAACTATGAAAAAAAATTTTGTTATATCGGTGCTAGGAATTGAACCCAGGGCTCTGCATTTTAGGCAAAAACCACTCTGCTATCCAAACACATTCCTAGCTCTAAGACAAAAGTTAAATAAAGTCAGTGTCTTAGTTAGGGTTTACTATTGCTGTGAAGAGTTAACCACAGCAACTCTTTAAAAAGAAAACATTAATTGGGGGTGGCTCACATAGTTTCAGAGGTTCAGTCCATTGTCATCATGATGGGGGGCACTGTGGGGTGCAGGTGGTGCTAGAGTTGAATGAATGACTTCTTGCAGGCAACAGGAAGTTGACTGAAACACTGGGCAGTATCCTGAGCATAGGATACCTCAAAGCCCGCCCCCAATGACATACTTCCTTCAACATTCAAACTACCACAGGCAGTATGAGATTGAAAGTTTGGCTACCAAAATATACTTTTCTGAAACAGTCTCTAAACCCACTGAACAGAGAATCCTACAAGAGGAAGCATTCCTCTCTCACTACAGTGGGTACCCTGAAGATGGTGCCATTACCTGTCTGTCCCACTGACCACAGCTGACAGGACCAGGGGCAGACAGATGACTAGGCCAATGAGATGCTCTCCTGGGAGTTTGGACACAGAGCCTCTGGTATTTAATAGGCAGTATAGAGGAGAGATGATTTAGCAGGAGCAATGAAGGCTGAGTGACAGAGATGCAGAGAAAGCAAGTTCAAAGAGAGAAGATAAACACAAAGAGACCAATTTAAGAAAATAGCAGTTTTAGAGGAACAAAAAACAGCTACTTCAGGTCCCAGTGGGTTTCAGGTAGATTCCCATTACTCCAGAGGTCCGGTTGGAGTCCTGACCTTTGGATCTAGAGTACTAGAATTTTCAATGCATTCCCTGGTGGAGTATTCCTAGACTGCTTTATTCCTTGCAATCAAAATTACTGCTTCTAAGGATGACAATGCTGATGATCTTAATGACTGAGAATGCTTATCTAAAAAACAAACAGTATAGTCTTGGTCAACAATCCCCTACTTCCTCTACCTCAGCCTGACAGCCACTATTCTGCTTTGTCTCCTATTCATACTTTGGTGACTTTGGCACAAGGTTCATCTGTGTTATGACATGTGTCAGAATCAACTTAGCATCCTTTGTTTGACATAGGGTCTCATACAGCTCAAGCTGGTCTCAAAGTTGTTATGGCTCCCGGAGGGAGTTTTGGGGGAGACAGGGATACAAAGACTCACTGTGCTGCCTTGGCTGGCCTGGAGCTTGGCTCAGTGAGGAAAAGTACTTGTGTTAAAGTTTGCTGACTGTAGTGGGAAGCGGCAGGCTGCGTTCCCGCCGCCCAGTTCCCAGCAACCGGCTAGCTTTCCGCCACCCGGCCGCCGGCTAGCTTTACACCCGAAATAATTACACGGAAACTGTATTCTTTTAAACACTGCCTGGCCCATTATCTGTAGCCTCTTATTAGTTAATTCTCACATCTTCCTTTAACCCATATTTAGTAATTTGGGTAGCACCACGAGTTGTGGCTTACCAGGAGAGATCTTAACCTGCGTCCATCTCGGAGAGGAGCAGCATGGAGACTCACCACGCGACTGCCTGAAGCGTCTCTCCCTAACTCTACTTCCTTGTTCCCACAATTCTGTTCTGTCCACTCCACCTACCTAATTTTCTGTTCTTAAAGGGCCAAGGCAGTTTTCTTTATTAATTAACCAATGAAAGAAACATAGACAGATAACTCTCCTCCATCATTTCCCCTTTTTCTGTTTAAACAAAAAAGGCTTCAACTTTAACATAGCAAAATTACATATAACAAAACAGTTATCAAGCAAGTATTACAGTTACAATATTTAAATCTATTTTATCTTTTATCATAACTAAGGAAAGCTATAACTATCTATTTATTCTTCAACTCCATCAAAGACTCCAGAAGGATATAATGCTACCTAAGTAAATAAGAAATAAGTAACTTATAAAACTCTAGAAATGACAGAGACAACTCGCTGCCTGGACAGTCACCCAAAGTTCCTCTGTACCGTTGAGGCATCCATCTTCAGCCTTCAGGCCCATAGTGTCCAGCAGACTTTTTCATGAAGCAGGAAATTCCAAAGACAGTTCAGTCACTTTCTGCTGTGTCCTGCAGAACGTCTCGCAGACTCTTTCACGAATCAGGAACCCCAAAAGGCCATCTCACCTTTAGGCAAGTTCAGCAGTCCTCTTTCTGTGGGTTCCTGTGTCCAGTTTATGCAACAGTCCAGGCAAGAGCAGTTCTCCATAAGTAGCCTCTTCGATGCCCATCTTCCTCTCGAAGTAGATTGGTGCTGCCAGGAGCAGACGTGTCTCATTGTCATGAAAAACCCTAAATTATTAAAACATTAAATGCCATATTCTGCAGTCTTTGAAAGATATGAAGAATGCCTATCGGAAATATATCTATGCACATCTAGAAAATGACTAACATGACTACAAGCTTGACTATTAATCGATGATTATCCATTAACAACCTATATTTCCTAATTATACATTACAGTTTTTAAAATGAACTACAATCACAATAGCTTAATCAAGATAAGAAATACATATACATATAACAAAATTGACCTTAAAATCTATACCAATGCAAATTCATATCTATATCATCTCCCCCTTTAAATGTAAAAGAACATTTATAAGCAATATTTGGGAAAAGGGGCGCAGTTTTTTCTCTCCAAACTGCTTCCTGCTGAATGGGGGCGCTGTTATTTAGGTCTTTCATGGTGTAACCTGTGTGCTAGGTTCCTCTCAGTTGGCAGTTGAGTGAAGTAATTTTTTGAAGATGTTCACAGCAACCTTTCAGGAGGGCGTGGTCTATCATACCATATTGGGATAGAAGCAATCCACAGAGTCTCGTCCTCTGTGAAAACAAAAGAAGAAACTCTTTTCCAAAGCATCATGTTCTTAGATCCAAATCCTGAAGTCATACCATTAAAATGTCCATTCTGGTCTAGCCTGGCAGCCCATATAATGAAATGTCTCTCTGTACTTAGCTCCTTTACAGTCAAAAAAATCAAAGAAAACACAACAAAATACATAATCCAGACTCTCTGTGAATTTTCCATTTTTACGTGGCTTATTTTCACTCTATCACTTTACTTTATTCTGTCTCTTTAAAGACTTTACCCCTTTTTTAAGGCATTAACTTTATTCTCTATATATTTATTTTTTTCTCTCTCTCAAGCCTACGTACAGTCATCCAACATTGTGACCCATTTAAAAGTCTTTTATGTCTGAATCTGTCCTGTTGTGAATCTGTAATTTTTTACTATCCAGGAGCATTTCTTAAAATGTTAAGCACTTCTTAAAAACTTAAGTTGTGCCACTTATAGGTAATACCGTACTGCCTGTTTCCAGCCAAGTCTAAACCTTAACTGCGCTGTTATCATGGTAATTACGATAGATCCTGCCTGAGCTCAGTACAGTTCAGCATGGCGGAGCAGAGCCTAAGCCGCTCCTGCCTCAGTCATTTGGTGCCCCTGAGCCGCACACAGTTCCAGGCACACAGCAGTCGACATTGGAGCCGCACTCAGCAGTTTAATTCTGAGACTGAGCGTGCAGCACAGAAACTCTTTTAATCCAAGTCACAGCCGAATCTGACGCGCAGAGCAGTCTGAAAACATCTCTCTCTCTATGGCGGCAGGAATCCGCAAATGCTGTCCCGCTCGCCTAAGCCTGATTCCGCCATCTGCCCAGGTGCAGGAAGGGAGCAGTGAGCCATTGGCATGGTCTCAGAGTACTTTCTTTCCGATCCCAAGCGGGCAAGGTTTTTAAGTGGATTTAGTGACCACGTTGGAGCGCCAATCTGTAGTGGGAAGCGGCAGGCTGCGTTCCCGCCGCCCAGTTCCCAGCAACCGGCTAGCTTTCCGCCACCCGGCCGCCGGCTAGCTTTACACCCGAAATAATTACACGGAAACTGTATTCTTTTAAACACTGCCTGGCCCATTATCTGTAGCCTCTTATTAGTTAATTCTCACATCTTCCTTTAACCCATATTTAGTAATTTGGGTAGCACCACGAGTTGTGGCTTACCAGGAGAGATCTTAACCTGCGTCCATCTCGGAGAGGAGCAGCATGGAGACTCACCACGCGACTGCCTGAAGCGTCTCTCCCTAACTCTACTTCCTTGTTCCCACAATTCTGTTCTGTCCACTCCACCTACCTAATTTTCTGTTCTTAAAGGGCCAAGGCAGTTTTCTTTATTAATTAACCAATGAAAGAAACATAGACAGATAACTCTCCTCCATCAGCTGACCTGGCAGGATAGGGCAGTGGTGGTACACACCTTTAATCCTGGCACACAGGAGGCAGAGACAGGTAGATCTCTGAGTTCAAGGTTAGCCTGGTCTACAGAGATAATTCTAGTACTGAACAGTCAGGGCTATAGAAAACATTGTCTCAAAAAAAGTCTGGTGACCTGAATTCAATCTCTGGAACCTCAGTTGAAGGTGAGAACTGATTCCTGAAAGCTGACCTCTGACCTCACAAGTATACTTGCACAGTACACAAATAATTTTTAAAAATTAAATAATTCTATATGGAAGATGACCTTGAATTGCTGATTCTCTGGTCTCCACCTCCAAAATGCTGGGATTACAGGCCCAAAAACACCATACCAGGTCTACTGGGCATTACAATACTTTGGGAACATATTCTCATTCCCTGAGCACAAGCCTATGAGTTTCTGTATTTTCTCTATTACCTCACCTTCATTATTATTATTATTATTATTATTATATTTTTTGAGACAGGGTCTCTCTGTGTAACCACTATGACTGTCCTGGAACTTGCTCTGTAGACCATGCTGGCCTCAAACTCATGGAGATCTGCCTGCCTCTGTCTCCCAACAGCTAAGATTAAAGGACCACCTGGTCCCATACCCACCTTCTTTCTCTCTCCTTTTTGGCTTTTGTGGCTCAGGATGACCTTGAGCTCACTTTCCTTCTGCATCAGTTCCCACCCCCACTCACCCAAAACAGAGTTTCCTCTGTGTAGCCCTGAATGTCCTGTAATTCGCACTATAGAAGAGGATGCTCTGAACTTGAGCACTGGGATCAAAGGCATGTACCTCTATGCCCAGTTTACCTCAGCCTTTTGAAGGCTAGGATCACTGGCATGTCTCATCACATCTGACATAGTCATTTTTAATGTTTCAAGAGTAGTGGTTCAGATGTCACTTAATTAAGAGTTGGGAGGGGGCAACTGGAGAGACGGATGAGCAGTTAAGAGCACTGGCTATTCTTGAGTAGACCCAGGTTTGACTCATTGCACCCATATGGCAGCTTATAGCTGCCTATATCTCCAGTTCCAGGGGATCAGCTGCCCTCTTCTGACCTCCACAGGAACAGACATACACATGGCAAATGGACATACAGGCAGGAAAATATTTATACAAATTTTTTTTAGAGTTAGTCTAGGCATGGTGGCACTGCCTTTAATTTCAGTACTTGGGAAGAAAAGATATCTCTGTGGGCTCAAGGCCAGCCTAGTCTACAAAGCTAGCTCCAGGCTAGCCAAGGCTACATAGTGAGAACCTGAATAAAAAAAAATGGACTCTTAAAATTGTAATAGATCTGAGTTTAAGACTGTCTCATATCATATCCCAAAAGTTTTACTTAATTTTTCAATTTCAGTTTCTCCATCTATAACATATGAAAACACAAAAAAACCTCCTCCCTCAAACAGTAATAATACCACCTATCTCCTGAGGTAAGAGTTAATGAGCTAGGGACTGGAGAGTTGGGGCAGCGATTAAGAGTACTAGCTGGGGCTGGAGAGATGGTTCAGTCGTTAAGAACACCAGATGCTCTTCCAGAATGACCTGGGTTCAATTCCCAGCACCCATATGACAGCTCACAACTGTCTGCACCTCCAGTTCCTGGAGACCCAACACTTTTGTACATGACATACTTCCAGGCAAAACAATATTGCACAGGATATAACAATATTGCACAGGCGAGGCAACCAAGCAGGAGGTAGAGGCGGGGCAATGAGAACAGAGAATTCTGGGAAGGGGTAACAGTCAGTCTACAGTCGTCATCCAGACACAGAGGAAGCCAGACACTGAGCAAGCAAGATGCGACTGCCTCACCAAAAAACGTACTGAGCCACATGGCTAATACGGACAAGAATAATAGGTTAATGTAAGATGTAAGAATTAATTAATAAGAAGCTGGAGCTACTAGGCCAACCAGTTTATGATTAATGTAGACCTCTGTGTGTTTCTTTGGGACTAAACGGATGTGGGACTGGTGGGACAGAAAACTAGGTAAACAAACAAACAAACAAACAAACAAAAAAGGGTACTGGCTGTTCTTCCAGAGGACCCGGGTTCAAAAAAACTGGCAGCTCACAACTGTCTGTAACTCCAGTTCCAGGGAATCCAACATGCTCACATAGACATACATGTAGGCAAAGCAGCAATGCACAGAAAAAAATTGAAATAAATCAATCATTAAAAAGAGTTAATGAGCTGGGCTAACGTGCTAGCCACCAGCATCTGAACCCTGTGAGCAGCTGAGGTGGATGCAGCACACAGTCGCTGATGTGATTATTTAGTTCTACTCAGTAGTCAGCCTCTGGAATTTCTTCAAGTACCTGGGGAACGTTTCTTACATTGAGTATATCTCTAAGCAGCCATCTATTCCTAGTGAGGGTTGGCAGCAGCACCACTGGTAGCCCATCAGACTCAGAAGCTGAATCTTAAGCTCAGTCACCCAACACCTAAGGGGAAATCGCTGAAAAAAAATAAACACTCACCATCACTGGGATGTATACCTGTCCCCACTGCAAGACCCCAGCCAAACAGGCTACCAGCTATCATTGCCTGGTTCCCATCTTAGTTAGGGTTTTTTTTTTCTTTTTTTATCTGCTTCCCCTTCCCCCTTCAGTCCTCCCCCAAGGTCCCCATGCCCACAATTTACTCAGGAAATCTTGTCTTCTCCTACTTTCTACTTCCCATGTAAATTAGATCTATGTAAGTCTCTCTTAGTGTCCTCATTGTTGCCTAAATTCTCTGGGATTGTGGTTTGTAAGGTGGCTTTCTTTGCTTTGTATTTAAAAACCACCCATGATTGAGTACATGTGATAACTGTGTCTGGGTTACCTTACTCGAAATAATGTTTTCTAGCTCCATCCATTTTCCTGAAAAATTCAAGATGTCATTATTTTTTTCTGCTGTGTAGTACTCCATTGTGTAAATGTACCACATTTTCCTTATCCATTCTTCAGTCAAGGGGCATTTAGGTCGTTTCCAGGTTCTGGCTATAACAAACAATGCTGCTATGAACATAGTTGAGCACATGTCCTTGTGGCACAATTGAGCATCTTTTGGATATATACCCCAAAGTGGTATTACTGGGTCTTGAGGAAGGTTGTTTCCTAATTTTCTGAGAAATCGCCACACTGACATCCAAAGGGGTTGTACCAGCTTGCATTCCCACCAGCAATGCAGAAGTGTTCCCTTTTCCCCACAACCTCTCCAGCATAAGTTGTCATCAGTGTTTTTGGTCTTGGCCATTCTTTCAGGTGTAAGATGGAATCTCAGAGTTGTTTTGATTTGCATTTCTCTGATGACTAAGGATGTTGAACATTTCCTTAAGTGTCTTTCAGCCATTTTAGATTCCTCTGTTGAGAATTCTCTGTTTAGGTCTGTACTCCATTTTTTTAAATTGGGTTGTGTTTTTTGGTGTCCAGTTTCTTGAGTTCTTTGTATATTTTGGAGATCAGACCTCTGTCTGATGTGGGGTTAGTGAAGCTCTTTTCCCATTCTGTAGGCTGTCGTTTTGTCTTGTTGACCGTGTTTTTTGCTTTACAGCTTTTCAGTTTCAGGAGGTCCCATTTATTGTTTCTCTCAGTGTCTGTGCTGCTGGGGTTCTATTTAGGAAGTGATTCCTGTGCCAATGCGTTCAAGTGTACTTCCCACTTTCTCTTTTATAAGGTTCAGTGTGGCTGGCTGTATGTTGAGGTCTTTAATCCATTTGGACTTGAGTTTTGTGCATGGTGATAGATATGGGTCTATTTTCATTCTTCTACATGTTGATATCCAGTTATGCCAGCACCACTTGTTAAATATGCTTTTTTTCATTTGATTTTTTTGCTTCTTTGTCAAAAATCAGGTGTTCGAAGATGTGTGGATTGATATCTGGGTCTTCTATTCGGTTCCATTGGTCCTCCTGTCTGTTTTTATGCAAATACCAGGCTGTTTTCAGTACTGTAGCTCTGTAGTAGTTTGAAGTCAGGGATTGTGATGCCTCCAGAAGTTCTTTTATTGTTCAGATTGTTTTGGCTATCCTGGGTGTTTTGCTTTTTCCATATGAAGTTGAGTACCGTTCTTTTGAGGTCTTTGAAGAATTTTGCTGGGATTTTGATGGGCATTGTGTTCAATCTGTAGATTGGTTTTTGCAAGATTGTTCTTAGGGTTTTTATTGCTATGATAAAATACCATGACTAAGAATAACTTGAGGAGGAAAGGATTTATTTTATCTTAGAACACTAAGATTTCAACATGAAGGGAAGTCAGGGGAGGAACTCTAGGCATGAACTGAAATCAGAGGGCACGGAGGAACACTGCTTCTTACTGACTTGCTCCTTACGGCTTGTGTGGCCTATTTTCTTGTATCATCCAGGACCAATTGCCCAGAGATGGCCCTGCCCAGTGAGTGGGGCCCTTCCATATCAATCATTACTCAAGAAAATGTCCACAGACCAACTGTATTTAGACATTTTCTCAATTAAGATTCCCTCTTCCCAATCTGGACATGGTGGTACATTATCTTTGACCCCAGCACTTAGGAGTCAAAGGAGGGCAGAGCTCTGGAAGTTTGAGGCTAGCCTGGAATAAAATAGCAAGTATCAGTCAGGACTACACAGACTTTGTCTCAAAATAAGATTACTGTTTCTCAGAAATGTGTAAGTTTGTGTCAAGTTAACAAAAGTCAACCAACCAGCACTGTTTTTTCGAAGATCTGGGTCAGTAGTTTTTCCAGTTTATTTATTTATTTATTGGGGGGGGGGGAGCTCTATCTCCACCAAATTTAGATTTGATTTTCTTGCAAACGAAGAACATTTCTTTTTCTAAGCAAGGCTCAAAAAGCTCTATTTAATCCTTTTCTATACTCACATGGGCAAGGAAAGAATAGCAGTTATCTACTGCTAGGTAATAAATTACTCTCAACGCAAGCAGCTTTAAACAAACATTTATTGTCTCACAATCCTGGTCTCAGGTTCTAGAGTGTTCTCTGAGTACTGTGGCTGAGGGTCTCAGGAGGTGCTCAGCTGCAGCTGGAGGACCAGCTTCCAATAGGGTTCACTCACATGGCTGCTGACAGGAGGCTCCAATGTGATATGGACCCCTGGGAGATGCAATGGCTTGAGCTTCATGACCTGGAAACTGGCTTTCCCTGAGATGAAGATAAGAGGACCAGCAGAAGCTGCAAGGTACTTTATTTTTTTATTTTCTGTTTTTTTTAATATTTATTTATTTATTATGTATACAATATTCTGTCTGTGTGTATGTATACCTGCAGGCCAGAAGAGGGCACCAGACCCCATTACAGATGGTTGTGAACCACCATGTGGTTGCTGGGAATTGAACTCAGGACCTTTGGAAGAGCAGGCAGTGCTCTTAACCTCTGAGCCATCTCTCCAGCCCCTGTTTTTTTTTTTTTTCTTTTGTTTTTCTCCTATTATGAGTGTCTTACTATGAATAATAGTGAATAATAGTAAAAAAAATAGTAAACCAGTATTTTTCAGGGGGGGTTATGCCTAGGAATAGAGTTGCTGGGCTTTGTTTAGCTACTAATATGTGTTTACATTTCCATCAGCAGTATAGGTTCCAAGTTCTACATATCCACTTCAACATATTTTCCAGGTTTTTTATTAATTTATTTTTTTGTCATATATTATATTCTAACTGTAGTCTCCTCTCCTCTCTCCCCAACCAATCCCCCTCCACTTCCCTTCAAAAAACGACAGGCCTTCCAGCAATATCAACCAAACATAGCTTACCAAGTTGCAATAAGAAAATGCACTTGCCCTAGTACTAAGGCTGGACAAGGTGACCCACTGGGAGGAAAAGAGTCACAAAAGCAGGCAAAAAAATTCAGATAGCCCCCGTTCCTACTATTAGGGGTTCCACAAGAACACCAAGCTATATAACTACCACACATTATGTAGAGGGCCTAAGTCAGATCCACGCAGGCTCCCTGGTTCTCGGTTCAGTCTTTGTGAGTCCCTATGAACCCAGGTTAGCTGATTCTGAGTTTTCTTGTAGTGTCCTTGTTCCCTCTGGTTTCTACAATCCTTCTACCCCCTCTTCCGCAGGATTCCCTGAGCTCTGCTTAATGTTTGGTTGTGGATCTCTGCATCTGTTTCCTTAGTTGATGGATGAAGCCTCTCTGACAACAATTATGATAGACTCTGGTCTATGAGTATATTAGAGTATCATTAGGAATCATTTTATTTACTATTTTTTTGGCCAGTCATGTTTGGCTCTATCCTAGGTCTCTGGCTACCTAGCTTTTGGTTTCTGGCTTTCCAGCTTTCCAGGCAGTGTCAGGGGTGGGCTCCCTCTTGTGGCATGGATCTCCAACTGGGGAGGACATTGGTTGTCCACTCCCAATTTCTGTGTCACCTTTACCACAGCATATTTTGTAGGCAGGACAAATTGTAGGTCGAAGGTTTTGAGACTGGGTTGGTGTCCCAATTCCTCAACTGGGAGTCTTCCTGGTTACAGGATATGGCAAAGTCCTTTGTGATCAAGCCTCTATCACTCTAACAGCCTACTGGTTACACGTCTGTTGTCCTCAAGAAAGAGTGCTAGTACGGAGAGGCTGTCCCTAAGGAAGCCTAGAAGCCATGTACCTGGTCACCATGCTCCTTAAGCTACTCTGAATTAGTTAGGACCTCAAGAACAGAAACCTGATTTCAGGAATCTGAATACAATGGTTTACAAACAATGGTGGATATGATGAAAGGCACCAAATATAAGAAGAGTGAAGGTCTCTAGTTTAAGCATCATGTCTCAGGAACTGGAAGAGAGCAGATGACCTTCAAGGAAAGGAGACACAGGCTACCCTAAGTCCAAGGACAAAAAGCACAAGTGTTTACCTGGCTAGAAGAGTAACTTCTCTCTTTCTAATTGAAAGTCTGATGTCTATTTGGTCCTGCTTGTGTCCATTATGGCTCTACCTTCAAAAGGGGCCTGAGAATTGGGATCCACGAGTCCAGACTAGCACTGAACGATTGTAGACTAAACTGTGCCCCGCCTAATATTCCAATTATAGAAACCCTAAGCTTCAGTATCATACAATGTTAGGCTACACTTGGATGTCAGACTTTAAAGGGGTGTTATTTAGGCTAAAATGAGGCTGTGAGAGTGAGTAGCACTTAGCCTGACTGGTGACCTTGAGAAACACTAGGATACACCAAAAGGAAACAGGGATAAATGTGCACAAAGGAAAGACCCTGGAAAGACACTGCAATTCAGAAGAGGAGCCCTCAAGAAACTGACCCTATGATACCTTGTACTTCCAGTCTCTAGGACATTAAACAAATCAATAGTTTTTAAGTCACTATATTCTGTGATATTTATTTATTTATTTATTTTGGTTTTTCGAGACAGGGTTTCTCTATAGCTTTGGAGCCTGTCCTGGAGCTAGCTCTCGCAGACCAGGCTGGCCTAGAACTCACAGAGATCTGCCTGCCTCCGCCTCCTAAGTGCTGGGATTAAAGGTGTGTGCAACCACTGCCCGGCTCTGTGATATTTTATTATGCAGCCTAATGAACCAAGACCTCAGTCCTCTGGACTGATTTGGAATGTTGATCTTTTCTGTAACCTAGCTCCTAATATCTGCTGTAGAATGTGGCATGAAAATCAACACAAGGGGCTGGAGAGATGGCTCAGTGATTAAACACTGGCTGCCCTTCGAGAAGACCTGGGTTTAATTCTAAGCACCCAATGGTAGCTCACAACCCTTTGAAACTCTATTTCTAGGCGATCCATGTTCTCCTTGCCTTTCCAAGAACCACTGGACGTACGCATGTGATACACAGGCATACATGGAGGTAAAATATCCAAACACATTAAAAATAGAAAAGAACTGGGCAGTGGTGGCGCACACCTTTACTCCTGGCACTTGGGAGGCAGAGGCAAGCAGATCTCTGAGTTTGAGGCCAACCTGGTCTACAGAGTAAGTTCTAGAACAGTCAGGACTCTTACACAGAGAAATCCTTTCTCAGAAAAACAAAAACAAAATAGGTAAAAAAAAAAAAAAAAAAAAAAAAAGATATGAGTTCAAGTTCATCCTTTCCAGAATCAGGGAGGTGAAGCAGGTTGGGCTTCCCCAAAGGCCAGCTGATGAGGATATTCAAAGAGTCTGTTTCTCTTACTATTGATCCTGAAAGTGTCCAGATGGGCCCCCGGCCTCCTGATCTCCTCAGAATGCAGTGTCCATGTGTAGAGGCCTTCAGAGCTGCCTTATTCCTATTCATCTTCTCCTTAGCTAGAAAGCACCTTCTGGATTCGCTCCTGTACTTCCTTTGCGCCTAAGGACACCATCATCTCAGCCACAGGAGGTCCTTGCTAAAAAAAAAGAAAGAAAGAAAAAAGACAAAAATTCTGTCTTTTTGCCTTGAACTGAGAAGGAATGCATGCTTATTTTCAATGTCTGTAGAATACAACCCACAGGCCAGCCCCAACCCACAGCCTGCAACCCCAAGAATGGAGCCTGTATTTATTGTATTTTCTTTTGTCTAGGGTGATTTTTTTTTAAGTTTTATTTTGTTTTATGTATATAGGTGCTTTGCCTGCATGTGTGTCTGTGAGAGGGTGTCAGATCATCTGGAACTGGAGATACAGAGAGTTGTGCAATGACATGTGGGTCATTGCTGGGAATTGAACCCAGTTCCCCAGAAGAGCAGCCAGTGCTCTTAACCTCTGAGTTATCTCTCCAGCCCATTTTTGTTTTATTTTTCCAGAACTAGGAATCAACCTTAGAGCTTCATGAATGATAGCAAATGCTTCAGCACTAAGCTATAACCCAACCCTATTCAGTCCTACTTTTCTGATTTTTTTCCCATTCAATGGCTCTCAGGAGGCTTTTTCTGCCTTTGCAAATTGGTAATCTATTATTCTCATGATCTCCATTAAGGAAGGGATCATATGTGTACTGTTTATGCCATCTCCACTGTAACTATCACAATGCCTGGACCCAGAAGATGCTCAGTGGGTAAATGAGGGAAGTGATCTGTTCATCAGTTTATCATCCCCCTGGACTGGCCTTAGTAACAGACTATGAACACTGGCTGGGAGGGTCAATGAGGGACTATCTACAACATTTCAGTACATGCTCCATCTCACCATCTGTCCACTGAGGGTCATTCGGAGGAGCTTCATCACGGTGCTGTACTTGGTGCCTTCAAGGCCTTCTGAAAGCTTCTTCAGTTCTCTGTTCACCACATCCTGAGTTAGGCTCAAACCAGATGTTTCTAAAAGTCTAAAAGAGAGCGAATCTGAGGCAGGTGTAATGGTCATGATTATAATCCTAGAGCTGGGGAGGCAGAGGCATACTAGCCTGGTCTACAGAGCAAATTCAAGGACAGTCAGGGCTATACAGAGAAACCCTGTCACAAAAAACAAAAACAAACAAACTTAGATAGTATTTACTATACCAAACATCTCAGAGACATTGCAGAGGAACCTAGAAAGAAAACTTGGGAATGGGTTGGACACAGAATGCAAGAATAGGTAATTTCTGAGGAATTACTTGAAACAGCTTCAAGATTTGTCAAGGGGAGTATAGCACAGAGAAAGAGAAAGAAAACACGAGGAAACAGCAGCTCTAGGAACAGCTTCACTGTCAACATGCTAGGTAGAGAGCCTCTTTCCCCACAAACAGAAACATGAAGGATCTAAACTCCACCAGTCAGCAACCATCCTCATCTCCTGGAAGCATATTTGAGTTTCGAGCGGTCCCCAACTAGTGAGAGCTGGACTTACAAACCATCTATCCCAGCTCTGATTGAGGCAGGAGGTGACAACATTCCACTGCAGCTTCCCCGGTCCCTTAGGATTATATCTCAGGGGCTGGAAAGATGGCTTAGCAGTTATGAGCACTTACTGCTTTTAGAGAACCCAAGTTTAGTTCCCAATACCCATGTCAGGTGGCTTACAACCACCCTTGACTTCAGTTCTAAGGAATCAGTGCTCCTTTGTATCTCCATGGACACACACACAATACAAAACAAAAACAAACCAACTTCTAAAACAATAGTACAGAGGTGCTATATCAATGCTACATGAGCAGACCCCCTGCTGTTCCTGATGGGGTCCACACCATGGTGCTCTGAGTGGCAGCTCAGTGGGGAGTAGTACTGACTCAGGAAGTGGTCTTATAAATGATCTAAAGAAACAGCCTCTCAATGTACACAGCTTTCCTTAACAACTGCCAGACTTCAGCAGCTGAGCACATGAAAAACCAAGGAGGGTAAGGCCGTTGGCTGCTACTGAGTCAGTTGGCACTCATCTGTAGACCCCCAGCTATCAGCACTGGAAGAACCTGTTGTTTACAGAAGTCTATGGTGTTTTTACCATAGCAGTCTTACAGGACCAAAGGCAGTTATTAACTGGACACAGGAGCACTACTGTTTATAAAATCAGGGAGATGAAATACTAAAAATCTAAAGTGCAAGATAGGAAGAAAATGGACATTCCTCAATTGTCACTGCATTCAAGGAAAGAGTCTGCCAAAGAACCGGGCGGTGGTGGCGCACGCCTTTAATCCCAGCACTCGGGAGGCAGAGGCAGGCGGATCTCTGAGTTCGAGGCCAGCCTGGTCTACAAGAGCTAGTTCCAGGACAGGCTCTAGAAACTACAGGGAAACCCTGTCTCAAAAAACCAAAAAAAAAAAAAAAAAAAAAGAGTCTGCCAAAGAACAGAAGGACAGGTCGCAGGAAGCTGCTAATGGCACCCCAGGAGACATTAGAGCTGGCTGAGACCTTGACACTGGTACAAAAGTGGTCTGGAGGCTCCTAGGCATTTGGGTATCAACTTTCCTGACTTGAGTGAGAGTCCCAGTGTCTCTAAAATCTAATCCACAACAAAGATGAGAAGCTGAGACATGGTCTTGGTGAACTGGAATTAATAGCTGGAGAGATGGTCAGCAGTTAAAAGTATGTACTGCTCTTTCAGAGGACTTGAGCTTGGTTCACACTGGGTGGCTCCATTTATCTCTACTCTCCACGGGCACTACATTCACATGTACAAATCTACACCAATGTTTAAAACAATGTTGAATTTGGTATTTTACTCCCAGTACTTGGATGATGTCAGAAACAGGTGGATTTCTACGAGTTTGAGGATAGCCTGGTCTATACATGAGTATATGTGTTTCTGCTCTTGATTGAGGTATTGTGATTGTGTTGTTCATTTTTAAATGTAATGTATAATTAGGAAATATAGGTTGTTAATGGATAATCATCAATAATAGTCAAGCTTGTAGTCATGTTAATTAGATTTTCTAGATATACAGAGATATATTTCAGTTAGATAGACATTCTTCATATCTTTCAAAGACTGTAGAATGTAGCATTTTAAATGTTTTAATAACTTATGGTTTTCATGACAATATGACACGTGTTCCTGGCAGCACCAATCTACTTTGAGAGGAAGATAGGCATCGAAGAGGCTCCTTATGGAGTTTGATAGCCATTTGGGCAAGAAACTGCTCTTGCATGGACTGTTGCATAAACTGGACACCAAGAACCCATAGAGAGAGGACTGCTAAACTTGCCTAAAGGTGAGATGATCTTTCGGGGTTCCTGATTCATGAAAGAGTCTGCAAGACATTCTGCAGGACACAGCAGATAGTGACTGAACTGTCTTTGGAATTTCCTGCTTCATGGAAATGTCTGCTGGAAACTATGGGCCTGTAGACTGAAGATGGATGCCCCAAGGATACAGAGGAACTTTGGGTGACTGTCCCGGCAGCAAGATGTCTCTGTCATTTCTAGAGTTTTGGAAGTTGCTTACTTCTTGTTTACTTAGGTAATATTGTATCCTTCTGGAGTCTTTGATGGAGTTGAAGAATGGTTAGTTATAGTATAGTTTTCCTTAGTTATGGTAAAAGATAAAATAGATATAAATATTGTAACTATAATTCTTGCATGATAACTGTTTTGTTATATGTAATTTTACTGTCAAAGTGAAAGCCTTTCTTTTTTGTTTAAACAGAAAAAGGGGAAATGATGTAGGTGGGTCTTTTGTCTATGTGTTACTTTCATTGGTTAATTAATAAAGAAAACTGCTTGGCCTGATAGGTCAGAACATAGGTAGGCGGGGAAGACAGAACAGAATGCTGGGAGAAAGAAAGCAGAGACAGGCAGTCACCATGAAGCTCCAGCCCAAGATGGACGTAGGTTAGAATCCTCCCGGTAAGCCACCACCTCGTGGTACTACACACATTAATAGAAATGGGTTAATCAAGATGTGAGAATTAGCCAGTAAGAGGCTAGAGCTAATGGGCCAGGCAGTGTTTAAATGAATACAATTTGTGTGTTGTTATTTTGGGTGTAAAGCTAGCCGTGCGGGAGCCAGGTGGGACGAAAAGCAGGCCTGCTCGCCTCATCACTACAGAAGATCATTTTTGATCAGTTTTGTACTAGCCTGGGTAACATACTATACCTATCTCTAAAAATATAAAGAAAAAAAGGAAAAAAGTGGAAAATATATCTAAAACATCCAAATATTATCACTGTACTATATCTTTTGGAATAAAATGGAAAATAGAAATTATAATTATGAGAAGAACTAGGCAGATGGAAGAATGCACCAGGGTATAATTGTACACCACCATGTCCAGCTTATAATATTCACATTTAAAGCCTAGTCTTAAAAAGTTTCAGTGTGCTGGGTGTTGGTGGTACTCGCTTTTAATCCCTGAATTTGGGAGGCAGAGACAGGTGGATCTCTGTGAGTTCAAGGCCAGACTGATTTAGAGAGCAAGTGCCAGGACAGCTAGGGCTGTTACAGAGAACCCCTGCCTTGAAGCGCCCTCCAAAAAAATTAGTGTATTAATAATATATCAGACACAAAAATGATACACAGGCATACATGCTGGCAAAAGACTCAGACACATAAATTAAAACTAAATAAACATTTAAAAGTTTAATTAGACAAAAATCCTGTTATTACTACAGTAATAACTCCAGGTACTCTCTCCCCTATACACAGCCAAGGAAAAGGAAGCTCTGGGAGGGAAAACCACCTAGGCCTTTGTGGTTGCTGTCCTTACCTGAAAAGCCAGTGAGAGATCATTTTTTTTTTTTTTTTTAGTTTGTCACAGTTTTGTGATAGGATCCAAGAGCCAAAGGTCTGGTGTAGAGAAGCAAGGGCAAAGAATGGGAAGGGTGTGTCTAACCCTTAGCCAGGTGTGTGCACACTTACCCCAGCAAGCGTTTGACAATCACATCCACCTTTTCTGAGTCAACACCCAGTTGTGCTCGATGGACGGCAGGGCGAGTCCATAAGTAGGAGTACACTGGGGAGACCAGATCCTGCAGACGGCTGATGTGGCCCTAGGGAGAGAGCAGTCACCACATGCATTGGGAGGAGCTGAGAAACACTTGAAGGGGAAAGGAGGCCCTAAATCTACACCTGTCGCAGCAGGATGATCCTCTCCACATATGCTGGGTCCAGGACGTCCTTGTCTTGCAGTTGGCTCTCGAATGCCTCCTTCACCAGGGCCTGCAGCTTCTTTACCAACTGAGGTCTTCGGGTCTCACTGCTCACCAGCCGTTGGAGGTGCAGTCTGAGGGTAAAGAAGGAGGATGCCTTGGTACCAGTACCTCAGGACTATGCCAAACCTTCCCCCTTGGGGCAACAGTAGGGATTTGAAGACTGTCACATCTTCAAAACCCATAGATAAATGTAATTTTTTTTGTATGTATAAAAGAGGCAGGATTTGATCGAGGTCACAGCCAGCCTAAGTCTAGGCAGACATGATTTGTTTTTATTTTTACTTACTCTTTCACTTATTTATTTATTTATAGACAAGGTCTCCCTACATATCCCTAGCTGGCCTGGAACTCACTATGTAGACCTAGTTAGCCTCAAAAACCACAGATCCACCTGCCTCTGCACCCCAAGTGTAGATTAAAGGTGCATAGCACCACACCAAGCATTTTCAGTGTTTTAAAAATAGTAACTGATTTTTTTTCCTGTGACTTTTGAGGTAGTAGGGAGCTAACTCGGGACCTTATGCATGCTAAGGAAACATTCTAAAACTCAGCTACAGCCAGCAAAGGAACTATCTTAAGCTATATCACGTAAGGAGCATTCTGGTTCTCCCCGTGGAAGCAGCAGCTCTAGGTGCACAAGCCCCTGGCCATAGCCTTAAGTGGCTGGAGCGGGATGGATCCTTGCTGCTGGCTCAGATTCCTGTCCTCCAGGTGCCCTGGCCCTCTCCTCCTTGGTGTCTTACTAGCCTCTCCCTCCCCACACCATCACCTGATTACTACAGAAACCTGAGTTTATCAATAGGATCCAGAAATGTGCTTTTTGGCCTGGCTTGGATTATGAAGCACCAATATAAAAGGAGAGGTAAAAATGTATTCCTAGGATTGGAACAAGGGGCTGTTTCAATGAAGCGCTCAGCTTCAGCTTCAAAGCTGGGGCTTTCTGGTCAGTTCAAATTTATCTCTCTTCTGGAATTCTAACTCTCTGATTTTCTCCTTCTGAACAGTAAAGCCTCTTAAGAGTCCAACCCTCATATGAAACCCAGTCATCTTCAGTTCCCTTGCTGCCAAGGAGACTCAGAACAGTGCAGAACCAGGGACCATTCTAAGTCCTGTGGCCCTTGTCTGTTATAGAGGAAAGCCAGGCAGTAAAGTGGCAAACAGCTCATAGGGTTGGGACTGGAACAGTCCTGTGTACAAAGCCTGCCTGGCAAGAGTTTGCAATCACTCACACAGACATTAGAAAGCTGGGGAGCCTTGGCACAGACAGGGTGGTAGTGAAGGTTAAACACGGGTCTACATTCAAAGTACTGATGCCAGGGCTTGGAAGTCACTCCTGCAGGAGTCTGAGGCTCCTGGTATGTCACAAGATGGAAGACAAGACATTATCGGAAGCTATCTCAAATGTAGACGGGAAAAAACATTAAAAACTTTTTGCCTAGCTTCTGATGTTTGAGATAGGGTCTATGTAGTCGGGCTGGCCTAAAACTCTTTATCTTCCCACCTCAACCCCCAGTGCTGGAATTACAGGCAAGAGTAATTTGGTTGAAAAAAATTCAAAAGAATATTACAGAAGTCGGGCAGTGGTGGTGCACGCAATTAATCCCAGCACTTGGGAGGCAGACGTAGGCAGATCTCTGTGAGTTTGAGGCCAGTCTGGTCTACAAGAGCTAGACAGGCTCTAAAACTACAGTGAAACCCTCCCTGTCTTGAAACAAACAAACAAAAACAAAAACAAGAGTATTACAGAAAACACAGTCGGGTGGTTGTGGTGCATGCCTTTAATCCCAGTACTTGGAAGGCAGAGGCAGGCAGATCTCAGTGAGTTCGAGACCAGCCTCATTTACAAAATGAGTTCTAGGACAGCCAGGACTGTTACACAGAGAAGCCCTGGCCATGCTGAATTGATACACCACAAATTCAAGCCTGGAACATAGTCAAACTAAATGATTCTTAATTACTATTCCTATGTTCATACACTATCAGTACCAGTATTTACTGCTACTGCTGCTGGAACACTAATAAGCCTTCTAATGTATTCACTATGTCTCTGAAGTAAGCACGGCAGTGGCATCATGACAGAAACATCTGAGGATAATTATTGGTTAGATTAAGTCTGTGGGCATCAGTCCTAAGTACTCCCTCCCTTCCCTGTCTTTCAAAGAGGCTTGGGAGGCATCACAGTGTATCTCTAACTGGACTCCATGTCCCCCTAAAATAGCACATCTGTGAGATAAAAAAAAAGGCAGTTATATCGTATCAGACATGCTAGATTACATTCACTCTTGCAGGCCCCATGCAAGAGATGCCTCACTGCCTACTGTGTAAATGTGCTAGTCATTTAAATTCTATCTTGGATCTCCTATAGCTAACATATAGCAAAATTACAGAGCTGATCAAGTCATATACTTAAAACAACTGCACTTGAGTCAGTATGCTGACATACTGCAGTAATTTGAGCACTTGAAAGGTGGAAGCAGGAGGATCAAGATTCAAGGTCATCAATTGGTTACACAGTATATTTGAGGCCAATATGTAATCCAATCTGGTCCAGAATTTATAATTCACCTGTCTCAACTTTTCAAGTGCTGGGATTACATGTATGCACCATAGTACTTGGCTCTCCCACTTACCTATTGAATTCTGGGAGCTTCTCCAGGTCCAGCAGGGCTGAATGGCAGGTGATCCGGGTCAGGTCAAACTGTGTTATCAGCTCCGGCAGGGTCCTGCCCATTTGGTTCTCTGCAAGTCAGGTCTACTCAGCTACTCAGCCCCTCCCTCATCTTATTTCTGTAATTCCTTTTATCTTTCTTCCTGCATTGCCCAGGCTGGCCTACAGATTTTGAGCCTCCTGCCTCAGTTTCCCACATAGCTGGAATACAGATGTTGGTTACATGCCCTGCTTTTCTCCCACTTTCATACACAAAGGAGAGCAAGTGAACAAGCCATAGGCTTCCCAGTTTTGGATCAAAACTGCAAGAACAGTGTGCCCACTGCCTGGCTACTCCAGAGCTTCTGGTATGCTTGGCTCTGAGTAGAGTATGGCATCAGCATGCCCTACAAACTTCATACTTAATGTCACAGTGGAACCTCAGTGCTGGAAGTTGCTGCTTTTCTGTTTTGTTTGAGAAAGGACTTTGGTATTATACAGTTCAGACTGACATCAAACTAGCAATTCTCTTATTTCAGCTTCTCTAATGTTGGGATTCCAAGTGTGTAACACCACACCCAGACTGAAAGCTGTTTTTTTTTTTTTAGGTTTTACATCATACAAGCATTTCTTTTTTTTATTCATTCATTCATTCATTCATTCATTCATTCATTCATTTATTATGTATATAATATTCTGTCTGTGTGTCTGCCTGCAGGCCAGAAGAGGGCACCAGACCCCATTACAGATGGTTGTGAGCCACCACGTGGTTGCTGGGAATTGAACTCAGGACCTTTGGAAGAGCAGGCAATGCTCTTAACCTCTGAGCCATCTCTCCAGCCCCTGTTTTTTTTTTTTTTTTTTTTGAACATTTTTCTTATTTTTAGTTTATGTGTGTGTGCACATGCAAGTTACACAAGCCTACCCATGGAGGTTGGAAGAGGCCGTCAGATCTCTTGACACTGGAGTTACAGGCAGTTGTGAGCCATCTGATATGGGTGTTGGGAACAGAACTCACACTAGCAAGAGTTTTTAGCTGCTGTGCCATCTCTCCTGCCCCCTGGAAGCACCTTCTTAGTGAGAAGCAACACCTTTAGTGCAGTCAGAAGACACCATAGTCAGGCACGGGCCTCAAGAACTATATCCTTCTGCTGGAGAGATGGCTCAGAGGTTAAGAGCACTGACTGCTCTTCCAGAGGTCCTGAGTTCATTTCCCAGCAACCACATGATGGCTCACAACCATCTGTAATGAGATCTGGTGCCCTCTTCTGATGTATGGGCATACATGGAATGTTGTATACATAATAAAGAAGTAAACCATAATAAAGAAGTAAATCTTTAAAAAAAAAAAAAAAAAAAAAAAAAAAACGATATCCTTGCCTTTAATCCCAGCACTCGGGAGGCAGAAGCAGGCAGATCTCTGTGAGTTCGAGACAAGCCTGGTCTACAAGAGCTAGTTCCAGGACAGGCTCCAAAGCTACAGAGAAACCCTGTCTTGAAAAACAAAACAAAACAAAACAAAACAAGAATGATATCCTTTACTAAGGATGTGACTCTGGCAAGTTACAACCTCCTTGAGCCTCAAAATCACCTTAGAAACTAGGATTATCAAGTTATTGCCACAAGGAGTCATCCTATTTGGTACTTAGTTCTTCAAAGTTTGTGTTCTCAACCTTGAATAAGCTAGATTTACAGTACACCAGTAATACTGTTAGAGCTCATACTTATGTAATCACAGTAATCATAAGGTCTGTGGCTTTTATGCTTATGGTGTGGCCAGACAGTGAGCTGGTTCCTTATATTTATAAGCTTACTGGCTCCTAATTAACCCTGTGGAGCACACCCTTAGCCCTATCATATGGACAAGATTAATGGGACTCTAGGTCTCTGAGGGCAGGGGCAGTGCCTACTGTGAGTCCCACTCCATCAACAACAGCTGTGTGGGAAAACCGAGTGAGGACACACAGTAGCGTGACTCAATAAACACTGCTGACTAGAATAATGATCCAAGATCTTGTCCAAGATCATGTAACTGATAGGTGGCAATGCTGGGACTGACAAGCAGATCTGCCTGTATTAAAGCTCAAGCTTAGCCACCAGGACCACTCTGGTGCATATGTACCTGCAAACCCCGAGCCACAGTTGGTGATGATGTCAAGCAAGGCTTCAGGCAGAAAACCAGAGGCAGCAAAATGTTCCAGGAAAATGTCCCCTTGCCTCTTAGACAGCTTGCTACCATCCCTGTTGAGGAGCAGGGGCAGATGAGCAAATTGAGGCGGTTGCCAGCCCAGGGCCTGGTAGAGAAGCAGGTGCTTAGAGGTAGAGACGAGCCACTCAGAGCCCCTCAGCACATGGCTGATGCTCATGTGGTGGTCATCCACCACACAGGCTAGATGGTAGGTGGGGAAGCCATCACTCTTCAGGATAACCGGATCCCCTTCCACACTGGCCACTTCATGTTGAGTCCAACCATATACAAGGTCCTGGAAGGCTGGTGCTGCCTCCTCCAGGCGGAAGCGGATAGCAGGCTTGGGGTCCACGGCCAGCTTCTGGGCCACCTGTGCCTGGCTCAGGCTCCGGCACCGATTGTCATACCTATTGGGAGACAGAGTAGCAGAGCAGCTAAAGAACCATCAATGGACAGATACCCCACTTGTCTCTCAAGTTCTGGTTTTTACTTACAGTGCTGGAGATTTTACTCAAGGCCCTGGGTATGCTAGCAAGCACTACCAACTGAACTAAAATCCCAACCCTCACCTTTGGTATCTGATAGCTTATGACCCTGGGCAATGCAGTAACCTCTTGACGGGGTTTCTTCTATCCAAAATGGAAGTTTAAAAATAAAGTCATGTGGGATAACAGTACGGCAGACACTAACGTTTTGCTGTTCCTTTTCTTTTGCTAAGGAGGAGATAGAAAAATGCTTAGACCAAAAGTAGGCTTACAAAGAGTACAGACCATGTTGCAATCTTGTGAACTGGTGCCAGTGATGGACCCAGGTAGGAGTGTAAACCTATTCTATTCATTGAAAATCAAAGAATAGGTAAGGAAGGGCTAGGGTCCTGGGAAAGATATTTCTTTCCAATGAGGTTAAGATGTACTTGTAAGGGGAGAAAATCCCTCCTTTTATACCTTCCAGGAGTATTCTGTGGATGCCACCCTCTGAGAAGCCAGATTGGAACTATTAAGTCCACATACAATTAAGGGAGAGATGGCAAGGCTGTCAGCAGGTTGGGTAACAGTCAGAGAGGTCACCCCAGAGTTATCTCAAGGCTGCTCCTCTTAGTGTGGAGTAACCATAACCAGATTTTCCACAAGATGCACAAATAAGGTCGATGTGGCTCACATCCTCCTTATTCAAAGTAGGCATGACTATCAGCATCAGCTTCACTTGGGAACTCATGAGAAACTCAGACCCCCAACTTCAGACCTGCTAAGCAAGACTCTACAGGGTAATCATAAGCCCAGATGATTCGCCTACTAGAAAGTACAGGGAGCTGTTGTTGCTGTCATTTTAAAAATTTATTTTATCTTTCACTTCTCTTTTTTTGGTTGATTACTTCTTCAAAAATTGTTCTAAAAATTGTGTGTGTTTAAGTATACCTAAGCACAGAGCCTGTGGAAGCCAGAACCGCTGGAAGCCCCTGGAGCTGGAGTGGCAGGCAGGTAGTTGTGAGCTGTCTAATGTGGGTGTTGAGAGCTAAACTCTGGTCCTGTGCAAAGCAGTACAAATTCCTAACTACTAAGCCAACTCCCCAGGCCTCTGGTTTGCTCCCCTCCCCCCAGTTTTAGCTGAAAGTGGTAGCACACACCTTTAATGTCAGCACTCAGGAGGAGAAATAGGTGGGTATCTGAGTTCAAGGACAGCTTGAGTCTAAAGAGCTTGTTTCAGGACAGTCAGAGCTACATAGGGAAACCCTGTCTTGGAAAAATTTTTTTAATTAATTAATTTATTTATTTAGTTATTATTATTATTATTATTGATGTGCATGAAGTGCACATACCATGGTGCACGTGTGGAAGTCAGAGGACAGCATTATGGAGCCAATTCTGTCATTCCACCTTTCACACGGGTTCTTAGGATAGAACTCAGGTTTCCAGGCAAATGCAGTAAGCAACTGCACTCACTGAGCCAATTCACTGGCCTCTGTCCACCACTTCTAACTTTCTAAATGTATATCCAACAGTGTCCTAACAAACACAAATGTGAAGTTTGCAAGCTCAGTTCTGGATACATCTAACTCTTCAATCGAATGTCTCATAGATCCCATGATATCATGTGACCATAACTAAAAACAATTCTTTGTACCAATGGAATATAGTCTGTTTACAATTAAAACAAACAGCTGGTCATGGTGGCACATGCCTTTAATCTCAGCACCTGGGGTGGGGGTGTGGGGCAGAGACAGGCAGATCTCTGTGAGTTTGAGGCCAGCCTGGTCTACAGATCTAGTTCCAGGACAGACAGGGCTACATAGAAAAACTCTGTCTTGAAAAACAACAGTAACAAACGAAAACAAAGCAAAACAAACCACACACACACAAATAAAAATAGAAAAGAAAAATAAAAAAAATGAAAAGGAGCTGAGCATCAGCATCCATTCTTTCTTCACGCTCACTATGGACAAAGTGCGAGCAGCTGCTTTAAGTCCCTGCTACCTGGACTTCCTTGCCACGAAGGAAAATCAAACTGTGAACCAGAAGAAACCCTTCCTTCTTAAGTTTCTTTTGTTAGGGTATTTTATCACAGCAAATAAACTATGACACTATCCTACAAGCATATCACAGAGGCAAAAGGCATATTTCAAAGTTCCCTCACTGTACTGGTTCCTTTTCTTTTGCTGTGACAAACATCATGAGCAAGACAACTTATAAAAGAAAGCATTAAGTTGGGACTATGGTTTCAGAGGGTTAGAATCCATCATGGAGGAGCAAAGGCATGGCAGCAGGAACAGCTGAGAGTTCAAATCTTAGCAAGCAGGAAGCAGAGAGAGCATACTGAGAATAGCTAGTGTCTTTTGAAACCTCAAAGCCCACCCCTAGTGCCACACTTCCTCCAAAATGGTCCCACTTCCTAATCCTTTAATAGTTCTACCAACTGGGGACCAAGTATTCAAACACATGACCCTACGGACATCATTCTCTTTTATTTAAACCACCACTCTAATCACAACTCTCGCTTTTAAAACAAAGCATAAAAGACATAAAGCTCATTAACAGGAAACAGAGTAAATAACTCATAGCATTTCCGTATAGAATTTTTTTGTTTATTATACGTATAGTGTTCTGTCTGCATTATGCCTGCAGGTCAGAAGAGAGTATCAGATCTCATTACAGATAGTTGTGAGCCACCGTGTGGTTGCTGGGAATTGATCTCAGAACCTCCGGAAGAGCAGCCAGCGCTCTTAACTACTAACAATCTCCTCAGCCCCCTTGTTTCTTGAAAAGGGTCTCACAAAGTCCAGGAAGGCTTCAAAGTTCCAAGGTAGCTAAGAATGACCCTGAACTGCTGATCTTGTTGCCTCCGTCTCCTGAATGCTGGGATTACAGGCAAATGTCACCATGCCATGTCATAAATGGAATAGTATAGAAGGGTAAGAAAAAAATTATGGGTTGATACAGAAACTTCCTCAAGACAAGAGGTGTGTGTGGTATACTGCACACTACCATTTACTAAAAAAGGTAACAGTAACTTCCGTTTGTCAGCATAGGCATTGAACACCAGCTGGTACCAAATGCCTCTTGAGGGGAAATGAGTGGCTAAAGGGAGGGTTAAGAGAGATGTTTCTATATTTTTTTTGGAGTAGCTTAAGTAATAAACATGAAGCTAGTGAAATAGCTCAGTGCGTGAGGGTGCCTCCTGCCAAGACTAATGACTTAAGTTCAATCTCCATATGTTAGGAAAGCATCAACTCAGGAAAACTGTCCTTTGACCTCTACATACACACTGTGGTACGTGCTGCCTATGTGCGCCCATATAAGTACTAAACATGAAAAGTTTTTTAGATTTTTATGTTTTGGTTTTTTGTTTGTTTTGTTTGTTTCTTTGTTTGAGATAGGGTCACACTGTGAAGTCCTTACTGACCTTAAACTTGCTCTGTAGACCAAGCTAGCCTTGTACTCACAGATATTTGTTGACCTCTTGCCTCTTGAGTGTTGGGATTAAAGGCATGTGCTGCCACACTCACCTACTTTTATTATACTTAATAATACTTTAGTATGTGGGGGGGTATGTGCATGTGAGTACAGGTGTTATTTATTTGTTTGTTTGTTTGTTTGTTTAATTTGTCTGTCTGTTTTTCGAGACAGGGTTTTCTCTGTGGCTTTGGAGCTTGTCCTGGAACTAGCTCTTATAGCCCAGGCTGGTCTCGAACTCACAGAGTGCTGGGATTAAAGGCTTGCACCACCACCATCCGGCTTTATTTATTTTTGTTTTTCGAAACAGGGCTTCTCCTTTGGAGACGTCCAGGAACTAGCTTGTGTAAACCAGGTTGGCCTTGAACTCACAGAGATCTGCCCAGCTGAGTACAAGTGTTTATAAAGGCCAGAAGTATCAGATTCCTCCAGAACTGGTTATGAACTGGGTGCTAAGAACTGAACTTGGATCCCCAACAAGATCAGGAAGCATTTTTTGTTTTGTGTTTTGAGATAGCTTCTCTTTACATAACCCTGGCTGCCCTGGAATTCACTATGTAGAACTGGCTAGCTTCAAACTCACAGAAATCTACTTGCCTCTGCCTCCCAAGTACTAGTATTAAAAATGTGTGTCACCATGCATAACCAAGTAAGTATTCTTAACTACTGAGCACGCGCTCCAGCCCAGAAAATTTTTTACGCATTATAATAGGTTATTATTATTAAAATTAGTATCGCTTGAGGTGCAGTATAACCAGCAGCTTCCTCTACAACCACAATGACTGATCCTGCTTCTTGGCATTCAGGCTTTACAATGTCCTCTTTCTAAGTATGGGCTGAACTCACACTGAACTTTCATACTTGTGAAAGAACACAAGTGGCAAGATGTCACTTCCACAGTTAGGTGCATTTAATTGCCAGGCTGTGAGCTGTCCTATACAGACCTGTGTAGTTTTGAGATATAGTAGAGTTACAGGAATCTTTGCCTAGAATGTACCAGGTTATTTGTTCAACTTAAGCACTACCAAAAAGATAAAAAGAAAGGGGGGTTGGTCCTCAGCTCTGGAAATAAGAAAAGAAAAAGACAGCCCTTGTGTGTATTTTGGCAGTTTAATTGGTTAGAGGAAACCTACCTGATGAGCAACAGACAATAGTAAGACCCTAGGCCTGCAAACAGCCTCTGGGGAGATGGATGCAAATCCTCCTCAAACAAATTCTAGGGAACTGTAGGCTTGACTTTGGCCCAACTGTAGCTTTGAAAGACACCAAGACCTAAAGAGCCCAGCTAAGCCCTACCCAAATGTCTGACCCGCAGAATCAGAGATACTACAAACACAGGCTTGGGGAGGCATCCAAAATGGGCTAGGGATCTCACCTGGGTGTCTGCCGGCTCCTCAGGGCTTCCTTCTTCAGGAGCTCCAGCCGCTGTGGTGAACAGAAACAGGGATAGGCAGCTCCAGACTTCAGCAATGCTTCTGTGGCCTGGGCATACAGTGCCAGCCGCTGGGACTGAGTGTAGGGCCCGGCAGGACCACCCCGACGGGGACTTTCGTCAGGTGGGATGCCTGGAACACAGGTGGAGAATTGTCATCACAGTAACACCAGAAAAGCACATAGTCCTCTTCTTTCTTTTTTTTTCCTTCCAAGTATTCATCTGGGTGCTTTACATACACATTGAACTTCTTTGTCTTTTTCAAGACAGGGTTTCTCTGTGTGTAGTCCTGGCTGTCCTGGAACTTGCTTTGTAAACCAGGTTGGCCTCAAAGTCACAGATTTCTGCCTGCCTCTGCTTCTCGAGTGCTGGGATTAAAGATTTGTGTCTGCTTCTGCCTCCCGAGTGCTGGGATTAAAGGTGTGAGCCACCACTGCCCAGCCAAAGCCTACATTCTTAATTTTGAATAATTCGTCCTTTTTAAGCCTCAGTTTTCTCCTCTGAAAAATGAAGCTCACAGCCTTTTGTAGAGAATGATTGTGGGAACAAATACATTGGTGTTTACATGCTTACAGAGTATAGAGTCTGAAGGCTTGTATGTAATAAAGCTGCATATTAAACCCAACACTTACAGGCTAGACTCCAAACCTAACATTCAGCTTCTGGACTCATGTGTGAGAGACATCAACATTTCCAGTAGAGGGCAGGGGAGATGCAAGGCCTGCAGAAGGGGGCTTCTGCCCACTAAGAGCTTCTAGTAAAGTAGAGTAAGAACATAGACCACCTTGTAATGTTTAACGCTAGCACACACACTCCACACAGATGGACCTTGTTTCAAACCCAGTGGACAGTGCTGAGATCTTGGGCAAGTCCACTTTGAATACTTTCAAACTCTTCATTTGTAAAACAAGACGAAATAGTAAGTGTCTCATAAGGGTCCTAAGAGGCCAAAATGAGATTAAGGACAAATCACCTGGCACTTGCTAAATGAACTATATATTCTAGCTAAAATTACTGTTATCACAACTTAGCTACCTCTCACACAGCACCTTCATTTCTTCATTTGATAAAAAAGAACGTGGGGCAATAGGCATGGTATCTCAAACTGGTAATCCGATTACTTGGGAGGCTGAAATAAGAAGACTGTCAAAGTTCAAGGCTAGCCTATGCTATATAACAAAATCCTGCCTCAAAACAAGACCAAAAACCACACACATATGAGGCTCAAAGAGATGGCTCAGTACTTAAGAGTATTTACTGCTCTTGCAGAGGACACAGGTTTGGTTCCCAGCTCCCATATGGACGCTCACAACAAACTACCTGTAATTCTAGTTCCAGGAGATCTGATACCCTCTTCTGGCCTCCACACGTGATACACATAAACTCATGCAGACATATACACACACAATAAACAAGCAAACAAACAATACACCTACACTAAGCAACCTCACCAGAACTAGATGGTAAGCCCTATTGCTGAAAGCATAACACATTTTGCTGCAGGACATTTAGATATCAAGCAGGAACTGACCTGAAAACTTCTTCCTTGCTAAGGTTTTTACAGCGTAGAAGGTATAAAGCAGGCTGCTGGGAAAGAAAACACATTAATGGCATCCCTGCAGCTAATGCTGCACACTACAGTACTGGCCCATAGGCAAGAGTGTCCCAGTGGTGCCAAGAACAGCATGAAGGTTATAGAGGTAACTAACTACTTTTGGATTGGGTTTGAGGCATGCTCCACAGGAAGGAATTCAAGCTTGGTGTTGTAAACCTGGCCAAAAGTCCATGGTTCATGAGGTCACAGGCCTTCAGGAGGAGCCTACTACTGCTGTTTTACTAAACAACAAGCTTTCAAATTGCTTCTAAATCTTTATGCTATACCCTCAACCTTTTCAGGGAAGCTTCTCTTTGCAATGGTCAGCTCCTTTTACAACAGTTATTATCATAACTGGTCAGAGTGCTGGCAAGTGTCTGCTGAGTGCTCAGCTCCAAATGGAACATTTTCATCCATTTCCCCACCTCAAGGACAGAGAACATCTCAGAAGAGCAAAACTAACCCAGGAGCCAGCAGATGAGAAGGGCTACAAAACGCTGTCTTGAGACATGGCACGGCCACTGCACTCATGACCTCCCTGCAGCCGTGATGGTCTGCAGAAGATTAAGTTAACATTCTAACAGACAGTACCATCTGGACTCACTGGGATATTGATTAAAAAAAGGATAGGAGGGGCTGGGAGATGGCTCAATGGTTAAGAGCACTGGCTGCTCTTCCACAGGTCCTGAGTTCAATTCCCAGCAACCACATGGTGGCTCACAACCATCTGTAATGAGATCTAGCGCCCTCTTCTGGCATGCGGGCATACATGGAGGCAGAATGTTGTATATATAATAAATAAATAAATCAAAAAAAAAAAAAAAAGGACAGGAGGAGCTGGAGAGATGGCTTAGAGGTTAAGATCACTGACTGCTCTTCCAGAGGACCTGAATTCAATTCCCAGCAACCACATGGTGGCTTACAACCATCTATAGTGGGATCTGGTATGCAAGCATACGTGCAGGCAGAATACTGTATAATAATAAATCCTACAAACTATAATTCCAACAGGCCCAGCATTAGTGGCACTAATATCTTGAAGGTAACCAACTCTATCTGATTATACTTATGGCCAACTCATATTTGCTACTGTAAACTTAGTCAAGAATTTGTGGCTGGAGGTCACAGATTCTAGAAGAAACCTACTACTATCATCATTTTTTAAAAAAGGAAAAAAAGGACAGGACATGAAAAGGGAGAGTGGGATGTGTTGAGGGTACCTGGAGGAAGGACGGAGTTGGGGATTCCTAGGGAAGTGGGAGGAGCAGTTAGGGTGCTTATGATCAAGACACATTGTTTACATATATGGAATTCTCAAAGAATTCTCAAAGAATTCTCAAAGTAAAGATACTCTGTGCTGGCTAGTTTTATGTCAACTTTGACACTAACTGGAGTCATCAGAGAGGAAGGAACCTCAATTGAACCTCCACAGAATCAGGACTGTAGGGCAGCCTGTAGTGCATTTTCTTTCTTTCTTTTTTTTTTTTTTTTTCTTGTGGAGACAGTGTCTCATGTCTGGTCTCAAATTCACTGTGTATCCAAGGATGGCCTTGAACTCCTGATCCCTGCGACTGCAGGAGCTCTAAGGCATGCACACCACGCTTAGCCTTTCCTAAGGGCCAGCAGGGTATTTTGAAAAGTAGAGCAGCAGCTGTCTGCTGCATGAATGGGTCCCATAAAGTGGCTTGTGGTTCCCTTCCCCTTTAATAGAGTACATCCTAGTTAGTGGGGTTAATATTGTTATGAAACAATGATTTGAAGCTTCTTGGAGAGGAAGGGGTTTATTTGGCTTATGATTCCCAAGGAAGTCAGTATAGGAACTCAGACAGAGCAGGATTCAGGAGGCAGGAGCTGATGCAGATGCCATGGAGGAGTGCTGCTTCCTGACTTGCTCCCCATGGCTTATAGAAAACCCAGGACCACTTGTTCAAGGTGACCTCACCAATATGGACTGGGCACTAATTAAGAAAATACACTACAGTGAGTTCGAGACCAGCCTGGTCTACAAGAGCTAGTTCCAGGACAGGCTCCAAAACCACAGAGAAACCCTGTCTCGAAAAATCAAAAAAAAAAAAAAAAGAAAGAAAATGCACTACAGCTGGGCGGTGGTGGCACACGCCTTTAATCCCAGCACTCGGGAGGCAGAGGCAGGCGGATCTCTGTGAGTTTGAGACCAGCCTGGTCTACAAGAGCTAGTTCCAGGACAGGCTCTAAAGCTGCAGAGAAATCCTGTCTCGAAAAACCAAAAAAAAAAAAAAAAAGAAAGAAAAAAAGAAAAAAGAAAAGAAAAAAAAAAGAAAGGAAGAAAAAGACAGGGAAACTAGAACAAGGTTGAATGAGGTAAATTTGTGGATCACTTCCATATCAAAATTTATTAGTTTTTTAAAGATCATCTTTTTTATTAATTTCATTCTCAAGACACTTTCACATGTGTATGTATAGAATATATTTTTATGTTTCCCTTCACTCTTATCTCCCTCCCATTCCTATAACACCCATTCATCCCTGTTAGGTTTCAAACCTGGGACAAAGGCCTATTTAAATATCAAATCAGACTTGGCAGCCAGGTTCTCCCTGAGTCCTCAGTCCCTGACTGTTACAGGGCCCTCCTGGCTGGCATATCCTGCCCCTACCCTGAACTTCCAACTTAACTACTCTTCCTCCTCCCCTCAACTACCTACCTTTCCCTATATAATCCAACCATTCTGGTTTTCTGGTCTTTTTGTCTACTTTCTTTTGGGTCTCCTGGCTGCTGCACTTAGTAGCAACCAACCCACCCGCAAGGCTCAGGGTCACATCAGCTCTGGACTCAACCAGATGTCCCTACCTCTGACTATGTCACCCTTTCATCTACAGTAAACTTTCTCCTCCATCATGCCTAGGAGTAGTCATCTTCTTTCCTTTTTCTTTTTTTCATTCCATTCTTACCAGTCCCTTTCCCAGACTTAGGACTTGGTTTTATTTTGTGATCCATTTTGCTTACCCAGAGCCATCTGTGTGAGTAATCGATGTGGCCTTAGTAACTTTTCTATTGCTGTGATCAGGCCCTGTTTACACAGCAGTGTGGCAGTGGGTGCTCAAAGAAGGCAGGAGCAGCGGCTTTCCTCAATTCCACATGAGCTTTACACAGTACCTGCAGCAGCAAGAGCCCCATCAAGTTGAAGTTGTCACATGGGCCTGTGTTTTACTGAGTGAATTTGCTGGCCCCCACTAAAACTCATTTCACTTTTTTGTAGTCTTTGGGCCACGACGTAGGATGTCCTTCTGTAATGTGTTGCTTTTATTGGTTAATGAATGAAGTTGTTTTGACCAATGCAACAGAGTAAAGCCAGGCAGGAAACCAGAACAGAGATAGAGAAAGTAGGTAGAGTCAAAGAGATGCTTGTAGCTGCCCAAGGAGACAGATGCCCAGAACCTGTACAGGTAAGCCACAGCTTTGTGGCAATACACAAATTAATAGATGGGTTAATTCAACATGTAAGAGCTAGCTAGAAATATACCTGAGTCATCGGCCATGCAGTGTTGTAATTAATATAGTTTCTGTGTGATTATTCAGGTCTGAGTGGTCGGGAAACAAATGCGTGGTCTCCACCTCCAGGGCCATACTGGCATCCTTGTCATTCCTCACCCAACACTACTTCTCTTCCACAGAACTTTTGCATCTGATTCCATCTACTCTAAATAGCCTTAATTCATTCTAGACTCTATGCCCAGAGAAACAACCCTATCAAGAAGAACATCCTTTTCTCAATTTTCCATCATGTTACTCTTTCTCTGTAACTTTGCAGGTGCACATGTACATGTAGAGGCCAGAGGCTGACGTTGGGCATCTTCTTCAAGGGCTTTCTACTTCATTTTTTAAGATCTTAGTTAATTGACCCCTTTGTATATGGATGTTTTGTCTGCATATACATATGTGCACCATGTTCATATAGCACCCAGAGGCTAGAAGAGTGCTGGAACTCAAACTAGTAAGTGCTTTTACCCACTGATCATCTCCTAGCCCTCTCACTGAACCTAGAATTCACTGGCTAGAACCCCTGGTCAGTGAACCCCCAGGGATCTGATCTCAAGTTCTCACACCTGCACACAGCAAGCACTTTACCCAACAAACCATCTCTCCAGCCCTTTCTCTATAATTCTCATCACAACTTAATATCAGGTTAAGGATGAAGTACAGGGCCAGGGCACAGCTTAGTGGTAGAGTACTTGCATAATATGCACAGGCCCTGGGCTGAGCACCAATACGGTTTAAAAAAAATTCTGGGTGGGTAAAGTCCTAATACTTGAATTTTTAAGGCTGAGGCAAGCAGATGGTTCAAAGTGATCTTAATGACTAATACATTCCTTTAGTCAATGAACCTCAACTACATATATACTAAAATTTCACTAATAAAAGCTAGAAATAAATGAGTTTCTGCTACTTAGGAACTTAGAGCCTGGTGAATAATTATCCGAGGTCTTTTGTTTTGTTTTGTTTTTTTGAGACAGGGTTTCTCTGTGTAACAGCCCTAGTTGTCCTGGAACTAGCTATGTAGACCAGGCTAGCCTTGAATTTACAGAGATCCACCTGAGTCTGTCTTCCAAGCGCTTGGAATTAAAGGTGTGTATCACCATCACTTGGCTTCAAGTAGTCTTCGTATTTTTCCTTAGGGTGTTAACTTTCTCTAGTGCCTGTCTTTAGTAGGAACCCACAGGAGTTCAAGATGATCCAGGAAACTCAAAACACATTCTTTATTTCAACAAGCCTAAATTCAGGATTAAATTACCCACAAGAAGATCAACTTCTAAAACTGCACTCATTTTGTTTGACTCACAATGATGTGGTTTAAAAATAAAATAAATTCAAGCCTAGGTTTAACAATGGACAGTGTTCATTTAAAATAATAATCAGCCAATGAGGTGGTGCAAGGGTCAAGACTCTTGCGGTAAAGCCTAATAATTGTAGTTCAGGCCCTAGAACCGCACTGTAGAAGGAGACCCAACTCCTGCAAGTTGTCCTCTGATACACACACAAGTGCACACACACAATAAATGAAAATAAAAATTAAGATAAAGAGTTAGGGAGAAGACAAAAAAAGGCACTTAAAAAAAAAGAAAAAATGGGGCATTCAGCTGGGCATGGTGGCAAATGTCAACTTTAATCCCAGCACTCAGGAGGTAGAGGCAGACAAATCTCTGAGTTCAGGGCCAGCCTGGTCTACATAGTGAGTTTCAGGACAGTCAGGGCTACATAGAGGAACCTGATCTATATATCTACATACATACATACATACATACATACATACATACATACTTACAAACATTCTATATACTTCAACTTTCTAGTTCTTCTTGGAACTATAAAGTTGGACAATTTGAGGTCACATTCTCATGGGAGCAGAAGCTGGTGCTCATAGGCACTGTATCCTTTGCAGGAGACCCCACTTCTTCATGTTCACCACAGGCCTAGTCATTCATTCCCCATGAACCTGTTTCCTGTCCTGACCTCTCAGGGAATGCACTTAAGCAACTGGGATAAGAGAAGGTATTCCACAACAGCCATAGAGCTCGGCTTCGGGGAGTCTTGTCATTTTTTTACAGGGAGAATCCATCACCCCAGACTGTGCAGATTTATCTGTTTTCCCTGAGTTCTTATTCTCCACCTTGAATGCACAGAGAAGACCCACAGCTTTCTTCTCTGCTTCCTGTTCCTCCTCAGAGACTCTTTCCTTACCAGCCTCACCTGCCCACTCCAGCATGTCCTCAATGTTCTCTGCTGCCCTTGGTACCAGTCGGCTCTGATCAGTGTCCTCCAGTCTCAGAATGAAGCTCCCTTGGTGCTTCTTGGCAAAGATGTAGTTGTAGAGAGCGGTACGGAGGCCACCCAGGTGCAAGAAGCCTGGTAGAAGAGAACAGGTCAGACAGGACAGGTAAAAGGCTAGATCACAGGACTCAACTGAAATGCAAATAAGAATGTCCCAATGAAGTTTCAAGACCAAGAAATGGCTGTGACTGTCCTATTGCTTTGATTGATAACCAGACTGTCACTGAAAGAACACAGTGGGGATGGAGAGAAGGCCTAATGGTTACAAGCACTGGATGCTCTTCCAGAACCCAGGTTCACTACCCAGCATGTACATGATGGCTAATAACTATCTGTAACTCTAGTTCCAGTGGATCCAACACCATCTTCTGACCTTAGCAGGTACCACATAGAGATGGTACATATACACACATGTAGACAAATTACTCATAATGTAACATAAAATAAATAAATCTTAATAACAACAGAAAAGAAAAAGTAAAGGACAGGGTCCATTTAAGTCCTTCATCTTGGGAACGGAAAAACACCCAGGTGTCAGGTCCAGGAGCTTGTCACCACATAAAAATGCTCCAACTCTTCCTGAGTGCCTTTAGCACTCAACTTTGACATTTGCCTCAAGGCCAAGTTCTACCACAAGGAGAAACGGCATTCATTATCTGTTTGAAAACTATTCAGAGGCCAGATCACACTAGCAGTTACATTACATAAATCTACTGATATATTCCAGGGAGGAAGAAGGCTGATTACATGTTAATAACACATCTAAATTCTATTTAAAAATCATATTTTCATATATACTCTACATATCATACTTAATCACATCATGCAATATACATTTTTCCTATTTGAGATTGTCACCATAAGCGCTAGTTATAATTAATTGTAATAAACTAGGTGGTGGTGGCACACGCCTTTAATTCTAGCACTTGGGAGGCAGAGGCAGGTGGATCGCTTGTGAGTTCGAAGCCATCCTGGTCTACAAGAGCTAGTTCCAGAACAGGCTCCAAAGCCACAGCAAAACTGTCTTGAAAAACAACAAAAAAAGTAATTATGATCAAAAGTAACATTTGATTTCACGATATTTCCCTTTGTTGGAGTTTAAACTTTGAAAGTATTGTTACTGACTAAAGGTTTCAAATTTTTCCAGGTTGGTCATTTCCCCTTTCGTTACTTTCTTTGGTCCAGCTCAGGGCCCTGATCTCCACAATCAAGCCATGTACATTTATAACGACCTCATCTGCATTTCCAGGTACCGAAGGCACCATGAGACAGGAAATGTTCTGGATACCAGGCAGACCCGGCTCAACACTGATTCTATGTGAGACTTTCAGCAAATTATTACAAACCCACAAAACAAGTAGTTCCCCGTGGAACTGAGTCTCAGGAATTTCAAGGCAGGTTCAAATTCTACCTTCAGGGGCTAGATGAATGGCTCGAGTCAGTAAAGTGCCTGCTGCACAAGCACGACAGCCTGAGTCTGGATCCCCAGCACCTATAGAAAAGCCAAACGTCCAGCTGGGAAGTCCTGTGCTGGCAGTGGGAAACCGGCAAATTCCTAGAGTTCACTAGCCAGCCAGTTTTGGTGACTCTTTCTCATACCCACATGAAAACATAAATACACCATACATGAAATTTAAAAAAGAATTCTCAGTCTATCATTAAGAAATTCCTGCTGGGGGGCACACGCCTTTCATCCCAGAACTCAAGAGGCATAGGCAGGCGGATCTCTGTGAGTTCAAGGCCAGCCTGGTCTACAAGAGCTAGTTCCAGGATAGGCTCCAAAGCTGGAGAGGAACCCTGTCTTGAAAAAAAAGAAAATTCCTAACCTTTGGGAATTCACTTAGCTTTCACAAGTTTCAATTTGCTGATGTCAGTAGGCTTAAAAAAAAAGTGAGGCTGGATCTGGTGGCATAAACCTTTCCTCTTAACCACTTTGGAGGCAGAAGCAGGTGATCTGTGTAAGTGAGCCAACAGCCTGGTCTACACAGCCAGGAATACAGTAAGGTTCTATCGCAACTCAACAAAAACTCCTGGATTCTTCTTTATCATTAGGTGGCTGTGATACCTAAATGTTGACCAAAGCAGAACTTTAAACCAGGTCTGGTGACTCACACCTGTAACTCTAGTACCTGGAAGGCAGAGACAGGAGGATTGCTGCAAGTTCAGTGCCAGCATAATCTTCACAGTGAGTTCTAGGCCAATGGGCAATATAGTAAGCTGTTTCCAAATTAAAACACCCAGAACAACAACAAAAAAACCAAAAATGTATACCTTCAATTTATTTTTTTATATACCTTCAATTAATTTTAACTATCACAGTGATCTACACTGACTGACAACTCCTTCCCATTTGGGTTTTTCCTGCCAGTCAGCAAAGAAACGAAAATGATAATTGAAGTGAAGGCTCAGCTACACTGGCTCAGGACCATCAGTCAAGAACTATTATTAGCCCTACTTGACAAATAGCAAAACTAGGACATAAACAGAGCAGAGAACATTGCCAAAATGACACATCTAGGAATGGCCAGAAACAAATATAGGCCGGGTGGTGGTGGCTTACACCTTTCATCCCAGCACTCTGGGAGGCAGAAGCAGGCGGATCTCTGTGAGTTCAAAGCCAGTCTGGTCTACAAGAGCTAGTTCCAGGACAGGCTCCAAAGCAACAGAGAAACCCTGTCTCAAAAAAAAAAAAAAAAACAAAAACAACAAACAAACAAACAAACCTCTATCTATATATCTAGATAGATGTGTGCAGAAAATCCCAGGCCTTGTTGACCAACACAAGTGCCTCTTCAAATAAGGGGCATATTCAGTGCACACTCACAGTAGGTAAGCACAGAAACGGAGACTTGAGGTTTAGAAACTTGCATCCATTTGATAAGCCATTTGATGTCAACTGAGACTAACAAAAAGAAAGGAGCTTTTGTTTTGTCTGGTTTCCAGATTCTCGTTTTTTCCCTAGTAGTTTCATTTATGTTAAGTCTTAAATACAGAACCACAACTGGTAATTAAGAATCAGGGCTTCCACCACACAGAGTTTAAAAAAATTCCACGATTTATATCGCCTGCCCTGAAGCAATGTGTCATTCCTGCGCAGCTGGGACTCTGTCCCAATGATCTTTTTCTGCTGACCTTGGGTCTGGAACGAAAGGTCGCGCAGTGTCAAGTGGGTGGAAGGTGACTGGAGCTAAAGGAGGTTTGGGAACGTGTGGTGCGGACGGTAAGTGACGACAATGTTTCTCTCATTTTGGTCTTTCGAGACATTCTCTTTGTAGCCCTGGCTGTCCTGGAACTCTGTAGATCAGGCTGGCCTCAAGATCCGCCTGGCTCTACCTCCCAAGTGTTGGGTTTAAAGGCGTGTACCCCACCATCCAGCAAGACGACAGGACAGTATTTCTAACAGGTTATACACTGGCCTGATTTCCCTTGGCTTGCTAAGCTTCAGTAGTAATAAACCCGGGCCACTGCGCCATTTGCCTAGGCTTCAAGCAGGTCTCCTTAACATGTGGTTCTCAACGTTAACTCTTCAGCAATGCCTCCTAAGGCACCCTATTCCGCTTCATTTCCAAAATGACATATATAACCCTAAAATTTTTCTTATAAGTGCATGGCGTGGTCACTAGAATGAGTTTCTTCAAAGCAGGAACGCTAACTTTTCAATGACCACTGCATTCTAGTGCATAGGGCTTGGCACAGTTTATACGCACTACACGCTGACTACACAAAAAAATAACCGAGACATTATAACAAAGGAACTTCCAGGAACCTGAATCACTTCAGATCTTAGTCCTCCATTTCCGTCTCTGTAAAATGGGGTCGCGCAGACACCGGAAGGGACTGTTTCTGGAACGTTCGGGGGCGGGGACAGACCGGTGGGTTGAGGCGCGGGCGTCACGTCCGCCAGGATTACCTGTGGGGCTGGGAGCGAAGCGAACTCGCACCGTGGCCCCGGGATCTGGGCCCAGACTGGCGTCCCGACATCCCACGCGGTGGCCTAGGGCCGCCGTGCGAGGCCCGGCCCACGGAAGCCTCTGGAGGAACGCCGCCATGTAAAATAGAAACACACACGTGGGCTTCTTCGCGCGTCACTTCCGCGAGGCTGGGGGGGGGGGGAGCTCATTCCCACCAATCAACTTCCGCCACAGCTAGAGCGGCCCCGCCCACTTAAAGGCGCAGGCCGCCGATCTGGGCCGCCCATTCCCCTCTGAACAGCTGGGACGGTGCACCGCCGCTAGGGGACGGCGCGCAGGGAGCGGGCCATTTCCCAGACCCGCCCCCTCGGCTGCGGGAATGCTAAAGCGTGGCAGGGGCCGGCTAGGGAAGCGGAGGAGGCGGGTCTCCATAGAAACCTCCACCTGTTTCCGGCCAGGCTGAGTGAAATTAGGGGCTGTAGCGGGGGCCAATCTCAGCCAGTTCGCTTCTTCCCGGCGGCCCCTGCGGGCGCGGTGGGTGTTGTACACAATCATCATGGCGGCGGCCGGGGCCCCGGATGGTGAGTGCGGAGGGGAAGGCGGTCGGTCGGCGGCTGAAGAGCTGCCGGCGCTGCGGGGGTCTGGGAACGGGAATTGGCCCTAGAGGGAGGAGGTGGCGCAGCAGCGGCGGTGCAGTGGCACCTGGGCTCATTCTCGTCCCAGGCCCGGCCGGCGGCGAGCGCCCACCCTCTTAACTCATTTGCAGGCATGGACACGGAGGCTGAGGCTGTGCCCACCGAGGCGCCCGCACGGCCCCTCAACTGCGTGGAGGACGAAGCAGCGGCGGGGGCGGCGGCCGAGGACTCCTGCGACGCGCGAGGCAGCCTGCAGCCGGCCCCGGCCCAGCCCCCTGGGGACCCTGCGGCTCAGGCCTCGGTCAGCAACGGCGAGGACGCAGGCGGCGGTGCTGGAAGGGAGCTGGTGGAGCTGAAGATAATTTGGAACAAGACTAAGCACGACGTGAAGGTCCCGTTGGACAGCACGGGTTCCGAGCTAAAGCAGAAGATTCACTCCATTACAGGTATTCTAGGAGCTGACAACCAACTGCCTCCATCCCCCACCCCCACCTTTTAGTCCGTATTGCTTACGTCGTGCTAGACCTGCTGTGTTTTCCTTGCATGGACTCCCGCTACCCTCGTTGCAGTTTTCTGAAGTCAGTATTTGCATGTCTTTTATTAATCACAGAGGGAAAACTGGATCCGTGATGATATAGAGCTACCAAATGGTGGGGCAGAGATGCAAACCTTAAACTGAATTATTAGGCTCAGCCATCTAACTAATGTTGGACTACTGAGGATAGTGAAAAATCTCCCGCGGCATTTATTAAATTTACAGCTCCTGGGCACTAACTGTAGATTCTGAGTGGGCCTAGGTTTATTTTTAGCAGATAGGTAAGTTTCATAAGGGAAGTTCCTGAAACATTAATATTGACAGTCATGGTGGCCCTTCACAGTTATTCATATTTGGTCACTCTGTTTGTACTGATTTGCTATTTAAAAATTACTTCTTTCTTAAGCTATTCCCATGTAGCCTGTAAATGCCATAGGAAAGGAACTTCTTGACTGCTGTGTCCCTGATGCTTGGACAGTCTCAGTATTTAAGTGAGAATAAGGCTGAGGAGCGACTTGGAAGGAATGATAACGAAGACATGTTGAACAATTCTAAGTCTACTAGAAGGACCAGGTCTTAGCAACGAAATATCCTGATGGTCCAAATCCCCCCAAGTTCAAAAAGCTGCTAGCTGATGGAGCCAGTGTTCACTTCCTGTTTTGTTACAGAAGCATGATGGTCCATACATTTCCTGCTTATTCCGTTCCCTACCTTCCACTTTTTGTCAAGGTCTCCCACCCGCCATGCAGAAGGTCATGTATAAGGGACTTGTTCCTGAAGATAAAACGTTGAGAGAAATAAAAGTGGCCAGTGGAGCCAAGATCATGGTGGTTGGCTCTACTATAAATGATGTTTTAGCAGTGAACACCCCCAAAGATGCTGCCCAGCAGGACGCAAAGGCTGAAGAGAACAAGAAGGAGCCCCTCTGCAGACAGAAGGTGAGTGCATTGTGTACTTACTTGTTGGTCCTGGGAAGTTGGAGGCTGGTTACATTCTCCCTAGAATAAGTTGCTTTTTGGACAGGGCCCATGATGGACATTTATGGAGCAGTTGGGTGCAGCAGTGGAGTTGACAGCTACCTGAAATTTGCAACTTTGTCATCTGGCTGGTCAGTGTGCCTTAGTCTTCCTTGCTTTAGGATAAGGCCTTTGTGAAAGGAGACTTCAGGGAGTTAGCAGGTGGAACCAGACATGGATTTCTTTTATTTTGTGCCAGAGAAGATGACCAGTATTGGAATGAAACCCTTATTCCTTACAGGTGTCTTCTCAAGTTCAAAAGCCCAGTTCTGGATAGGTGTAGAAGTCAAGAGATTTCAGAGGTTCTCCTAAAACTGACCATTTCAGGAACCCAAACCAAACTGAATAAGAAGATATTGACACTTTTTGTTGTGTGTTTATTGTGGCCCTTCTTCATGAGATAGTCTGCATTTGTATATTATTTCTCTTACTCGTTTTTCTGCTTGTTCTTTGAGGCAGGGTTTCATTTCTTAGCCCTGACTGGCCTGAAGCTTGATCTGGATACTAAGTTGGCCTGGACTTTGTACAGTTTTCTTGTCTCTCTCTCTCTCCCTGGTGCTGAGTTTGTGGGCGTGTGCCATCATGCCTGTTTATAGGTGTGTGTTTTGTGTACACGATGCGGAGGACTGGACCTAGAGTCTTGTGCACGATAGTAGGCAAGAACTCTACACTGAGCTACCCCCTAGTCCTTTACCATGTAATTTTAATTTAATATGTGTCCTGACCAGAGTAAATCTTACTTAAACCAACATTAGTTATAGGGCCACACACTACAGACATAGTAACCATGGGAGAAAGATAGTTTTGTGTTAGACACTCACAATCTATGTTTCCTTCATAATCAAAAATGAGTATTTTTAAAATTTTGTTAGCGAAATTGAACAAGTCTGGGGACAGTTACACTTTTTAAAAAATATTTTTTATTTATTTTTTTTCTTTTTAAAAATTTATTTATTATGTATACAATATTCTGTCTGTGTGTATGCCTGAAGGCCAGAAGAGGGCACCAGACCTCATTACAGATGGTTGTGAGCCACCATGTGGTTGCTGGGAATTGAACTCAGGACCTTTGGAAGAGCAGGCAGTGCTCTTAACTACTGAGCCATCTCTCCGGCCCTATTATTTATTTATTTATTTGGTTTTTTGGGACAGGGTTTCTCTGTAGCTTTGGAGCCTATCTTGGAACTAGCTCTTGTAGACCAGGCTGGTCTCGAACTCACAGAGATCCGCCTGCCTCTGCCTCCCTAGTGCTGGGATTAAAGGTGTATGCCACCACCTCCCGGCTAAAAAGTATTTTTTAAAAGATTTATTTATTAGTATTCTGTCTACATGTTCCTCTGCTCGCCAGAGGAGGGCATTGGATTCCATTACAGATGGTTGTGAGCCAGCATGTGGTTGCTAGGAATTGAACTCAGGACCTCTGGAAGGACCTCTTAACCTCTGAGCCATCTCTCCAGCTCCTCTTAACATTTTTTGATGGAAATACTAATATGCTTGAAAGAAGTATTATTCGGTTATAAGTTACTACCCCAGATACCATAGAGAATATTATTATTATTATTATTAATAATAATAATAATTATTATTATTATAGATACAATATTCTGTCTGTGTGTATGCCTGCTGGCCAGAAGAGGGCACCAGACCTCATTACAGATGGTTGTGAGCCACCATGTGGTTGCTGGGAATTGAACTCAGGACCTTTGGAAGAGCAGGCAATGCTCTTAACCACTGAACCATCTCTCCAGCCCCCTCCCCCCGTAGAGAATATTATGTAACGTGTTTTAAAACTATTATCTTTACAAAATCCCCAACACTCTGAAGTTCAAAACACCTTTCCATAGGGTATTTGTTTCCTGTTGTATTTGGTGCTAGGGATTGAACCTGGGACCTTTTCTCTACATATAACACATACTCTACTGTAGAGCATCACCTCTATAGAGATTTAGATAAGTGTTGTAAAGTTGAATTATCATCTAAAAGTAAATATTTATATAAGCCATTTTCATCCCTAAATATGGGGTCCTAATTTCCTGTAATCCATTGAGGTCATTGGTATTTTCTGTCTTCCCTTACCACATTTATAAAGGAATGTGAGTATTTTCTCCTGTCACATCCTTAGTGCATAACCTGCCTTGTAAATGCAGGTTCTGGGTTACTAATGGTAGCTTAACAGGCTTAAAACTGTTTACCACCGTTCAGGGACGATTCTTTCAAAGGTGCTTATAAGGCATGACTCAAATATACTTCCAGTCTATGCTGCTTTGCTTTGGTGATGCCACTGGTTACGAGGCATAGCACTACCTAATGAGGCTTCACTCCCTCATGAGGCTTTGATGAGCGTGTTCCGGGATCTGAGGCTGATGTCAGCAGCAGCCCTTTGCTAGCAATCCCTGCCACGGGGTCCTGCTATACCAGTGAAAGCTTGAGTTGGCTCATTGCCTGTGAGTGCTGCATTTCACTGAGTTTTACCCTTGGCCCATTTATTGGCAAATAGTTCCAGCTTTAACAAGCAGCTGCTGTACCTGTAAAACCACAGATGTAAAAGAGATGAGATGAAGGCATTTAGGGACTGTGAGTTTGGAACTCGAGCCCTGAGATAGAAGGCAGGAGGAGTGGGCTTGGACGCTTCTTAGTGGGAAAGCATAGGGGGAGTCGGCATTTCTGTTTTCAAAATGTGATTCCTTGGGTATTTGTGACTGGATTGATGGTGGGGTAGAGGAAGACTTCTGTCATAGTCTGGCTGTCCATAATAATGGAGAAATGACCCTGCTTGGCATTTATACCTATACAGGCAGTGTGTAGTTTCTTTGGAGTTGAAAAATGCAGATGTTGCTCTCTTTTCCTGTCTATTAACTTAATGATTAGGTTTTTCAAGGGTGAGATGGGAGTAAAACATTGAATTAGTAACCTTGAACTCCTACTTAGTCTGTGAAACTTTTATGTCTAATATGGTAGCTATGTGTGGATAGTTAATCTTAAATAAAAATGAGAAGTTACTTCTTTATGTTGCTAGTCACATATAAAGTGCTTATAAGTCAGAGACCAGTGGCTAGCTAGTACAAGTAAAGAACATTTCATTATCAACATAAACTCCCTTTAACACATTTGCTCTGCAGTGTCCATTGATACTAAAAGTATCCATTGATACTAAAAGCTTTCAAACAAACATTTAGGCTGCTTCATCCTCTCTATCCAAGACATAGAAACCTGGATCAAATGTAGTAGAGTGTCTTATGTCTTATTTTCCTCTTTGTTCTGACTTACATTGTAGCAACACAGGAAAGTGTTGGACAAAGGAAAACCTGAAGATGTGATGCCATCTGTTAAGGGTGCCCAGGTAAGCTGGCCTGATTTTTGAACTCTTAAAGAATTTGGTTCCACAATTTAAGATTCCTATAATCATGGCCTCAAGTTCTGTCTCATCTCCCCTCTCTGTGTCCTACTGCCCCTCCCTTTCTCACTGTGCTCTTATGCCTCCAGGAGCGTCTGCCAACGGTACCCTTGTCTGGCATGTATAATAAGTCTGGAGGGAAAGTGAGACTCACCTTTAAGCTAGAGCAAGACCAGCTGTGGATCGGCACTAAAGGTACTCTAGTTCTCAGCCTCTTTGGCATCCCGGCATCCTGCCTGCTTCTAGCACCCAAAAGCAGTGGTTCCTGACTGTGATTCTGCCTTTCATTTGGAGCCCCTCTCCTCATCATGCTTTGTGTCTTCATAGCTTTTGATTGTGTCTTTACATGCTTGCCTCTTGCTTGGCCCCATCCCCCTCTGTTTTTTAGTCTGATCTCAGAGACCATCCTTCACATTTGGCCCTTAAGTTAATATATAAACCAAGAGATCCCGAGTATATGACCTAAATCTGGTCCTTAAGCAAGGGTTTTATGGATATATACATAGTTTGTACAAATCAGATTGCTCTGAAACTAATGGGGAGATCTGGCCACTGGAGCCTGCACTCTTTATGAGGCATAGAGTAGCTGTGACTAAGCAGTGGTATTCACCACAATCCCCATGGCCCTATCTAATTTTAGTTAGCTTTGCTCATGGTGCCTATGTGGCCCCTCCCTATTGGTCAGTTTGATTCTAGAAGTGAAGTTTCCCTAATTGCCACCTAGAATTTCCCCTTTGCTCGCTGATTGCCCTTTATATACATCCTCATCCCTTGTCAGTAACACTCTGCCTGCCCACAGTATCTGGTTCAGCCTTGCTGTTTCTGGGAAGTATTCCTGACCATTTCTACTCAACCTTTCCTTGATGCTTACCGAATTTTATTTATTTAGTTATCTTTTTTTATGTACTACTTCCTTATATAATTCAGGCTATCCTGGAACTTGCTCTGTAGACCAGGTTAGCCTCAAACTCACATCTGCCTGCCTCTGCCTCTGAGTACTGCGATTAAATGCATGCACCATCACCCCCAGCTAGTTGCCAAATCTTATTGGTAACACTCCAGAATTGCCCTACATCCCTTTAGCTACTGCTAAAGGCTATAAAGGCTACTAGCCTCTTTTTAAAAGTTGTATTAGGAGCAAGTTTCTGTCTACCTGACCCCTTCTGTCAACTTTGGTCCTCATTGTTGTACTGCTTTTTGTCTGGTTCCTAGGCCTGTAAACCATTAGTTCTTCCAGATCTGCTTCAGATGTTTCACCATACCCTGTTCTAAGTCCTCGGCCCACTCTGTCAGCCTCGTGTGCTTGAGGCACATGCTTGAATTCCCCAGCTCATATTTTGCAGAGTTCTTGTCTTTGCTGGGCCCTACCCTGGAATATCATCTCCTCAGTCCTTGGGATTAATAATCTTCCAAGCCTCCCACCCCCAATATGCCCTTTCCTAATGAAGCCTTCCTTACATCTCCCTAACCCGCCAGTGAACTTCTGTTCCTTGGAGTTGCGTCTGCTCCTCGAGCACTCTGTTTATGTCCCTAGAGCACTCTCTACTCTCCGACTCGTCTGTCCCCGTTAGATTCCTGGAGGGACCTGAACATGCCTAATTCACCTGTTTGTGGCCAGCACTGTAGGTGTTCAGTATTTGAGGTACATGCCAAAGAGGAGAATAGTGGTCCCATCATCAGAGACTTGTTTCCAAGGGCTGGTTGCAGAAAATGGAGTCAACTTTCACAAAAATAAAACTTGGGCAGGGTGATGGGGGTGTGGTTTTTATTATCTGAACCATGAATCTAGAACACAGATCACTGTTTCAACCCTAGGGAGTATTAAAAATGACTGAAGTGTTGAAAGTGAGTTTTCTCATTTTCTGATAGCTAGCTATATTGTTTGTTTTATAGCCAACTCTTAACTGCGTGGTCAGACCAAATTCTCTAAATTTTAAAAGGTTTCTCTAGTTTTCCAATGGCTTTTGAAGGCTTTGCTTGAACATGCTGTTCAAGAGAGCCTGTCATACCATCTTCTTTGCCAGTGAGTAGCAGCCCTGCCTGGGTTTTCTTGGTGATCTTGCCTCATCTTCCATTACTGAGTTTCTTGCTGATGCATATGGCTCCTCTGTAGCTGGGTGTCTCTGCTTGCTGGCAGCCCACATTGAGAGCAGTTGCGCAGGCTGGTCTTGGAAGGCCATCATGTCCAGGAGGGTAGGTGCATGCAAGTGGTTTGGGATAGTTTTCCCCATGAAGTTGTGTGTGTTGTTTGATGTTTTTGAGGAAACTATAGCTTAACCTGGCCTCAGACTTTTGGTGATTCTCCCACTCTAGCTTCAAAAATACTAGATTTAGGTAGGCATGAACTATCATGCCTGGCTCAGAGATTGTATTTAAGCTTCTGGAAGCAGCTGGCTTCCTGCTTTAGTGTGAGGGCAGAACTCTAGCAATGTCCTGATGCACTGAGATTTGAGAATTCCTTCCACTGCTGTATTAAAGGAGCATGGCCATGAACTCCTTGTGCCTTTCACGGTTGATAATCTGAGCTATTCATTCTGAGCTAAACCTTTCCTTATCAATGGGCTACCTCCTTAGCCCAGAGGGTGGGTGTTTTTCTTATGTACCCAGGAATTTTGTCACCTAGCATCAAAGGGACTTGGAGAAGCACAGCTTGCTCTGGGAGTTGGCTAAAAGCCATTGGCTTGTCTTCACTTCAGCAAGAAGCTGCTGTAAAGTGAATGTCCCAGCAGCTAACTGGCCTCTCTATGAGTACTTTGCTGAATAAGGGACTCTCAAGACTGCCACACACAACAAACTTGCCTGTGTAGGAAGAAGCAAGGTGAGACCCTGGAGCTGCACTGGAGAGCGTGCTAGGCTTGTAGTCAGCCTATTTGTAGAACAGTCAAACCTTAGTTGATTGCCTTTATCAGCTGCTTGGTGTTTGGATTGTCCAGCCTTTGGAATTTGAGAAAAAGTCAGAAAAAGTGGCAAGTATTTGAAAAGTCTCAATCTTAAGTATGCTGCTGTTTTAGAGCCATGAAGTAGACATTCAGGCCCCTTCTCCCCATTCCCAGTTTTCTGAAGTCAAGGCCAATAGAAGTACAATACTTAATGTAACTGGTAAAACCAGAGCCCAGGACTCTTAAATTTCTAGTTCCATTTGGTAAGCTAGTTGTTTATTTATCTGTCTTTAAGATCTTTCTTTCTATAAAAGCTCTAAGGAGTCTTTTCCACCTTAATTTAACAGTGTTATGACAATGCCTGCCTGTACCTCAGGTATCTGGTGCTTCCTGGGTTATTCCTGTGGCAAAGATCCCCTGCCTCATCACCATTACACTTGTCTGCTACAGGTGCCTCATCTCACTGAAGGCCTGCTTCATGGCTGCCTCCTCTTTCCTGCCATCCTTAAACTTGTAAAATGGTCTCTGCCCCAGTGATCATTGGTGTCTCCAGTGTTAATCAGGTGAGGGCATAAATGTTTTTGAGAGACCACCACAAACAGTTATGTTTATAAAGGGTTTGTAAGTTTTGGCACAGGCAATAAATAGCCTTGGAAGCTTGGCATATAGTCTTCCCTCCTGTTGCTTCTTTGTTGTGGGCTTCTTGACTTTGCCCTTTTTAGGTGTTCAAAACATTAGCCAATTCCAGGTTTGGGTTATGAAAGCAAAATGGAGTTTTGAGGTGTTTTTTAATAATCAGACTTGAGAACTACTACTAAAATGGGTAAATGTGCCCTGAGACTTTCACTCCACTGCCACTGAACCCTGTTTCCATTTGATGCTCCAGATTCCCTAGCTCCCTTCCAGGCTGTAGCATTGGTCAGAAGATGCTGTCCCTCATCCCTAGAGGGCATGGTCCCTGCCACCTAAGTTACTATATATCCAACCAGCTCTAGTGTGGGAGGAATTGCTGTGGCCAATTGGACACATTTTCCAACATGGAGTTGGGACAAGTAGACCTTTGAGTAACTGCTGTCCTTCTTTAAACCTAGAGCGGACTGAGAAACTGCCCATGGGCTCCATTAAAAATGTGGTTAGTGAACCTATCGAAGGACACGAAGACTACCACATGATGGTGAGTAGCCTCAGCCTGCCTGGCCGTCTGCTCCTGTTTCCTCTTGAAGGGAGTGGATTTCATTGCTAACTGAAAAGTAAGCAGTCTTCAGAAGACTGTGGAGATCCTTACGTTTTCTTGTCTACTTAGAGTTGAGTTCCCAGTTATGAGGTTTTGTTTTTTGCTTCTTTGTTTTTCTTTTTTACTTTCCCAGTAGTCCAAAGGAGGGTTTGTTTTCTCCTCTCCTTTTTAGAACTCTCTTCTGTCTCCTCTTATTTGTTATACTTTGTTTTTAGGCCAGGAAAATGAATTGTAATGGCTTTTGGACTTTCATTTTAAGTTTTGTCTTGCTTATAAAAGAGAACATCACCTTAGCCATGGGGCTGTGAAGATACCAAGAAGTCTCTCTCCTGTAGTGGTCTGTGTGCCCACATGGCCGGGAGCCCTTTGAGAAATGGGGTCCAGGGCATGCTTGCTCTGCATATAGAGCTCATCAATTTGTGCAGAACAAAGCAGGCAGTTTAGTGAGCTGATAAAATGGGCACTCTACAAGTGAAGTTTACCTGCCTAGACTCCAAAGTTGCTACAAGAGGCACACCTGGGCTCGCAACAGTTCGAGGGTGGGTTTGCCTGCTGTTCTTCTCCAGGAAACAGTTTTTTGGTTTGTTTTGTTTTTTTCCAGTATTTGGCCTATCGTGATGCTGCCGTATTGCCCCCACCTCCATCACAGCTAGTTGTTTAAACTATAGGTAGGAGTACCAAGTCCATGGCACAGAGATACGTTGGACAATCTACTTGTTCTAGGGCAATCAGTGAAAGGGACTTAGGATACAGTGAGCTGCATAGCTGGTGTGTCCTTTCCTGCCTGCTCAGGGTCAGCAGGATGGTGCCAAAGTCAAGGCCATGGGACTGTAGTCGCTGGACACAGGCTCTTTGGAATTTCTTCCTGGCGGTGATGAGAACATACTGGGGCTTCCTTTGGGGCCATCAGGCAGCCTCTACTGCCTGTAATAATTCTCCGTAATATATAAAAACAAGATAGCAGACAGATTGGTTTTGCCTGTTCAATTATTTTTCTACTTTAACAGTTGATACTGATAATTTTAGCCTGACCCTTTCCCTCTCTTTTGAAACATTTGTTTGAACAGTTTGACACTGTGGGCCTTGCAAATCCTGTTTTCCAGGCAGCCTGGTGATGGGGAAGCAGATAGGGTGAATGGACCACATTAGACATTTCCTAAGGAATTTGTTTCCATGAATAATTATTTAGAATTTAGTTACAATGTTCTGAAGTCATTTCAGGCAAAAAGTGGATTCAGCAGTCCCCTTAGTCTATTTATTTATTTATTTATTTATTTATGCTATTAAATAGCACTTTTATCCTTGTCCTCATGAAAGATTTACTTCATCTTCCTCCAGATGCCATTGTCTACTAGAGTAGTGTGTCACAGTTCACAGTGCTCTTTCATTTTTAGGGTTATGTTTCAAAGATACAGAAAAGGATACATCTTACATTTTATACCATAACCCATATATCCATCACCAAAATACGATAGTTGTAAACATTTTGTAACTTGTTTTAAATGTTTTAAATAAAAATTTTTTACCAACAGTGATGTTGTCCCCATTGTCTTCCCCTCCCCATTATTATAAGCTATCATGTATGTTCTTCATCTGTCATTGCTTTTGTTTATACATATGTCCATGAACAAAATGGTGTACTGTGTTGTGTTTTTTCAGTTTTCATAAATAGCATCATGGTATCTACCCTTCTGCAACTTGATGTTGGCATTGTGATCTGTCATAACTCTAGATCAAAAGGATCTATTCATATCTTAATAAAAGACTCCAGTGTTTGTATGACTAGGCCACACCACTGTGAATTATGGGTACCCTTCCATACTGGTGGGTGTGTACATTACTGTCAGGATTTTAACATTTCACACAGTGCGCTTTAGACATTCATACCTGCTTCCTGTGTGTGAGTGACATGTTTTCTAGGGCAGCAGTCCTCAGACTATGGCCTCTGGACCAGTAATGTTGAAATTACCTGGGAGCTTGCTAAAAGTTTTTTGGGCTTTGCCTCAGGGCTCTCAAACTAAAATCCAGGGGCTGGAGCCTGCAGTCTATTTTTGCAAGTCTTTCAGATAGTTCTGATGTGTGCTGAGGTTTGCAAACTACTGCCTTAGAGTTGGCTATCCTGAACTGAACTTTATCCTCCCCACTTGACCTTTCGCCCTCCCCCTTTTTTTAAGTATAGGAGAAACATGTACACAATTTGCTTTTGTTTTTCTTCCCTTTTTAATCAGTTTGCGCCCCTCCCTCCTGCGTCTGTTGTTCTGCCTGCTTGGTCACCCTTCTCTGAAGCATCGCTTGGTTTTTCCTTTTCCCTTGCAGGCGTTTCAGTTGGGCCCCACGGAAGCCTCTTACTACTGGGTGTACTGGGTTCCAACTCAATATGTGGATGCAATCAAAGACACTGTGCTGGGCAAGTGGCAGTATTTTTGAAAGCACTTTCACCTCTGGCCCAGGAGACTGACCCAAAGTGAAGGACATTGCCGGGAGAGGTCTGCAGCATCCCTGGATTGCAGAGTTCTGGGACTTTGTTCACACACAAAAAATCTCTATTCAATCTGAGGTGATGTGGTGACTGAAGCCAGAGGTGATGTACTTTCACCATTAGCTTAATTTGAATTTAAAATCACCGGTTCCCTTTCTTGCAGTCAGCTTACCATTTTTAAAGTCAGTATGGTGGAAATTAATAAATCCAAGTTTCGAACATGTGTGGAATACTCTTAAGTGTGTTTGAGAGTAGATCTGCCAGTATGCTGAGAGGGAATAATCAAAAGCTTTCTGGTTGTTTTCTTTGTTCTTTTTCTTTGTTTTTTTTTGTTGTTGTTGTTGTTGTTGTCGTTTTATTTGTTTTGTTTTTAGAAGTGATTTCAGCTGAAATCTTCGGATGTCTTTGGTTGCAGACATTTGGATTGGACTGCATTGGATGAGTTGGGGTTTTTTTCTTTAGTATTAAAATTTTATGCAAAATGGGGGTGGTTAGTAAGCCATATTTTTTTTCTGTGTGTGTGCTCATTGATTCAGTGATTTTCTTTTTTAATGTTTCGCACTTCCTATGATTTTGTTTTAAACCCAAAGATGCCAGTTTCTCTTTTGGTACCTCATCTTCACCTCCTTGCCAGGCTCTCTCCCATGTGCTGCTGCTGCTGTTTGGGAATACACATGGGAATAACAACTGGTGGTCTCGGTGGAGGGGCTCCCACCTTCCTGGGGTATTGCAGAGTATCTCTCACTTGAGTCCTGTGTACACACCTTACCCTTTGGACCCCTGTTCCGGGGAGTTCCACTGCTGGTTTGGTTGTTGACAGCCTTCCTTGAGCTTGGCTTTGAAACTCTGCCTATTACCACAGCCTGGGACTTGCTGCTCCGAGGCCCCCTGCTCTGAGGAGCCAGCTTGCCATATGGCCTCAGATCACACCCTTTCTTTCTTGGGAAGCTTCCTAGAACTCCTTAAGCAGTCCAGTGGTTGTTTGAATTATGCTTCTCCATTTGGTCCTTCTGCTCATGCGTTCAGTTCAAGTGTCCTTTATCCCAGGTTCAGAGATGCTGCCTTTCTCATGGAAGACCTCTGACCCCGTGGGTCGGCCAGTGGTATTCCAACAACGGAGATGGGATAAATTGCTTTTAGGACCAGCTTGCTCTCCTGGTTTTAGCCCTGATGTTCTTTGTACATGTGAACTGCTGTCTTCTCCGTAAGCCTTGACTGACTGAAATGAGGGACAGTCTCTTGGTGGATGATTCCCTTTGTGCTGTTTGCTGTTTTTCTGCTGCCGTCTTTGCAATTCTCCTCTCACTGGTTGCAGGCTCTCATAGTAAGGTTTGGTGAGAAACCTTTCCAGCTTCACACTTTGGAATCTAAGCTGTTACCCGCCTTCATCCTGTGAAATGTATTCGCATGTATTTGCCTAAGATGACTATTCCTTGTGAGCCAGTTAATGACGATATTTATGCCCTTCCCTTCTAAGCTGTAGTTTGGGAATCCAGCCCACATAGACAGACTCTTGCTTTTTGTGTATTCAGTGCCAAGTTATGCATCTGGACAGGAAAACCTACTCTGCTTTTTGGGCGTGTAAGCAACGTACGCAAAATTCAGCGTCCAAGAAACTGCCTGTGTTTCAGCATCTCAGTGGTAATTGTGGATTTTCTGTTCTTGTTGGCCTGCAGTCCCTGGAGAAAGTACATTTTGCTCCTTGTCCCAGCCTCCTCCTGCACTTGGCAGGTCTATCAAGGAAGTGACCAAGTGGCAGATAGAACATCTTGGCTTGAATACTGTCATTTGTATGCCAATGTCCCTGTCCTTGAGACTTGTCTGACAATGCCACACACCCAGTTTGGTCTCTCTGAGCTGACCTGTGTGTCCCCACCTTAGCTCTGAGACCCCTTCTGCCAGCCCCCCATTTTCTGTGAGGGTCCCAGTGGTCTCTGCCTTCTCTCCTCCTAGTACATGTGCCCTCCTGTTGTCCCCCTGCTGCCCAAGAGCCAAGCTGCTTCTCACGCAGGCTGGTGTCATTTCAAGAGGACCAAAGCCTCTGTGAGCCTTTTTATTTTTAGTACAATGGTGCTTTTTCCTTACTTGGAGATATTCTCTATAAATAATGTAAATGACACCTTTTCGTATGGAGCTGTTTTGAGTATTGCTTTCCAGAGCTTGCTGTATCTGCCTGAGCTGTGGCTCCTGATCCTGTCAGCACAGAAGGCTGTGACAGAAGCTCTCAAGGGCAGGGGCAGGCAGCGCCAGAAGCCCTGGGAATAAGTGTTCAGATCTGTCTGGGTCACAGCAGTATTTGCTATTTTGTCACTCAGTCCCTTGAGCAGTCTTTATATATTTCTACCATGTGGAGTATACTGACAAAATCTGTGTGAGCAAATTGAAATTCTCTTCCCGCTAGGTAGCATCACAGTGCTTTTTCCCTCAGGAGTATTTCTGCACAATTCCTTCAATGTCAGATAAGAGGGCATGCAGGGAGCTCTTCAGGAGAAGGCTTCTGGTGGCACTACATGAAGCTAGCTGGAGGAGTCCTACTCATAACGAGGCATCCCCTGGGCTTGTCATCATGTAGCCACTCAAAGGGCTGCTCTCCCATCTATAGGTGGTACTGGTAGCCCTTCTGCAGGATTGCCCTCATAGACATCATGCCTTCCTTTTCCTCCCTGAGGCTACTGGGCAGAAAAAAATGTGACTATATAACCACTGCTGAGCCTGGGTCCCTCAGCTCAGGGCACTCAGACTCAAGAGTTGCAGGACCTTTGTGAGATACTTAATCTATGGTGGGCCTTGCAGATAGCTTTGGCTCTTAAGTTAGGTTTGACTGGGCAAGGATGCACTTTCATAGCATCTTGTGGATATAGTAGGGGCCTGGTAAGGCCTAAGTAGCTCCTTATTGCTGCTTCCCTTCTGAGGGCCAAAGAGATTAATTTTGCTCCATTGCCACATCTCAGAGAAGTTGCCATGCCTCACCCAGAAGGGAATTCTTCCTCTTTAATGTGCCTGGAGGAGCATTGTGAGCTCTTGCAGTTGGCCAGCCCTTTTCTTCGCCAGGAGCCAAGAAGGGAAAGGATGGATAAATAAATTCCAGTGTCAGGCTTTCTTTCCACACGTCTACTGAGGGAGCCGACTTTCTCTTGCTCCTTGCTACTGTTCAACCCTGTTCTCTTGGAAAAGGACGGCCTCTTTGTCTTCAGATCAGGCCCATTTCCTTCTTCATAGGCCTAGACGCCTTTTTGAAGTCACAGTGGCCAGGAGCCCTCTGGTTTGTTGGTGGATTTACCTGCCAGGCTGGGTGGTTCTGCTTTCTTGGTGGTTGAGTACCTTTACCTTTCCTACAGAGCTCTGCAGAGGTATCTGACAATATGTAAGTACTATGTTTCCTTGTGGTGTACATTCTGTTCTTGTTTGTGATTAAATCAAAAATGCCTGTTTGGGAGGAGATGAACGTATTTAGTCTATTAGATTTGCGCTGCTGGAATTTTTTTTTTTAATGTGTAATCTTGACTAGCTGTCTTATTGTTTATCCTGTAAGATTAGTCAATCAATTAAAGTTTGATAATTAATTGCGTCTCTTTCCTTCCACTTCTTCATGCGCCTAATCTGTTCTTGGAACTAGCAACATTTAGAACAGGGCCCAGAGCCATCCTCTGTGTCCGCTGTGGTCTGACTTGTATGATTTTGAGTAATATATACAAGTTTATTTTCTGAAACAGCTGGCAAAGAGATGTGATTGAGTCTGAAATGTCAGACTAATGAGCTTGCTAATCAACTATTCTTTTGCTAGGGCAGCCCTCTACCATACATGCCTCCAGTTAGGGAAAGCTGCCTCTCTGGCTTTGTTTTGTTTTGTTTTGTTTTTTAAGACAGATTTCTCTGTATAAATTTGTAGCTTGTCCTGGAACTCACTCTATAGACCAGGCTGGCCTCGAACTCACAGAGATCCGCCTGCCTCTGCCTCCCGAGTGCTGGGATTAAAGTCGTGTGCTATCACCGCCCGGCTGCAAAGACAAGTTAAAAAAAAAAAAACAGTGGAAACAGCCACAGCTGGAGCCACATGCTATACAGAGAGGAGGAGGAAGAAAACTATATTTCCAGAAACAGGATAAGACCAGAATTCTTAGCATCAAGGATGACAGTTTGTCAGGATGTGGCATAGTCCACTCGGTCACTCACATGTTAGACATTTTCCTCTTCCCTCCATTGGGCAAGTATTCCTGATGGTTTTGGTCTCCCATTTTTCTATTTTGCTAATACCTCCTACTTCTGAAGCAACACTGAAAAGTAGTTTTCTTTTCTTTCTTTCTTAAGATAGGGTATTGCTAGGTAGTATAGGCTGGCCTGGAACTCAGGATCCTCCCACCTTACCCTCCTAAAGGACTATAGGCATGTGCTGTAATGTTCAGCTTTGCGGTCTTAGATTTCTATTAAAATTTTTATTACAGTTTTGTGTGTGCACACATGTAACATGGAGATTAGAGGACAGCTTTTGGAAGTCGGTTCTTCCCTTCTGCCATGTAGTTTCCAGGATGGAAAGGCTTGGCAACAGGGTAAGCCACAAAGCCATCGTGCTAGCCCACCTATAGATTCTTCAAGATCTGGCTAACAACTGTTTCCACAGTAGAGACCCTACAAGCAGACAGTCCTCAGATCTAGAGACGGGTCTCTTCCCACTTTTACTTGAGCCAGAGCCAGCTGAGAAGTAAGTGTGAGATGCTTCCTGCCGTGAGACCTCTGCCACACAACTGCCAAGGCTGCTTCTCTTTTCCTCTCACTACCCTAGCCATGTCTACTTGACATAGTTGACCAGGGCCATTTTTATTTTCAACCTGTTTTGCTTTTTATCCAACTTCCTTGTTCACCCAATCTTTCCACTAATTTTCAAACGTCTCATTTTTATGCCTTCTGCCCTTATCGAAATTCTTTGTTATTTTTCTGACCTTAAATTTTTTTTTAATTGCATGTATGCAGGAATACTTACTAAATCGCTCGTGTAAGGGCAAGTTAGTGGACTTGGTTTCCTACTTCCACATTGACTGGATTCTAGGACGCCAACTCGGGTTATCAGGTGTATGCGGGAAAAGTCTTTACCTGCCGAGCCATCTTTCAGCCCCTTTTTGTTTTAAAGTTTTCAAATTTACAGAAAGTTGAAATATCCTAAGCTGTTCAGCATCCTCATACCTTTCACTTGGTTAACCATTAGCTATGGTATTGTCCACACGTGCTTTCTAATCAGACCACGTTATTGTGCTGATGAGAGACACAAATCGAGACGCTTGTGTTTACATAAACATCTCCTAGGAATAAGTATGAATGCTACTATCTCATCTAAAATATATCAATAATATTTAATTTGTAGAATTTTTTCCTCTTAATATTCATGTACTTTTTTTTCTTTCCCTTTTTTCTAAAACAGGGACTCACTAGAGCTCTGGCTGGCCTGGAACTTGTTATGTGGATCAGGCTGGCCTAGAACTCACTATGAAGCTGAGGGTAGCCTTACTCCTTCATTCTGCTTCTACCTCTGTCTCCCAAGTGCTGAGACTATAGGTGTGTGCCACCATGCCCTGTCCTGCTTGGTTACGAGTCTTGTTCTACTTCATATTACAGATTTCCATGGCTAGGGATCCTCTGGTCTGGGTGTGCTTAGCAGGAATTCTCCTACCCCTCCGGGCCAGGTCGTCTGTATAGCGATCACTGTGGCTGTGCTGTCACATCCATGTCTGAGACTTAGACTCCACTGGTCAATTACTGAGGGCTGATGAAGTGTTTACTTATATTGTTCTATTAGTGGCTAAAACTCTGGAGTCAGATAATGGGGTGAAAACCTGATAGAGCCAAGGAGTTAACAATCAGCTAACTCTGTCCCTCCACGATTCCCAGATCCAAGAGGGCCACAACTTCTTCTGTTTCACTCCAGAATCTATGGCTACGACTTCGTGTTTCTCTCTGTATGTATCCTGGGCCTTCCAACACCTCTGTGGGTAGTTCTTGTCAGCTAGTTGCTAATTCTGCCCCGATTAATGGTTGAATTTTATTGGAAGAGTGTCAGTGTGAACATATATCCCAAAACAAACAGACTGATAAAGGTTTTTGGTTTTGTTTTGTTTTGGAGACAGGGCTTCTCTGTTTAACAGTCCTGGCTGTCCTGGAACTTGCTCTGTAGACCAGGCTTGCCTTGAGTGCTGGGATTAAAGGTTTTAAAAGCGTGCACCACCACCCCACCACCACCCCGCCTGGTGTAGTTCTTGATAACAAATTCTGTTCACTTAAATTAGGCAAAAGACTTGGGCTCTTTTACTAAAAATGGAAACCCAGAGTGTCAGACCCGGCCCAATGCAAACACTCCAGTAAGGTTGTCAGGGGTGACTATGTAATGCCTGGCTCTGCTGTGATCTCTGTGGAGCTGGAACCTGTCCTCTAGCAACACCACAGGAGGTCTTTTTGTCCCCAGAGTTCTGGCAAGAGTACCAGTTGATGCATTATTCTGTTACTCTTGCCCTCCACAGACCAGACACTCATTGTCCCTTCAGTTCCTAAAATGTGAGACTGTCCAGCAGTTACTCTATAGAGATAACAGCACTCTGACAGGCCATCTCACAGGGCTTTGACCTCTTGCTGTGTGACAAAATGCTGCTTGAATACACCTTTTCTAGGGCTCCAGCCTTCAAGGGAAGAATGGCGGCCAGAGAGGAAGACCTCGGGGGCCCTCATAGCACTTACTCCAAACACTGCACCCGCTCTGCCGTGTCGGCACTCCCGGTTCTCTTACTTCAGCCATTAAAGGACTTAGGCCCAGCAACCAATCGCATGCCCGTCTGTAACCAACCAGACGGTTCAGAACCCAGATTTGCCCAATGCTGAATTCTGCAGCCATTCACCTGACTATTTAGGACTTAAGAAAAGTGGTTCTGCCTATTTTGCGTGATTGTCCCCTCCCTGATTTCACTGATGCATGTTGGGAATTGCTTGCTTAAACCTTTACCTTGGCATTTATTCATTGAACTTATTAATAAAAGTCTGAGATTTGCTCATTTGGCTTTATTATCACTTCTAAAACTCAAAGTCATATATACTGCACTAGATAAGGAAATTTCAAGTGATAGAATGTATGTCTATTTCCCTGTTTCCTTACAACCCCAGCTGCACTATTGCTGAAGGAACAGAATTCATGCAGGCTTCAGCACATGAAGACCCATCCCAGGAACACAGCCAGCCTTAACTCACTTGCTAGAGTGAGGAGGCACCTCATAGGCTCGTTGCTGTGAGTTCTAGCTCCAGCATGGCATTTTTCTTATTCTTGTTTGCCTGTTTGTGTATCTCACAAGCCCCTCAAATTCACCATGTCCCAAATGGAAATTATGACATCCCTTAAAAATCTGGACCCTCGTTTTATTCCTGGTTTCAGTAGCAGCTCACCTGTGTGAACAATTGATATCAAGTTAGTCAGAGACCTTCTCTGTCCGTTACTTTATCCCAGTCTCTGATCTTTTTCCCTCTTCTGAGCGCTTGTGGTAACCACCAGGTTCATCCTCTTCAGTACACCCTAGGTATCTGCCCTCAGAAAATCCCACAGTGGCTAACACGTTCCTTAGTTAGACTACGAGGTCCTTTGGTAGACTAACCCTGGTCACTTCTTTAACTGCAGGGACCATCTAGTCCCTGCACTACAAGTTTCCTAAACCAGAGGCTGATATCTCACCTACTTTTATTACTATATTTTATTTTTGAGACTGAACTTCAAGTAGCCCTGGTTGACTTTGAACTTAGGTAGCTGAGGTTCACACATGGGGTAATCACTTGGATTTCCATTCACTACTGCTCCTGCTGTTGTATGCTGCCCTTCCTATGTGGTGCTACACACAGCACCAGCTCCTCAGCCTGGGCTGGACTCTTGTCAGTTTTCACACCTTCTATGATACTACTATCTTTTTTCCTTTTTTTTTTTTTTTTTTTTTGGCTTTTCAAGACAGGGCTTCTCTGTGTAACAGCCCTAGCTGTCCTGGAACTAGCTCTGTAGACCAGGCTGGCCTTGAACTCATCACAGAGATCTATCTGCTTCTGCCTCCCGAATGCCGGGATTAAAGGTGTGCGCCACCACCGCCCAGCATGATACTACTTTCATTCATTTATTAACAATGAACTAAAATTAAAAATTTACTTACTAACCACTCATCTCTCTGATGTGTCTTGGTAATGGCCACTATTTATTCATACTTAAGTACCTTTTATTTTTTTCATTGTATGATTTATAGAAGGGATCATGCTGCTTATCTTCAGCTTGTTTTGAGACAGAGTGTGCAGCCAAGGGTAACCTTTTTGTTTGTTTGTTTTTTGTTTTTCGAGACAGGGTTTCTCTGTGTAGCTTTGGAGCCTGTCCTGGAAGTAGCTCTTGTAGACCAGGTTGGCCTTGAACTCACAGAGATCCTCCGGCCTCTGCCTCCCAAGTGCTGGGATTAAAGGCACGCACCAGCACCCGGCTCCAAGGGTAATCTTGAACTCCTCTCATCCTCTCACTTCCTCTCAAGTGCTGGAATTTCAGGCCTGTGTTTATTTTCACTTAACTTTCCATATTCTACAGATTTGTGTTTAGTCAGCTAACCTCACCCAGCACTTGTTAACTTTTGAGACAGTTTGTTTTAGACTAGTCTCACAGTTCATGAGACCTTGCTGGACATCCGATTATAAGTCCTCAATATATTCCTTTTCAAAATTATATTGAAACATTCTCCCAATTTTTGATGAATTTGACAGCTGAAAGAATATTAGTGTCACTAGCTTAGTCAACAGCATTTTAATTTTCTTTTCTGAATCATTTCAAGTCAGCTGTTGTCATGGTTCATTCCTAAATACTTTGTATTCCCAGGCAGTACAGCTATTCTAGCTGCGGAACCTAAGAACTCTAACACTAACATACATACAGTCCAGTTGTCCCCAAATGTCTTCCTCCTAGCGCTTTCCAGCTCCATGTTTCCCAAAGTTACATCTCTCTGCTCTTTGACTTAGAGCAGTCATGCTGCCTTTTCCCATGACAATTAGAAGCTCAGGGTGGACAGACTCACTCCTTCACCATCAGTCTGCTTACAGGATTTTAAGAACACCTGGAGGGGGACATGTTATTGGTACATCAGCAGTGTTATTGGAAATACTGTTACATAAACTTTAAACATCTCCCCGAGTCTCCTGGTGGGCTCATTATTGGGACTGTCTCGGGGGCAGAGGGGACTGAAGTGGCTGAACTAGAGGTCCTGGGAGACAGTGGCTGAAGACGGTGCTGGTTCCAGGGTCTTGTGCATTCTGGGCAACTGTTCTACCATTGTGCTTCATTCCCAGCCACAAGGGCTCACGAGTCACCCAGGACACAAAAGACAGGAAATGACCCAAACCATCTGTCCAGCTAGAAGAGCAGCAAGCCTCATTATGTAAGGAGGAGGAAGACCCGTATCATCAACCTTGTTCTTTGCCACAACACACATGAACATACACACCAAACTTACACATCAATTGCATGGCTTCTGTCCTCTGATCTCTCTGCAATTTGGAATGCTATGTGTGGTCAGTTTGCTGCCTACTTATCAAAACACAGAATCCTTACTGAAACCACTCTGATGAATTTTTGAAGCATAAAGGTCCTTGACAGTTAAGCACAAAGACCCTAAATCTGTGACCAGTGGACTTTAGCTACCTTCAGAATGACGTGACAAGCCAGGTGTGTGGTGAGATGTTAATGAGAAATTACTCTGATGATCTTTGGCAAAACAATCCAGATGTATTCTTTAGTCAGATCTTTAGCTGTCCTGGGATTTAAAGTAGCCAGAACAACTTGGGGGGGAGTATTACCAAAATATCCTAGTTCTGGTCAGAGCAGTCACTTATAGCCTGAGTGGTTCACTTTTGGTTGTCAGTATGTAACAAGTTTCAAGCTCTCCATGGAATAAAGGCATCTGTATAAACTAGGCTCCTTAATGCTCCATGATGGTAGTTTTACATGGTATTTTCTTAAATGTTTACCTATTAAGTCTCACCAACAGATTGCCTAAACATGAACTGAATAAAGATGACACACATCTTTTATTTATATATATATATACACACACACACACACACCCCAAAGAGACCATGATTTGAAGGAGTGTTATATTTAGAAATATGCGCATGCACGCATGTGTATGTGTATATATACACAATAACAGAATTTGATGGCGAGTAGGTTGGACTATATGGTAAAGTTTGAAGGAAGGAAAAAAGTAATGCTAAAAAATTAATTTAGGCCGGGCAGCGGTGGCGCACGCCTTTAATCCCAGCACTCGGGAGGCAGAGGCAGGTGGATCTCTGTGAGTTCAAGACCAGCCTGGTCTACAAGAGCTAGTTCTAGGACAGGCTCCAAAGCTACAGAGAAACCCTGTCTCGAAAAACCAAAAAAAAAAAAAAAATTAATTTAGAAGGAGGGTAACTGAGGATGTAGCACAGTGTTAGAATACTCGTCTAACATGTGAACCCCTGAACCTATCCCCAGCACTACAGGGGATAATAAAAACAAACTAACAATGGTTTCTATTACTAGAAAGAAAGGAGTATGCATGACCACCATGTCTAGAATAACTCTAAGGAGATAAAGAGACGGGAATTCTTTCTGTGCCCAAATGTAGAGTTGGCCCCTCCTTTCACCACTTCATTCCACCCAGAAGTATCTCTGCTGCCTGAGGCTCACCTCAGTTCCTTGCCTTGCTAATATCACCTTCTACAAGCTCCTGCTTCTGCTCTACAAACAATAAACTGCAGTAAAAAAGCAATTATGGCACGACTCTCAAACAGGATGTAAGCTATGTGTACACATTACCTACATCAACCCCGAGAACCACAGTGCTGAGAATGAGAGGGCAGCTGCTGTGGAGGCATGTATGTACTGTCCCAGCACTCGGAAGACTGAGCTAGGGCTGTCTGAGGCCAGCCTGGGCTCTACAGAAAGCATGTCTCAGAAGGGGTGGGGGCAGAACGGAGAATGGCTTCGTGACTGAAGACCAGTGTTGAAAGCAGAGCTGATCCTCCCCTCAAACTTCAATTCTGGTATTTTGGAAAGTGGTTTTTGGGGAAGAACTAGCCCTGCATGCTGTCAGCCAATAACATCTAATTCATTTGCACAGTGGGAAAAACAAGTGAAGCAAGTGTTCTTTCACTGTGAGCACATGTACATGTACTGAGGTAGGAAAGAGAAACTTGCTTTAGGTGCATTGCTGGAACACAGCATCTTGCTATGTTACCTAGCCGGCTTTACCTCTTACACACTAGGGCTTTGGGCATATACCACCATGCTTGGATAGGTCATACAGTTTTCATTTTTATTCTTTTGGTTAGCATACAAAATAATGTGTTTCATTCTGGCATTTTTACACAAAATACATTGTTATTTTTTTATTATTCACCCTAGCTGCCCAGCACAATACCCTAGGCTGTATTTTTGATATGCATGGTTATCGATGACAGATCTTTAAAAGCATCAAGCAAAATCAATAAGATTAAAAATTAGGTGGAACAGGGTGGTTCAAACCTATCTTAGCACTTGGGAGGTTAGCTGTGCTAATGAGTTCAGGCCAGAACGAGCTTGTCTCAAAAAAAAAAAAAAAAAAAGGAAACTGAAGACTGAGAAAAATGTTAGTTTTATAATAGATTTATTTTTAAAGGGTAAAACACTCAGACAATTTAAATACAAGTCCAACAGAACCGCTGTCAGTCAGCCATGATGCAATCGGGCATTCTCGGAGTCCTCCGGATGAGGAAGAAGGCTCTAGCAATGACAAGATAAGTTGCGTTTCTTTTTAGTGTGTAGTCTCCAACTCTAAGTACCACCTTTAAGGTGCCCAGTGCATTGAAACTAAATATTCTAAGCACAAAACAGTAGAGCTGAAACAACAGCGACTGTCAACTAAGGCTTACAGCAGGCAATGATGCCCATCTATGACCCAATCTGACCTTCACAAAGCCCTGATAGGGTCAGTCTTCACTGCCACTTTACATGGGACTAAATTCATAGTTTAGCAACTTGTCCAAGATCACTGCATAAGGGGTATTACAGCCAATTTGGGTCTCTGTCTCTGAAGCCCACACTCTTAGTTGGGAGCAACTCTGGGCCATCTATGCTTCTTGGAGCAGGTGAGGCTGTGCCGGGAGGGTAACAGGGACCGAGGTTCATTTCTGGGTCGTGACATGCAGTATTTGTGTTAAGACTGCTTTTAAGAAGGCTGAGCCAGGTGGTGGCAGCGCATGCCTTTAATCCCAGCACTCGGGAGGCAGAGACAAGTGGATCTCTGAGTTCGCAGCCAGCCTGGTCTACAAGAGCTAGTTCCAGGACAGACTCCAAAGCTACAGAGAGACCCTGTCTCAAAAAACCAAAAGAGGGCTGAATCCTGTCCAGGAATGATGCTTCCAAGTCTCTCTCTTTTCTTTTTTTCTTTTTTCTTTTTGGTTTTTTCGCCACCACCACCCAGCTTCCCAAGCCCAGATAAAGATCACAACAAGGGTTAGGACCTTGGATGGCAGATAACCCATAAACGGTCTGTGTTCTCTAACTAATGACAGTTTCTGTCAAGTACTTCCAACTTCTGTTCTATGAGTCTTGTTTAATCCTATGAGAGAATGTGGTTTAATGTCAGGTTATTTACCTGAAACTTTATTCATATACATCCTTCTTATCTGCAATGTAATCTACAATTTCTTGTGGACACATTAACTTCTCTGCATCTATATCAGGAATTTCAAATCCTAAAATGGAAAAAAAAATGGTAACGGTATGTGAATATGGAAAAAACGAACCCTTTAGAACTAAAAGCAATATGATTCCCCTCCCCCTTTTAATTTTAGGTTAGAGTCTTAGTAATTCAGGTTGACCTTGAAATTTCAAGTAGCTGTGATTAAAGTTTGTGCCACCAGACTTGGCTTACATTTGATCCTTTCTTAATACCTACAGCTGTGTTCAACATCTCCAACAATCTTGAATCCCATTTCGTTTTTGAACTAGGTAAGTTTCAGAAAATAAGTACATCATGTTGGGCTTCAGTTTTTTTTAGAAATAATAGAAAATTTCTCCTTTTAAATATACAAGTCAGTAGTTCATAGTGTGCTCACAAGGTTGTACAATCACTGCTATTATTTAATCCCCTAAGAATTAATCCAATTAATCAAAGTCCCCTAGAACAGTGGTTCTTAACATGTGGGTCTCCTTTGGGGTCACAGTCATATATCAGATATTTACAGTGATTCACAGTAGCAAAATTATAAAGTAGCAATAAAATAATTTTTTGGTGGTGGTCACCACAACATGAGAAACTGTATTAAAGGCTCACATTAGAAGGTTGAGAACCACTGCCCTAGAACAAACAGTATCACCCCTAAAAAACCAAACCAAAAAAACCCTGTGTCATTAGTAGCCCACTCCCCATCATCCCAACACTTGGTAGTCTTAAATCTACTCTGTCCCCATCTGTTTTCCTCTTGAAACTTCATGCCAGTGAAGCAAGTGTGCAGCATGTGATGAGCTGCTTTGTATTTTGTCCTCCAGGGTCATTCATGCTGCAGCATGTATTTCTTTGTTCCTTGTTACACAGTTGGGTTGTGATAATTTCAATAGGGTTTACTTTGGCTCTGATACTGTATTGAGCACGTTATATGTGCTCTCTCAGCAGTCCCCATCTTGAGGCTCCTATCCGGCACACTCACTTCACACTGTAGGAAGATTCTGAGAGGTGCCATTGCTTGTCAGGCTCACACATATCTGAACTTGGTCCAGACCAAAAAACCAAAAGGTTGTTAAGTATCAACAGCATAGCACTTGCTTATATCATCTATAAGGAGCGTTAACTACAGCCTGCCCTGTTAGGTGGCAAACATATCCTTTGCTTCCTAAACAGCTACCCAAAAAGGAGCCAAGGGATTTTATAAAGTCTTGTTTGCACAACAAACAGATCTTAATAAAAACAACTTGGAACAGGCATGGCAAACAATCACAGGAGACCCAGACCTCACCTGTGTGTCCTTAGCACAGCTTATTACTGCTGTTTAGCTGATGTCATCATAGCTCACGAAGGTCCCATGTTCCCAAGCCCTTTCGGACCAGCCAGCCCTTAATGCTAGTATACATTCTGCCAGGCCTGCACTGTCCCTAATATTAATTCACCTGACAGTAAGCCTGGCAAGTATTGCTGTTATTCTATCTACTAATATCTGAATCTAGTCCAGACTCCAGCATTTTCTTCAGTTTAAACTAAACCACCAAAGAGTCAACTGGGATATAGCCTGGGCTGCAGAGAGAGATCTTTTCTTAAAAACAACAAAATGAGGACTCCTAGCATGCAGATCCAAAGCATATATATGTTACCAAATTCGTCTTCCATGGCCATAATAATCTCCACTTGGTCCAAACTGTCTAAGCCCAGGTCCTTCATAAAATGAGAATTTACTGAGAGCTGCAAGAAAGAAATACCAAACAAAATTGAATCCATGAAAGTGTCTGCTTCCCAAGACAACAGATTGGTACTTTATCATCATATTGAAGATTTGCAAAGAAACACAAGCCTTTAAATAACATGGTGTATTTAACATATGCTGCCATGGACACAGTATATTTTGTTAGCCTGATTAATTTTATTTTAAGGTGGTTAAGTTTAGAAAGAAATTTAAATAAAAGATTTCATGCTACATATTTTATTAGGATCTTTGATCACTATTCTAAAGAACATCTGAGAGAATTTGTTTTCTTGATATTTTACTAACAAATAAAAACCCTTCTCCTCAAAGCCTAATTGTATGCTATTATCCTAGCACTCAGGAGACAGACACTGACAGATCTCTCTTGAGTTTGAGGCCAGCCTGGTCTACATAGCAAGTTCCATTACAGTCAGCGCTACACAGTGGGAAAAAAAAAAAAAAAACCCAAGCTATTCTAGGGCTGTAGCTTAGTATAGAGCATTTGCCTAGTGTGCATGAGGCCCACAGTTCCATCCCCAGCAACACATGCACACTCAACAACTAAAAATCCTAAGATTTATTATAAATTATAGATACCTGGCAGATGATAGAATACTTTATTCACTTGCTTATAATTTGGCTTTTAAGATCACCAGGAAATATTCTTCAAAATCCATATTAAGGGCCTAAGATGGTTCAGCAATTAAAAGCATTCCCTATATAATCCTGAGGACCAGAGTTCGGATCCCAGTACCCATCTAACAAGCTGTGTGTCTGGTATATGCCTGTACCCACAGCTCAAGTGGGCAGAGACAATGGATTTGGTGGTTTCCAGCTTAGCTGAGAAAGTGGAAGCACCAGGTTCAGAGATACCTTGCCTCAAAATAGATGGGAGAACCATGACCTGATGACCTCTTTTGTCCTCAGTACACACATAGGCAGGTACACACACATACACAAATCTTTTTTTAAAAAATCTTTTTAAAAACTATGTTAAACTACACAACAGATTGAGTTACCAAAGAAAAGATAAACTGTTTCAAACCACCATAAAAAAAAAATTCTAAGAGTTATATTAAAAAAGAAAGAAGCAAACCTCATGTGGTAGTACCTCTATATTCCCAGCATTCAGGAGGGAGAATGTGACTTTTGGGCCAGCCTGGGCTACATAGCGAGACCCTGTCTTTTATAACAAAAAAGCAAATGGCTGCCAGGCAGTGGTGGCGCACGCCTTTAATCCCAGCACTCAGGAGGCAGAGGCAGGCTGATCTCTCTGAGTTCGAGTCCAGCCTGGTCTATAAGAGCTAGTACTAGGCCAGGCTCCAAAGCTACAGAGAAACCCTGTCTCAAGAAAACAAAAAAAAATCAAAACAAAAGACTCAAGAGGCAGAAAGAATGCAGTTCTGGTATATGGGCCACCTGTGGTTTTTTACAGGCTTTCCTTGTACTTGTGATTGTGATTAAGCCCTGTCATGGAGTAAGTATGTTTCCCCCTGAACTACACTCCCAGACCACTTGTGTTTTCAGAAGAGTGGTTTGAATGAGAAGTCCCCATGAGTCTTAGGCATGTGAATACTTGGTTCCTAGTTGGTGACTATTTGGAAAGGATTTGGAGGTGTAGCCTTGTTGGAGGTGCTGTGTCCCAGAGGCAGGCTTTAAGGCATTGAAAGTCTCCTCCATCCCAGGTGTACTCTCTGCTTCCTGTTTGTGGTTCAAGATGTAGACTCTCAGATACTTCTCCAGTGCCACGCTTCCCTGCCTACTGTATTTTCCCCGCCACGATGGAACTATAATAAACCCTTCCTTCTGTGAGTTGCCTTGCTCATGTTTTATCACAGCAATAGAAGAGCAATCAAGACAAATACGTATGCTATATAATGTGCCTGGACCACCTGAGATGACGGTTATTTCTCTCTGGAAAGATAAACAAGAAGCTGTATCTATACAGGGACAATGCCGATCTCCTAGTAGAAGAACTGGTTGGCTGGAAGCTGGGAACAGGTTTTTTATTTTACTATTTATGTGCATTGGTATATCTGCCAGCAAAAATGTCTGTATGAGGGTGTTGGGTACCCTGGAACTGGAGTTACAGACAGTTACGAGCAGCCATGTGGGTGCTGGGAATTGAGCCCGGGTCCTATGGAAGAGCAACTAGTGCTATTAATCGCTGAGCCATCTCTCCAGCCCTGCTGGAAGGACTTTTAATTGAATGTTTGTTTGGACCCTTTGAAGTTTATACTATGTGATTAAATATGCTAAAGGAAAAAAAATATGGGCTGGCGAAATGGCTCAGCAGGTGAAGATGCTTGCTACCGATCCTAATGACCTCTGAGCTCAATCTCTGGTAGGGCATGGTGGAAGGAAAGAACTAACTGCTGCAAATTGTCCTGTGACTTCCTCATGGGGGCCATGACATGCACATACAAGGTGTGTAAGTACAAACACAAACACACAAAAACAAAGCAAAAGGGAAATGAGTAAATTTTGAAAGGAAAAGATTTAAAAAAAATCTAAACCAGTTACCTTTTCTGGGTCAATCTTGTCATAGAGTTTCAAGACATACAGCACTCGGTCCTTAATTCCCTCTAATGTCAAAGGGGGTGCGTCACTGTACTGGCGGCACAAGTGTGTGACCCTTCCAGGCACCTAGAACAAAGACAGGAAGGAGAGTGTCACTCAGTTCCAAGTTTCTTTACATAGTGCACATGTGTACAGGTATCTTTTTAAAAACTTACACGTAAATTTTCACTTGGGAGCAGGATGCACATGTGCCATGGCACCTGACTGGGTCAATTCTCTCCTTCTACTGGGTCCTAGGGATTGAGCTGAGGTCACCAAGTTTGGTGACAGGTGTCTTTACCTGCTGAGCCACCTCAATACGCATGCCAGGCACTTCAAAGTCTGAACTCTACAAACCATCTCATTCTCCAATGTGGCCATTGCTATATACTGAGTCATAGATCTGGGTCAACTCAGCAGCTCTAGCATCAAAATGGGTGTCACTTGTCCTCAAAATCAGAACTTGTTCCTCTGACTTTGGACACCATCTTGTTCTGTAAGACTGTCACTAACATAAAAGAGCCAGTGCTCCTAACCTCTGAGTCATCTCTCTAGCCCTGTTTTTTTTTTAATATTTATTTATTATGTATACAATATTCTGTCTGTGTGTATTTCTGCAGGCCAGAAGAGGGCACCAGACCTCATTACAGATGGTTGTGAGCCACCATGTGGTTGCTGGGAATTGAACTCAGGACCTTTGGAAGAGCAGGTAATGAGTCATCTCTCCAGCCCCTCTAGCCCTGTTTTTTAAGTTCTTAATTTGTTGCTAAGGTTTTTCCACAGAAAATGAGTTTGTGGTTAGTCTTTTAATCCCAGATACTTGGGAAGTGAGGCAGGAGGATCAAGATCAAGGCCAATCTAGGCAATTTAGTGAAAACCTGTTTCAAAATAAAGAGGGGGCAGAGAAGTAATATAGCTTAATAGCGGAGCAATTTGCTTAGTGTGTGAAATCCTGGGTTCAATCTTGAATACTGAAGGGGGAGGAAAAAAAGACAGCAATATGGATCAGAGGCTAAAGGCACTAGCCACCAAGCTTGATAACCCAAGCTCAATCCTTAGAATCTACATGGTGGGAAGAGAAAACATGGACCCTCAAGTTATCCCCTGACCTCCTCATGCATACTCACACTCTAACTAAACAAATGTATGAGAGAGAACCGGGTTTGCTTGCTGGCTCTCAGGTCCCTGAGTATGTCTATGAAAAAATACCCATGAAAAATGACCTAAGAGCTGCTGTGGTATCAAATGTTTGTAACCCTACCACTTGAGAGGTTGAGGTTGATATCCAGAGTCCAGGCAAGCCTGGACTGTAGACCAAGAACCTACTTCAAAATAAAACTGAGCCACTATATACCGCTTTATCAAGACAGACTTAATTTGCAGCAAACTAAAGACATTAACTGAAGAGATTCTAGAGATCTCTGAATACAATGGCAAAGCACTTTTTTTCACACCTAAATCCATTGTTGCCTTTGTACTGTGTGTCAGAGCCCTTTGATTAGAGACATACCATTAGATCTACTCATCACAATGACTAAAAGAGGTCACAAAATGAAGCAGAAAGGAATAAAGAAAGAGGGAGAAGAACTATGATAATAATGAAAATGACAGAGAATGACCTTCTGAGGTAGGAGGACCTATCAAGTCCTGTGTGCATATCAAGAAGGTATAGAAAAGAGATTAGAAACTAGTAAGGTACTGGGGTTGTAGTTCATTGGTTGAGGGCTTGCCTAGTATGAGTCAGGCCTCGTGTTCAGTGTTCAGCCTGGAAGGAAAAAAAAATCCAAGCAGATTTTAGAAAGACATGGTGGTTCAGGCTTTCAATCCTCATACTTGGGAAGCTGAGGAAGAGCGACAAATTCTTACAACACGGTTCCAAGGCCAGCCTGAAGTCTCAAAGACAAAAAACAAAAAGTATCAAGGACTGGTATGAAGTGGAGATGGAGAACAGTGCCCAGCGTGTCACCAGGCCATGGGAAAAGAGTGACTTGAAGAGTCTGCACGTATACAGTTACTCATGTGGTCACTAGGTGTCAGCAGCTCACCAGGCATCACTGGCAAGTTCTTGCAGGGCCAGGTAAGTACCAAGATACTGAACTAAGAGTTCTCTGTCTTGAGGCTACATGTCAGTCTAAAATAGATGGTTACAGTGAGCTCAGTACAAGACAGTAAGATGTGGTGAGCTGAGAGGTGAGCCTCAGAAACCAGATCAGATTAGGAAACAGAGTGCTGCTGTTCATTAGCATCAGGGTACGGGCTCTTACTAGCTGTTTGTCCCCATCCAGTTATATAACCTGTACATGCCTCAGTTTCTTTAGCTGTTAAATATGGATAAACAGCAGCACCTCATTCATAAGACTGGCAAGGTAAGATGATGTGAAAGCACTGGACACTGCTTGGCAACGCTACAGCAGCCTGGCAGTGTGGCCCTCAGCTGTGGTGTAGCCTAAAATACATATCCCATTTATTCCTTCCCTAGGTCATTTTAGAAATTTGTTATTTACTTATTTTGGTACTGGAATGGGGCCCATTTCATCTATGTCAGGCAGGGGCTCCACCATTATATCACCAGCCTTGGTTTTAAAATAGGGGCTTAATTAAGTTACTCTGGGTAGCTTTGAAGTTACTTTTACCCAGACAGGCCTTAAACATGTTATTTCTATTGCTGCCTACAAAGGAGCTGAGATTACAGGGCAGGATTGATTCACCTCACTAAATCAGACCATGGTACTACTCTGAGCACTTTACACACCTTTTACAAAGAAACAGGCAGGATGGTTAAGTACCCTGCCCCAGCCCCCTGCACGATCTCCTGGAGGGTCTAATTGCTTCCTTCTGCCAGATGTCTGCTGTTCGGAAAGCACCTCCTCTGCAGTCAACAGTTGTCTTGCTTCCTCTGATTTGTGCAGAGAACAGTCATACTCCAATAACAAACCTAAAATACCCTGTAAACTCCTGGGCTGGAGAGATGGCTTAGCGGTTAAGAGCACTGACTGCTCTTCCAGAGGTCCTGAGTTCAATTCCCAGCAACCACATGGTGGCTCACAACCAACTGTAATGAGATCTGGTGCCCTCTTCTGGCTTGCAGGCAGGATACTGTATACATAAATAATAAATCTTAAAAAAAAACAAAAACTGTCTCTCTTCATGTATCAATGAGCTAACTCAAAACCGTTCTGTAAGCATAAAGCAGTTCCCCTACTGTCAGTATAAACCCAGCAGAGAGAGCGCTGCCTGTTGTAAACATGATCTCAGGACCATGCAAAGCCCAGGAAAACAAACACTTTGCAGACCTACCAAATCAGTCTTCTGTTATAACCCCAAAGATCTGTGTGCACATCTATGATTGCGAAGAAATGCTGGAAGAACAGGGAGACTAATTGAAATTAGTCTCTAGACCCAAACACACATGCAACTTTACTGCCCTTCTAACACTTTATATGACAAGCTTTTGGTACACTGTCAGCGAATCTCAACACTGGATGTAGATTCTTATTCCTGTAGGATGCAGGTGTAACCGAAACCACGACCATAGGAAGCTCATGAGTATGAAAAGGATTTTCCACCTTGGCCCAGTCTATCCTACAGTAAGCAGTTCCTAATCTGGGATACACATGGGGAACGTGAAACGCCACGCCAGGGCCTCATCTCATAGGAATAAGTCAGAAGGGGTGAGGGAAAAGGGCTAAAATCTATTGTTGGGCATCTAGGGTTGGAAGTGACGCCCGAGAGTTTCAGCTTCACACTTGTTTCCTAGCTCTACTTCCACAAGGCTCACAGACAAGGTGTCACAAGGGAAAAATTACGACAGAACTCTAGGAAGGCAATACTCTGTACAGGCGAGTGGTTTCCCCTTGTGCACGCTGTCTTTAACCTTCCCTAGGAAGTGATCACAGTATACCATCACCACAACAACGGGGACTGCAGGAGGTGCTCTACTCGACCTCTCTCAACTGAACTTCACTGCCACTCTACAAGGATGAGATCTGGTGCCCAATTCTGTTCGGTAGAGACTTGGTCAAAGTTCTGTGCTCTAATCATAAGACACTCGCCCTCGCGACAAGGGCCAACCAAAACTCGTCAGGCAGCAGGACTAGCAGTGTACCCCGAATCATCCCTGCAGCCAATGTGCAGCCGGCCGGGGCCCCTCCCCCAACCCGGACGGCCCGGGCCCTGACCCCTGAGCAGCCCCGGCAAAGTCACCGCGAGTCACCTGCGTGAGGGCCAGGGCGGGCTGCAGAGTCCCTGACCTCCTCCGGGTTCCCTCAGGGCAGACAGTGATGCTGAGTGGCCGGGCCAAGGCCAGTGTGGGAAGCCGGGGCAGCGGCGCGAAGGCCGTGGGCAGGCGGCGGACACAGACGGAAAGGACACGAGCCGCCATGGCTGCGCCAACCCAGAATGCACTGCGTTGCGGTCTCCCGCCCAAGCCGCTGTTAGCTCCGTACGCTGGCGGCGCATAGAGCGGCGCTTGAGGGCTCCGCGGGCGCTGGCGACCCCTGGCGGCTCCCGGAGGCGCTGCGCCCACCTCCGTTTGAAGGGCGAGAGCTACCTTGGTGCCAATTGCACAAATGCCATCTGCTCCTAAACAGTTACTGACAAAAAAGGAACTTATTTATTTTCTCAGAGTTCTGAAATATATTGTTTTAAGACTGTCGGCCGATGATTCTGGAATAGTGGCAAACGTCTTTAAAGTTAGCACTCTGGAGGCAGGAGGGTCTCTGAATTGAAGGCCAGCCTGGTCTACACCGCAAGTTCCAAGCCAATCAGAGCTACATATTAAGTCCCTGTCTCAAAAAATAAAATATGCCACGATTCTCCCATAGCATTCAGATTTTTTTGTTTGAATGAAAACTCAGTACAAAATATGAGTGTGAAACAGAATAGATTTAAGACTAGTAGCCAGCTGTAGCTGCTACATCTATGATCTCAGCTCCAGAGGCTGAGGCAGATGATGGTAATCTAGACTACATAGCAAGGTACTGTCTCTAACTAAATAACCAACCCAAAACACACATACACAGACAACCCCTGAAAGCCCATGTGCTTGCTTATGTAAACTGAAGACTGATAAATGTGGAAGTATAACAATCCATATTTTAAACTTTGGTAATGTACAACTCTGGGTTAAGTCTGCAGTAAAGCAAAAGGTATGGCTAGACAATCTGTAAGTAATATAACAACAACAACAACAAACAACCAAGTGGCAACTTTAGTGTCCACACACCAGTTCCACTAAGGAAGGCAAACACGCAAGGGGCAAACCCCTAGATTTATGCGCTTTCAAAGTGTCCTTTATCTCCAGCTAAGGCTTTCTGGTGGAAGCTGAGCATGCCTAGAGTCATTCCTTTTCATCCCCCTTCAATCTCATCAACACATACCCCATGACCTACAAATGTACCTAGTATCTTCTTAAATTAATTAAGCTGAGCATGCTCAGAAGTGTTTGTAGGGATAAGAGTATGATTAAAAATGGGCCAGCCACACTCCATCACTTCCCCATTTAGGAGCTGCAGGATCATGACCCAGGGCAACAGGAGGATATCTGAGTCTCTGAGGGCCCAGTATTGATATCGTAGCTGAAGCCGGAGGCCTTGAACCTGCCTAACGACACACGGCGATGAACATTCTAAAGTAAAGCTGTTTGGAGCAGAGTATACTGTGTGACACACCGCAATGTCCAGTGTCCCGATGACAAATGAGTGTATGATGGAGATGCGGGAAGGATGCAGGAGCAGAATGGTACATGCACCAGAACGCTGCAGTTGGTAGAGGAGCAGAGCCGACAAGATGTTTCTGTTTTGTTTTGTCTTTTCTAATCTTATTTATTTATTTTATTTACTTCTGGAGGGAGGCTACAAGAGTGGAGAGTGAATATGGAAAGACTGGGAAATGGGGGATTGGGGTACATGATGTGAAATACCCAAAGATTCAATTAAAAAATTATGTTATTAAAAAAAACAAAAACATGGGCCAACCCGTGTGGATATATAGAGATCACTGAATAAAATTCCCCAGTGTTGGGTCCAGGGGGGTCGCGCAAAGATGAGAACACCACCAAGTCTAATAAACCAGAAGCAAACTTTATTCCAGAAACCAGATCCTAGGAAAACCAGAAGCAAACTTAAAAATAAAAAATAAAACACTGCGGGGCACAGAAGCTTATCAGCTAGCTGAGACACAGCCAGAGATGGGGTTTGTTAGGCTGTGGCCCCAACTAGTTTTTGAACCCACCTTTTATAGTAAGGGGTAGTAAGGGCACCAAGCACTAGGTCTGGGCAAAGGAATTTTTACAACCTTGCCCTGACCCTTGGGTTGGTCAGCAGAGACCCTAAAGAGGGGAGTGAGTGATAATATCAATGGGTAACTAGAGAGCCATCATGAAATATGTTTCAGAGGAGATTACAGCAAAAATCACTAATTGTAAGAAAACAGATGTCTTTAGTAAATAGTCAGAAAAGGGACAGCTAGTAAGTAATACTAGAAGGTTAATAAATTAGGATTAACTGGTTCTTAGGCTGAGAATTTAGAAGATAATGGAAAGCTTTTCACATTATCTCAAGGTAAAACTCAGATACTGACTGCCATACTTTACAACTTCCATTATCAGAGCTCATCAATTAAACCATTGTATTTGTCCATTGTCTCCTGCTACCTCCAGGCAATGTATGCGGAAGCCCCATGCCTCTCCTTAATGGTGCCAGTTTTTCATAACAAAGACAGTGCCTAACCCAGAGGTCAGTTTCTCTGTCTCCTAAAGGTTAACTCACTTCACATCTGTCGTTTATCAAGGATGGCCAGGACACTACTCTCCATTTGCAGGGAGAAGCTCTGGCCTTGTAAATAAAACAACCAGTTGCAAAATAAAATGACCTAAGCTGATGGAGGCTTCCCAAGCATCTGAGAAAATAGCTCACTGTGAATGGCTGATCCTTGATCTGCTGAGAAAGCTGCTGACAGTCTGTTCTCATTCTCCTAGACTTATAACTTTATATTTCTTTATTTCTACATTCTTATTTTTGGAATCTACATTTTTATTTTCTTATTCTTGGACTCTTCACCCAGTACCTTTGTTTAATGCGTATCTGCCTTTGCTCTCCTGACTGCTGCACTATTTTACGTCTTGGCTGTACTTATTTTAACTGTGTAGATAAAACTCATTTTAACTGGCAAAGCTGATGTCACAATAGTCCCTAGAGCCTGAAGCAATACCTGCCCTATGGGTTCCAAGAACCCTCCTTAGTCTGTGCTATTAGTTAAAGTCGTGTTTCCTAAGGACCAATCACATGGGTAAACGTCCACCTCAAGCTATACTCAGACTACCTTCCCAAGAGGCCTTTCCCCCTTAATTTAGCAGCTAGCGTAATAATTGCGGAATTTATTCAGCACATGGTTAATGTAGACGGACTACTGGGTATCTGCGAGGTCTATTCATCAGTCTCTTGTTTAAAGATTATGAGACTTCAAAAAATTCTATAATCAAGGTAAAACAAATTTCTCTTTCTTCTTTTTCTTAGTCTGAGTATTGGGAAGACTCCAACTGCCATCATCCGAAGACCCCGACATTTCCTATAAGGAGTGGGATGGTTTGTGAAGAAGAGGGCTTGGGCCATGTGATGTAAGCACAGGACCACATGGCCTTGCATTTTCCTTCTCCTCCAGCTCTTCACTCAACTCCTAGTTTCTGTTAACGTTATCTAGGGTTGAAATCCAGATGATTTAACAACCACCTTCAATTAAAAATTTCCCTTTGTATAGCAATAAACATGTAGTTTTCTGTTTAGGCCCAAGGACCATGTTACTAGTTTGAGCAAGAAACCAGACAGGTGGGTTGTAAATCCAGACAGTTGCTGGGAGCAGGGGGATGGCACAAGGAGGAAGAAAGGCATGCCTCTTGAGTTACACAGGGATGTCATCAGGCCAACTGTAGGAGAAAGGATGGCTCTTCAGAGAAATGTGAGAAAACCCAGAGGATCAAGGAAATCATGCTTAGGCTTTTGGCCAGTACCTGGAAAAGGCAGAGGGAAAAAGAAGGGTTATGCTTTTATGCTTTTTTTTTAACTTAAAGCTTGAAAAAGTGGGCAGGCTTAGCAGTCAGACTTGTAAGATTGTATTCTGATCATCTCCTTGTCCTAACTATACAGAACACCCTAACCCTAAGCCTAATCTATGGCAGGGCAGAATGTAGCTAGGCTGGAAGGCCAAACTGAATACAGGGAAAAAGAAGGAAAGGTGGAGTCAAAGGAGACGCCAGCAGCCTCTAGAGAAGCAAGATGTGAGGTAACAAGCCACAAGCCTCATGGTAAAATATAAACTAATAGAAAGCAGTAAGTTTAAACTGTAAGAGCTAGTTAATAATAAGCCTGAGCTAATAGGCCAAACAGTATGTAACTAATATTAAGCCTCTGAGTATTTTAAAAGTAGCTATGGGACCAAGTGGGATGAGAAACCTCCGTTACAACTGCAAAAATGAGGCATACCTCATACCTATAATCCTAGCATGCTGAAGGTGGAGGCAGGAGATAGGAGTCTGAGGTCATCCTTGGCTATATAGCTAGTTTGGGGCTAGCCTGTGATACATAAGACACTGTCTCAAAAAGGGGTATGGAGATGGGCAAGGTGTGGTGGCACTTGCTTCCCAGAACCTGGGAAACTGAGGCAGAAGATATTGAATCTAGGAGTACTTGGGCTATACAGAAAGACCATTTGATCTCAAAAAACCAACCAAACAAACAAACAAAAGTGGCTATAGAGATGGCTCATCAGTCAAGAGCACTAAGTACTATTCCAGGATCCAGGCTCAATCCCCAGCATCCTCACAACTGCTCATGTCTCCACTTCTAGGTGATCTGATGCACTTTCCGGCCTCTGAGGGTACCAGGTGCACAAATAGTACATATATACACATGCAGGCAAAACACCGAGACACATCAAAAAGAATTAAAAAAAAAAAAAAAAAAAGAATGTGGGAGAACCTCTCCAAATCCCTTAAAGCCATAGGATCAAATCCAAGAAGACACTGTCCTGACTGAAGCAGCAGAACCATTTCTCCAGAACTGCTTCCTGTGTGGTAAGAACAGCTTACCCTCAAAAGACAAGCTCTCAGGATGAGGGCTAACTTATACTACACGGTCTCCCTTATTTCTGAGAAGGTAGGTAAGGATCTGCAAGTAGGGAAGGTGAGCGACACAATCCAGGCATGCAGGCATATACCTGCCACCCCAGCACTCGGCAACAGAAACCGGAAGGTCTGGGAGTTCAAGGCCAGGCTTGGCACAAAGCCTTCTCAAAACACTTAAAAAACCAAAATGACAGAAGAGGTGAGGGCCTTTTCAGTAGTACCCCACTGGAGTGAATAAGCACTCCAGTGCCTCCCCTGTACACACCCCGGCAACACACCAGGTATTCTCCTTCCTTGCAACCCATTTGCCCATTGTCACCGGCTTCTTTTCAATCCACTCTTCTTTGTGGGCTAGGCAAGCACTGTGACACTGAGGTGTCCTCATCCATTTCTCACCTTTAATCATTTGTCTGGTTCTTTCCCATGAGTCCATATGCATGCTTGTTTCTAACTTACATCTAAGCAGAGGACCCTTCCACTGACCTTTGTGTATTTCTGGCGCTACCATTCCTCCTTGTCGTGGTCAAGCGTAAGAAATAACCTATATTTAATTCTTCACTTTCTAACTCACTCTCGACGACTAGATTCTTTTCCCCCACCCTCCTTTCTTTCTTTAAGACCAGGTCTTTTGTAGCTCAAGTTGGCACCTGGGAAGATGAACAGAGTAATTGCTGTAAGTTTGAGACAAGCCTGGACTAATATAGTGAGTCCCAGTGCAGCATGAGACTTTATCTCAAATGAAATATGCAAATAAACCTCCTTCACCCACCATTTAAATACCAGTCTTAGGGTGCTGCCTTTCGTCCCACCCTCCGCTTTAAACATTCAAGATTCTAGAACCAATGTGCTCCAGAGGTGTTAATTTCCACCTGAATCTGACTCTGACCTTCACAGTTCAATATCCAATTACCTAGTAAATGTTCTTTTTGGGTGATTTCTAAGTATTCAAACAAATCTTCTTCTTCCAAGTACTGATACCATCCCTTATCAAGCCCAAGGTTTAGGATGCCTTTATTTCCTACCTAATCAGGCACAGTCCTGCTCACTTCCTTGTTGTCCAGCGGCTCTGCCAAGGGTCAGACCCCTAAGCCCTCTGTCTGCCTCTGTTCTGTCTGACCTTCACGAGCCTTCACTCACCTTGGAGACAAGAGTATGACCTGGTTTCACAACTCAGCCTCTCTTCTTCAGTTGCACAATAAAGTTCGAACAAGACTGATGCTCTATGACATGGTTTGTCTTTGTAAATCTGAGCTGTCTGTCCTTTCTGCCTGGAATCCTTCAGTTTGGCTTCGCTTATTCACCCTGCGGGAATCACCAGTCAGCCTCCACTGAGCTTTCCAGGTCGTTCTAACTGCCCAATATTTGCATCTCCATAGCAGCGCTGGAGCTAACTCTTAAAGGACCCACACAGCTCTTAAGCTTTGTTTCCCAGGACAGAAAGTGATGTTAAATTTCATTCAGTACTGTAAATTGATTTATTTTATGGGCATTTGTGATTTGCCTGCATATATGTCTGTGTGAGGGTGTCAGGTACCCTAGAACTGGAGCTATAGAGAGTTGTGAGCCACTATATGGGTGCTGGGAATTGAACCTAGGTCCTCTGCAAGAGCAGTCAGTGCTTGCTCTTAACTGCTGAGTCATCTCTCCAGCCCCCTTAATGTTAAGAGGCACCATCGGCTGAGTCTTCACAACACAGGAATTATGACCTCACCCCACTCAAGTTTTGTTTTCTCATTTTAAACAAGAAGTTTATTTAAACAAGACGCTTGACTTGAAGAGAAAACTATCTAGGATCATTTTGTTCAAGAGTAATTTATCCCTACTTAAAGACAGATTGCCCTACATGTAACAGCTACGTACAAAAAAGTTATAAAGTTGTCCTTGGTTTTACAATGATAAATGAAAAACATTAAAATTCTCCAATCAAACAAGGTATGCAAGGATTTTGTGATTGGGTTCTTTTGTTAAAACATTGAGAGCAAAATTATTTCCTGGAATATAAAGACAAGAGCTGAATGAGCATGCCTCTAATGGAGCAGGGGGTATTTTCACAACTTCCTGGAATATAAAGACAAGAGCTGAATGAGCATGCCTCTAATGGAGCAGGGGGTATTTTCCCAGAACCGTACTTCCCCCAGACCACCTCCATCTGCAGTCAATCAAAACAGAACACTGGCCATTTAGTTTAAAAAGGAAAAAAGAAAGAAAAAAGTACAATACGCTTGTGCACATACACCAGTTACTTTATGTGCAATAAAAAAATGGGCACAGGGAAATGAAAGAATAGAGAAAACTATACTGTAGTAGTCAGGATGTGGTGGAACCAAATTGTGGCTTTCTAATTGCGAATGTATTCTTGGTCTGGAGTAAAATAGCAGGTTCCCTTTTTAGTAGACACCTCCTGCCTGCTGCTGGATCACATCATTTGTATCTTCTTTTTTTTTTTTTTTTTTTTTTTTTTTTTTTTTTTTTTTTGGTTTTTTTCGAAACAGGGTTTCTCTGTAGCTTTGGAGCCTGTCCTGGAACTAGCTCTTGTAGACCAGGCTGGCCTCGAACTCAGAGATCCGCCTGCCTCTGCCTCCCGAGTGCTGGGATTAAAGGCGTGCGCCACCACCGCCCGGCTACATCATTTGTATCTTCATCCTCCATTTCCAACTGTGCAGGTGTGTCTGTTTCATTGATTGGCTGCCCATCAAACCGGAATCTGATCTGCCTCATGGGCAAACCCTGTCGTTCACAATAGACTTTCATTAATTTACTAAGTGATGTATGCCTCTTAATTTTAAACTGCACCACAGACCCATCCTGCCCTGCCACCTTCAAATTAATATGTTCTCAGTCTTGACTCCTTCCTTGGGTTTCTCGTCGGCCATGGCAAACACCGGAGTCTCCTCAGCTGCTGCTTCACTAAAGAGGTACCAGGTCCACACTGAAGGAACACCAGGCAGCACCAGGAGCAGCAGAAGGAGGCTGCAGTGGCAGACGAGCCCTACTCGTTTTTTTTCCTTCCTTCTGCCTCTCCTTTTCTTTTCTTTTTTTTTTTTCAAGACAGGGTTTCTCTGTAACTTTGGAGCCTGTCCTGGAACTAGCTCTATGAAGACCAGGCTGGCCTCCAACTCAAGAGATCTGCCTGCCTCTGCCACCCGAGTGCTGGGATTAAAGGCGTGCGCCACCACCGCCCGGCCTCCCTCTCTTTTTTTGGACTGGATCGTATGTATCCCAGATCAGCCTCAAACTTGTTATGTAGCTAGGGGAAGACTTTGAACTCCTGATCTTGCCTCCACTTCCAATACAGTCATGGACTAAAAATATATGAAAATCAGGTAGCATAAACGGCACTGAAAGTATATTGTAAGGCTAGGCATGGTGCTGTACACTTTAATTCATCATTTGGGAGGTAGATGCAGGCAGATGTCTGTGAGTTTGAGGCCTGCCTGATCTATAGAGTGAACTACAGGCCAGCCAGGGCTACATAGTGTACACAGTGAGGCCTTGTTTTATCAGCATTATCATCATCATTATTGGTATTCCGGGACAAAGTTTCTCTATATAACAATCCTGGCTGTCCTGGAACTCACTCTGTAGACCACTAGGCTGGCCTTGAACTCAGAGAGATCCGCCTGCCTCTGTCTCCTGAGTGCCTGCACCGCCATGCCCAACTGAGGCACTGTTATAAAATAAAAAAAGTGTAGTACATTGTGGGCATGCTGGTACACACCTATAACCACAGCACCTGGAGAGCCTGCAGCAAGAGGATCTTAGATTTGAGGGCAGCCTGCATTATATAATAAACCTTTCTTAAAAATAAACAGGGCCACTGGTAAGATGGTTCAGTATATAAAAGCCTTACAATTAAGTTTAATCTCTAGGTCTCACATGGTGAAAGAACTAACTCCTGTAAGCTGTCCTGACTTCCGTAAGTACACATGGCATGTCTGTAGATGTGTGTGTAGTGCGTGTATGCGTGCACACACACATACACACAGAGAGTAAAAATGAAATAATGAAATAAACAAGAGGATGGGGGCCAGATATGATCAAACTACATTGATACATGCATAAATTAAAAATACTTAAGTTAAAAAGTACATATTCTAATCTAACTGAAATTTTTTTTTTTTTTTTTTTTTTTTTTTTGGTTTTTCGAGACAGGGCTTCTCTGTGGCTTTGGAGCCTGTCCTGGAACTAGCTCTTGTAGACCAGGCTGGTCTCGAACTCACAGAGATCCGCCTGCCTCTGCCTCCCGAGTGCTGGGATTAAAGGCGTGCGCCACCACCGCCCGGCTAACTGAAATATTTTTATTATGCATTATTATTGACTAAATATTCTAGTTGTATAAATAACCTTTGTGTGTGTATGTGCGTTATACACACACCAGTGCACACGAGGCCAGAGAATAACCATGGGTGCTATTCCCCAGGGGCCATCTACTGATGTAGGTGTGTCTTCTATCTATCTGATGATTTCATTGGTTAATTAATAAAGAAACTGCCTGGCCCGTTTGATAGACCGGCCCTTAGGTGGGTGGACTAGACAGAACAGGGAAAAGGAAGTGAGGTAGACGGCTCAGACAATTGCCCTGCCTCTACAACCAGATGCGATGAAGCCAGCCACCAGGTCAGACATGCTGAATCTTTCCGGGTAAGACACCATTCATGGTGTTACACAGATTACTCGATATGGGTTAGTGAAGATGTGAGTAAGAGGCTGAAACTAATGAGCCAGGCAGTGTTTAAAAGAATACAATTTGTGTGTTGTTATTTCGGGGCATAAGCTAGCCGGTGGCCGGGAGCCGGTTGGGATGAAAGGCAGGCCGTTCCGCAGCTCCTCGCTACAGAATGGCGCCCAACATGGACAACTGAATCCACAGAAAGCTTGAGAAAGCTTGGGAAAGCATAGAGTAAAGCATGGCTTCTTGGTAGCAGCAATTTCTCGGGTCTGAAAGTGTGTTTTTCAGTTTTCAGCCATAGCAGGAAAAAACCTGTGCCGTTTTAAAATGCTGGTGTTCTGGTCCATAACTGCCAGGGCAAACTCTAACTCTTTCAGGCAGGCGGTCCAACTACCAGAGTGTTTGAGTGTGGTTTCTGAGTGCAATGTTGCAGCTTGCTTGATGGCAGGGACCTTGAAATGCCATAGAGTTGTGGCAATAAAAATGGCTACAGCGGTACCTCTGCCATGAGGCTGGAAAGCTAAGGAATGGGCTGGATCTAGCTGGCAAAGCTGCAGCTTGAATCCTACCCATATTGCTCAGTAATTTAAAGGCTCATATGGTCAGAAAAAGGGAGATAGAGTAAAGAGAGATTCAAAAACAAAGAAAACCTCTAAATGATTTACACTGTGTTAAAAATATATGCATGATAAAGGTTAAAGTTCTTAAAAGTAAAAAAAGAAAAAAGGAAGTAGCTAAGGTGTGGTGGCACACACCTTTAATCCCAACACTTGGGAGGCAGAGACAGAGATCTCTGTGAGTTCAAGGTGTTGTAGCACACACCTTTAATCCCTGCACTGGGGAGGCAGAGTCAGATGGATCTCTATGAGTTCAAGGACAGCCTGGTCTAAAGTGTTATTCCAGGACAAAGATATATAGAGAACCTGTCTCAAAAAATAAAAGTAAAAATAAACTAAATAGAGGTTAAAATAAAGCCTCACAAAGATGGAAAATACACAGAGAATCTTGATGCTGTATACTATTATGCTCTCTTTGAATTGTTTGAATGCTGAGGAAGAAGCAACAGCTGCTAAAAGTTATTTGTTTATAAATGCTGCTAAACTATTCCAGAATAGATATTTTGAAAATACCTTGACTTTAAAATTTGGATCTAAGGACATGATGCTTTGGAAAGGAGTTTCTTTTGTTTTCACAGAAAATGAGACCCTATGGATTGCTTCTATCCCAATATGGTATGATAGACCACGCCCTCCTGAAAGGTTGCTGTGAACACCCTCAAAAAATTACTTTGCTCAACTGCCAACTGAGATGAACACAGGTTACACGATGAAAGATCTGATTAACAGCGCCCCCATTCAGCAGGAAGCAGTTTGGAGAGAAATAACTACGTCCATATTCCCAAATATTGTTCATAAATGTTTTTACATTTAAAGGGGGAGATGATATAGATATGAATAATTTACATTGGTATAAATTTTGCCTTATTGATTTAAATTTAAGGCCAATTTTGTTATATGTATATGTATTTCTGATATTAAGCTATTGTGATTATGTAGTTCTTTTAAGAATGTATAGGGGCTGGAGAGATGGCTCAGAGGTTAAGGGCAGTGACAGCTCTTCCTGAGGTCCTGAGTTCAATTCCCAGCAACCACATGGTGGCTCACAACCATCTGTAATGAGATCTGGTGCCTTCTTCTGGCCTGAGGGCATACATGGAGGCTGAACACTGTGTACATAATAAATAAATAAATCTTAAAAAAAAAGAATGTATAATTAGGAAATATAGGTTGTTAATGAATAATCATCGATAACAGTAAACTTTGTAGTCATGTTAGATTTTCTAGATATATATATATTTCAATTAGATAGACATTCCTAATATCTTTCAAAGACTACAGAATATTCCACTTAAATGTTTTAATAACTTAAGGCTTTTTATGACAATGAGACACGTCTGCTCCTGGCAGCACCAATCTACTTCAAGAAGATGATGGGTATCGAAGAGGATCCTTATGGAGTTTGATAGCAATTTGCGCAAGAAACTGCTCTTGCCTGGACTGTTGGCATAAACTGGACACAAAGAACCCACAGAGAGAGGACTACTGAACTTGCCTAAATGTGAGATAATTCTTTGGGGCTCCTGACTCATGAAAGAGTCTGCGAGACATTCTACAGGACACAACAGATACTCACTGAACTGCCTTTGAAATTTCCTGCTTCATGGAAATGTCTGCTGGATACTTATGGGCCTGTAGGCCAAAGATGGATGCCCCAACGGTACAAAAGAACTTTGGATGACGGTCCAGGTAGCAAGATGTCTCTGTGATTTCTAGAGTTTTGTAAGTTGCTTACTTCTCATTTACTTAGGTAATATTATATCCTTCTAGAATCTTTGATGGAGTTGAAGAATAGATAGTTATAGTTGTTTTCCTTTGTTATGATAAAAGATAAAATGGATATAAATATTGTAACTGTAATTCTTACTTGATAACTGTTTTGTTATGTAATTTTGCTATGTTAAAGTTAAAGCCTTTTTTTGTTTAAACAGAAAAAGGGGAAATGATGTAGGTGTGTCTTCTATCTATCTGATGATTTCATTGGTTAATTAATAAAGAAACTGCCTGGCCCGTTTGATAGACCGGCCCTTAGGTGGGTGGACTAGACAGAACAGGGAAAAGGAAGTGAGGTAGACGGCTCAGACAATTGCCCTGCCTCTACAACCAGATGCGATGAAGCCAGCCACCAGGTCAGACATGCTGAATCTTTCCGGGTAAGACACCATTCATGGTGTTACACAGATTACTCGATATGGGTTAGTGAAGATGTGAGTAAGAGGCTGAAACTAATGAGCCAGGCAGTGTTTAAAAGAATACAATTTGTGTGTTGTTATTTCGGGGCATAAGCTAGCCGGTGGCTGGGAGCCGGTTGGGATGAAAGGCAGGCCGTTCCGCAGCTCCTCGCTACAATCTACTTTTTTTTTTTTTTTTTTTTTTGAGACAGGTTCTTTCACTGGCCTGTATCTTGCCAATTAGTTAGCTTGGCTGACTAGTGAGCCCCAGGATCTTTGCCTTCCCAAAGCTAGATTTACAACTCTGTCACTATGTCATTGTCCCCCCTGGTAATTGATGTCAGGTACATGCAAGTACTTTACTGAGTTATCTTCCACAGCCTTTAAGTAATTCTTATTATTGAAATGACCTGAACAGACTGGGGGAAAAAAAAACAGCCAAGCAGGATGTATCAAAATAAATATTTATTAACATTTACTGTTTATGTACACCTATAATAGCAAATGTGCAAATATGGGCTTAAAACCATAACACCAAAACAAACATAAGCAAATATTATCAGTAGTGCCACCATCAGGCAATCATGTTAAATGTCTTTTAGATATTGTATTCTTTTTCAAAAAACTATTCAGAGGCAAAATACCCAGGAAACTTTTGCCTCTTAACTTAAAAGTAGCGGTATATGAATATATTTCCATCTTTTTGTCCAGCTAGCAAGTGAGAATCTGTAACTGACCACTTAACCAAAGACCAATTCTGATTAGAGACAGGGGGGAGGAGAGCAGTGCAGTGCCCCAGCGTCAAGTCCCAAATGGCAATCGTCCCAGAAGTCAGGACTGCTGCTGCGACATGATCCTTCACATCCCCTTCCAGGAGCCTGAGACAAAGGAAGAGACAATTCAGATCTCACATCAAAGGCTTTAAAAAGGGCCCTGAGAGAGAGAGTTCTGCAAGAAAGAAAGGTGCTTCACTGAACATTCATGTTTAATGTCTGGAAACCACATGATAGAAAGAAAAATGACTATTGAAAGTCTGTGGTGGCGCAGGCCTTTAATCCCAGCACTTGGGAGGCAGAAGCAGGCAGATCCCTGTGAGTTTGAGGCTAACCTGGTGGTCTACAGAGTAAGTTCCAAAACAGCCAGGACTACACAGAGAAATCCTGTCTTAAAAAGCAAAACAACAAAACAAAAAAAGCTTTGAAGGAGTGCAGGGGCTGGAGAGGTGGCTCAGCAGTTAAGAGAACTGGTTGGGCTGCTCTACCAAAGGAATATAGTTGGACTCTCAGCACTGATGGCCATCCTAACTCCAGTTCCAGGGAATCTGACATCTGGCCTCTGTGGGCATTGTTTATACCAGGTACAGAGACATATATCCGGGATGGATGTACACATACATTAAAGATATAAAAACAAAGCAAACCCCCGCCCCCCATCCCAAACTTTGGGAAGTGGAGGAGATGGCTCGTTCCATCTAGTCTGTTGTTGCACTGCACCACAAGGAAGGAGAGAAAACACTTATGAGTCTTTAATAAATCACCACATAAGCAGCTATTGATCAGACTTGGGAGCCTTGTTTTTCCTGGAAGCCCTAAGCAGGGGCAGGAGTGAGACCATAAATACACTGTGCCAAGTTACAACCACCTTCCTTTTTCACCAATCAGGATTCAGGGATTAGAGGCTCTCCTTATCTGTCCTGTCATTATCAACCAGCACAGAATGTTCAACCAATTAGCTACATTTGTTCTTTCTGTTAGGAACAGCCACAATGTCTTAGAGAACTAAGGGGCAAGTTTCTATTGTTTAAGGAGTAGGTGGGCCAGCCATTGGAAAGGTCTCAGCTCCCAGAGGGTCTGGGAACCTGAACTTTATTTCACCCTAGAGGTAAGATGGAGTCTGAAGTCAAACTGGCAGTACTTAGGCCAAGGTGCCTCTCTCTGCTCCCTTCAGGCTCAAACGCTGAAAAGTATTAGCTGCTTTCCCAGAAGGTCTAGGTTTGACTTCCATCACCCACATGGTACCTCACTATTATCTTTAAGTTCAGTCCTATTTAATCCCATACTGATAGGACATCAGGAAATAGGGAGACTAAAATTTAGTCAACTCCAGGAAGCATTCTCTTCATTCCTGCTACCCTCAGTAATGATTTTTTAAAAAAAATTTATTTATTAATATTATTTGTTATTTTTCTGAGACAGGGTCTCTCTTTGTAGTCCTGGCTGTCCTGGAACTTGCTATATAGCCAAGACTGACCTCAAACTCACAGATATATTCCTGTTTCTGACTCCCAGTGGGATTAAAGACATGCACCATCGTATTTATTTATTTACTGTATACTTGTATTATTGCAGTGCATTTATGTATTGTCAGAAATTATATTTATTACCATGTGTAAGATGTGTGCCTGTGAATACAGCTGCACAGATACATGCCACAAAAGTCATGTGGAGGTTAGAGGACAAGTTTTAGGAGTTAGTTCTTTCTTTCCACCATGGATTCCTGGGATCAAATTCAGGTAACCAGGTTTGTAGCCACTGAGCCATCTCCCCAGCTCAGTGGTAGAGATCCTGAACCCAGGGCATCAGACACACTAGGCAAGTCAGAACACACACACTGAGTAACTCAACAGCCTTTAGCATCTCATGTATCTAATAACACAAAAGTACCGGTTTTGTATCTGCAGTGTCTTCCAAAACACCCCACCCTTGAACAGCAGTCATACACTTACCTTCCAGCTTGCCCTTGAGGAAGGCAGCACAGCAGAACACCCACACTCTGAGCTGTCTTAGGGTTAATCACCAGAAGCTGAAACACGGGGCTTCCAAAGGCCTGGCTCTCTTTGGCACAAGGATGACTCAGAACAACAAATAGGAGCCCCTGATGTAGGAGAGAAGTAACCACTCAGACCATCAAGAGAATGTTCGGGGGTGGTGACAAAAGCAAAGCAGAAGGAATGATCACCAGACTCTTCAATGTGAGGGACGTAACCACTGCCTCCCTTTGTCCATGCAGCAGATACTGACAGCATCTCCACAGTGGACCTCTGCATCCTAGGCCAGTCCTGCCATCCTGAATCCAGCTGACTCAGTTTCCTTACTTTAGCTATACTTCGTGCCAACCATTTAGGAAAAGGCTGGCACAGGGAAGGAGGCCATAGAGACATAGCATACTGGAAGTGACCCATTAAAGACCCTTGTTTAACAGGACACCAACTAGTAGTAATTAGTATATATCAAACTGATCAGTTAAATGAAAAACAGGTAAATTCTAGAAACAAATTCAACCTTCTTAAAAGATTATAAAAGCCAGATTCAGCCAGATTTTGTGACAGCCTGATCTACATATTGAATTCAGGATCAATCAGAACTATCTTGTGATTTTTTTCCCTTTTCCTTTTTAAGTAGTTGGGTATTTTAAAAATATGAATAAAATTCACAGCTTAGAATGTGCGTCTTTATATCATACAGGTAGAAAATGAGACAAGTAATCACATACACCTATTTTTATTCATAAACTTCAAAAAGAGCAAACAGGTTAGGAATGCAGCTCAGTCAATAGAGTGTCTATCATGAGCTAGTAATCCCAGCACTGGAGAGGTAGAAGCAGGGGGATCATAGCTCAAGGTCATTTTATTCAATACACGGGGAGTTTCAGGCCAGCCTAGGCTACAAGAGACTCTGTCTCCAAACAAAGAGAAGCAAAACACACTGTCATCCAATTTGACAACTGCTCTACCACTGCTCTCACTAGTGAGAGCAACAGAGGGTACAAATAAAGCACCCCACCAAGCACCCCGGATCACTACTCACCATCTCAGAATAGGCTCTGTGACAGACTGAAGCTTGGTAAGAGTCGTCAATGTGCACCTTTTTCAGGAGTTGGCCAGTTTTTAAGTTCCTTAGACATCAAAATAAATGAGATGATTATATTCTTTCAGTGAAATGATTTTCACGTCGTACACTTTTCTCCACTGTTTGAAATAAGGCACCACTAATGCAGCTTAGGCTGCCCTCAAACGTGAGCTCTTTGGGCCTCACAGTCTCTCAATGCAGGTATGGCAGGCCTGCAACACCATGCCTGGTTCCTCATTTGTTACAAACTATTTTGGGAGATGGAAAAAAAAAAAAAAAAAAAAAAAGGGGACAGAGCATTGTATTTTTGTTTAGCCACACTTTATATACAACTTTTTGATTTTTGAGATAAGGTCTCACTAAGTGGCCCTGGCTAGTCTAGAATTTTCTATGTAGGTCAAGCTGGCCTCAAATTCACACCTGCCTCTACCTCCTGAATGCTGGGATTAAGGACATTCACCACTATGCACAGCATTTTATACACCCTTATTAAAAGTTCAATGACAGGTTAACTTTGCCAAGAATTGAAGTTGATACTTGGGTGAACTCTGCTGCACCACCGTGGATAATCTCTCTACAATCTACTCAGCCTATTCCACCATCTCCCTGTGTTTGGAATTAAGCCAGCTACAAGTAACACCACTCGACATTATGACTTTTCTCCCCCAACCCACCCCTTGGCCAGATGGTGGTGGTACACACCTTTAATCCCAGCACTTGGGAGGCAAAGGCAAGCAGATCTTTTTGAGTTTGAGGCCAGCTTGATCTACAAAGCAAGTTACAGGAATGCCAATGCTACACAGAGAAACTCTGTCTCAAAAAACTAAATAAAGTTGTATTTATGTGTATGCCTGCTTGTCTGTATTTATGACACTTGCATGCAGTGCCAGCAGAGGCCAGAAGAGGGCATTGGATCCATTGGAAGAGGAGTTACAGGCAGCTGTGCACTTCCTGACTGGAGTGATCTATAAGAGTTATGTCTCCAGTTTGTGTTCACTCTTGTTATGCTAATATTTCCCACTGAGAATGACCACATTACCAAATTACACTTTTAAAAAATTTATAGCTATGTCTGTATTTTACTTATTCATATCAGTGCTAGTCCAAAATAATGGCATGAGCACAGATTCAACACAATGCCCATCAAAATCGCAAAAAAAATTCTTCAAAGACCTTGAAAGAATGGTATTCAACTTCATATGGAAAAGCAAAAAACTCAGGATACCCAAAACAATCCTGTACAACAAAATAACTTCTGGAGGCATCACAATCCAGGACTTCAAACTCTACTACAGAGCTACAGTACTGAAAACAGCCTGATATTGGCATAAGAACAGACAGGAGGACCAATGGAACTGAATAGAAGACCTGGATATCAATCCACACGTCTTCTGATCTTTGATAAAGAAGTAAAAAATATCAAATGGAAAAAAGAAAAGTATATTTAACAAGTGGTGCTGGCATAACTGGATATCAAGATGTAGAAAAATGAAAATAGATCCATATCTATCACCATGCATAAACTCAAGTCCAAATGGGTTAAAGACCTCAACAGACAGCCAACCACACTGAACCTTATAGAAGAGAAAGTGGGAAGAACACTTGAACGCATTGGCACAGGAACCACTTCCTAAATAGAACCCCAGCAGCACAGACACTGAGAGAAATAATCAACAAATGGGACCTCTTGAAACTGAAAAGCTCTGTAAAGCAAAAAACACGGTCAACAAGACAAAATGGCAGCCTACAGAATGAGAAAAGAGCTTCACTAACCCCACATCAGACAGAAGTCTGATCTTCAAAATATACAAAGAACTCAAGAAATTGGACATCAAAAGATCACATAACCCAATAAAAAAAATGGAGTACAGACCTAAACAGAGAATTTTCAACAGAGGAATCTAAAATGGCTGAAAGACACTTAAGGAAATGTTCAACATCCTTAGTTATCAGAGAAATGCAAATCAAAACAACTCTGAGATTCCATCTTACAACTGAAAGAATGGCCAAGATCAAAAACACTGATGACAACTTATGCTGGAGAGGTTGTGGGGAAAAGGGGACACTCCTGCATTGCTGGTGGGAATGCAAGCTGGTACAGCCTCTTTGGATGTCAGTGTGGCGATTTCTCAAAAAATTAGAAAACAACCTTCCTCAAGACCCAGTAATACCACTTTTGGGTATATATCCAAAGGATGCTCAATAATGCCACAAGGACATGTGCTCAACTATGTTCATAGCAGCATTGTTTGTCATAGCCAGAACCTGGAAACAACCTAAATGCCCCTTGACCGAAGAGTGGATAAGGAAAATGTGGTACATTTACACAATGGAGTACTTACTACACAGAGGAAATAAATAACAGCTTGAATTTTGCAGGAAAATGGATGGAGCTAGAAAACATTATTTGAGTGAGGTAACCCAGACACAGAAAGACAATTATCACATGTACTCACTCATAGGTGTTTTTTAAAAAAAATATTCATTTATTCATTCATTCATTCATTCATTCATTCATTCATTCATTCATTTATTATGTATACAATATTCTGTCTGTGTGTATTTCTGCAGGCCAGAAGAGGGCACCAGACCTCATTACAGATGGTTGTGACCCACCATGTGGTTGCTGGGAATTAAACTCAGGACCTTTGGAAGAGCAGGCAATGCTCTTACTGAGCCATCTCTCCAGCACCCTCATAGGTGTTTTTTTTTTTTTTTTTTTTTAACGTAAAGCAAAGAACACAATCCCAGAGAGACAACAATGAGGACACTAAGAGAGACTTAGACAGATCTAATCTACATGGGAAGTAGAAAATAGAAAAAGACAAGATCTCCTGAGTAAATTGGGAACATGGGAACTTTCGGGGAGGGGAGATGCAGGGAGGGGAGCAGAGAAAAATGTAGAGCTCAATAAAAATAAAAAAGATTTATTTTTCACATATCTGGGTTTATTTTCTTGGCAAGACAAGGACAAAGCTTCTGAGAAGAGAAAAGAGAAAACTGCAGTCATGTTGCAGTCTCTTTCTCTGAGGTAGGAACTTTCCATGTATCCAGTTGTGATCAAATTAGCATTTCCCCTCAATCTCCTGTTTTCTTGGATTACAGCTATGTAGCACCATACCCTGCCCACGCCCAGCATATCTAACCTTCACCACTCTATACAAACAGAAGCATATTTGCATATACAGATGAGTTCTAGAGTGAAAGCTTACCAGATCACAATGTTGTTCACAGTAGTGGTGCCAAGCAGAGCATCCTGTATCCCTTGGACTTCAGCAAAAGTCAGTATAGTCTCATCAGGGGGCATCAAAAGCTGTTCATCTTTGCTACTGTTTTTAAAACAGCACTGAAAATCACTTTTTGAGCCAAAACAGTTTCTAAGTATTCCTATACATTAATGGTCTATGTACAATAAACATTAAACAAACAGCAGAAAAAAGTTGTAACGAGAAGACATGTGTTCTACATTTTCCATGATGAGTACATTTTCTTACCTCATGACTTCCTGGAGAAATTATTTAGCTTATAGACATTCTGCTTAAATCTATTCTTTTCCATTCCTACCTCAATGAATGTAGTACCAATTATGCAGGTGACCTACCCTGAAAACTGACATTATTGTGGCCTCCTCTTGAGGAACTCATCGAGTACGTTTAGTGACTCTGTAGGCTCATTTCTCACAAACTTGTCTTCTTTCCTTGTCCACCAACACATTCCTGGGGATTGTTTGATTTGAGCCAGAGTCATGTGTTCAGATGATTGGACAGGACTCACTATACACCCCAGCTGACCTAAACTCACATCAATTCTCCCAAATGCTGGAATTAGAGGTGTGTACCACCACGGGTGGTTCACTTTATTAATTTAAGGAATCACTTGTCTCTTGCCTAGATTAGCATGTCAGTTCAGGGGTAACTATGACAAATAATATGCTTGCCTTCAGTTATTAGGAATAACAAAATAGTAAGTAAAGCAGGATACTTTTTAAAAATATTTATTTATTTATTATGTATACAATATTCTGTCTGTGTGTATGCCTGCAGGCCAGAAAAAGGCACCAGACTCCACTAGATGGTTGTGAGCCACCATGTGGTTGCTGGGAATTGAACTCAGGACCTTTGGAAGAGCAGGCAATGCTCTTAACCTCTGAGCCATCTCTCCAGCCCAGGATATTCTTAATATTGTCCAGGGTTCAATCCCCAGGACTAAAGTAAACAAAGTAGGAAAAAAGTGCTTGCTATGATAGGATATGTTTGTGCAGGCTCCCATGTGCTATTGAACAAGCATGCAGGTCTGGAGCATGAGTGGCTTAGAGCTTGCTACTCATGGTCAGTGGGCAACGAATGTGAAAGAGTATGTGGTACAAGGCACTTCTAATACTTAAGGGACATACACAAGTTTCAAAGAAAGCCAAAGAGAGAGCAAGCTACATTTGCTGAGCTTCTCCACTCCAGAGGCTTCTGTCTCTTTAAGCCTGCTTGTTGGTTAAAATGTGGCATCGAAACCATGATTGCTACATGTGGTAGTTTGAATGTAATTAGCCCCCACAAGCTCATAGAGGTGGTACTATTCGGAGGTGTGGCTTTGTCAGAATGGGTATGGCCTTACTGGAGGAAGTCTGTCACTATGGGGGCAGGCTTTGAGGTTTCCTTTGTTCAGGAAACCTAGTGTCTTAGTCAAATTACTATTGCCTGCAAGATGTAGGACTCTCAGCTACTACTCCAGCACCAAGTTTGCCTGCATGCCACCATGCTCCCTGTCATGATGATAATGGATATAACCTCTAAAACTATAAGCCACCCCAATTAAATGTTTTCCTTATAAGAGTTGCCGTAGTCTTGGTCTCTTTGCGGCTACAGAAACCCTAATAAGGCACTATTAGACCTATACCATAGAAAAATCAGGATCCTAGCCATCTCCTTTCCCTGAAGCCTGGGGAAAATGCCTCTTTACAAAACAGTGAAGACCAACCAATGCTTTTCTTACCTTCCATCTTCGGTAAATGTCATGATTTGTACTTGTTGACTGCAAAAGGTTCCAATGCTACTAACCAGTCTTCTCTTTGTCAGGCCAAGCACAGCTTTTATATTTCCAGATTTCAGTAGTACTTGCTTTTCACTTTCATCCCCAGAGGAACACAGCAATGCCCTAAACAACAACAACAACAAAAGACAAATGGGGAGAAGCCAGGACCAACAGTGAGCTATAAGGAAATGAGCACAAATTCTAAATACCAACTTCAAAGATGTCAGTCCACACGTGGTTTAAGGATTGTAGTGTGTGGGGATGCACATACAGGTGGATATAAATCCTGGTGCCTAAAGGGCAGAAGAGGGCTTAGAGTCTCTCAGAGCTGGAACTACAGGTGTCTGAAGAGCATCTGGCTTATTATTTGGGTGCTATATTCTGAACTGCTAAGCCATCTCTCCAGCCGCTAGAATTTTTTAAGACAAAGTTTCACTATGCAGCCTTGACAGGTTCTGAACTTGCTATGTAGATCAGGGTAGCCTCAAACTCAAAAGAGATTTGTCTGCTTCTGCATCCTAAGTACTAAGATTAAAAGCTTGTGCTACCTTGCTCAGCTAGATTAAAACAAACAACAACAAAAAACAAAAGCAAAATACAAAATAAACAAAAAACCCACAGATCTTCTTTTAGAAATAAATTCAGATTCCCTTTTTAAATTTTTTGAAACAATGATTTATGTAGTCCAGGCTGCATTAAACCTCACAATCCTCCCTCAGCTTCACAAGCGTTAGGAGTGTTGTGTGTCACCATGCCTGGAGCTACCTTTCTCTCTCTCATTTATTTTTAATTTATATGTGTTAGTGTTTTGCCTGCCAGCATGTCTATGTGACAGTGTTGGATCCCCTGGAACTGGAACTACAGACAGGTGTGAGCTGCTATGTGGGTGCTGAGAACTGAACCCAGGTCCTCTGCAAGAACAGTCAGTGCTCTTAATCACTGAGCCACCACCTTTTAAAACTTTTAAAACTGGATCTCTTTTAAAACTAAAAAAAGTGACTTTCATTTTCAGTTACATATATTTGTGTGCCTGTGTGTGGTATATGCACCTGAGAAGCCAGAAGAGGGAGTCAGATTCTCTCAAGCTGGAGATATAAGTGGTTGTTAAGCTGCCCCACAAGGTGCTAAAAACTGAACATGGGTTCTCTTGTAATAGCAGTGTGAACTGTTCACGGCTAAGTCATCTTTCCTGCCCCAAGATTCTTCCTCCTCTTCCTCCTCCTCCCTCCCTCCCTCCCTCTCTCCCTCTCCCCCCCCCCCTCACCTTTTTTTTGCTTTTTGTTTTTCGAGACAGGGTTTCTCTGTAGCTTTGGAGCCTGTCCTGGAACTAGCTCTTGTAGACCAGGCTGGTCTTGAACCTACAGATATCCACCTGCCTCTGCCTCCCGAGTGCTGGGATTAAAGGCGTGCTTTTATTTGCATTTTTATGTGTATATAAGTTTATGTGCACAACGCACACACAGGCGCCCAGAGGCCAGAAGAGGGTCATAGGTAGCTGTGAACGTCCATGTGGGGCCTGGGAACCAAACCCCAACCTTCTCAGAGTAGTAAGCATTGGTACCCACTGAGCCATCTTTCCAACCCATTTGTTTGTTTGTCTTATGTAGGCCTTGAACTTCCTCTGTAGCTAAGGATGATGATGACCTCTAACTCTTGATCCTCCAGCCTCAATTTTGCAAATGCTAAGATTACAGAAAAACAAAAAAGATTTAGCTGGGCATGGTGTCACATACATGCCTCTAATCCCAGCACTTGGTGGGCAGAGGCAGACAGATCTCTTTGAGTTCAAGGCCAACCTGGTCTACAAAGCAAGTTCCAGGATGTCCAGGGTTACACAGAGAAACCCTGTCTCTAAAAACCAAATAACAACAACAACAACTTATTTTATGGTTATGTACCAAGTATATATATATGTATATGCACCATATGTGTATAGGTGCCTGGAGAGGCCAGAAGAGTGTGTCAAAGCCCCTGGAATTGGAGTTGAAGGGTAGCTGTGAGCTACCAAGTACAGGTATTGGGAACCCAACCTGGATCATCTGCAAGAGCAGCAAGTGGCCCTCAACACTGAGCTATCTCTCCAGCTTTGAAAACGCAGAGTTTTTTTTTTTTTTTTCTTTTTTTTTTAAGACACCCTGCTTTTAAGACTTACGAAAGGTCGGAATGACTCAAAATAATCTGAAAATAAGAAAGATAAAGATGGCCGAGTGTGAGAGCAAGAGATCACGTGTGGAGTCTTGAGAAACTGCATACCTGATTTCTCTGATTTCCAAATTTCCCAAAGCTACACATATAAGATTGTAAACATCAGGCACTGGAACTATTTGTAATACTGGAACCTACATAAAGCAAAATTATACTCAGTCATTTATAGTTTCATGAATAGCTTACAAAAATTTATCACATTTTTCTTTATGTTATTGCAACTGAGCATAGGGTCTTTCTTATGCGAGGCAAACACTTTATAAGCAAGCTGTAGCCCTGGCCTTTTTACGTTGTATTTGAGGTCTTATTAAGCTGTTTAGGTTGGCCCTGAACTTGGGATCCTTCGCCAAATCATATTCTCTTTAATTCTCATGCTATCAGATTTCCAACATTCAAACCAATGTGAAGGTTCAGAAAAATCTTGTCACTTACAATTCCCATTTGGCATTTATGTGTGTGTGTGTTTTGAGACAATGTCTCACTATGTAGCCCTGATTGACCAGAACTCAAGGTGACCATTCTAATTAGTGAGTTCTAAGACATGAAGAGACCTCATTTCAAAAAGCAAGATGGACAGCTCATGAGAACTGACCCATGTGACACACACGTGATGCTGTCCTCTGGTTTGCACATACGTGTACTTGAAACTGAATACATAGGTGCATTACCTGCACACATAAATATACAGGAAAAAAGGGAGGGAGGGAGGAAAACTCATTCATGTTTAGAGGTTGGATGTGAAGTTCAATGGCATATCATGAGCTTATTAGCATGAATAAGGTCCTGGGTGTAATCCTCAGAGTAAAATGATTTTTAGTCACTGTGGAGAAAGATGTTCATTGTTACCTCTATGCAAAGCCCAGTGTTCAAAGCTGTGGGCATAGGAAGAACAAGGAAAGAACACGAGTACATATAAAGAATGTATACAGGCATATGGTATGTGCCTATAACCCCAGTACATGACAGATAGAGGCAGGAGGGGCAGGAGTTTAAGGTAAGCTTTACTACATGGGGAACTCCAGGCCAATCTGGACTATATGAGACCCTGTCTCAGTACTTTCCTCTCCCCCCAAAAAAAGGATAGAAAGAAGTAAATGTTCATATGGATTTATAAATCTTAAATATAGGGGTTGGGAAGATCGTTCAGCAGGTAAAAATACTTGCTGTACAAGCCTGGTGACCCGAGTTCAATCCTGGGTGTTGGCACTGAAAGGAGAGAATGATTCCTGAAAGTTGTCTTCTGACTTCGAAACACATGCTGTGGCATGCACATACCCACGCACGCATAGATGTGTATACACATACACACGTACGCATGCGCGCGCGCACACACAATAATAATAATAATAATAATAGCAATGACAATAATAGTATTTCTAATTGTAACTATGTTAAGAGGTGTATGAAGATGAATAAAGATAATATATAGAAAACAGAATAATGTTTTGAAGAGGAAGAAACACAGCTATCAGCAGTTTAGACGGTAGAATAGACACAAATGCAAGCTTCCCAGAAGACCCACTGCAGAACTCCACTTGCATGTGTGCACGATGAAACAATGTATGATGCTAACTGTAACATGAATTCTAGTTGGTACTAATAATAAAAACCCAGAATCAGATTATGGGGGTTAATGCTGAAGATCAGAGACACTAGAGTTCTTTTACCTCTACCAATGCTCAGACTGAAGGGGCGATCCTGTCCTCAGACTGCATCTTTAGGCTCCATCTGTCTCCACCAAACCTCAGATTGCACTGAGCTCCTGTCTCCTTTCACCTTAATCATCTCTCCCCACCCAGTCATATCCCTTCCTGTCTCCACCTCCCTAGTGCTAGGATTAAAGGTGTGGGATCCCAAGTGCTGGGATCACCTTTGTGTGAGCTCTGTTTCTCTTTTAGACAGATTCGATCTTGTGGTTTAGCTCCGCACTCTGATCTTCAGGCAAGCTTTATTTATTAAAACATAAATAAAATATCACTAAAGCTATACTGGCATGAGATGGTGAGCATGTGGTGCTCAGTGTAAACTTTCATAATAAATGCTCGAACATGAGTCTGCAATGAGTAGTCACAGACTAAGCTGTCCATCCACACCGTAAATCTCCCTTTCAGTCTAAAGACTGGACATACCTCTGTGAAGTGCCAGGTATGAACTTTTTCCCACTGCAAAGTATCCAAAGGTTTCCAAAGAGAAACTACATCTTCACAGGCAGTTACGATACATGGCTCCTTAGCACAAGCTCTGTCCCACCACACAGCACTCACATCTACAGAACAGGAACTGGAAGGATTCTGTCCCAGAAGGATAAGTTATGTTAAAATTCTGCTTAGTGGAAAGAGTAAGTACGAAAAGGATGAGTTACAAAAATGAGAAGTACCAGCTAAGTCATATGAAAGTTTTATGCAGGTTCTAAGAAAGAGCTTTATAAATTTTATGTCACAAAACAAACAAAAACCCAAAATCATCTACCAGATTTACAGCATGATAAATGTAAAAATGTCTTGACTCCAGAACTAAATTGACTATGTTCAATTCTATAACAGAATATATTCCGATTTAGCCACAAAAAAAGAGAGCTCACAAGAAACTTACCTATTTGGAAATTAAACGTCCTGATGAACAACTCAGGAGTTAAACTATATACCAAAGGCTTTTGTTAAAAGACAGGGTCTCGCTGAGCAGCCTTGGCTGAACTAGAACTTGAAAGGTAGATCAGGCTGGCCTCCCAGGTGCTGGGATTGCAGGCATGCACCACTATACCCACTTCACTATGCCATTTTTGATTAGGATAAGGAGAGTACTGTGTCAAAACCCACAATCATGGTACAAACGGTCTTTTTCAGAAAAAATAAAACAGATTGCATACAATCTAAGAAGTTAATAAAAAAACCAAACAAAACAATGAGAACAAAGTAAAAACAATGAATGAACCAGGTGTGATCGTGCACAGCTGTAATTCCGGTACCAGAAAAAAGAGGCACAAGGACCCTGAGTTTAAGGCCAGCTTGAGCTACACACTACTCCACCTCTAAAGCAAAACAAAAATCAGTATAATCAAGAGCTATATGCTTTTGAAAACAATCATGAACAAAAAAGACAAAATTTTAACATCTGATGCAAGAGGAAATTACTTTCAGAAATAGGGGAATAAGGATAGAGGATATGCCTTATTTGGCAAAGTACTTATCTATTGCATACAAAGCCCTGGGTTCAATTCCCAGCACCCAACAAACTGGGCATGAAGAAATATATTGTAGTTCTAGCACACCCACAACTTGGAAGGTAGGAGTAGAAAGGTCAGAAGTTTAAGACCATCCTCAGCTGAATTGGGTCAGCCTTGTATACTTCAGTCCCTGACTCAAATAAATTTAAAAAATAGGAGAATAGCTGGATGATGGTAGTGTACGCCTTTAATCCTAGCACTCGGAAGGCAAAGGCAGGTGAATCTCTGTGAGTTTGAGGTCAGCCTGTTCAGAGCAAGTTCCAAGACAGGCTCCAAAGCTACACAGAGAAACCCTGAATTGAAAAACCGAGGGGGGGGGGGGAGAGAATGAAATAAACATGGTGACACACGTCTTTAATCCTAGAACTTAAAGAGGCAGAGGCACGCGGATCTATGAGTTTGAGGCCAGCCTGGTCTACCAAGTTCCAGGACTGCCATGGCTACACAGAGAAATCTTGTCTCCAAAAACCAAAAAGAACTGTAATCTTTCTTAAAAAAAAATGTATGTATGTATGTATGTATGTATGTATGTATGTATGTATGTATACAATATTCTGTGTGTATGCCTGCCGGCCAGAAGAGGGCAGCAAACCCCTTACAGATGGTTGTGAGCCACCATGTGGTTCCTGGGAATTGAACTCAGGACCTTTGGAAGAGCAGGCAATGCTCCTAACCTCTGAGCCATCTCTCCAGCCCAAGAACTGTAATCTTTAACATATACATTTGAAAATATGAACAAAATGATAAATTCCATCAGAATTTAAGACATTTAAATTGACCTGAGTTGAGGACACCAGGCGAACACGATCCTCGGAATCAACTAAGTAGGACTCATAGGGGCTCACAGAGACTGAAGTGATAGTCATGGACCTTATATGGGTCTGTGCTAGGTCATCTGCATGTATGTTATGGTGTGTAGTTTGGTGTACTTGTGAGACTCCTAATTCTGACCTATCTCTGACCCCTCTGTCTGCTCTTGGGATCCTTTTCCTCCTACTCAGCTGCCTTGATATGAGGGCTTGTGCCTAGTCTTATGGTAACTGTTATGCTGTGCTCTGTTGATATCCCTGGGAGGCCTGCTCTTTTCTGAAGGGAAAGAGAGGAGGATGGCATCTGGGAGATGGGAAGAGAGTTTGGGAGGAGTGGAGGGAAGGGCAACTGAAGTTGGGATGTAATGTATGAGAGAGAAGAATGAATAAATAGATACAAACATACTCATGTATATAAAATTGACCTGAGAACAGCTTTGACATAGAGCATAGGTGCTACTCCTATGTACCTGCTACAGAAAAGGAACCTGGAGCCCAGTGGTTAATCTGCCAGTAATTGGCAGCAGCACTTCTGCGAGTTTGAAGTTTTTCCTCTATACTATTGATTTCCAACTGGGAAAGACTCCACACCCTCATCTCCATCTCCAAGAACACTCAACAATATCGGAAGACATTTTTGGACGCGGTAATAAACTTATGAGGATGGCCTTGAACTCAGAGACCCTTCGGCCTCCACCACATGAGTGCTGGGATTAAAGGCGTGCACCACCATTACTCAGGGGGATTACCCTTATCTGGAGACCAATTTGACCTTGAAACTGATAGGAAGCCCACACAGGCCTCAAACTCAAGGTCTACTGTCTATGGTGTGCCACTTAACTGCACGACCCACTTTCTTATAAATCGTTAAGTGATTCTTGAAGAATATTACAGCAGGAGAGCCATGAATGATTCCTCTCTCCCACCCTCCTCCTCGTTAAAACATCTGATTTAAATAAATTACTCAGCTCATTTAAATAAACTTAAATTCATTTTTACAAATTAAGGCAAGTGTGGTGGAATATGCCTTTAATCCCAGCACAGTACTTGGAAGGCAGAGGCAAGTAGATCTCTAAGGCCAGCCCATAGGAAGACCCGATCTCAAAAAACAGAAAGTTGTTCTTGGGAATAAGTTGGTGTATAAATTTCAGAAAGATAACTCAAAACATAACTACAACTAAATACTATGGTAAACTATTAAAATCTGCTTTTCTGTATCTGTTTCTCAATACATTTAATAACAAACAAGAAATTAAGACAGCTCAATTCTTTCCAACCTTCTTATCAACTCAAAACAGGATATTCTTCTGACCTTGAACTTTGAGACTAACTGTAGGCTGCTTGGGTTCCAGGTGTCCTGAGCAGGGAGGCCTGCAACGTCAGTCTGTGAAGACAAATTACACCCTGAGTTTACTTCCGTGAGGCCCGCCTTTCTTACCAGTCAGCAGCACAGCTTCCTCAGATGTCACCTCTACTAACAACACCAAGGCAAATGTGACTACCTCACTGATGACAAAGACAATAGGACCCTCCGTGTATTTTTAAAATACGCAATTTAGGGTGCTGGAGAGATGGCTCAGCAGTTAGGAGCACTGGCTGCTCTTCCAGAGGACCTGGGTTCAATTCCCAGCAACCACATGCCAGCTCACAACTGTCTGTGATTCTAGTTCCAGAGGACCCAACATCCTCATACAGACATATACGCAGGCAGAACACCAATGCACATAAAATAAAAATAAAGATTATTAAAGAAATACATAATTTAATCAGACTTATTTTTCCTAGAATGAGCATAATATTTACAATGAAGTCATTTCAAACAAACATAGCAAAAAATCTTTATCAATACTGAGAGGCCGATGGTGAGAAAGTCATGCTGTCCATATTCACTAAGACATTTCATCCTTTCAGAGAAAATTTCATAAAGGAAACGATTGTACCTGTTCAATGGAATGTTCATGTAACTCGAGGCATGCATTTCCACAGAGCTGATTTTCTCTGAAAGTGAATGACTCATTGGGTAAAGGTGTTGCTTGGGGGCCAGATTCACTGTCACAGGTAGGTTGTCCTTGCCTACCTGACACATGCAGGTTGGTATCCAGTTCTGGTGAGCTGACTGAACTGTTGCATTGTTTATTGCTATTAGCAAGACTGTTTTTGTCTCCCAAGTGAGAAGGTCGGGATGTAGAGCATGTCTGTCCAACTTCAACGGTTACAATCTCACTGGTGGCTTGGGAAGCAAAAGCTGGAGTCGTGCCTAAGATGGGGAACGCAGGTGAACACAGGTAGGCAGTAGATCTGCCACTATGGTTAGGTGCAGCTGTATCTGTAGGAGTGAAAAGCACTGCGGATGAAGAAAGGCCCTTGCTCATAGGCAGCTGTTTCAGGGTTGGCCCTGGACGGTGTGCTTCTGATGGAGCGGTGAGTTCCTCTACCAAGTCCTCCACTTCTGAATCTATTTGCAGTGCCTCCAGAGTGGCACAATTTCCTTTCCTAGAAAGTCTCTTTCCAAAGGTTTTGGAGTCAGGAGACTCAATCAGTTTTTCTGAGTAGGACTTCAATTTTTCGAGCTTAAGAGGTCCAAAGTCTTCATCAGGTAACTCAAAGTCTGTGATATTGAGAAAAGACAGGTTGCCTTAAAATTCAGATTTTGTTCTCATGGTACAAGCATATCATTACTCCAAAATAATAAGTGTTATTATTATTCTAGTGTAGATATGTATACTTTCACATGTGTATGTTCACATGCATGCAGAGACCAGAGGTCTCTACCTCTCTTAGGACAAGGTCACTCACTGAGCCTGGAGCTGGTAAGTTCAGTTAGCCTAGCTGGCCAGCAAGCTATTCAGCCACAAAAAGGAGTGAAACAGCGTGGACATAATGCTGTTTTTTTATTTTTTAATATTTATGTATTTATTATGTATACAGTGTTCTGCCTGCATGTGTGCCTGAATGCCACTAGAGGGTACCAAATCTCATTATAGATGGTTGTGAGCCACCATGTAGTTGCTGGGAATCGAACTCAGGATCTCTGTAAGAGTAGCCAGTGCTCTTAACCACTGAGCCATCTCTCCAACTCCTGGACATAATGCTAAGTAAAAACAAATAGATGCAAAATGCAAAGGTCATCTAACACATAATTCCATTTATCTGAAGTATCTAGAATGCTACTTATCCCCCAGATATGATGCAGTAGATTGGTAGTTAGTTGTATATGGACTGGGAATGAAATAGAAAGCAGGTGCTTAGCGGGTGTGGGCTTCCCTGTAGAATGATGAAATGTTTCTGGACTAGAGATGGCAACTGTGTAAAACAGTAAACCAGTAAAAATCAGTAAATGGATTGCTCACTTAACAACAATTAACTTTATGTTATATGAATGTCACCTCTAGTTAAATTTGTTTTGAGGCAGAGTTTCTGTGTAAAATCCTGGAACTCACTCTGTAGACCAGGGTGGCCTCAAATTCAGAAATCCACCTGCCTCTGACCCCCAAATGCTGGAATTAAAAGTGTGTGCTACCACACCCAGCTCTAGAAAGTTTTTAATTCTCAAAGACTAATACTGTTTATTATCTTATCATCTTTAGTAAAACCGTGTCTCTGGGACTGGAGAGAACGGTTCAGAACACGCACTTTGGGGCTGGAGCAATAGCTCAGAGATGAAGAATGTTTACTGTTCTTTTAAAGGACTCACAACGACCACCTCTGGGTTGTGCCGGCACTTGCACTCACATGCACAGACAAATACACATACACACAGTTGAAAATAAAATAAATCCAAGGAGCAAGAGAAAAAAAAGAAAAGAATGTGTACTGCTCTTACAAAAGGACAGAGTTTGGTTGCCAGAATGCACATGGAGTAAGCAGCTCATGACTGCCTGTAACTCCAGCTCCAGGGGATCTGACACCTTCTTCAGGTCCCTTCAAGAACTAGTCATATGAACAAACCTACACACATATGCACATAAATAAACAACTTAAAACATCAAACATGTCTCTTCTCTGAACCTGTAAGAAGGCAGCACCAGGCTGGGTGTGATGACACAAGCATTTGGTCTCAACAAAAGCAGAGGCAGGCATACCCTTTAGTATCAGTAATCAAGAGGCAGAGCTAAGAAATTTTTATGAGTCCCAGGGTAGTCTGTTCCACACAACAAATGCCAGGATAGCCAAGGGCTACACAGAAGGACCCTGTCTCAAATTAAAAACCAAAAAAAGGGACAAATAAAAACAAAAAAAAAAACCCAACCCTCAAAACAAACCAAAATCAGAAAGTAGTATCAAATCCTCAGCTGTTTTTTATTGTTATTAAGGAAGGTTTTGCTGCAGGTTTTCTTGCTTTATCTTTGTCATGAATAATGCTTTAAGGACATCTCTAGTAGGGGGCTGGAGAGATGGCTCAGAGGTTAAGAGCACTGGCTGCTCTTCAGAGGTCCTGAGTTCAATTCCCAGCACCCACACAATAGCTCAAAATATCTATGATGAGATCTGGTACCCTCTTCCGGTGTGCAGGCACACATGCAGGCAGAATACTGCATAATAAATAAATAAACAAACAAACAAACAAACAAATCTTTAAAAAAGATCCCTAGTAAATCCAAACTCAAATATGAATAGTAAACAATGGAAACAGAAAGGTTTTTTTTAAGATCCTAAAGGTGTGAGCCACCACCGCCTGGCCAGAAAGGTTTTTAATGTAGCTCACTTTACTAAAATCATAGCAGGGGACTGGGAAGATGGCTCAACTAGTTAAAAGCTCTCCAGCACTGGGACTCACAACTATCTATATCCAATCCCTGGGATCTGACTCCTCTTATGACCAGCACTGGCACTGCATATGCGTGCTTTACAGGCAAACAGGCAGGCCAAACACTCATACACATAAAGGAAAATAAAATCACTGCAGACTATTTTGAATTATATATGTAAAAAAATATCTACCTAGGCAAGGTAGCCCAGCACCTAGGAAGCTGAGGCAGAGGATCTAGTTTGGACTAGATACTGAGAACCTGTCTCCAAATGAAAAGTTTCTAGATTGTTATTGGAGTACACAGTTTTTCTTTTGAGACACTGTCTCACTATATAACACTGGATGTTCTAGAACTCAGAAACATGCCTGCCTCTACTTTATTTGTGATTAATGGTATGCAATACCATACCGGGCCTTTTCTTCTTAAAATTTTTTATCATTGATTTAGAGAAGGAAAAGAGCCATGCTTACTATTTTAAAATGAAAGAATTATAGGTCATAAACCAACACCTATGCTCAATGTCTGCCTGTTTATGTACAAAGTTTTATGAGAACATGCTAAGTTACATATTGTCTACTGCACCACAGCAGAATAGGTGAGAAAATGACAAGCAAAATAGTCACCATCTATATTTGCAGGCATTGCTCATCCCCTATTTAAAGCTGTAGTGATCCTGTACTTTCTGTTGTTTGTCAGATATGATTGACTTCTGAGAAGATGAATAAAAAGCTTGTTATATTCTTGCCTACTATTCTAAGTAATCTTATATTCTACAGACCACAACAGTATGTTATCTGCAAAAGTTCTCAGGCTTTCTATTACATGATGGAGTTTTTTCTGTAGTTTTATCTAGTACATATTTCATTTTACTTCAAAATACCTATATTAGATTCTACCCATGGAAAGACTGTGCTGTACTTAATAGGTATTAGTTTGAGTGAGCACCCAACGTACTTCACTTGCTGTGTGAGTGTTTCAAACCTATCACTAAACTCTGGTGCCACTGTCAGGTTTCAGTCTCAGGCCTACAGTCTAACGTCAGTGCACCCTCTCTCACTTCCTCAACTGAAGTGCTGATGAAAAGGTCTACCCTGTATAATGCAGTGAGGATTCAGGAGTTCCTAGTGCACAGCAGTTTCAAGTACCAGGTACACAGTGATGATTAGTTGTCACACCAACCACCATCAAACACAACCCAATTTATAGTCAACTTCTTCTTACCATGAATAGTTACTTTTCCACTCTGCCACTTACGCTTGGTGAATCTGCCCTTGGGCATGTTAAGACCCAGTATGTGGCAAGGAGGGAAAAGCAGCTGACAACGATCCAGTGTGGAGACTCGGTCTGATTTTCGCTTTCCTCTGTGTCCTCTGCCAGGTGTAGTAGCTTTCCTAGACTGGCTGTCAGCCTCAGCGGATTCTGTGGGAGAGCTGACCTCAGCTGACAAGATTAGTTGCTGAGAGGGACTTCCTGACCTGGACCGTCCTGTGCATGCATCCAACATACTACTTTCACTGTGGTCAGTTTCTTCACCGGAGAGGACTACATTCTTAGTTGCTTTATTTTTGTTTTTAAGCCCTTTCTTCTTGACACCCAAGTGACTTTGAATTACAGCTTCCAGAGCTATTTTTCTCTGACAGTCTGACATACGACGGGTAGTTCTAACATAGTATTCTGCGGGAAACAGAAGGCCTTCAAGCATTGTGTAAGAATGCATTTGACTTTCTGTGGAGGGAGGAGAGACTGCCGCTGGGCTGAGGTTCTTAGATGAGCCTAGAATTTCATCTTCCTCAAGATTCTCATTTCTACCGTCAACAGTGTTACCGGGAGATTTTAAAGATTTAAAGTTTTGGGTAGTATTTGCTGGCAAGTTACTGTGAGTGAGATCATTTATAGAACATGTATCACTTGCCTCTGAATTAGGACTTCCTGGCAGCTGATCACTGGCACTCACAGCTTTATTTACTATGGGGTTACCGGTAAATACAGTCGTTTTTCTGCCTTGTGCCTCCACATTTATGGATGAAGCTGGGCCCTGAGTAGCAATTTTGCAGTAACCATTAGGAGATGTAGGTTCAAGCTGTTGACTATGATTGTTGTCTGACACAGTACATGAAGGGACTGTAGTCTCCATGGAGACATTATTTCCTCTTACGGGTGTATCAATATCCCTTTCCGATTTGCCAGATGGTGGAATTAATACACCCTCTCCATCAATTTCTGTATCAAGGGCTGAAGGGTCAGGAGTTTTAGACTTCAGACTTAAAAGGTGATTCTCTTTAGGCACTGGGGTCCTAGGACTTTTGCTGCTGCTGTCTTCCTGTGTCTTCCGTTGTTTGTCAGGGAGTATGAGAGAATTAATGCCAAGGAAATGTTCTTTCTCCTGTGAAACAGATGTTTTCTTCCACTGCTGCTGTGTTCTCCCTGGCAGTGCATTCCGCTCTTTCTTACCATCGGGACTACTGATGACATGCAAAAATTGTTCTTGGATGTCACCTGCTCTTTGTGCACATACACCTTCTTGGCCATTTTTATGGTTAAAGGACTGAGGTTCAACATCGAGTATCACAGAGATGTTTTCTCCAGTTTCCTCATCAAGATGGTTGATTTGTAATGTATCACAAGGAGAGCCTTCATTTATAGATTCTGAGGGAGAAAGTATGTATATATGAAACTCAATTAAGTCTAGTCCCCAGGTAGAGCTGCAAGAGAATCAAAAACAGACTCACACAGAAACATATACATAGCCATTCATGTAGCATTATTTTTACAGTCAAAGAGTGGCACTGGGCATGGTAGCCCAGGCTATCTAAGCACGAGTGAGGGTGAAGCAGAAGGATTGCCATGAGTGTGAAACCAATGTGGGAAACATAAGTACCAGGCCATCTAGGGCTATGTGGCAGGATACCACAGAAAAAATCATAACTAAAAATAAATTAAAAATAACAAAGTTAAAAAGAAAAAAAATAAATAAATATAAATAAAAGTCATTTTTCCAATACTAATTCATTGACTGTAGTTCCTAAAATTTGAGAAAAAGAGCAACTAAATAGACAATCCAACTTAAGACACAGGGTATTGCTTGAATTGTATAACATATCAATTTTGTATTATTTAAGAAGTCTACTGTTTATTATCCATGGGCTGTGAAAAATAACATCAGCCAACTGGGGAATGCATACAAAGTGAGTGTAAGTGAACAGGCTAATTTACCAGAGCGGCTTAGCTGTGGGGAGGCTTCCTGATGGGGCACACAATCTTCTATTGCTTTCTTAGAGTTCTTAACCTTCTCAGCTCTTTTGGCACGCTAGAGAAAACAAAAGCAGCCCAAGAAATCAATTCTCCTTAAAGTTTTATTACTGTCAGAACCTTTCTTCCCATTATGTGTGGTGGTACACACCTGTAATCCTAGAACCCAGGCCATAGCAGGATTGTGGGTTTATTTTTATTATATTTTTATTTATTGCGTATGTGCGTGCACACATACACTCGAATATCCCTGTGCTTTAGCGCTCACTGGAAGTCAAAAGACAACTTTCCTAACACCACATTGGTCGCAGGCACTGAGCTCACTTTGTCAACCTTGGCAGCAAAAATGACCTCTGAGCCATCTTGCTGACCCCAGGTTTATGAGCTTAAGTCCACAATGGACTACATAATGAGGCCCTGTTTCAAAACCAAAAACCAAACCACAACATCTTTTACATAGTTTGTACAACACCTTAATTTGCAGAATATGACTCACTCACCTTAAGACGAGCAAGTGTCTTGCTGTATTCCTTTTTCAAAAATGCTAATTTTTCCTTCAACTGGAAGAAAAACACGAACAATTCTGAGCAGTGGAGAGGAGGAACCAGAGAGAAAGGAAGTAGTACCTAGCAGGCCTGACGAGGGTGGTGTTCAGTGTGCAGTCGCTCAGCAGCATCCCTCCTGTTAGACTCAGCACAGGGAAGGGCAGTTTCCCCAAACAGATCTTTTCCTTTCCCAGTTCCTACAGAGTATCAAGCTCTGAGATTTCCTGTCACTTGGAGCAACTCATCCCTTTCAGTTCCTATGGATTCCACAAGCCTCAATTTGCAGGGTTACTTCCCTGGAGTAGATTTTTAGGTTATTGCTCAAACTGTTTAGACACTCTCCCATTCCTCTGTGCTCACCTCAAAATTTTCTACACTACATATGATGGTGTCCATTTCCTTCTGTCTCCCAGTCACTTTGAGAAACAGGGAGGGATTGCTACCACAGTCAATCAACCAACGAATGCTTTCTATCTATTAATGCCTCAGGAACTTACAATTATTAACACCTATCCCTCCCCCAGTGATACACACAGAGCCAGTTATCTATCTCTGGTGCTTGAGGCACAAGGTGATTAAGATGATTTATTTGTAGTGAGGGAAGCAGACTGTAAGCAAGACAACAGATAAGACTTCACCTGGTAACAGATACCTAGATCAACCTGGGTGATATGAGTAACTAGCTTCCTGAAGGTACTACTTCAGGGAATGTAGTCTTGGAGGCATTTCTGAGGGTGACCATTTGCACCTAGGTCTGAAGGAAGGAACTAATCTTGGGGGAATGGAGGAATTGCAGTTATTTTAACCACCACGAGCAGGAAAGCTTCATAGTGGATCAGGTTTGTGTGTTTGAAAATAATACAGAAGAAAGCCAGTGAAAGTGGCAGGAACTGTCACTGCTGAGTTTCCAGCAAGGCAAACAGCAAGCATTCCACAAAGCTTTTGTAAATAAATTTCATTAGACTATGCCAAGTTATTAATCTCTCAAAGTTTAGATTCTTTGTCTTGGCTTCTGTGGTTGAAACCATTCTCTCAGCAGCAAAGCCACCGTCATCTTTCTGCCCTTTAGGAACCTTAAACTGGTATCCATCCATCTTTCAGACAATGTAGGGCTGGAGATGCATCTCCCTTGGTGGATTGCTCATCAGGCACGGCAAAGTCCTGGCTCTGATCCTCAGCACTGCATAGCCCCAGGTGTGTGGTGAACACCTGTAACCCCAGCACTTGGGAGGTAGAGAGGAAGATCAGGAGTCTAGGTCATCCTTAGCTACCTAGGAAGTGCAAGACTAGCTTGGGATAGGAGACCCCCTTTTAACAACAACAACCTCGCAAACAAAAGAGCAGCCAACAAAGGTTGAAAACAATGCTAAGTTTTCTGCATTAATCACTTCCCCCTGCTCAGTTTCCAGAGCAGGGTGTGGACTCCAGCACTACAGTCACTCCAGTCCCCATCCATTTTCACACGATGATAACAGGAACTGCTGATACTTTCGTAATGTGCTTCAGTTGGTTCTAAGGATTTTTGTGACTTTAATGTCCATTACCTCGAATACACTCACAATGACCCTAACAAACAGACTGTATATAACCACCCTCACTTTCCAGATATGTAAAATGAACACAGAATAAGCATTTCTCCAGGATGCTGCCATTTATAACTGCTCCATTCAACACCCATAGGAAGGGCCTGGAGCAGCTGTTCTTAACCTCTGCATGAAGACCCCTGGGTGGTGGAATGACTCCTTTATAGGGGTCGCCTAAGGCCACCGGAAAACACATATTTACATTATGATCCATAACAGTAGCAAAGTTACAGTTATGAAGTAGCAACAAAAACAATTTCGTGGTTGGTGGTCATCACAGTATGAGGAACTACATTAAAGGGTCACAGCATTAGGAAAGCTGAGAACCACTGTCCTAGAGTCTGTGCCCTCAATCTTATCAATACGTGGGACTTATCTTGTTTACTTGTAAACGATCTTTATCACTGGTAGAAGGTTAAGACAGGACAGGAGGCCAAATTGAATTCTATTTTGCGTAGCAAGCACAAGAACCTACAATCTTTAAGTCTTGTAGAAGAGTAACATATTGTATCCTAATGAAATGAGAGCACTTCGAAACAGACTACTATATTACACTGATATGCATACACACATAACTCATTATAGGTAATATTTATATTTCTCCTTCCCATCGTCCTGGTCCAACATGGGTCTTAAACACAGAGAGAAACAGAAGATGCAGAACCAGCCAGAGCACACACTGTGAACACCTCCCTCTCCAATACTACTTACTACTTTTGGAGGTCAAGACCCACTCACACTGCAAGCAGCACGAAAATGTCTGTATGTACAAGACTGTTGGAAGACGTCAGGGGGCACGAGTGGGAGAGGCGGAGGGTGTCAAGGGGGACTTTAGGTTTTACACCTAATCCTTATGCAAGTTATGTACCGCTAATTTGCATTTGAAGCTTCGCCACGTGAGCAATGAGTGCACTAGTCTCAATGACTTCTCGTATGGAGGGCAGGCCGGAGGACATTGCCTCCTTCGGATTCAGGAACCAGGCTTGAAGTCTTGGGACGCGGGGTTAGAACCCTGGGTCACCCTTCCCGCAACCTGAGCACCTTTTCCTTCTCCGCACAGCTGAGAGACTTCCCGGAAAGCTCTTCCATCCGGATGGGAGCCGAGCGCAGGGAGCAGCCGTCGGCAGCCTGAGGCCTGTGGTCAAGCGGACCCCGCCGGGCCTTCCTGGACCCAGGAGGAATCCCGGGGAGGAACGAGGACTTTGCCTGCTCCCTGCGCGTGACTAGCGGGCCCACCTGGATCCCGCGCGCTCCCCACGCTGGCCAATTAAAACCGCCGCTCGCTCTGCGCAGGCATAGCTGGAGAGCGCCGCGCGACGGCGCGGGGCTGCCTAGTGGAAAGTCGAGCAGTCGATGAGAGGCCAGGGCGCGGATAGCGGAAGTGGACCGGCAGCCGGAAGTAGCTGGAATCGCAGTCGGATTGAGTGACTGACAGGATCCTGAGTTTCGAAGGGAAGGAGGCAGCCATGGAATTGGGCGAGCTGCTGTACAACAAGTCCGAGTACATTGAGACGGTGAGCGTGTGCAGACCCTGTTCCCGCTGGTAGCCCAGCGGCCCCTGGACGACAGGACGACCGTCCCTCCTGTCCCTGCTTCACTTGCTCTGTTCTCTCAGTCTATTCCTTGGGGATGACGTAGAGAAGCTTCGTGTTTCCTCTAATTTTATTATTTAGTCCGTAAGTGCATGAATTAGGCTTTCTCCTTCCCTCCGTCCGTCTCACCCGCCCCCGTATGCATATATATATGGATGTGTGTGTGTATACACACATATCTGGTTTTCCTGTAGTGATAATGTCTTCCGGAATACACAATACAGTCTGTTTCAGGCTTCAAGGCCCTTTAAAAATAATATTTCACAGTCTACTAACGTGTTAAAAGTTATTGTTTCTAATCGTCAACTCTTGATAACACATGAAAAGTGCTGGAAACACGCAAGTGCCGCTATTAGGGTTACTCTATTTTTTTCTGTATGTCCTTACAACCCTGTGGTTATGGGAAAGTCATTTTCCTCATTTAGGGCTGTGAAACCAGAGTATAGAACTGGGGTTTGAATGCACATCTGTCATTAGATACAAATCTTGAATCTTTTTCCTGAACTTTTAGTTCCTAGTCCACTCTTGCTCCTTTGAAGTATTGGATTCAGTCCGTCTTACATGTTTTGGGGTACTGAGCACTCTTAGCATTGAGTTATCCCTTAGCCTTCCCTTCCCTTCCTCTCTCTCTCCTCTCTCTAATTAGTTTTTGTGATGGAGTCTCACTTTGCAGTCCACTCTGCAAACCCCAAATTCATAATCCCCCCGCCCAGAGCTGGGACAGTAGGGGTGCAGTTCCACACTCAGCCCTCATCCCGTTTTAGACTGCACTCCACTTAAAGTAATTGTCTCTGCAGTGCGAGCTTTCTTGATGGAAATGGTAGCCCAGAAATCCCAGCTTTTTTACTCCTTATTTTTCTTTACGTTTAGGCATCTGGGAACAAAGTTAGCCGCCAGTCTGTTTTGTGCGGAAGCCAGAACATCGTTCTCAACGGCAAGGTAAAGTACACAGGCAGCTCCAGAGTGCACACCTTTTTTTTTTTTTTTTTTTTTTTTTTTTTTGGTTTTTCGAGACAGGGTTTCTCTGCAGCTTTTTTAGAGCCTGTCCTGGAACTAGCTCTTGTAGACCAGGCTGGCCTCGAACAGAGTGCACACCTTTGCTTATAGCAGTGGGATGTATAAGATGGTGCTGTGTCTCCAGTTTGTTGTACATTTCCAGTTCTCTTTCTTTGTTTTATTTTTTCTCCAAATTGGATGTCTTGAATGCGCAGAAGTGATTGATAGGGAGAAGCTAGGAAATCAGAAAGGGGTGATTAGATGGGGAATAGAGACATGTTAAGGAAGAAGGGTGGGGAGAGCAGTGTTAACACATGAGCTGTAAAGAGGAAGGCACAATAGACAAAAGAGCAAGGAAGGGGGCTGGAGAAATGGCTCAGCGGTTAAGAGCACTGGCTATACTTCCAGAGGTCCTGAATTCAATTCCCAGCAGCCCCTGGTGGCTCACAACCATCTGTAGTGAGGTCTGGTGCCCTCTTCTGGCTTGCACGTGTACATGCAGGCAGAACTTTGTATACATAATAAACAAATAAATAAATAATAAATATTTCGGGGGAAAAAATAGAGCAAGGGAGGAGTGGAAGGGAGGAATTTCACCTAAACTGAACATGACATTTTTTTTTTGCCATTTTCTTCAATATTGTATTTACACTGAATTAAATATTATGAATAAAAAAGTGTTGGGGTAGCCGGGCAGTGGTGGCGCACGCCTTTAATCACAGCACTCGGGAGGCAGAGGCTGGTGGATCTCTGAGTTCGAGGCCAGCCTGGTCTACAAGAGCTAGTTCCAGGACAGGCTCTAGAAACTACAGGGAAACCCTGTTTCGAAAAACCAAAAAAAAAAAAAAAGTGTTGGGGTGAGGGAAGGAACAGAATCCTTTTATGCTTGAACAAAATACAATGGCCCATTTTCTGTTGTGTTATATTGTGCCCAGGACTACTGGACATTAAACCTAAAGAGGCAATAAACTATTTTAAAGCAGAAGTCAGGGAGATGCTTGCCTGTAATCTCAGCACTTGGGGAGATGAAACAGGATGATCCCACTAAATTTCAGGTTACCTTTGACTACATAGTGAGCTCCAGGTCATCCTCAGAGACTTAATGAGAGAAACCCTGTCTCAAAACAAAGTAAGTGGGGAACATACAACCAACATATGCGGACGTTGGTTATTGCTGAGAGTACAGACCTGTATACCAGAGCTTCTGATTTTTTTCGAAAGGAACTGGAAATACGGCCACATGTGGTGGCACAGCCTGTGTGGAAGCAGATAGGACAGTCTCTGACCAAGTCTCCAAGGCTCAGAGGACCTCAGGTGAATCTGAGTGACTCTAAACACGCAGTTCTCAACCTGTGCGTAGCAAATCAGATACTTACCTTACGATTCATAATAGTAGAAAATTCCAGTTATGAAGTAGCAATGAAATAATTTTATGGTTGGGGTCACCACAACACGAGGAACTGTACTAAAAGGTTACACAGCATTAGGAAGGTTGAGATCCACTGTTCTAAATAGAAAATGTTACCTAGCATGTTCACTCAGTGAGTCATATTTGTGGAGCATTGAGATCAAAGCGTACGTTGTTTTGCAGTCAATCCGAAGCCAGTTCTCCTTTCACTGTACAGTTGCCACTTTTATAGAACATTTGGTGGCACAAACCATAGCATAATGCTCAGTGTCCTGTTGATTATCTTTTTATGCTACTTTTAGGCTACACTGGTAATTTTTAAAATGTGTTTTGCTTTCTAGACCATTGTAATGAATGACTGTATCATCCGAGGGGACCTGGCAAACGTGAGAGTTGGACGGCACTGTGTGGTAAAAAGCCGTAGTGTCATCAGGCCACCCTTCAAGAAGTTCAGTAAAGGGTATGTGATTTAATTTCCAGTCCCAGGCTCCACACTGCTCCTGGTGATGCTGTCCCTGTCCATGTCTTTAGATGTGTAATGAGAAGGACTATCCTGCTTGGTAGGTAAGAGTTCCCAATAATAAACACTGCTCTAGGTGACGGTAGCCTTGCTCATGTTTAACCAAACAGGTTGTCAGACTAGAATAGTCCCTATGAGAAATAGAGAAATGAAACTTAAATAGTAAAGCTTAAAGAGTAAAAGGTGAAGGTGGCTTTTCCTCTTGCATGTCGTATCAGAATCAGATCATGCTAAGATATTTAGGTTTCTAATTTAAAATTAACTCTCAGAACTGATGTAGCCTATAGTTTGTAAACTGTGTTGTCATTGCATAATTGAATGTGGAAGACTGTGAAAAAATTGGTCACAACGAAAGGTTTCTGAATATGCAACAACCAAAAATTAATTTGAAATGAAGTATATAATGAACTCAAGTTTCTGACAATGCCTCCCATGTGACATGACTGCAGCCTCAGTTTTGCGCACACTGTACATGATGTCATACAAGCCACACCAATGAATACTGCCTGAAACACTCTGCTCAGGTTTAGTCTACTGTGTGTTATAAATTCTAATGTCTTTACTGGACATACTAAGTGTCTTAGTTAGGGTTTCTATTTCTATGATGAAACACCCTGACCAAAAAGCAAGTTGCGGGGGAAAGGGTTTATTTGGCTTACACTTCCATATTGCCACTCATCACTGAAGGAAGTTAGGACAGGAACTCAAACGGCAGGATCTTGGAGACAGGAGCTAATAACACAGAGGCCATAGAGGGATGCTGTTTCTGACTTGCTTCCCATGACTTGCTCAGTCTGCTTTTTTATAGAATCCAGGACCACCAGTCCAGTGATGGCACCACCCACCGTGAACTGGGCCTCCCCCATTGGTTACTAATTGAGAAAATGCCTTACAGCTGGATCTCATGGAGGCATTTCTTTAACTGAGGCTATTTTCTCTCTGATGACTCTAGCTTGTGTCAAGTTGACACAGAAAACTGGCCAATATAACATGTTTGCTACTATTAGAAAAACATAATGGTTTAATTACTGAAAATAAACTTTTAATATTTTTCTAGCCGGGCGGTGGTGGCGCACACCCTTAATCCCAGCACTCGGGAGGCAGAGGCAGGCGGATCTCTGTGAGTTCGAGACCAGCCTGGTCTACAAGAGCTAGCTCCAGGACAGGCTCTAAAGCTGCAGAGAAACCCTGTCTCGAAAAACCCAAAAAAAAAAAAAAAAAAAAAAAAAAAAATGTTTTTCTATAGTTATCCCTTAACATGTAAATATAAAATTAGTATATATTTCGATTTTATTTTAGAATGTTGGGTTTTGAGACTGGAGAGATGGCTCAGCAGTTAATAGTACCACTACTCTTACAAAGGACCTGGCTGATTTACAGCTGTGTATTGTTCTAAGGGACTAGTTCTTTCTTCTGGCCTCCTTGGACTTTGGTATGCTTGTGGAGTACATCAGCTCATGCAAACAGATACACATATAAACTCCGTGGTTACGGGTGCTTACTGCTCTGTCAGAGGACCAGGTTCAGATACCAGCATCCACATCAGGTGGGCCTATACCTCAAGCTCCAAGGGATCCACTGCTCCCTCCTGGCCTCTATACCCAGAAACATACACACAAATAAAATAAGGCTTTAACAAAAACAAGTTCTATTAAATGCTATTATAGATGCATTGTTAGTAGTATTTTAGGAATCACAGAAAATGAAATGATATTAGATGTTTAGAAGAAGCCTGATAACTCCTATTCAGTCTTGATTTAAATATAATCTTGTTTTGTTTTGTTTTTTTTCTTTTCCCAAGATAGACTTTCACTATGTAGCTCTGGCTGTCCTAGAACTCACAGAGATCTATGAGACCAGGCTGGTTTTGAAATCACTGATCTGTCTCTGCCTCCCAAATGCTATGATTAAAGGTGTGAACCACCACATCTGGCTTTAAATTCCACTCTCCAATAGACTTTCCTCAAACCCCTGTTAGGTATTGTCACAGCTTTCTGTCACAGCTGTAACTAATTATGTATATAGTCCTTTATTTGTTCTGTTTTCTTTTCTTGATTGTACACTCCTTGTGCAAGAGATCTGTTTTGCTTACATTGTATCCCCAGTTCCTAGCAGAGAGTCTGGCACACAGTAGGAACTCGGTAAATATGGCAGACGGTTAAAGTTTAAGAATGTTGGGAACTAAAATGATTTTTTTTTTAAGATCGGAGAATGTAGAGTCCTTGTATAGTGTACATAAGGCCCTAGGTTCAGTCCCAGCACTATATGAACAGGTATGGTGGCACACAGCTCTAGTTCAGAGCCAGAAGGATCAGATGTTCAAGGTCATCTGCTGCATAGCAAATTTAAGGCCAGGTGAGCTAAATGAAACCGTGTTCTCTCCCCTAGCTCTCCAGGGTTTTGTTTTGTTTTGTTTTGTTTTGTATTTGGCTATTGTTGTGGTTGTTGTTCTTTGCTCTGTGTTGAGCACCAAAACTGATAGCCTATGAACTTGTCAGTCCTGGAAACAGGTTACTGAACATGTCTGTGAGCTTTGTCAAGGAAAGCAGGCATGGGTCAGTACCCACATTTAATTTGCTTTGAAGATCATACTCCTGCTTTACTGTTTCCTTGTACAACACAGCAATTCTGATTCTGAGTTATTAGCCTGATTCCTTGTTTTAATATTTGGAATTTCAGTGACCTGAGGAATCTTTTCTTGCAGGGAATAGTCTTATTAACATGACAAAAGCTGAGGGTATGGTACATGCTTGTAATCCTACTGCTCTGGAAACTAAGCCAGGAGGATCAAAGGTTTGTGGCCATCTTAGACTATATGACAAATTCTAGGTTAGCTGGGGCAACATAGGAAGAGTCTGGGCACACACCTTTAATCCCAGCACTTGGAAGGCAGAAGCAGGCAGATCTCTGTGAGTTCAGAGACAGCCTGGTCTACAGAGCTAGTGCCAGAACATCTAGGATTATTACACCAAGAAACCCTATCTCGAAAAACCAAAAAAAAAAAAAAAAAAAAAAAAAAAGAGTCTGTCTGTAAAGGCTGACCTGGTGACAATGACAAATGCTTATAATCCCAGAGCTCGAGAGGCAGAGGCAAGAGGATCTCAGTGAGTTTAAAGCCAGCCTGCTCTACAAAGCGAGCTCTCAGATAAGATAGTCAGGACTACAAAGAGAAATCCTGTCTCAAAAAACAAAACAAGAGTCTATCTGTAAGTAAATATATGTTGAGATTATTATCTGTAGTTCCGTAAGCCTTAACCCAAACTCTGTTACCTTGACCTTTTCTTGTTTGTCTTCTTTTCCTTTTTAGTGTTGCATTCTTTCCTCTCCATATTGGGGACCATGTCTTTATTGAGGAAGACTGTGTGGTCAACGCTGCTCAGATCGGTTCTTATGTTCATGTTGGGAAGAACTGTGTGATTGTGAGTATGTGACTCACTCAATTAAGCAGCATCACTTCCTCTCTGTCTTCCTTCCCCGCCCGCTCTGTGGGAATCTGTCCTTGTGATGGGGGGGGGGGTGTTGCATTTTCTTGGGGTTAGGTTTTTCTTACTAGATTTGGAGGGTTTTTTCTTTCTTTCTTTCTTTCTTTCTTTCTTTCTTTCTTTCTTTCTTTCTTTTTTTTTTTAACTACCATTAACAATAATGGCTAGTGGGCTGGGGATCTAACTCACTGGTTTATGTAGCTTATATGAGGTTCTGGATTTGATTCTTCAACACTGCAAAGACATAAACACGCACCCAAAATAAAACTAAGTAATAATGGCTAGCCTTTATTGAACCTCTTCCATATGATGTTAAATATGGGGATACACACACACACACACACACACACACACACACACACACACGGGGCTCTTGGGGCTGAGAAGATAGTTCAGTTAGTAAGGCATTAACCTTGCAAAATGAGAATCTGAGTTTGATCCCTAGGACCCATATAAAGAGCCAGATGTGATATCATACACTTCTAACCGACCACTGGGGCGGCAGAAACAGGCAGACCCCTGGGTCTCACTGTCTGGCCAACTAGTCTATTTGGAAAGCACCAGAGCAATGAGAGACCCTGTCTCAACAAAACAAAACAAAACAAAAAAAAAAACAAGGTGGATGGTGTCTGAGGACCAACACTGGAGGTTGACCTCTGGCCTCCTGATGTGAAATATACATGTCATCATACGTAAATGTATATACACACAAACCTTTTCCCTCAGTCACTTCATTTTATATTCATAACCATAGAAGACTGTTGATACTATTGTTATTCCTGTTTGCTGAAGAGAGGATTGAGAACCATAGATACTAGGGAATTTGCCAGAGGTAGTCTGTGGTAGAGCTAGGATTTAATACATTGCATTTGAATGGTTGTACTGCTGCATGGGCTCTTCATTGCCTTGCCTCATAAAACTTGGAGTATGATAAGGATGAAGGATATGGTGGGCAGATGGATACTGGCACAGAAGACAGTGTAGTTTGGTCATTTCAGGGGAGGGATTATTATATGCGAGAGTCTGTCTCTATTTTTAGGGAACTTTAGGTGGTGCAGGGTGCAGACAGGCCTCCAGTTCAGTGTCTGTATTGTTAGGGACTGCAGGTGGTGCAGGGCGCAGACAGGCCTCCAGTTCAGTGGCACCTGAAAGACCTGGTCCATAGAAGCACAGGCATGTTTGCTTCACACAGCCAAGATTTGTGTTTCTTGCTGTTTGGTAAATGAAGAGTTTGATATCTGTTGGGGTTTCTGAGAATCATGTTCTAGTTGAGAATGTTAATAATTTGTCTGCCCAAAGTCTAGAGAAGACGTTCCCTGTATTTAGATGTGTACCTCAGACTAGAAGTATAGTTTAGGGGGAAAAAGTGTATTCTCTGTTCCCAAATTGCAGAGACAGCTCCTTGCTCAAGAGAAGCATCAGATGTTGAAGTATCAAAACCTATGCAGTTCACATTCTAGGAGCACAAGGACTCAGCATGGGTGATCAGTGCAGGAAAGGCTCACGTTGATACGAAAACAATTCTAATTGAACTTTTCTCAGAGGTGGGGAATGATTATTCTGTCAAATATTCTTACTGCAAAGGAATTCTTTAATATGTATAGAGACAATATTTTTGTTCAGTTTCATGTTAAAGAAAGGGAATGAGGGACTGGAGAAGTAGCTCAGAAGTTAAGAGCACTGGCTCCTCTTCCAGAGGTTCTGAGTTCAATTCCCAGCACCCACATGGTGGTTCACAGCCATCTAGAATGAGATCTGGTGCCCTTTTCTGTCCTGCAGACAGAATACTGTATACATGATAAATAAATAAATCTTTTTTTTTAAAAAAAGAAAGGGAATCATAAAAAGATCTCAAATAGAAGAGAGGAAAGTAGTATTTAAAGGAAGAGTAGCAGGAGATTGAATAAGGGCACTAAAATCCAGCTTGGGAAGGAAGACGTTCTGGTAGAGTAGCCACAGTTCACAACAACCTACTGTATACTAAAACGTGAAGTGATAAGACGGTCAAAATCCCAGTTGCATTGATTTGATCAGCACATTTTGTGTACTGAAGTATCATACTGTAACTTACAAATACAGTTATTACATACTGGTTATTACATATTGCTGTTAGAAATTGAACCTAGGGCCTTGTGTATGCCAGGCAAACATTCTATCCTGAGATACTCTTAAAACATATTTTTTTTTTTTTTTTTTGGTTTTTCGAGACAGGGTTTCTCTGCAGCTTTTAGAGCCTGTCCTGAAGCTAGCTCTTATAGACCAGGCTGGCCTTGAACTCAGAGATCCGCCTGCCTCTGCCTCCCGAGTGCTGGGATTAAAGGCGTGCGCCACCACCGCCCAGCTTAAAACATATGTTTTTAATTTTTAGGACAGGGACTGTCTAAGTTGGTTGGTCTAACCCGAACTTGGTGTGGCCTAGACTGGCCTTAAACTTGTGCCACTGCTGACCCAGCCTTCCAAGTAGTTGGGTTATAGGTTTGTACCACCTGGCTAGATACTCTGCTTTTTATACCTCTTTTCAGAATATTACGTAATGACCTCATCATTGTTCATTGTGAGCAGTACTTGTTAACCCTTGACACGTTTTAAAGTCTTTTACTATAGAGTCTTTTAGAACTGTAGACTCTGAGAGCTAAAGCCTGACCACCTCCATAGCACATAGACTTTCTTGCTGTGTAAAGGTATAAATCAGAATTGTCATATGACGGGAGGAAAAGCTTAGCAAGCAATATCGTAGGCATTACGGTGCTGTCAGCTTTATGCTTGTTTCTGGCTTGGTGGCATTGCTGTTGGGTTGGCTTTATATCCTGCTTCCTAGGTGAGGAAACCAAGGCTCAGAGATGCAAATTTGACCTGCATAAAATTATCCAGGTTGCTGTAACATGAGCTGCATAGCTACAGTTCCTGATTCCTCCTTGGAGGAAGAGTGAAGAAGTCTTTAACCTCCTTAGCTGTTACCAGTCCTCTCATGCCTTAAAACTATTGGCATTCCTTGTATTGCTGTGAATTAATCCCTGTAATCAGAATGTTCCTGAAATTAGGTTAATCTGTTTCTCTAAGTAGTAAGTGAGTGGGGTGGCCAGCTAGTAGACATATCAGGCTGCAGGCTGTTTAGTGGCTGACGGTAAGCAGTGAGAAGATTCCTTTCACTGGTTTTTCCCTAGGGCCATTTGTCTATGGATCCCAACATGGAAAACATGTCATGCCTTACTTAGCACATTCTATTCTCGTGTGCTTGTTAGTCTTGGGAATTAGGAGTGTAGGCATGACCACAGCCTTAGAGATAACATCACCTTGTTCCCCAGGGGAGATAGACAGCTGATGTCTTTGAAAGTGCCATAGCTGGGCTGGAGAGATGGCTCAGAGGTTAAGGATGCTGACTGTTCTTCCAGAGGTCCTGAGTTAAATTCCCAGCAACCACATGGTGGCTAACAACCATCTACAACGAGATCTGGTGCCCTCTTCTGGCATGCAGTCATACATGGAGGCAGCACACTGTATTGTATACATAATAAATAAAATCTTAAAAAAAAAAAAAAGAAAGTGCCATAGCTAATTCATGAATGAGAATGTCCATGGAAGAATGAAGATCCATATTTACAGTCTGCTTCTGAGCCAGACACATCAACTGTTGCCGGTCTTCCTGTCTATCCAGCTGGTGGCAGCTCAACCATTTATGACATTCAGACATTGCAAATAGAAGCTTTTAATTTTTTGGGTTTTTTTTTTTTTTTATTATTTAGTTGGGTGTGTTTGCCTTTAATCCCAGTACTGGTGGAGAGAAGGTTCATAGAGGTAGATGGATCTCTGTGAGTTTTGAATAAAGTCTGGACTACAAAGCGAGTTCCAGGACAGCCAGAGCTGCAGCGGTCAGAAGAGGATGTAAGATTTGCTGAAACTGGAGTATTAGACTGTTGCAAGCCACCTTATGGGTGATGGGAATCAAATCTGGGTCCTTCGGAAGAGAATCCAGTGCTCTTAACTATTGAACTATCTCTGAAGCTTCCTGGGTTTTGTTCTTGTTTTTGTTTTGAGACAAGTACTCATTAGTAGCTGGCCTGGAATTTATAGACTAGGCTTACCTGAAACTCACAGCTTGCCTGTGCTTCCTAAGTACTGAGATTAAAGAAGGCTGCTACCTTTTCTGGTGGTAGAAGCTTTTTTAAAAAATTCATTTAGAGAGGCTGGAGAGATGGCTCAGCAGTTTAGAGCACTGGCTCTTTACATTTCTACATTCTCAGCCAGATATTTTCCATCTGGTTGTCTAATCTCATTTCTCCTCTCTGTATTTTACTACCCAGATTTTATCAAATTATCAGGATACAGGAGAATTTATAAGCCTTAGTAAAGATAGCTTTCAGGAGTTCAGTGGGTAGTGTTTTCTGTGTAAGGCAAAGGATCTGAGTAAGTCTCCAGCACCCATATAAAACCTGGGTATAGTGGCACATGCTTGTGTATACCCCAGTGCTGGAGAGAAGTGGGGACTCGTTGGCCAGGTAGTCCAGCTAGAACAGTGAGTTTCTAGGCTCAGTGAAAGCTCTTGTGTCAAAAAATAACGTTGAAAATTACTACTTTCCTGATTTAAAAAACTTCTGATCTCCACATGGGTATGCATGGATGAGCACACTCACATACACACAATAAAAAAAAATAGTTAATAAAGAGTGAAACTTTGATCCAGGCAATAGTGGCACAGGCTTTTAATCCCAGCACTTGAGAGACAGAGGCAGGCGCATCCCTGAGTTTGAAGCTAGACTAGTTTACAGAGTGAGTTCCAGGACAGCCAGGGTTACACAGAGAAACCCTGTCTTGACAGACAAATAAGGAAAAAAAGAATAAACCTTGATCTGCTCAGTGAGTATCCTAAGGCATAGGTTTAAACTATATATAATTTCCTTTAACCTAACAAATACATGAGTTTTCCCATGCCATACTTCTTGCCTTTAAAATGCTGTGGCCGGGCCGTGGTGACACACACACCTTTAATCCCAGCACTCGGGAGGCAGAGGCAGGCGGATTTCTGTGAGTTCGAGACCAGCCTGGTCTATAAGAGCTAGTTCTAGGACAGGCTCCAAAGCTACAGAGAAACCCTATTTAAAAAAAAAAAAAAAGCTCAAAAAACCAACAACAACAACAACAACAAAAAAAAAACCAAATAAAATGCTGTGGATTATAGAAGAATTGAAAAAATGTTAACACTGTATAAAGTTAATCATAGTTGAAATCTTCAAATAGCTATCTCCCATGGAAAAACAAGTTGACTAGTACCTTCTACTGAAGAAAATCTGTCCAGAGAACAGATAAGTAGCCCTTAAACTGGCAGGTATCCAATCAGATGTATTAGATTAGCTAATACAAACTGAGAGTCCAGAAGTAGATCCTAATTTCATGCTCACATGATCCAACGGTTCATCTGACACCATGAACAGAGGTTACTTCCTGGCAAGGATAAGATGTGGTGGGCATCCATCATGTCTTCTGAACTCTAAAGGCCTCAACCCAAGGTTGAGGTTTATTAGACTAAGTTGGCTCATATGCCAGTTCCCCAACCCTGTCACTGGTCAAGCATGGAATCTGTGTGTGGACCAAGATGGGTTGGGTAGTGCCAATGCAAAAAGATTTCTGTTACCAGAAGAAAAGACAGCAAAACAACAGATGTCACTAGGTCAAATAGAAGAGAAAAATGGAACTCTCAGAAGACAGAGGTTTGCCTAGTCTAATGTCTAAGACAACGTGTACTGTCTGTAGCATATAACCCTCCCTCATGTACTTACCTGTGTGCACATGCGTGCGCACATACATATACACACACACTCACATACATTCACACACCCTTTACTCCTCCTTGTCAGATTCCACTTGAAGTATATAATTTCAACTAAACACCCTATCATTGTCCCTGGCTCCCTTGCTATTATAAGATACCATGAATGCTTGGGTATGATGGTGCTTGGTATTAATGCTTTGGAGGTAGAAGCAGGCAGATCTCTGCGTTCAAGGCCAGCCTGGTCTACATAGCAAATTCCAGGCCAAGTAGGACTACAACAATTAGATACTGTCATAAAAATACCATGAACAGAGAAAATATAGACCAGCCTTCCACACCGAGTACTAAACAAGCTTTATTCCCATGTATTGGTCAATCCCTATTAATAACATTTTAATTTCAGGGTCGCCGGTGTGTCTTGAAAGACTGCTGCAAAATTCTTGATAATACAGTATTACCTCCAGAAACTGTGGTCCCACCATTCACCATCTTCTCAGGCTGTCCAGGTAATGCTGATGTTAATGTCTATTTCAGCCTCCTTAAAACTCTTTTCCATTACTAAAGTAATCTATGTGACTTCTGATTCTGATATGTGATTTAGCAACAAAACACCTAGAAAGGGCATGCAAATTAGTTGCTTTTGGTGGTGGTGGTGGTGGTATTTGTTTTTTCAGGTGGGGTCTCCTTGTGTAGCCTTGGCTGGTCTGAAATTCACAACGTAGACTAGGCTGCCCTTGAATTCAAAGAGATCAGCCTGCATGCGCCTCCTAGTGCTCAGATAAAAGGCGTGCACTACCACACCCAGCGAACAAACTGTGTTTTTAATGAATAACTGGATTTACAAGGAAAAAAGGAAATTATCAGAAATAAAAGGAAATGAGACCCAAGCTGGAAGACTGCAGATGTTAAATGCTTACTTCAAAATAGAATGATTAAAATGTAGGAGATAAAGCCTTAGATCCACACTTGGCAGAGAGATTCTCAAATGCCTTTGGAGGTTTCCCTCAAGGTTGCTATAGGGATTGGAAAGATGGCACTGGATGCTCTTCCACGGGACCTAGGCTCAATTCCTAACACCCATATGGCAGCTCAACTTTCTCTAAGTCTAGTTCCATGAAATTCAACTCCCTTTTATGGCCTCTGCAGTCACCAGGCACACAAAAGGTAAACAGACATACATGCAGGCAAAATACCCATATACTTAAAAATAAATAACATTTAAGAAAAAAGGTTGCTGTGGAACAAATCTGCCATCAGCACATAGTAAAAACAAAGAAGCATTTAAGCATTTTTTTTTTCTTGGCCTGGGCTCTGAGTAGACAAGGGGGAAAGAGAAAAATCTTTTTAGAGATATGGCATGTATGCTTCATCTTCTTAATGCATTCAGGTTCCTTAGTACCAACTTCTTATGGTCATTGAACACTAATGTCACAAGTCAAGGAACCATCCTGGTGTTTCAGGTTGAATTAATAAAGACTGTCTTTGAGAAGGCCCAGGTGCATACAACTGTCCAGTCTCTGTGTGTGTGGAAACTGAGACTGGAAGGTGGGCTGTCCCCAGGGTCAAAGCCTTGTCCAGCTCCAGAGACCCCTCATTTAGAGTCCAAAGCTTCTTGCACCATAACAAGGTACTTTTTGTAAGTCGTTTTGAGTAGTTTCACAAATATATGCCAGACATTAGGGTACTTTATTGGCACTTCCATTTTTGAATTCAGACATGTGGGCTTGCAAGGAATCTGGCACATTTGTGATGGCTACAGGAGATAAAATTGATCATGAAACAAAAACAAATGGAAACCAGGATCAATCTTGATCAGAAACCACAAGCTCTGATGCTGCTGCAGCCCTGCAGATAATGTAGTAATTGAAGTCATAGCTCATTGTAGCTGTTTGACCTGGCAACTGAGAGCATGAAATCTGATGTTTAAGGAACAGCTAAAAATGGAAATTTATGTGGTAGTGGTATCTCTGGATTTTTAAAGTTATCTAATTATTACTGTGATGTTTAGTGGCTGGAGAGATGGCTCATCTAGTAAGAACACTTGTTTCCTGCAAAGGACCTGGGTTTGATTCCAAGCACCTACATGACTCACAGCCATCCATAAATCCACTTCCAGGGGATCCAAAGCCCACCTCTGACTTGGGCACCAGGCATGCACATGGTGCACAATCATACATGCAGGCAAAATATTCAAACACAAAAGAACAAAAAAAGTTTTTTGAGCCAGTTGTGGTAGCATATATCTTTATCTCAGCATTCAGGAGTTTTAAGCCAGTCTGGTGTGCATGGTAAGTTCCAGGACAGCCAGGACTACATAGAGTCCCTGACTCAGACGAACAAAACAAAACAAAAATACTGTGAAGTTTAAACATGTTTACATGCCTAACATGTAGCTTTTAATTATAAAGTATAAGAATTTTACGAAGTTGTTTTTTTATATATACTTTACATTTTGTATAAGTATATAAAATATATGTGTTTGTAGGTTTGAATGGAAAATGTAGGTATTTGAAACTGCACCTATATTAATGAAATCAAGCTCTCTATTACTCTGTACTGCTCAGAAACTATCATTTATTTATTTAGCAGTATACCTTGGGTAGCTTTTCAGGTGGTATATGAAGAGCCACATCACTCCTCTCAAGGGTTACAGGTTTCACACACTGCATAGGTAGATTTACCACAAAGCATTGAATCAATCTCATAGTGTAATGGGTCATTAGCAGTTGTACCTGAGCACTATTGGGAGCTATCTTGACACTCTTTTATATGTATTGTACTATTGGACACAATTATCTCTGGTGTGCATTTTTAAAAAACACTTAGGGCCACAGAATGTGAACGTTGAAAACTTTACTGACTATTTTTATTTTATGTGTCTGTGTCTTTGCCTGCATATATCTTTGGGTGCCTGCAGCACCCAGACCTGAAGTTATAGGTGATTGTTAACTACCATGTGGGTGCTGGAACTGAACCTCAGACTTCTGCAAGAACAATCAGTGCTCTTAACTGCCAAGGCATCTCTCTAGCCCTTTACTAGCTATTTTTAAAGTGCCCTTCAAAACATCTGCATGATGGGGCTGGAGAGATGGCATTGGCTACTCTTCTAGAGGACCTGGGTTCGATTCTCAGTACCCACATGGCAGCTCACAATTTTCTGTAACTCCAGTTCCAAGGGGATCCAACAACCTTACATGGATGGATGTAGGCAAAACACCAATGCACATTAAAAAAAAAATCTACAGAGTAAATTCCAGGACATCACAGAGAAACCCTGTCTCTAACCGAAACAAACAACCAAAACAGCAAAAATAAACGAAATCTGTATGAATGGAGACAGCAGCTCAGAGTACCACTGTTTCAGAATTTTTTTTCCTTTGATTTTGCTTTTGTTTTTCTGAGGCAGGATTTCCCTATGTAGCCCTGCTTGTCCTGGAACTCATACCGTAGACCAGGCTGGCTTCGAACTTACAGAGATCTGCCTGCCTCTACCTCTCGGAGTGCTGGAACTTAAGGCATGTGCTTTCATGCCCGCCTAGGAGTGAAGATCTCTACCATGCTTGTTCCATCATGAACTGTTGTGCTGTCCACCTTGGATTCATCTACACCTAGCATCATTGCTTCGGTTTTATTGTGCTGGACTGAGTTTCACTGTCGGAATGGCAGGGCAGTTCTTGCCTCAGGGATAAGACTGGCTCTGTGGGGCTCACACTGTAATCCTGGGGGTGGAAGGCCCTTGTGTGGAACGACACTCAGAGCAGTCAGAGGTGCCTTCTCTCTTTTTATCTCGTAAGCATGTTCTGACCTCCTCCACCTGCCATTTGCTTCTTCATTTGGAGAGCTGTAGTGTTTGTTTCCCAAACACAAACTCAGACCTTTCAGAAGATGTCCGTAGCCAACAGTCTTGTCAGTCTGAAAATGAAGCGCCTCACAGTTAGATCCTCACAGTAGATCCCAGAAGGCTTTGCACAAAGGGTAGGACTCCAGGCCTCCTGGCTCCCTTGCTTGACCGACCGGCTCTCTTTCTCCCCAGGACTCTTCTCAGGGGAGCTTCCAGAGTGCACACAGGAGCTGATGATTGATGTCACCAAGAGCTACTACCAGAAGTTTCTACCCCTAACACAAGTCTAATATCTCTGCCTTATATCTTGAATTCTTTTGAATTCTACGATGAACTTGGAGATCAAGCGAGCAGTCAGTAACTACAAGAGCTGCCATGTTTTTGACAACATCTACTCTCCTTGATTATTGGTTCCTTTTTTTTTTATTTAAAATTTTCAGTCCTCCAAGGCTCTGAGCATTTAAGAATTTAATAAGAAGACAGGAGAGGTGGCCCTGTGGTTAAGAGTACTGGCTGCTCTTCCAGAGGACCCAGGTTCAGTTCCCAGAACCCACATGACACCTTACAACCATCCATAATTCCAGTTTCAGGTAATCTGATGGGTTTCTGGCCTTCCTGGGCATCAGATATATATGTGGTACAGACATATATGCAGCCAAAACGTCCCTTAACATCAAATAATGAACTCTTTAAAAAATAATTTTAATAAGAGAACATCTGGAGTTGTCTCTGCATGCTGTGCTTACACCTGCTATGTCACCAGTCACTGTACCATTGTCTGAGAAGGGCAGAAAAGTCTGCTCCCAACACTCCAGCCCTATGGTCCTGCAGATGGCTGGAGCCTGGCTGGAATGGGCCTGCAGAGCAATTGCACCCTCCCAGCCTGGGGTCACATGACCCAGGTGCTGCTCACAACCATGTTCTACCCCTACTGCACACCACCACACATATTACATTCAGCTATCCTGCTGCTAACATGGGACCAGTGGCCACAATTTCTTGTACCCTAGGGAAAGTGTTTGTGATTTCAGAGCCCAGGTTCCTGTTGGCTGTTAAAACATGGGGGAAAGAGACGGGCTGTAGTGACACATACCTGCCATCCTAGCACCTGTGGAGCAGAGGCAGGAGGACTGACAGCTACGTAGTAAGCTTACACTTGCCTGGTGTTCTACTTGAGACCCTGCTTCAAAACAACAAAAACAAATCAGGAAAAGAATCATAAAGAGCAGGTGGTAGCTGTTGTTCTTTATTTCAGAGAGACCTTAGCTGTCCTAAAGTAGTTAATAAAGATATAAAACATCCTGTTTTAGGCTCATTATTTACAGAGGGGAAACCTACACTGCAGACTTTGCTTCTGCAGAATGCTAGTTTTAGGTGTGGATTGCTTAGTCAGGTCCTCATTCCTCATCTCAAGGTATATATAAAGGGGCTTTAGTATAGGAATGACTTACAGGCTGTAATTCAACTAGTCCAAACAGTGGATATCTACCAATGGAAGGTCCAAGAATCCAGAAGTTGCTCGGTCTGTGAGGCTGGGATTTCTTAGTTGGTTTTCAGTATACGCTGGAATCCTGAAGAAGTCAGCTCTAATTCCAGTGAAGGAATGGACTTGCCACTGGGAGTGAGAGCAAGCAAGCAAAGAGAATGCTTGATGCTTCCATGCCCTTTAAAGAGACTGCTAGCTGAAGGTATAGCCCAGATTAAAAGGTGGATCTTCCTACCTCAAAGAGGGATTAGAATTGGGTCTTCCCACTTCAAATGATTTAATTAAGAAAAAAAAAATCCCTCACAGATGTACATAGCCATTTGGGTTTTAGTTACTTCTAGATGTAATAAAGTTGACAACCAAGAGTAACCATTACACTCCCCTAACAGTGCAGAGATTCACAAGTAAGTGGCTGGGCTACCTGATGTCATCAGGTATCCTGCTTGTCACCTTTCAACATTTAGTCATAAGGGAACCTATAAATTTAATCTCCATTTGGGTGGCCAAACTTGAGGTGACAGTTCATGTCATGAATCTCACTGTAAGCATTGCAGCTTGCATGGAAAGGGATCCTGGCAGTCGGGAGCCAAGGAATACCGAGTGTTCAAGAGTATTGTGCCGGGCTGGAGAAATGGCTCAGCCAATGCTCATTGCCTGCTCTTCCAAAGGTCCTGAGTTTAATTCCCAACAACCACATGGTGGCTCACAACCATCTGTAATGAGGTCTGGTGCCCTCTTCAGACCTGTGGTCATACACACAGACAGGATAATGTATACATAATAAATAAATATTTATTATGTGCCGGTCTGGAGCCAGGGAATGGCATCACAGTAAGGGTGGCAGCTTACAGCCCTGCTCTAGGGAAGGGTTTCCCTATGGTAACAGCTCTGCTCGGGCAGGAGAGGGCTTCTGCAGCAAAGTTCGGCTCTGGTACCCAGGCTCCGCAGTGTAACAGCTCCACTCTGCCAGGGAGAGGTTTGTGTCAAAGTGTTACAACCCTGCTCTGCTTGCCTCTGGCTCTCCCTGTGAAGTTGTAACAATTTGGTGCTGCGAGGGGAAGGCTTCTCCAGCGAAAGTGTTATAGCGGTGCCCTGAGCACTCTATCTAAGCTGCTAAAGAAGGTCTACCGCAAGTGAGATTCCTCTGTACATTTGGGATATGACAAGTTACAGCTCTAGACTTCTACCATTGTGTAGACACTCCAGTTTTAGCCTGACAAATCCCAAAGAGAGTGCTTAATGCTTTATATACTGTGAGATCTGTGCCCTTTGAGTCAGTGACTGGCCAGTGGTATCTGGGTCATCACCTTTCCTCCCTCACCCTAGTTTGAGGAATGGAGCCTATTGTCAAATCAGTGTGCCAAGAAGACAAACACAGTCCCCACTATAAATAGTAGCAACTTTGTAATTGTGCACTGATAATATTATTTGAGAGTATGCTTAACGGTCATGCGTATGTATCCTAGGAAAGGCCAGCTGGACTCTGTCTCCATGGTGGCTCTCACCCCAGGGGCAGCTTGCCACTAAGCAATTATAATTCCAGAGAAGAAAAACTCTTTGTTGGTGGAATATTAGAAGAGAAGATAGATGGGAAAGACCTTTCCAGCTGCAGAGAGGAAGAGAAAGGAGTTGGGTTTCTGTTTCTGAGAAAGCCAGGCCTCAATTGAACTTCAGGCTAGATTCCAAGACCAAAATGTCACAAGGACCTGCCTGGCTCCTGCCTGTTTTCCTTTGAGATGGTTCTTTTATCTCTGTCTGTCTGTCTGTTTGTTTGTCTGTCTTGAGACACAGTCTCTCTCTATGTAACCCTGGCTGTCATGGAACTCACTATGGTCCAAGATAGACCAGGTTGGCTTCAACTCCCAGAATACTGCCTGCCTCTGCCTCCTGAGTCCTGGGATTAAAGTTGTGTGCCACCATGCCTTATTTACACATACCATAGTATGACACCCCTCCCACACACACACACAGCTTTTTTTTTTTTTGTGGGGGCGAGGGTTGAGACAGTTTTTCTGTAGCTTTGGTGCCTGTCCTGGACTCACTCTGCTTTCCGAGTGCTGGGATTAAAGGCATGCACCACCACCACTTGGCACACACAGCTTTTGGTATTGGTAGAAAGAGTTCCCCTTTGCTAAAAACCCCCTGGGTTTGGTTCTCATTGATCCAGATCAGAGAGATGTCCAGATTCAAGTCATCATTGTAGCTAAGAAGCTGACACATGGAATGAGAGTTAATGGCTGGTAGTTCCCAATGATTCTAACTACCACAGAGGGAATAACTATGTCTGGGCAGGGAAAATCATCAGGCGTCTAGTGTAGGCCTCCTCCTTTCCCCGGATATCTTCACCCTCCCCTGACCACTCCCCATACACACTTAACCCACTCTCTCATTACTCTTGGTTCCAAAGAACATTTTGTTTTGTTTTTCGAGGCAGGGTTTCCCTGTGTATAGCTTTGGAGCCTGTCCTGGAACTCACTCTTGTAGACCAGGCTGGCCTCAAACTCAGAGATCCACCTGCCTCCTCCTCCCCCAGTGCTGGGATTAAAGGTGTGCGCCACCACCTCCCAGACCAAAGGACAGTTTATAAGGGCCCTGAAGGGGGATCTGGGCCCAGGCTAGGGGCAAAGGGAAATATGCTTAGCTCGAAATGGTGTGGTCAACAAAGAGCCATTCCAAAGATGCTTTTCTATCTGGAACTGCAGAACTGCTTTCTTCTGTCCCCAGCCAGTCATCTAGGTAGAAGTCTAGTTCTGTATCTCCATTTCTTAAGGAAACAGGAGCAAGCTCCTGGGGTTACCCAGTACTTATATAGATGCTTGTCTGGTTATGAGTCATACTCTTCCCATCCCTACTCCTGCCCAGATAAGTTTCACATTGCAGGGTCCCAGGGATTGGGAACAAGGTAGAGTAATTGACCTGTAAGGTCCTATTGACCCATTCTGTTTTAAATGGTTATCCAGAGCCTTTGTGGTTGGTTGGGGGTGGGTCGTGGCTTCTGAATGAATCACTTACACATCAGTCAGTTCTCTTAGAACCCAAGGCTATATAGTTCCTCTCCTGGTCATTGACATATCTAGACTATGGTAGGTTTGAAATTAATCAGACAACTATTTGTCCTACTTAGCACATCCTTAGAATATTAACCATAATGAAGAGGTCTTGGCAATTAGAAATGTCTTTCTTGGCATACCACCATGGCCTATGAGTGCCCAGAGGGTGTTTTCCAGCCATGTTTCAGCTAGCATCAGCCACCCGCCAGGACAAACTAGCTTCTATAGATGAGCTGATAGCTATAAGGCTGTTAAAATAGCACTGGCAGGCCGGGAAGTGGTGGCGCCTGCCCTTAATCCCAGCACTCGGGAGGCAGAGGCAGGCGGATCTCTCTGAGTTCAAGGCCAACCTGGTCTACAAGAGCTAGTTCCAGGACAGGCTCCAAAGCCACAGAGAAACCCTGTCTCGAAAAACAAAAACAAAACAAACAAACAAACAAAAGATAGCACTGGCAGTGCTGGGGCAAGTCTAAGAGTCTAGCTGTTGGTAACTGGTCTTAGCGAAATGCCCTGTCACCTTGGACAAGCTGTCATAAGTCCATGCTCACTGAAACCCATGTTTCATGAAGTCCATGTTTCTGAAACACAGAAACCTAGCAATAGCATTGTGGTTCTCATAACTTGTGTGCTTGTCACCCATTAGCATCGGAAGGTGGGACCCTGGCCATATGCTGTGTAGCAGAAGACAGCATCAGGCACCCACCTACTCATTTAAATACTTACTGAGCCCACCCAGAGAACCAGGCCCTGCACTGGAGAGTAACATGCAGCCAGTCCCTGCTCCTAGGGACCGTACAGCTTAGTCAGGGGAGAAAGCCGTGAAACAAACTAGAGTTCCCCGGTAGAGGTCTGATTTTGGCAGTTGTTAAGTGTGGGTGCCGAGGTGGGAAAGTCAGCTCCCACCCTGCCACATACTAACCCTGTTATCTGACCCCTTGGAACCTCCAATCTTTCGTCTGTAAAGCAAGAAGGGAAGGGTAGTTTGAGGACTTCAGTTCCTTCACACACGGAAAGCACTGGATCTCAGTGAGCACACCTTAAACAGCACTGTCTTTCGAAAGCGCAAGACCCTGAGTAGGAACCCTGTCGTTAAAAACACAGCTTCTGACACATTTTAGGTTTACAGTAAGATGAAGCAAATTTTACCTTTATAATCAGACTACCACAAAAAAGAGATGGGAGGGGGAATATCATTTAAAAAGAAGTTTTATTTATTATGTACACAGTATTCGGCCTCTAGCAGACCAGAAGAGGGCATCAGATCTCATTATGAGATGTGGTGGCTGGGAATTGAACTCAGGACCTCTGAAAGAGCAGTCAGTGCTCTTAAACGCTGAGCCATCTCCTCTCCAGCCTGGAAAAATCATTCTTATTTTGCATCTGTGGAATGCCAGGCACTCAGCAGGAAACATTTAATGCTTTTAATTTTCAATAAAGTAAGGATTTTTACAACCCATTTTACAGAGGACGAAACTAATTATCAGAGTTGAGTAAATTTGCCCAGTGCTACACACCAGAAAATTGAGCAGAATCAAAGCCAGCTGTTAGCCGGGCAGTGGTGGCGCACGCCTTTAATCCCAGCACTCGGGAGGCAGAGGCAGACGGATCTCTGTGAGTTCGAGGCCAGCCTGGTCTACAAGAGCTAGTTCCAGGACAGGCTCCAAAGCCACTGAGAAACCCTGTCTCGAAAAACCAAAAAAAAAAAAAAAAAAAAAAAAAAGCCAGCTGTTATCTGGGTGCAAAGTCCATTTTGTATGCAGCTATTCCCATGTCCTGGGTGGCAAAAGCAGTTGACTGGGTGTCAAGTACCTGCGTGGTGTGTTCAAAGTTTCCACAGAAGTCAGACAGGCAAGTGGCTAACAGCGGCCAGGGTTGATGTTTTTTGTTTTGTTTTTAGGAAAGCCACACACCTGCACTCTGTGCCATTCTTTTTACATGTTGTAAATGTTTTTTCTTTTAATGAAGGCCAAACAGAATTCTCCTGCTGGGCAGATTTGGCCCTGCTGCTTTGCTAGCACTCTTCCAACCAGCCATCCCCCTCCCTGACTAAAAAATACGTGTTTTCTATTTGGGACTCTGGGTGAGCCAACTCAGGACAAGCCAGGCAACCTTCTTGTTTCGCGGGCAGGATGTCTGGTGCTGCTTACATTTAATCGCGCTAGGAATCACCTGAAGGTCTTGTTTGACCTGCAGGTCGGGCCTGGGAAGTTTCTTTCCTGGTGGGCGGGGGTTGATGGGTGGGGAACGGGGGGTGGTGGTGGTGGTGGTGGTAGGGGAAGGTCTCAGGTAGCTGAGGCTGACCTAAGGCTAATTTGTAATCTTGAACTCCCGCCCCTCCTAAGGAGTTCCAGGGTGTAGCAGGTACTGCTGGCCTCTGGGTTTTCCTGGTGAAGGCTTGAGGTCCGTTCAGCTCTGGGGCAGTGATTGCCACAGAGGGCCGGTCTAATACGTTCTTAAGCTCTATCTGTCTGCCAGGTGTGCTGGGTTTGTTCAGGTTTGGGTTTATTTAGGCTAGCCGGGGAGAGGGCGGTCGAGGGCGAAGGTGCCCAGCCAAGCTATCTCTAGGCCTGGAGTTTCAGATCTAGAAAGTCAAGTGGGGTGGAGGAAGCCCCCCCCAGAGGAGGCGCAGATGAACCATATGAGCATTACCCGGTCGAGGAGCAGAAAGCAGGACCGAATCCTGTCTCCCTGGGGATTTCTGCGTATCCCGTTCGTTCTGGTTTCCCAGGCTATCCCAAGTGCATTCAATCCTAAAGTCCCTGCCCATCAAGTTTCTCAGTTGCAAGTTGGTGGGGTTTAAAGGCGGCTGCGCCATAGAGCACTCCCATGGTGCCGCGCGCTGGGCGGGTTTGTATTTTAAATCCCCGCGGCCAATCAGCAACGCGCAGGCCCTTGTAACGTTCCCAGCGCTGCGTTTGAATTCGGGGAGGAGCGGAGCAGGGCAAGATCCTCTGCACCGGCCGGGCCAGGTCCGCGGAGAAAATCTAGGAGCATGAATGCAGCGGCCAAAGCTGGAAAGCTGGCTCGAGCACCAGCCGACCTCGGGAAAGCTGGAGTCCCGGGGGATGCAGCTCCCGGTGCTCCAGTGGCCGCCCCGCTGTCGAAGGAGATTCCGGAGATCTTAGTGGACCCACGCAGCCGGCGCCAGTATGTACGGGGCCGCTTTCTGGGTAAAGGAGGTTTTGCCAAATGCTTCGAGATCTCAGACGCAGACACAAAGGAGGTGTTCGCAGGCAAGATCGTGCCTAAGTCGTTGCTTCTCAAGCCCCACCAGAAGGAGAAGATGTCTATGGAGATTTCAATTCACCGCAGCCTTGCACACCAACACGTCGTAGGCTTCCATGGCTTTTTCGAAGACAGCGACTTTGTGTTTGTGGTTTTGGAGCTCTGTCGCAGGAGGGTGAGTGTTTCTGCTGCGGGGCTGGGGCGCCCACACCGGGAACTTGCTGGCAAAGAGGCACCGACTCCTGGGAGTGGCTAGAGGAGTACTTGGGTTTCTAGTGAGGGTACTTGGCACTCGGTGCTGCAGAGGCCAGGGCTCAGGGCAAGCGGAGGCCAGGGTTCAGGGCAAGCGGAGCCCAGGACCTGTTGCTATTAGGGAACATGGATCCTGCACGCTAGGCTGTGAACAGGTAAAGGAAACGGGTGTTTAAAGTGGTTAACAAGGGTCCCAGGCTACGGCTGCCGCGGATATAGAACTTCCGGAGTGGGGGAGGGAGAAGAGGCTGTTTGGAGTCAGACTTCAGGGCTTTCAGGAAAAGGAGAGGGTCTCCTCCCTGGAGGAAGCCCCTAGATAGGGAATCGAGAGTGGTGTTGAGAGAAGACTCTGGGTAATGGGCAAGAGTTAACAGGAGAAGGTTCTGTGAATGATAGCTACCAATGTATGGGCAGAACTATCAGGAGCCTGCCAAGACACAAGAAATACGGGTTAATTTAAGTGGAAGAGTTAGCTGGTAGCAGGCCTAGAGTGATATTTGGGACCGGGCGGTTGAGGCAGAAAACATCCGTCTACACTTGACTCCCGAGGGCCTAGTCCTGGCCACATCCAGCTGCCCATCCATTTCCTTGGGCCTCAGTAATGTCTTCCCTCTTCCTCAGTCCCTCCTGGAGCTGCACAAGAGGAGGAAAGCGCTGACGGAACCCGAGGCGCGCTACTATCTGCGGCAGATAGTTCTGGGCTGCCAGTACCTGCACCGCAATCAGGTCATTCACAGGGACCTCAAGCTGGGCAACCTTTTCCTGAACGAGGATCTGGAGGTGAAAATAGGTAAGATGCTGGACCTGCCGGTGCCTGGTGCCAGTACAAGAGGTGGCAAGGAGGGGAACTCTGGGAGAATGGGAGCCAGAGAAATGGAAGGCGGGTGGGAAATGTGTCTTGCCTTCAGATGCATTGTTTTTTGCTGTTGGTGTTGATTTGTGTACCGCAGTACAGTAGTTTTGAAAATAATGGTGCACTTGGGGGTGGCTCCCCGAACACTACCCTATCTCATAGTGCTGAGCCTGGTCTATCTCAATCAACTTCCTGTTTAAACTGGAGGTCTGGAGAGACGCTGTGGAGCAAAACTGGCTGCACTCCCTCGGCTGTCTGTTTACTGAGCTAAAAAGTTACATGTCCTCTTGAGACGGATTTGTCTCAGTCCCTATACCCCGTCACCCTTTTTAAACTTGACCATCAGCAGTCAGGAAGAATATTTCCTTGGTTGCCTGCTGCATCCAGTTCTGTTCTCCTATGCGGTTTAAATTTCCTTTATGTGGGGGGTGGGGCTAGAAGGTAACTACTGGGAGTCAGTTCTCGCCTTCCACTGTGTGGGTGGCAGGGTCAACTCAAGTCATCGGTCTTAGTGGAGAGCACCTTTACCTACTGAGCCATCTTACCACCCTAGCCCTACTATCTAGAGTACACAGAGTACAGAGTGTACAGGGCAGTGGGGGGCCATCCAGGGCCAGCACAGTGGGGAAGGTTCGGGGAACAGACGGGAGTCTCCAGGCCCTGGCTCTCATTGGTCAGGCCCGAGCAGCGGTCTGCAACCACAGATTGCCCGGACCTGGCAGCTGAGCACCCTCTCTTCTTCCCTTTGTCCCAGGGGATTTTGGGCTGGCAACCAAAGTGGAATATGAAGGGGAACGAAAGAAGACCTTATGCGGCACTCCCAACTACATAGCTCCCGAGGTGCTGAGCAAGAAGGGACACAGTTTTGAGGTGGATGTGTGGTCCATCGGGTGCATCATGTAAGTTGGAAATGGGCACGGGAGCTATTGGGTCTTGTGGGGCTTTCTGAGGCATTTCGCCCAGGTGACCTTACCCTCTGGATCCTGCTTCCTTATACAAAGGCTATTTCAGAGAGCAGGCTGCCCACATGAAGCCCTGTTTCCTTATCTGGTGTAGGCTGTAGGATTCCTGTAGCTTGGACTTACGGTCCAGGGAAGGGACAAGAAAGTCTCCATACTTCTTTCTCCAGCTCCATGCACACACCCAAACCATCAACACCTGAGGCTTGTTAGGAATGTGGAATCTCAGTTCTGAACCTGGGTTTAATTTAATCTCTGGCTGACTTTCAATAAAGCTTTAGAAACACTAATGAGAGAATTAGGTCAGCAGAAAGGCTGCTGGGTAGGCAGAAGTCCCATCACGGTGGCCTCTGGAGTCCTCTATTAGTACAGGCCAGAGCTGGGGGGTCCCTGACCTATTAGTATCCAAGTGTTGTCACCTGCATTCTTCTGAGGGCTTGTCCTAGCCATTGGTCACTATGGCACTGGGCAGACTTGGAGATCATCCCATCCGTTCCTAATCAGGGGATGCATTTGGACTTTCCTGGGAGTTTAAGCAAAATCCTTCCTTGTACCTCCAGGTATACCTTGCTAGTGGGCAAGCCACCTTTTGAGACTTCATGCCTAAAAGAGACCTACCTCCGGATCAAGAAAAACGAATACAGTATCCCCAAGGTGATGACACCAGAATGTTTTAATTTTATGTTTCACCCAAAAGCTGTTCACTGAGCCCAGCCCGCCATATCCTAGGATCAGAGATGGGTCAGCCCTGCCCTGCCTCTAGTATATCCGTGGAGAACGTATGTCTGAAGGCTGGTCTTTCTCACTGCATGTTGAGTTTGAGCATCAGATTCTCCTGCCTCTTCCTCCCAAGTGTTGAGATTATAGGCATGTGCCACCATGCTGGCTTTATGGTAGAATGGGAGTGGAACTTGGCTTTGTGCTTATAGGCAAGCACTCTGTCAACTGAGTCCTGTGCCCAACTTCCTGAATGGATGTAAGGCGCAGGGGGAAAAGGAGGGAGTAGGAGCAGACACGCTTAAGCATGGAACGCGGACCATCTCCGCCCAGCTGAGCTGTGTTTAACAGGTGATGGCTTGACTCTTGTGAACCAGGCTTCCCATCTGCAAAGTGGGAGTTTCCTCAAGGGCATCCTATGACAAAATGACATCTATTTTCACAACTGGTGGCATAAATCTGTTTGAAGGGATAACCCATTTCTGGGGACTAGGTCCACACGGGACATATGGCCACTCCCTAGTTGGTGTCCTTGACTTGTATATAATATGAGTAGCTATGCCACAGAAGGTCGGCTCACTGCAGGCAGCATGGACTGGCTTGAACCAGCTGGACTGCTATGGTTTAAGTCCATATGGTTTAAGTTTATGGTTTTATCAGCTAGGCTGTGGGTATTCTCAGACAGGGGCACTTACTCCTCTGAGCCTGTTTCTTCATCTACAGGTGAGGCCTAATAGTGGAGTAGTCTTGCTATTTGTAAGCTGAGGCAGAGGGATCACAAGTTCCAGGTTAGCCTCAGCTACACAGTGACATCCCATCTCAATTCAGATTATACAGAGGGAGAGGGAAAAGAGAGTCCTTAGGTGTTTTTGTGAGGGCCAAATGAACTAATGAGCAGGAATATATTCCTGGTGTATAAGAAGCATAGAGTTACTGCTCTGACCGACAGGCCTGTGCTAGGCTTTATCCCACAAACCAGGTATCCTACCTGGTGGTGTCCCAGGTGTGGTGCCCCTCTTCCATCCTATAGATAATGCATTGGTAGGCCCAGAAAGCCCAGGCTATTTGTCATAGCTGGAATCAAGGGGATGGAACTAGGATTTCATCACAGGTCTGGGAACCTAGGCTCTCAGGTGCCCCTCTGGTGGTGAATAACTAAACGTCCTTTGCAAAGGCAAGATGGGGAAATCATCGCAAGTTAATATTGAGTGCCAACGGGCAGGAAATGGTCCTTCTCACCAGTAGGGTGACATTGGTTCTTGCTAAAGCTGAGGGCGTAGGGCCTGGTGGAACTCCTGGCCACTGAGCTATGGTATATTTGAGACAGGAGTAGCCACATGCCAGGTGGGGTCCCCATCTCATCTCACTTAGGCTCTGCCTCTCCACTCCAGCACATCAATCCCGTGGCCACCGCCCTCATCCAGAAGATGCTTCAGACAGACCCCACTGCTCGCCCCACCATTCATGAGTTGCTTGATGACGAGTTCTTCACTTCTGGCTATATCCCCGCCCGTCTCCCCATCACCTGCCTCACCATCCCACCCAGGTTCTCCATAGCTCCCAGCAGCCTGGACCCCAACAGCAGGAAGCCTCTCACCGTCCTCAATAAAGGTAAAGCTCGGGCTCAGTAGGGTAGACCCCAGGGAGCCCCGATTTCCAGGGTGCATTTCAGGGTGCATGTGCCTTTCTCTGCCCCCAGAGTTGGGTCCTATCCTTGAGGTCTGGTCCCTGGGTTCTTCTGCCACTTGGCCTTGGCAGGAAAAACAGACTGAATCAATCCACTGGGCTCAAGAAGGAAAAAGTGAACACCAAGCCCAGGAAATTCTTTTTTATTACCTTTACAAGTCCCTAACATTGTCGGGCAGTAGTGGTGCACACCTTTAGTTCCATTAGAAGGCTGAGGCAGGCAGGTCTCTGAGTTCAAGGCCAGCCTGGTGAGCCAGGACTGCCCTATATGTTTCTCTTAACTGCTGGAGAGCGAGCTTTCCTTTGCTGGTAGTACTTCAGTGTATACTTGAAAACAGACATGACAGACACCAGCATAACCTTCAGGACGGTGACCATTAGTCTAATTCCATATTGTCTTAACAATTTCTTTTTCTATTTTTCTTTTTTTTCCCCCTGAGACAAGATATGACTGTGTAGCTCAGGTTGGTCTCCAACTCAAGAGATACCTGCCTGCCTTTGCCTCCCTAGTGTGAGCTGCCTTACTTGGTAGCATTCTTGTTTTGTTTTGTACTTATTGTTCCTCCCTCCTTCCTTTTTTTTTTTTTTTTAAGATTTATTTATTTATTATGTATACAACATTTTGCCTCCATGTATGCCCGCATGCCAGAAGAGGGCACCAGATCTCATTACAGATGGTTGTGAGCCACCACGTGGTTGCTGGGAATTGAACTCAGAACCTCTGGATGAGCAGCCAGTGCTCTTAACCTCTGAGCCATCTCTCCAGCCCCCCCTCCTTCCTTTTTTGTTCTTGTTATTTTTGTTTGTTTTTGAGACAGGCTATAAAGCTAAGACTGGCCTCAGGTTTGAAATCTCCTGCCTCACACTCACCCCCTTCCCAGTGCTGGGCTTATAGGAGTGTGCCGCTGCATTTAGCATTACTTTTTTATCTTGCAATTTTATTTGTCCTTGATATATTTCATTAAGGGTTATAGTCTTTGAGAAGCAGCGTGAAGGGCTTTGTTTCTTTGTGTGGATATATCACCAATTTAATATAAAATTTTCAGTTTGTCTGTTACAATTAGATTTACATTTTTATGCAAATAACGTGATGATTTAGTCTTGGTTTTGGTGGTTTGGTTCAGGCCAATCTTGAACTCTCAAATGCTGGGGTTACAAATATGTGCCTAACCCCTGTCTCAATGACTTGGTTTATTTTGGAATAATTTTAGGGGTATACAAAACTGTTAGGAACAAAATAGAGCTGATTCCCATGTATTTTCCCCCCAGCTTCCTCCACAGTCAGCATCTCTCCACCATAGAATGATTACCAAAACTAAATGTTAACACAAGATAATCCTGTCAACAAACTCCAGCCCTACGTCAATCAATCAGATTCCACCTTAACATTACCTTTTCTGTACCAGGATGCAAGCCAGTACCCCACGAGGCGTTTAGTGACCTTGGCTCCTTAGTTTCTTCCCAGCCTGTGACAGTCTCTGGGTTTATCCTTATGTCTTGTGACCTTGACTCTTTTAGAGGGTGCTGATGAGTGTATTTTCTGCTGGATTTGTTGCATCTTCATGATTTAGGGAAGGGGCTGCCTTCTGAGCGAGAATGCTGCATGGGGAATGTGCTGTTCTCTGTGTGCCAGGGAGACTAGTCCATCTCCGCTGCAGATGCTGTTTCTTCAGTAATTGATAAGTGTCTTGCAGGAAATTGTTTGAAAAACTGTTGCCCACCAATTTTAGCATCCACACGTGGGTGTTGGTATAGCAACTTACTGTAATTTTTATTTTTCCTTTTTAATTTTTGAGAGTGTCTCATATGGCCCAGGCTGCTTGGAATTCACAGTAGCCAAGGATGACCTTGAACTTCTGTTCCTTCTGCCTCTGAGTACTAGGATTACAGGTATGGGCCACTGAGCCCAGTTTATAGGGAGCAGAGAATCTTAGTTCAGGGCTTCACACTAGACAAACACTCTACTAATTGATCTACCGCCGAGCTCCCTTTTCTGTTAGCCTTTCCTGTAGTGCGGGACTTAGGGATTCCTATCTTATTTGGGGGGGTGGGGCGATTAAAATACTGCTATTCTAAGGATCTTTTTTTGTTTTGTTTTGTTTTGTTTTGTTTTTTTTCGAGACAGGGTTTCCCTGTACTTTCTAGAGCCTGTCCTGGAACTAGCTCTTGTAGACCAGGCTGGCCTCGAACTCAGAGATCCGCCTGCCTCTGCTTCCCGAGTGCTGGGATTAAAGGCGTGCACCACCACCGCCCGGCTCTAAGGATCTTTTAAAAATAAAATAAAATAGCACAGAAAGAGAATGTTCTATAGACGTTTCCCAAGCTTATCTAAAGGTAAAGAATTGTATAATGTGTTAGATGTTCCTGGGGTAGTCCTCCTCCATTTCCAATAGTTATATTTGGACAGGCTTGATTTTGCATGTTCTGCAAACACTCATTTTGTTGTTGTTTTTACTGTGTGTGGGTGTTTTGCGTGTGTGTGTGTGTGTGTGTGTGTGTGTGTGTGTGTGTGTGTGTAAGCCTGGTGACCAAAGAAGCCAGAAGACAGTGTTGGGTCCCCTGGAACTGGAGATATAGGTAGTTCTGAGCCCCATGTGAATGCTGGGAACCAAAGCCAGGTTCTTAACAGGAATAGCCAGTGCTCTTAATGGTTGAGCCATCTCTCCAGCCCCTTTTTGACTAGTTTTAAAATCAGATCTTGATGATTTTATTTCACACTTAAATTCTTAATATAGCATGGTGGGATTTTTGTTGTTTTTAATTAAAATTTTAAGAAATGTTCTGTTTCACAGAAGAACCAACACATGCTGGTTTGGGGAAATGAATTGTTCAAGCGTAGGACTGCAAGAGTGACCAGCATGCCTCCAGCCACCGTAGGCCAACTTAATGCTTCAGTGTGTACTTCCTTAGATTCAGTTATCTGTGAGCACGCAAAGCAGAAGGGTTACACTGCTTCATCCCTTCTTTCTGGATGCACAAGATGTCCTTCAATCTTTGCTTGAATTGGTGCCTTTATGCTGCCTCCCTGAGTGACAGCGACAGCTACTGTCCTGGAAGGCCAGGCTGTTGGAGCAGAGACCTGAGCACCTGAGGCTTTGTGGCCTCTCAGTAAGCACCACATACCTGACCCATAAACCTGGTACTGACTCAGTCCCCCACAGTAGTGCATTCATGGGTACGAGCTGTGACAGGCAGTTCTGTGCTCCCTCCCCCAGTTTTGTGCCTGGCCAATGACCATGTCACCTTCTCAGGTGTAGAGAACCCCTTGCCTGACCGTTCCCGGGAAAAGGAAGAACCAGTGGTTCGTGAGGCAAGTGAGGCCATCGAGTGCCACCTTAGTGACCTGCTGCAGCAGCTGATCAGTGTCAATGCTTCCAAGCCCTCGGAGCGAGGGCTGGTGCGGCAAGGTGAGTACCGTAGGGGACCGCACATCTGGAGGAGGCTGGGCATCCTGATCAGCAGAGCACCCATTTTCTACAGCTCAAAATCCAGATGCGTTAGCATGACACCCAAGGGCCTCCCTGGTGTGCCTTCTGCCTGTTTCTGCTCCACTTCATTTTGTGAGTAGGTGGTAGGTCACCTCTGCATAGCTGCATCTATTGTGTCTCCTTCCTGCCCAGGGAATTTAATCCCTCGGTTAGCTCCAGCCTCAGGGCTTTGTGTCTGCCACCACCAGCCTGATACCCACTGCCAGCACTCCCAGCCTGGTTCAATTCTCTATAGCATTTCTTCCCAACACACCTGTGTCTTTGCAGTGGATATTTGTATGCACTGAGTTAGTTCTAGCGTTGCAGGAGCTGTCAGGTCTGCTCAGTTCTTCATCACTTTGATCTGGGGCAGTTGGCTTCTATCAGCCCCGATGCTAATGACAGAGCAGCTTAGAGGCTTTGATCACTCTTCATCCCTGTGGTTGGAACGTGGGCCCTTCCAGAAGCCTGGGGTTTTCTTTTCCTGTCTGCACCTACCACAGTTCCTGGGCCAGGGTAAAGGGACCCACTTAATGAAGCGGGACTTGTCGTCCTGGGCTGCAGTTTTCCATTTGGGTGTCTAGGTTTGTGCTGTCAGCCTCCTCCCCAGGCTTCATGGGGTACCCTTCCAGCCCCGAGGAGGGCTGCCTGAGAAGACAGGAGAAGGGACTGGCCTAACCAGTGCTCTGTTTCTATCCCAGAGGAGGCTGAGGATCCTGCGTGCATCCCCATCTTCTGGGTCAGCAAGTGGGTAGACTATTCGGACAAGTATGGACTTGGTATGTGTCTCCAGAATGTGGGATGGGCAGGGGATGGTGTGGCCATGGTAGCTTTTGAGTGGACGAGTGAGTGATGTCTGTATTGTATGCGTGTCTCTGTGTGTCTATGTTACCAAGAATTGTTAGGGCCTTACGCAAGCACTCTACTACTGGGCTATGCCCAGGCTCTTGCCCGCCTCCTCCAGCCTTTCTGAGATAGCCCTCCATCTGCCATTAGGGTACCAGCTGTGTGACAACAGTGTGGGGGTGCTCTTCAATGACTCGACCCGCCTCATCCTCTACAACGACGGTGACAGCCTACAGTACATAGAACGCGATGGTACAGAGTCCTACCTCACCGTTAGCTCTCACCCGAACTCCTTGATGAAGAAGGTGAGCACTGGCTGCTGAGGGGTGGATGGTGTGGCAGGATATGGGGGCTGCCGCGGAGTCAGACCCTCATTCTGCAATCCTGACCCCAACTTTTCCCAACCAGATCACTCTCCTCAAGTATTTCCGGAATTACATGAGTGAACACCTGCTGAAGGCAGGGGCGAACATCACGCCTCGAGAAGGAGATGAGCTGGCTCGGTTGCCCTACCTGCGGGCATGGTTCCGCACACGCAGCGCCATCGTCCTGCACCTCAGCAACGGCACCGTGCAGATTAATTTCTTCCAGGTGTGCAGGGGCCGGGGCCTACAGCTGGGGTGCCTTCCTCCCCTTTTGCCTCCACCTCAGGCACCAGCTGAGCTCCTCACGCATTCACTTCTTGCCTCCTAGGACCACACCAAGCTTATCCTGTGCCCCTTGATGGCAGCAGTGACCTACATCGATGAGAAGAGGGACTTCCGCACATACCGCCTGAGCCTCCTGGAGGAATATGGCTGCTGCAAGGAGCTGGCTAGCCGGCTGCGCTATGCCCGCACCATGGTAGACAAGCTGTTGAGCTCACGTTCTGCCTGCAACCGCCTCAAGGCCTCCTCATAAGCCTCTGTCCCTCGGACTGGTTCCCCTTCACTCTACAAGTTCTGTTTGGGCCTACACTGCTAGGCTCCTGGGGCTGCTGTTCAGTGCCCCTGGCCCTGGGGGCTGGGTGGGGAGCAGTGCCCCCCTTGAAGGGGTTGCTGTGTAAGTTATTTTTGTACATGTTTGGGTATGGGTTTACAACCTCTTCCCCTGCCCTCAGCCCTCTGTATCAATTGTATAGATATTTTTATTGAATTTGGGACTGTCCTTTTCTTAGCTTTATATACATTAAATATATGTACATCATTTTTTTTTTTTTATCCTGTGTTTCTTGAGGGTGCCCTGATCCCAGAGTATTTCTCTGCTCCAGCACCTCAGGCTGCTAAACTGCTGTCCGTTTTTTGACACATTCCCGAGACCAGATTGAGCCACAGGCTTAACTCCTCGGTCCACCTTTGGGGTCTCTGGCTGTCTTAGCTCTTTGTGGCATCTGGCAGGACTTCCTGGCATCCGAAGCTGGTGGATAGTAGGGCAAGAAGAGGCTCTCAGAAGCGCAGGTCCTCATGGCCTGGTGAGTGTGGAGTAGCAGCCTCGGGAAGCGGTGTGTGAAGTACTGGATGAAGCCAGCAGGGAGTTGGCCCAGTGCCTGGTGTACCTCGGTTGGGAGCTCCCTGTAGTGGTGCTTCTGAGGATGGACAGGACAAAGACCGGCATCAGCTATGTCAGGGCATCCCTGATCCATGTCCCACCCAGGCTCTAGAGCACACCTTATTCCTCATGGCACGGAGCAGGTCTCGCACTGATGTCCCCTTGTATGATCGGAACCTTTTCAGATCTGCGGGCAGAAAAGTGGGCTGCAGAGGCGTCCACATTGGCTCTCCCCCTTGGGCCCACCCAAGTATGGCCCTACCTGCTTGCAGTGGTGCCGAGATGTGCTTGTGCCAGTTTTCCCGGACCACCTTGTGACTTCCTGCCTCCAGCGCCATCACGAGGGGTCCCTGCTCTGGCTCCTTCTCCAACCAGTCACTGACATCCTAGGATCCCACAGAGCTTCCTAAGTCTTAGTCCCGAGGCCCCAGGGCCAGGGCTGTGTTATGTAGTTGATGTTGAAGTAGTTCTAGCCCTTGTCCTCGGGTGATAGGGGCTATTGCCTCCTGGAGAGTGTGGCTTCCCTGTGCTCTACCTCCATGCCACCACCCACCTTGAGGGAAGCACTGTTGCCTCTGTTCTATAGGAAGTCAGCCTGCAGGTCAAGTGTGGTCCTTTGCCCAAGGTCACAAATGGAAGGAGATCTACACTGGTTGACTGCAGATGAGAATACACTACATTTCCATACAGGCAAAGCTAGAGCCACTGCAGAGATTCTGGGGTCCAAGGTGACAAGACTGCCTTTTCTTAGCTATTCTGACTTTTCTTGTTCAGGACCTGTGATAGCTTGAATGAGAATGGCTTCCATAGGTTCCTATGTTTGAATGTTTAGTTCCCAGTTAGTGGAACTGTTTGGGAAGGATTGGTATTTCTTAGAAGAGGTATGTCATTGTGGGTGGGCTTTGAGGTTTCAAAAGTCCACACCAGGCCTAGTATTCCTTTCTTGGTGTGCAACTTGTGGATTAGACATGAGCGCTCAGCTACTGCCCCCATGCCACCAAAATAATGATGAACTAACCCTCTGAAACTGTGAGCAAGTTTCCAATTAAATACTTCCTTCGTTGTCTTGGTCAGTGTCTCCTCAACAGCAATAGGACAGTAACTAACACAGGACCCAAACTTGGAGCTGGGGGGACCCTTCCCAAGATCTCCATCTGACCTGGAAGAACTGGAGTTGCTTGGCTCTGCTCCAAAAGAGGGGGTGGGCCAGCACCCATTCTGCTGAGGGGCGATCTTGGGGCAGCAGGCTCAGCATGGCTTTCACCAAGTCCAATGCCACAACCTTGTCTGGAGGGCAGAAGAGAAGGGATGGTTTATAGGTGCTCAGCGTCATGCTTCCTTCCTCCCATCTTTGCTAGTCTGACTGGGCTCTCCCTTCCTCACCGTGGGTCTCTTCCTCGAGATGAGCCAGACAGGGATGCCCCGAGAGGATGTTGGCCTGGCGGTAGAGACGCTCACCAAAGGGGTGGCTGCCACCAGAAAGCACGTAATAAAACACGCAGCCTGCAGAGAAGATATCCACAGCACTGGTCTGGGGGCCAGAAAGATGGTCATGAGAAGGAGGAAGTGGTCCTGGCTAAAAATCCCTTCTGGACCTGTAGAGCTGTGTGTGTGTGTGTGTGTGTGTGCGCGCGTGCACATGCATGCGTGAAGGAGATTTCTCCAATGTTAAAATACTGACTGTTAGTGTAAAAACTATACTGTATAGGCAGTATCTAATATGAAAACTATACTGTATAGGCAGGATCTAATATGAAAACTATACTTTATGGGCAAGCACCTAACACTAGAGCATAAAGTCTCTGGGCACTTAGGTCTCCAGTTCCCTGATCACTACTTCCTCTTGTCTTTAGGAATGGGTGTAATTCTCCTGATGACCCTTCTACCCACTCACCATGAATCCAGATGTAGAGTCCTGGGGTCCCAATCTCAACATGGGCCAGGTGCTGCTTTTCTTTTGAATTACTGTGGTGTTAGTTCACTCCCCCATATGTGTTAACCACAGGTCTACACTGGCCCTGTGTTCTACCTAGCTCTTCAGGTCAAAACAGATGACAGCCAGCATCTTTTTTTTCTATGTAACTTGAACTCAGAATCCTCCTGCCTCAGCTTCCTGAGTGCTGCAATTACAGGCTACCACGTCATTCTCTAAGTCATGGTTTCTCAACCTGGGTGGTACTGATACAGAAGAGAAAACTCAGGGAGAAGGTGGATGGTTCCTTGTATACTGTGCCAGATTATACTGTGGCGTGTTTAGCAGCATCCCTGGCCTCACAGGATTACAGGCAGTCCACCCAAAATGCCTCCAGGCATTGCCTGATGTCCTCTGAGCAGCCTAACAGTCCCTGGTGGAGACTGTCTTTTGGAAGAGGGAGTGGATTAACCCCCGGGGAATAGATGAGCAGGCAAGGAGGAAACCCTGTGGCTGGTGGGCAGGCTTACCGGGCTGTCTGGGGGCTGCTGCAGGAGCTCTGGTGCCATCCAGCCTTCTGTGCCAGGAATGCCAGAGTGGAGACTGAAGCTACAACGGCCTGCAGGGAGCTTCTTGCAGAGGCCAAAGTCAGAAATGACCACTCTGCCTTGACCCTGGCTGTCAGGCCCAGCCATGAGAATGTTGCCTGGCTTCAAGTCACGGTGTACTACAGGAAGGAAGGGGAGAGTGAGTGATTGCGGATGGGGAAAAGCAGGGAACTAGGGACTGGAAACAAGACGTGGTACCTATGTGTAAGGAATGTAGGTGGGCCAGGCCAGACATCATCTGCTGTAACACCATAGTGGGCTCCAGGCCCCAGCGGTCTCGGTCTGGGTTCTCCACATACTAAGATAAGGGAGGGACAGAAATGTCACTCTCCAGCCCCAGGCTTCCCTCCCTTCTTTCCTCCCATCTCACCTCTTGCAAGGAGGCCTGGCAGAGCTCCAAGGCAATGTAGTGGAACTGGGGACCATGCTCGGTGCAGAAATAGCGGAGCACATTGGGGTGCCGGTCAGACTCTTGCAGCAGCTGTACCTCTCGCCGAACCAAACTGAAGCACTCCCGGAGCAGCCTCTTCACGGCTACTGCCCGCCCCTCAAACTGCCCTCTGAGAGGTGGATCAGGGGTTGGGGGTTCAGAGAGAGTAGACGGGCGGGGGGGGGGGGGGAGGAGTGCGGGGGAAGGGTCGGGACCTATCCCCAAATCTGGGGGTCAGGAAGAATGCCTGTTCTTTGGTGGTTGTCAAAAGGGCTGCAAGTGATATAGCTACAGCCTGGATTCTACCTGCTACTCACCGGAAAACAAAAGTTCCGCCTGCCCCACGTCCCAGCACATCCTTGGGGTTGAAGGAGATCTTCCCCACTACGGTGGGCTGCTCTGCTGCAGGGGGAAAGGGATCATTGTCCTCTTTCTGATTTCTACCCACTGCCCACAGTCATCCTCCCTGCCTTCCTCTGCCAGCCAGAGTCCAGACCCACCCTCCACCTTGACCTTTCTCCAGACTTCCACCCTTCCTGAGTGTGCTGCTGTAACTGAGAGCAAGGACCCGGATGCTAGGCATGTGGCTCCAGTGGCTGGTGCTGCTATTGGTGTAGCTAGGCAAATGACTCAGAGCTGATAATGATACCATCTGCATTGGTGAGGACCAAGCAGATATATGGGAGGGGAGTGGGTGATGTTGGCTACATGATTCTCTTTTGAGCACCTCGTGTCTCTGTTTCTTCCCCTTCTTCTCTCTGCAGTCTTCCCATCTCTAACACATGTAACAATTCTTTTCACTGAAGTTGAATTGTTTCAAGTAAAAAGATGAATGCAAGTAAACAGATGCATGATGAGAGTTATAGAGTTATAGCAAGTAGGGATGATGCTGGATGTTACACTGCACACCTAGATCATGGCAGTGCCCTCAAAAGTCTTGGTGCGCAACTCAGATGGGTGAGGTTGGGACTGGGGAGATGGCTCAGTCCGTAAAGTGCCTGCCTTGCTATGGGAACCTAAGCTTGCTCCCAGCATCCATGTACTGCACATAGTAATTCAAAGTTGTAATCTCAGCATCGAGGAGGCCGAGACAGGCTGATCCCTGAGGCTCATAAGCCACCCAGCCTATCTCAAAAGACCAAACCCAACAACAATAAAGAACCCAAGGTCTATGGCTCCTGAGAAATAGCACCTGAGGTTGTCCTCTGGTCTACACACACACACACACACACACACACACACACACACACACACACTGACAGAGGAAATGAATATCACATAGAGTTCTTTCCCCAATGAGTTTAAGTGAAGGTATTAGTTTAAATAGAAGCAGGCTCTAGGTAATCTGTTGAGTTTCTTGAGCTCTTGTCTCAAAGCGTTGAGAACATTCCCTATGGTGGGTGGGTAAGGAAGAATTGGCCTTTAGAATAACAAAGCTAAGCCATATGTGGGGCTCAAGATGGTGGTGGTGGTGGTGCATGCCTTTAATTCCAGCACTCGGGAGGCAGAGGCAGCCAGCCTGGTCTACAAGAGCTAGTTCCAGGACAGGCACCAAAGCTACAGAGAAACCCTGTCTAAAAAAAAAAATCCCCATCATCACTTTAGTGCTGGGTATTGAAACCAGAGCCTCACATATGTTAGGTAAGTGTACTACTACCTATTGACCTAGATAGGAAGTGGAGAAACTTCTAAAGCAGGAATTCCCATCACTTTGGATCAATGGCAGGGGTGAGGTTGATAATAAACTGAAGTAGTGTGGAATTGCATGCTCTTGGGGTTGGAGAGCAGGTAAGAGCACTTGAGTTCAAATCCCCAGAACCCATGTAAAAATCCAAGCATGGCAGTGTGTGCCGGTAAACCAGGTGCTGTGGAGAGTGAAGGCAGAAGCATTTCTGAGGCTTTCTGGCCAGCTTAGCTCCTGTCTTAGATCGGAGCCCCGTTTCAAGAGAATAATGTGGAGGGGGGGATAGATGAGGACACTCAACATCTTACCCAACATTGCAGGTGAAGAGAAACACGCCCCATCATGTGTATACACACATGTGCACACACACACACATTTCGCTATTAAAAAAACAAACAACTAGCTGGGTGGTGGTGGCACATGCTTTTAATTCCACTTGGGAGGCAGAAGCAGGCAGATCTCTGCGAGTTCGAGGCCAGCCTGGTCTGCAGAGCGAGTTCCAAGACAGGCACCAAAGCTACACTGAAAAGCCCTGTCTCAGAAAAACAAAACAAACAAACTATAGGGCATTGGCAAGAATATCCCAGGGACAAGAAAGACAAGGCGACTCACTCCAGAGTCAGAAGGTCCAAGAAAATGGGTTTTGAAGTGCAGGAATGAATATTTACTTGGATTCAGTGTAGTCAATGTCAAGAACTACATCTCAGGGTTGGGGTTTGTTGTGGAGCGTTTGAAAAAGCTGCCCGTGGGCTGGAGATGTAGCTCAGAGGTCAGGCTTTGCTAGAACTGACTCTGAGGCGTGACTGAGGCCCAAGGAAGAGGAAGACCAGGGTGAATACGGGAAGCTCATCAGGAGCCAGGCAGACATCAGCTTGAGTAAGTGGACAGCACATGGGGATTTGACGTGGGGAAACAGGTTGAGCAGCAATGTGGAGGTACCAGCACCAGCTTGCAAAGACACAAAAGGCAACAGCCTGGCTCAGAGCCAAAGAGCAGAAGACTAGAGTGAGCAATAGATACACAGACTATACCCACCGAGCACTGAGTAGACATCAGTGGGTCTTTGTGGGCTTAAGCCAAGGCTTAAACCAAGAAGCATTGAGAAGAAGGTAGAAGCAAAATCAAAACCATGCCTAGGGAATTTACTGCTACCATTACCAAAAACATTATTATTATTATTGGTTTTTTGAGACAGGGTTTCTTCTGTAGATTTGGAGCCTGTCCTGGAACTAGCTCTTGTAGACCAGGCTGGCCTTGAACTCACAGAGATCTGCCTGCCTTTCCCTCTCGAATGTTGAAATTAAAGGCATGTGCCACCACCGCCCAGCTCCAAAAATATTATTTTAAAACTATTATTATTATTATTATTATTATTGATTTTTTGAGACAGGGTTTCTCTGCGTAACTGCCCTAGCTGTCCTAGAACTCCCTTTGTAGACTAGGCTGGCCTCGAACTCACAGAGATCTGCCTACTTGTGCCTCCCAAGTAAAACAATTATTAAAATCACCTAAGTGTGATTTTCTTTTAGATGCATATCCCAGGCTGTCCTTGAACATCTGGTCCTTTTGCCTCCGTTTTCTGAGTGCTGGGATTATAGGCGTGTACCACCATGCCTGGTTTATGAGTGCTGGGGTTCAAACCCAGGACTTTGCGCCTGCTAAGCCCACACTCTCCTAGCTGAGGTATGTCCCCAGCACTGCCTTGGTAACGATGATCATGGCAGCTTTTCACAGGGCAGTGATGCAATGAGGTGGGTATTAGTATCCCCTTTGTGAGAAAACAGACGTTCAGAGGCAACTCTTCAAAAGGTAGCTGGAGACAGTTTGATCTACACACAGTTCTATCCACAACCAGAGACCTTGAAAATAATAAAACTCTAATAGGATATACTTGAGAGGACTGCCTCTTATTACCTATCCCACCATCTGTGACTTCTAACTATTTGACTTTGAAATTAAATTCTGTTCACCTCTCCCCTTTCTCTGTTTTGGACTCCCCAGTTTCGTTCACTGAACTTTCACCTTCAGGGCCATGGGATGGCCGGGCTTGCTCTGAGGGGTTTTGAAATCTCTTCTCGTTATGCAGGGTGGCCCTTGAAGGTTGTGCCTGAGCGTCCGTTGAGGGGTCCTGCGGGTCTCCAGGTGCTGAAGGGCTCTGCTGCTGCTGTAACACATGGGTTCTGGTGAACTTAAGCCCCACGCCTGTGCCAGAGCTGGGTTCACCACAGAGCTCGGACTTACAGAGTGCAGCAGGAGCAGGGCTTCCTGAGAGGAAGGCAGAGGCAGCTGAAGTCAGGCAAGGGAGAAGCAGAGTTCTCGCTGGTCAGGATGTTGGACTTACTTGCCTCATCAGGTAGAGGACCCAGGCTCCCAGGAGGAGGGCTGTGAAGCTAGCAGCCAGCAGGTCTTGGGACCCCAACCCTGGATTGGGGTCTGAAGCTTTCTCTTCAGGATGTTGTTCTGAGTCCCAAGGCTCTTCCCTCCTCAGGCTCAGGAGCTAGAAACAGAGCTGCTTTCACTCTTGGTACTCCCTCCTACCATGAAACTCCCAATTCTTCTTCATCACTGGGTTCAGGGCAGGGCTTAACTGAAGGGTGTGTGTGTGGCAGGGATTGGGGGGTCCCTGCATGATGGACTTGCAGATGCTGGCCATGATCTCAAACATCAAGATGCTCAGGAGAGGAGTGGACCAAATCTACCAGAAGGGCAGCATCTCTTTGAACGTCATTAAAAGTTTACATGCTCAGCTGGGGTGGTAGCACGTGCCTTCAATCTCAGCACTCCAGAGGCAGAGGCAGGTGGATCTCTGTGAGTTCGAGGCCAGCCTGGTCTACAGAGTGAGTTTCAGGACAGCCAGGGCTACACAGAGAGAGCCTATCTCGAAAACAAACAAAGAAAGAAATAAAGGAATCATTTGCTCACTGGACTATTGCTGAAACTACAAGATGCACCTCTAGGGATCAGACATTTGGTGGGTCTGGGAAAACCTACCAGCATCTGAAAACCGTTGCTGCTTCTAACCTTGAACAACTTACTAGCGCTTCTCCAGTTTCCCCCGGGAGAGCATGCCTTTATAGTTTTTTTTTTTTTTTTTTCTGTTTTCAATTTCTCACTTGGTGAATATTTTACAATGTTTACCTGGAAACTCTGCTCTGTGACTTAGGAAGCCAATATCATTTTGACATTTTAACATGCTCGGTAGCACCAACGACATGTTGTTTTCTGGGAACTTTCATGAGATTAACTGGGGAAGAGGTACAAGCATTGCATGACGTCTCTGGGTCTACCCATAGCCCCTGGCATCCCAGCACTAACCTCAGAGAAGAGAGCCGGAGTGTGGGACTCCGCTGGGGTTCTTGTCTCAGCGGACCCTTTCTCTGGGGTTGGATGAACCCTCAGCATGGTGGTGTGTAGGACTGGGGGGAGTTCATGGTATCCTAAGTAGTAGGAATAAAAGCCAGAGGGTTGAGGATGCCGTCAGCATTCCAACTCAGAAACTGGGCTTATAAATCTTCATCTACTCCAGATTAAAGTCAGGGGATCTCACCAATGAGCAGCCACTGGCTGGGCAGGGCCACACTGCCTGAGGGGTATCTGACAGCAGTGCTGGGTGAGCCCTCTCGCTCCCCTGAGACTTGAAGTGTCACCTCATCTGTTGTGGGGCCATCCATGGGTGCCAGGGTCAGTCCACGGGGCTATGGCAGAAGATGGAGAGCCACATGTGAAATAAACCCCTTGCCTGCTCTATCCCTCTTTGCGGCCCACTCAGAGACCCCCTTCTCACCACGAGGGCCACCCCAGTGTGGACCAGTGCTTTGGAGACATAGAAACCAGCTTCTTCTTTCCCCACATACAGTGTCATCCTAAAGGGGAGGGAAAGGAAGGAAGAGTGATTCTGGTGGGTAGCTTCAACATTACTCATGTCCCTGTAGCTTCTTCCAGATTGTCTCTGGGATTGACCATGTGACTTGCTTTAGTCAATAAGAGAAATACAACACAAGCAGATGCTTGAATGGTTGTATTCAAGTTGCCCGCCCCCCCAGTTCTGTTCTTTGAAGCCCTGAGACTACCGTGTAAGGAAACCTACCCTCCCACAAGGGATGAAAGACCTTATGGTATACAAATGAACCATTCTATTTGATGCCCCCTTGGCCAAGTGGTCCACCAACTACTAGATAGGTCAGTGACACTGTCCCAGATCATTGACTCCGCCAAGTCATCAGCTGATTTTTTAGAGACCAGAAAAACTACCTGGATGGCCCCAACATCTTGGAAAGCAGCAGGCGTCTGCTGTTTTAAAACTCCAAGTGTTGGCATATTTGCTATGCAGCAAAACTAACTGCTACAAAATCTGTAGCAATGTTTTCTCAATATATTTCTCACTTTTTGTTTGTTTTTGTTTTTGAGACAGGGCTTCTCTGTGTAACAGCTCTGGCTGTCCTGGAACTCATTCTGTAGACCAGGCTGACCTCAAACTCACAGAGATCAGCTTGTCTATGCCTCCTGAGTGCTGGGATTAAAGGCATGCTCTACCACCTCCTGGCTCACTTTTTTAAAAAGATGGACCTTACTATGTAGCTCAGGCTAGCCTCACATTCATGCCGCTCTGTCAGCAGCATCCTGAGTACTGGATTATTGGCCTACACTACCATACCTGGCCCAAACCTCTTATAAGAACTCAGTTTTCTAAACTGGAATTCATCATCTCTCTTTCCACCTTTTGCTTTTTTTTCTCTTCCTCCTTTAGTACTTTGAACTTCTGAAAATGATAGCAGCCATGAATTTCTAGAACTTCTAGAAGCCTACATGCTTCCTTGCTTATAAAGACTGAACTCTCTAAACATTCCTGATCCTCCTAATCTCCCCTCTTCCTCCTATCACCCTCTACTTAGTGCCTTGAGTTTTTCTGCTCCAGCCTGCAGCATCGTCTTTTTTCCAGCATAATACATTTTATTTTGAAAATGTTTGGGTATTTTACCTGAATGTATGTCTGTATACTACACACATGCATGGCGCTCATAGAGGCAGAAAGTGGGCATCAAATCACCGGGAATTGGAGTTACACATGGTTGTTAATTGCCATGTGAGGGCTGGGAATTAACCTGGGTCCTCTGGAAGAGCAGTCAAAGCTCTTATGTACTGTGCTGTCTCTCCAGCACCTCTGTGGGGTGTGTGTGTGTGTGTGTGTGTGTGTGTGTGTGTGTGTGTGTGTGGTGGCATCTCCAGGCAGTTATGACTGGTTTTAAACTCATAGAGATCTACATGTCATTGACTTCTGAGTGCTGGGATTAAAGGTATGCACAACCATGGTCAGTCCCATGGTATCATGTTTTTCCCTACTCATTCTGAGATATTCTTTATACTGTAACCAGAATGATCTTTCTGAAATGAAAACACGAATTAGCCACTTCCTGGCTTGAAACTCTCCAGGGACTGTTACTTAGCCTTGGAAAAAAATGTCCAAGTCTTCTGTATGTGATCCTGCCTTTACTACAGCCTTGGGCATGAGGCTGCTTAGACCTATGGCTCAGCCTTTAACTTCCTTTCTGTACCGTGTGTGCCATGCCTCCTCCCATTTTCTACTGATCCTTTAGGCCTTACAGTAGATGTTTCTTCCTCTAGGAAGATTTCCATGGCTTCCTCTTGTTTCCAGTCTCAGTCTGGGTATTTTTTTATGCATCACCACCACAATTTATCTGTCTCTGTACCCTAATCTCACCATGCTATAGTTACCTTTTATATATCTGTCCCCTACCAGACTCCGAGATTCCTGTAGGCAGGAACATCGACCCTATTGTTTGCTATTGGATTTTCTTTTTTTCTTTTTTCTTTTTGGTTTTTTGACACAGGGTTTCTCTTCAGCTTTGGAGTCTGTCCTGGAACTAGCTCTTGTAGACCAGGCTGGCCTCAAACTCAGAGATCTGCCTGTCTCTGCCTTCCGAGTGCTGGGATTAAAGGCATGCACCACCACCGCCTGGCTGCTATTGGATTTTCAGAGTCTAGTAAATGAACAGCATACAATAAGTGCCCACTTAGCATTTGTAGGGCAAATGGAATGAATGGGCAACCCCTGATTTCTCTAGTCTGTGTCTTAGGATGGCATACGGGAGGGAGAGGCTTGGAATATTTAACAATCAGCTCAATACAGCATTTATGGAGCAAACAGATTGGGACTCAGAGTCTCCTCCCAGGACAGACTTTACCCAATCACTTGCTAAATGGTGACTATCCATGAGTCCTAGGGACCCTATCTTGACACCTGATTCAGCTGTATTGGTGGCTCATGGTTGAATATCATGACTGGCTATTTGACGGGGGCTGTACCACCTCCAGAAATTCCCTCCCTAGGCTCTAGATATGGACACTTACAGAAGCTGGATGTCTAAGGAAGAGAAGTGGGCGGCTGTGTCCTGGGAGCTGGAGGCAGGAAGTCGGATATGGCCCCAGCGGAGGACAAGAAAATGTAGAGTGTCCCTAGCCAGAGAAAGATGAGGCAGCTGGCGCAGACCATCCTGATGCCATGTGTAGATGCCCATCACAGGCACTCCCAGGTCCTGTGTCCACAGCACAGTTCCACTTCCTGGGTCCACGGTGAGCAGTAGGCCCATCCCACAGGATGTCAGGTGGCTCATGTCTGTCAAGAAAGACAGCTGGGGAGATGTCAGGGAGATCTCATGGGACACACCAGAGAACAGCTCGGGTGTACAAAGGTCATTTGAGGTTACGTAGAGGGAAACAGTCAGAGTTTGTTTCAAATGGGAAGGGGTGGGTTGGAACCATCTAAAGTTGACTCGGGTGTGTCTGTGAGTCTGGGTCATTTGAAAGAGCTAAGATGAGAGGTCATTGAAGGAAAGATCTTAAGATGTAGGTCATCAGTGATAGACATGGTCAGACTGATGTTTGCTAAGGTCAAGTGCTGGGTCCTTTAGCAAGCATATCGAACCTGAGGAGGCCAGTTAGAAGCCTTGGTGGTGACATATGTCACAGTTGCTTGCATGGCACCTCATGAAGAGTGATGGAGTCGAAGTCTGAGGAGTCAATTAGGAGTACCTGTGAGGTTCCTCATTGTGGTGGTTTGAAATAAAATGGTCCCCAAAGGGAGTGACACTATTAGGAGGTGTAGCCTTGTTGGAGTAGGTGTGATCTCATGGAAGAAATGTGTTATTGTGGAGATGGGCTTTGAGGTCTCATATATGCTCAAGCTATGCCCAGTGACCCAGACCTCTTCCTGTTGTCTGTGAGTCGAGATGTAAGAACTCTCAGCTCTCTCTCTATGCCTGCCTGCATGCCACCATGCTCCCAGTTGCCTTGCTCTCCACTATAACAATAATGAACTAAACCTATGAACTGTAAATGAGCCACTTAAATCAAATGTTTTCTTTCTTTCTTTCTTATTTTCTTTTTTGAGGGTTTCTCTATGTAGCTTTGGAACCTGTCCTGGAACTTGCTTTGTAGACTAGGCTGACCTCAAAAGTCACAGAGATCCACCTGCCTCTGCCTCCTGAGGGCTGAGATTAAAGGCGTGTGTCATCACCACCCAGATAAATGTTTTCCTTTTTAGGAGTTACCGTGGTCATGGTTTTTCTCTTCATAGCAACAGGAACCCTAACTAAGACACTCAGGAAGATGGGTAGGGTGAATATATAATATCAAGAGGGTAACAAGAGTTATATGGAGGAGTCACTCTGGGCCATAGGCAGAAGTCCATATTGAGGTCAACAAGGAATTGATGGAATTGCTCAGGATATTGGGGAGGTTGCTAGGTGTCCTTTAAGCTGCAAGGAGTCACCTCAGGCTACCTGGCTAGGGTCATTTGGGGTATGGATAAGTTCAGATGCAATTCTCGGGCTATGTGAGCATCAGTCTGGTGCCCAGAATAATCTCAGGTCACATGTCAGTCTGTATCATTCAGCATGTGAGGGGACACCATGCAGGTGGATCAGTATGTGCTGGGACTCGGTCCTGATGTCACTCAGGACTTCCCAGGTTGGGGACTTTGATCCAAGGTAAGGCTGAGAAAGGTGACACTCACATTTCCCAGGTGAGTCCTCCATGGGGGGCGCTGAATAGCGGCGGTAGGTTGTGTTCCAGCGCAGGGCTGGAGCTCTTGGGTCATGCATGGAGACCGTGTACTCTGTGTGTCAGAAACAGAGGTTACCAGGAATGTAGTCATACTTCCCTAGTCTGACTCCAGAGACTGTCCCTCCTGTAGGGTTGGAGGCTTCCCGAGCATTTGGTTTGGAGGCCTAATGATCAAGCTTATCATTATACTTTTAGCTCCTCGGTCAAACCAGTAAAATGTGTATTGATGATTGTCTGACTGACGAGCCTGAACTCAACTTGGATAGCAACTGTCAGGCTTGGGCAAAGAAAATGAGAGGATTTCACAGAACATAGGAACATCTGACTTACGCGTTCGGCCAATGTAGAGTTGAGGGGTAGAAAGGCCTTCTGTGGTCAGAGTCATGTGAGTCTCCCCTGATTCAGGGTCCACCACAAACCAGGTATCCTGCTTCCGGCCTGTGGAGGAGGGCAGTGAGCTTTCAAGACAATGTAGAAGATGTGTGCGTCCTTTTGTCCCTGGCCAAGTTGGTCTGGCATGAGCTAGGTCCCCATTCCTACTGGCTGGACTTGCCACCCATGGGCTGCAGAGATACTCACCTGTGTAGAAGACCCCATCAGAGCTGCGACAGGGAGAGGCATGGACCAGCTCCGGGATGGTGAATGGCAACTTCTGAGACATAAAGATTCCAAAAAGGGATAAGTTCAGAAGCGTGCATGTACTTGCTGTGCCACTACTGTGCCACACTCTCCTGAGGGCAGCCCAGAGAAACCCTTCCACTGGGCACCTTGTCCTTTCTGTTTCCCAGAAGAAATTGGTGCTTGGAGAGGCTCAGTAACTCAGATCGTGACTCTCAGGCAGCCCAGTCTCGGAGCCAGCCTCTTTAATCACTCTGCTAAAGGGCCTCTTCAAGAACTGCAGAAAACCCCATACTGGGTGCTAAGACACCGCATGAGTCCCTTGATTCCATCTGATGACCTCCTCCAAATAAATAAACATACACACATGGACAAACAGCCCAGAGACACCTACACACCCACATAGACATACCCACAAAGACATTCACATGCACACGCGCGCACACACACACAGGCTTTAAAACTCAGTGACCACAAAAGACTCAGCTCTCTCTCTCTCTCTCTCTCTCTCTCTCTCTCTCTCTCTCTCTCTCTCTCTCTCTCTCTCTCGTCAGGAATCAGATCCCAGTCTAGGTTATGTGAGAGTCCTGCATTCAGGTTTTTTATGGGTTTTAACAAGGGGGCACAGAGTGGGGTGAGCAGATACGAATCACCAACTTTCAGAAACAGAGCCATTCAGCTGACACACATGAGTGAGCAAACTCAGTCCAGACTAGCAGAACTACCCAGCCTAACTTTGAGGTTTTGGGGGTTTTAAGTCTTTATATGATATGTTATTTAGCAAAAGCTAACCAATACAGTTTTTACCTTACTGCCCTCTTAGTCTTGGAGATGCCCCCTGGAACACTCAGAGGTCTGATATTCTGCTCTGCAGACATAGCCATACCTCCCCACTTAAGTAGACAGCCTTCCACAGTGCTCAGAGCCCTGATTTATAGCATCAAAGGACACCCCACTCTGACACGCTGTCCTTTCACCCATTGGTACTCTGGCTGATGGTGCCCTGCCCACACCCATCCCAGGCCATGAGGGGAAACAGACCATCAGCCCCTGCTGTTTCTGGGTCCCCAAGATGTAGAGGCTGCCATCAGCTGGGTCGGAGAGAAAGGCTGTTCTGTGGAGCAGAGGGACATAGTGAAGGCTGGGTGTGTAGCCCTGATTTCATGAAGGCCTTGATCCTCCACCTTCTCAGCTAGTAGACCCAACCCTTGTGGGAGACACCTTGGAGCAGCCAGAGGCCTTTACACATCATAGAAGACTAAGTTTCTCCCCTAAGACTCCCACATGTGGCTCCCAAAACCCTCATCCAACTATGGCCCCCACAGCAGCGCTCTCCTTAAGAAGCCCCAGTTCACTTACTCTGTGACATACATTGGTCCTTGGATGATGGGGTCTGCGGGGACAAACACATGGAACTTGAGTCTCTTTTTGACCCTATTGGAAAGCATAGCTAAAGCACACCAGCATTTACCCTGTGCCAGAGGCAGACCCAGTAGGTGGCAAGTGTTCTATGGGTAGTCTCTGTCATGCTACTTTGTCCCGGTTTGCAGGTGAAGCCACTGAGGTCCAGAGAGTTGAAGTGATTTTCCCAAGACCTGACAGTTGGCGAGTGGTGAAGCTTCCTACAGACACTGACTTGCTGGACCCTAGTGCCTGTGTGAGGGCACTGTGTGCGTGCACGTGTGCATGTGTGTGTGTGCATGCACGTGTGTGTGTGCATTTGTGCATGTGTGTGTGTATGTGTGTGTGTGCGTGCGTGTGTGTGTGTGTGTGTGTGAGGGTCAGAGGTGTCTTCTTTGAGACAGCGTTTCCCACTGAACCTGAAGCTGACCCACCAGGAAGTCCCACAGATCTTCCCATCTGTGCCTTCCCAGTGCGTGTGTCCAGAAACACAGTGCTATGGTTGTTTTTATTGTTTGTTTGTTTGTTTGTTGATGTGGGTGCTGGCAATCTAAACTCAGGGCTTCATGCTTGTGCAGCAAGCACTTTACCAACTGGGCCGCCTCCCTAACCCTTTAGTGCGCATGCTCTTATCTTCTATGCCAAGGTGGGCTGCCCACGCTACCACTTAGAGAGATAGGCAGCTACTCCTTGCTCACCGTCCTTCAGTGTCCACTTCAAGTCCCCCGTCTGCTTGTTCAGTGCATGGAGACTTCCGTCCAAAGTAGACACAAACAGAAGGCTCTCTGGTCTGAGAGTCTGGACCTGGAATGGGAAACAAAATTCATCTGGTCTGAGGGTTCCAGGACCACCTTGTCTTTGCCCCAGGCCGGAGTGACTATGAGTCCTTTGGTTGAGGAGACGAAGAGGGAAAGAAAAATGACCTTGACTTAGGGGAGCTGAGGGGATGTTGACTCCCGTTTCCTCCCTTTCCCCTTTACACTCTTCTGTCTTCCAAAGCAGACCAAATGTGTGCGTGTATGCGTGTAGTATATGCATGTGTGTGTATTTGTGTGAGTGTGTGGTATAGGCATGTATGTGTATATGTGAGTGTGTGGTATATGCAAGTGTGTGTATTTGTGTGAATGTGTGGTATATGCATGTGTGTGTGTGTATGTGTGTGAGGCAGACGTCAATGTCTAGTATCTTCCTTGATCACTTTCTACCTTATTTATTGAGACAGGGTCACTGATTCTACTAGACTGGCCAGTGTGCTCCAGGAAACGCTCTCTCACCCCACCGCTAACCCTGATTCCTGCCACCTAGCACTGGGGTGGCATTCATGCCCATAGTCATCAGGCTTTTCTGTGGGTGCCCGTGATTCAAACTCAGGTCCTTGTGACTTAGTGGTGAACAAAAGGGCTTCGTTGGTACACGCAGCCTCCCTCAGGGATGGGAGCACAGGTCAGGGAGTCTGGGGCACAGGATGGTCAGAAATGGCACAAGTGGGATGTAGAGTCTCCTCCAGGACGTGGTCTCCTTCTCCTTAGTCACACATGTGCCCCTTTTCAGAAGACCCTTTCTCTCTCCCTGGACTGGCTCTGCAGCTTTCGGTGCCAAGCTTTGTAGTCCCCTGATGGCTACAGGAAGGAGGCCTGGAGCTACCTTCTATCTGGCCCCTGCTGGCCTCACCTGCCAGCCCCGGGCCCTCCTTGAGCAAACAAGGTGAGGCTGAGCTCAGAGCAGGAACCCTAACATCCGGGTGGCCCAGCCGCACCCCTTCAAAGCCCACATCCTGCTCCAGGACCCTCAGGTTGGGGGTGGGGCCAGTGGTGTTTGCCGGAGAGTCAGGAGCCCACCAGCTAGACCCGCTCTTGTTGGCCTCAGTCTTGCCATCCGCAACATGACAAAGAAATGGACCAGGGGAAAGGCTGCATCCTGATTGACTGCCCAAAAGAGAATTTTGTTTGATCCTTACAGTACTTAAAATATTGCTCTTAATTATCTATCTGCTATTGTTTTATGAGACAAGGCCTCCTGTTGCTTGCTGTGTAGAGCAGGCAGCTTTGAATTTTCAAAAATCTTCCTGTCTCTGCCTCCAGAGTTATGGCATTAAAGGGATGGAACGCCATGCCCAACATTAACAGTGTTTTGTTTTGTTTTATTTTAGCCAGTGATTTTATTGATTGATTGATTGATTGATTGTCCTTTTGAGACAGAGTCTCTCTGTGTAGCTCTGACTGTTCTAGAACTCACTCTATAGACAGGCTAGCCTCGAACTCAGAAATCTGCCTGCCTTGCCTCCGGAGTGCTAGGATTAAAAGGTGTGCGCCACCACTGTCTGGATGAAAATTTTAATTTTAAAAATCCAGGTTTTCATTATCATTCTCATTTCTAGTCCCCCCCCCCCCCAGAAATGTCAGGTCTGGACATACCAGGCTCCCATTATGATTTGACAACTATGGAGGGAGCCTGAGCTGGGAGAGGGGCTCCCAGTGCCTAATTCTACCCTGTCCCTTTAACTGCGAGTGGGGGTGGGGAAAAGGAGAGAGACCCCAGGCTGGGCAGAGTGAACTGATGGGCTCCCAGCAGGCAGGCAGGTTGCACCAGATCTCTACACTTGAAGATAGATCATTTGTTGTAGAAGTTCTGAGTCTGGTCCAGTCACACACAAAGGGAAGGGGCAGTATACAGCGCCAGAGCTTGACAGCAGAAGACCCTAAATGGATCATATTTTTCAAGACAACTGGATTCTCAAAGGGTTTTAGAGGCCTGGCTTTACCGTCTACTGTCTCCTCCGCATTGGCCCCTTTGCCGTCTCTGCTACTGAAGAGGCCGAGTGGCACATCTTCCCATGTAGGCTGTAAGAGGCATCTCCCCGAGTTTATGAGGGGTTCACTCACGAGGCTTCGATTTGGGCGACCTGAGCCCAAGGGAAGGAGGGAGAGGCAGACGTCCTTGTCCCTACTGACCAGCTACATCCCCAGTCACCTGGCCCTGCACTCACCTGTGGCCCGATCGTCTCGAGCAAAGTAGCAAGCTGCAGCAGGAACCCGAAGGGAGACCACGGTGGGAACCCCCAGGCTGAGCTCGCCATTGCCTGTGGGCATTACAAAATCGCCAGCTTCCCTCTACTCACTTCATGGCTCCAGGTGACAGCCCAGGTCTCTCCTCGAGGAGACTCCGCCCCCACCAGTGCCAGCTGGGGAAACAGAGTGTAGGTGAAACCTCACCCTGAGGTGGCCCCCGCCCTTCCTATCGCACCTACCTATCGCGGTCCCTTCCTCCTTGGCACTAAATGCTTCCAGTTTTAAGGGTTTTGCTGAGGTGGACTGTGGAGAACTAACAAGGTCTGTGTTGGCTCTCTCTCTCTCTCTCTCTCTCTCTCTCTCTCTCTCTCTCTCTCTCTCTCTCTCTCTCTCTCTGTCTGTCTCAGATTTACTTATCTTATTTGATGGGGTGTTTTGCTCGCATGTATCTCTGTGCATCATGCGCGTGCCTGGTGCCCAAGGAGGTCAGAAGATGGTGTTGGATCCCCTGGAACTGGAGTTAGGATGACTGTGAGGCTCTGCCATGTATGTGCTGGGAATGAAACCCGGGTACTATGCACGAACAAGTGCCCTTGACCCTTTCTCCGGACACTGTATAGATTCTTCATCCTTTCTTACCAAGGCAAGGCTCAGGCTCAGAACTGGAGCTAACATTCAGACACCTGACCTCAGTGCCTGTGTTCTTTATTATTTTATTGTTTCTTCATGTGGCTGGCCTCTTCTGAACTATTAAGAACTGTGAATTAACCACTCATCTGTCCAACAGATATTTCATGATCTACTAGGCTACCTTGCTGAGAAAGACAGAGAAATTCTTTGTCTTTTTAGAGCTTCTAGATCACATGGTTAAGACACCAAAGCTGGGCAAGGTCAGGGGCTCAAGGTCATCCCTGGCTTCATCTTAGATGTTACACGAGACCCTAACTGAAAAATGAAGAAGAGCAAACTAACAAAGACATCAGACATAAAGAACGGAAGAGAATTTTGTATGGCTATAACCATTTTTAAAATAAAAATATTTTTGTGCTGTGTATTTTGCCACTATGTGTATCAGTGGCCAAAGGATCAGGAATTCAAGGTTGCATAGTGAATTCAAGGCCAACATGGGCTACAAGAACTTCTGTCTCAAAGACAAAACAAACAAAAGATTCCACTGGTCACCTCTACCTTTATTCCAGGGTGCTGAAATGTCAGCCCTGCCTGCTGCCCACTTTACCACACTCCCTTGGTCAGCTCCTCCCCGTCCTTACCTGCTCAACCCTAACAGTGTTGCAGCAGCCCTTCTGCTGCAGCCGCTGCACACCACATCCCTCAAATTCCTTTGTCTCATACCTGCAACTAGAACCCCACACTCTTTCCCCATACACACCTTTACCTTCCTTCCCTGAGTTTCAGGGGACAGGTCTCTCACTTCCAGCACTTTTTGGCCTCCCCTGGGTAACTTTATATATATATGATGCATACACATATATCAGTAAAATATAATTTTTCAGGGCCATGGAGATGGGTCCATTGGTAAGTGCCTGTCATGCAAGCATTAGGATCCGAGTTCAGATCCCCAGCACTCATGTAGAAAAGTCAGACCCAGCTTCCCCTCACTGGTTTTCCCTCTATACCTGTAATTCTGGCAAGACCAAAGTTGAAAGATCAACACATTTTTACCCCCTTGAACCTTCTTTTCTTTTGTAGAAGAAAAGCCTTTCTCAAATACAAGAGAGGCTGCTTACAGGGAAGGGATGAAAAAGTAGAAAAAGAAAGTATCTGGCTTTGGAGTCATCAAAGAGCTCAGCATATAAATCTAGGTTTGAGAAAATGATGAGACAAGGATTTGCTGAACGCATCAACTTATGTTCCTGGATTTTTAACTTAAGGCCTTGAGCAGGCTTGGCAGGCATTCTACCACTGACCCTCACTCCCAGCCATAAATAGACTCCCATTGCTTTGTAATTTACCTACTGTGGTGGCTTGGAGGATGGTCTCCACAGGCTCATATATTTGAATGTTTGGTTCCCAGTTAATGGAACTGTTGGGGAAGGGTTTGGATGTGTGGCCTTATTGAAGGAGGCATGCCAGTGGGGGTAGGCTTTGAGGTCCCTCTCACTTCCTGCCTGCTGCCTGTGGATCAGGATGTAAAGCTCTCAGCTACTGCTCCGGCACCATGCCTGTCTGCTTCCTGCCATGATGATTGTGGACTAATCCTCTAAAATTGTAAGCAAGCCCCTAAATGTTTTCTTCTGTAAGAGGGGGCTTTGGTCATTGTGATGGATAGTTTTATGTCAATCTGAGAAAAGGGAACCTCAATTGAGAAACTGCCTCCATAAGATCAGGCTGCAGGCAAGCCTCTAGGGCATTTTCTTTATTCGTGATTCATAGGGGAAAACTCAGCCCACTGAGGGTGGTGCCACCCCTGGACTGGTGGCCCTGGATATATTCTCTCTCTCTCTCTCTCTCTCTCTCTCTCTCTCTCTCTCTCTCTCTCTCTCTCTCTCTCTCTCTCTCTCTCTCTCTCTGACAGGGTTTCTGTGTGGCACAGTCCTAGCTTTCCTGGAACTTTTTTTGTAGACCATGCTGGCCTTGAACTCACAAAGATCAGCTTGCTTCTGCCTCCTAAGAGCTGGTATTAAAAGCATGTACCACCACTGCCCAGCTGCTCCTGGGTTCTTTAAGAAAGCAGGTTGAGCAAGCATGGGGAAACAAGCCAGTAAGCAGCGCCCTCTAATCACCTCTGCTCAGCTCCTGCCTCCAGGATCCTGCCCTGCTTCAGTTCCTGTTGCGATTTCCTCTGAGGATGAACAGTGCTGTGGAAGTGTAAACCAAATAAGCCCTTTCCTCCTCCACTTGCTTTTTGGTCATGGCGTTTCATCACAGCAATAGAAACCCCAACTGAGACAGTCATGGTGTCTCTTCACAGCAATAGAGCAATAGCTAAGACATCTAGTTTGTGATATCAGAGCAGTGGTTCTCAACCTTCCTAATGCTGCGACCTTTTAATACAGTTCCTCATGTTGTGTTGACCCTGGTCATAAAATTATTTTCATTGCTACTTCAAAAGTAATTTTGCTACTGCTATGAATCATAATCTAAATAGTTTTGGAGTTAGAGGTTTGACAAAAGAGTCATGACTGAGAACAGGGTTGTGTTAGAGCAACATCAAACAGATTAAGACAGCGAGGCAGATATAAATAATAGATAGATAGATAACTAGAGGGACACAGAAGGGACATGGACAGATAAGGAGAAAGACAGAGTTACAAAAGGAAAGAGGAACAATGCAGCAGAGACACTGAGGACAAGATGGGACTCAATGACACCATGGTCATCTCCGGGGATACCAGCTAAGACACACAATTTTCCTGGCACTATGTGAACTCAGTGGAACTTAAACCCACCCTAGATAAAGCCTGGAGCAAGCCAGATGGTACTGGATATTTTTCAACTTGACATAAAGGAAGCTTAAAATAAAACAATTGTGTAAAGTCTATACATTTGTATGAAGTTTTAAAGACATGAGCTCAAGGGTCGGGATGGTGATCAGTGGTACTTCTATATATCGTATGGGCGCTGGCCTGGACCCCATCCCCAGCACTGCAACAAACAAGCAACCAAAACAAGTGATGTTCTGCTCCTGCCACCACCTCGCACCTAAGCATGTCCCCTAAAGTGTTCCTGATACACGCATGGTCAGATGTCTGCAGCCACAGATTTATCCAACTGTGAAAATAAAGGTGGTCAGTGCCCCAGGAGCTGAAGATACCGACATGGGTGCTGGGTACTGAACTCAGGCCCTCTGGGAGGGTAGCTCTTAACCACTGAGCCATTTCTCTAGATCCCTGAGAAAACATCTCCACTGAGCATGCTCAGACATTTTTCTTGTCATTATTCCTTAAACGATACGGTAAGCAGGTGTTCACATAGAACTTACGTTGCACTTTGTATTTGGTATTATAAACTAGCAGTGATTTAAGGTGTATACGCGTAGGTTATATGCAAATACTAGGCCATTTTATATTATTAACTTGAGCTCCTGTGGATGTCATTATCACTGGAAATCTTGGAGACGGTCTTGTGAATACTGAAGGATGTTTGTACATGCATCAGTGGCTTTTAAAATGGAAATACAAATGGGAATAATATTACAATCGTAAGTGCAACGAAGGGAACATGCTTAGGAGTCGGTTAAACTAGAAAGGCACAGGATTTACATAAAGAAAATTCTGAATATTTATGAAGGACTTAAACTATGAACAAGTGGAAAGATAACTTCTCTGTGCAGGGAGACTTAACAGAGCGAAAAACATCAATTCTCCCCAAAGTAAAATATCAGTAAATGAAATTCTTATGAAATTTAGGTTTTTAAGGCTAAAGATCATTGGAAATAGTAATGATTAGTCATTAATAGTGATTTCTGGGTGTGGTGGTGCACGCCTTTAGTCCCAGCACTTGGGAAGTAGAGGCAGCCAAGTTCCAGGCCAGACTGACTGATCTACAAAGTGAGTTCCAGACCAGCCAGAGCTCCATAGCGAGTGAGGCCCTGTCTAAAAAAGGAAATGATAGAAAATAGTTAAGGAAAGTGAAAATGTAGACTAGAAGGGACCTTGTCTTACTAGGTGTCAGAACATATGGTGAAGCCATAATATTAGCATCATTTTAGTATATAAACTGTGCTGGGAAAACTAGATAAATACCTGGGTAGGAAGAATTCTAAAATGAGGCTCATGTGCTTAAGGATTGGTCCCCCCTGACTGGAGACTGGGCACTCTAGCCAAATATGACACACAATTGTGTTTGTATTGTATGGTGTTACTGAGAAATAGTGGAGACTAGGGAGTGGAAGTAGTTGGAGGAAGTAGTCACTGGAGGTGTGCCCTTGTCAGAACTTATAGAATCTATCATCTATCTATCTATCTATCTATCTATCTATCTATCTATCTATCTATCTATCTATCTATCTATCATCTTTCTTTCTATCTATCATCTATCTATCTATCTATCTATCTATCTATCTATCTATCTATCTATCTATCTATCATCTTTCTATCATCTATCTATCTATCTATCTATCTATCTTTCTATCATCTATCTATCTATCTATCTATCTATCTATCTATCTATCTATTATCTATCTGTCTGTCTTTCTATCATCTATCTATCTATCTATCTATCTATCTATCTATCTATCTATCTATCTATCTATCTATCTCTCTATCTTTCTATCATCTATCTATCTATCTATCTTTCTATCATCTATCTATCTATCTATCTATCTATCTATCTATCTATCTATCATCTATCTATCTATCAATCATCTATCTGTCTATCTATCTTTCTATCTATCTATCTATCTTTCTATCATCTATCTATCTATCTATCTACCTACCTACCTACCTATCATCTATCTATCTATCTATCTATCTATCTATCTATCTATCTATCTATCTATCATCTATCTATCTATCTATCTATCTATCTATCTATCTATCTATCTATCTTTCTATCTATCTCCTATCTGATTTATTGGAATGACTTACAGACTGCACTCCAGCTAATCCAACAGTGGCTGGCTGTGAATGGAAAGTCCAAGAATCCAAAAACTGCTCAGTCCATAAGACTGGATGTCTGTTACATGAAACCATGTGAGTTTGTTAAAGGTCTTAAGAATTTATTCAGGTATAAAATAGGGCTAAACACTCAATGATACAGATTAGACACCACTACAATCAGTTGCTGTTGTGTCCTGCCATTCTGACCAGGGAAACTGGGGTCCAACCACTTGAGGGAGAAAGTGAGTGTGCATGACTCCATGACCCCTCCCCTTCAGCTTTTTTTGTTTTGTTTTGTTTTTCAAGATAGGATTTCTCTGTGTAGTTTTGGTGCCTGTCCTGGCACTAGCTCTTGTAGACCAGGCTGACCTCGAACTCACAGAGATCCTCCTGCCTCTGCCTCCCGAGTGCTGTGATTAAAGGCGTGCACCACCACCTGGCTTCCCCCTCAGCTTTTAAGTGGTCATGTACACAGACAAGACCATGTTCTAGGGCTTGCTGCCCCAAAGGTCATTGGTCAAACAGATAAAAATCCCACACTTTCCCTTTTTTTCAAAATAAGAAGGTTCTAATCCTATCCTATAAAACTATCTACAATAAGAACAACTATCAAGTATTATGTAGAAGAAAGAAAATGTAATAACAAAAGCAAAGATGAAATTACAATCAACAAGACAACATCAAGCAAGAAACACATTCTAAACGTCCAGGTCATAGGTAATTGGCAAATTACAGAGATTATTCCAAGAGCTGTCCCATCCTGGAGAGTCTAAGTCTTGTACCCTGGTTAAGATATGAAAGGATTGGCCTGGTGCTGATGGTGCACAACTTTAATTCCAGCACTTGGGAGGCAGAGGCAGGCAGATCTCTTTGAGTTTGAGGCCAGCCTGGTCTACAAGATCTAGTTCCAGGACAGGCTCCAAAGCTACAAAGAAACCCTGTCTCGAAAAACCAAAAAAAAAAAGATATGAGAGGATTATAAGGGTAACTATCTAATCCTCAACTCTGTTGAAGACCTGAGAAGGAAATATTACTACCTGAGCAAGCAAGCAACTTTCAAAAGATGCCAGAAATGACAGAAACACTTGTCTGCCTGACAATCACCCAAAGTTTCTCTGTAACCAACTTTGGCTACAGGCCTAGAATATCTGATAGATCATTTTCAGAAGCAGGAAATTTTGAAAGACTGTCCTACCCTGTCTTGGCAAGGTTCAGCAGTTACTTTTCCTTATGTCCTGCTTGTCCAGATTGGACAGGGTGCTTACTGTCAGCAGTCAAGTCAAGGGCAGTCTTTGCCCATAGGCCAGTTTTGCCATGCTCCACATAGAGTGGTTTTGGTATCCAACATCCTCTCAGGAATAGATCAGTGCTGCCAGGAACTGTTGTGTCTCACATCAACGATGTGAGATTCTCTTCTGTATGCTGTGAATACCATTGGTTAATAAAGAAACTGTCTTGGGCCTGGGAAGGGCAGAATAGAGGTAGGCAGGGAAAACTAAACTGAATGCTGGGAGAAAAAAGGCAGAGTTAGTGAGATGCCATGGAGCCGCCAGAGGGGAAAGACACAAGGTGCCAGCTGGAATCTTGCCAGTAGACCATGAGCTTTATGGTAAAATATAAAATAATAAAAATTGGTTAATCAAAGATATAAGAGCTAGCTAACAATACACTTAAGTAATTGGCCAAGCAGTGATTTTAAATAATATAGTTTCTGTGTGATTATTTTGGGGCTGAGAAGCCAGGAATGAACTAGTGGCCTTCTACTACACATCAACAGAATTCTAAGGAACTAAGAAGTAGGCTCTAATGCCAATGAAGGAATGGACTTACTAGTAAGGCAAGGGCAAGCAGGCAAAGAGCAAAGCTTCTATCTTCTATGTCCTTATAGAGACTTCCAGAGAAGGTGTGAACTGGATTAATCCAGGTCAAAGGTGTGTGTCATTCTACCTGACCTCAAAGGTCAGGACTAGAAGAGGATTCACCCACTTTAAACCAAGCAAAAAAATCTCTCATAGGTGTGCCCTCCATTTCTGGACTGTAGTTCATTCCAAATGTAGTCAAGTAGACATCCAAGAGTAGCCAGCACATTCCCCATCTCTCCCTGCTTCCTTTGCTATGAGGTGAGCAGCTTCCCTTCGCCATGCCCTTCTCACATGGGAGTCTACCTTGTCACAAGTCTTAAAGCAATGGAGCCAGGTAAGTGTGAATGGAAGCTTCTGAAATGATGAGCCCAAACCCTTCCTCCCTGTCTTACATGAATACCCTGACAAAAGCAATTGAGGGGAGGAAGACTGTCTCACAGTTTCAGATTATAGTCTGTACAGTGGGGAGGTTACAGCGACAGGAGCTTGAGCCAGCTGGTCACGTTACCCCTAGAGTCAAAAAGCAGAGAGCAAGGAATGCATGCATGTTTGTGCTCAGTTAACTTTTGTACATAGTTCAGGATCGCCTACCTAGGGAATGATGCCACCCGAAGTGGGCAAGTCTCCTCACCTCAAGAGATTTCCCCATAGACGTATATTTGCTATCCATTGTTACATACCAAATTTCTGTCAGAACAATGATATTGAGTCAGGTATGGTGTCATGGGCTTGTGATCCTACTTGGGAAACTGAAGCAGGGAAAGCAAGAGTTTAAAACTCGTCTGGGTTATGTAGGGAGTTTGAAGCCTACTTAAGCTATATAATGAGACCTTTTATCAAACAGCAACACAGACAGAACCAAACAACAGTTGTTTTAGAATCCAGAGCATAGGCACGGCTCAGTTGGGTTCTTGTTTAAGAGCTTCACAATGCAGTAACCATGTGCTTGCAGGGCTGAGGTTTTTTAAATGGATCACTAGGGAAGGAGGCACTTCCAAACCCCTTCTTGTGGTTGTGAAAAAAATTTCTTTTTTTTGTGGAGTGTTAGACTAATTCCTTAAGAGCTGTAGGTTGAAGGCCATCCTCTGATCCTTGCCAGTGGAACTTTCCACAGGACATTGCCTAGAAATGGAATTTATCAGAGAGAGAGAGAGAGAGAGAGAGAGAGAGAGAGAGAGAGAGAGAGAGAGAGAGAGAGAGATAGGAAATAGGAGGTAGAGGAGGAAGAGGAGGAAGAGGAGAAAGGTACCAAGGAAGGGAGAGAGAAAAACATGAAATGGAATGAACTGGCTTGCTATTGTGTCTTAGTAGGCTACAGGGAGTGTACTATAGGAATGAAGGGCAAAACCAACAGCAAATACAAATCACAGTTACTCAAAACTAGAAAATAAAGCTGGAAGTAGTGGCACATGCATGCCATCACAGCACTTGAGAGGCTGAGGCAGGAGGATTGTAAGTTAAAGCCTTGCCTGGTAACACAGTGAGATCTCTTAGAAAACCAGTCAACCAAACAACAGCAGAAGATGCTTTCCTTATGCATCCATCATTTACATAAAACTATGCGCTTACGTAGCTTTGATGTGCAGCTGTGCTCCTGACCCAATGAAGGAACTGTTTGCTACAATATTAATGTCCACCACAATGGTTTGGAGGTCTGTCCATCTGGAAGTTCATGTCTTAGAGACTTGGTGGTCCTCAGGATGGTGATTTTGGGAGTAATAAGGGCTTTAAGAGATGGGGCTAGGTGACAAGTCTTCAGGCCATTTGGAGAGTGGCTCAGGGAAGGATTGTAGGGCCAGCAGAAGCCACAGAGGAATGCTGCCTATGACTTGCTCTCCACGACTTGTTCAATCTGCTTTCTCATATAGCTCAGAACCATGAACCCAGCAGTGGCCCAGCCAATAGTGGGCTGGGTCCTCTCACAACAATCAGTCAAGAAAATGACCCTACAGATTTGTCCGCGGGCCAATCAGAAGAAGGCAATTCTCAGTTGAAGTTCCCTTTGCCCAGGTAACTCTAATTTGGGTCAAGCTGATAAAAACAAACAACACATTCACCCACTCTTCCAAACCCAGCCAGTACTGCTCGAACACCTGGACACCCTCCAGAGCATCTTTGGACAATCTCCCTTTCACCTTCTGCATGCCAAAATAGTCATTATTATCCAGGCTTGGTGGTGCACAACTTTAATCCCAACAGTCGGATCTCTGTGATATTTACGTTAAGAAGTCATTGTTGAAAAAGTATCTTAGGTCCTTCTCTTCACATACCTATATGTACCTATGTACTTATCAGTTAACTAACTTACAGGAGAAGTTTTATTGTTCTCAGTTTATAGACGAACAAACCGTGTTGCAGAGACATTTAGTAATTTACCTAAGTAGTGTGAATCAAATCTAGCTCTTCTTGACCTCTGGAGAGCCTCTGCCTTGCCTCACGGGAGGCCTCTAGTGGTAAATTCTCAAACTGCAGGATTATCCTTACTTTTGAAGGAAAAATTTCAGGCTGCTATAATCAAGAAGACTGGTCATCCTGGGCATGGGGTGGGAAAGGAGGGAGGGGCAGGGGCAGGGGGTAGCAACCTGAGGCACCAGGAAGACTGTGTTGTGGGAAGTCTGATTATGTTGCATTTCTTGATGTTGATGCCTGGGCACTTTTTCTGTGTGCCTGAGAGTCAATTATTACATTTTCAGACATTTTATGAGTGCTTGGTTAATCATGGCTACATGCCCACAGTTCCAGCATTTGGGCTCAGGCTCAGGCGTGGGGGTCTGAGGCCAGCCTGGGTTCCTTAACAAGACCTTGCCTCAAACAAACAAACAAAAAACAAAATAAAAAAAATAATGATGACTAGCTAGATGTGGTGGCCCAGGCCTTTAATCCCAACACTTGGGAGGCAGAAGCAGGCAGATCTCTGAGTTCAAGGCCAGCCGAGTCTATAAAGCGAATTCCATGACAGCCAGGGCTACACGGAGAAACTCTGTCTCAAAATAACAACAACAACAACAAAACAACAACAACAACAACAACACAACAACAATAATATCAAGTGCCTAGTCTGTGCCAGGCTCTGTGCAAAGATCCTTTCATAAATACCTTTTGAGTTTTCTCAAAAAAAATCCTGCCGGGCGATGGTGGCGCACGCCTTTAATCCCAGCACTCGGGAGGCAGAGGCAGGTGGATCTCTGTGAGTTCGAGACCAGCCTGGTCTACAGAGCTAGTTCCAGGACAGGCTCCAAAGCCACAGAGAAACCCTGTCTCGAAAAACCAAAAAAAAAAAAAAAAAAAAAAATCCTATGAGAAAAATCACCGCTATTGTTCCCATTTTTATAGATGACAAACTGAGTTCCAGAGATGTTTAGAGTTCACACATTATTTGGAAGCAAAATTATAGAGCCAGGCTGGAACCTTAGTGTACCCCATTCCAAACCTCTTCCCCTATCTTTTTTTTTTGAAAGAAGCTTTCCCTATGTAGGTCAGGCTGTCTTCAAATTTGTGCCTCCTTCCTCAGCCCCCTGAGTGCTGGGGTTAACTGTGAGCTGCCATTACCTTGCTCTGAAGTTCTCAATGAGAAGACTCTCTGGACATGTTCTATTTTCATTCTCTCTCTCTGTCTCTGTCTCTCTGTCTCTGTCTCTGTCTCTCTCTTTCTCTCTCTCTCTGACTAAATAGCATTGTGAGTGTTACATGTGGAAGCAGGAAATGGATTATGTGGGGGTAGTGTTTATAAGGTGTTGGCTTATTGGTGGTCATTATAGGCTTGTTCTTTTGTAGGCTCCAGGGTTGCCCTAGGCCCATTGCCTGTCCCTGTAGGCAAGGTCCCTGCTTTGGACTGGACACCACCACAGAGCAGTATCTGACATGAGTGAGTTCTCAGCCGTGTGCCATAGCGTACCCTAAACAGAGCCAATGAGCTCATAGCGTACCCTAAACAGAGCCAATGAGCTGACTCATCAGTGTGTGGACACGACAGCCAACAGACAAGGTCTAAAAGTCTGTCTGTGAGAATCTCGATCCCAGTGTTTCAGGACCCTTTGGACTGTAGCATAAGCAATTCTTTCCTTTTCCTTCTCCCCTCCCCTCCCCTCCCCTCCCCTCCCCCCCCCCCCCCCCCCCTCCCCTCCCCTCCCCTCCCCTCCCCTCCCCTCCCCTCCCTCCCCCCCCTCCCCTCCCCTCCCCTCCCCTCCCCTCCCCTCCCCTCCTCTCTCTCTCTCTCTCTCTCTCTCTCTCTCTCTCTCTCTCTCTCTCTCTCTCTCTCTCTCTCTCTCTCTCTCTCTCTCTCTCTCTCTCTCTCTCTCTCTCTCTCTCTCTCTCTGCATTGATTTATTTTTATGTACACGAACGCTAACGCTCTATCTTCATGTACACCTTCATGCCAGAAGGGGGCACCAGATCCCACTACAGATGGTTGTGAGCCACCTGTGGTTGCCGGGAATAGAATTTAGGACTGTGAGCGGCCATACCCTGCTCTGAAGTTCTTCGCAATGAGAAAACTCTCTGGACAGGTCAAGAGCCAGTGCCCTTAACCACTGAGCCATTTCTCAAGCTCCTGCATGAATGGTTCTTACAGCAATCTTTTCTTGAAAGGGCTGCACTTTAAGTTCTACAGGACGAAGGTGGCAGCATATCGGGTTCCCGGAAACCAGTTTCTATCTGTGTCGTCCTTGGCCAAGCCTTCCAGGTGCGCGAGCTTTAAGTTCACAGTTTGGCCTATTGGTTTCACATTTTTTCTTTAAATGTTTATTTTATGTGTATGAAAATCTTGCCTGCACAGAGGGCACCAGAGAGTTTGGCTCTGCAGGAGTTATAGATGATTGTGAGGCGCTATACGGGTGCTGGGGATTGAGCTAGGGTCCTCTGAGAGAGCAGGAAGTGTCCTGAACTGCTGAGTCATCTCCCCAGCTCCTCATTTTTGTTTTTTATGTCAAGGCTTTGAATGGTTTTTATTTTGTCTCCCTTGAGCTGGCGTGCTAGAAAGATCTAGAGCTACCCTTTTGCCCTTGGTTCCATGCGCTCTGTCACCCGCCCCCGCCCCCGCCCCCACAGAGGTTCTAAGTAGTTCCTTAGGATTCATTTTTTCCCATCTTTACAATTGTGTGTGTATATACTCTGGAGGTCAAGGGTGTAGCATCATTTACTTACAGCAGGGGGCAGTACAATGTAGCAGATAAGTGCCTGTGACTGTAACTGGGTTTGAAGTTGATTTTAATCTTTGATTCCTATATGATTACAGGCCTTTTTCAGTGAGAAATTTTTTGACTGTGCATGCTTCAATGCTTATATAATTATTTTTAAATTTATACATGATTCCTGTCCTAGTATTATGTATGTGTATATTATAAAATGTAATAAAATGAAATTGAAATAAAAAAGATGAAATTCACCTTAACACATTTTATTGACAATTGAATGCACATATTAAAAATACACAACCTAGACTGGAGAGAGGGCTCGGTGGTTCAGCACTACTGCTCCAAACAGAGGCTCTGAGTTCAGTCCCCAGCCCCTGCATGGTAGCTCACAACCCCCTGTAACTACGGATCCCACACCCTTTTCTGCTCTCTGAGGACTCCTGCACAGAGGTGCTATCCACATACTCTAGCAGGCTTACAACCATACACATTAAAAATTTAACCTTTTAACAACAGAGTTATGTATTTTATTTCTTATTGTCTTAGTTATTTTTCTATTGCTGTGACAAGACACCACAAGCAGGATAACTTATTGAAGAAAGCGTTTCACTGGGCTTTTGGTTTCAGAGGGACAGCATCCAGGATGGCGGAGCAAAGGCATGGCAGTGTGAATAGCTGAGAGCTTGCATCTTGATCTCTATGTGGGAGGTAGAGAGAGCACACTGGGAATGGCTAGAGTCTTTCAAAGTGTTCAAAGCCCTCCCCCTCCCCCCCAGTGACACATGTCCTCCAGCAAGGCCACACTTCCTAATTCTTCTCAGAGTCCCACCAATGGGGACCAAGTATTCAAACATAGGAGCCTGTGGGGGCCATTCTCATTCAGACTACATGATTAATATGTGGGTGCCTAAATAAGTTTTATATATTTGCAGTTGCCCACAGAGGCCAGAGGGCATCAGATCCCCTGGAACTGGCGTTACAGGTAATTATGAGCCTTCTGTTGGGGGTGCTGGGAATTAAACCAGGGCTTCTGCTGGAGCAGTTAACACTTATAACTGCTGACCCACATCTCCGGCTCCCTAAAACAAATCTGAAAAACCAACCAAACCCAAACCAAATAACAACAACAACAACAACACACACACACACACACACACACACACACACACAAAGACAGAGAGAGCCTGTATGTTTTGACACCATGAACATGTTATACCATCAAGATCCATCAGACACAAAGGTCATCTAGTCTACTTCCTGTCCCTATGGATTAATTTGTATTTTGTAGAGTTCATGTTTTTAAAAAACATTTCTTTTGTGCGTGTGTGTGTGTGTGTGTGTGTGTGCGTGTGTGTGTGTGTGTGTGTGCTGGTGTGGGCGCCTGCTGCAACTGTGCATGGGTGTTGGCCAGAGGACAACTTGCAGGAGTTGGCTCTCTCCTTCCACCACGTGGCTTAGTTAAGGTGATGAATTCAGAGTCTCAGATCCTCAGGCCTGGTGGTGGCAGGTGGACTTATCTGCTGAACTGTCTCACTGACTCCACGTTTTGTCAAGGTTTATATGTAGCATAATTATTTAAAATATTTTCCTGCGTTTATTTATTTACTCTCACATGTTTGGGAGTATGTGGATACGCTTGCACAGATGTTTGGGAGTATGTGGATACGGTTGCTACAGCATGTGTGTGGAGGGCAGAAGACAACATCTGGAGTTAATTCCACCGACTGAACTCATGCAATTGAATGCAAGCCACCAGGCTTGGCAGCGAGTGCCTCATCACCTGTGGAGCCATCTCGTTGGCCCAGCGTAGATTCTCTTTTGTTCTGGCTGCTTTTTATTCAACACAACTCCTTTGAGTTTCATATTTACAGATGAAATTGAGGATGACATACTGGCGAAGTTACCTTAAAAATAACAGTTGGTTTGTAATAGCGTGAAAATACCTTTGTTTTTCAATTGAATTTAAATTTTAAAAATTATTCTTTTTTTAATATGTGGGTGGATGTGCACATGTTCTTGGGTGGATGGGTACACTTGTGTATGGATATATGTGTGGAGGTCAGAGGATAGTCTTGAGTATTATTTCTCAGGCATCTGCCATCTTTTGCTTAAAAAGGGGTCCCCCTGCTTGGTGTGGAAATGCACACTTCTAATCTAGGCACTTGAGAGCCTGAGGCAGGTGAGTCTCTGTGAATTTGAAGCCAGTCTGGTCTGTACAGAAAATTCCAGGTTGGGCAGGGCTATACAGTCTTAATAAATAAAAAATAAATAAAAAGAGAAAAGTGTGTGTGTGTGTGTTGGGGGCGGAGTGGGACTTCATCAACTGGGCGAGACTAGCTGGCCAGCAAGCTGCCAGGGCCCTGCCTGTCTGTCCCGCCCCATCTCACTCTGAGTTATAGTACATGCCACCGTGTTTGATGTGGGCTCAGGTAGGTCTTCGGTGCTCACGCTTCCTTTCCTGGCTCAGCCATCACCTCTGCTGTCACTTTTTTGCTAAGGCAGGGGCTTGCTACGAAACCTAGGTCAGCCTTGAATTTGAAACCCTCTCTTCCCCTGCCTACTGAGTGCTGGGATTCCAGGCCCCTGCCACCATGCCTGCCTTAGAGTATAGTTTGAGGCTTAGCCACGAGAACAGATGTGTCGTGGAAAGACCCTTGCTAATGGCCATCCCCCATCGGTCTAAGTCGGGCCGTCCTTTCCCACTGTCCAGGTCCCCACTTTATTAGAAGTATCTTTCAGATTCAGTCCTTCATGTATAAAAAAAAAGAGATATTTTTGTGTGCTCTCCCAGCATTTAAGGAAAATATTGGTTCTTAAGAATACACACTGGCGGGGCTGGAGAGATGGCTCAGAGGTTAAGAGCATTGCCTGCTCTTCCAAAGGTCTGAGTTCAATTCCCAGCAACCACATGGTGGCTCACAACCATCTGTAATGAGGTCTGGTGCCCTCTTCTGGCCTGCAGGCATACAGACAGAATATTGTATGCATAATAAATAAATAAAAATAGAATACACACTGGCTCACAGCTAGCTTTTTTTGCTTGGTATAGCTTAGAGGTGTTTCCATAAAAATTTGTAGGAAGCACTCCCTCCTCCCCCAGATTCATCGTATTCCATTAGCCTAATGGATATCTGGGTGGATTCCAGGTTTTTTGTTTTATTTTTTTTTTTTTTGCTGGAAAGGATAGTGCTGCATCAGACAGCCTTGCGTACAAGTTGTCTTACAAGCGGGTAAGGGTTTCCTTAGGGCGGATTCCTAGAATTCTAGTATTAGGATTCTAGTACACATCTGTCATTTCGTGCCCCTGTAACTAACTCCGCAAGAGGGAGGCCGAGTCACCCGTTCACCCCTTACAGCTGATGGACAAGAGACTGCCCGTGTGAGACTCCCCGGAATCTCACAAATGTGTTTATTCAACACCTGGAGTCCTTCCAGTTTCAAAAATGAAAAAGAAAAAATCGTCGTGGTGTAGTTTTAATTTGCATTTCCTTTACTAAGATGGACATTGAATCGTGTGTTTTGTTTGTAAATGTCTTGCTAGGCTGGTGAGACGGCTCAGTGAGCACAGGGGCTTCCAAGGGGCTGATGACTGAATTCAATCTCTGGGCCCCGTGTGGTGGAAGGAGAGAAGCAACCAGCACTAACCTACACATACACACATACACACTGTGTCACATAAACACACATGCACGCACATGTGACTAAAATCTTCTTTAAAAAGTCTTGTTGGTTGTGATAACTTCATAAATTATCTAAACTCTTAAGGGGTGAAATATGTCCAGTGTCACAGATGGAGGTTTCTAGACCTTTCCATGAGAATGGAGATGCTGGATGTCTGGATTCTGTCTCCTGGACTTTCGTGTATAGGCTACCACACTCATACGATCATGGATCCAAGTCTACATTGCTTTATGAACACAGGATTCATTAGTCTCTGCCCAGCTGTGTTGTGTGACCGTGGGTGACTTTGATTGCACTTAGTTGTTTTAATTTCATATTGACTTAGGAATCTGATTTCCACGTGACTGCCATCCATTGTCCTGGAAAGAGGGCCATTTCCTTTGGAAAATCTAAGTTCTGTTGGGATATCGTTTTATTACCTATTGTCTATGGCTTCTCATGCTGTAGGGGCAGAGCTGGGTAAGCACGGAGCAGAATGTGAGGCTGTTAAAGCTGAGGGTGTTTACCATCCGACCCTCTACAGAGAAAGCATGTGGACTCCTGACTTACCCCAGCAAATTCACATAGTGGTCCTCGCTGAGAAAGAACTTTCCTCTTCCTTCTGTCCTTTCCCCCCTTCCTTTAATTCCTTTCTTTTTCCTTCCCTTTCTTTCCCCTCTCTTTTTCCTCACCTCTCTTCGTTCTCTTTTTTCCTCCCCTCTTCTCCCTTTTCTCCGTTCTCCTCTTGTCTCCTTTCTTTTTGTCAGATTCTCATTATATAGTTCTGGCTAACTTCAAACTTGTGATCCTCCTGCCTCAGCCTTCTTAATGCTGAGATCATAGGTGTGCTTATGAAAAAATCGATCTTATTTGTATACACACACACACACACACACACACACACATTTTGAATAACTGACATTAGATTTATGTTAGTGGTAGAGACTTTTTTCAAATGGATTCTGAATGAGACCCTTGCTCCCTGCAAATAGAGCAAATGCCCCACCCGTGAAAATGATGCAATCACTCTAATCTCAAGGCATGTGGATAGGCTGCCTAATCTCCTAATGCAAGCCAGTACTTTCATCAGGACTGAGAGAACTGGAGAAAGGTTTTCCTAAAGTATTGTTCTAGGAGGAGTACTGTGGTTGGCCAGATGCCCCTTGTCTGACTTTACTGTGACTTGGGACTAGCTTCTTGGACGGCTCTGTGGCTTGGATCAAGCTTCCCATCCAGTTTTGGAGTCTGTGGGTCACATACAGGAATGAATTCTATGGCATAAGAACATCTGTAACCTTGGAGCCAGATGTGGAAGGATGGTGATGGGCACCTGTGGAAAGTAAGCCAGGCCCTGGGTACTGGTGTCTATAGGCTGCCCAGGAGCCTTCTTGCAGCACCAGGGAAGACACACTTGGTGCTTCTCGTCTGTATCTGCAGGTAGAGCTGTGTTTGAGGTTCCGATCCGGCTTTCAGATGGCTAAGGGAGAAGGTCGCCTTGCTCCCTCTGCACTAGAGTGAAATAGTATGGACTGAGAGTGACGGAGAAAGTCCAGAGGCACCAGGACCCAGCTGGCAGTCACCCAGGTCATTGAAGGGGACTTGGCTTGGAGAGGGATGGCCCCTTTCTTGGGGATGCAGTTCTGGATTTTCAGTTTCTTCTTTTTTGTTTGTTTTGGTTTCTAGAGACAGGATTTCTCCGTGTAGCTCTGACTGTCCTGGAACTCTCTCTGTAGACCAAACTGGCCTCGAACTCACAGAGATCCGCCTGCCTCTGCCTCCCGAGTGCTGGGATTAAAGGCGTGCGCCATCGCCACCACCTGACTGGTTTTTCAGTTTTTGAGACAGGATCTCATTGGATAACTCAGATTGGCCTCAATTTCATAGTCCTCCTGTCTCCTGCCTTCAGGTATGTGCTACCATACCTGGCTTAGGGGCACATTTTTGGGGCTCTCCCCTTTCCGAGACACTCTCTCATCCCCCAGCAGGTGAGATGGCTCACTTTCATTCTCTCCTAGCATTGTCTTCTTACTGTGCTGTAACTGTGTAACAGACAGGACATGATCCAGGAACCTGAAGACACGGTACCTCACATGGCCTAAGGGATAGACGCTGCAGATGTCACGGGGGCAAGGTTTTCCGGACCTGGAGAGTAGCTTTCTCTTTATGAGTCCAACAGAAGCAGTGGCTCCTTGGGGAAAGAGGCAGGTCCATTGTAGCTGGACACGGGAGGATGGAGGAAAGGGTTGGAGCAATGTAGGTGCTGGCTCTGAGGGTGGATGAAGGGGCGATAGGCCTTAAGGAACGTGGGCAACCTCTAGGAGCTGAAGGAAACACGGAGGAAGTTTCTCCTCTCAATCCCAGAAGGGCCTCAGGCTTGCCAGCTCCTTGACCCCAGCCCAGAGAGCCCCAATACAAGATGAAGAATTTGGTTTTTTTTTTTTGGTTTTGTTTTTTCAAGACAGGGTTTCTCTGCAGCTTTAGAGCCTGTCCTGGAACTAGCTCTTGTAGACCAGGCTGGTCTCGAACTCACAGAGATCCGCCTGTCTCTGCCTCCCGAGTGCTGGGATTAAAGGTGTGCGCCACCACCGCCCGGCTAAGATGATGAATTTGTATTGTGAAGAACAGACATCAACTCTATAGTGACTGTCTTTTTAAAAAGGAATTTGCACCGGGCAGTGGTGGTCCATGCCTTTAATCCCAGCACTCAGGAGGCAGAGGCAGGCAGATCTCTGTGAGTTCGAGGCCAGCCTCGCCTACAAGAGCTAGTTCCAGGACAGGCTCCAAAGTTACAGAGAAACCCTGTCTCGAAAAAACCAATCCCCCAATTGCTTTTATTTATGTATATGTATGCATGCCTCTGTGAGCGATTACCTCACATGCACAGGTGCCTGTGAAGGTCAGGTGAGGCATTGATCTCTTGCGTGGATCTGGACTTTCAAGAGGATGTGAGTTTCCTGACATGAGGGTGGGCTCTGGGAGCTAAACTCCAAGCCTCTGCAAGAGCAGCACGTGCTCTTAACCGCTGAGTCATCTCCGAGGCATCTCTCCAAGCCCCAAAGTCTGTGGTGATTTGCTGAGGAGACCATAGGAGATGAACTCCCTCTGCAAAGTGATTACTTGTGCATTTCGTTTCTCCTGTTCCTCAAACCATCCACAACTTCCTGTTTCACTCTGAGTAGAAACAAAAGCCCTCAGAGGGATTTACTAGCTCATTTCCTCGGGGTGGGAGGGCTCTGATCTCATCTCAGCCCAGGCCCACTCCTTTCAGTGTTTCCTAAATTCCCGACGTTCCATTTAGACAGCCCGTGGAGGCGCTTGCCCATGCACCACAGGGCCTTTGCACATGAAGTGTTTTCTCTTCTGCCTGAAATACTTCTGGATATTTGCCTGTCTAGGTTTCTCACCTCTGAGGCTCTGCTCATATATTACCTAGTTGAAACCTGTCCTAACTTCTCTGTTAAAACCGAACATCTTCCCCAACCTTTCTATTTGCTTTATTTTTCTCTTCTTCCTATCTGCTTTCACAGTCTAGTCTCCTGTATAATGGTGTGTGGGTTGTCTGTATACCTCCTTCAGACTATAAGCATCATATAAAGGGGAGGTTGCTGTGTGTTTGTTAATAGCTGAATTCCCAGCTTCTATCACAGTATCTGGTATATGGTAGGTGGTCAGTAAATCCTTGTTAATGGATGAATGAACGGATGAACAGATTTAATGTCTGGCACTTCCCCATGACTCTAGGCTCTGAGTCTGTGTCTACGTTGCTTTCTTCTCTAATCTCACTGTCTAGAGAACCCTGCTCAATTCATGGCTCTCAAACAGATCATTGTGAGAATTGAGTTAGGGCACTGCTATTCGAATCCACCAGAGGACAGTATATAATTGCTGCTCACTGCCCTCCTCCTGTCTCTCTCGACCCATTTTGTTTTTCTTTCCCCTCCATTTTCTTTCCCCGTCTTTTCTTCTTTAACTCTATAAGGTGACCCTATGTTGGATTTTAGGCATTCTGTCAGTTGTCACTGCCTCTGAACTCTTTTTAAATGAGCCCCTAGCATCTAGTATTTCTAAATATTTATTCTATAGAGATGTTTACATGTATGCATGCATGTATGTATGTATGTATGTATGTCTGTATGTATGTTTGTGGGTGTTGCACGTGTTTATATGCATATGGGTATGAGGGTGCATGTGGGAGGCCAGAGGCTGTCTTTCTCAATTGTTTCTTCGCCATTTATTTATTTTTTATTGAGGCAGGATTTCTCCCTAAGCCTGGAGTTTACCAATTCAGCTAGGCTGGTTGGCCAGTAATCTCCAGAAATCTACTCACCTCTACCTCCCTTGTGCTGGGATTACAGAGTTGGGCTGCCTCAGGTGATTTACACAGGTGCTGGGGATTCAAAGCTCGGGTGCTCATGTTTACCAAGTCCAGCCTTCTCCCTAGCGTCTTGCAGCTCGTAAGTACCAGGAGACTCCAAGGCTGTGCGATTCCTTGCTTTTGATGGTTCTGTGGATGAGGGTGTGAGGAAAACCTCTGCACTGGATCTTAGCCAGGAGGCCAAGAAGCACAAGCAGGCTCTGCAAATGTGCTGTCAAAGGAGGTCTGTTGGGAGAAGCTTCTAGAAAAGACCCATTTTGTGAGGAAGGTAGCTCTATTATTTTCTTCTGTTTTCATGAGAAATTCTGTAAGAGCCACAAGGAGGGGTGCAAAGTGGCTGCTCTTGGGAAGAGCATTTGAAAATAGGATTGAGGGACGCTTCTTACTGCAGACTTTCTATTGTTTGCATTAATTTAAACCAGGAATGCATGCCACTCCCCCACCACACACAAATACTTAGGAAAGTATCTTGCTATGTAACCCAAAGTGGCCTTGCACTTGGGTGGTCTTCCTGCCTCAGTCTCTTTGAGTGCTAGCATTGCAGGTATATGCCACTGTGCCTGCCTGTACTGTGTTATTTATTGTGTGTATGTGTGTGTGTGTGGTTGTGTAGAGGCCAGAGGAAGGTATCAGCAGTCTTCCTGTCCCACCTCATCCCCTGGCTCCAAAAACACTGCAAAGGTTACAGGTGCGTGGGAGATCATGCCTGACTAATTACGTGAGTGCTGGCATCTAAACAAGTCCGTTTAGCTGCTCAGCAAGCACTCTTCACCACTGAGCCATCTCCGGAGCCCCTATTACATTCTTTTAAGAGTCTTCCACAGTTCCCCAGTCCCTTCTAACGCTTCCTGCAGCCTACTGAGGTTCTAAACACGAGTGACCTTGAGAATGTTCAAGGCAGGACAGGAGGCATCTCTAAGGCAAATTGGGCCTCTTGTTTCTTGCATAACCCAATTCACAGTTCCTGCCGAGTCTCGTGCTCCCCTGCTTGGAAACTACAGAGCAGCGAGTGTAAACATTGTGTTATTACTGGGTCCACTCTGTTGACATCTGTTGTTTAGTCTGCATCCTTTCCTCTTCGGCTAAAAAATGTTGTGTTCAGGAACTGCCTCTCCCTGTCATGGTGGCCTGTGGGTCACAAGGTCCATGTCACCTTCACTGCAAGGTGAGTGAGGCCACAGCTCCACCTCAGTGATTCCTGCAGACGCTGGTGGGGGTTCTTTTTCAGGGTGTGTTTGATGTTAGGAACTGTGATTTAAATGTTCTTCTGAGTTTGTGAGTTGGGCATTTAATCTGGGCAACAGCGTTGGGGTGGGGCCTAAAGAGAGGTGATTTACCTTATAAGGGTTCTGTTCTCATGAATGGGTTAGCTGTTGTTGGGAGTCTATTTGAGAGTGTGCTTGTTATAAAAGCAGAGTGCGCTCGCGCTCTCTCTCCCTCCCTCTTCCCCTCTTTCTTTCTCCTTCTCCCTCTCCCTCTCATTCACATACCCCGCTCCCCCATCCCTTAACTTGTCACTTGTCCTTCTGCCATGGGATGACACAGCAAGAAAGCAAGAGGGCCCTTACCACTGGCCAGTGCCCACTCCTGGGCATTCCCAACCTCTAGAACTGCAAGTTGAATACATTTCTATTGTTTATAGATGACGCAGCCTGTGCTATCCTGTTATAGCAACACAAAGTGGACACTAGACAACCAAGGGAATTTCTTCTTGATGAGTTGAGGAGCAGTTTTGTGTAGAGAAACTCTAGCCATGTGAGCTTGCGTGCCCGTGAGGATCATCAAGGGAGAAAGTGGCAGCATCCAATGACGTGGCTGGAACCCCTGGATGCAGCTGCGTCTAAAGCACGTTCCCTTAGCCTTCCCTTAGGCTTCAGTCAATCAGCTCTTTTCTTCTTAATATAGGTTCACGTTAGTTCCTGACACCGAAAACCTGAAATTTCCTAACCGGGAGATATTTGTGTGATTCGTTGGTTTTCATGAGCCCTTGGGCTGTGATATAGAAAGTATTGGGGAGATGAGGGGGCAAGAGGGAGAGAAGGACATAGAAATGTTAGGTGGGAAGCCCAGTGGGGATGGCTTGTAGGTTTTCTGTATGCGATGCATCCACCGTGGTCTGAATGTTTGTGTCCCCTCAAAAATCTAAAGCCCAGTCTGTAGAATAGTCCTTTACATTGTGTGAAGATGTGTCACTGTGACTGGTTTAATAAAACAGCTAAATGGCCAATAGGTAGGCAGGATTTTTGGGGCAGAGAGAATGTTGGGAAGAAGAAGGTAGGAAGGCAGAAGGGTTACCAGCCAGAGTGGAAGAAGCAGCATGGACGTACATAGATGAGGTAACTGAGCCTAGGGCAGCACATATATTAATAGAAATGGGTTAACTTAGGCTAGAAGAGCTAGCTTAAAATAAGCCTAAGCTATTGGCTGAGCATTCATAATTAATAAGTCTCTGTGTGGTTATTTGGGAGCAGAAAGTCCCAAAGAAAAACTCTAAAACACCTAAGCTGGCTCCCATGTTGGCTTTTGTGAACAGTGCACTGATAAATATGGACGTGTAAGCATATCTGCAATGAGCAGATTCAAGAATCCTCTAGGCAAAAATATAGCATAGAGCTGGGTCACACGGTAGTTCTCTTTGCTGTTGTGCCTACTGACCAGTGAACACCCATTTTTCATTCTTTTGGGTGTATATGCAGGAGAGGATTATTTAGCATGTGATAGTTTTTACTTACTGAGAAATCTTGATCTTGTTATCCACGATGACTGCACCACTTTACCTTCTACGAGCAATGCACAGGGTCTGACTTCTCCATCTCCTCCCTGAGACTTGCAAGGTTCTTTTGTTTCTGTTGGTTTTAATTCTAGTCATTCCAGTGAGCGTGAAATGATATCTCACTGTGGTTTGATTCTTAATCTCCTGATGACCAGTGATACTGAGAGTCTTTTTCTGCATTTATCTGGACTTTTATACATCTTCTTTGAAGAAATTTCCATTTCAGTCCGCTGTCCATTTGTTATAATAATAATAACTATTATTATTATGGATCTTTTTCTTGTGTAGTGATGACTGTCCTGGAACTCACTCTGTAGACCAGGCTAGCCTCAAACTCAGAGATCTGACTGCCTCTGCCTCCTGAGTGCTGGGATTAAAGGTGTGTGCCACCACTGCCTGGCTTGAATTTTGTGTTTTAGGAGCCTCAGGGTAAGGAACTCATAGGGAGATACCCCATCCTGGCATTGATATTCTTCTCTTTCTTTATCAGTGTAGCTTTGACTGTGCTGGAACTCACCTTGTAGACCAGGGTGGCCTCAAACTCACTGCTTGCTTTTGTCTCCTGAATGCTGGGATTAAAGGTGTGTGCCACCACTGCCCACCTGTCCATTTTTTTAGTTAGCACATTCATTGAGTGGTATGAGTTTTATGTTTCCTGCAATATTCTTGGATTTTTTTTTTTTAAACTGGAACATCACCAAGCAAGGCAGGAACCTTAAAACAAATTCTGACTGTGTGTGTGTATGTGTGTGTACACGAAAATGACTCACATGAGCACAGAGTGCAAGGCTGGAAGAGCCCTTTCTCATCCTGGCTGGAGGAGACTTCTGCACACGATCGGGGACTCACTGCCTCCCAGGTTCAGTCCGACTCCCAACTCTGGCTTGAAGAGTTGTTGGGCTTTGTGGGGGAAGAGGGTGGCTTCCCATATTCGTTAGTCCTTGGGGGACATCTGAAAGGCAATTGGCGTCTCGTCTGTCAGTTATTTAGTCTGAAAGAGAAGCAACCACTTTTTAGATCAATATTTTCAAGTCTCTTTGGGGTTAAGCCTCCATCTCTGGCTGGAGACTAATAGACTGCATCTCTCTTCCAAATGGATATTTGAGCTTGAGCCCTTGTAGCGAAATTCCTGCACTCTTCCCCATGAAAATGTGCACGTAAACGAATATGGTGACGGTAGGGTAGTTTCAAAACTAGACACCTACGCCTTGCAGCATTGAGGATTGAACTTAAGGCCGCATGCTTGCTCGTAAGCAACTCTTCTAGGGCCAGGGCTCCATCTTCCAATCTTCTTATTTTACAAAGGAAAATCAAATAAAGTGTGTGTGTACGCGTGGGTGTCCCCCACGCATGTGGCTGTGCTTAGCAGCTTTTGTGGATGTTGGAGATTTGAGCTCAGGTCCTCACCCTTGCTCACCTTTGCTCGGATCCAAGGAGCTGTCTCTCCAGCCCCTTATGCTTACATCCTGGAAAAGTGTTTAAGTTGACCAGCTTGGCCTTGTGATCCTCCTGCCTCAGCCTCCTGAGAGGTCGAGATGACAGGCCTGTTGCACTATCTAGGTTGGGTCTGTGGCTTTATGAGAAGAACAGGGCAACACTAGGCTGGGATGGTCTGTTGGTCTTGTCGTGTGTGGGACCCTGCAGAGACCTCACCATCAAGGACACTTTAGATGAAGCCGCCTGATCTTCCAGAGGACCTGAGTTCGGTTCCAAGCAACCACATGGTGGCTCATAAATATATATATATTTATGATATATATATATATATATATATATATATATATATATATATATATATATATGATCTGGTGCCCTCTTCTGGCCTGCAGGGATACATCAGAGCCCTCATACACATAAAACATAAATACAACTCTAAAATAGAAAGAAAATAGGGCGGTGTGTGTTCCAGGACAAAACACATGCGAACCAAAAGTCCAGCGGGGGCACACAAAGTGCACAGCAAGTCCTGGGTGTACCGATTGAACCAGAGGCCTTGTTTCTGTCTTTGGTATTTTAAGCCAAGTCACAGACTTCAGCTTGCTGGTGCTGGGCACTGGTCAGAAGCCCAAGGCATCACACACCTGTTGTTCTGTGGGGGCCTAAGGGGCACACTGGGAGAGAACAGGGCCGTGTGGCCCTATGGCAGATGGCCTCCAGTTAGAGATGGCAAAACTTGTAGAAATTTCTCCACTCCACTGCACCAGATCAAACCCAGGGCCCTGGGCTTGCATGGCAGGCAGTTGCTGTTCCACCCAGGCTGGCTTAGAACTCGTGTAGTTCAGAGTAGCCACGGATTCATGCCTAGTTTCCTCCTCAACCTCCTAAGTGATGGTGTCACATGACTTCGTCGATCTTGAGAATTGGCTCAGCCACACAATAACCCTATGTAAACAAAAGGAAACACTACAGACCCAACATGCATGCGCTTGTGTAGAGTAAAGGGGGCGTAGGTAGGATTCTTGTCTAAGCTTTCCCACTTAGTGGAGCCGGGACTTCCCATCACCACCCCTCCTGCCCAGGGAGCCGTCCCCTCTCCCTGCCCCCACTTCCGGTCCCCAGAAGAAGAAGGTCTTCATCCCACCCAGCGGGACAAGAACTGAGCGCCGCTGACTGAGAGGATCTGGGAGGTCCCGTAGAGGAGGTGGGTTTGTGTCTAGGGAGGGTTGGGAGAAAGCTGGCTAGCACGGGGCGTGAGGAAGGCGGGGCCCTGGCATCGCCCAGCCTCAGGCGACCTCAATCTCCGGGCTGAAACGACCGGTTGTTCTCAGTTTTCCCCTCTGACCTGCTACCCCGGGCATTGTTTTCTGTTCTCCAGAGTTGTAGGTGGCAGGCGAGGAACGCCTGGGTTCTGGCTGCTGGCCAGGCCCGTGACCTTCGGCCCTGGGGCCATTGGCCGGCCGCGCCTCCTGGACGGGAGGAGAGGACGCCTGGTTCCTCTGGCTGCTAGCCTCCGCGGGTGACTCCGCTATGGGCTCGTGCAGCTCCCAGGCTGCACTCATTCCTGATGTGGACCAAATTCTCAGAGAGACCGGCTGTGAGTGTGCGGGGTTAGGGGCAGTCCAGTAGTTGGTGAACGGGCACAGGAGGAGGTTTAGTGTGGTGTACGGGGTTCCCAGAATGGAGAATATCCCAGATCGAGAGACTTAGAGGACTTGGAGTCTGAGTACAGGAATCTGAGCCACTGGAGCTGAGAAACCGAGACCCTGACGTCCCGGATGGCAGGAAGTTAAGGTCTTTGAGAGTCAAATTTGTGGCGGCTCGGGTTGACGAATCAGATTCATTCAGCCATCCTCGAGCTCCGAGGGAGGCTGAAGGCAGGAGCACACGATGGGTGCAGGGGGCTGACTTCGATCGGAACCTGGGCTCTGGCAACCTCTTGGGTCTCCAGCATAGGGCTTCCTTAAGTCAAGCTTCTTCCAGGCGGGTCGACTTCGTACCTGGGCTTGCGGGAGTAACGACTCTCCCTCCTTGCATCCCCACGCATCAGCTTCTTCCTTATGGTTGAAGCCTCGCTGAGGGTGGGGAGGTGGAAGACCCTGTAACGTCGGTGGGTGGAAGGGAAGGTTACAGATGAGACTAAGCCCTCTTGGCTCCCCGCCCAGGTCCCATGAGCCGGGGGTTTCTGCAGCGCACCCCAGTGCGTGCAAAATCTGGCGATAAGGGTCTGCGAGTCCTCTGCTGGCTCATTCTACCTCCTTCTCTCCCACAGTCTCGCAAGCCAGCCTGCTCCGCCTCTACCACCGGTTCCAAGCCCTGGACAGGGAGGAAAAGGGCTACTTGAGGTAAAGACCTGTTGCCTCTGTTTTTCAGCCCCATCCCGTTCTCTGACCTCCATCTGCTTCCTTTGCCTCGTTGTTTTGTCTTCACAGCCGCCTAGACCTCCAGCGGATCGGCGCGCTGGCTGTGAACCCCCTGGGGGACCGCATTATAGACAGCTTCTTCCCCAATGGGTGAATCTCGGTGGGCTGACGGAGGGGAGATGGACGTGGGTGGGAGGGAGGCTACAGATGGTGGCAGTCTAGGTGACCATTGCCCTCCATCCCTGCACGTATAGGAGCCAGAGAGTGGATTTCGCGGGCTTTGCCAGGGTCCTGGCTCATTTTCGACCCGTAGACGAGGAAGATGCAACAACTCGGGACCCCAAGCAACCTGAACCCCTAAACAGCAGAATGAACAAACTGCGCTGTGAGTGTGTGTGGGGGACCTGCTCTAGAGAGACCCCAAGATTTACCCCTACCAGGGAAAGGCCCAGGAAGCTCTCACTCCCCTGAGGAGGGGGTAAGCCTGATGAGGACTTAATATTAACTCAGGGAGCCTCACCTCCCTCCTCCCTGCTCCTTTCCCCAGTTGCGTTTCAGCTCTATGATCTGGATCGGGATGGGAAGATCTCCAGGAATGAAATGCTGCAGGTCAGAAAACCACGGGGTGCAGCAGATACGGGCAGGGCAGGAGGGCTAAATGGAGTGGTGTGTGTGTGTGTGTGTGTGTGTGTGTGTGTGTGTGTGTGAGATGAGTGGAGTGGCAGATGATTGTGTGTTAAGTAACATGGGGAAAGGATGGGGTTGGGATGGGCAGTTAGAAGGATGCATAGGAAGTAAGTCGGGATGAGATTGGAACTTGAGGGTAATTTGGCCTCTTGAGTAATTTTGTCAATGCCTAGAGATACTTGGTTGTCACTACCAGGAAGAGATTATACAATTGATGGTTATTAGAAATGGGCCAAGAATATTACTATATACACCAAAACACCTAGGCTAGCTTTCCATACCAAGGAGTTGTCTAGGTCTAAGTGTCAATAGTCTCAAGACTCCGGGATAGATGATGAAGTTAGCAGGGAGGGTAAGGTGGGGTGGAGTGGAGGATGGATGTGGATTGGGTTATAAGGTTTAGGTTTAGGGGCACATTAGCTGTTGAAGAGTGAGGTGGAATCATATGAAAGACTAGACAGGGAAGCAATGGGGATGCTTTCTAGAAACTACAGGGAAGTTGAGTTTAATGGTAAAAAGTGAGTAAGAAAAGTTTGGTCATAACTTGGGGTGAGGTGGGCAAGGGCTGGGGCTGGAGGAGCAGTCTCTATGGCTCTTCTCCACGACTGTCTCTTCTCCCACCTCTCAGGTTCTCCGACTGATGGTTGGGGTTCAGGTGACGGATGAACAGTTGGAGAGCATCACAGACCGCACAGTGCAGGAAGCTGATGAAGACGGTGATGGGGCTGTGTCCTTCATGGAGTTCACCAAGGTTAGGAGTGGAGATCAGGAGGCCCTAGGACAGAAGGACATGGGAGTAAAGTTCACTGGAGGGTGGGAGAGAGCTGGGGCATACAGGGAGATGCTAGGACTCCAGGGGAGGAGGCGAGATGCTTAGGGTTTAGATTCAAACCTTTTGACTTGACCACACCCATCTCTCCCCAGTCCTTAGAGAAGATGAACATCGAACAAAAAATGAGCATCCGGATCCTGAAGTGACCCTGTGCCTTTGGCTCATGCAGACCTCTATGGGCTTGGGATTTATTTTTGGGCCCCCGGGAGGCAAGATCCACATAAGCCATATTCTTACTTTGAAACTCTATTTAGGGCTTGGAAAGGGAGTTGGAGCGGTGTGTGCTGAAGTCTGATTTGGTCGCAGGTTTGTGAAAATCAGCCAAATGATCACTGGCTGATTCACAAATGTGCGACCCAGGGTCCAGGCACAAAAGTGATGTTATCAGGACTGGGTTTTGTTACCTGTGCTTCTCAGCTTGGTTGCCCCCTCTTGCGCTGGCATCTTTCCCTCCTTGTGGTGGAGAGGGCTGCCAGGACTTTAGATCACATCTTCCTAACTCGTTAACTCAGAGGGGAGGCTTCTTCCTTCAAAACACCGACCAGGCAGCATCGCCAGTCCAGCTGGCATCTTTTCTCTATCTCTAGGGGAATGGAGCATTCTAATGGGCCATGCCTGCATCAGATAATAATTCTGAAACCCTAGAAATAAGGCCTGAAGACTTAGGATAGCGTGGGAGGTGGTTGCTTTAAGGAAAATGAAGTAATGTGCTCATAAAATGTGTGTGTGTTTATGTTGGTTTTGCCTTTCCTTATCATTTGGTTGAGAAAAATGGAGGGAACCTTGAAATCTTGCCTCTGGGATGAGTTTTTCTCTGACCCCCCTGGATGAATAATAAGGTGGTGGGAGGGAGGATGATGTACTAATCATAAACCACACATACTTTCTTAGTGTTTGTAGTTATTCCAAATTTTGTAGAAAAATTCAGTTGTGTTCATTGTTAAGATGCTCGTTGACAGACCGCAAAATAGAATATACAAGTCACATTGAGGCAGAATAGAAAGACAGGACAAAATTGAAGGGTAAGCAGACTCTCACGCAAGAGACTGGTTGAAGTCTCTCAAAAACCAAGTCAAGAATTCCAACACACATACACACAGAGAGAGAGAGAGAGAGAGAGAGAGAGAGAGAGAGAGAGAGAGAGAGAGAGAGAGAGAGAGAGAGAGAGAAAGAGAGAGAGAGGGAGGGAGGGAGGTATGGAGGGAGGGAGGGAGGGAGAGAGCTTTGAAATTTTCCTATTGCTTTTATATGGAGATATTTCAAATAACAATGTTAAAGTAGGGGCTAGAGAGATGGATTCATTGTTAAGAGCACTCACTGTTCTTTCAGAAGACCCAGGTTCAGTTCCAGGCACCCCCACATTGGATGGCTCAGAACAGCTTTTTAATCAAGTTTCAGGGACTCTAATGCCCCCTTCTGGCCTTCACAGGTACTGCATGTATATTGTGAGCATGCACACAAGCAGCCACAAATACATATAAACAAAAAAGTTAAAATAGCAATGAAACATGCTTCAGGCCTGAGCCTATGTGACCTTCCATTACTATCTTACTCTTTTTTTCCCAGAGAGATTGTAAACCTTTGTTTATGGTAATAGAGGCCAACTTCCGAGGCTTAAGGTTTTACATGGTCAGTTGTAACCCTGTCCCATGCACCTTGGGAACCACCCTGTGATCTCATTTAGATGCCTTATAAATCTTTTAAGACGTGACTTTCAAGCCACCAAAATGGCCGTGATAAAGATACTTCAGCGGGACTTCCTTGAGAAGCCCACACCCACATCTGGATGTGTCTTATCTTTCTTTACCTTGAATGACTCCTAAGCACTTGGCTACACCCTCCTACCTATTGCTTAAACCTATGTTAGGAAAACTCTCCCCCAAAGGGACCTGGAACAATGGCACAGAGTTTAAAAGCACTTGCTGCTCTTGTAGAGATTCTGGGTTCAGTTTCCAACACCCACATAAGGACTCACAACCACTATGTAACTCCATGGAGTTCCAGAGGATCCCTCTGTCTTTGGCAACCTCCACAGGTACAAGGCATGCATGGGATGCATATATACACAGGCAGGCTCTCATACATACAGATAAAGTAAGCAAATGTTTAAAAATGTCTCTTCCCAATAAACTCCAATTCTGCTTTAAACTGGCTCATTCCGAAACTCCTTTCTGTGGCAAAGCCACTTAAAATGTATATATTCGAATTTTAAAGGAAATGTCTTGTTCTATAAATGAAACAACCAGCATCACTTGAGAGGGGTTTACCAAAGAAAATTGGAAGGACACTATAATTGTCTTAGGTATTTCCTTGGGGCTTCGGAGAGAAGTTGTGGCTGATCCGGAATTGTCTAGAAGAACCTATCTGCATATGCTGAAGAGGAGGTGGGAGTTTCAGAAAAAGCCTTCTCTTTGCTTAAGACTCCGAACCCAAACAGTGTGTGCATGAATCCTGGAAAGGGAGGCAGGGAGAGCTGAGGGAATGGTGTTGTGTAGACACTCTATGGACTCTTTCTGAACCCTGAGGAGAAGAGCCTGAATTCTGAACTTGACTCTCAAATAGAAGGAAGCTCTCCTCAGTTCTACCCAAAGGACGCTGAGAAAACACCCTTGATTCCATTTTATTTACTTATTTATTTGTGTGTGTGTGTGTGTTAGACAAACACATGAGTGCAGGTCACAGGAAGACACCATGAGGACTTTCTGTTTATTCTCTTGAGGCAGGGTGCCCCACTGCACCTATGGGTACAGTTGGCAGTCAGCAAACCTCAGTGATTCTCCTGGCTCTGGCCTCATAAATGCTGGACACATGGGCACTCACGACTCCATCTGGCCTTTGTCTCTGGCCTCATAAATGCTGGGCTATGGGCACTTGTGACTCCACCTGCCCCCCCCCCCCTTACAGTGGTGCTGGTGGTTGAGTCTCCTCACACACCCGGCACTTTTACCTACCTACCCAAACCCCCTCACTTACTTATTTTATTTATTTATTTATTTTGAGAATAGATTTCTTTTGGTAGTTCAAGTTGGTCTTAAACTCTTAATCCTCCTGCCTCAACATCCTTAGTGTTAGATTATAGGCCTTTATTGATTCTTTTTTTTTTTTTTAAAAAAACTACAATACTGCTTGGCCAATGACTTAGGCATAATCCTACCTAGCTCTTATATCTTAAATTAACCCATTTCTATTCATCTGCCTGCATTGATTCTAAAGCAGCAACAGTCTTGAACACAGTAGAGACTGTAAAATTAGCATGATTTAGTTAAATTTCTGACTCTGCGTTAGTTGTCTTATTGTTGAAAAAAAAAAAAACCTGGCAAAAACGACTTAAGGAAAGGAGAGTTTATTGTGGCTCACAGCACCTGTGAGCATCCAGTGGAGGCCCCAGAATGTCAGGAGCCTGAGGCAGATGCTCACACTGCACCTGCAGCAGGAGGAGGGAGAGCTGAATTTCGGGTTCGGCTTGTTCTATATTGTTTTATTCAGTCCAGAAACCCTGCCCCTGGAATGATGCCGACACTCAGGGTGGGTCTTCCCACCTCAAATAACCTAAGATAACCACTGACAGATATGCCCAGAGCTGTGTTTCCATAGCAATTCCAAATCTCATCAATCAAGATTAAACATTTAAGCTTACTAAGGCTGTGTTTGAACCTGGGCCCCTTTGCTCACCTGCTTGAGCACAGGTACAGGAGCATGCCTTTGCTTCTGCTGTGTGGGAGAGGGCCAGAGACCAGCAGCTGCCCTGCAGGAATGCTAGGTTGTCCTCCCCAGCCCTGCTGTATCTCAGCCAAGGCCCTTACTCTCATCTGTATGGTTGGACTTTGGCCTGGATCAGTTGGAATTCCTCCAGCCAATAACTGGCCCATGAAAATAGAAGTTTATTTGTTTGGAAACCTGAAAAGGGAGTCCAAAGGTGGCCCAGGCAAAGGAGTGTCCCAAAGTCTTGAGAATATCTTCAGAAATGAGCCTTTCTGTTTCTTTCTGAATCAACGATCTTGGGAATGGAGCACCCTCCTCTCACAACTGGGTTCTGCCCCAAGTTCCAGAGTGAACCTCATTGGGCTGCCCTCTGTAGTGTGGTCAGGGGAACACTTTGATTGGCCAGACCTGGTCACATGGTCTCTGCAGACCCGAAGACTGCAGTCAACCCTATTTGCACTTTCTTTTTTAAAAAATATTTATTTATTTATTTATTTATTATGTATACAGTGTTCTGTCTGCATGTGTGCCTGAAGGCCAGAAGAGGGCACCAGATCTCATTCCAGATAGTTGTGAGCCACCATGTGGTTGCTGGGAATTGAACTCAGGACCTTTGGAAGAGTAGGCAATGCTCTTAACCGCTGAGCTATCTCTCCAGCCCCTATTTGTAGTTTCAAATGCAATGTCAAGGCCATGTCACCACGCTGTGACTAGAAGAGGAAGGTGACACACCGGTGAGGTGATCTCAGACGAGAATCACGCAAGCATTTTTTGTTTTGTTTTGTTTTTGCCACAAATACAAGACTTACCAACTAGTAGAAGCTTAAAAAATTAAGACTCTTATACTGTAAGCTGCCTTTGAGGATAGTGGCTTTGAGTGGCTCAAAACATATTTTTAAGGACCAGAGATGCTCTGTCCTCCTTTCTCGCGATATGTCAGCTTTTGATTCTTTTTGGTTCCTGGTAGCGTCCGTTCCCCTCATCATGGTGCACTTGCGGCACGGTGAGAACATGCGTAGGTCAGTCAATTCTCTGTTGCCATGAGCGATTCCTGGAGAAAATCAGTTCAAAGGCGGAGAGGTGTACTTTGCTAACAGTCACAGCGGCTTCTTTCCATGGGCACCTGGCCCTGTCGCTTTGGGCCTCCAGTGGGCAGAGAGCACCATGGCGGGAGGGAGAGGTAGAAGGAAACTGCTTACTACACAGTGGCTGGGAAACAGAGACAGCAAGAGACTGGGGTGGGGTGGGAAACACTCTTCCAGGGCATTACCCCAGTGGCCTACTTCCTCCAACCAGGCTCCTCCTGATAGTTCATTCAGCTTTGAATTTATCAATGGATTAATCTATCAGCTGGGTCAGAGTTCTGATGGTCCAATGTCTTTTCAAATGCCTTTTGACTTCAGCCACTCCTTCAACACGGGAGCCGTCGGGGGCATCTGTGGTCCAAACCAATCAATGCACCTAACTGCATGGCTGGGGCAGCTAAGACCCCTTTCTGTCCCTCCCTCTGTTCTGATCATCGAGGAAAACCCTTCTCCTGGAAGAGCACCCTCTCTGACTGTCATTGACAGTACTGAACTGGAACACCGCAGCGACAGGAGAAGCTTGGGCGTGAGAATCTCTGCTTTGTTTTTGAGACTGTATCACGAGGCTTTATCACGAGGCTTTACCGAAGCGACAGAAGAGGAGGTAACTAGTACCTGTGTTGCAGATTGTCTTAGTTTGCTTTTATTGCTATGATAAAGCCCATGGCTGAAAAACACTGGGGAAGAAGAGTCGATTCCATCTTAGAATGCTCAGCTTACACTCCATCACCGAGGGAAACCAGGGCAGGAACTTGGGGGCAGGAACACTGCTTGCGAGCTTATTCTCCAGGCTTAGTTCACCTACCTTTCTTAGACTTCCAGGATCACCAGTCCAGCATACTCACAGTAGGACGGACCCTTCCACAGTAATCATAAAATAGCCCATAAAATACCCCACAGATTTGCCTACAGGCTAGCATGATAGAGACATTTTCTCAACTAAGGTTCCCTCTTCCCAATGACCCTGGTTCATGTCAAATTGACAAAAAAACTGATCAGCAAATGTATTACTTTAGCTTCTTCTTCTTTTTTTTTTTTTTTGGTTTTTCGAGACAGGGTTTCTCTGTAGCTTTGGAGCCTGTCCTGGAACTAGCTCTTGTAGACCAGGCTGGTCTCAAACTCACAGAGATCCGCCTGCCTCTGCCTCCCGAGTGCTGGGATTAAAGGTGTGCGCCACCACCGCCCGGCTTTACTTTAGCTTCTTATACAATGTTTATTTTACTTTTACTAATGTGTGCCAGGTGTGTGGAGGAAGAGGAGGAGGCCGGAAGATGGCATCAGATCCTCTGGAGCTGAAGTTACAGCCTCCTGACATGGGTGCCCTATGGGGGTCATTATCATTCAGAGCATCACAACAGGGCTCAGCTGGGCATTTGCTCCATGCAGCATAGGCTGAGGTCACTGTACTTTCAGCTGGCTACTATGGAGGGCCTAGACATGCCCAGTCTTGGATCTTTCAGTATGGTAACAGAAAGTAGAACACTGCACATGGCTACGTATAGGGATGCACAATCTTTCAAGGAAGGGAGGTAGATATTTTAATTAATTGTTTGATTGATTAATGTGTATTCGTGGACATGTCTGGTTGTGCTTTTGTGCATGTGAGTGCAGTGTCCTGGGAGGCCAGGAAAAGGCATTGGATCCCCTCAAACTGGAGTTACAGAGGTTTGCACAGCCTCCATGTGGGTGCTGGGAACCAAATCCAGGTCCTTTACAAGAGAAGCACGTGCCATTAGCTATGGAGCCATCTTTCCAGCCTGGGAGGTAATATTTAAAAAACTGAATATTGGCAGGTGGTGGAGGCACACACCTTTAATCCCAGCACTCGGGAGGCAGAGGCAGGAGGATCTCTGTGAGTTTGAGGCCAGTTTGGTTTACAGAGTGAGTTCTAGCCAGAGCTACACACAGAGAAGAAACCTTGTCTCAGCAAATGAACAAACACCAAAAGCCCTTGACTACTAGGGTGGGACCTTACTTGGCCAGCTACATTTGTCATGTGGAATCAAACTAATGAAAGTTACTGGGAGATTGCTACAAATAAATCAGACAAAAAATAATACATATGTATAATGTTCACCTTAGACCTGAAAATGGCTTTAACAATGAAATAGCAAATCACTTGGGGAAATGCATATGTGTGCATGTCATGGTTAATTCTGACGGCCAACTTGATGGGTGTAGAACCTCCATGGAAACAAACCTCTGGGCATATCTTGGAGCACTATCTAGATCAGATTGAGGTTGGAAGAGGCTCCCATGGGGCATGGTCCCAGACTGAATAAAACGGAGAAAGCAGAACAGGAGAGATGGCTCAGTGGTTGAGAACACATATTGCTTGTCTTAGTTAGGGTCTCTGTTGCTGTGAAGGGACACCATGACCACAGTAACTCCTACGAAGGAAAACATGTAGTTGGGGTGTCTTACAGTTTAGAGGTTCGGTCCTTTACCATCATGGTGGGACACGGCTTTGTGTGGGCAGGTATGATGCTGGAGAAGTAGCGGTAGCTGAGAGTCCTACGTCTTGCAGGCAACAGAAAGTGGTCTCAAAGTCACGCTGAGTGAAGTTTGAGCTATAGGGACCGCAAAGCCCGCCCCCACAGTGTGTCATTTCAACAAGGTCACACCTACTTCAACAAAGCCATACCTACTAACTGTGCCACTCTCTGAGATTATGCATTCAAACTACCACAACAGTCTTCTAGAGGACTGGGGTTCAGTTCCCAGAATCCACATGAGGCAGCTCACAGCTGCCAGTAATTCCAGCTCCACGGGTTCCAACAGCCTCCCCTGGACTCTAGGGGCATCCGACGGCATGAGTATATACTCACACATGGACACACATATATACATACATTTTTTGTTTGCTTTTCGAGACAGGGTTTCTCTGTAGCTTTGGAGCCTGTCCTGGACTCCCTCTGTAGACCAGAGTGGCCTCAATGATGGAGGAGAGTTATCTGTCTATGTTACTTTCATTGGTTAATTAATAAAGAAAACTGCCTTGGCCCTTTAAGAGAACAGAAAATTAGGTAGGTGGAGTAGACAGAACAGAATTCTGGGAAAGAGGGGGAGACGATTCAGGCAGTCTCCATAGTGAGTCTCCATGTTTCTCCTCTCCGAGATGGACGCAGGTTAAGATCTCTCCTGATAAGCCACACCTCGTGGTGCTACACAGATTACTAAATATGGGTTAAAGGAAGATGTGAGAATTAGCCAATAAGAGGCTAAAACTATGGGCCAGGCAGTGTTTTATTTATTTATTTATTTTTATTTTTTTTATTTTTTTTTTGATTTTTCGAGACAGGGTTTCTCTGTGGCTTTAGAGCCTGTCCTGGAACTAGCTCTTGTAGAACAGGCTGGTCTCGAACTCACAGAGATCCGCCTGCCTCTGCCTCCCGAGTGCTGGGATTAAAGGCGTGCGTCACCATCGCCCGGCAGGCAGTGTTTTAAAAGAATACAGTTTCCGTGTAATTATTTTGGGTAAAGCTAGCCGGGTGGCGGGACACAGCCCCGCCGCTCCTTCTACACCTCAAAGTCACAGAGATCCGCCTGTGTTTGCCACCCCGTTCCCCCCCCCCCCCCAGTGCTGGGATTAAAGGTGTGTGCCACTACCACCCAGCATATACACACATTTTAAAACAATGTTAATAAGAAACGAAAAAGAAGAAACAGAAGAAGAGAAAGCCTCCTGGCCCGAGCGTTCATCACTTCTATTTCCTTTCCTTGCATGTACTGTGACCTGCTCCCGTGTGCCCCTCCCATCGTACTTCCCCACTCTGCTGGACTGTACTCCCAAACCATGAACCAAAATAAGTTCTTCTTCAGCCCTTCCTCGTCAATGAGGAAGGAAACTACGACAGCAACTCAGTTTAGAGGAAATTAGGCTTTCCATCAGCCACCCAGGAGAATAGAATGCTAACTTGACAAAATTAGAAGTTCAAGGCAAAGGGAAATTTGAGGGGTTATTTGTGTTATGCATATTAAATGGAAGATTGCAGGACTAGAGTAAATCTTAGTGCTTAGAGCACTTGTTGCTCTTGCAGTGGACCCAGGTTCGGTTCTAAACACCCCTGGTGGTCCACAACCATCTGTAACTCTGGTTCCAGGGCTTCTGATGCCTTCTTCTGGCCTCCACGGGTACTGCAGGCATGTGGTGCATAGACATGCATGCAGGCAGACCACTCATAATACACACAAAATAAAAATAAATGTACAAAAGGTAACCATAAAATAAAAAATGCAATCTTTTTTTTTGGTAGCTTTTTTTTCCCTGTTAGCAAAAGGTAAGCATTGGATACACAGTGATAAGAACAAGAACCTCTAAATGTCCAACAGCACACACAACACTCGGCCTCGGTGTCGACTAAGTTGTGACTAAATCTGTGACTGCCCTGAGGATCAACTTGGTTTCCTGTCTCAAAGCCCCTAGAAATGGGCGGGCTTGGTGCAAACCCGCTCCTAGGAAAGAACCCTGAGTAGTTAACTAAGGAGACAAACAACTGGCCTGCTGGACAGTTCATGTAGGTGATATTTGTGGCAGAGTGGAAAACTGGAGTCAGCATGGGTGGGGTACCCTGGGGTGTGCCGTTTCAAGCTCCCTACAAGAAGGAACTTGCCCATCAGTCTCCAGAAGCGGCAGAGATCCGAGCTGCTGCCCCTTCAGGACCTGCCTCACTTGTCCGCCCCCTCTCAGGCAGCTGTAGCCAAGAATTGAGCAAGCTACTGGGGCTAGTGGCTGCTTGTTGTGCAGGGAGTGTTTGTTCTAGAATTCTCTTTCGGGTTGCCTGAAACTCAGGTTCATATCGCTGTTTGAGGTCCTCCTGGGCCAGCCCTGCTCGCTCCACCTTTGACTTCTCACAGTGTCATTTTCAAAAGTTATCTACTCTCCTAAATGTCTTAAATATTATTCATTTTATTATTTTACCTTACACTTACGTATTAGACCTCAGAGTCACCCTGGTAAATACAAAAGCAAACGATTTAGAGACAAGCGTGCATGAATATTAATGCAATCTTGAAGTGGAATCTTCCCACAGAACCTAATTAAACACAGCATACCAGAATTCAGCTGGAGTTCACGTTCGTCTGTTTTCTGTTGCTGTAACAAAACACACAAAGCTGAATATTTTATGAAAAAAGCAGATTTCTCTGGCTCACAGTGGTGGCTGAAAGATCCACCAGTCATGGCTGTACTGTAACATGGTAGATAAGCAGAAAAGGAGCTGAGCGCATCCAGCAGGGAAAGAGAACAGTTACACAGGGAGACAGGAAGCCAGGGGCCAGGCAGCAGCCTCCACAACTTGCTCTTACAGGAACTAACCAAGGTTTTGAGAGAGAAGGACATCAATCCTTTTCAAAGACTGTGACTAGTGATCCAACCACTTTCAATTAGGCACCACCTCCCCCTCCCCCCCCTCTCTCTTATAAGAACTGTTTCTTTTTATTTATGTGTGCGCATGTAAACCCCTTTGGGAGCATGTGCACATGAGTGCAGGTACTCACAGTGGCCAGAAGAGGGCATCATATTTCCTTGGAGCAGGAGTTATTGGTGTTTGTGAGCAACCTGATATGGGTGCTGGGAACAGGACTCAGGTCCTCTGAAGAGTGGTAGCTAATTTGAAGGAGAATGAAGGACCATCATGGGACTAGTTAAAGATGAAGTGATAAACTAATCAAACTAGATGGAAGTTCCTCCAAACGATGCTATAAATGAGTATTATTGTTAAGAAGCAGGGTGGGGACCGGGGAGACAGCTCAATGGATAAAGTGCTTGCTCTGCAAGCCTGAGGACCTGAAGTTTGGGGCCCCAACATCCGTGTTGAAAGCGTGGTACAGCAGCCTACACCTGTAACCTAGTGCTGGGGAGACAGGTGGGCGTATTCCTGGGGCTGAATCACTGAGCTTCAGGGTCTCAAAAAAATAAGGTTGTTGAGAAAGACACCCAATGTTATCCTATGGCTTCCACATGTACACACAAACGCATGTATACATCTGTATATACATGGCATGCACAAACCACACACACACACACACACACACACAGCAAAACGGGTCATTTTGTGAGGAGACAAAGAACACACGTCTTTGTGTGTGTTGCCAGCCTCCTGGAGCAGCCAACTTCTTCATGTACCTGAACAGGGGATCAGAATCGAATCCCTTTTTTGTCTCTGTCTCTCAGTCTCTTCCAGCTGTATCTTTCTGGTTCTGTGAGGAACCTTATCATCCAAGACAAGGACGAATCACGTTACCAGCAAGCCAGCCTCATCCTGTGAAGCTCAGAAGTCTGCTGTGGAGGCAATCTTTTCAAAGTCTGGCAGAGTCACGGGTTGCTCCATGTACAAGGGCTTTGCCAGAGCGTCGGGAAACACCCCACTGTGGGGTTTGAATTCAAAGAGCAAATAACAGGGATCTTTCCCAAGGCTGGAAAGTTGAAAAGAGATGGTGATCTCTAGCCTGTTAAGGAGTTGTCCCAGACGAAGCAGAAAGTGAATTCTCTACTGAAAAGCAAACGAACAGGAGAGATGAGGAACTCTGAGGAGAGACGGCGCAGAAGCTTCGTGAAGAAAGCGGAGACTGAGGGTGGAGTCGCAGGGAGGTGCAGACCGCCATCCTGAAGCGAGCACCTGCGTGAGGAAGATGTTGAAGGAGGAGGATGCCCGGATGGAGCTGGTGGAGAACGGTGAAAACGAGGCTGAGTGGCCGGCAAGATGACCCAGCGGGGGCGGGCACACGCTGCCAAGGCTGGCGACCTAAGTTCAATCCCTGAGGCCCACACGGGGGAAGATGAGAACTAACTCTTGAAAGCCCTTCACACACGTGCTCTGGTATGTGTGCACATGCACTCAACTGTGCAAATGAAAGAATTAAAAGGGAGGTGGATGACGGAGCTAGTGCTAATAGTGGAGATGACTTTTAAATTAAAGGGGAGGTTGATGATGGAGCTAGCGCTAATAGTGAAGATGACTTTTAAATTAAAAGGGAGGTTGATGACGGAGCTAGTGCTAATAGTGGAGATGACTTTTAAATTAAAAGGGAGGTTGATGACGGAGCTAGCGCTAATAGTGGAGATGACTTTTAAATTAAAAGGGAGGTTGATGATGGAGCTAGTGCTAATAGTGGAGATGACTTTTAAATTAAAAGGGAGGTTGATGACGGAGCTAGTGCTAATAGTGAAGATGACTTTTAAATTAAAGGGGAGGTTGATGATGGAGCTAGTGCTAATAATGAAGATGACTTTTAAACACATGGTGAGGGTTAGAAATCTGACTTCATGGGGACTGGATAGATGGCTAAATGGTTGAGAGAACCATGGTGGTCCTAACTGTTCGTAACTCCGGTCCTAGAGAATTCTACCTCTTCTGTTTTCTGTGGGCGTTGGACGAACGTGGTGCACATACATGCACACAGGCTCACATGAAAATGAATACATCTTAAAAAAACCTCATTTCTTTTTGACTGGGGCTGCTTACAGTTTCAGAGGTTTAGTCTGTTATCATCATGGTGGACCATGGCAGTGTGCAGGCAGACATGGTGCTGGAGCAGGAGCCAAGAGTCCTACATCTTGATCAAAAGGAAACAGGAAGTGCATTGAGACACTGGGCATGGCTTGAGCATACATGAGACCTCAAAGCCCACCCCCAGTGACACACTTCCTCCAACAAGGCCACACCTACTCCAACAAAGCCACGTCTCCAATAGTGCCACTCCCTAAGAAAATGGGGGCCTTTTTCCACCACGTTCCATTCCCCTAAAGGCTTATAGCCATATATCATAATGCAAAAACAAGCATTCAGTCCAGCTTCAAAAGTTCCCATAGTCTCAAACTTATTTAAAAGTCTAAAGTTCAAAGTCTCTGTTGAGATTCATGCAATCTCTTAACTGTAATCCCTATAAAATCAAAATCTAAAAAGCAGATCACAGACTTCCGACATGTAATGGTACAGGATACACACTACCATTCCAAAATGTAGGGAAGGGAGCATGGTGGGGAAGTGCTGAAAAATCTGAAAATTCCCACCTCTGCATCGCCATGGTGATGTCAAGATGCTCTTCAGATCTCCAACTCCTTTCATTTTTATTGACTTCAACACACTTATTTCTTTGGGGCTGGTTCCACTCCCTGTTAGCCGCTTTCTTCAGCAAATATCCCACAGCCCTGGCATCTCTAACATCTTGGGGTCTCCAAGGCAGTCCATGCTTCTCCACAGTTTCACACACTGGCCTCTCCAGGCCTCCATTCAGGGACACCCCTGACAGATGCCTGGCCTCAATGACTTTCCGTAGTTGCAGAGGGATATTCCATATCTGCGTTCTTCTATCCTTGACTCTAAAGCCAGACCCACGTGACCGAAGCTGCCAAGTTCTGTTGCTTGCTGGGACTGGAACGTGGCCCCCTTGGTCAATTACATCCTCACCAGCTTTCTGTTTTCCTTGGTTTACTTCGCTGCCTATGCTTGGCTGTTATGGAACTTGCTCTGTAGATCAGACTTCCCTCAAACTCAAAGATCCGCCTGCCTCGGCCTGTGGAGAACTGGGATTAAAAGTGTGTTCCACCGCACCTGGCTCCAAGCTTCCCTTCATTTCCTTTCACAAGTTGGAAGTTTAGCTGGGTGGGATCTTGTCCTGAGTCACTGCTCCCTTTATTCCATTTTCCCATCTGTTTATCTCCTTGAACACAGGACTTAGCTCCATTCCACTTCCTGGTGCCCCTTTTCTCCTCAAAGTTTACATTTTGTAACTTAACCTGTTCGGTTTGCTCCTTTATATACATCTTCTTTAGAGTTAACACGAATAGCCATACCACAGAGTCTACACTAGGTTGTTTGAGACTTCTTTGCCAGTGGTATTAATCCAAACCTGTTCATTTTGCCTCAGGTAGACTCTTTGGACAAGGGCAAGAAGCAGCTACGTTCTTCACCAAAATATCACAAGAACAGTCTGTAGGTCATATGTTAATATTCTTCTCCTCTGAAACACTTGAGTCAGGCCCCCACAGTTCAAATAACTCCTAGCACCACTGTCTTCTATGCTCATACTAGTATGGCCCATTAAGCTGCTTTTCTAACCTAGATTCCCAAAGTCCATTATTATTCCAAACCAAAACATGGTCGGGCCAATCGCAACAATACCCCTGTCCTTGGTACCAAGTTCTGTCTTAGTTGAGTTTTTTATTAGTTTGAAGAGACACCATGATCATGGCAGCTCTTATCAAAGAAAATATTTAATTGAGTGGCTTGCAGTTAAGAGATTCAGTCCATTATCATTATGGTGAGACATGGTGGGATGAAGGCACACATGGTGCTGGAGAGGTTGCTGAGGGTTCTACATCTTGAATAGGAAACAGGAAGTGGTCTAGCTCATTGGTTGTGACTTGAGCATATATGAGACCTCAAAGCCCACCTCCATAGTGACACACTTCCTCCAACAAGGGCACACCTACTCCAAAAAAGCCACACCTCCTAATAGTGCCTCTTCCGTTGGAGTCCATTTTCTTTCAAACCACCAGAGTTGTCAGCTTGACTACACCTGGAACAAGATAAAATGGAAACGGCTGGATACACTTGTGAGGGATTTTTCTTAATGGAATCATCTGAAGTGAGAAGACCCACTTTTAATTTGGATCTTTTGAGGTGGGAAGATCCACCTTTAATCTGGGCCACACCTTCTGCTGGCAGCCTATATAATGGGCATAGATAACAGATGCTTGTTCTCTATGCTTACTTGCTTGCTCTCTCCCTGACAAGTCTATTCCTTCACTGGTATTACACCAGCTGAGACATCCAGCCTAGTGGACTGAACAATTAACTACCAGCTTCTTGGACCTTCCATTGGTAGACAGGCATTGTTGGGCTAGCTGGACCACAGCGTGTAAGCCATTCTAATAATCCCCTTTATAAATACGTATTCATTCTGTAAGTTCTGATACTTTAGAGAACCCTGACTAATATAGCTGTCTAGAAATAAAACTGTATTAAAGATTTTACTTAAGAGAAAAGAAAGTTGGGGGTGGGAGCTACAGTTGGGGAGAAGTCCTTCAAGGTCATCCTGGGTCACATGAGACATTGTCTTAAAACAAAAAAGAAACTTTAAATACTATAAAACTTATATATTATTCATCAAGAAATAAATCCTCAGGCATAAGGATGGAAAAGAAACTCAATAAATTATATATACATATATAATCTTAATAGACTGTTTAAAATACATAACAGATGAATTGCATATGTAGAAATATAACATGTAAGTGAATTAAAATAAGTGTCTATGGTTTGATCCAGCTGGTAATTCAAATGTATATACTATTTTTCTATGACAAGACAGACTTAAAGGTCACCGATCAGCTCTTGTGCCTCTACTGCACAGACTGTAACTTCACTTGCATTCGCCAAAATGCACCCATGAACAGAACGCGACAGGCTGTGCACTAGTCAGCTTCCCTCCACTGTGACCAAATGCCCGAGATAATCCCGTTAATAATGGAAGTGGTTTATTATTATGGTTTATGGCTTCAGAGGTTCCAGTTCATAGAACTGTGTTGCTTGCTGTAAGCCTGTGACGACAGGCTTTATCACAGTGGTGCCCCTTGGCCTCTTTACCTCATGACAATCAGGAAACAGAGGAAGAGTCAGGAACGGATTGGGTCCCAGTATCCTCCTCAAGGCGATATCTCCAATGGCCTAACCTTCTCTCACTAGACCCTACCCCTGAAAGGCTCCACTGCCTCCCAACGATGCTGCAGGCTGGTGACCAAGTCCTTAAGACACAGAACCAATCCAACCTCCAGCTAGCGAGCAGAGAGTCTCCAATTGGAATACTGATTATACCCAAAGGAGCACCTGCTTTGCTTACACTTCTATTGCTGTAAGGGGATACCATGACTAAAGCAACCTATAAAATTCTTTTTAATAACTCAGGGCTAGCTTAGAGTTTCAGAGGGGCTAGTCCATGTGTCATAGTGGGGAGCGTGATGGCAGGTGTTTGCTGTAGCTGTAGCCGAGAGCTCACTTTTATCTGCATGGTGGAGACAGAGAAAGAGAGAGGGGGTGAGGGAGAGGAGAGGGAGAGGAGAGGGAGAGGGAGAGAGAGGGAGAGGGAGATGGAAAGGGGGAGGGAGAGAGGGAGGGGGAGGGAGAGGGAGGAGGGAGAGGGCTTGGTGTGGGCTTTTGAAACCTCAAAACCTCAAAGTCCATCCCAGACCCACCTCCTCTAAGAAGGCCACACCTCCTCTAAAAATGTGATCCTTCTTAATCCTTCCTAAACCGAAGTGGACGCTGTGTCAGACTTATCTCTGAATCTGTATAAAATATGTAAAATATACTGTGCCTTCTTGACTTAAAGAGCAATCAAACTGACCTACTATATCAGAAACGCCTGCCAATGGGGCTAAGTAAAAGTTAGCTTGAACAGTCCAATTCCCTGGCACTTGGTGTCTTGCCGGAGGCACTGTGATGTGGTAGAAGTCACCTGTGTTTGAGGGCCAGGGTTTGCTGACAGGTTTAGTTAATCCACATAGACAGGGCCGATTAACCAGGAGACTGGTTAATTAGTGGTGAAATATTTAAAAGCAAGGAGATTGCCATGCGAAATGAGTTTTACTTCCTGAGCCCAGGGGTAGCGTGGAGATGCTCCTTGCTGTGTGTACACTGGTGTCTTGATTGAGCATTCAGCTGTGTGTTTTGCAATGCAGGTATCCTGGCTCTATTCCAGTGTGGATAATTGTATTCTGCTTGGGTTCTCTCTCCAGTCCCAGGCAGGTATAAGGTTGCTGATAGTAACTACAGCTAACAGGAGCCCACTAAGCACAGACACATGCGGGACATCTCCTCGTATCATTCCCAGTCCTCTCCACAGTTCTGTAGAGGCTGCTTCATTTAATCCTCTTTAGTAGGAAGATGGAGGCTTAGAGGTAAAATGGCTTGCCGGTGACTTTGAATGTCATTTTTTTTTGTTTGTTTTTGAGAGAGGGTTTCTCTGTGTAATAGTCCTGGCTGTCCTGGAACTCACTTTATAGACCAGCCTGGTCTCGAACTCACAGATATCTGCCTTCCTCTGCCTCCCAAGTGCTGGGATTATAGGTGTGCACCACCGCCCAGTTTGAATGTCACTCTTAGGGAGCTACCCACCTCTTTATGAGACAGTCTCTTACTATCCTGGAAGTCACTAAATAGGTTAGGTTTGCTGGCCAGTGAACCCCAGAATCTGCCTCTCTCTGTCTCCCTAGCACTGAGATTGCAAGCATGTGTCACCATGCCTGCCTTTTTAAAATGTAGATTCTGGGAGCTAACTCAGGTCCTCACGCTTGTCAGACGAGCGCTTTACTGACTGAGGTATCTCTCCAGCCCAGCTCCATAATCATACAAAGGTATGAGACATGTTTCACTTTAACTGTAGCTTTGCCCAAAACTCATTCACGGCACTCGTTACTGTCAAGTATTCTGTATTAGACATAGATTCTCTGACATAATAAATAATAAAGTAGGTCTTTGGAACTTACAAATTGGTTTGATAAAATGATATCCAGTGGGCTTCCCATTAAAGTAGCAATTGGCTCAATATGAATTGAATAGGGCCTTGAGCATGAAATATCATAGAAAACCCAAGCAATAACAGCTGGTTACCCCCACTTCCCCGGCTGACAGTTCTGTTTCGCTTGCTCTCAAGCCTGAAAAGCGGAAGGCTGTCTTCTACTCGTTGCTATAACCTTCACGCTATGTTCCCGTCCATCAGGGTCCCTAAACCCAACACTAATGAACCTACTGATCCTATTCAGAACAACTGGGGAGCACTTGCCATGAAGATCTCCTGGCAGGGCCTGTCTGGTTCTTACTGCAACAGCTTCTCGATCTCTCGACTCGGAAGGAACACAATGTCCCCTCTTAAGCTACCTGCGAGGGCTCACCACAGACCACAGCACATGCAGTCATTGAGGAATCCTCCAGCACGGTGTACCTTCTTCAGGAGCACAAGAGTGATGTCAGTGTGTAACATCCCCTGCAAGGAGAATCCTTTGACACACTCACTGAGGGCGTGTGAGTGCAAGTTCATCTTTTAGAACTTTGGGGACTTGGGTGACAATAGATTTCACAGGGTTTTCTTACAAATTAAAACCACCAGGAATTTCCTGCACCTTCAAAGAATTCCTCCTTAGAAAGTTTAGTCATGGACTGGAGAGATGGCTCAGTGGTTAAGAGCACAGGCTGCTCTTTCAGAGGTCCTGAGTTCAATTCCTAGCAACCACACGATGGCTCATAACCATCTGTAAATCTGTAATGAGACTTGATACCCTCTTCTGGCCTGCAGCGGTAAGTGCAGACAGAACACTGTATATACAATAAATAAATAGAGAGAGAGAGAGAGAGAGGGAGAGAGAGAGAGAGAGAGAGAGAGAGAGAGAGAGAGAGAGAGAGAGAGAGAGAGAGAGAGTTTAGTCATCTCTCCTGGAGTCTCTGAACCACTTACGATGGTTGTTAGTCAGGTCAAGCTTTGGGATGCAAAAATCTGCCCTCTCAACCTCCTGAACACCTTAAGAACAGAAAAGGGTGCGCTAACCACAAGCTGTTCGGGAAGGAGAGACTGTCTCAGACCTGAGCCCATGGAGCTTCGCTCCCAGCTGCCCCTGTGATTTGGGTCATGGAGAGATGCCCGTGATGCAGCATGGCTACTGTATCGATCACCTTTTCAGGTAACCGTGACCAAGTACCTGATAGAATTAACTTGGGGGAAGAGAGACTTGTTCTGGCCCATGGTTCCAGAGGGTCTTAGTGCATCATGGTGGGGAAGAGATAGTGGTGACTCCCTGTGGAAGTTTGAATGTAACTGGCCCCCATCATCTCTAGGGAGTGGCATGATTAGGAGGTGTGGTTTTGCCAGAGTGAGTACGGCTTTGTTGGAGGAAATGTGTCACTGTGTGTGTGTGTGGGGGGGTAGGCTGTGAGGTTTCCTATGCTCAGGATACTACCCAGTGAGTTACTTGACTTCCTGTTGCCTGCAAGCCAAGATGTAGCCAGCACCATATCTGCCTGCGCGCTGCCATGCTCCCCACTGCCACGAATGGACTGAACCTCTGAAACTGTAAGAGTTGCCATGGTCATGGTATCTTCACAGCAATGAAAACCCTAACTAAGATACTTCTATCATGGTGGACCAGGAAACAGAGGCTGGGGGTAGGGGCTATGTTAGAACCTCCAAAGGCCCACTGCTAGTGACCTGCTTCCACCAGCCAGACCTGACCCCTGGAAGTCTTCACAGTCCCCAAAAATAGGGCCACCAGCTGAACACTGAGTGATCTAAACATTAGCATGCGAGGGACATTTTAGATTCAAACTAATAGTTATCAAGGGCTTCTCAAATTAGGATTGGAAGTGGACTCCTGGCATTTTCCACCTTCGGGAGATGGGAGGGTACCCTTATTCTCAGTCTTGTGCCAGATGCCAGTGTTCTGGCAGAAGTCACCTCTCTCCCAGAGCCCTGGGCTACCAGGAAAGCCCCTTGGAGTGAGCTGAGTGAACCATAAAGGGGGGCAGTAGCCTGTGTGAAAGGCCCTACACCCCTGGGAGCTCAGCAGGATACTGAATGCTTCACCCCTTAGTCAGGAGGGAGCTGTGTTAGTTAACTGCTTTGCCCATTGCTAAGATAAAATACCTGCAGAAGCAATGTGCAAGGGGTGGGGTGAAGGAATTATTTCATTTTACAGGTTATCACTCATAATTGAAGGAACCAGGGCAGGAGCTCAAAGAAGGAACCTGGAGCAGTCCCATGTTCACTGCTTACTGGCCTGATCCTTCTGGCTTGCTCAGCTTGCTTCCTCATACCCAGGAGCACCTGCCTAGGGGTGGCACCACCCACAATAGGCTGGACCATCCTGTCTTACTGACATGGCCACAGGCCAACTTGAATGAGGCAATCCTGATTTTTTCCCCCGGTGGGCTTTGTATAGGTGTTTTGCCTGGAGGTATGTCTCTGTACTACAAGTATGCATGGTAGCCACGGAGGCCAGAAAGGGCTTCTGATCACTTGATACTGGAATTGTAGATGGTTGTGAGCCACCATATGGGTGCTGGGAATTGAATTTGGGTCCTCTGGAAGAGCAGCTAGTGGGGTTTTTTTTTTTGAGACAGAGTTTCCCTGTAGTTTCTAGAGCCTGTCCTGGAACTAGCTCTTGTAGACCAGGCTGGCCTCGAACTCAGAGATCCGCCTGCCTCTGCCTCCCGAGTGCTGGGATTAAAGGCGTGCGCCACCACTGTCCGGCTCCAGCTAGTGTTTTTAACCATTGTGCCACCTCTCTAACTCTTACAGTCTCTCTTCAGAAAGATCAAATTAGAAGAAATCAGACCAGGCTCAGCCCAAAGGGATGTTTACTTACCTCTCACATAAAAGTTGAAGATGGTACGATATCTCTGCTGTGGATGTCTGTTAGCCTGCCAGGCTCCTTCCACATTGTTGCGTCGTGCCATGTCTGTAGATGCGTCTGTCTGCCTCACTCCTCTAGGCGGACCTCCGCGTGGCCGCCGCCGCTGCATTCTTCTGCTGTCCTCCTCTTCCTGCCTGCCTGCCTCCTCCTCCTCCTTCCTCCTCCTACCTCCTCCTCCTCCTCCTCCTCCTCCTCCTCCTCTTCTTCTTCTTCTTCTTCTTCTTCTTCTTCTTCTTCTTCTTCTTCTTCTTCTTCTTCTTCTTCTTCTTCTTCTTCTGTCCAAGATCACATATAGCCTTATCTATATTCCAACCAATGGAAAAGGAGAAAAGGCAAAAGGAAGGTCACATACCTTCCATTGAGGTGTGCACTGCTTGGATGTTGCTTACATCGCTTCCTTTCCCATTGATTGCATTGACTAGAACTTAGTTGACTTGGTGCATGAGAAGATAGGAAATGAATTCTTTTCTGAAAGTCCTATATTTTAGGAAGGAGAATGAATGTAGTAGACTATCCATAGTCAGTGTGCCTAAAAACTCACTTGTCTAGAGGATTACTTCTGATGGTCATCAGCAGTTGGGTACACCCTGAAACCTGTTGGGGTTTTCTCAAGCACTGTAATGATGACATCACCTTAGCATCCTTTTCTTGATGACTTTTACCAAGAGCTTGGTTTCCTTAAGAGCAGAGGTCATAACTACCTTTCTGAGTCTGACAGGTGCCTGAGGCACAGTATCCAGTAGGCTTTGATCAAAGGGATTAGATGGTGAGTTTGTACATCCTATGGTCATAATATACATTTAAAACTTTGTTTTAAGTGATTGTCAAAGTTTTCTCATAATTTTATTTCTTTAAAACTATCATTTAAAATGTTATGTGTATATGTATGTATGTAAGTAGTGTGTGTGTGTGTGTGTGTGTGTGCATTGTGCCAATTTTAAAGACAACAAGATGGCTACTTATTATGAGGATAAATCTTCTACAAGTATTGCCTCTTTTTAAATTGTGTGTGTGTGTGTGAGTGTGTGTGTGTGTGTGTGTGTGTGTGTGTGTGAGAGAGAGAGAGAGAGAGAGAGAGAGAGAGAGAGAGAGAGAGAGAGAGAGAGACGCCAGAAGAGTGCATTAGGACCTCCTGATGCACACGAGTGCTGGAGACTGAACTTGGTTCTTCTGGAAGCAAGGGCTCTCACTGAATCCAGAAGTCACCAGCTGGCTAGACAGGTTGGCCAGCAGACCCCAGGGATCCTCCTGTCTCCTCCTCCCTAGCACTGGGATTACAAGCTCAGGCTGCTGAACCTTTTACATAGGTTCTGGGGATTGACCTCTGGTATTCATGCTGTGTGACAAGCACTTTCCTGACAGCGCCATCTCCTGGCTCTCCCCTTTAACTTCTCCATTAAATAAGAGCTGGGTACTTGTATTAGCTTCATGTTCTGAATGTGAAGTAACATTCTCACGGTCATGGAACAAGGTCAATTGCGGTGCTGGGCTTACTCTTAATTGTTAAGCCCTTTTGTCTGCTTGGGAAATTGCTGGTTTCCAAGCAATCACATAAGTATTCTTTAATTAAACATTTCCCCAGTTTTATACTTGAGTTTCTGTAACTGCTCTTCAGTGCATTCTAATTTAATATTAAGAGGTGAGTGTGTCACTTCCTAGCACAAAAGTAATTCACAAAAGATGTTTAATTTCATAGACAGACTATCAACTTCTCATTGAAAGCTCTACCAATCTCCTGTCTGACACTGGTATTTTTAGACTCAGTTTTGAAGGCGTGATTAATTAGTTATTAATATTCTTGAGTACTTTGGCATGCCAGGTACTAAGGGGAAAAGCAAGCATTCTAGAAATAAGCAAGACAGATGATCCTACTGCTACTAGCTTATCTTCTAGAGAGGCAGAGAGCAAATATGCAGGTAAAGATCGACTCTAGACAAGGTGGCCTGGAAATGTGTGTGATATTTGTACTTCTTAGAGAACTTTGTAGTTGTGTACTGTGGACTGTGTGTGTTTTGATCATGTCTTCCCCACTTCCTTCCTCAACTCTCCTGGACCCTAATATGTCATGGTCCCAAATTCATGCCTCCTTCTCCTTCTGACTTACTGAGTTCCATTAGTGTTGTCTGCCTGTACGTAGGTATGGAGCTGTCTGCTGGAGCATAGACAACCTACCAGGGACCACAGCCTCTGAGGAAAACACTCTCTTTCTCCTTGGAGCCATCAGTTACCAATGTCTCCTCAGCTAGGGGTGGGGCCTCCTGAAACAGGGCACTTTTAGAGAGAAATTGGGAGGGTGTGCCTTAACCTTGATCCTTCATGCCTGGGAAGGTTTACATGACCTTGGGTATCCGGGCATACAAAATATGTGTACAAACAAAAAATTTGCTAGTAAAGAATCACAAAGAAATGTATTTCAAAACAACCTTTTGATGTATATGTAATATCACCATTTATTAAAGACAAAAGCAAATTTACACACTAATGTGATTGTCTAATACAATAAAATCCAATAAGCTAATTTTACTAATTATACTTGTATACTGAGGGAAGATGGTAGAAAACACTAAAAGTTTTGGTTCCTGTAATTAAACCATGTTTCTACAAGAGCAGGACATGTCATATGTAGAGTTGGTACACTCCATTTCAGAGTACAGGGCTGGGAGACAGCACTGTGGGTAAGAGTGTTGCTGTGTGTGCTGGCTGTTTTTGTCAGCTTGACATGAGCTTGGGCCCTCTGGAAAGATGTAACTCAACTGATTAACTTATTTTTTGGAGACAGGGTCTCATTATGTAACTCTGGCTGTCCTGGAACTTACTACATAGTACAAGCTGGTCTCCTGCCCAGACCTCCATGTGAACTCCAGTTTCAGAGAAGATGCCTCCATTGCATTGGACAGTAGTCTAGTCTGTAGGGCATTCTTGATTAATGATTCTTTTTAAAAATATATTTATTTATTTATTATGTATACAATATTCTGTCTGTGTGTATGCCTGCAGGCCAGAAGAGGGCACCAGACCCCATTACAGATTGTTGTGAGCCACCATGTGGTTGCTGGGAATTGAACTCAGGACCTTTAGAAGAGCAGGCAATGCTCTTAACCTCTGAGCCATCTCTCCAGCCCCTTGATTAATGATTCTTGATTAATGTCAGAGCCCATGATGGGTGGTTCCACTCCTGGGCAGGTGGCCCTGCGTAATACGTGGAAGCAGGCTGAGTGAGCCATGAGAAGCAAGTTGGTAAGCAGCACTCCTCCACGACCTTTTCAGTTCCTGTCTCCAGGTTCCTGCCCTGACTTCCTTCATGTGGACTGTGACTGGGACTTGTAAGTCAAGTAAGCCATTTTCTCCCCAGGAACTTTTGGTCATGGTGTTTGATCATGCCAACACAAAGCAAAACTAAGAGGCTGTACAAGTGTGTAGAAAGCCAGGTGTGGCTGTGGGTGTGCAAGTGTGTGGGTGTGGGGAGCAAGTGTGCAGAAAGGCAGGCATGGTTGTGGGTGTGCAAGTGTGTGGGTGTGGGTGTACAAGTGTGTAGAAAGCCAGGCATGGTTGTGGGTGTGCAAGTGTGTGGGTGTGGGTGTACAAGTGTGTAGAAAGCCAGGCATGGCTGTGGGTGTGCAAGTGTGTAGAAAGCCAGGCATGGCTGTGGGTGCTGCTACCATAGCATTGTATGGGGCAGAAAGAGGAGGGTCACTGGGCTTACTGGGTGCCAGCCTAGCCCCAGGTTCAGTGAGGGACCCTGTCGCAAGGGAATAAAGTAGAGAGTAATAGAGCAGGACACCAACATCCTCCTTTGGCATCCTTATGCACACACAAACGTGTGCACCTGCACACCTACCCCCAACTCTTACACAATACACATACTCTTACACACATTCTCTCCCTCCCCCCCTCTCTCTTTCTCTCTCTCTCTCACACACACATACACACACACACACACACACACACACACACACACATAAATGACAGTCAGTGGTCTCAAGCCTGAGTGCAGGTGCCTCAGGGGGCATTTGCTGACATTGAAGGCCATTGTTGCACCCACAGTACAAAGCAAGCATGTGTGCTTAGAACCAAGGCACTGTGAAATTGCTAATTAGGTATGGTATATACTACTAGAAAACACCAGGGATCCATTACACCTTTGGTTTAGAATTGATTTTAGGTTGTGCCTTTAGAAATACTTCCCTGTTGCCAATTTCTTTGCACAGTCAGTGCCACATATGGTTTAGATAAGGAGGTCAGAGAAGTGAATCTAGACGGGTGGGACCTGAAGGCTGAGAGGGAGCCGTTCATGCAAGGTCCGGAGGAAGAGCCTGACGTGGGAGAGTCTTCTGTTTGTGTTGATTTCATTCGTTAATAAAGAAAACTGCCTTGGCCCATTTGATGGGCCAGCCCTTAGGTGGGTGGAGTAGACAGAACAGGAAGAAGGAAGTGAGGTAGATGGCTCAGTCAGATGCCACGCTTCTCCTAAGTGAGACAGATACCATGCCTCTCCTCACTGAACCAGACGTGATGAAGCTCTGACCCAAGATGGACGTATGCTAGAATCTTCCCTGTAAGGCACCACTTCGTGGTGCTACACAGATTATTAGATATGGGTTAATGTGAGTAAGAGGCTGAAACTAATGGGTCAGGCAGTGTTTAAATGAATACAGTTTGTGTGTTGTTATTTTGGGGCATAAGCTATCCAGGCGGCCGGGAGCCAGGTGGGACGAAAAGCATGCCTGCCTGCAGCTCTCACTACAAGAGCCTTCTAGCCAGATGGAGCAGCAGGCACAAAGGTCCTGCGGTGATACCTGAAAGTTCTTGGTAAGTAAGGAAGGGCAATTGAGACACACTGGGGAGACTGGTGGTGAAGCCATACTACATGGGGCAGAGTAAGGAGTTCGGGATTTATTCTAAGAGAAGGGGAGGCTATGGGACGGCTTTCAGTTGGGAGAATGTAATGTGTTTTAAAGATTTGAAGGTAACTTTAGCTGCCGTGGGGAGAATAGGTGAGCAGGAGGCAAGAGTGGAAGCAGAGTTAGGAAGTTCCTCAGCGAGTTACGTGTGGAGTTACCGTGTGATCTAACAATTCCATCCCAGGTACAGCCGCAAAGAACCGAAACCTGGTGCACGAGCGCTCACTCCAGGGATGTTTGCAGTAGTCAAAATTAGAAGTGACTGGCCAGGTGGTGGTGGCACACGCCTTTAATCCCAGCACTTGGGAGGCAGAGGCAGATGGATCTCTGGGAGTTTGAGGCCAGCCTGATCTACAGAGTGGGTTCCAGGACAGCCAGGGCTACGCAGAGAAACCTTTTCTTAAAAAGCAAAAATTGAAAGGGAAAAAAGTAACTATATCTATGTAATGGAATATTATTCAGTCACACAAGACTGAAAACGCTGTCCTACCAAACATCTGACGTCTGAGCCCTTACCACATGAACCAGCTGGAAGAGAGCAGGCATGAAGGAAGACTCACACTGTCGTTTATATGCAGTGTCTGAAACATCAATACGTCAGTGGTCCAAAAGCTGATTTGTGGTCAGGGCTGGGAAGAAGCAGTGAGAGCAGATAGAGGCCACAGCAGTAGTTTATGTCGGGAGGATGATGGGACGATGATGCTCAGACAGGCATGGGACACACTTTGGAAGGAGTCAAGAAAGAAGGCTCATGGTTGGAACTCAGCGTGAGAGCAAAGAAGAACCCATGGTGGGCTTGCATACACAGAGAACGACACCGTCTGTGGGTGGAGAAGGATTCCAGGTACAGTGATACTTCATTCGTATTTTAATAAATAAAGCTTGTCTGAAGATCAGAGAGTTAAGCAGCCCCACGGGTCAGCCTTACAGACAAGGCAATGGTGACACACACCTTTAATCCCAGTAGCCACACTAGTTTGCCTTAGAAACCAGGCGGTAGTGGTGCACTCTAATCCCAGCCCTAGAGAGGAATTACAAGACAGAAGGAGACAGCTCTCAGACAGTCTCATTCTGGGGAGTCAGGAGGCAGGACCGCCATTTTGAACTGAGCTAGAGGTAAGAGTCGGTGGCTGGCTGTTTTGTTTTTCTGACCTCCAGGTTGAACCCCAGTATCTGTCCCTGGGTTTTTATTAGACATGTTACACAAGGGAATCACTACGTTTGGGAAATTAAGAGTTTTGCAAATACTTAGGTGATGTCATCCTTTTTCTTGGAGGGTGCCCGTTGAGAAGTCTGTGAGAGGCAGCCCCCACCATCCTGTATCCGTGATGGAAAGCTGGTTCATTTTGAAAACAAGGTTCTTTTCTCCGTTACCCGGGCAGCTCTCCTTTTGTCTGTGTAGAATGGGCTTTGCAGACCTTTGGTAAATGTGAACAAACTTGCTCTTTGAAATCGTGCAAGAATAAAAGGGATCCTGAGCCCCAGATAATTCCTTGGAGCTGTCAAGTTAGTTTTGCCTTTTAGATGAGAGAATGAAGTGAAATAGTTTAGCCTGCAGTTGTAGGTCTGTGTCTGTGTCACAGTAACATGTTGTAGTTGTGTGTCTGTCACAGTAACTGGTTGCAGTTGTGTGTCTGTGTCACAGTACTGGTTGCAGTTGTGGGTCTGTGTTACAGGAACTGGTTACAGTTGTGTGTCTCTGTTGCAATTCCAATCTTGCACCATTCAGTTCCAGAAATAAAATGATTTCTAGAGCTGAAGAGACTGCTCAGCAGCTAAGAGCCCTTGTTGTGCTTCGAGAGGACACAAATTTTGTTCCTGGCATCCATGTCCGGTGACTCACTATCACCTTCAGCTCCAGAAAGATTCAACACCCTCTTTTGGTTTCTGTAGGAACTTGCACTCAAATGCATGTATAACCCCCCACAAAATTTTTAAATCTTAGAAACATTATTTCTTATAACTTCCAAGATTTTCTCCTTAATCAGAGAATCCCCCTCCAAACAGAATATTAAAGTTGCTCAGAAAAAGGCAATATTTTTCTGTGCTGGAGATGGAGCCCATGACCTCACACATGCTTGATAAGTGCTCTTACCTTGGACAACATCCCTAGATCCTCAGAGATAGTTTATGAATGATATACATACAATTCCAACACATTGAATACATTTTCCAAACCTGCTTTGAACCCTGCTAACCCTAACCAACATAAGCCACCAGCCCATGCCAGCAACATAAAACAAGCATCCATATCTTTAATTTTGCTCAGGCTCCTTAATGTTCATGTTCAAAACCTCGCTTCTACAATAGCTGAAGCTGATAACAAGGAGGAGTTTGCCACTCTCTAGATGCCAAGAAGTCTACTGAGTTCTGTCTCACAGCAGAGAGCATAAATTCCCCCAGTGCAGATGGAAACATTGTTGGAGTCTCCAGATAGAATCTGGTGGGGATTGGCCAGCCAGTTGTTTCTCAGCAGCTTAAAAAAATGTCCCGTTACAAAGTTACAAATAATGTAAACTCTGATCGCTAGAGCTGAAGTCAGGGCATGCACCTTTTACCGCAAGCTCCTCATACTGCGGTGGCAACTGGGATGCTTGTGTGGTGAGCGGCTTCTACCTGGCTCTCAATATCCCTGCATTTTGGCCTTCACGTCCTGCGCAGTCCTCTCCAGCCTTGTGTCGTGGATTCTTTCTGCTGATTACTGTGTACTCAGTAAGAAAGGCGGCACGTTGGCTCTGAAGTTAGAGTATGAAAGACAGCGAGGCACCTGCGGTGGCTCAGACCCTCCTCTCCTTTATCTTCTTTGTGTTTGTGTGCGTGTGTGCCTGCCTGACCAGAAGCTGGTATCAGATGTTTTCCCCAAAGACTCTTCACCCTATCTTTTTGAGGCAAGGCCTCTCTCTAAACCCAGAATGCACCAGTACGGCTAGACTGGCTGTCCAGTGGGTTCCATGGAATCTGCCTGGCTGGTTGCACATCACACCTTGCTTTTCTGTGGTGCCATGGATTCAAGCTCGGGTCCTTATACTTACAGAGCAAGCATCTTATGGACCTAGCTGTCCTTCCAGCCCCCTAGCCTCTCACTTTGATTGAGCTCTCTGCAAGAGAGGACTTTGTTGCCTCTCTTGCATTTTCTTGCCGGCATGGTTGGGGTCACTCTAGTTCCACCGTTGGGCTTGGCTGTGAACTGCCAAGGTCCTGACTTTGAAGCTGCCTGGAATCTATCACTTGGAAGCTTGACAGTGTAGCTCCATCTCTCTCCAGCTTTCCTCACTGTTACCAAAAGTTCTTGTGTGCGGCTACTTTGGGGTTCTTCTGCCCCTTGTACAAACTTTTAGGAGACGTTGTCATTGGATGTTTAGTGAGCGGCCTCCATACTACCTGGGTTCAAATTTCAGTTCCAGCAATGATTGGCAATGTGACTCTGGGACTTTTCATTTAGCCTCTCTGTGCCTCAGTTTCAAATGTGTGCCGTGGGGATCATCATAGTGCCTATCTTAATGGAACTATCATAACTATGGATGTAGACCCTCATCAGGCCCATAGACCAGTTGGGGGAGTATGTTTATATAGAATGGAGAGAGTAAGTTTTGTCTGCAAAGAATGTACGGTAAATTTTAGCTTTAAGGGCTATGATATTTCTGTTACCACTGTTCAACTCTACCCTTGTAATGTGAAAGCCATCCTGGGTCAAGAGTAAATGAGTGTACACAGCAATGCTCCAAGAAAACTTTATTAAGCTGGAGTCTGGTGGCACAAGCCTATAATCCCACCTACATGCGAGGTTGAGGCAGGATGATTGCAAGTTCAAGGCCTGCTTTGACTACAGAGTGAGTTCAAGGCAACTTAGTAAAACCTTGTTTCAATATAAAAGTTTTTTCCAAAAGAGATTTTTAAAAAATCTCTTCCAACAAGTGTGAAGTCCAGCGTTCAATCTCTAATGCTCCATAAATGAAAACCCAGCAACAAAACAAGAACTCTATTTGTTCTGAGACACGCAGTTGACATACTACTGTCTGTAGGTTGTTGACATCTGACAGAAAAAATCCTCTCCTCTTGTGCTCCATTTTATCAACCCCACTTAGAGGTCTGCAGACGCCCTCTAGTGGAAGCATCTGAAGTAGTGAGCACCGTGAGGTTTCACAAGCGGCAGCACCAATCAACCAACCAAGTCTATACATCTTTAATAAGGAGGACAATTACCAACTGTGTGAAGGTGGGTCACGTGCTCCCCAGATCACTCTGTTTAAATCTTTATAATATCGTAAAGATTTTATTTATGTGTGTGTATGCCACCCGTGAGCAGGTGCCCACAGAGGCCTGAAGAGAGTGTTGGATTCCCCGGAGCTGGAGTTAGAGGTGGTTGTGAGTTACCTGGGATACATATGTCGGGAACTAAGCCAGTGTCTCTGGAAGAGCGGCAGATGCTCGTAGCACCAAGCCATCTCTCTGCCCCCACCTTTAATATTTTAGGATAAGTAAAACCAACAATGCACTGGGTGGTGACAGTACACGCCTTTAACCCCAGCACTCAGGAGGCAGAGACAGGTGATCTCTGTGAGTCCAAGGCCAGCCTGGTCTACAGAGTGAATTCCAGGACAGCCAGGGTGGTTACACAGAGAAACCCTGTCTCAAATACTAACAAGCAAACAAACACCAGCAATACGGTGGTACTGTCGTTTATAATGCTGCCATGTGACATGCTTGAAAGATAAGGATTGAAAGCAGCATGTGATCCTAGATCTGAATAAACAATTTAGATAGAATGTTACCTGTGTCCCAATAAAGTCTGTATGTCAATCAAGTTGGTAAAAAACAAACAAACCAGATACAATCAGTGCTTGTTAAGATGAAATGACAACCTCTGTTACATGGTGCCTCTTGGTGCTTGGCTACATCAAAATGAAGCTGAATATCTCCTTCCCATCCGCCCACTGTCCGGAACTCACTGGGGTGGATGAAGCTTCGCACTCTCTATGAGAAGCCATGGCCACAGGGGTGACTGCTGATGCTCTGGGTGAAGATAGGAGGGCTATGTGGTCCAGATCCGTGGTGGGAAAGACAAGCAAGGTTCTGACTCACCGCAGAGCGTACCTGCGATTGAGTCAGGGGTGTTCTTGTTCAAGACCGAGGAAAACTAGAAAGAGAAAGCACAGGTCTGGCTGAGGATGCATTATGGGTGCCGATCTGAGAGTTCTCAACTTGGCTATTGTGTAAAACAGGTGTGGGGAACAGATATTCCTGGACTGACAGATACTTCTGTGCTTTGGCAAACGGTGGTGAAAAGAGCTAGCTGAATCTGAAAGCTTTTCAATTCCAAAGAGGATGCCGTCCACCAATATGTTGTCAGAAAGTGCTAAAGCAAAAAAGGGACTAGAAGCCCAGGACCAAAGTACCCAAGATTCAGCATCTTGTCATTCCACGTGTCCTGCAATACAAATGCCAGTGTATTGCCCCGAAGAAACAACACGCTAAGAAAAACGAGGAGGAGGCTGCGGAATATGCTAAGCTTTTGGCCAAGAGAATGAAGGAAGCCAAAGAAAAATGCTAGGAACAGATTGCCAGGAGACGTAGGCTGTCCTCGCCGAGAGCTTTCTACTTCTGAGTTCAATCAAAAACAAGTCTTTAAGAGTAACAAATAAGTGATTAGACCTGACAGGGTGGGGGTGGGTATGCAATAACAAGGGGACTCTGGGGTCAGTGAGAGGGCTCGTGGGGTGGGGACACCGGCTGCTAAGCCTGGTGATCTGAGTTCAATCCCTGAGACCCACATGGTAGGCAGGAATTCACTCCTGCAAGCTGTCCTCCGGTCTCCACACATGGCCTTTTCACCCCATGCATACGCACAGGTCTTGAAGGCTGTCGAGAATGTTCTCTCCATTCAATTTTTATTTTGATTTGTTTGAGACAGGGAGTTATGCAGCCCAGATGAGCCTCAGACTTGCTGTGTCACTGAGACCGGCCTTGAACTCCTGACCCTCCTGCTTCTACCTCCCAGATGCTGGATTTACTGGCCATCACCAGGGCTAGTCCCTCTCATCACTTTGGACTTTTTGCTCATTTCTACATGATTATTTGTAGCTGGAGGAGCTTCCTAAGTTCCCTGAGATCCGAGCCTGCTGGTACATTCCCCTGGAGCGAAGACCACAGACCCGCCTAGCTTCCTGGACTGAGCTATCTCAAACTATGGTCCCTTACCCACACCCCAGTTCATGTCCAGGCCCCACCTGTGCATCTCCAGCTGTCTCCCCGATGCCCAGACAGAGGCCACTCATTTCTTCATTTGTATGCAGTTTACTGACAGCTATTAACATTTAGCAATCAGATTTTATTTTCTTCCCTTAGCGTTTTCAAATTGAGACATTCTCCTTGAGAACATCAGAGTGAGTCTGAAGCCTTCTCTGCTCAGCGGGGACTATCCCATGTCCTCAAGAGAGTCCCTGTAGCTAGTTGTTTTCTGCTTGTCCTTCCAGAACTGCTGTTCAAAATGCACTTTAGACTAATGGAGTCTTGGTACGCACGTGCATAATTTATAGAGAAGCTAGATGAGGGGGACCTCAGCTCAGGGAATTGGCTGATCACATCTGTACCTTACAAGACTGCAGAATTTTAGCATTGGCCTTTCCTCCTTTCCTCTGAGGTCAGCTGTCACTTACTTTTCTCCTCCCCACTCTGTCCTCATCTCTCTGGGATCATTGGAACACAGATACTATGGACCAATGATTTATTCCATTGCTGTGATAAATGTCCAACAGGTGTAACTGAAGGAAGAAAGGAAGGAAAGGAGGGAGGGAGGGAGGGAGGAAGGAAGGGATGGAGAGAAAGAAGGAGGGTTAGTTTGTTTGAGGGTTGTAATGCATCCTAGCAGGGAAGGCATGCTCGTAAGGAGGCAGGGCACATTGTGTCCACAGTAGAAAGCAGAGAGAGATGAAAGCCCTTTGCTTCCTTGAGCCTGTGGGATGGTGCTGCCCATGTAGGGCAGGTGTTTCTCTCTCAGTTAACTTCTCTGGAAACATCCTCATGGACACATCTAGAGATGTGTCTCCTAGGTGATTTTAAATGTAGTCAGGTTGACAACGAAGGTTTCAACCTTAGCTGTTTCTTGGATTTACAAACCCACATCTCTCACCAAAATATATCCTCCGTGGTGTATGCTTGACCAGCATACGCGAGGACTTAGGTTGAGCACTCAGTACCTGAAACAAAACAAAACAGACCGCAAAGGAGGACAGATCTCACTTTGGTGGTTTGGCATTGTTGTTTTGAGACAGAGAGACTGAATATTGTGTCAGGGAGCATGTGGTTGGCCAGAACTACTCACCTCTCAGTGACTAGGAAGGAGAGAGGGAGAGGGGCAGAGGAGAGAAGGAGGGAAGAGGAGAGTGGGGGGAGGAGAGGGGAGGGGAGAAGGGAGGGGAAGAGAGGGGAGGAGAGAGGTGAGGGGAAAGGGGAGGGGAGAAAACAGAAGAGGACAGGAGAAGATGGAGAGGAGAGGAGAGGAGAGGAGAGGAGAGGAGAGGAGAGGAGAGGAGAGGAGAGGAGAGGAGAGGAGAGGAGTGATGGTTTGAATGAGAGTAGCTCCCTTAGGCTCCTTTATTTTAATGCTTGATCCCCACTTGGAGGAACTGTCTTGGAAAGGATTAGGGGGTGTGGCCTTGTTGGAGAAGGAGGGTCACTGGGAGCGGGCTTTGAAGTTTCAAAGGCCCAATCCTTTGTCTTGCCCTGTCTGCTTCCAACTTTCAGACCAGGATGTGAGCTCTCAGCTACTGATCTAGTGCCCTGCCTCCTGCCGTGCTCGCTGCCATGATGACCGTGGAATCACCCTTTGAAAGTGTAAGCAAGCCTTCTGTAAGTCACCTTGGCGAAGGCGCCTCTTCACAGCAATAGAAAAATGACTATGGCAAGAAGAGAGGAGAGAGCCCTTGAACGGCCCCTTCCCTTAACTTACTTCTTCCAGCTAGGCACTACTACCCCTCAGTCATGTCAGCGAATTATGGACCCCTCCCCGAGTGAATGAATCCACTGATGCCATCCACAGCCTCATGATCCAGTTACTTCCCCAAGCCTGATCTCTGCACAACAAAATGTTCGGCCGGCACGACTTCCAACATCCAAACTGTAATAGACACATAGACAGATACATAGACTATAAGAGGCCAGTGTCGGGGCACCTGGGCCAGGAGTCGCCACCCAGGCCTTGGTGGGAATGAGCCAGTGGCACTGGAACTCCTCACGCGCCTCGTCTTTCTTTTCTTCCACAGGAAAGCACACGCGAGCATCTTTGGTATTGGCTCTTTCGCTTCCCATACTATTTTCATTACCTTAGAATGTACCATGAACCAGGTACTTGGCTCAGCCTTTGCAGATTCACTAAGAAACGATTTGGAGGGGCGTGTTACACTTTTCACTTGTTTTCATGTTTGTGAAATTCGTGCATGTTATTGCACAGCGTTTGTACATGTTCAGTGTTGTAGGGTTCTCCATTGTGTTATATGGAAAATCCTTTCTGTATGTGTGTGTAGGAGTGTGCATGTGTATTTACATATATGTGCATGTACTTGTGTGCTTGATGAGGCTGTAGCTCGAGGTCAGATGTTTTTCTTAGTCAGTCTCCACTTTGGATATTGAGGCAAGGTCTCTCTCTTAAGCCCAGAGCTCAACGATTCTGCTAGACTAGCTGAGTGGCTTACTTTAGGGCCCCGTCTCAGCCTCCTGGGCACTGAGATTACCAATGGCCCTCCATTAGAAACTCTTATGTGGGTTCTGGGGTTCCCTGGTCATATACTTCCATTGCAAGAACTTTGCCACTGAACCATCTCCTTAGCTCAGACCACACTTAAATTTTTTTAATTTAAAACGTTATTTTCATTAATTCTTTGAGAAGTTCATACATGCATACACTTTTATTTTGACTTCCCAATTCCTTCCCAATCCACCTCTCACATCTTACTCCTTTCCAAATTTATGGTCTTGTTCTTTTTTTTTTTTTTTTTTTTTTTGGTTTTTCGAGACAGGGTTTCCCTGTAGTTTCTAGAGCCTGTCCTGGAACTAGCTCTTGTAGACCAGGCTGGCCTCGAACTCACAGAGATCCGCCTGCCTCTGCCTCCCGAGTGCTGGGATTAAAGGCGTGCGCCACCACCGCCCGGCTCTTGGTCTTGTTCTTTTTGAATAACCCGCTGAGTCTAATTTGTGCTGCCCGTACACCCACGGGTATGGAGCTATCCACCGCAGTATGATGACCTGCTACGGACCACGCCCTTAAAGAAAACTGACTCTCACTTGTCCCAAGACATCAACTGTCAATAGCTCCTCAGTTAGGGGTGGGGGCTCCTGAGCCCCACCCACATCTACGTCAGCACGCTGACTGGCTTGATCTTGTATAGGCCTTGTGCAGACAGCCACAGTTGCCGCAAGTTTATGAGTGCAGCCATCCTGTCATATCTAGAAGATGCTGCTTCCCCCAAGTCTTCCTTCATCGGTGGCTCTTACAGCCTTTCTACCTCCTCTTCCATGATGGTTCCCAGGCCTTGGAAGGAAGTGGAGTCACACAGACGTCTCATTTGTGGCCGAGCTTTTCATAGACACTTAATCTCTGCATTTTGATCATTTGTGGCAAACCACACTTAAAACAAAACAGCAACTTGGGGCTTGTGAGGTGGCTGGGGAAGAGCGCTTGCTGCCAAGCCTGGCCACCTTAGCTTGACCTGGGGACCCAGATAGAAGAAGAGAACTGACTTCAGCAAACTGTCCTCTGATTCCACATGTAACCGCAATAGATAAATGATGAAATACATTTTTTTTTAAAGAAAGCAAGCAAATGAACGAGAAACAAAACTCATCCTCCACCAGAGGATGCTTCTGTTGTTTGGCTTCTCCTCCTCTTCCTCTTCTTCCTCCTTTTCTTCCTCATTCTTCTTCATCACGAGTGCTTTCTACAGAATGGTATGGACAGGAGACAGGTGAAAGCTGAGGAAACCACCCGGGCAGCAGTGATTAGGCCGGGCCTGTTGGCCAGTGAGTCCAGCAGATTCTCTGCCTCCCACTTCTAGAATCACAAGCATGCACCCCCAGGTATTATTGTTTTGCTTTGCTTTGTTTAAAACCATGGGTGATAGGGCTTGAACTTTGGTGCTCACACTTGAATGCCAAGCAATTTCTAGACTGAGCCAGCTTTCCAGCCCCTCCTAGGTGTTTCTTGATCTAAATAGTTGATCAGAAAACATGAGTCAGTAAGACCCTGAGACCAGTGGGAGGGGGTGGGTGGAGGATGGTGGTGGGATAGGTGGAGGGGGGTGGGCAGGAGACCTGGCTCCCAGCTCCTCTGTTATTGTGATGTAGCCTGGCTTCATCAGTCACATGGTGAGAACTTGCTTCTACTTCTATTCAATTCTGAGCCCACCATCTCTTTTAAATTTAAGGGGAACTCAAAAAGAACATAGTTTTCTTGATGACTCGGAGAAAATGGAGATTTGGGAGGGAATTGAAGGAATAAAACCTCAACCCCCATTTTAGATGTGCGACTGAGCTGAGACTCCCAGCACCCCCAGAGCATTGCTTTAAAAGGAAAAAAAAAGAGGTTATGCGTAAGAAACAAAGACTGAGATTTGCATTTGAATGTGGTGCCAATCAGCCTTCATTAGGGGGAACACAACGTTGCACCATTAGTGAAGGAAGCTTTGCTCGTTAGTTTTGTAGATCCGAGGCATTATTCTAAGGGATGCTCAGACACCTAGGATGCATCAGTGACCTCCGTGTTTCTCCCTAGAGACAGGGGCTGCTCCAGAAAGTAACTGTGCTTTCTGTCCCCTCCCTTCCTTGTTCACTCACACAGTCCTCTAGGATCCTCTGTGGAATCCCCCTGGGACTGCGGGATGTTAAAGGGTTGAGTGAATAAGGGAAACTTCTAGATTAGGACACTGCTACTCTAGGGAAAACCGTGTGTGTTTGTGAGGACAGACGCACAAACCAAGTCATCCTAGGAGGTGAGAGAAAGCCTGCTTTCCAGTCATTGAAACAGAGAACTCTGGATGGGTGGAAGGCAGGATGGAGATAAGCAGCAAGATCACCATGTTTGGCTAGATCATCAGATTAGAAATTCAAAGATCAAATCTCTACCCAAAAAACCGGACAACTGGAGCAGCTATACCATTGGGTTGGAAGGAAGGTTACAGAGAACCAGGAGGTGTGAAAGTTTTTGGGTTTGCAGCGAGGGTTGGTGAGGATTGTCAATACCTTAGGTCCACAGAGAGCCACAGGCCCATGTGATAGGTGGGGCTGGCTCTCCTCTTCCAGGTTTCAGAGAGGAAGCAGGAGGGTCTACGCCACGTGACTGTGATATGCCTCCCTGGTGAGAAATCCCTCTACGTACTCAGGAGAAACAAGCAGAAAGCTTTTTTATTGAAAGGGTGCTTGACAGGCATGGTGCTCTATGGCTGATGCCCAAAGAGGAGCAGACCCTGAGTGGAGGGCCTCACTAGCTTGCATTCCACATACCCTGCCATTCTTAAATCTCTTCCCGGTCCTGGCTTCAGCTTACAGTCTGAACAGTTTAAACAGAGAAAGATCGTGAGTCTGTTCCCTTGTGCACATGGGAGAGTTATACAGCAAAGATAGCACCTGTAATATTTCTTAAGTATAGCGCTGTTGCTCTTTCTGAATAGTTGTTGCCCAGGTCCGTCTTGTCAAATTGGCAGAATAGTGCTTTTCCTGGCAAGAGCACAGGGGACTTAACTGCAGACCCAGACAATGGTTGTGACCCTGAACTGCCCCCTTGAGCTGCCTGTTTTTAGGAGATGGGCCAGTGGCTGGTTCTAAGTCAGTGCTGTCTCCTTTGTTTTGGGAAAGGAGCCCAGGTGAACAAACATTCACACCCTAGCATCCTAAATTTCCACATCTTTCTTACAGGCCTGGTTATCTTTAGGGTAGTCTGGAGACAGAGCTCCTTCAGCTAAATTCAATTTGTGCGACTTAATGTCCGCTAAGCAAATCCGTCAGCAAAGCATTTGTAAAATCAACTCTATTGTTTTGAGTTCCTTCTACATCAGTTGAAGAGTGGTACGCAGCAGAGGCGTGCAGTCAGGCTGTTTCTGAATCAGCCGATGAAGGTAGAGAGGGAGGAATATCTAGAAAAACAAGTTACTTTGGTTTTGGAAACCAAGCTATTGTGGTTTCAGGAATCGTCACTTTAACCAAAATGGAGGAGCTTTACAAAATGGTGAGATTATTGTAATGAGGCATTATTAGCTGCTGGCAAACAGCTATGCCCAGGCTACCGGACTTAGCTTAATGGAGGAAAGATTTATTCGGGCTTATGATTTTTAAAATTTCAGGCCATCAAAACAGTAAGCCATGGCCATGGGAGCATGAAGAGGAAGCTGTTCGTATTTCTAAAAACCAAGAAGCAGAGAATACTGAAACAGAGTTTAGGCTGTAAGCTTCAAGGGCTAGCCCCTAGTGGCCTATCTCCTTCAGCTAGGCCACATCTCTTCAACATTCCACAGCGTCCCAAAGTGGCACCACTATCTGGGGACCAAATGTTCAAACAGGAGCTTGAGGTGGACATTTCAATTCAAGGTCACTGGGGTCCGGTAAACTAGGTATGCTACTTTTCGTTTTATTGCATGTTGACTTTTTAATCCCCAGATCTTAGATGACGTCTAATGGGTAGGTAGCCCCTCGTCGAGCAGGAGCATCGTCACATTTAGAGAACAGGAATTGTGAATACAGAGAGAGTCACAGAGGGATGACGGTGGAGAGAGACACAGAGAGAAGGCGGGTCCTGTGAAGTCTGAGGAATGACCAAGAGAAGATTGCTGGGAAATTCTGAAGCTATGAAGAGGCAAGGAGAGACTCCTCTACAAACTCGACAAGCATTGCAAGGGGTTTGGCTCAACCCATGCTTCAGACAGCTTGCTTCCAGAACCGGGAGATTATACACTGGTGTATACATTACTAAATCCCCCCTCCCCCCAAGCCTTGCCTTTGTTTTTAAAGCAATTCTGTATGTGGCACTCAGAGTAGCGCTCATATGCCTGTGTACCCGATAGAGTGTCAAGGGCCGGTGGCAGGCCTGGAACTTGGTCTGAATAGGTGAGACCCTAAGGCAAAATGAAAAGGTAAGAAACAAACAGGGCCTAAAAGTCGGTTTCGGGTGGCTTCCACCAGGGGGCAGAGCGGGACTTCTGTGCACAAAAAGGAAAAGGCTCGCAAGACAAATCGCCAGCAGATTAATTCCAGGAAGCTAAGACCACCCTCAAACACCACCCTACCTCACCCCACCCTACCCTATCCCTCAAACACTAGACACTCCACCCTACCCTGTCCCCAAACACTACTACTACCCGATTCCATCCCCCAAACATATCCACCTCCACTCTACCCTTAAGAAACACCCCCATTCATTCCCCGCGCCCCCAAACTCTACCGCTACCACTGTTCTCCGCTAGGGGGAGTAGAGGGCTAAGGGACTCCTCCGGCGCTAGAGGAAAAGAGAACCAGGCCTGAAGACACAGGTAGTTTGATCTCCGGTTCCCCACACTCTGTCATCTGCTTTTCCTTCAGACAGATCTCGAATCCACCCTCAATTCAGCAGTATTCTGGTGGAAAGCAATTAACGTTTGTATTATAGGAATACATCAGAGGTGACTGCCCAGAAATTCACCTTTTCCTGCCAGAGTGGATCTCAGGGTTGCCAGGCTGAGTTGGTTCAGCTTCGCAGTCGTTCAGTCCCTTTGGATTCTTTACCAGAACCCACCCCGTACTCAATTCTAACACACTGCTCTCTTCGGGTCAGTTAGAGATAGTTCCTGTGACTTGAAAAAAAAATCGGAATTAGTATGAATTAGAATTTCTGTGGGTGGAGAAGTATTAGAAGCATCACTTCAAGTCACCCAGGCAAATTTAAAACATGTCCCAGCACTCCGGCAGCGGAAGTAGGAGGATCAGGATTTTGAGTCCAGCCTGGGCTAAACACAAAGACACTGTCTCGAAAATAAAACAAATATAAAACGAAAGTGAAAGAAACGAATCCCAAATGCGCAAAACGAAACCGTCTAAGGACTATTAGAGCCAGAAAAAGGCTGACTGTGTGCAGCTTCCCAGCAGAAATGTCCTGGCTGGCTACAGAAACTGACTAATAATAACACCCAATAAGCTGATGTAGGGATGAGGAAAGCGGGGCAGTGAGGCAGAGGCGGAATGGCTCGACAATGGAGACAGCATGCTTTGAAGCGGACACAGGCAGGCAGAGAGGGGAGCCCTGCGAGGTGGAGCGACATGTTGATGGCCAATTAGCGCCAAGAATGTTTCTTCAGAGTGTCAGGGTGCTCACACCAAACACGTCTTTCCTAAGAGCATATGGTCTCAACCCTTGAGTATCTAGCATGGGAACGCTGGCCTGTGCAAAGGTCCAGGCAAATGGGACTGAAGTTCACAACGGGCCAGCTGCTGCCAGATGTGCACCTGACTAATGGGGGGGAGGTGCACTACTTTCTGATGTGTAAGTGATTGCTCATAGCCTGCCTGAGCATCCACTTGATGCTTGCTGGTCTGCTAGGAGAAAGCAGTAGCTCATTGTAGTTTTGATTTACGTTCTCTTAATTGAACATGGAATGGAGTGTTTTCTCCTGTGTATATAAGCTGTTTGTATTTCCTTTCCTGAGAGCTACCTTCCCAATAGCTTCACACCACAGCTTCTTAACTGCCCAGCATAGAACTGAATGTGGGCCTCAAGAATGATTGGGCAATGGCTTCTAAATGTGTGGCGACCAGAAGTCGGTCCAAAGTCATACATGTAGGGAACTGAGGTGTCTCGGGCACAGCGCCATCTCAAGACTTCACCACAGCCTTGGTTCTGAGCACATCCCACGCCATTCACACTGCCCATGCCCTCAGGTCACGTGGTGCAAATGAACGAGACTCAGGCATTTGGTGACCTGCAGAAATGTTTACTATAAATACCCAGTTTTCTGCTCTTACATACAGAAACACAGTGACTCATTACAGAAAACAAAAATGTTTACTATTTTCCTACTGTCATTCCTCAACAAGTGATAAATCAGAATACCTTTGGATGGCATTGTGTGAAAATACTTGATTTTGATCAATTGTTTTGAGTTGCCGATCTAAATTTTATATAAGTCACTGAATTAGTCATAAGAAATAATGCTATTATTTACCTAAAATATTACATGTAAGTCTGTGTATAAATATATATATATTTCATTTCAATATATTTCTCTCTCTCCCTCTCCCTCTCCCCTCTCTCTATATATACATATATGCGTATATATATACACATATATGTATGTATATATATACATACATACATATATATATATATATATATATATATGCAGTGAAGTCATGAGATGGCACTGTGCCAGAGACACCTCAGTTCTCTACATGTATGACTTTGGACCGACTTCTGGTTACCAGACATTTAGAAATCATTCACTATTGCCAAATCATTTCGAGGCCCACATTCAGTTCTATCCTGGGCAGTTTAAGGAGCTGTGATGTAAACATATTGGGAAGGTAGCTCTCAGAAAAAGAAATACAAACAGCTTACACACACACACACACACACACACACACACACACATTTGAAATGAAATTCTCTCACCTGGGTTGGCAATCCTCCCTCCAAGAGCCAAAGACCACCTAACGAAAAAGCCAACACTAGACTTGTGAACTCCTCTATTGAGTTGTTGGCCAGGGCTGTTAAAGAGGCTCCCAAAGCAAGCACACTATTGCTATTTCTTGTTTGCCCCCCCCCCCCAGAGGTGGAAGGTAAGTCTCTATTGCTGCAGACACCATGCACTTCAGACACAGAGCCCAGAGACCCCTGAGCTGAACCTGACCTGAAAGCCTTCTCCTTCCTTCTGGTATTAGAAGGCGCCATTCGAGCTTTGAAAGGAGAGAAACAACCAATAGTCCTACCCAACTATGATACCTAGGAACCAAAACAACAACCAGCCTGGCATGATAACCCTAAGGGTGCAGCAGTGGCATGCATGACTTGGTGGTAACCAATAGCTGCTGGAGGGAGTGAGCTGCTTGTTTGTCCTGGTCGCCCAGAACTGAAATAATCACACAGAAACTGTATTATTTAAATCACGGCTTGGCCCATTAGCTCTAGCTTCTTAATGACTAACTTTTACATATTAATTTAACCCATCTTCATTAATCTGTGTATTACCACGTGGCAGTGACTTACCAGCTAAAGTTTCGGAGTCTGTTTCCGGCGGGGCTACATGGTGCCTTTCTGACTCTGCCTCCTTTCTCCCAGCATTCAGTTAAGTCTTCCCTACCTACCTAAGTTCTACATTGCTATTGGTCCAAAGCAGTTTCTTTATTCACTAATGGTAGTCACAGCATACGGAGGGAAATCCCACATCAAACAACTCTCTAATCGTACTTAAGGCAAACCATGCTTGCTGCTGGAAACTTAATCCACTGCCCAGGACTAGTAGCAAAGTCATGAATCTTGGAAGAGAACTATGACTGCCACTTTACTAAACCCACATAACCCCTATCTACACCCTAAATAATTTTCCTTATAGCTACAGGTCAGTGTAGCCCTCACCCCTCATCAAGGAAACTTCTCTCTGCAGCAGATGGAGTCTCTTACAGAAAACCACGACCAGTCACGGAGCAGAGTAATGGGGCCCAGTCACAATGGATTCATCTGCAAAACAACCCCTGCACCCGAGGCTCAGGGAACACTACAGTAGAGGGGGTGGGAAGATGGAAGAGCCAGAGGGTAGGCAGATTTTTCTGTCCTACCAGCCAGCTCTCAACTCACAATGTGGAGGCTTATTGTTAATTATGAAAGCTCAACCGATAGCTTAGGCTGACACACTAACTCTTATAACTTAAATTAACCCATTTCTACTCATCTCTATGTTGCCACATGACTCCTGGCATTTGCCTGTCCTTCCGCATGTCTTACTCCCTTTCCATCCCTGACTGGTGACTCTCCAAATCCCCGCCCTTTCTTCCTCCCAGGGTCTTCTCTGCCTCCTAAAAATCCTGCCTAGTTATTGGCTGTTCAGATTTCTATTAAACCAACCAGAGTGATGCATCTTCACAGTGTACAAAAAGATTATTCCACAACACCAGAGGATCAGGGAATTTACTGTGAGTATTATGTCTCCTAGTAATGTCAGAAGTGACATCTATAAAAATCTCGCCAACAAGCCTGCCTAAAGGTGAGCCGAACAAGGGCAACAACAGACAAGTTAAAGCGGGTGAGGGAAAGAACACGCTAAAGCGGGTGGGGGAAAGACCACAGGGCCTCATCCTATGCAAACAACTAGAGGCACCTAAGGATGCTGTGAGTGGGAGAAACAGTCTTCCTCAGGGAGGAACACACCAGCTTTTTCTCCAATGCCAAATGGTGAGCTCCGAAAACATATACATACATTATACAGGCGGAGCAGGTTATATTTAGGAACATATGTGTATATACATATATGCTTGTGACAACAATTAATTAATAAAGGCCAGGAATTTGAAAGAGAGCAAGGAGGGGCATATGAGAGGGCTTGAAGGGAGGGAAGGGAAAGGAGAAACGATGTAATTACAGTAAAAAAGAGACAGAAAGAGGTCATTAAGCAAAGGCCTGGAGCTAGTATAGATATATATGCCCAATAATTTTTAAGGAGTATCTAAAGATATTTCTGTCATTTTGTGTTAAGTATTTCTATGAAGTAGAGTTCTCAGTGTTAATAGTTATAAAATCAAGACACAGGAGCCAGAGGGATGGCTCAGTGTTTAAGAGTACTTGCTGCTCTTCCAGAGGTTCCAAATTCTGTTCCTAGCACCCACATTAGGCAGCTTACATCTGCCTGTAACGCCAGACCTGATGAGGTCTTCCAGCCTCTATGGGCACCTGTATACATTACACATACACACACACGCACACACAAGACACACACACATACACAGACACACACAAACACACGTGCATGTATACATGCATGCACACTAAAAAATCCACCCATTGATCAACTACAAAATACTAAAGATACTCTAAATCCTGAAATGTCAAGTACTCAGCCAATATTTAGTTTTATGGTTGTCTTGCAGCCCTGGGGCTTGAACCTAGGGTCTCAACACATGTCAAGCAAGTGCTCTTAAACTGAACTATATCCCCAGCCCAAGATTGAGCTCTTTAAGTGAAAATAGCAAGGTCATCCATTTCACCAATATGCAAATTTACTTTAATTTTTTTGTCAGTGGTAAGATTATATGTACACCAAAGAAGTGTTTTAAAACAAATTCCTCCATAATTTGTTATCAGTAAATGTCTGGCTTGGATAACTACTTTTCATATCTATATACACAGAGTCATAAAATAATTACTCAGCCAAGCAAGCGATGGTCGAGGGCTCAACCCTAAACAAGACATTCATACCGTTCCCTCTGAGGCTGAGGGAGCACTACAGAAGAGGGGGCGGAAGCATGAACGAATGGAAAGATAGGGTAAAGGGCTGGGAATGCTCTCCTCTGGACTCTGCAGGAGCTTTGTACCTACGAACTCATACTTCAGCTACCTACACCCAAACCACACAAGGCTGGTGCTGTCAACAATCAGTCGTGGCTGAGAAGAGGCTCATGCGGCTCTACCCCTGACTGCTGAGTGGTTGGCTACTGATAGATTCTGCGGGACAGGGAACCATTCCGTTTAGTTGTGTGACCACTGCTGTGTCCACCGGGCTCCAAACCCATGGTCACACAGATGGCCTTAGTTAAAACTCACCGGGTCACAAAACGAAGTGAAGAGACACGAGCATGAGAAAGAGATTGGTCGAGATCAGGGGAGGGAGGCGGGCATTGGGAAGATGAGAGAGGGCAGGCTGGGAGTGGTCAGTGGGCATGAGGTTCATGTGTGAAATCAGCAAAGAAAAAATAATTAATAAAGAAATGGTTTCAAATATGTCTCAGCCGAAAAGGGGCGAGGAGCGGCGAAGGGTTCAGGAGCCCCGCTCGACACTGCTCATGTCTCCTGCTATCCAACACTTTCTTTTTCTTACCTGGTTGCGTTCTTACTCAGCTCCTCTGACAAGTTTATTTTTGGCCTATTTCGTGTGCTTGGGTTCTTTCGTCCTCTACCCTTTTCGCTTGGTAGCTGCCCCCTAATTTCCTCCACACTCGAGCTTGCTCTCTGCCGGCAGCACTCTGCGGGTCCTTTATCTTCAGAGCACACGCCGTGGCAGCTCAGAAATACAAACGAACTGCCTTTGTCTTGTTTGGTGCCTTCCATTTTGAACTCTGTCTCCCTCTTCCTCCATTTTTAGCTCCTCAGCTAGCACACTCCAATTCTACTATGGGTTTAGATTTTTTTTTTCAGGGAGGGAAACCTAAGGAGTGTTGGACAGGTCTGTTTCTCAGGTCTACCGCCGAACTGTATTTGAAAAGAGCTTGTGTATGTGGGAGGAAGATGAGGGAGAAAAACACATAAAAACCCATGAGTGGAGATGGTGTGGTGGTGAGCACCTGCAGCCTCATCTCTGGGGGAGGTGGAGGCAGGAGGATGAGGGATCTGAGCCTAGCCTGGGTGACATAGAGAGACCCTGTCTCAAAATTCACAGTAACAGTACTCTCTCCCCCACAAATGAATGAGAACTGAAAATTCATTCAGCATTTACAGGCGCACAGAAACGGTTTTGGAAGCTCTCAGACCCAAAGCTTATCAGCAGTTAACTGATGCATGCGTGTGATATTTTGTTTCCTTGTGTAGTTCATTTATTTGTAGTGCCTAGGAGGGACCCCAGACCCTGCGCACGCTATGCAAGAGCTGGAGCGCATGGGAGGTTTGGGACAGGTTCCCTGCAGAGCCCTTAGCTCTGTTATCCTCTCCTCTCTGACTGCATTCAGAGGTTTTTGATTCAATGGAACATCTTGGAAAGTTTTTTAATGTCAAAGCCATGAAAATCCAACTCACTTTAAAAAAGACTAAGTGACATTCTATGTAAGCTCAGGGACAAAGCGAACGTTCCCTTCTTGTTGGGGAAGGAGCGGACTTACCTGTTGATTTGCATTTGGATGTGTGTCAAGGACAGGGTCTCCAAACAGTTCCAAGCTCCAAAGTGGTTTTTCTTTTCTTCTTCCTCATTTCTAATATTTGAGGCTGTTTGGTAACTTCCTTCCCAGGAAGTTGTGCCAGTGGATGCTCACCCCAACAGTGTGTGGGGTGTTTGTTCTGGTATTCCCTGCTTCATATCTCTCAGGCTTTTGAACATGTCACCATATTTCTTGAGTCCCCAGTGAAGTTAGGATTTATCTGATCATTTATAAACCATTTGGGTTTCTTTTCCTGTGACAGACAGGCTCTGATTAGACCCTGCCAATTTTGTTTTGTTCTTGGGTTGTTGAGTTTTTGTCTTCTTAATTCTGCAAAGATTTTTTTTTGGAGACAGGATCTCTCTGTAGCCCTGACTGTCCTGGAACTCATTCTATGGACCAGGCTGGCCTTAAACTCACAGAGATCCTCCTGCCTTTGCCTTCCAAGTGCAATTAAAGGCATGTGCCACCATGCCCAACTTGCAAAGATCTTTTGATACTATGAAAACCAGCTTATAGTTTGACACAGTTATTGTAAATTTTTTTCTTTTAGCTATATTATCATTTTTCCCCATGGAAACTTAAAGTTTCCTGTAGTGAGGAGCGCGAGCTGCATTCCCGTCCGGCTCCCAGCTGCCTGGCTAGCTTATGCCCCGAAATAACAACACACAAACTGTATTCATTTAAACACTGCTTGGCCCATTAGTTTTAGCCTCTTACTCACATCTTGACTAACCCATATCTAATAATCCATGTAACACCACGAATGGTGTCTTACCGGGAAAGATTCAGCATGTCTGACCTGGCGGCTGGCTCCATCGCATCTGTCTCACTGAGGAGAGGCATGGCATCTGACTAACTTCCCAGCATTCCGTTCTGTCTACTCCGCCTACCTAATTTTCTGTCCTATTAAAGGACCAAGGCAGTTTCTTTATTAACCAATGAAGGTAACACATAGACACTCCTCCATCAGTTTCCTATTGAAATTTATTTATATGTGTGTGCGTTCATGTGCACACATGCATGCACTTGTGTATGTGTGGTATGTATGTATTCATGCGTGTATATACATGTGTATTATGGTATGTATATATTCATGTGTGTGTACACATGTGTATGTGTCCATACATGTTTGTGCTTGTGAGTGAAGAGGTCAGAGGTTGATTTTGGATGTCTTCCACAGTCTTGATGACATGGTCTCTCATTGGCTAATATGGTCTTTCAGCTAAACTGCCTGGCAGCAAGCTCCAGGGATTCTCCTGTCTATACTTCCTCAGTGGGTTAAATGCTGGGGTTATATCTGTATGTATCTGTTAAAAATATAAAAAGAGCCAGGGCTTTTAAAAATTACATTTATCTGTGTGTGTGCATGTTCATACACATATGCGTATGCATGTAGTTTCCATGACATGTACACGGAGGTCAGAGGATAGCTTACAGGTTTCAGGAGTTGGTTGTCTTATTCCAGCATTTGGATGCCCGGGATTAAACTCAGATCATCAGGTTTGGCAGCAAAGCACCCTTACCAGCTGAACCAACTCACTAGCCCTATGCTTGACTTTTTACATGAGGGTTGTGAGATTTGAACTCAGGTCCTTATGCTTGTGTGGCAAGAATTATTGACTAAACCATCTCCCCAGTCTTATTGAAATTTGTTTACCAATGTTTTCTCACTTCTTAGATTTGTATCTTTCTTTAAAAACATCTCATTTCTCAGATCTTACACACTTAACCACTTTGTATGTAGGGACTCAGGCATATTTTGTTTGACTGGCAGATTGACAGGCCTTGAGCTTGCTGTGGCTTAGACTGTCTCAGCCTCTGTTGTTCTGAGATTACAGGCACGACCCACCCTGCTCTATGCTCTTTTCTTTTTTTTTTTTTGTGAATGACTGCCTTGGTCACCTAAGAGCATCTATTGATAAGCCATTGTCTCTTTTCTGATTTGAATGCCTATTGAGCCTTGTATCTATAGAGGCAGAAAGTCTTGAGCAAGTAAACTCTGAGATACCGGCCAGTTCTTCTTTTTCTGCTGACATTTTTGTCTTTCAGGAAGTAGAGGAAGTGTCTAGAGGAACTATTGCCTTCAGCCAGATTCTGGTCAACCAGATGGAAAAAGACGGTGAGGGGAAGTGACGAGAGGCCTGGTAGGAAGTGCTTGTGTCGTTTAGGAACGCTGTCTGCCGCTTACCTCTTTGGTTAACCCCAGGCTCCATCCTGCCTGGTTGGGAACATCACCTGTGGTCAGTATCCCTGGCACTCTGGTTCCACCTAACAGTGGGAAGTTAGACCACAAGTCCCTCAAATCTGTCTCTTTTCTCTCCCCTTCACTTCCTTGCCTGCTTCTCCCCTTCGCCCTCAGGCCATTCTCTTTTGTGTTTTCCAGGGTAACTCCTCATCCTTCACATTGCTGTCCAAGGTCATCATCAATGTCAAGCTTTCCTTAGCTGTCCAGAGCTGGGTGCTTCGCAGAACCTTCCAATCCCTGAATAACCAAGAAGTCGCATGAATTCTGGGCCCTGATGCTCTGTGAAATGCACTGGGGAGATTTCGAGGAAAAGCTCCCCATTGTCTTTCTCCCTGAAGACAGGGACTAGATGGGCCAGTGAGGCTGCTCAGTGGGTAAAGGGACTCGCCACCAGACCTGAGTTCATCTCGGGAGTTCACATGATGAAAGGAGAGAACTATCTCCGGCGAATTGTCTTCTGATTTCCACAGGAATGCCATGGGACACTTACCGCTCTCCTCACATTCACCACACCACACACACACACACACACACACACACACTGAATGAATGAATGAATGAGTGAATAAATAAATATACAAAAGGCTAGGGTTGGATACATAATTTATGAAGCCCAGAATGAAATTAAACTGTTGGGTCTTGCTCATCAATAATGAATTTCAAGATGAGGACAGTAGATCTCTGAGCTAAGCTCAGTGCCCTTCTGAGAACACGGTCCTTTGAGACTGCACAGGTCAGAAGCCTGTTGTCATGTGCTAGAGGACAGCCTCTGAAGAGATATGTCCAAGGACTCCTACTCAGCCCAGATAAATACAATCTTACTTGGGAAAAGTTCTTTGCAGAAATAACCAAGTGAAGAACCTTCAGATCCAAAGACCATTCTGCGCTATTGGAGTGGACCTGGGAGACAACACCATGATAAGAGTACCAGGACCGAGAGACAGGAGGAGAGAAACAGACTGTGCTGGCCTCTTCCCTTCACTGTGATGACTGCGCTGGAGAAAATCACCTTCAAGGAGGAGAGAGTTGCTGCATCTCATGGATCCAGAGGTTTCAGTGCACAGTCACTAGCTCCATTGCTTCTGGTTCCTGGTGAGGGAGAACACCACCGTGGGAGCCTATGAAGAAACAGATCCGCTCACCTCATAGTAGCCAGGATAGACACACACACAGAGAGAGAGAGAGAGAGAGAGAGAGAGAGAGAGAGAGAGAGAGAGAGAGAGAGAGAGAGAGAGAGAGAGAGAGAGAGAGACAGAGAGACAGAGAGAGACAGAGAGAGAGACAGAGAGAGACAGAGAGAGACAGAGAGAGACAGAGACACAATAGGGAGATAGACAGAGAGACAGAGAGATAGAGAGACAGAGAGTTCAAAAGTGGGCCAGCCAGAGAAAAAGAGAGGAGAGAACACAGTATATCATTTGAAGTCAAGGCCCCAGTGATTTTCCTAACTTAGGCCCCATCTAAAGTTCCCGCCACTCCCAGTATACCACCCAGTCACCATCCCATCATTGGACTAATCCAATGACAAGGTCAGAGTCCTCATGATCCCAAGCTCCACTCACCTCCAAGCATGGCTGCATTCAACCCTCACACAACACAACACAACACAACACAGAACAACACGACAGTGAGCTTTTGGGGGAACAAATAATATAGAAACCACCCCGAGAGACCCAGAAGGCATGTGAAGATATAGGCAGATTGGAGTGATGTGGCCACAAGCTAAGGAGTGCTAACTGCTACCAGAAGCTGGAAGAAGCAATGATGGTTTCTCCACAATTGCCTCTCAGGATACTGAAGTTCTCTGCCTGGGGTCCTAACTCAGCTTTCTGCCCTCCAGAAATGAGAGAACAAACTTCTGCCGTTTTAAGCCTCCCAATATGTGGTGACTTGTTAGCAGCCACAGGAAACGAACATACACATAAAGTTGCTTTACTCGGGGTGTTTGTGGTTGTTAAGTCAGTAGCATGAAGTTTGCTGTTGACAGAACCACTGTGCAGCAGAGCCTGTCTGAGGATGGATCTGAGTGGAGAAATCAATGCCAAGAGACAGAGCAAGGGCGGAGGGAAAATGGTTATGGAGACAAACCTGGCTCAAATCATACCTGAAGGTAAATAATGCCATCCATGATGTCTTAGCTATTTGTATCTAAAAAAAATAGTGAAAGCAAACAAACCACAATTCAGTCTAAATTCAGTTTTTGTGGGGGTTGAAGTGATAGTTCAACTGCGAAGTGCTTGCTGTACAAGCCCTAGGACCTGAGTTTGATTCCCAATAATTATACAGAAAGCTGGGTGTTACTTGTTCAGTCTGGCCCCAGGCTGGGTGAATGACCTCACCTCTGCTCCAACTTCAGCCTTTTCTTCCTCTGGTCCAGTGTGCCTCAGCCTTTCTTTGAGATCCCTCTGGCCCCAGTAAGTGACTTCACCCCTCACCCAGACCCTGGCTACATCTTTCTTAAGTTCCAGGCCTCTCAGCTGCTCCACACAGTCCCTCATCTTGATCCTGCCCTGGTAGATGCTCCCATAACAGGCCTGCTCTACTGCTGGCCTATGTGCCACAGCTGCCCCATGCAGTTCTTCCAGTCCCAGCTTAGGTTGCCCTACTTTGTCCTGTCCTGGTCCTCTCTGTCTTGGCTCCACCCGCTTAGACTCCTTTAAGCCACCTAGCTCACCACTCCACTTTGGGATTCTGGTTTAGTGGACTGAAAACTCAGACAGCCAACATCCCAAGTCCAGATGCCTAAGCCTCCTTGTAAAACCACAAACAATACAATAAACCAAGATGACAGTCCCCTCCCCCTAAAGCCACCAATCCTATAATAATGTTCCCCAGGGAGAACAACTCAGACAAAATTCAAGAGAGATCTCAAAGAAAAATCATGCACATGTTTAACCAGCTCAGTGCATTAAAAAAGAACACAAATAAACACCTGAAAGAACTTGAGGACAGCAATAAAATGACTGAAGCCCAAAGAGACACAAGCAGACAGAAGAATGCAATAATGAGGACACATCCTGACACAAATGTCAAATTCAATAAAGAGATAGAAATATTGAAGAAAATACAAAACTGATTATGAAGCAGGAAATGAAAAACCCAGTATAATAAAAAGCTCAGTTTAAAATCTCACACACAGAACAAATCATGTAGAAGAAAAAAACATCAGTGCTTGATCACTCAATCAAAGAAAATGATAGATTAAAAAGAATTCTGAATGGAATATGCAGAAAAATGATATACAATGAAAAGAATAAATCTATGAATTATAGGCATAGGAGGAGAAGAATTCAGGTCAAAGACATTATTAATATTTGCAATAAAATTACAGAAGAAAATTTCCCAAATATAGAGAAAGAGATATATATCTATCTAGAATAGTTAAAAATTAAATACATAGACTAAGGAAGGGGTATGAAAACAGCAAGAGAGAAAGGTTAAGTTCCATCTAAAGGCAGTCCCATCAAATCATAGTTGATTATTGGATGGAAACTTTTAAAGCCAGAAGGTCTTGAAAAGTTGTATCCCATGTACTGAGAGACCAGAACTGTCTACCCATATTGTTATACCCAGAAAAACTATCTACTGAATTTGAAGGAGAAATAAAAACTTTCCACAACAGAAACAGACTAAAGGAGTATATGACTATAAGTCAGCTGTACAGAAGATACTGGAAGTGAGGTATTCCCCTCTATATGCTATGAATATGCTTTATTACCATTGGTTAGTAAAGAAGCTGCTTTGGCCTATGGCAGGGCAGAATAGATTGGCAGGCAAGCTAAATTAAATGCAATGAGAAAGAAGGTGGAGTCAGGAAGATGCTGTGCAGTTGCCCAAGAAGCAAGATGTGAGGTAACAAACCACAAACCTTGTGGTAAAATATAAAATAAAAGAAATGGGTTAATTTAATATATAAGAGCTAGCAAGGAATAAGCCTGAGCCATTGGGCAAATAGTGTTGTAATTAATATAGTTTTTGTGTGATTATTTGGGTGTGAGTGGCTGGAAAATGAGAGTGTAGTCTCTAATTACATAGAAGAAATACTTTAGATTGAAGAGGAAGATAAATATACCCGAGGGGATGCATGGAATAAATACACAATACCAGGACAATTCATCAAAGCAAGTCTAAAAACAAGCAAACAAAAAATGTAAAACACAAAAATAAAACCAAAGAATGACAACAAAATGACAAGACACCTTTCAATAATAATTCTGAATAATAATGTCTCAATTCACCAATAAAAAGACACAGACTAGCAGACCAAATTAGGAAACAGGATCCATCGTTTTGCTATCAGCAGGAAAAACACTCCATCATCAAAGACAGATATTAACTTAGGGTAAAAGGATACAAAAAGGTATTTTATTAAAGTGTAATTAAAAAACAAGCAGGTGTAGCAATTCCAGATGAAACAGACTTCAAACTAAAACAAGTCAGAAAGATAAAGAAGGGCACTTCATGCCAGTAAGAGGATATTACAGTTTTAAACACATATGCACCAAACATTGGTGCGCCCAATTTCCCCAAACAAATATTTCTGTGTGTAAAGCCACAGCAGCAATGCAATATTTCAATATTCCACCCTCACCAATAGACAGGTCATCTGAACAAAAACTAAACTAGAGTTAAATGGCATCTCAAAAAAACAAATGTACCCAATAAACATCTATAGAACATTCTACTCAAACACTAAATAATACACATTTTCTCAGCATTTGTGGAACTTTCTCCAGAGCCAACCACATGTTGGGACACAAAGCAAGCCCCAACAAATATATGACAGTTGAATTAGCATCCTGCATCCTATCTGACCACAGCAAAAAAGAAAAAAAAATCTGGATATCAACAATAAGAGAAACTACAGAAAGCAAACAGACTCATGGAGATTAAGCAATACACTATTGAATGGTAAATAGGTCACGGAATCAATCAAGAAGGGAATAGAGATCCTAGAATTAAAAGAAAATGAAAACATTAAAACATGAGATATAGTGAATGTAGAGGACAGCTTATAGCCCTAAATGCCTATATAAAAAGAATTAGAATTTAAATAAATATCTTAATGATACACCTTAAAGCCTTGAGAAAACAAGGACAAACCAGACCCAAAGATGGGGAGAAATAATTAAGATCAGAACAGAAATTAACCAAATGGAGGCAAAAATACAAAGAATGACTCAAACAAATAATTAATGCACACCAACAGTCCTGGTTAAATTTAGAGTGTACAAAAGAAAACACACAGACATAAAAATGAGAAAGATTTGTAGGGAAGGCAGAGGAGGTAGTGAGTGTCAGGGAGATGGGGAGGAGAGGGGGAGAGACTGGTCAGTGTGCATTTATGTACATATGTGAAATTGTCAAAGAAAGAACAAATTTAATTGTTAATTTTTTTTGTTACAAAAAGAAAGCTGGGTGAGATGGTAATCTTGTAATCTTAGTGCTGGGGAGGTGGAGATGGGGTGGGGATCCCTGGAGTTCAGCTGCCCACCAGCCTTGCCTAGTCACCTAATCAGTGAGCCCAGGCTCTCCAGTTACTCTGCTTCAACAAGCAAGGGGGACAGCACTGAGAGCAGACCTGTGGAAGCTTTGGAATGACCCGAGTCCTGATCCATCCTCATTCTTGGAAAGAAAAGCAAGATCACCATATATCCTACCAAGAAGGGCCAGGAGTCATGGATGTTTCTTCCTTCTGGAGCTCCTTGTTTGCAGAACATTCTCCACAGTTCCTGTAAAAGGACCCTGGTTGGACTGGGCCCCAGCTGCCCAGTATCACTTCCCTTTCCTGTCTGTCCTTCCTCAGAATCACCCTCCAAATCAAACTGACGACTTGCAAATCTGTATTCCAGGCTCCACTTTTTTTTTCTTTTTCTTTTCTTTTTTTTTTTTTTTTGAGAAAGCCAAGGCAAAGACCACAGAACTTCCACAAGTTTTATTTTCCCATGATTTAAGCTTCCTTTGGTTACTGCTGCGGCTACTCTTCTCTGAGCTGGTTCAGGAAGGCAGGGAAAAAGAGAAGGCCCGGGGAAGGCTCTGGATGGGGCTTGTAGAAAGCAGGATGAGACTGGAGCCATTAGAACACAGAAAGAAGTGTGCAGGGGCCAGCAAGATGGCACAGAAGGTGAGGGCTCTTGCACACACACACACACACACACACACACACACACACACACCCCACAAATGACAAAAAGATAGAGATGCACAAATGAAGAGAAATGGGCTGGAGGGATCAATCATGTGTGTAAGGATTCAGGAATGTACCTAGGAAAGAGTTTGGGGAACATAGAAATAAAAAAGCTATGCTCTAGGCACAGTTCTTGATTTCTGTATGTGTTGCTTTTAATGGTTTATGAATGAAGCTGCTTTGGCCTATGGCAGGGTAGAATATAGCCAGGCTAGCATTTTTTTCTGCTGTGGAGAGAGACAGAGAGACAGACAGACAGACAGAGAGAGAGAGAGAGAGAGAGAGAGAGAGAGAGAGAGAGAGAGAGAGAGAGAGAGAAAGTAGGTAGAGTCAGGGAGATGCTATGTAGCTGCCAAAGGAGAAAGATACTGTGTAGCTGCCCAAGAAGCAAGAGGTAATAAATTACAAGCTTCATGGTAAAAAAATACAAAATAATAAAAATGGGTTAATTTAAAATGTGAGAGTTAGTTAATAAGAAGCCTGAGCTAATAGGCCAAACAGTGTTGTAATTAATATAGTTTTTGTGTGATTATTTGGGCCTGGGCAGCTGGGAAATGAATGAGCAGTTTCCTTCTATAATAGAAGTCTGCCAAAATATGTTTCCTGTTTTCTATTAGGATTTTAGACATAAATTTCATCTTTCATAATTTTTCTATTATCCAGAGCAGAATGTATTTTTACAAAAGGCACTGAAACTTAATTTTCCTGGGAGACATGTCCTCCACAGTGACTGGGAATGACTAGACCACATTTGACCTGGGAGCCTGCGAGAGGCCCTCCCACGGAGTTTCCCAGTGGTAATGTGTTGCCTTGTTTGTCTACATTCATTGGTCCAATGTTGACCTTTGTCATATCTTCTACATAATCCAGAAGACTGATACCTTCTACCTTTGTCATTCTCAGAGGAATCATTATTTCTAGGAATGCCTTGTCTACAATGCCTTCTCAGATGTCCTATTCTACCAGAATTAAAATATTTGGTATTTTTAAAAATTGTTTTTAATTGAGCTATATATTTTTCTTCACTTCCCCCTCCCTTTCCCCTCCTTTTTATCCTCTCTCATGGTCCCCATGCTCCCAATTTACTCAGAAGATCTTGGTTTTTTTTTTTTCTACTTCCCATGCAGATTAGATCCATGTATGTCTCTTGTAGGATCCTCTTTGATTTCTAGGTTCTCTGGGATTGTGATTTGCAGGCTGTTTTTTTCCTTTGTGTCTAAAAGCCACTTATGAGTGAGTACATATGATATTTGTCTTTCTGGGTCTGGGTTACCTCACTCAATATGATCTAATCCATCCATTTGTCCACAAATTTTAAGATGTCATTTATTTTCTGCGTGTGGTACTCCATTGTGTAAATGTACCACATCTTCCTTATCCATTCTTTGGTCAGGGGGCATTTAGGTTGTTTCCAGGTTATGGCTATGACCAACAATGTTGCTATGAACATAGTTGAGCACATGTCCTTGTGGTATGATTGAGCATCCTTTGCGTATATACCCAAAAGTGGTATTGCTGGATCTTGAGGTAGGTAACCATTTGGTATTTTGATGTTTCTTCATAGCTTTGGAAATTGCTTCTCCTACCCAAACCTCAGTATAGTCAAATGACTCAACATTGACTGTGTGCAGGATCCGTTCATCCATTGGTTCTGATCTGACCTTTAAAGACCCAAGTTTCTTTTTGCATTCTAAGTTGGCATTTTCAAAAGCCAGAGATTCAATAAGTACTCATCTAGCTTCTGGATCTGTTACTCCTATTTGTACAGCTTTAGTTAATCTTTTTAAAAAGTCACTAAAGGGTTCTCTTGGGCCTTGTCTGACTTTAATATATGATTCATTTTTTTCATAGTTCTTGAATCCTTTCTCAAGCATTCAAGGCTGCTGTATGGTGTAGGGAAAAGACGTATTCATTGTAAATAATTTGACTCAGTGGATCAACAGCTCTTGCCAAGAATTTGATCTTGGGAAGCCTCAAATCCTTTGACTCTACCTTGATGTTCCATGGCTTTAGCCTCCTCTCGCCAATAGCACTTCCTCTGTAACTGTGGTCCATCTTCTAGTGCTGCTGAGACTAATTGAAGCCAATCATGTGGAGTAACCCTATTGCTTGAAGTCCATGTCTTACCATCTTTCTAACAAATGGTGAATGTATGCCATAAGATACTACTGCTTGCTTAATTTCTTTTAGATCTTTCATACCTATAGGTTTCCATTTACATTCTTTGTATCAATTTGGATATTAAATATTTGCTGGCTTGTTAGAGGTAATAACAGAATAAGTAGCTAAAACTCTTGGTAACTCATCTCTGAATCTGAGAGGTAATAACAATGCTAAGTTCTTTGCCTGTACTTCTTCTCCTTGCTTATCAGTTCTGACAAGTTCTTCAATGGATTCAAATCTTTTTATCACTGTCTTTTGTAAAGCTTGAACATCTTGACCTGTGGATATTTCTAATGATGCCATCAAATCAATTAATTTCTGGTTCTCATTCTGCACATGTGATTCCAAGGTTTTAAAATTTTCCATTAATGATATCTTCTCATCCTTACATATTATTTGGATGGTGTGAAGATTGCCCTCCTGGAGGGATATTTTATCTGCTAGTTTATCATAACTTTTTAAAAACATATGTTGATTGTCAATTTCAATGGCATGAATCCTTTCAGATAATCTCTCAGTACCCTTTTGTTAGGTTTCATAACCCATTGGCATGGATTGAATTTTGCCTGTCAAATTAAGGATATCATTTTCAATATTATGAATCCCTTCAGCTAAAGACTGTATCCTTTCTAAAAGTTTTCCATTCTTGACTCTGTTATCAAACCATTCTTTAAGACTATAACACGAATAATAAAGCTAATGGCCTCCATGATCACAAAAATATATTGCAGAATTCCATTCATAGTAGAAACTAAAAGGTTGTTAAATTCCTGGATGGTGATATTGCCTGCAATAATCTTGGGGTTGGTTTACAACTTTCAAATTTATCTTTTTCATTAATCAAATTAACCTCTGTCATAATTTTCGGAAAATTGTTGTAGGTGTAATAACATAACTTGCCAGCAGGTGTCGCAATAAGGCAGTAAGGCAGGTTCTAGATCAGTACCTAAATTATCTGAGATTAATTACTAACAAATTTAGTTAATTATTTAAGAGCAGCACATCTGTATACAGAGAAAGTTTGAGTTGGGCAGAATATCAAGGAACCCAAACTTGCAGGCAGTCATGAGACGCGAGGTTACTGGCTGGAGCTTGGGCCAGGCATTCACAGATCTGAACTGGCAACACAAGCCAGCGCAGCCTCTACTTCTGGAGTCAGAGCTCGGCCTGATCAGAGCAGGACTGGCAGAAGCCAGACAAGCCGTGGAGTAGTTTCTGTAAAAAGTTGTGGGCGGCAGCAAGTCAGTTGCTTAGTAGGCCGGACCAAGCCAAACGAGCATGCGGGCGCAGGTGACAGAAAATTGCCAAGTTGCCGTGTGGTGGGCCAGCCAAATGGAGCCTGCCAGAGAGGTTGTTCAGCTGCAGAGGGGTAGTTCAGCTGTGTGGGGTGGGAGAAGGCCGCTGTCAGGGACCTGGGCAGTGTCCAGCAATGGTGTGAACCCTGGCCATGTGGGTGCCAATCTGTTGGTGTACAAAAGAGCTCCACAATAGCTCAGAGTGGAGTATAATATGGTTTTATTTATCTGAGGATAAACTCACAGAAAGAGTAGTGATCCACAGTTCTCTCTGTGTACGCTGGGAACTGGAACCGAATCCAGCAGCCAAGAGGCCTGCACATGTTTTTCATCTGCTTTTATAGCACATGAGACCATGCCCAAAATGTCCCGTATCTTAAAGGCTATTAAGGTGTTCCCACAGCAAGTGCTTCTTTTTCTCGGTTCAGGGATAAGAACACAGGACCCTGAGCATTCCAGGTGACCATTCTGCCGTTGGGCATGATACTTTCATAAAGGCAATGGAAGGCTGCAGAAAGTTAAAACGAAAGGTCAGCTATGATATATAAGGCTTTGTTACCATAGTACAGAGATAAAGAAAAAAGACTTGCTTGCAGAATTTCTAGGAGGTAGGAAGTGACAAAATGGTTTTGCAGGGTGTGGAGGTTCCTCATGCAGCAGACAGAACAGATTAGTGATGAAGGGAGCTAGAGAAAGTTGGAATTATCTCAAGAAAAGAAGAAGAAGGAGCTGGCTGGTAGCTTCCAGAGGGTGAAGTGTTTGGAGCTATCATTCATGGTACAGCTTCCAGAGAACCAAAGTCAATAGCAGCAACCCATCTTAACTTTCTATTTATCTACGCCATCAGGTTGCTAAGCATCCCTAGTCTACAGGAAGGTCTTCCTTACAAACAATTGCAAAGGCTCTTGATAACAAACCTCTGGTATAGTCATGCTTTCCTTTGGGGGTAGATAGAGATCTCTAGCCTTGCTAGCATCCTTACTAAAATGTTGTAACATGGGGGCCTGCTTGTTGGGGTTTCTGTCCTGCCCAGTTCCCACAGCCGGTAAGCCCCAAAGAAAATCACACAGAGAGTCTACATAAGTTATAAACTGATTGGCCCATTAGCTCAGGATTCTTATAACCTCTAAATGGGTCACAGTGTCGGATAAATGTACATAGACTTGGGAGAGAGGTGAAAAAGAGTATAGAGAGTCATAAAATAAAGTTAATGCTTTAAAAAAGTAAAGTCTTTAAAGAGACAGAGTACAGATAGTCGTAGATTTAAAAAGTAAAGAAAAATAAACCACATAAAAATGGAAAATCATACAGAGAGTCTACATAAGTTATAAACTGATTGGCCCATTAGCTTAGGCTTCTTATTAACTCTTATAACTTATATTAGTCCATTAGTCTTATCTATGTTAGCCACATGGCTCAGTACTTTTTTCAGCAGGGCAGGTCACATCTTCCTTCTTCCATGTCTAGACAGGACTGTGGAGGAAGCTTCCTTTTTCCCAGAATACTCCTGTTCTCATTGCCCCACCTCTACTTCCTGCCTGGTTGTCCTGCTCATACTTCCTGCCTGGCTACTGGCCAATCAGCGTTTATTTAAAACATAATTGACAGAATACAATTGTCCCACACCAAAATGTGGCTTCTAGAATTGGACATATCCTTAGCAGACAAATCCATCCCACAGCAGCCTGTATCCAAGGCACTTGTGAATATATTTGGGATATTCTGATCAAGAGATAGGTTCTGGGTAATTCTAGAGCAAAAGGATATTTATTTGGTTATAAAATAAGGGCCAGTAACATGGTGCAGTGGGTAAAAGCATTTGCCACGATAGCCTGATGACCTGAATTGTATCCTGGAACCCAGGGACCAGGGTCTAAGCATCTGGCATGCAGGGGCACATATGTTTGGATCACATGCATCTCTCCATGTGTGCATGATGTGTGGAAATGTGGCATGATGCTGCAACAGGCAAGTCCAATTGGTTTCTGAAGCTTGCCTGCAGTTGCACATGGCTAAAAGGAGATGTGCATGGAATTCAACACACAAATTGATCAGCACTTAAACCATGATACGTTTTATTTTTTAATTTTTTTTTTTGTAATGTGAACTTTGAAGAGGACCCCTGCTAGAATCTTCTTTACAGGAAGCCAACCCCAGGAACTCACTGCAGTAATCCTGTTTCTGTTGTTGTGGCTGTAATACGTGACGGAAAGAGTTTATAAGGGGAAATGTGCATTTGATTCATGTTTTCTGGAGATTTCAGTTGTATTAGAGCAGGAAAGATTTGGTCAGCTCTGTCTAAGAGATTGGAAGACAAAGGTGGTGGCTATTCCCCACCAGGGGGCTGTGGCTCCTGATCAGGAAGCAGATAGTAAGCAGATTCAGGGGCAGGTATAACCTCAAAGGCCTGATCCTAGTGACCCAGACTCCACCTCCTGGAGAGTCCACAGCCTCCAAGACAGCACCACCAGCTGTCTAGACACCACACACATGAGCCTGTGTGGGACGTTCTAGATTCAAACTATCAAATCACCTTAGTTCAATCCCAGATCTCCAGTGAGGCTTTTTCTTCCTGCTGTTACTGTCCTAAAGGATACTGCAATTATTCTATTGGGTGGCTTTCCATTGTTCCTGATGACAGCCCAGGCATCTTATTGACTAAAAGACTTTTTTCTTCTTCTTTTTTTGCTCCTGGTCACATCCTGGGCTGGCCACTACCCACAGTGGTTTTATGTGAAAAAATGTGGAAATGAAAAGTTCCAGCTGCAATCACCTTTGTGTCTTTCTACCTCTTTCATGTTGTTATCCATGTTTTCTGTCATTCCCACCTTCTCAGCCGCCACCTCTGTAGGCAGAGTTTTCATCGGGACCTTAATCAGCTCTGTTCCTCCAGCTGCTTCTCAAATAACCACCCAGAGACTAATAATTAATTATAAATGCTTGGGTGATAGCTCAGGCTTATTACTAACTAGCTCTTACAACTTAAATTAACACATCTCTATAATCTATGTGCTGCCCCAAGGCTCATGTCTTTTTACCTCTCCTATAGGTCCTGCTTTCTTTCCATCTCTCTGGTGACTCCTCTGACTCCAATCATTTTCTTCCCAGCATTTTCTCTGCCTTGAAAATTCTGCCTAGCTTTTATCCAATCAGTTTTTTATTAACAATGAAAGCAATACATATTTATAGTGTACAAAGATTGTTCCATAACATGCTCCTCCATTATCTTATCTTCTCCCTAAAACCTTGTTCCAACAGTTGGTTTTCTATGTCTTACACCTTCCTCCTTATCTTTTATTCATTTATATCTGTGAGGCAGGATCCTGAGTAGGAGGCTGAGGCAGGAAGCTCTCAGATCTGAAGCCAGACTGGGCTGCATTTTGACTTTATAGTTATTACAAATAAAGCTGCTATGAAGTTTTATGTGTGTGAGCTTATATAAACAGAAGATTTCATTTATTGAGTATGTTTTTCCAAGAGTACAATTACTGGATTTACAAAGAGAACACCCATTTAGTTTATTTGTACTTTTTGAGGTTGATCCTTGCTGTGTAGCCTGGACTGGCCTAAAATTCACTAGGTAGCATATCATAGCCTTGAACTCACCATCTTCCTGTTTTAGATTCCTGAGTGTTGGGATTAGGTGCATGTACCACTATGCTTGGCTCCTAGATTTATTTGTTTATTGATTGATTGATTAGATTTATTGACTGAGTATCTTTTTCTCATGGTTATGACCAAATACATGATGAGGCAGCTGAAAGGACACAGGGTCTATTTTGGCTCAGGATTTAAGGGGTGCAGTCCACTGTGGCAGGAAAGGCATGGAGGCAGGAGTGGCTGGTGGCTGTGTTGGTGGGGGCTTGTTCATCTGGCAGATCAGGGCTTGGAGATGGACAGGAAGTCTTTCTTGTCCTCATCTTCTCCCCATCTCCTCCTCCTCCTTCTTTCTGCTTTTCATGAGTCACTGAAACTGCTCTTGCCCAGGTGACCAGTGGTTAAATGTTACGGTCGCCTTTAACCTTTCCTGTGCTCATCCTCTTCATCACCTGACAGTCAATAGAACCATTTCTTCTTAGTAGTCGTGAGCTGTCTGTCTCAGATGTCTTTCAGGATTTTGACCCTGGATAACACCTGCTATACACTAGAGACCCCGATTCTTACCAGCTCATGCTACTACATGGAGCTTAAACCTTTATATTTTTCATGCTCTCTGAATTTTGTACATTATTTCTAGCTACATAGGTGTATACTTGAGTGTTTAAACTTCAAAACTGAATTTAAAAATTATTTATGATTTTATTATTTAAAAATTGATTTATTGATGCAAAAATATCCATACATATTTATGGGGTATAGTGTGGTGTTTCAGTACTCGTATATGTGGTATAGTGCTTGAATTAGAGTGAGCATATGCAGAGCATATTTACCCTGTCCTTATGTAATACATCATATTTTCCTCATCTGTGATATGAGTCTCTTTTCTGGTCCTAACTGTGTGAGAGAACAACTTAGGAGTTAAGACTTATCTTGGCTTCCAGGTCAGGAGGGTCAGTCTACCCTGCTGGGAGACTGGCAGAGCAGGGCAGTTCATAACATGGTGGCCAGGAAGCAGAGAAAGGGAACACAGAAAGGAGTCAGGGTAAGATAGAACCCCGAGAAGAGGCCCCAGCACCAGTGAGCTTCCTGATGGGCCAGCTTCTTCTACCATTTCCCACTTCCCAAAGATGTCATTCTATTATGAAATCTATTGAGGGCTGAGTCCATTTGTTAGGGCAGAGCTCCCATGCTGTGAATTGTCTCTGGAGGCGCCATCCTAGACTCACCCAGAGGTATGTTCCACTAATCTAGATGCTTCTCAAGCCTATCCAGTTGACAAGATTAACCATTATAGGTTCTCGTCTTATCAACCTGACAGTCAAGCAAATCTTATCCAATGACACTATAGTCATCCTCCTCTCCTATAGAACACCAGAACCAAATTATCGTTTATTTATTCTTTCATAGTATACACAAACAACATACACACAGAGAAACACACATACATGCACACATGGACACATATATATGCACACACACATGTGCACACACAGACACACACACATACACACACAGAGACACACAGACACACACACACAGAGACACACAGACACACATACAGACACACACAGACATGAACATGCACACACACAATGTACTGGGATCATATTCCTCCTCCCATTATTCTTTCTTGTCCCTTTAACCCTTCTGACTTTTTCTACTTACTTAATTATAACTTGGCAACTATTGACCAACTCCACACCCCATTTCCTTTACTCTTCCAAGACTTTTTTTCTCATCTTTTAGACTTCATGAAATATTAAGAATACTTAAGCTTGCATTTAAATTTTGGGTCATTGCCCCTCTTGGTTGGCTCATGTAAGGATAGAATGATCCAAGCCTTCTTTACAGAAAACTTAAAAATATCCAGTCAATTGAGGATATATGGCAGTAAGTGAGTCTCCAGTTCCTGGAACTGCTTTCCCCTGCAGACAAGAGCAGGTGTATTCAGGGTTGGATGGCCGTAGGCCTGACCTTTCCTGCTATGCCTCTATTAACAGCCAGAAAAAACCCAAACAAACCAACCAGCCTACAATGCAATATCCACAAGTAGAAATGAATTAACTTATCTAATAAGAATTTCTGTGATGGCATATCTCAAGAGTTGATTTACTCAGTGGCTCAGGGGTATCATGAAGAGTCTTCCCGATCTTTTCATCCTATCAATATGGCTACACCTCTCATGGTTGAGTTCAAAGCCAGCCTGCTCTACAGAGCTGGATATCATTGTCATAAACTGCAAAGATCACTACACTATTTTTAGTGATGTAACCGATTTCCCACGCAAGGCTTAGCCACTGATTTGTTTGGGTCCCTGGGACCAAGGGGCAGTTGTCATACCTAAAGATGCTAGACCAGAAGTAGCATCTGGCCAACCTGCATTGTCATTTGGGGGTGGTTCCTTAAGTTACAAAAGCTAGGGAATTGGACCACAGGCAGATGTAACAATACAAAGAAACAGGAGAGCAGTCATGTTGACACTATGTTGGTTTTAGCTGCTAGAATGCTTCACTATGTATCCTTATATCCTCAGCTAGAAGTGAATCCCAGGTGGGTCTGCTTCTAAACCCTAGCAAAGGGAATAAAGGGAATGTGGTTGCTTGGGAAGGCACTGGGACTATGCAGAGAAACAGTCATCTGCTGACAACAGCAAGTTTTCATCTTTGTGTATGTGGGGGCGGTGGGGAAGAGTTCCCCTTGGAGGAAGAACTATCAGGGAAATGGCAATAATTTATTTATTTAACAGGTCTATAATTGACATCTGTTCTAGGTGGCTCCTAGTAACTGCATTTTCTGATTCTCTTTTTCTCCTCACCTGCAGCTGTGACTAACTGGGCAAGGAATGCTGCACTGTTCAAGAAAAAGGAACCAACCAGAGTTTCTCTCCAGATGTTTGGAATTCTGAGTATGTGGCAGCACACATGGGATGGGGAGCACCACATCAGGTAGGTATGCTGTGGGAACGTGGAGAGGCCTCAGCTTCTAGACTTGCTTATTCTCCAAGAAAGGATTTCATGAATGGGGGCTGAGGAAGGGAAGTGACAGAGACACACAAAGATATAGAAGGAGGAGGAGGAGGAGGAGGAGGAGGAGGAGGAGGAGGAGGAGGAGGAGGAGGAGGAGGAGGAGGAGAGAAGGGAGGGACAGAAGAAAGGAGGAAGGGAGAGAGAAATCTAATTAGCATTTTCTATTTTGTAGATCTCGGGGCAGGCAGCTGGTTGGTTGCTCTTGGCTTTGTGAGACACCTCTGTAATTCTTATAATGATTTCCTCTGTCATTTGCTTGAATTAGCCCTAATGAGCCTCTGTCACTCACACTAAGTATTTTAAACACTATTTTTATGAAAGGATGATCAACCTCATTCATAATAAGATAAATGAAAATGAAATTACACAGAAATACCATTTATCACTTACCAGGTGGGACAGTTTTGTTGTTTGGACTGTGGGGAAAGAAGCATTATCATGATAGGTAAATATAAAAGGTTGTAGCCCCTGGGGATGGCAAGCTGGCAGCACAGATCACCTTTAAACATGTGTTTATTCTCTGACCTAGCATCCTTAGGTCTGGGGATTTATGCCACAGAGGTGCTGCACAGGGAGGAAGTGGTGTATGTGCAAGGTCACCAGCTGTAGCATCGTTTGTGGTATCAAGAGTTATGAAGGATCACAAGTATTTACCCATCAAGACTGTTTAGGGCTAGGGAAATGGCTCAATTGATTAACTGCTTTGCCATATAAGCACAAGGATATGTGTTCAAAGGCCAGTATCCATGTAAAAGGACATGTATACTCACAGTGCTGAAGAGGTGGCCCAAAGCCAAGTGCTGGACTTGTTGATCAGCGGTCTAGCCGACCAACGAACTTCAGGTTCAATGAGTGTGACAGTTTGGTTTTAATTGTCAACCTGACACAATCTAGACTCATCTGGGAAGATTCTTAATGAAAGATTGTCTAGAGATGTTTGCCTCTGAGATACTTATGGGGTGCTGTGCTGGGTTACATTTATTGGTGTGGAAAGACCTACCCAGCCCACTGTGGGCAGTACCATCCCCTGGGTTTGGGTTCTGAATTGTATAAGGCTAGGGAAGTAGAGCTGACCTGTAAGCACACATGTATAGTTCCTGCTATCTTGACTTCACTGCTGTGATGGACTGTCACCTGCTATTGTGAGATACATAGACCCTTTCTCCCCTAAGTTGCTTTTTGTCAGATATTTTATCATAGCAGTGAAAATGAAGCTAGGATAATGCTATGCAAAAATGCTCTTGTATACTGTAAAGATTTGTCACTCATATTGGTTTAATAAAACACTGTTTGGCCAGTAGCCAGGCAGGAAGTACAGCAGGGCAACCAGACTAGGAGAGTTCGGGAAGAGGAAAGGCAGAGAGACACAGTCACCAGCCAGATATGGAAGAGTCAAGATGAGAATGCCTTACCGAGAATAGGTGCCAAGTCATGTGGCTAAACAAAGAAGAATTATGGGCTAATTTAAGTTGTAAGAGCTAGTTAATAATAAGCCTGAGCTAATAGGTCAAACAGTTTATAATATAAGTCTCTGTGTGTTTCTTTGGGACTGAATGGCTGTGGGACAGAAACTTCCATCTACAGGATAGTGAGAAACCCCACCTCAAAAATAAGGTAAAGCACCTTCTTTATACGAGAGTGAAGCAGTATGCATGAAATCTCCACCATATGGTTGCCTAAATAAAACCTGTAAAATGACAATACTGCCTGAATCCCAATGTGGATGGGAGGATCTCACAAGGCCCCACCTCTATATGAATAGTTACAGGCAGTTAATAGCTGCTGAGAGCGCGAGAGAGAGCCAGTCTGCTCATACCAAGCATTACCTTCTCTGGAGCATGGCACCGCTGCAGTGACTGATGGAAACTGTGTTCTAACATGTAAGGAACTCCAGAAAATGTAAGTGAGAAAATGAAGTGCGGAATATTGTTCATGTGTGGTACCTTCTGCATGAGACAGCGAGAGGCAGTGTTTAGTCCTAGTTTTTTTTATATATTCATAGAAGTAAACTTGATCATGGGAATATAGAGAGGTGAACAATAAACCAATAAATGAACAAACATACTTACTCCCATGGAGCAGTGAGAAGGGCTGGGATGGAAGGTACACTTCTTAACGGTGACCTTCTAATTTTGTTTTGACTTTTGAAAAAGTGAATGCATTAACTGCTCTAAAAACAAACTGGAGTGAAAAGCTGTTACTTCAGCAAGAATATACCGTTCTGTTCTACCCATTGTCTGAAGAATTCAGGGCAGTGGGAAAAACACATGCTCTGCTAATATCTTGACACCTTTTTCTTATTTTTTTTTTTTTTTAAAATCAACCTGGGCCTGGATTGTACTGATAAAAACCCAAAGGCACAGAAAGGGTGCCTCCAATATTCCTCTAACTGAGCGGCTTCTTATGTGCCTCTATACTTGGCAACATTGTTGCTTGTTAACAGGCTCTCTTCCTGCCAGCCACACAGCACCTGTAAGCACAGTGTTATGGATAAACATCTCGCTTGGCCAGCTAAAGATTAAACTGACTAGCCAAGAACATAAAAGAATCCCAGGACAAAAAGAGATGCTGTGATAAAGTTTTTTTTTTTTTTTTTTTTTTTTTTTGAAAACTGGCAGAGATGGGGTAGCCTTTTAGAGGAATGAGCAAATTGATTTTTCTGTTAGCCATATGTTCTCACTATTGGTAGTCTTTCATTAAAAGCAGGGGTAAGCAAAGATGGCTTGAGGGGAGAGAGAGAGAGAGAGAGAGAGAGAGAGAGAGAGAGAGAGAGAGAGAGAGAGAGAGAGAGAGAGAGACCGAGACCTCAGGGGAGAAATGCTGAGCTGGCATCTCTTGCAAATGTGAGTGACAGGGTGACAGGTATTGGCAGCCTGGCAACCCTGGAGTTTCAGTGCTCAGAGGCATATACTTCAGTAGTTGAGTGGCTTGTGAACACACGTAACTCTGCTGGGCCTCACTTTTCTAATTCATATAAAGACATAACAGCATTACCTATTATAATTTGAATTTAATAAGGATGCTAAATGAAGTAATGCATGGAGGAGTTTATAATGATAGTAACTCTTGCTTTATTTTTAATTTTATCAATTTATTTTTATGTGTATGGGTGTTTTGCCTGTATGTGTGTCTGTGTACCATATTCATGCTTAGTGTTCATGAAGGACAGATGAAGGTAGTGGATCCCCTAAGACCAGAGTTAAAGACAGTTGTGAGCCACCTTGTAGATTCTGGGAATCGAACCCAGGTTCTCTGGAAGAGCAGCAGGTGCTCTTAACCTCCGAACCATCTCCCCAGCTCCATAATAATTATTATATGATTTCAGACTAAATTGAAGAGTAGGTGGGTATATAAAAGGTTGCTTCCTCTCCCTTCCCCCAACTTAGTGCAATTCTGTCAAAGGAGGGAGTGAGTACTGGATGCAGGTTTGCAAGGATCTAAGTGGATACAGCGTCAGGGGTGAGAATGTGTCAAACCAGGCTTGACAGAGGATGAACTAACAAGCAAGACAGAACCACTTTCAACCTTATAGAGATCCTAGACTGCCTAGAGAGATGGAGGAGGGTGTGGGCTGAATGTGTCTCCTATAAGTTCAGGCGTGCACCCTAACCTCCAATGTTATGATAGTCAGACTTGAAGCACTTGAAAGGTAATCAGGTCGAGAGGAGGTAGACAGCGTGTCTCCTTCTCACTCCTGTGCCATGGATTAGTGTCAGCATAAGAGGAGGAGAGCAGAGCACTTTCTTTTCACCCAGTGATGATCTAGCGGGAAGGCAGCAAATCGCCAGGGTGGAAGAGGCCCTCCCCAGACAGCAGTCTGTGACACTCTGACCATAGACTCCCAGCCTCCAGAACTCTGAGAAGTCAGTGCCTGTTATTTTAAGCCAGAAGTTCTACAGTATTTTATTGCAGTAGCCGAGTTAAGACAGTTCATAAGTCCAGAAGACATGAAGCAGGGTGGACACATCATGTGAGTTTAGGATGATCCAGAATGACAGGCTAGGGGCTCTGGACTTGTACCTTAGGGATCAGTAAGGAGCCAGAGATGGAAACTTCACATCCCAAGTCTGCCCAGTGATGAAACAGATCTGTCTCTCTCTGTGTGTCTGTTTCTCTCTCTCTCTCTCTCTCTCTCTCTCTCTCTCTCTGTGTGTGTGTTTGTGTGTGCATGTGTGTATTTCTCTCTGTGTCTGCCTCTCTCTCTGTCTCTGTCTTGTTCTCTCTGTGTATTTCTCTCTCTGTGTGTCTCTTTGTCTTTCTGTCTCTGTGTCTGCCCCCCCCCCCCCAGAACTGGCTATCCTGGAGCTCACTATGCTGACCTTGAACTCATAGATTCGCTTGTTTCTGCTTCCCGAGCACTGGCCACCATGCCAACCTCTCTCTTACAGCAAGAACAGCAGAGTAAGAATAGTAATAGGAATGGTACTGGGGTCGTTCTTAGGAATGGCGCTAGAACAATGACGTTAGGTGATGGTGACAGTGGTGATGGTGGCGGCGGCGGTAGTGACGGTGATGTTAACAACGGTTGTGGTGACGATGTACGTGGTAATCGTGGTGGGGATAGTTGTGATGGTAATGGTGGTGATGGTGTTGATGTTGGCAATAGTGATGATGATGGCTTATTCTACGGGCATCGCACACTTCCGTTTACGAATTCTAACGGTGTCTCTGCTCTTACGTGACCTGGCCTTGTTCATTCCACTCTAACCCTGATCTAATCGAAGCCATCAGATGCTATCTTTACTTAAAAAGTTGATATTTTCTTATTTATGTATTTCTCTCTCTTCTTTTTGGCACTAGTTCTGCTTTTTGAAAATATTGCATTGAAATATTATTTATCTTGCTTATGGGTTTCTTGGCACCCTGTTAATTTTTCACTCAGGGCGAGTGCCTTATTCTCCCCGAGGGATGCCAAGTGTGGAAGGTTACAGCAGTGCTGTCTAGCCCGCCAGTCTAGCTGTCTGTGCAGAACGCGCTTATTTCTAAGTCTCCCTTCACAATCAGCATCGAGGGAGGAAAGGTCAGCGGTGGGCACGCCACACTCAAGCCTCGCCAGCCCTTAGGATCCTGTCTCCCAGATGAAGTCTCTGTGGTGATTTTGGCATTGCTTTAACACGGCTCCAAATCCCACTGGGTCTCACGAGACCTTTTCCTGATTTGATTTGGCTCAGGGGATTCTAAAAACCTGAAGGGAGAAGTCTCAGGTGGGCGCTAGTGTGTTTTCTGTTGTTTTTAAATCTTCTCCTGGGCTACATCCACAGCTCAAGATAGTAAATGTAATGTTACCCGTATTATATAACACAATTTCTAAAAGTCACTAGGAAGTCTAATCGGCAGTGAGGAGAGCCAGAGAGAGGCTCCCTGCGGAGGAGGGGATCTCTCGGGAAAGGTTATAAGGGTGCTTTCGTAGCAACCAGAATTTTTCTGTATCATGACATGGTAGAATGTGCATGGTTATGCACATGTTAAAAGCATAGTCTGCTTTACATTTAAAATTAACTGCATATGTGCCACACGACAGCAAAATGGTTTTAAAATTTTATCCCTTGTCAATTTCATACATGCATAAATATATCTTGTTTGCACCAATGCCTCTGCCTTCTCTAACTCCCTTCCACCTTCGCCACCCCCCCATCTTTCTCCCATCAAGGCCCTATTGCACTTCCGTGTCTTTTTGTTTGTGACCTTGTGAAACTGTTTATGGGAACACAAGTATGTCACCAGCGGCTAACCCACGGAAGTCAATGACATTAGCTCCCCTGGGCGAGACAAGTCTCTGTGAGCATCTCTCCAATCTGTGGATGTTTATTGGCTCAGGTTTTTTTTTTTTTGTGTGTGTGCTGTGTAGGCAACCACAACTCTAGTGAGTTCCCAAGTGACACAACCATATCATACCAATAAGGTAGCATTTTACAGCCCTCTTTCCTTCCATTTGGCTCTTCTATTCTTTAATTCCCTTCTGCTGTTTCCTGAGCTTTGGAGCGGGTGATGTAGGTGACCCTTTTATGGCTGAGCACTCCATAGTCAATTGTTCTCAGCGCCTTGCCCAGCTACGGATGGTTCGAATCATTAAGAGTGTTGACTTCGGGGTCATGAGACCCAAGTTTTCATCTCAGCACTTCCAGTTTCTGACATGGAGCCTGAAAACTTTGTTAAGCTCTTCGTGCCTCAGTTTCCCCATCTGTACGCAACGCAGGAATCATAACTAAGATGACAGGGGCATGAATGCATGCAAAGTGTACATATGGCACAGAATCTGGCTTCCTGCAAGTGATCAGTTTATAGTCATTTCAAAATTCTTTTATATTAGTAAAATACGTATGCTTAAGAGTTCCCATATAAGCTATTTTAAGTGTGCTGCTCAGTAGTGTTTGATCCGTTCATGTTGTGTGGTCATGCTAACATGCATCTTTAGGACTATTTATCTTACAAATGGGAACTCTACACTCATTAATTAAACACCCTCCAATTCCTGAACCCCAGGCCTCAGAAAGCACCGCTCAGAAAATTACATTTTGTTCCTGTGACTGATTGCTCTAAGGACCTCATGTAACCAGAGTGTTTTTCTGTCGATGACTGACCTATCACACTTGACTAACTTCCCGACAGTTCATGCTCAGTGTGTAGCATAGGTTAGAGCTTCATTCCTTCTAAGTGTTGGGTAGTATTCTCCTCGCTCCTCCACTCATTAGCCCATGAATTCTTGGGCAGCTCCTGTGAACTATACTGCTCTGGACATGGGTACAAACATCTCTTCTGGCTTCTCTGCTTTCACCGTTTCCCCTCTTCTAATTGATTTGCAGTTTGGGCTTAAGAGGAGTATTGTATACAGAATAAAGTTGGGTCATAGATATTTTTCAAACTCCATTCTGCCGGGTTTAATAGAAGGGATTAACAATTTGCATGTGAAGTCATCATTGGCCTAGAGGGAATTGCTTTTTTCATTTTGTGGCTTATTTTCTATTGTATCACAATTTCTCTCTCTCTCTTTTTATTTCTGCCTTCTTTTGTACTTAACTGATTTCTTTCCCTTGGTAGTGAAATATTTTAATTCCTTTCTCATTTTCTTTTGTGTATATTCTATAATTATTTTCTTCGTGGTTACCATGGAGATTACATTTAGTGGTTTGTAGTTAGAATATTCTAATTTGAATTTATACCAGTGTAACTTCAATAACACATAAAACTCTGCTCCTACACACCCATTTGCACGTCTTTTAGACGTGGATGTCAGAAAATTACATCTTTATCCGTGGCGTGTCCCCAAACATAAACTACTAATTTTTCTAGTGCATTAGTCTTTTATATAATGTGGACAAGAAAAAGTGGAGCTACAAATTGTAGCAGACTTTCTTGGACTGCCAGCCCCCAAATCATGACAAGGACACTTTACTATTAATCATGAATGCTCAGCCTTATCTTAGGTTTGGATCTAGCTAGTTTTTTTTTTAATTAAAATTTTTAAATTATCCCATTTCTATTAATTTATGTGCTGCCTTGAGGCTCATTAACCTCAGCTACTTACTGTCCATCCTGCTTCTGTGCTTTCTCTGTGTCTGGCTGGTTGGTTCCAGCTGACTGGCTGGCTGGCTCCACTTTTCTCTCTGCCCGCCAGCCCCGTCTATTCCTCCTCTGCCTAGCTATTGGACATTCAGCTTTTTATTAGCCCAGTCTTAGGCAGGCAAGGTGAAACGGCAACACATCTTTACATAGTTAGACAAATGCAGCATAAACTAAAGCAACATATCTTTACCTAGTTAAATAAATGCAACACATCTTTGCCTATTTAAACAAATATTCCGCAACAACAAACCATGTGGGAAACACTAGATTTTTATAATTGCCCACATGTTTTACACTTACTGGCCCTTCATTCCTTCCTGTTGCTCCTCTCAGGTGCCCTTTCATTTCAGCTTGCTACGCTCTTCTTAGTGCTTCTTTCAGGGCAGGAAGAAAATGTCTTATCAAGATCGGGAAGTTTCTGGTCATTGGTTTTAATCAATCTTTCAAATAATCCTTCCTCTTTTTTCTCTACTTCCCACAGTTGCTTCTTACATGGTGACAAACTCTCAGCTATTTCTTATCCAGGGCACTCTCCGTTTCCCCTTCACTTCTGAAGATTTTTTTTTAATAGCTGTAGGGTTTTGGTTGCCACCATCTTTTCTTGCAATGCTTTGACTATAGCTGCCTGCTACCTTTTCCTATCCAAAGTTTCTAAGGTTTAATTCTCAGATCACCTCATGGAAAGTCCCTCGTGTGTGATGAGGTGCTTCTGTCTGATTTTCTGCTTTCAGGAGTCTCTCTTCACTTGTGTTTGTTTTTGTTTGTATGCATACTTGTATGCATGCACACATGTTTGCGTGTATGGATTGTTTTGCAGGACTAGGGATTGAGCCTAGGGCCCTGATACATGCTAGCTAAGTGTTCTGTCATTGAGTTACAAAGACATTCCCAGCCTCTTTGTCTTTGAATAGTTCGGTTATAATGTATCTTAGTGTGGAAAGCTGTAACATTTGTTGAGCTTGTTGGATGTTTAAAATATTTTAAAAGTTGTATTTATTTTTATTTGATATGTTTGAGTATTTTACCTGCATTTATATCTGTGCACTGTGCATACAATACTCATAGATGCCAGAAGGAGGTGTTGACTGTCATAAAACTGTAGATACTGAGTATTTGTTAGCCATCTTGGTCAGTGCTTGAATCTGAACCCAAAGTCCTCTGCTAGAGCAGCAAGTGCTCTTAATCACTGAGTCATCTCTGGACCTCATTCTTGGAAGTTTATACTCTTGTCTTTTAGAAACCTTGGAAAGTTTCTGACCATTATGTTTAACTGATTTTTAAATAATTCCTAATTTTTCTCTTCTTCTTCATAGACTCCCACATGTGCTTGATGGTGTCACCGAGGCCCCATAGATTCCATTTAGTGTAATCATTTTCTCTTTGTCCCTCAGATGCAATAGTTTCAAACATCATGCCTAAAATTTGTAGATTTTTCTTTTTATTTCTCAAATACAGTTTTGAGACTTTAATGAATTTTCTGTTTTAGTTACTGTACCTTTCAGCTCTCGAATTTCTTCTTGTTCTTGATTTTAGGTTTCCTATTTCTTTACTGACATTTCTATTTTATTCATGTGTGATTTTCATGGCTTTATCCACACATTTATTTTGTTCTCTAAGCATTTTAAAGCTATTTTTTTTTTTTGGTTTTTCGAGACAGGGTTTCTCTGCAGCTTTTTTTAGAGCCTGTCCTGGACCTAGCTCTTGTAGACCAGGCTGGCCTTGAACTCACAGAGATCCGCCTGCCTCTGCCTCCTGAGTGCTGGGATTAAAGGCGTGTGCACCACCACCGCCCGGCTTAAAGCTATTATTTTTATAGTAACTGTTGCATATGCCAACAACTAACTAGCTAGCTAACTAGCTAACTAAAAGTACTATAGTTACTGTCTAATAGGACCACCATCTGTCCATTCTGGACTCCTTCATTCTTTTTTCCTCCTTCCTTTCATTCTTTCTTTCCTTTTTCTTCCTCCTCCTTCAAGAGGAGAAATACCTGATTTCCAAAGGTTTCTTTTCTTTTTGTTTATGTCCAAGTGAGTGTGTATACCACATGAGGGCATTTTCCTCAGAGTCCAGAAGGGGCATCAGATCCTGTGATGCTAGAATTAAAATCAGATGTGAGTGCTCTCACCAGAATTTAAGGAACCGAATTTTGGTCCTTTGGAAGAGCGGTGAGTGCTCTTAACTACAGAGCCATTATCTCTCCAGCCCTGGCATAACTTCTTTTGTGTTGCTCTTTGAATTGCTCCTTAGTACTAGTTTCCAATGGAGTCGGTAATTCTACAGTGACCTTGAAAAGACACCTAACATTTGAAAGTTTCCATTTCCCAAGTTTTCAGATGAGAATTTGAGGTTTGTTAATTCAGTTAAAATCTACTGAGCGCTTTCTCTGTGGCCTCCAAATTCTTTGGCTTTCTTCTATTGAGAAAGAGCCTTTCTTTGACTATAGATTCTGTGGCTATTTGTTAACAGCTTATATCAAGAGTGCCGCTGTTCTGGATTCTAGGTCAGACTTCAGGAAAACGCAGTCCTCTACTTCTGGTCCTTGGAAGAACTGACTCCTGGAGTTGGCCACCATACTGTTGGGAATCCCAAGCAGCCAGTGGAGAGGCATACATGAAGGGAAGCCAACCCTCCCTGGTAAAGCCCTGGGAGACATTTGCTGTTGACAGCCAGCAACAACTTATTGCCAAGTGGAAAGTTTGAAGTTGGATACCTCAGTTTCCTGTTGGGCAACCACCGCTGGTGCCATATGGAATCGAGGTGCTTTCAGTTCATCCATTTTTAAATTACCGGAATCCATTCTTTAGAACAGAGCTGGGCAAAGAAATACGGTGTGGTCCACTTATATTGTTTTATATTTTCTAGTAACTACATTGCAAAAAATAAAAGCCATCAGACCGAATTACTTTTAGAGAAAAATTTGATTATGTAAACATATTTAAACTCATCAATATATAAAAATTTTATAATTTCATCATGCAATGAAAATGAAAGTTATGAGCTTTTCTACATTCCTTGTCATTGTACATGGTTGAAATTTAAGGCAATGGCATGTAATCTTAGTGGTTACATGGATGACTATATTTAACAATCAGTTCAGACTGGCTAAATTTCAAATGCTCAACAGCCACATGGGTCTAGTGTTGCCTGAACTGGAGAATGCAACTCAAGAAGGAGAGGGTTGGAACTCAAAATATTCTCACAACTCAATAGAGAAATAGAACGGGATACACAGAGGGGAACTGACTTAGGTGGGGTTGGGCAATCCAGTGGTTTGAATGGTGCCAGCTCCCACATGCCCATGTCACAGTTCCTGTAACCCATGAACGCTGTCTTGTCTTTTTGGTTGTGAACCTAGACTTTAACGTCTGAGGCACCTCTCTAGACTAATCCGCAAATATTATCTTATTTAGAAAAAGTTTCCTAGATGTTATTTTTTTTTTTGATTTTTCGAGACAGGGTTTCTCTGTGGTTTTGGAGCCTGTCCTGGAACTAGCTCTTGTAGACCAGGCTGGTCTCGAACTCACAGAGATCCGCCTGCCTCTGCCTCCCGAGTGCTAGGATTAAAGGCGTGCGCCACCACCGCCCGGCTTCCTAGATGTTATTAACTTAAGGATGTTGGGATAAAGAGATCATCCAGGTTATTGGGGTGAGCCTGAAATCCAGTGACCAGTTGCCCTTGTATGAATGAAGTCTTGTCTGAAGAGACCTTGGCTCCATTTACAGTCCAGAGCAACCTGCTTTCTATCACCTCCGAAGCCTACCAAATGTCCAGCGTTTACTCCTTCAGGAGTGCAGGTGATCAGAGTAGGGACTCTGGGGATCTGGACACACACACTAATATTTGGCTCTTTGGGCTTATGACACTATGCCATGTCCTTCCCCCTTCCTCATCTTTTCAGAGGACTTCTTCATTGCTCTCTGTTTCTATCTTTACTTGTTTAAAGTACGTTTCCCATGTTGGACCCAGGGTCATCTTTAACCTATACTATACCTGGCCACTTTCTCTCTCTCTCTCTCTCTCTCTCCCTCCCTCCCTCCCCCCCCCCCCTCTCTCTCTCTCTCACACACACACACACACACACACACACACACACACACACACACACACTAAAAGGATGTTGCCTCTTTTCCAGACACAGAGACTGCCTTGCTTTTTGTCCAGCGTGATGAGCTGGTTCCAGCCCTAGGTCATTTGCACTTGTGCTTTTCTCTAGAACATTCTAGCCTCAGACCGGACCGCGGCTCCCACCTCACTTTACTCAAGCTTTTGTTCAATGTCCTTCATTATAAAGGTTTTTCTTGGGCATTGACATTTTTCCTTTCCTTTTTTTGTTCGTTTTTTGAGACAGTATTTCTTTGTATAACAGCCCTAGCTGCCCTGAAACTCATTCTGTAGACGAGGCTGGCCTCAAACACAGAGATCTGCCTGCCTCTGCCTCTTGAGTGCTGGGATTAAAGGCGTGCACCACCATTGCCCAGCTTATTTGTTCTTTATAATGCTTTGATTTTTTTTAAAACAGCACCACTTGGTAGAGATTTATTTCCGGATAGACTATTGTTCATCACTCACATCTATTAGTTAGTCTATTAGCTCAATGAAGGTAGAGCCCTTTATCTGGCTTATTTTAGCGTCTGGATTAGCATGTGCAAGTGTGCAGTCGATTCTTCTTGAATGAATGAACAAATGAATGGTTGAACTCAGGGAGGCAAGCTCTATTTAATGATGTCTTCTCCCCCCTCAAGAGAACTTAGAGGCCAAAAAAAAAAAAAAAAAAGGTATTCAAAGGCCATGGTTTGACCTCCGACCTATAGTTATCTGGATCTGGGTCTAATGGCACCCTTATTCCCCAGCCTCCCTTCACATAGTTCTTCCAGGAATGGAATGACTTTTAGGACAGCAGCTCTTGCGACTCCAGGCCGAGACATCATGAGGTAGTTTGTTGTTACAGACCAAAGTCATTCGGGGCGCTTGGTTCAAAAGACAGGATGTGGGCTGTGAGCCTCCAGTCTATCATTCAAAGGAAATCTCCTCCAGCAGCAATGTCTCCTGGGATGTTTTCCCAAGCCTCCCTGGGAGGTGCTGGAGCCTTTCAAAAGACTAAGAATAGATAGGCACATCCAGTTTCCCAAACATGTCAACCTTAAAAGTGAGTGCTATTTTTCCTCCCTTGTTACCTTTGAATTACTATGTAGGAGAAGGACACTGTATTATTATAGGCATGGCTCACCATGCTGTGGTTAGATACTTAATACCCCACCTCGGTAGCTTCCAGGCAGAATTGTTAGAGCAATATGTAAGCTCTACCACTACGGAGGTCCACGCTTTTGTCACCAGTGTGCTTTGTAGTTGAGACAGCCCAACCACCATTCCAGGACAGTGTGTGTATCCCTTAATCACTCCCATCTCATTATGCTTGTCCATAGGAGATTTTATCTAATCTACAACCGTGCACATGATGACACTCACCCTGCACTTAATGTTTTGCCTCTCCCTCTCCCTCTCTCTCTCTCTCTCTCTCTCTCTCTCTCTCTCTCTCTCTCTCTCTCTCTCTCTCTCTCTTCACTTGCTGGTTATGGTACAGGTAACTTTCATTTACTCTGTTACTTAGTCAGTGCTCATTGGGCTTGTAGGAGGTGTCAGATGCTAAACTTGACACCAGGTGATACAAAGGTCTCATTGACACTGTCTGGGTCACGTGGTAGAGTTCACTGTCTGAGTCTGATGCCATCCCTCGTTCGCAGGGTGTAGAGCATGATGGGGTGGGGGTGGGGATGGGGATCTAGGTGCAGTACCTTATATAATACCCAGTGTCATCATCATCGGCTACTTTCCCATCCTCCAGATTGCATCAAGAAGAGTGTGGCGTTGGATACTGATGTGTCCTGAACACTTTGGAATTCCTCTCCTAACAAATAAAGGAAGGCTTCAGTCTCAACTTGAAGACAGCACCTGGGAGATTTTAACGACATAAATTTAGGTACATCCAACCATATAGGCCTTTTGTTTTAAGATACTGCACAAATATAAATTTGTGAAGCTGGCACCTAAGTGAATGACATTTAGGGACACACTCATGTGTTAAATTTACCTCCCCTCCTCATTTTACAGCTGGGGAAACTGAGTTCCTTTGTGGAGAGAATTCTCTTCTAAGGGTTCGAGCAAGCAGAGACAAGTCTTCCTTGTGGAGTTAGATATATAATATAAAGCGTGCTCCTCCCTTACCTCTGCAGAACGTGTGTGTGTGTGTGTGTGTGTGTGTGTGTGTGTGTGTGGCCACAGGCCTTTCCGGATGAGTGACAGCAAAAGCCCATCCCTCCAGGAGACGCATGAAGAATGACCAATGGGATGGATGGAGGGTGTTGGGTACCAATCTCTGCAGAGGCCAGGGTGAAACTGGCTGCGTCCAGCCTGTTCCACCCCCATCTCCCCGAGCCCCTCAGACCCTTCGGTATTCGGTCCTTGCTGGGACACGGGAGGTGCTCATCTTAATGCACTTGGGGACAATGATAGGGTGCCAGGGTGCGGTTCGCGTCTGTCCAGCTCAGTCTGCGGTCCCCGCGCTGCAGCGCTGCAGCTAAGAACACTTGATTGGAAGGCCGGAGGACTGCGGGGTGTGTGTGTGTGTGTGTGTGTGTGTGTGTGTGTGTGTGTGTGGTGATGCCAATATGTAAAGCGACTGGCGGTTCTGGGCGGGGCCTGGGTCCGATGCAAATGAGGAAGGCGGGGTTACCCTGTGGCTCCGCCTCCCTCCCCCGCAGCTGGGGCCAGCGGTGCCAAGCACAGCTGGACCAGCGGCAGCAGCTGGGCGAGTGACAGCCCTGCTCCGCGCGCGCGGCCGCCGCTAGAGCCGGCGCGAAGGGGCAGCGCGGCCCCGCGGTCCCCGGGCGGCAGCAGCGGCCGCCTAGTCCCGCGCCTCTCCCGGCCCGCAGCCCCGCGGTCCCGCCGCCCCGGGGCCGCCACCTCTCGGGGCTCCCCCGGTCCCCGCGCGCGCAAGATGGCTGACCCGGCTGCGGGGCCGCCGCCGAGCGAGGGCGAGGAGAGCACCGTGCGCTTCGCCCGCAAAGGCGCCCTCCGGCAGAAGAACGTGCACGAGGTGAAGAACCACAAATTCACCGCCCGCTTCTTCAAGCAGCCCACCTTCTGCAGCCACTGCACCGACTTCATCTGGTGAGAGCGCGCCGCGCGGGCCACTTGCCCGGGGCCCCAGAGGGTAGCGACACGCGTGGGTACCCCTCTTGCCGCCCCCGGGGGAGGGACCGTGTGCCCATTCTCATCCCGCTGGACCCTTCTGCCCCGTCTCTGGGATGGTCCAGTCTCGCAGATGCCGGCTCCTCTGGTCCCAGACGGCTAGCCAGCCACCAAGAGCTTCCTGCCCTCTTGCACTCTGTCGCCTGAGCGCCCGGGGACAGCGCCGCAGGCGCCTTTTCGACACCTGGCTCGGGGCGCAGGGTGGCTGTCCCTCCTCGGCAGGGCAGCTCCGCGGGTGTCTTTCTCGCCTGGGGTTCCCGATCTTTCTGCCTTCTTCCGGGCTTGAGGCGCTCTCACCCTCACCCCTCCTTTCCGGGGCAGTTCCCTAGGGTGTCCTTTAGTTCCCCGGGGCGTGGAGCATCCTTTCCCTCTCAATGTCCCCCAGAGTAGTCCCATGGGTTATCACTTACTGAGCCCCCAGAGTCCTGAGGCCCCCCACATTTTATTTCTCAGTTCTCGCCCTCACGTCGCTGCAGGGCCCCTTTATTTCCCCTGCCTCTCGAGGACTGGGGCGACCTTTTCTTTCTCCTAGTCTCTCAGGGGACACCGCCGCTGTGGAGTCCCTCTCGTCCTCCTTTTCTCTTTTCCTGAGGGTTCTCCCGGCACCTCCTTGGGCAGATATCCAGCCCGCCTTCCGCCCCCACCCGGACGGAAATGCACCCTCTCATCCCGCCACCTGGTGGTCGCGGTCTCGTCTGAACTGCAGGGGAGATGTGAGATGGGGGTTACTGCCAACCCCCATAATGTACCCCCACAATCCCATCCAAGGCGGAAGATTCTTGGGAACCGGCCTGTAGCAAGGTTGCATCTGGGGTAGAAGGACAGTGGGAAGGGAGGGGGCTACTGTGTGAAACTAGCTGGTAACTAGACCCCTCAGACTGATATTCCTCCTTGTGCTTTACAGGGGCTTCGGGAAGCAGGGATTCCAGTGTCAAGGTAGGCTCTGTGGTTCTGTGGATGCTGATGGTGGGAAGTGAGGATAAAACAGACTTCACAGACGTGGCTGAGTTAGGCAGAGTGAAGTAATCGTGCCTGTCAGAGTGACCTCCCAGGCTAGGAATCCTTCACCACCAAAGGGTCCTTTTAAGGGGTGTGTGTTTGGGCCAATGATGCACCTTCCAGGAAAGGCCAGAGGAGCTGGAAGGCCCTAAATGTCAAAAGTGCATCCATCCCTCTGCCTTCGGAGCATTCTCCAAGAATTGCCAGCCCTGTTTAAGTAAGCAAATGTCTTGAAGGACTCTTGTGAGTGGAGGGAACCTCTTCCTAATCCCAGCCCTTTCTTGCTCATTGCCCTTCCTCGCCTCCCAGGAGGTTCAGCCTCTTTCCCCTGCTTTGCAGAGGTCTCAGCAGGTGGCTGCCTCCTCTGCAGATGTCGCATCCCCTAGAAAAAGCAACTGTGGTTTTCCCCTGGGCCTCCTCCCGCTCTGAAAGGGGTGGTTCCAGATAGGGTGCCTCTCGATCCTGCCTGAGGTTGCCCTTTTTAACTTCTGAGAATGCAAAGGAAGGACTCCAAGAGACTAGTTGCCTGGGTCCTTGCATCTGGAATGAGAGATTCCAACTAAGGGCTGCCCTATCAAATATCAGAGACCTGGTGGCCTCTCCTATCTTTAGGGCTCCCGTCTATAAGACGTCTTGTGGGCTGGGCAATGTAGCTCTGGAGAATGGGAGCTTTGTGCCAGAGATGCTCTGGAGTACATCATCCGAAATGGGGGAGGGGAAAAGATGGGTTTTAAATTGGATCTCCAAAGATGACTTGCTTGAGTCTTTTTTTTTAACTCTTAGAATACCGTAAGTAGTCTGTGAATTTGGTGTTAGCATCCTAGAACTGCAAGATCTCTCTCTCTCTCTCTCTCTCTCTCTCTCTCTCTCTCTCTCTCTCTCTCTCATGCATGGACACATGTATGTGTGAGCACATACAACTTCAACTTGAACACTGACTATACTTTCATGCTGGAAAAATCATTTGGACCTGAGGGCATCCCTTTAGCAAGACAGGGAACACATTTACCACTGTGTCTGTCCATCCAACACTGGCCTGCTTCTGATACCCTGCGCCACTTGAATTTGCTGGTTTGTTCCCTCTTTCCCCTTTAGGCCAGGTAAGGTTGAGTGTAGTCAGGAGGTTCTTTATTCCTCTCCTCTCCTCTCCTCTCCTCTCCTCTCCTCTCCTCTCCTCTCCTCTCCTCTCCTCTCCTCTCCTCTCCTCTCCTCTCCTCCCCTCCCCTCCCCTCCCCTTCCCTCCCCTCTCCTCCTCTCCTCTCTTCTTCTTGCTCCTCCTATCTTTCCCCTCCCCTTCTGTCTCCCTGGTCCTCCCCCCTTTCCCTCTCTTCTCTTAGTCTCACTTTGTGCCCAGACTGGCCTTGATCAGGATCTTCTTCTGTCCTCCTGTTTTAGCCTTCCAAGTGCTAGGATTGCATGTGTGTTCAGGGGCCGACTGACATCCACCACCCTGTAAACTGGCCTTAAATCTGGAGAAGCATGTAGGTGTGGAACAGCCTGAAGTGCATCTTAGTGCCTATGCAGCATGAGCGTTGACTGGCAAGGTTGCTCTGCAGGCGAAAATAAAAAGACCCCAGCAAGCAGAGGTGGCTCTGATTTGCACGGAATGTTGATCTATAGAGTGTATGTTCCCTGCTGCCCTAAGCTGCAGGTTCTTATTTGAGCTCTGGAATGAGATGTGGGAACCCTCTACGCCCTTCCAACCTCCTTGGCTAAGACTTGGAGTCTCAGTTTTATGCTCACACACAAGGACTTCCCAAGTCTCTCTCTGCTGGTGGCAACAAGTTAAGCCAGTAGCATAGCTGGGATTGTCTTCTGGAACTTGGCCTCCTCTTCTCAAACAAAATGCTGATGGCCACTTGGTGTAGGAACTGTACAATCTCTATTAGGTTGCCTTTCACATCCATGAATTGGATTCTGTTTTGTCTCTTGCTGTGGTCAGGGGTGATTTTTTTTTTTTTAAAGCATTGCTTTTGTGGCTCTCCTGTGCCACCTGCTCTGCTGTTATTGATGGCTGGGAAAGTCAGCTTTGGAATGTGCGGGGGATGGCACATATGGAACAGGAGATCCTTTTATCCAAGGCCTAGGAAGTTTCTGGGGGGGGGAAGGATGGGGGGAAATCAGAATTAAAGTTTTCAAGAAGTCTGACTAACTTCAGGGATTAGACTTTCAGGGGCCGGTGGGAGCATGTGCCAGCGCGCTGACTCCCTGGGCTCCCGGGGACTAAAGGAAGGGTGGGAGATAGGTATTTTAAAGAAATCACTTCTCTTTTTATTTTTCCACCTCTTAGATCTCTGAACATCTGGTCCTCTTTGCTATTGCTTTGACAGTCTATTCCATTTGAGTTGAAGTGGGTAGGAGGAAGAAGAGGGGGTGGGGCAGATTGATGGGCCCTGAACTGAGCTGCTTAAGAATGAGGTACATCCCAGAAGGAGGGGAGGGAGTTTATCCCTGGTACACAGCATTGCTTGGGACTAATTCTGGAATCATAGGCGAGCTCCTTTTATCTGATTATTTTCAGTGCCCTGTGCCTGGTACTTTTCCTTACAGTGAATTTACTTAAAATAGGACCAGCATTTTAGTAGAAAACGCACAGGGTTTTTTCTTTTACCTAAGTCAACAGTCCAGAGTCCTGGTCCTTCAGCCTTCTGTGCTACCATCCTGGGGAACAATAGTTGTCTCACGATTCAAGAAGATGCTGGATTCTCCAGTCTTCAGGCCTCTTTTCAGTCAGCAGGAAGCAGGAAAAGGATGAAGTAAGGCGAAAGACACATGCTCAGTGACCCTTAGGGAAGTGGCCTGGAGAGACTGTTATATATAGTCTGTTGGCTAGAGCCTGATGCCGTGCCCACACCTTGTTGCAAGGGCAGTAGTGTTTAGCTCAGGTAGCACATTCCCAGCCAGGGGCTGGGGGAGGGATGCTTCCATCTCAAATGTGAAAGCAGAGATTGGCTAGAGCCTCATTACTAAGGAGTAGGGGGGTGTGGGAGGGTCCCCAAACCGAGAAACTCTCACCACTGCCCCCATGCTACAGTGCGCTGTCATGGAAATTGGGGGTGCAGGTCAGAACATCCAGAAACCATGGTGAATTATGGATTTTTATAGACCCAGGAAGCTTTCTTAAAAATAGATTTCTTGCTTTTGTACAGCAAAGGGACAAGGCTCTAGGTTTTTTTTTTTAATTTTTGTGGTTTTATTTAACTTTATTCTATGTGCATTGGTGTGAATGTGTCAGATCCCCTGCAACTGGATCTTCAGACAGTTGTGAGCTGCCATGTGGGTGCTGGGAATTGAACCAGGGTCCTCTGGAAGAGCAGTTAGTGCTCTTAACCACTGAGCTATATCTCCAGCCCAAGGCTCTAGGTTTTAACTGCCATATAAGTCTCCACATCTCCCACCTCTTGCTTTGATAACACCTCTGGTGACAGAGGACTGGGGCTGAAGATCCCTTTTGTGAAATTGCATACCTTTTGGGTTAGAACTGTGACCCATTTCTAATATCAGGCCTTCCTTTCTCTAAGGCGTTCTGGAAAGAAACCCAGAACCTGCATTTGTGCTTAAATCGTAATTGGCACAAACCCCCAAAACAAAACAAAAGACACAAACCATGGGATGGAATTCAACTTTTTTTTTCTATGAAGTCCCTTCAGTAAAAATAAAGAAGCATTAAAATGTTCAGATCTAGATTTTATAGCATGGGGATTAGAATCAGACAGAATCAGGCTCCAGTCTCTGACCTGCTCACTGTGTGACCTTGGGAAGCCCATCCTTGGACCATAGCCTTGCTCTCTTGGTAAACAATAGCAGCAGTGTAGGTTGGGGCACAAAGCAAGGTGATAGAGAGAGGTATCCACAGTGGATGTAAACAGCTCTAAGAAAGGTGATCACCATTGCTTGATTTGGTGGGAAAATGTGTCGAAGTGGGGCCGAGCTGACTCGGGAACGCTTGAAATGACTGTGCCTGTTTCACACGCTCAGATGGGTCTGCTTCTCTGAGGGCTTTCAGTAACATCAAAGTATTACGCTTCAGCGTATGGACGCAGTGGGCATGGCTTCCCTCATGAGAAAGATCTGAACTTGCCTTGGACTCTCTAGAAAAACCCCATGGCATGAATATTCTGACTATAAAGAACTAGAATAGATGATTATAATGTCTTTTTCCCTTCCCCGGGCAAATTCGAAAACACACATTTTTAGCCTCTTGGTTGAATTATTACAAAAAAGAAGGAAGAAAACAAACTCTATCACATAAACTCTGCCACTGTTATTTTCCCCTAATAGAAACTTTATAGAGTACAAGTTTAATGTTGTGTATAGTTGACATATACAGATCAGAATCTGCACTTAAAACAATAACCACCACCAATAATATGAATTGAGACTGGGATGTGGCTCAGCAGAAAAATGCTTGTTAGTATGTGCAAGGCCTTGGGTTCCACCCTCAACCTAGAAAACCAAAAGAATAAAAGAAACTATTAGTCAAAAGTTAATTTTATTTTGGGCACAGCTTTCTCTGTGTACTTCTATCGTTACACTGAGCAGTTTGGGTTGAACTTTCTCTGTAAACTGAGAATCAGCAAGGCAGGTAGATGTGGCCTGGGTTGTTGCACACCGCCCCACAATCATCCTCAGAACAGGTCGCAGAGACTCATGATAACTGATTCTGACAATGCTCTGGCAGGTTTTCATGCAGAAAAAGGCTTTGCAATTTTGTGTTTGATGGTTTGGATCTTTTTGCACCTGAAGTAGGATTTCAGGCTCAATGTCCCTATCAAAATAAAAATCTGGTAAGTGGGTCAGCTGTGGGTTGAGAACAGAGGGCTGATCTGTCGGAGAAGCAACAGAAAATTCATTTCGCGCAGCCGAACCCTCCAGGGGAGCCTGGAGCTTTGTTACCGTATAGTGGAACACCTTCCAGAGTAAATATGGAAAATATGACTTATGGAAATCTGGTTGGTATGACATACAGATTCTTCTAAACTAATTCACAAGCATATTATTTCTGGTACTAGTGATCCTCTGGGCTCTGCTCAGGGCAGATGAAGCACATAGATAGGATGTCCGAGCCAATGAAAAAACTAAGAGTTGGTGACTGGCCAGAAGATCACTGAACACTTAAGGGTAATTTATACAGGGCTGGAGAGGTGGCTTATCGGTTCACAAAGTGCACTGCTCCTGCAGAGGACCTAAGTTCAGTTCCCATCACACACATCCCGTGACTCACAACCACTGAAGCTGCAGCTGCAGGGGAAGTTTCCAGTCTCTGTAGGCACCTGTATTCACACGCACAGGCCCCGTCCCATCCATGTAAATAAAGATGCATGTGAATAAAAAGTAACCTCAAAAAGAAAATGATGCACATCCATGTTGATGCTGGAGTCAGTTTCCTTTCTCTGCCTCTTCTTACTTCTCTTTCTGTCTCTTTCCCACCCCACTCCACATGTGTACATGCATAGAAAAATAGAGTCCTATGCCAGGTGGTGGTGCATACCTTTAATTCCAGCACTTGGGAGGGAGAGGCAGGTAGATTTCTGTGAGTTTGAGGCTAGCCTGGTCTACAGAGTGAGTTCCAGGAAAGCCAGGGCTACAAAGAGAAATCTTGTCTCAAAAAACAAAAACAAACAAACAAAAAATAGATTTGTCATAATTTTAAGATTACATGACTTTTCAGCCACAGAGAGAGTCAGATTTCAAATTCACACCTGGTCTTTAGATTCTGCAGACCAGTTTGTTCTTGGTAGGCAGGAGGATTAGCGAGAAAGTTCACCTTCCTGGGCTGATGCCTTCCAATGCTGGGACCCTTGTCACTTGCCAGATTCCTTGTCATATGAAATCACGGACTTTATTCATCCAACCTCTCTAGTTGAAGTTGTGTGGTACTCTGTAGACTGAATATTGCATCTTTTTTATAGAGACCACACCATCTGCAGTGTTTACATATGACATTTGGAAGTGTGCTATTTGCTTGGTAATCCTGTAAGAAATTTGTCTTCTAATCACCTGCATCCATTGCTACTTCCCCACATAGCCATTCATATGAGTATTCATGCATACATCCGCACTTCCACCATTGATCCTTCTATCCATCCACTCATCCCTTTAAAAAGTGTTCAGTGGTTAAGTTCTATGTGTACTGAATGATTTTTGGCGCCAGAACCCAACAGTGAATGTTACTGTGAAGGTTCCTGATGTAGTAGTGTAGTGTAGGAAGGGGAGATATGACTTACTACAAATGACTTTTACCAAGATTTAATGTCACTTTGGTGGAAATCTCCCAGATGCTTCAAGATTGTTTCATGAGCCGGGTGGTGGTGGCGCACGCCTTTAATCCCAGCACTCGGGAGGCAGAGGCAGGCGGATCTCTGTGAGTTCGAGACCAGCCTGGTCTACAAGAGCTAGATCCAGGACAGGCTCCAAAGCCGCAGAGAAACCCTGTCTCGAAAAACAAAAAAACAAAAAAAACAAACAAACAAAAAAGATTGTTTCATTAGAGACTAACCTATGTAACGTTTGACATGGAGTTGATTGGGGTCCTACGGCCTAAGAATCAAAAAGCCCAAATTCTCCCTTTCCATACTGAGGTATCAAGAATCTACAGCTAAAAACCTGCATCGTGATATGTGCGAAGATATGCAAGAGGCGTGATGGCAGTGACACCCTTGAATGAGCCCCTGGCTTTCTGTTTGTACCACGGCTATCAGGAGAGTGCTGGGACAAGAGACCTCAAGATGGAGGAGTCTCAGTGTGACAGCCAGTAAGCTCCAGATCCTCATAGTAACTCAGATAATGAGCTGACTTCCTTTTTGTCTAGGGGTTGTGATACGGGCTAACTGCTCTAAAGCAGAAAAATCAGACGATTTCAGGGGTGTAGAGCAACTTGGAGCTGGTAGAGGGGAACACAAATAAAAAGAAAGAACAGGGCATCGTGGAAGTTTGTCAGCTGAGATCCAGTTTCAGGGACTTGGCATTGCTTGTGTTGCCCCAAGTGCTGTATGATACCAGTCTTCTGCCTTACAATCTCTTCCTCATTTGGAAGTTCTTTCTTAAGGTCCAGCTAACAACCTTGAAGCACATATGGAGACAGAGTCTTTGTCAACTCTCTTCCCAGCTTTCTGATTTCATCTGGGAGAAGGTTTGCTTTGGTACTAACATGTCTGCCATGCCTAACAAAGATCCGTGCACCCAGTAAAGAACCATCAAGCTTTCTTGATGGGTGCCTAGGGTTTTTCAGTTTGTACCTGTAGAACACTTTGTTTGTTTGATGATTCATTTGTTTCCCATTATTGCCCAGTACTGAGTCAGTCCTGTTCTGCCCCTGGGTTTGATTTAGTACTGGCTGCACCTCCTTGTGACCAGGCAAGGGGCGCCTCAGTGTTTTTCCTGAAAGTGTCCTTGTTGGAAAGAAGCTTGTGTTCCAGATGTCTCAGCCTTCTGTCTCCCGAGTGATGGGACGACAGGCACGTGCCACCATGCCTGGTTCACTTAAAATCCTGATTCTGTCTCTCCATCGCTGTTTCCTGGGGGCAGGTAAAATACAATCCTAAGAAAAAAATACTCATCCAGTTGTCTGCTCAGTCATAGGTCAATACATCCACTGTCCATCTGCCCATTCCTTTAATAAGTGTGTGCTGATAGCCCACCGTGTATCAGGGGCTGGTCTTGGCCCTTTAGATAGCGTAAAGAAGGAAGCATAGTCTCTACCTTCATGGAATTTGCCTTGCAGTAGAAGTGTAGAATAAGCACACGGAACACTGGTAACTTTCAGTAGAGACTTTGAAGAGAATGAAGACATGGTTCTTACCCTAGATGATTCTTGTGAAGGACGTATATCATGTGACCAGTTGGTTCTGATATGTAACCAGAAGTGCTCTGCAAAGGGTGTAAGAACACTGTGTGGTGTTGCTATTCCTTGGGGGAGAGGTAGAGAAGATTCCATAGATGAGGTGACATTTGAGATTAGTCTTAGCAGAAGAGTAGGAGTTCCCAGAGTGACAAGGGGGCGGGGACGGAAGAGAGTACTTGTGGAGCTGTGGAGGAGAGGAAACAGGGCACCTGCAGGGAACAGGAAGAAGAGTGTGTGAGGACGGAGTTAGTGGGAGATGAAGGTCACATAGTCACGTGATACAGGCAACCTGGCAACTAGGAAGTGCTTGCTGTCGTTGCCTTAACGTGGGGTGTGTGGGGGAGTGAAGTGGCCAAATGCTTAAGACCAGCGTGAGATACATTTTGAAACAATCAGAGTCATGACTCAGATCCTGAAATTCCAGGCTTGCAGAGCAGGAGGTTGCCCCGCTGGGCGGCTGACATGGCTACTGAGGGGCAGTAGGGGCGTGTCAGCTTAGCGGAGAGGGGCCACTGCTATTTTTTTTGAATCCTGAAGAGACATTTGGAACTTCATGTCCACCATATTGTTGACTGTTCTATTTTTGAGGGGTGGTTACTAGGTTATTTTTGTGGTTCTAACAATAGGGATGCCTCTCCTCATTGCGTCCTTAGGCGCAGAGGACCACAGAAATGATTCTTCCTCTGAAAGGAATCCTCCCACTCCCCCCCTCCCCCATGCTGTCACTCATCCTACAGCACACGCTGATGGAGCACACGTGGTGCAGTGGTGACAAGTCTCTGCTTGGGCGGCACAGAAGGTTTTAGCTCCGGGTTGGGAAGGTGGGTCTGTGGTTAGGAGGGCTTGCTGTGCGCATGTGAGAAACTGAGTGAGTTTGAATGCTTGGAACCTTGGGGTTGGACAGAGAAGAAACAGGGGATCTCTGAGGCTTGATGGCTGCCAGCCGAGCTCCAGGTTCAATGAGAGACCCTGTCACAAAGGAATAAGGTGGAAAGCGATTGAACAGGACACTGGGCAGCCTCCTTTGGCTTCCATGTGCATGTGACACATACACCTGCATGTATGTGTGCATCTGTCCACCCCCAAAGAGGTGAGGGACTTTGGGTTCAATCTCCGTCTCTATACTATGAACCTTGACTTAGCCTCTTGGTGCTTCTGTTTCCTCATGGGTAAAGGGAAGTAGTAACAGGATCTGGTTTCCAGGGCTCAAGTCCAATGTTCCTTGGGTATTCTTGGTTGGTGTGAAAGCAGTTCATACATGGCAGGTATTTCTGTTCTTGCTTGGGCCCTATCCTCGTCCTTTCTGGCTTATAGTCTTGCTGGGGAGGCGGGATGAATCCCCTCTATCAGGAAGGTGATGGAGCCGGTGGGATTGCTGATTCTGTCCTGCAGTTGCTGATGGAGTTGAGAGCGCAGCTTAGCAGGGACGAGAGGGGTGATGTGAGCTGGAGTGAGCGTCAGGGTTTTCCGAGAGCCCCGTTCCTGCCTACGGATGCTTTAGTTGGTGGGAAAATCTCAGAAAGTTAATTTGACACCTGTGGTTGCCCATCTGCAATGTATGTAAAAAATGTATAGATGGCGTTTCAATGTCAAACAGATTTCTGATTTGGTTTTACTTTTTCTTTCTCATTTTTCTCTTGGTGCTTTGTGCCAGGATTTCATGTGGTATAAAGCAGCCATCAGCTCACTATGTATGTAATCAAGGCTGTGTCTGAATTCCTAACCCTTTAACCTCCACCTCCTGAGAACTGGGATTTCTCCTTTTCAGTGTAGGTTCTTTTACCTTTCAAATAAACTCTTTTGGCCTCTTGAGGGTTGAAGATACTCAGCAAAGAGCATGTGTGAGCTGGAAGTGGAAATCTGTAAAACTTTGCTTGGTTAGTTATGATATTTATGTTGTCCTATGTTGAAAACCCTTTGTACTGGCAATTCTCCAACTGCCCCCGCCCCATGTCTGTCTGTCTGTCTGTCTGTCTGTCTGTCTGTGTTTTTTTTTCAGACAGAGTCTCACTAAGTAGCCCAGGCTGAAGCCTGACTTTCTTCTCTCCAGGGCTGTCTCCGCCGACTGTCTCCATTCCCAGTCAGTGGCAGATTAAACCCAGGTTCTCTGCCTTTTGATTGCTCCTTGTTTTCAGTCCTCCCTCTCCAATAGCTCAATTTTAAGCAAGAGAATCCCTTTTAATATGGCATCTGATAACAGCCCTTTGACAAAGGCACACATAAGGAGTGGAAAAAAATGTGTCTCATCTCTGTTGCTGACCTGCCACACCAGAGCGGTCACTGTCATACAGAAACTGCTAGCTTGGGTTTGAGACACGTGAGAGCTGGAGGTTTGTCTTTGGGTGAGACTGTTGGTCTCTTTTGACCAGGGCCATCTGACTTACCTTTTGTACAAAATCTTTGATTCTCCCCCACTGCTGGGGAGAGGCACCCAAGACCCTGCTTCTTACTCCTGTGCAAGGCTCACCTTTTGTCTGTCTGTGCTTTCCAGTGCCGTCTCTCCTCTTGTGTGAATGGTGTCCAGGGCTCTTCCAACCTCTCTCTCTTTGAGATACAGAAGACCCCTTGTGATCCTGACTCCTCATTTACCGCATCACCTGGAGAGACAGCTTCCAATTAGTCATTTTACCCTGGAAGTCGTTGTTTTAGTTTTTGCAAACAGGGTCTTACTAGCCCAGACAAACCTCATGTTTGCAATCCTCCTGCCTCAGGCACATACCAATGACACTTGACCAAAAACACAACCTTCTAAGCTATCGAGGCTGGCCCTGAGAAATGTTAGCTGGGGCTTTTCAGCTTTGCATACAGAAGTGACATCTGTATGGGAGACAGGCACCTTCTGGTATCACCATTGAAGGAGGGTGCTGTTTGCCTTCTTAGGGGTGACATCTGCTTCCTGTTTCAATGTTGCCTATCGGCTGCAAACTATAATAAGGAAGCCAGGGCATTCTGACAATTTTTCCCACCCAGTAATTTAGTTCTGTTAATGCTTGGAAAACTGGAGTTCACTAACTATATTTAGAACTTAAAAATGTAAAACTCTCCATTAGTTAAGGTATTAGTGGGAATCTCTTTAAAGCTACTGTAGTAGATAAGCCCCAAAGTCTCTGAGGTTTAACAGGTCATTTGCATCTCATTTACATCAGAGACCCCTCCCTCATGCAGGTGATCCCAGCCAGGCAGTCTTCATGTAGGGCACCCTTGAGTCCTCTCTCCTTGGACCAGTGGGTTGGGCAGAGTGTGTGTGAGAAAGCACATTCATTTCACAACCATTCTGGTCTGGAGGGACATCTGTCACTTCTGCTTACTCTCTGTGGGTCAGAACTCAGGCACAGGGCCACAGTGGGTGCAGGGAGTGAGGACAAGAGGAGGCTGGGTGGAGCAGAGTGACCAGCTCTGTCATTGGGAATAAAAGGAACCAGGTCTTGGTGGACTCAGCCAACCCCTCCTCAGCCTCCAAAGCCATGGCTCCCTTTGCTTTCCTTTGGGACTGCACATTCAGTTTTCTCTCTCTCTTGACCAGGAAAGCCATGATGTGAAACTGTGCACCTCTTACCTTTTCTGGTGTACTTTGTGGGGAAGTTGGAGTCTGTCTGTTTATTAAGAGTGAGGGAAAGTAGCGTTCTTGGTTTTAGTTGCTACGACAATCTGGTTTTTGTTAGAATTTCTGCTTCTCTCAATAAACTGGGTCTCAAAAATGAGATTTATTGTATTTTTAATTGTGTGTATATGTGTATGTGCATGTGCATGCAGGGGTCCATGGAGGCCAGAAGAGGGCGTCTGATCACTTGGAGCTGGTGTTAGAGCCGGTCCATCTGCGAGAGTACTGCATGCTCTTAACTGCTGAACTATCTATCTCTCTAGTCCTTATCACCTGGCATTCTTGCTTGTGGCCATCCTAAATGCTATGGTCTAGCTCGTTGTTGGCCAAGAATACCTGTAGGTTCTTTCCTATTGTTCATTGTTCTTTGTATGCAAGCATCCTCCCAGCCTCCCAAATCAATGATTCATTATTGCGATTGAACACTACTTCCTAGGGTCATCAATTTGAGCTGGGCTCAGCTGGGTGGTCTGTGTGTTCCTGACCAGTCTTACCCATGTACTTGGACCTCAGCTGGGATGTTTGGGATATGGGAGTCTTAACTTAAGCACACCGTGGTGGACACATTTCCCACACATGAGTGGAGGCTACACTTCAAAGTGGCTGTGGGGCTTCTGTTAGCAGAAGGGAAGTGTAAGCTCACTTTAGAAATAAAGGAAGAAATAGAAGAGAGAATAGATTCTTCCTTTTGATGGGGGGGAAGCCGTGAATAAGTTGGAACGTCTTTGGAATCTAGCACACCTATTTTAATGTGTCTCTAAAACATGTTCCAGTTTAGGACTTGGTTTCCGGAAATGAAACTAGAGCCTATAGCAGGCCATAGTGTAAGTGCTTGCTGCTCATTCCTTGGAATGATGGTCCTTACAGGGGAGAAGCCAAGGGTAGAACATTGAACACTACCACCATTACCACTGGGTTCTAGGGTCAATTACCCCCAAGTACTTGGCACTGCATCAAGAGTGCAAGAGTTAGAGAAAGGAGCACAATGCCTCTGCTCTTGAGGATGGAGAGATCCAAGAAGGAGATAGACATACTAAGGAATTAGCATAATACCCGGTGGGACTGTAGAACCTTGAAGGGAAGTGGACATGGTCTCGTGATACACTGAGCATGGGTTCAGACCTCAGCTTCCTCACTGATCACATGCAGAGCCTTGGGTACTTTACTTAATCTTTAGTTTCTTTAGTCTGTGAAATGAAGATAATGGCTTAGTCTTCTTTTCCAAGATACCATTGGGTTAGGTGAGATGGGGATCATAGAGAACATGTGACTACTCATTATGTATTAGCACGAAAAAGGGCAGAGATGGTCTCAAAATGTCCTTGTGACAATGTCCTAACGGGCACCAGTCTCGGCTCTCCTCCCACGCTCCCTGGCTGGTATCATTGATGACGATTGCATGAGGGTGGTTTTACTGGATACATAAGTCTTGAGATTGGCACCCATAAGGCACTGGGGGAGCAGGAAAGGGAGATGGTGTAGTCGTTGCAGTAGAGGACAAAGCTGGTTCCATGACTGAATTAGAATGTTTGGTCAGAGCTAAAACAGAGTGTGTGTGTGTTGGGCAGGGGCGACTGAGAATACAGCTGAGAGGCAGATTACTTGCTTAGAATACAAACGATCCTGTGTTTGATTGCCAGCACCACACACGTGCACAAAAGATAAATTTACCAATTGTGGGGGCACATGTACAAAACATCAGGCTTTGAGAAGCTGAGGAGGTAAGATCAAACGTTTGATGCCAGTTTTGACTGTGTAGTGGGGATTCTGTCGCAAGCAAGCAAGCAAGCAAGCAAGCAAGCAAGCAAGCAAGCAAGCAAGCACGCAAGCAAGCAAGCCAGAAAGCACATCCCCAGAGATTGTGGGTACTGTATAGGTGGAGGCCAGAGGACAACCTCCTCCATCCCAGTCCACTTTGTTTTTTTGATACAGGGTTTCTCTCTAGCCTGGGGTTCACTGATTAGGGTGGGCTGCTTGGCCAGTGACCCTTAGGGATCCATCCCAGCGTCTCTGTTTCCCTAGCAATGGGATTGCAAGAACACACCACCACACTCTGCTTTTTCATATGGGCGCAGAAGCTTGAACTCGGGCCTCACGCTTGCATAACAAGCATTTTTACTGACTGAGCTGTCTCCCCAGCCCCTCTTCTACATTTGATTTTTACATCTGTGGTTTATCACTCACTGGAGAGCCATGAAATCAATTTAGTGAGCCATGTACACTATGAAAAATTAGAATAGAAAATACCAGAATGCACCAGCCCCAGGAAGAGTAGGCACGGTTTCATGAATCTTTTATTCTGTGTCTTCATATGCTGGGGTGGGTGAACTAGGTCAAATGTAAATGGTGTTTCTGACCGTGGGGATAGACACCAGGGTTTGAGAGTCACTGTGAAGAGCATAGAGAAGAAGCCTTGGAGGCTCAGGAAGTTGGCCCATGGACTGTGGAGGCTTAATTTATTTTTTTAGGGATGTAAATGCATTGTTTTCAATTCTTCATAATTAGAAGTTTCTTTCTCACTCTAACACAGTGTCCCAAGATTATTTTGGTTACCTTCCTTAAGCATTGACATACCACAGACAAAGTTATTTTTTTCCGAATAGAATGTTAAGTATAGTATATGACATCTTTACATATGGAACGAGTGGTTTTGTTAGAACTGCCCGGCCTGCCCTGTCACTGGGGTGAAGTGTCAGATTGCTGTGTCAAGAGGTGGCCCGAGACTGCAGAGAGAAGGAACTGCTTATGCGGGATAATATGGGCTGAGAAAAGAGTGTTTTATAAGCAGAGCCTTCACCGAGGGAGGGAGGAGAAGGTGCGTGAGGGTGCATGAAGCAGTGGGGAGGCGTGGTGCCAGCATCAAGGTGGGTCAGATCCCTGTGGTGGAATTCTGCAGAGGATTGCCTCCAGCCGGGACTTCCAAGAGCTGGAATTCAGTGTGTGTTTATAGTCTCTGCTGTACCTGGGTAGGTGGCAGCCCAAATGACAGCTGGCCTCATTCTCTTTCCCTTCTGGCTTTTTCTGATTTGGAGCCCAAGGGCCATAGGGGGCCAGAGTGCTGCAGATGGGGCAAAAAGTCAAGTCCAAGAAAAAAATTGAATCAGAGTTGGGAGGGTTGATGAGGAGAGAGAGAGAGAGAGAGCGAGCGAGCGAGAGAGAGAGAGCGAGAGAGAGAGAGAGAGAGAGAGAAAGAGAGAGGAAGAGAGGGAAGAGAAGATGAAGAGAGGAAAGAATGAGAGAGGAAGAGAGAGAGAGAGAGACCCAGAGAGAGAATTTGCAGTCCCTAGAAGTGCCTCAATTTGTTGGGCAGATAAGCCAAAGGAATTTTCCATTTCCTGGACATCTTCAAGTAAGATTCCTATTGCTGCTGACTCAAGCTGACATTTACTGAGTGCTCACTATGTGTCTGGCACTGTTCTGAGTGTTTTACATATATTAACTCATTTAATCAGTACAACAGCCCATGCAGCAGCCGCTGCTGCTGTTCTTAGTACATGCTGGGAAGATGGAAGCACAAAGACTTGAGAGATTTCCCAAGCTTATGCACATCTATGATCCAAATATAGACTCAGGTTCAGGATTGTGTAAGAGGAAGGTAGCACTCTGGAACTGATGATGACAACAATGATGGTGATAATGATAATGGTGATGATGCTGATGATGGCGGTGATGATGGTGGTGATGGTGATGATGGTTATGATCATAGAAATGATGGTGGTGGTGGTGATGGTGTGATGGTGATGATGGTTATGATCATAGACATGGTGGTGGTGGTGGTGATGGCGGTGATGATGTGTTGATGGTGATGATGGTTATGATCATAGACATGATGGTGGTGGTGGTGATGGCGGTGATGATGGTGATGATGGTGTTGATGGTGATGATGGTTATGATGATGGTAATGATCATAGACATAATGGTGGTGGTGGTGATGGCGGTGATGATGGTGTTGATGGTGATGATGGTTATGATCATAGACATGATGTTGGTGTTGGTGATGGCGGTGATGATGTGTTGATGGTGATGATGTTATGATCATAGACATGATGGTGGTGGTGGTGATGGTGACAATAATGGGGAAGCTCCTAAAGTTTGGGTCCTTTCAATGGGCTGAGCTGACCATTTCATAAATTTTATCCCTTTGAGTGTTTGCTTTTCCTCTAAGACCTGCCAGTAATATTCCCATTCACAGATGAGGGCATTGGCTTAGAGAAGATGAGGATTTCTTAAATTACTGTGGAGCCCAGACTGAATTCAAGTTTCTTTGAATTAGAGTCTGAGTTGCCAGTCACCAAAGCGAAAGGGTGTAAGATAGCTCTGGCTGGGTGAGGAAGAACCGGCATAGGCAGGCTGAGGCAGTCACTGTGAAGCAAACAGGCAACGTTTGACCTGAAGTGGAAATTTTCTGGAGGGAACAATGTTTCCATTACAATTTACCCTTCCTGACATTGCTTAAATAGTTTTCAGTCTTAGTGTGTGTAAGGGGTCTAGAAATGTTTTTAAATTTCTCAATATCTCTGTGACTGCACAGAGTTCTTCATGCCTAAGTTTTATGGCTAGGAGGGTATAAGTTTGAGGGCTATGCAAGCCCCCAGATCACTTGGAAGAAGAGGGATTGCACACAGTAGGCCCTTCAGTGGATTGCACACAGTAGGCCCTTGAGTGGATTACACAAAGTAGGCCCTTCAGTGGATTACGCACAGTAGGCCCTTCCTTCAGTGGATTGCACACAGTAGGCCCTTGAGTGGATTACACACAGTAGGTCCTTCGGTGGATTACACACAATAGGCCCTACAGTGGATTACACACAATAGGCCCTTCAGTGGATTGCACACAGTAGGTCCTTCCTTCAGTGGATTGCACACAGTAGGCCCTTCAGTGGATTGCACACAGTAGGTCCTTCCTTCAGTGGATTGCACACAGTAGGCCCTCCAGTGGAACCTAATACTTCCCTGTAGAGCTGAGCTGAACTGGACACTTCCCATATCTCATTGGAGGCCCACAGCGCTCCAGGAGGCAAGCCCATTATTGCTTCTATAAAACAGCTGGGGTCAAGAGGTGTTAAGTGGCTTGCCCAAGACCTCAGAGCTAAGAAGGAAAGATGTTTTTTGACTTATGAAGGCGTTACATCTCAATAAACCCAGTGTGAACTGAAAATGCTCTGGAGTTGAAAGTCAATATTACTAATCAGTTTAGCGAACAGTGCACTGTGCTGTATGTTTCCCCAGCATTATTTCTACATATTCTGGACCAAAAAAAAAAAAAAAACCCCAACAAAGTTCAAAATTCAAAATATGATTTTAGTGATTACACTATTGCTTTCGTATGAACATAAAGTAGAACAATTACCCTCCAGAAATTGGACCGTCATTAATCAAGGCTGTATGTATATGAACAGTGACCAGCCCAGGCAACCCTGTTTCCAGACTCACAGGCTTGCCTACTCTGCTAGCAGGAGTCTTTGGCCAGCACGTGTGAGGTAACATAGCAGGCTGTGGATCTGATGTGAGAGGTTTAAGAACTACTGCCAAATCTGCCTATGGTAGCACAGGGTGATCTCTGGCATGTTCACCCACCCAGTGATGTACAGGGGAGCAAGGCATGGGATGCATACTCTGCCCTCAAGCAGACAGGTAGACAGGCCCATCAGCAGGTATCTACAGCACAGCATGATAGCTAGGAGGGGAGGGGTGGAGGAAAGGGCACAGGTCACTTCTCAGGGTCCCGGGGAGGCTGGCATGGAGCCTAAGCTGGCATCTGAGGTTTGAGGAAGAGGAACAGTGTGAGAGGGGGGGGGGGAATGGTGGACAAGGCAGGGGGAGAAGCAAGGCAGAAGAAATACTGGGTGAAAGGGAGTGGCTGATGATCCTGGGGAAAGCTGACTCGTGGAAATTTTGATGGGTAGAGAGAAAGCAAGCAGCAACCCTGACAGAATGACTTCTAGGTTCAAAGGTGAGCTCAGCCCTCCTCAAGGTTAAAGACTGAGATCTTTTTTCTCTACATTTTTTTTTACCACATTAGTTTTATTTATTTGTTTATTTCTGTGTATGCGCATGTATGTGCCATGACGGGCATGTGGAAGTCAGAAGGGAACTTGTGGGGGCTGTTTTCTCCTTCTCTGATGTGGGACCCAGGGATTGAACTCAGGATATCAGGCTTGGCAGCAAGCACCTTTACCTCCTGAGCCATCTTGTTGGACTGAATTTTAAGTCAGGTGCGGGCAAGGAGAGAGAGTGAGAGACCAGGTGAGAAATTCTTGCCTGAGGATCCCCCACGCCCCCGAAGCAGGGAAAAAGAAATAAAACTGAATTTGAATCTGCAGTGTTATGCAGATTTCCCCACCTTGCCTTCCTTATTCTCCTGTGCGAATGATGGCAGGACCAACTGTACAGAAATATAGAGCGGTTGGTGTTGGGATCACATATGGAGGCTCTCCTGCGAGGCAATGCCAGTTGAAGGAGCCTGATTTGTTACTTGATGAAGAGGGTTCTCAGCAGGTATAAAGGGAGGGGAAAACTTGAGGGAGAACACTGGTTTCCACCTTGATTGTGCTAACTCTGAGACAGCTGTGGCATGCCCAGTTCATCTGTGTCCAGAGGCACCTGGAAGCAAGTCAGGAAGAAACAACCTGGGAGCTACAGTACAAGTTACGGTTTTGCCTCCCCACCACGATGGACTGAAGCGCTCAGAAACTGTGAACGCAAGTAGCTTGGCTTGCTTGTGCTGATTCTGTATGTGGCTCTAGAGATACAGGTATGAAAGTAACTAACATACAAGACACATTTAAAACCATCTAAGCCTTCCGTATTCCTGAAGGTGCTCAAGGATTTGAAGGGAGTGCAACATTAAATAACACGAGAGTACATAGTATTTAACTAAAAAGAACTCTTCTAGGCGGTAAGGGGATGCCGGAGTTTGGGGCTGACTTATTTTCAACCTCTCTCCTCCTCCTTCTCTTTCTTCTCCTCTTCTTATCCCCTACCTCCCTGTTCTCCTCCCTCTCTGCAGTTGTCTTTTTGAGATAAGAACTTATCATGTAGCTCAGGGTAGCTTGGAATTTGCAATCCTCCTGCCCTTGAGTGTTGGAGTTAGAGTCAGGGACTTCCACACTCCCAGTGGGAATTTATCATCTTCATTATGTTTTTTTTTTGTGCTTGTGTTCTATTTATAGAAAATATTATCAGTTCTTCAATTCTAGTGTTTTAAAAATTTCCATTTATTTAAGAATTCCTTGGCTGTTACTAACGAACACTCAAGCACCAGAAAGTAGTTCCTTCCAGAACTGGTGTAATCAGGTGCTTAATGGGGTCCTCAAAAATTCAGGATCTTCCCAACTTCTTTTTCCTGCTTCACTGATGTCTCTTTTCTTGGACCCTCAAAGCCTGCAAGAGATACAGGAACCATACTGTTAGAAGATGATGCACAGAGGAGCAAAGAGGGAAACATGGGATCAAGGATTTGTTTTAAGAACTTCCTGTCATCCCCACATTAGGCATAGAACTGTGGCAGCTGTCTGTTGTGAGGGACAAGGTAGCAAGCCGAGCAGAAGTGTGAAAAGGCAGAGGGGAACTTTCTCAAAATTTCGTTTATTAGATAATTATCTTACGGCTTGAGTCATTTCAAGATGAACTTTTTCTTACTTGCAGCTGAATGCAATGTCTCTCCTGCAATTTCAGATGGTTGCTACAATGTATTTTTTCTCTCCCTGCCTCTTGTTTGATTAACTGACCCTTGAAGTTGAAGTATCTCTTCTTAAACATTTCTCCTATGTCGAGTAATTGCACACTAGACATTGTGAATATTACGTTGTTGGAACTCTGGATTTTGTTGTATTTTTGTGAAGAGTGTTTTTATTTTTTTAATTTTTTAACACGCCATTGGCTTCACTAAACAGTAGTTTGTCTCTGAACTATCAGCTCAGATGTCAACTTTGTTGAATTATCCTGGTCTTCAGGACTGCCTCATGCATGCAGAGGTCAGGAGTTCACTGGACTCATGCATGCACTGGTCAGGAGTTTGCTGGACTCTTGGGTAGGGCTCATGCTTGCCTAGGTCAAGAGTTTGCTGGACTCGATGCAAGCATGGGTCAAGAGTTTGCTGGACTCTTGGGTAGGGCTCATGCATGCACAGTTCAGAAGTTCACTGGACATAGGGTTCACGCACACAAGGGTTAGGAGTTCGCTAGACTCTTGGGTAAAGTTGCACACAGACTTTTATATGTTTTTCTTTTCGTGTTACTTTTGGATTCTCTTCTCACTCTTCAGCAGCTATTGGGGACCTGAAATCTGTCTTTTTGTTCTGCATTCCAGAACATTAAAAACATTTGTTTGTGTTCATGTGTGTGCACGTGTGTGTGTGTGTGTGTGTAGTGCACATGCATGTGGATGCCAGAGGACAACCTCAGGTTATGTTTCTCAGGTGATGTCTACCTTGTGTTTAGAAACAGAGTCTTTTGCTGGTCTCGTAATTTTTCTTTTCTTTTCTTTTGTCCCTTCCTTCCTTCCTTCCTTCCTTCCTTCCTTCCTTCCTTCCTTCCTTCCTTTCTTTCCCTCTTTCCCTTTTTACTTATTTAGTTTGGTTTTTCAAGACAGAGTTTCTCTGTAGCTTTGGAACTTGTCCTGGAACTTGCTCTGTAGACCAGGCTGGCCTCGAACTCAGAGATCCACCTGTCTCTGTCTCCTGAGTGCTGGAATTAAAGGCGTGCGCCACCACTGCCCAGCTTGACCTGGGACTTTTCACGTAGACTAAGTCAGTTGGACAGTGAGCCCAGGATCTGCCTCCTCAGGGCCGAGCTAACAAATACGCATCTTCAAGGCCGGCTTTTGGCTTTTGTGTAGATGTAGAGATCAAACTCGGGCCTCATGCCCAGGTGCTACACACTTTACCGACTGAGCTATCTCCTCTGCCTAGTTATTTTGAGTTTCATTTTTATCTTTTAAAATTGGAGCTTTAACTGCTGACTGCAGTCTGTTTTCAGGGTAAAAACTGCAAAACTGTCACTCCCTTCTTTCAAGTGTCTACATCCCCTTCAGGATCAGATTTTTTTTTTTTTTTTTTGCTTTCACTTAAAAAAATAAAAATTTCCCGGAGTTTGTACGTTCCTCACATGGAGACTAGATCTGGCTGAATCTTGCTTGACCATACAAGATACAAGCTCTTTCCTGGGGAAACCGATGCCTAGATATTTAATTTGCTCCCCTTACCACAAAGCTAGTCAATGGAGCCTCTGCCCAGGGTCTCTGACAGAAGACACAGGGTTAAGAGTCAAGGGCAGGTTGGGCTCCATCTCATTTGGGAAGTGCCAGCTCTGTGTGCAGTATCAGCCCAAAGCTCTGCTGGGTGGTTTTACAGTGTCAAATTCTCCTTTTCAATGAGAGCTACTGGACTGGCTCCTTCATTAAATAAAGGTTGCAGTCAGCAAACAACATTTTAGAAAGAATTTTGGGTAGAAACTTGCTGTCAGGGTTATTGTTTATCTGACAGTGCTTTCACCAAAGTAAAAGCCAGTAGTAAGTTGTGGTTAATAGGAGGAAGTTCAGAGGTCAGCCCTACCCCACCCCCACCCGTTTTAAATAAAAGAGGAAGTTTCAGCACTTCTTTCTGTTCCAGCTGGTCCCCAATAGAGAGCATCAGCACAGCTAAGCTGAAACTCATGGTGAAAGTCCTTTCCCACTGAAGGGCCACTGGCACGGGAGTTCTAAGCATCCCACAGAGTCACGCAGCAAAGAATCCTGGGAAAATCTTCAGGTTGAACGCTCACTGGGAACAGGAGTGGCGCCTCCAAGATAGTCATTTCTTGTCCTCTTTCCTAGATACCATCTCTGCTAGTGAGCTGCGTCTCCCGCCAGGGATGCTGTCAGGCTTCTTACTCTATTTCAGGAGCTAGTCTCGTTTTCCAGGATATAAAACATGGAGCCGTGCTAGGAAAGCACCTACTGTGTGCCAGATACCAGAGCCACTGCAGTGAGCAAGTGAGGTGAAGTCCCGGGTTCTCACGGAACTTATACGCTAGGTGAGACCAGACACCAAATGTACAAGCAAACAACAACATAACGAACAAAGCCATGTTTGTAGGTTGTGAAAAGTTCAGCAGGGGGGAAAAGGACTCCAAGCAGAAGCTGTCATTTTCGAGATGACAAAGAAAAAACATAAAGGCCAAGTTCTTGTTATTCCTCCATCACTTAGTGGGGGTGGGGCACTTCTCATGACTTGTGTCTCTGCAATTTATTAGTGTAAGAAATGGTATACGGCTTAAAATATCCTTTGTTGTGTGTGTGGGGGTGGGGTTGCTATATAGCCCAGGCTAGCCATGAGCTCTCATTCTCCTCTTCCACTTCCTGGAGATGTGCACCATCTTGCTCAGGCCAGCTCAGAACGGACTCTTGGGTGGACTGTTTATTGCTTCACCCTGTGCCTGTCAGTGGTCAGTTGCCCCCTCTCTATGATCACAGGCAGGACTGATTCTATACGATTGGACACAGATTCTGTCCTTGAGGCTAGAAGGAGCTGAAGGAAGGTTCTGGAAAGGTGGCTTAAGCTCAGAGTAAAGAAGGAACTGGCTTGTCATGCTGGTGTTGGTTTTAAACTCTGTATTCCATCCTGTCCTTTCTGAGTCCAGAACCTCTTCCTGGCCCAGCTGCCCTAGGTTCCTTGGGTTATTGCCTGGAGTTCCCTCTTCCTCCATCCCTAAGGCCTTTCACTCTGTTCACACCCTAGTGAGAGCAGGTAAGAGCAGCAGTTAATGTCAGTGGCTGTAAATCACCTATATTAAAAATGTTAATTATCACCCCTGGGAAAAGGCTTAACCTCTCCAGGCCATGAGAACAGCTGTGAACCTGGTGTAGCACTCAGTTTCTTGGAAGAGAGAGAAATCATCCAGAGTCACCTTGGGCCTCTGGCTGTAAGCACAACCGAATTTATTCCTGATACTAGAGTTAACTGGTTGTCTTGCTGCTTTTTTTTTTTTCAAAAATTAAGTTTGCGAAAGATTCAAATTATGAGCAATTAAAATAAGCTGCACAGCATGGCTAAGAAGAAAGACCTTTGTCCCGGCTCTTCTGACAGCCCCGTCTAGTCCCCTTCTGTTGCCCAGAAGCCACATGTTGGAAAACTCTTTCTCTGTGGAGTGCCACCAAAGTGGCTGTCTCCTGGGTAGGGTCACTCTCAATGCTGGCACATTCATGGTCCTTCCTGGGATGACACATATGTCTTGCACATATGTAAATGGTTCTCTAGTTCCTGAAAATGCTTTGGCCATGGACCGTCATGATTCAGCTTTTCAGAGATTTTTGCCAAATGTTCTTCTTGGTGGTTGGGCCGCTGTCCCCTCACACAAACAGATTCTGACATCAGGCTTTCATAGTTCTGCCAGTGCAAAAGAAAAAGAAATATGGTATTTAATGTCAATGAGTATTGCCTTGACTGGCAATGAGGCTGAGTCTCCCCCTCCACCTATATTCTTGATTTACCAGCAGGTTTACTATTGGCTTTTCTGTGTTTGCCTTAACTTTCAGTGCTGGGAACGGAGGCCAGGGCCTCGTGCATGAGAAGTGAGCACTCTACCACTGAGCTGCACCCCAGCTCCTTGCCGGTTATTTGGTTTATCGTCATCAGTCTTGTGCCGGTTCGGTGCCTGGAGTGAGAGAGTCCCTTCCTGTTGGTTTCGCCTTGGAAGGTGTACGCGGTGTCTGTCCATTAGTCCCACTTTCAAGGTGAGAGGGCAGAGGCTCGATGGGATTAAGCGTTCCACCTCGTGCAGTCAAGGACTGACTCTGAAAGCCAGAGGACATGTAACCACATAGGACACTGTTCTGAACCACAGGGCGATTGTCACTCTCAGCCTTTCACTGTGAGCCAGACACGCGGCTCTCTAGAGAGCCGTCTGTTTAATTATTCATCTCGTTTCCAAGTAATTGATGACACGCCCTCTAGCAGGAGGGTGGACTGAACTTGATTGCTAAAAATACCCTCCACGCATAAAATGGAGATGCATCTTGACAGGGCGTCCACCCCACTGGGCCTGCTTTCCGAGGGTCTCCCTGTACACGGACAGAGCCTTTTGCTAGAGTATCCCGTGGTCCGAGGGCCAGGGATGCCAACGTTCCTGTGGTCCACATGCGTTTGTCATTTTCAGCAGTTGCTATGTGACTGTGTGTCCTCAGGTGTTCAGAACCAGGCCTTGACTGCACGAGGTACAATGCCTCATCCCACCGAGCCTCTGTTTTCTCACCTTGAAAGAGGGACCAATAGGCTGACACTACATGAACCTTCCAAAGTGGAACCAACAGAAAGGGACTCTATGACTCCAGGGCAGATGAAAACAAACCCAGACAAACACTAACCAGCAGGGTGGGCCGGGGGTGTTGCTCAGTGGTAGAGCTCCTGCCCTTCCACCCTGTTTTGTTTTGTTTTGTTTTTGTTTTTTCGAGACAGGGTTTCCCTGTAGTTTCTAGAGCCTGTCCTGGAACTAGCTCTTGTAGACCAGGCTGGCCTTGACCTCAGAGATCCGCCTGCCTCTGCCTCCCGAGTGCTGGGATTAAAGGCGTGCGCCACCACCATCCGGCTCACCCTCTGTTTTTATAGGACCTAAAAAAAAAAAAAAAGAATTGCAAATTCTTCACAGACTGAGCACGAGAAGACCAACTGGATAGCTTTCCCCAGGGTAATGCACTGACCCTTATCCCCAAATGAAGACCAAAAAATGAATGGCGGACTTCCACAGTTAGCATAAGTATAGGCTCTGGTACCGAGTGCAAATGATGATTTGGGCGTGTTCTGGCATCAGTGAGAGTTTTAAATTATTGAGCATTTATTTGGGCCCGGCCCAGGGTTAGACCACACAAGTCCAATCTTACTGAATTTTACCTCTTGGTTACATGGTGTATGGCCTCTGCTTTGGAGAAGAATAATGCAAGGATCAAAAGTTGAACTTGCTTACACGTGGTGAAGCCATGACTTAAATTCAAGAAAGTGTTGAATTTCTCCATGGCTATGTTACTGTTAACGATGACTCATAGAGCCCTCTTCCCAGTCTGTTCTCTTTAGTGTCAGAACTGAGAAGTCCTTGTCAAATAAAAGTTTGCAAAGTGGTGACAGTGGCCAGGGTCCCAAGGATGCTCGCTTTATATCCACTTGGGTTTGTGTTTTGACTGGGCATGGGGCAAGCTTCATAACTCAAGGTAAGAGGCTACTGAATGGCCGCAAGAGGCTAGTGCAACTCCTCATATAATAAGGCAGAGCACAGCCCTCACACGGGGAAACTCAAGACCTTGCCACAACGGTCAAGGACCAACGTGGCCAGCAGAGTGGGCTGTGACTGTCCTTTGCTCCATTCTAATGGTACCCCTGTATTAGTAACCTTGTGGAACTGGCTGTTCCCATCACGTGTCTGACACCATGACAGCCCGAATTCCCACATAAGGACTGAGATGGGGAGCAGACTTTTTCCTATAATTACCCACCCAACTCATTCTGGAATTTCCCCAGCTTTTCCCCTGCCTGGCTTTTGAATGACCCTCCCCTTCATTAAGCTCCTCACTGAGATGTGCTGCACTAATCTGGCAGATGCGAGTCATTCTGAAAACACCTGTGAACCCTCCTGCAGTGTAGACTTTCCCATTCAGAGTCTCTCCTGACTCTTTGATGCTCCAGCTCTGCACTCTTCCTCAGATACTGACAGGAACCTGGGGGCACTGTGTATAGAGTGCTGGGCACTATGTCTTCCTGAGTCTCCCCTCCAAACTTGTGAGCACACTTGGCCCCCTACGGTCTTTCTAAGTTTGGTTTTTGGTAACAATGAGTCTCAGATGATGATACAGGGCAGAGAACTTCTATTTATTGAACTCGACTCTGCAGTAGCTATGCCCATTTCACAGATAGAGAAACAGAGGTGAAATGAATTGTCCAGTGTCACTCTGGTGAATCGTCTATTGTTTCAGTTGCTTGCACCCATTGCTATGTGACTTACAGTGTCCACGTACAAGAGGGATGTGGTTTCCTGGTCTAGTGCTGTGGAGCTTGGACACGAGCATGCTTTAGATAGCGGCCCAATATGGTATATACTCTATAGCAACTTGGAAGCTTTATGAGCCACTGGTTGGTATGGGTAATGTTCTTTTTCTTTTGCCATAAGACTAAAAAAAGGTTAATTTCCGGGATGGAGCTGAACCACAGGAAATTCCAGTGCCTTGCAGTGTTAGCAAGAACCATGTTTTGGATATTATATAATATCACCAGACACTTGGGGCTGCTTGTTATTGCAACTTAACATAGCAAAATCTGACTGATATAGTACTAATAAGTAACTTGGCTAAAGTAGAGTTGGATCAGGTGAAAATTCACGTCCATTTTCCCCCCATAGATTTCAGTCTTCCCTAATAGTCTACTATTTGATGGTCCTGTCATGGACTGTCTGTCTGTATTAGTTACTTTTCTGTTGCTTTGGCAAAACATCATGACTAAGGCAACTCACAGAAGGAAGCATTTGTGCGGGCTTCAAGTTCCAGAAGGTTAGATCCATGATGGTGGAGCAAAGACAAGGCATTAGGAGCCTTCCTCACTCCTTCCCTCTCTCCCTGAACTCACAGAAATCCACCTGTCTCCACCCCCCTGCTGGGTCAGAGCTGGAATTTTTCTTTTTGGTAAGCTGACTTCCTGAGGTAGAGGACTGAATTGTGGCTATCTCTCTGTTTATGTGTTTGCCACCCAAAGGCATTCAAGCAGATACAAGGATCTGTGTTGCAGTCGTTCAGTGTTCTGAGTTCACTAAGCTTGTTTGGCTCCAAACTGTGTGTCCTCCCTACCACGGTGACACCTACTGTGGTTTCTTCGTATCATTTCTTTCAGCTGAAGGTGTCCCCTCCTTCTCCAGCGAACCTCCCAGAGTTCCTCAATTACCTCACCTCTTCTGATACCTGCAACCGAGTGGTCAGCCTGTCCCCTTCTTCTAGCCCATAGCATTGGGAGAGCAGAGCCCTCCTAGTGCGTTCTCCATTTTTCAATCCCGAGATGACAGCTGTCACAGAGTGGGTGTGGAACCCTTGCAATTACTCAAGGGATGTGGAACTGAGGCCCAGGTGGCTTCATCATGGTTCTTTTTGTTGCAGGCCCTGGTACCAGTAGCCACCCTCCTTCCAGGAACTGGTTCCTTGCTGGCTAAATTAGCGGGAACTGGCAGTGTCCCCATGAGAGCCTCTTCCAGACAGCCCAAGAGGCTCTTCTGTGTCTCAGGTGAGACATTCACAGTCACAAGTGGTAGACGTTCACTTCGGTCAGTTTTACTTTTGGGGAGTGACTACTTCTGTGCCTCGGTTTCCCTTCCTACAAAAAGAGGAGCCAGTATAAAAAATATTAGCCGCCTCCTAGGGTTCTCAGGAAAATTAGATAATTTCATGCATGGATAACACTTATCGCTGAGCAGATAGGGAACATCTCTGAGATGCTGTCTGTTCTTATTGCTATTGGTTGTCATGGCGTGTTACTGAAGGGCAGGAATGTCCTCTGTGTTTCATGAGCAACTGGACAGTACCAGCCAACCAGCAAAGGGGCTGCCTGTCTTCTGCCGCGACACTAAGCTCCTTTGACTCTTGCAGGCCTGTGTTATTCTTTCTGGGCCTGTCATTCTTGTCAGCCCTGCTCTTTCTGACCTCACCCTTCACACTTGTTTCCCAAGTGGCATAGATAGCTGTTCTTGGGTTTAATTCTAAAGTTCTGGGCTAAACTGATGGGGCTTCTCGGGTCAGAGGTCTTCCCCTGGAACAGTCAGTTCTGGCTGGGACCTGTTGACCTGGAAGGCACTCCAGCTGGGATCCCTTCTAGTAGGTGAGGTGGGTAGGGTCAGGGAATTCTGCCAGGAGTGGACAGAGACTGCAAGCCTGCCTGCTGCTAGTGGCAGCCATCAGTCTTTCTGCCCCAAGGGTCCTTTTCTCTTTCCCATCCCCTCCCACCTCCTTCTTTCTTTTTATCTCTCCTTCCCTCCAGTTCCCTTCCCTTCCTCCTCTCTGCACTCCATTTATTCTGCTCCTCCTCCTGTCCCTGTCTGTATCTCAGGCTGACCACAACCCCCTCTATCTTAGCCCGATGTCTCTTGCCGTCTTGCCTGGCTCCCTTTGCCTGCTTCCTAATGCTGTCCAACACATACTCCCACACAGTCTCATCAATATTGTTTTTAAATACTCCCCACTGCGTTTACCTCTAATTGCACTAGCTTCTTGCTTTCTGCTGCTGTAAACCACTTGGCTGTTTCCTTTTCTTATATTTGGCTATCATGAATGTGGAAGCTTCACAGATCCCTAGACTTTCCAAGTTGGAAGAGAAAGCTGCTCTTCTAAGCTTGCAACAAACAAACACCTACAGCCATCCCCTAGGCTCAACATCCAGTTCCATGCCTCTCTGCTCTCATCAACAGTGTCTGACTACCATGTCGGAACACAAACATTTCAGGAAATGGCTGCATAGAATCCTATCACGTGAGGTGATAAGAGTTCTTCAAGTCATTCTCAGTTTTCCACCCTGTTCTTTCTTATGATCTGAGTGTGAAATATCCCCTTAGACACACGTCTGAATAATTAGTCTGGGACTGGCAGTGCTATTTTGGGAAGTTTGGGTACTTTTGAGAGGCGGAACCTCATTAGAGGAAGTGGTTCTCAGGGGGCGGGACTTGTGGTTGATAGCCACATCCTACTTCCTAGCCTAGCTTTGCTGCCTAATCTGCCCAGATATAAGCAAGCTCCTGCTGTCACAGCCGCCACCCACCTCCATTGCTGTGCCTTCTCTGCAAGGGTGATCTGTAACCCCGACCCTATGAACCAGGATGAAACCCTCTCATAGAGACTGCCCGCTGCATCCCATCGTCTAGATTAGGTGTTCAAATCCTTGTTCCTCCAGAAGTCCTGCAGCTATCTTAAATAGATAAGAAATATCTGAAAGTAAACCTCAAGAATGTTCTTCACTTACATGAAGAAATAAAGAATTATTTATACATGCTCACGTACAGTATAGCCTTCATCTCTTTCACAGAGATAGAGTTTGTTTTCTTTTCCGTATACTATGGCAGAAACATCAGTTAAGTATGATGTGGTTTGGCAAAAATAATCAGCTTTGGTAAAATAGAGGCAACATGGAGTGGTGGGGACTGTGGCAAAGCCCAGGGACCACACCTGACTTGATAGAATGACCGTCACTCCGCTTGGCCAGTGTTTGCCGATGTGGTAATACAGGGCCAGGTTCCTCCCTCCTTTTTCCAAGAGAGACATGGATTGGAAATACTGATGGGACATTTCCCAATTTCATAGTGCTGTGTTGATAATTTATTTAAAAAAAAAAAAAACAAGCTAAAAGAAAAAGCCCAACTTGTTGGCTAAATACAATGTGGGCCAGTATTTGTAATCACTGATGTAGGTAGAATTCGTCAGTTCATCTGAAATCCTTAACTGTCCCTTTAGCCCCTTTCTCTGCTACCTCCTGAGCATTTGCCCAGTGAAACCTGCCAGCGAGCCCCAGGAATCTGGAAGCACCTTAATGCCATGGTGTGCCTGGGCAGGGTATGTGCTCCTAGACCTCGGGCTTGCTTTGATTAGGCCCATTCTGTTGCTTGAAGAAACAGTTTCTTATTGTGCAGCCTATGCTGGCCTGGCACCCACTGTCCTCCTGCCTCTGTCTCCAAAGGCTGAATTATAAGTGTGCTCTACCAAGCCCATCTGGGTGCTGTTTTGGAACTTGGCTTATCTGCACTTTTCTCCAAGTGATCAGACAGAAACGTGCCAGGTAAGACAGGCTACGGAGCGGTGACCCAACACCCTCATTAAGCGGAGTTTACTAACAAGTGTTCAAGAATTGGATCTTTCTAAGATACACCCGAAGAGAGTAAAAATAGATTTCAAAACTTTTATTTAATAATGCAAGCTTGTCACAATAAACCCCGCATTTTAGATACCTTTTCTTTCACTTATTTATGACTTATTTATGACTATTTGTGAGTGCTCTGGGTATGTGTTTGTGTGTTCACACGCGTGTGGGTGCACACGTGTAAGTGGGCACATGGGTGTGAGGCTGTACAGGCCTGTGGTGTGTACATGGAGGCTGGAACTGAACATCAAGCACCTTCTTCTGTCACTTTCCACCGTGGATGTTCTCCCTGCTTTTGGCCCGACTGCTCTGCCCCTTGCTCACCAACAAGAGCCCTGGAGCCTTTGCGTTCCCTGCCTGAACTCTGCCATGCCTTTCTGACAGGAGGAACAAAATCCCTCAATAGCATGAGCCAGAAAGACTCTTCCCTCCCTGATCCTACTGCTATGAGGAAAGTAGCCAAGATGCTTGGTATGATTATACAAAACTAATTTAAGAACTAGGTAGTTCACAGCTGTGTTTCCCCTTCTGCACTCCTAAGAGGCCATCCCTGAGAACAGGTTCTGTTGGGGAAAGTGGTTACTGTTGCAATTTCCTTTTTTTATTCTTCTTTTGGAGGCTTAAAGTGACTGGGAGGGGTGGTAAAAACAGTGTTCCTCTTAAAAGTCTTCCTAACTGAGATCCATGATTCACTTGAACAAGAGTGACTAGTAGTGATCCCTCTGGAAGGAAACAGGGATGGGAGGAAAGAAACAGCACACAGGCCTTCTAAAGCAGTGGAGCCAAAGAAGGTCTAGGAGTCTAGGAAACACGAACTAATGGTTCACTTCTTCAGGACACCACTGGCAGGGTGACTAAGTGTTGAAGAGTAAGCTCTAGGATGGGAACTTGTGATTGGCCTATCTTGGGTCATGTGACTATCACAGGCTTGATGACTCCATCAGGAACTCATGAGATGCTTTCCAAGGAAAACTGAGAAAGAAAGGCAAGGGGCAACAACAGGATATCCGAGAGGAGTTTCGATGAGGACTCAGCCCAGTCATGAGGTGTACCAGAAACCAGAGGACTTGAGACGAACCATGACTCATTGCCCTGAGCGTTTTGTGGGTGGGGCTGATAGGACAGAAGGGTGTACTGCCTGACACAGCGCAGCTCCTGATGCCACCAAGATGAATGAAGAGGGGCTGGAAAGATGGAGGAGTGAGGGTTTTTTTTTGTTTGTTTTTAATTAATTTGGGGGCCATATTGCAGGGGTGAGGGGCGGATATGGACGGGCTGGGAGGTGAGCAGGATTGGAGTGCATAAAGTGAAATCTCCAAAAAAATCAATAAAAATTATATTTGAAAACATAAGAAAGAAAGACAAGCGAGTAGATCCCGGGCAGACCAACATCACAGATGGTCCCTGAAGTCTCTCTTTGCCTAAGTCAGGATGGAACCTGAGCTTGTCAGTGATGTCATGTACGCCACGCCATCAAAGCTATTCCTGTTAGCATTTGACTGGCCATCACAATGGCCCTGCTTCCCTCAAGAAAGTGACCCTGTGTGGGGCCTCAGTTCTCTGTGATATTGTCTCAGCCTTCCAGCTAAGACTCTGTATAAATGACGATGAGAAAGGCCCACACAGGGCTCAGTGTGCATCAAAGCAGCATCTCTGGGCCTTGGTGACATCGGTTACTGGAACACTCTTAGCCACTTGAGTTATGATCCGTTTTCACTATCAGCAGGAGTTACTGCTACAAAGTCATTGTGAACTCTGAATGGTTCTGAGTACAGAGCCATTGTGCTGGGGGATGCAAAGCTGGGTCCCAAGGACTCTCTGATCACAATTCTTTCAATAGATAAATAAGCCCATAGCCTTGTTTGACACGCATTTCTTTAGAGCTGTCTCATTTGGTATACATTACTGACACCAAACTCACCCAACAGCAGCACCCTCATGCTTCATCTAACATGTTTTTTTTTTTTTTTGACATGCCACCCCCTTCTTGCTCTCAGAACACTAGGCAATACTTTAATACTCCCCCGGGGACATTTTGCAGAAAAAAAATTATCAATAATGCACATGAAAGTGTGAAAATCATGGTGATGACGTAATGCAAAAAGAACGTTTCTTGAAAGCATGCGAGAACCTCCAAAGAAGACAGACGGCGGCTCTGCTGAAGCTTGGTAGGGAAGGGGTGGGGTGAGGGGTTCTAACCCTTCTCCCCTCCGCACAGGCCTGCAAATGATGAAGGAAGCAAGGCAAGTACCGACTGGGGGTTACAGTTCTCATTTGCAAGCTGGTTAACTGGGAGCTGGGCTCTGTGAGTGTGGTTGCTGACTATAAATGCTATTGTCAGCCTCACTTTACAGATGAGGGCTAGGTGTGTGGGGGGAGATTGCTGCTGTTCCACGGCTCATGAAGCCAGCTAGTGCAGGGCAGTATGACCCGTGTTTTTGGCTGTAGAGTTTGTTAGCTTATGAGGCCAGGGATTGATTGCAGTGGTTGAATGTGGTGTGGTTCCTGCTGATTGATAACCAGTTTCCATATTTTTGGAGATTTATGAGACAATAGACTGGGGACCAGGGGCTGCAGAGACAGCATGGGATTGGGAGAGTGGGTGGTTTGGTTTCTGTGGCTTGTGATGAGGGCTGTCCCTGAGCTTTCCCTGCAGCTTCTTGAGATGAGTCTCCTTTAAAGAGATGTCAGATATAACCTGGGAAATACCCTTGCGGGCAAGTTGTTAGGCTTCCAAGGGAGTGGAGTAGTGAGTGAGAACACGAACTCTGGAGCCCCAGCTTCTTGAGTTCAAACCTTGGCTCTGTCACTTACCTTCGGTGACTTGGACAACCCACTTAATATCTCAGATTGAAAATAATTTTAAAAATTATTTTTATACGTGTGGGTGTTTTGCCTGTATATATGTCTGTGTACCATATGCATGCAGTGGCCAAAGAGGCCAGAAGAGGGCATTGGATCCTTTGGGACTAGAGTTACATATGTTTATTAGCTGCCTGTGGGTGCTGGGAATTGAACTTGGGTCTTCTGGAAGAGAAGCCAGTGAGTGCTCTTTACAACTGAGCCATGTCTCCAGTCCCTAGTCTCTCTTTTAATCTGTAAACTGGATATAATAAAAAATACCTTCCTTATTGAATGGTTATAATGATTAGGTTGGGATGTGTATATATGTGTGTATATATATGCCTAATTCTCTCTCTCTTTCTCTCTCTTTCTCTCTCTCTCTCTCTCTCTCTCTCACACACACACACACACACAGTGTCTTTTGGTTATATGGGTATAGATTTTTTTTTAATGTGGTTGTAGCTACTTGTAGTGACCTCTGAGATATGATCTGAAAACAGTACATGGAGAATTGTATACATAAGGAACTCACAAGTTTTAAATAGTGTGCTCTTCTTAGAGGCATGATGGAAATCTCATGCTATCTTGCTCCATCTTGTGTAGGACATGATTTAATCTCTTTCTCTAGTGAATCCATACTGTATATGCTACCTGCCTGGAGGAGGCTTATCTATCTGCCTTGGTTATCAGATTGATGGTCCCAGTATCTCATCACTTGTGTTGAGATTGGGTACATTCGTGGTTTCAGCATCCACTAGTGTGGTGTTGGTCTTGGAGCACATCCCCTAATAAAGGGGCTTCTGTAAGACATTTAGAACAGTGCCTGGCATCCAAGATATGCTCCGTCAGTGCTTGTTATTACTGTCATTTGTCCCTTGTGCTTTCTGGGAGTCACATGGTATATGATTATGTGTCTCCCACCCCAGTTCAGACTTCTCTATGAATACTAGGTCAGGCAACAGGCTCCTGGGTCTTTACATCTCTCTGCCAAAGGAGCCTCCTGACTCACCTCTTATGCTCATAGAGTTGACAGCTAAATACAAGGGCTCCTTCCTTTTGGTATTAGCTTAATTATAGGGGCTCCCTAACAGGGTGGGGGTAGGGAATGAGCCTTGAGAACTCCCTCTCTTCCCTTCCACGGGCCTGTATTGGTATCAGAGAGAGGCTGAGTGTTCTGTCCTGCCTACTGTCTTGAGTGCTTTTTTTCTCTGTGATTCTGCATGCTTAATCTTCCATCTCCCAGTGGGTCCCATTACATTTTTCTGTTTTGTGTGTGTGTGTGTGTGTGTGTGTGTGTGTTTCTGCCCTGGTTTGAATTCCAAAAGATCTGTTTGGGTCTCTGTGGGTGGCTGGCAGCCTCTGCAGGTCATTCTGAGTTACGTAACTGAAGTTCTGTATTTTCTGTTCCTTACTGGGGCTTCTGCCCATGCTGTAATTTTCATTTTTAGTCAAAGAAGCCGGGTTTTCTCAGGAATCCCTCATGGCTTCCTTTTAAACATTTTCCCTGCTGTATTTTCTTCTTTAAGATTTTTTTTTCATTGTAGAAACAAAACATGATTATGGAATGTCACTGGATGTTTCCACGAAGACGCAATGCCATGGTGTACACCCTCATTTCTGTCTCTCTCCATCAACGCAAACGGGCTATCACAACCTGTTGTTTTGTGGTTCACCTTTCATTGTTTTCCGTTCCACGGGATGGTATCTCTGCCCCTTGTCTTATCAGCCTTTACCTAAGCATCCCTCTGTGGATGGCCATCCAGAGAGGCTGTCCATGTCTCACTGTAAGCAACATTTTGCTGTGATTCGTAGCCTAGATGTCCTTGAATGGCTTATGAGTCAAAGGCTTGGTCCCTCATGTGACACTATTGGAAAGGTGTGCAGGCCTTGAGAGATGGGACTTTTGGGCCATCTTTATGAGATTGAGAACAGGCTTGAGGGGGATTTCAGCATCTGGCTATGTTCTCTCTTTTTGTGCTCTTGCTCTGCCATTGCTCCTGTGCAATATGTTTTCTTACCATAGACCCACAGCCATAGGGACAATCAGGTTGGAAGCTCCAGAACAACAATCTGAGATAACCTTTTAATTCTTATCAATTAATTATCTCAAGTGCTTGCTTACAGCAACACAAAGCTGCCCACATACTGATAACATCCGTATGCTATCAGTACTGATAGCATTTTGTCTAAATGCCAAATTATGTTCTCAAGACAGATTTATAGGTTTTAGTAGGGGTGTGGGTGGGAACATTTGCCTTTCTTCCTGGCTGCTCTGTGATATTCATGGAGCTCAGACCCACAGGTCTACGTCTGCTTTCCCAAAGTGAAGTTCTTGGGAATGACTAATATCAACATGGCCCCGCATCACCTCTTTGGCTCTTTCAACAGTTTCAAGTGTCCCTGTCTTTCTTTTAACTAGTTTAGTTATTGCTTTTCCACTGTGGTCTTTGAGAGTAGGAGGAAACTCTATTTAAAAAAAATATTGAAATTAGAATGGATTGGGAAGGGCTCACAAAGCCCCATCCCTGGTTAAGGAGCTACAGATAGTTGATGGCTGTTGAGGGGGAGGGGAGAGACAGTTTTCTTTAGGATTAGTCCCCTGATGGATTGTAATGATAAAAAAATGTTTAGTACTCATATGAAAATTTCAAAATATAAAATTAAGAAAATTATTTAAAAAAAACCTATAGTGTGAAATTTACTGTCTAAGCCTGTGGGAGTGGACAGCCCGTGGTTGCTCAACAGATCTTGTAAAGTGGATGCACTGTTCATTGGTAATAATTTCTCATTCCCCTCCTTACAGCTTCTACCAACCGTTGTTGACTTTCTGTTTCCAAGAGTTTGGTTGCGTTAGACGTGTTCTAGAAGTTATAGGAGTTTGTCAGGTCGCAATTGACTTCTTAGCCACGTCCTTGTAATCCATCTACATTGGGTACAGCCTGTGCCAGACCTAATAGTATTCCTTTTAAAGACCTAATAGCATTCTATGTTCAGACTGCATCTACTTGCCTATCGTCTGTTGATAGACACCTGTGCCGTGCCCACTTCTCGACTGCTGGGATCATATCCCTGTGTGGGCAGCTATACAAATACCTCTTTGTGATCCCAGTTTCAACTCTCTTTCTGTGTTTGATGCTTTATTGACTTTTTAATTTTTGAGATTATAATATAATTATAATTGCATGATTCCCCCTTCCCTTTCCCCCCTCCAAGTCCTCCCACACACCCCTCCTTGCTCTCTTTCAAATTCATGGCTTCTTTTCATTAGCTGTTACATAAATGTATGTGTGTGTGTGTATATATATATATATATATATACATATACATATATATATGTATATGTACATACATATATAGTTTTAAGTACAACCTTCTCAGTCTGTACAAAGTTACTTGCCTGCATGTTTTCAGGGCTGACCTTTTGGTATTGGACCTATTGACTAATTGGTGTGCCCTTCCTTGGGGAAGGCATTTCCCCATCCTTAGCATTTTTTGGTTGCCTGGTGTTTGTTGTGTAGGGTTGAGACATTATGGTCTTTTCCCTGCCCACTTCAGCATGTCTGTTGTTGTCCTTGTTCAGTTCAGGTTTAGGCCGCTATGTTCTGAGATTTCTTGGCTGTAGTAGGAGCTGCGGGCTGTGTTCACACCCAGCCTGGCTCCCGCATGCCTAGCTTAGCCCCAGAAAGGTGGGGCTGTGTCCCGCCACCCGGCTAGTTTTACACATGAAATAATTATACGGAAACTGTATTCATTTAAACACTGCCTGACCCATTAGTTTCAGCCTCTTATTGACTAATTCTCACATCTTGCTTAACCCATTTCTATTAATCTGTGTAGCACAATGAGGTGGTAGCTTACCAGGAGAGATCTTAACCTGCATCTGTCTTGGAGAGGAGAGGCATGGTGAATGCCTGAGGTATCTGCCTGACTCTGCGTTCTTTCTCCCACAGTTCTGTTCTGTCTACTCCACCTACCTAATTTTCTGTCCTATTAAAGGGCCAAGGCAGTTTCTTTATTAACCAATGAAAGTAACACATAGACAGATGACCCTCCTCCATCACTTGGCTGTAGCTTCTGACTTTATGAAAACAGAGTCTCATATTAAACTGTCTGATTCTTTGGCTCTTACAGTCTTTCTCCCTCTTCTGTGGTGTTTCTTGAACCTTAGGTGTGGCAGTTGTTTGGGGCTTCACAACTCTACATTTTAATTGGTTGTGGTTTTCTGTAATGGTCTCTGTCTGCTATGAAGAGAAGTTTCCTTGAAGAGAGGTGAGGAGTACACCTATCTATGGGTTTAAGGATAAATACTTAGAGTGTAGTTCGAGATTATGCTGCTTTAGTAACATGGTGGTTGTAGGTTTTCCTTCAAGATCCATGACTTCCCTAGGGCTCAGCTCTTTTGGCTATTTGTCCAGAAGTAGGATTTGGGGAGGGCATTCCTCCACAGTGGTAGTTAATGCACTCACTCATTACATTGGTATTCACTGGGTACCAGCCATGTAGTCACCAAGTTAGGCTGTAGCGATAGATTGCTTAGAAAGCTCCCTAGCTCATGGAGCTGGTCTTCTTCCAAGAAGACAAACAACACATCAGTTTAAAAGCTACTGGAGAAAAAAAAAGAGTTCAGTTTGTGATAAATGCCATGAAGAAATTGAATGAGAAATCAGCAACAGGGTAATGTTGATTGCTTCAGGTAGGGAAGGTTTTGCTAACAGCTTGATATGTGATTTGAGAATCCAAGACGAGAACAAGCCAGCTATGAAGAATTTCGAAAAATACCTTCCTGGGCACTGGGATGAGTGGAAGGATGGCAGGAAGGACCTAAGGATAGCACTAGTGTGACATGCTCACTGTAGTTTGGGCAGATGGGTGTGGAAGGGTGAAGCAGGTGGGGGTGGGCAGGTACCAAATTACCTACCTAGAGGCTGCTGGAAAGCTTAGGTAGAGGATGGGCAATGGATCTCTACTTAGGATGCCTCCCATTGGATTTGAACAGAGAGTGGATTGTGGGGTGGCTGGAATGAAGGTAGAGAGATGGGTCAGGGACAACTGTATGTATCAGAGACCATGGCACTTTGTCTACGGCAGAGGAAGTGCAGATGGAAAAAAGGAGAAAGATTTGGAAGTTGAAAGGACTTGCTGTCAACTGGGGCATGGAATTAACATGCATCTGGACGCTTCGTGTGCCTTTCTTAAAGCATCTTTGAACTTCCTACCAAGTCTATAGTGTTATTTGTAGATAAGTGCTATCTAATGGAAATACAATAAGAGTCATGAATGGGGATTATATTTGAAATCATTAAGTTTTTGTTTGTGTGTATGAATGTTCATGTTTGTCCAGGTACACATGTTTATACAGATGTTGGAAGTCAGTATTGAGTGTTGTACCTCAAGAGCTATCCATCTTATTTTCTGAGGCATCTGTCACTAATCTGGAACTTGCCAATTAGAACAGGTTGTCTGGCCAATGAGCCTGGGGGATCTGCTTTTCTCTGCCTTCCATGTGCTAGGATTATAAGCACATATTAAAACAATCAGTTTTTTCTCTTTATTATTAATTTATTATAGCCCAAATATAATTTCATAATTTCTCCCCTTACCTTTTCTTCCCAAGCTGTCCTCAAATTATGGCCTCTTTTTATTTGGCTATTATTGTCAAATACACACACACACACACACACACACACACACACACACACACACACACACATATATATATATATCCTGTTGAGTCCATTTAGTGTTTCTCATAGCTACATATTATCTGGTGGCTTGGTGTATTATAACCAATCAGGGGCTCATCTCTGGGGAACACTATTTCTCCCTTTCCCAGTAGTCATTAGTTACCTGTATAGTTTGTTATTTATGGGCAGGGCCCTTTTAGATTTCCCTCTCCCGCATTGCCATATCTATTGTTATTTTTATTGGTCAGGTCTTGTTTAGGCAAGTGTAGAAGGAGCGTCGGGCTGTGTCCCACCACCCGGCTAGCTTTGCCCAAAATAATTACATGGAAACTGTATTCTTTTAAAACACTGCCTGGCCAATAGTTTCAGCCTTTTATTGGCTAATTCTCACATCTTCCTTTAACCCATATTTAGTAATCTGTGTAGCACCACGAGGTGTGGCTTACCAGGAGAGATCTTAACCTGCGTCCATCTCGGAGAGGAGAAGCATGGAGACTCACTATGGCGACTGCCTGAAGCGTCTCCCCACTCCTGCTACCCAGCATTCTGTTCTGTCTACTCGGCCTACCTAATTTTCCATTCTCTTAAAGGGCCAAGGCAGTTTTCTTTATTAATTAACCAATGAAAGTAACATAGACAGATAACTCTCCTCCATCAGGCAAGTCATATTGTGATGCTACGGCTGTAAGTTCTCGGTTATTTCTTGGAGATCCAGTCTCAGTAGGCTTTCCAGTCCTCTGGCACCCCGTCTTTGCACCCCGTTTTCCACAATGCTCCCTGAACAGTAGGTGCAGGAGTTGTGCTAGAAGAGATGTCGCTGTTGGGCCTAGCTCCCCCCCCCCCACACACTATTTGATGGGCTCTGTGTTTTGGCCAGTTGTGGCCTTAATCTGCTACAAATCAAAGGTTCTTTGATGAGGACAAGAGCCACACTTACCTGTGGGTATAAGGATAAGCATTTAAAATGCAGGTAGAGATTACGGTGATCTAGTAAATTGGAGGTTGTTAGTTTCACTCTGAGATCCATGACCTCAGAAGGCCTGGGTGGTTGGGTAGTTTCCGGTACCAGGCATGATTTCTTCCTGTTGAGGTACACACCCAGTTTTGTTTTTGTTTTTGTTTTTGTTTTTTGTTTTTTTGCATGGACTCTGGAAATCCAACTCAGGTTCTAGTCCTTAAAGGTAAGCATTGCTGCCTAAGCAATCTGTAATTTATAAGCTCTAACTTGCTGTGTGTAGCAACTCAGAGAAGAAGTGAAATTAATTGTGATGATGTGTTCAACTCAACAGATGACCAATATTAGCTAAGTAATCGCCTTAAGATTCTTTTTAAAAAATTAAAGAAATTAAATTCTTTTGTGTCTGAGTGTGTGTCTACATGCACACCATGTGTGTGCCTAGTGCCTACGGAGGGCAGAAGAGGATGCTAGATCTCCTGGGATGGAAGATGTTGCTATATCTGTTTAAGATCACAGAGGTGGGACTAGAATCTCAGCCTCTCAGAAGAAGTGTCCTTCACCATTAGTTCTGTGGGGCATTCAGTTGGCTGTTAGGGAATTTGCCACTGGTTTGTCAATGGTTTGTTTATTCTCTCTCTCTCTCTCCCTCTTTCTCTCCCTCTCTCTCTCTCTCCCTCTCTCTCTCCCTCTCTCTCTCCCTCTCTCCCTCTCCCTCTCTCTACCACCCCCCCTCTCTCTGTGTGTGTGTGTGTACAGATCAGAGGATAACACATGAGAAGGGTTCATCTTTTCATTACACTATGTAGGGCCCGGGGATAAACTTAGATGATCTGGTTTGACAGTAAGCACCATTGTCTGTTGAGCCATCTTGCTTGCCCACCGCCTACTCTTGATTGACAGGGACTTCTCTTTTTAGCTTCTGATAACATAGGGAGATTGCCTGTGGTCCAAGATAAACTTGGATTCAAATCCTAATGTGTGGGACTGTGGGCAACACCCTGTCTCTCATCTTCACCTCTTAAAGAAAGCAGGGATACAGTATGTTCAGAATTAAGCTGCTCTTGGCCTCAGCAGATACTCATAAAGGGTTTTATTACCACAGTTACCATCCATCTCCTTCGGTGCCTTGTGTCCTATCTGATGCCATCCTATGCCCTTCTCTTCCCCAGCTGACTGGCTTTGCTTTTACTGCTCATCCTTCCACACAGCTGACCACATCTGGCGCAATTCCATCCTCAATAGCCAGAGCTTCACAGAAGGTTGTTTTCTCTTCATTCTTGGGTTGGTGGAGCCTGGGACATCCTTCAAACCTGTTCTTTCCAAAACTGGCTCTGGACCTTACCTTCAAATCCCAAGGTGGTGCGTGTTCTTTCTATGTTGCTTCCAGGTAGAAGCCTGTGTGAATCTCTGGCTGGAGGTGCCAGGCCCTAAAGCTGCCCAGACTTCCTTCTTCCCCTTCTCACTCTTTAATGTGCGCATAACAATAGTTTATCTTGAAGTGTTCATTTACTTTCTGCTGAGACTTGATTTAAGTCTCAGCAATCAGAGAGCTCCTGGGGTTTCTGTCTAAGGCTCCACTTGATCCAGCCTTCTCTTGAGTGCCCCTGGGTCTTACACTTGACTACAAGCATTTGTCTTGCTTCACTCTCTTTGATTTCTCATTTCGGCTGTTTCTCTTCCCATCTCTGTTTTCCCAGCTTACCATGGCAAAGCTGAGCTGGAGAAGGTTGTGCGTCCTCATCACTGAATCAGTGCTCTTTCTGGGGTGAGCTGGCCTTCTGGGACAGGTCCTGTGTCTGTAACATGAGGGCCTGTTTGTTGGGGTTTCTGTCCTTCCTGGTTCCCACAGTTGGTAGGTCCCAAAGAAAATCACACAGAGGTCTACATAAGTTATAAACTGATTGGTCCATTAGCTCAGGCTTCTTATTAGCTCTTATAACTCATATTAACCCATTATTCTTATCTGTGTTAGCCACATGGCTCAGTACCTTTTTTCAGTGGGACAGGTCACATCCTGCTTCTTCAGTGTCTGGACAGGACTGTGAGGAATGGGCTTCCTCCTTCCCAGAATTCTCCTGTTCTCATTGTCTTGCCTCTACTTCCTGTTTGATTGTCCCACCTATACTTCCTCTACCTGGCTACTGGCCAATCAGTGTTTACTTAAAACAATTGACAGAATACAGAATTGTCCCATACCATGTGTCTGAGGGGGTTTTCAGGTGTGGAGATGATGGGGTGCTTGATGAAGCAGTGGAGGGTACAGCCTGGCTCGGCTGAGGGAAGGTCTGTGACCTTTTCCCCAGCGTCTCTGTGAGTATAGAGATGATGGATTCCCAGGAGCCAGAGCAGGGCCAGGCTGTGCAAGCAGGCTGACATACAGGGTCACTTTCTTTGCTTCCTCTCTGCATTCTCTTTATCCAGGAAGCTGAATGCCGCTGATAGGCAGATAATGGTTTGGTGACCATTTCCTATTTTAAACATGAGCTGGTACCAAAGAAGAGGAAACCCTCAAACCCAGCTGCTTCTGACTCAGACACCGCTGGTTTTTGCCGTAACCGCCTCATTGCCTTCTCCCAGCCCTAGCCATGTCTGCTTTTTCTCCACCACAGCCTGTCTGGGCTATCCTGAGCTGGCTTGGGGTTGACTGGTTTTTGTCCATATGGAGGTACTTCTTCCCCACCTCAAGAAGGGGTTTGTGTGGGACTAGGGGTTACTAGGTGGCTTGGAGGGTCTTCCTGGAGTGTACTTCGTGTCTGATAAAGGGCCCTGGCTTTGTGCTCAGCAACTCCTGACAGCTTTTCTATACTAGGGGCTACGGATACTGTTAAAGGCTGGTGAGTCCCTTCTATCCGCAGAGAGTGAGCCTAACAGTGGTTTCCTAGTCAGTGCCTTCCTTGCCACTCAAAATGGATGGCCACCCATCCATGCATCCACGAATGCATCTATGCATCCAGATACCCTTCCTTCCATTCTCTCACCCAGGGCATTCAACACACTGTAATGATGAAGAGCACAGACTCACACATTATCCTCCTTGGTGTGAACCGCGGGTCTAGCGTGCACTGGAGTCTTTGTTAAGGTTGTCACCTTTCCTTGGCTCAGCTATAAAAGATGACGTTGGAAACAGTAACAGAGCATGCTTCATGGAATCATATGTTCGTGTCCTCCGGTTCTTTTCCTGTTGAGCACGGGTTAATAAATGGTATTTCTAGAAGTGATAAAATATATAAACAAGAGACGGGGCTCTCCTGGGCACTTTCCAAGAGACTTTACCGAGTTTCCTATGTTGAGCTAATCTGAAAGTGGTGTTAGGATTTGTCAGAGGTTATTATGTTTATGACTGTGATTTTTGAATCAGAGTCATTTTACATAGTCCAGGGTGACCTTGAATTTGAGGTCTTCCTGTCATAGTCTTCTAAGTATCGCAAGTGCAGATGTGTATCACCGCATTCAGCTGTGACAATTAAAACAATCTCTGTGGACTGGAGATGTGGCTCAGTGGTTAAGAGCACTGACTGCCATTCCAGCGGACCTGGGTTCAATTCCAGCACCCATGTGGTGGCTCTCAACCATCTGCAAGTCTAGTTTCTGGAGATCTGATGCCCTCTTCCAGCCTTCATGAGTTCAGGGCATAGGAGGGAGACACAGGGTACACAGACATATGTGCAGGCTCAACACTCATCCACATAAAACAAAATGTGTGTGTGTGTGTGTGTGTGTGTGTGTGTGTGTGTGTGCATGAGAGAGAGAGAGAAAAAGAGAGAGGAAGAGGCAGCTGTATGATTTCAGCTCCAGATCCTATGCCCAGTTTTCTAAGGGGCTCTGTTGCTAAGCATTCCATGAGGCTTTTGGTAGAAGATGCCATGTGTCTGCCTATCACAGTGACCCAGGGAAGGGGATTTCACTGAAGACAGAGCAGAAAGTTTTCAGGCTTGGGCCAGAAGGGAATCTGTTAGTGTTTAGCTTGGCTGGCAGCCCACAACCCACCTTCTCGTGTAGTCAGAAACCTTTCCAGTGTAATGTGTGAAAACCCATAGCCCCCTGCCCACGGCCTCCCAGAGCTGTATCCACCAACAGCTCAGACGTGTGTACAAATTGGGAGATGGCTGCATCCCACATCTCCCCGTGACATTTGCTGAAACAAATGCCTGTTAATAAATGGCAAGAATCCCTTGGTCTCTGTGATAAAGATGTACCTGTTACTGGGAGCCCTTGAGAGGAGACCTTTGTTGAAGGCCTTAGCACTCATTTTAATTGGTGGCAGACAGATGTGTTGGGAAAGCTCACACCCCACCCCCCACCATTCATCTCAATAAGTGTGTTGTGAAATAACAGCCCTTGCCCTTCTGTGCCTGGACTTTAGAGGCTGATGACATGGTTGGTTTAAAGCTCTGTTGCTTCAGGATGCGATTGTCAGTTGATGTGGATTAACTCGTTTTAAGGTCATGAGCTTTAACTCCTACTTCAATGATTCTTAAACCTCACTGTGTGAAAGCCCCAGAGCTTTTATCTTGAGGGACGGAGCATGTTATTGCCGAGACAGCATCATTTCTACTTCATATTAATCTGAAGTTAGAATAGACATGGCTTTGTGATAGGATTTTTTTAAAATTAAGTGACTTGCTTTTCCATTTGTCTGGTCTTCATGTGAAAGTCCCATGTTAGCAAGGAGGCAGTTTCTGTCACTGGCTGGTACTAAATGTATTTACTGGAAGCTTGGGGTATTGCGCTCAGGAGCAGATGGGAAAAGGTTAGTTTATATTTGTGCTTAACAAGGTCTAAGGGGATGTATGGGGCCCGTTTTGTCGAGGAAGAAAGGGTGATTCAGAGAGATGGAGGAAATTTTGTGGTTCAGCATCTTCTTAGCACCAGCACTAGACTCCTATCTATCCCTCCTGTGCTCCGAGCTCAGCCCAATGCGTATCTCAGGCCTAAAAGATTCATGTGTATCCTGTTGTGACTGACCGGAACCAGCTTGATAACTCAGCGGTGGTGGTTCAGCCAGGATCCTTTAGCAGGATTAGGAATCTGTGCTCTTGGCTCACTCCATTAAGAGGGTGGACTTGGAATGGCTCCTGTGCTTATTCTTGCAATAAGGGATGATCTGATGGAGTGTGATGTGTGGTGGCATCGGATACTCTTTAGCACACCATATTCCTCCTTCTCCCCAGATTCCTCCTCTTCTCCCCAAAGGGATTTAGAGAATATCCCAACCATGGAAAGTAAGGGAAAAAGTAAAAAAGAGACCCAAGAAGGAGAGGATGGAGAAGCCAGGAAAGCTCGCTGAACTTGTGGCTCCTGAATCGGCTATGGCATAGAGGGCTTTCCTGGAAGGGGTGGCCTTCGCTCTCCTCCATCAGCTGACATGGACCAACTGCATCATGGGCCCACGGTGATGACACCGGGAGGATTTTCTAACATATGTGCCCGGATCATCCTTTTTCGTCTTTTCTGAGCCATGGTCTCAGTGAGCCCAGAAAGTCTCAGGTTCCACTTCCCAAGCAATTCAATGACTGTGAGCTCTGACTCATAACCAATGCAGAAAATATGAAGAGCAAAGACATGAAACAAAAGGAAAACGTTACAGTGTAGTCTCATATTACTGCTTTATAACCTTCTTTGGATGGGAGGTGATATACTATAACCATTGTTTTCCGTAGCAAATCCTTTTCAGGATTGTATGTGTGTATCTGTGTGTGGGTAATATATGCATGTGTAGGTTCACTCAGGTCTGTGTATGCATGTGTGGAGGACAGAGACACTTTGGCTGTCTTTCTTTATTGCTTTCTTTCTTATTTTTTCAGTGAGGTTTTCTCATTGAACCTGGAGCTGGCCAGCTAGTTCCAGGGATCTGTCTGTCTCCACCGGCTGTTCTGAGGTTAAGGCATATGCCAGCATACTCCGCTTTTATGTGGGTGCTGTGAATCTGAATTCTTACCCTCCTTCTTGTGTGGCAAGCACCTCCCGCCTCAAACCATCTCCCCTGCCCTCTTTTAGGATTGTTAATGTGTAGGCTTTCACTGGAAGCTTATATCAAAATTCTCTCCAGCCTCTCCCATTGTAAAATGCTAATTAGCCACTTGTCTGTATCTTATGGGCACCCGTTTTGAATATTTCTTAAGGATTACTTCCTGTATTAGTTAGTTTTTGCTGTGTAGGAAGCACCCACAACTCAGTTGTGCCCTGGGCAATTCTTTGTTGGCTCTGCGGATCCGCATTGCGGATGAGGCTGTTCTTCCAGACAGGCCTGCCTGTGAATTTGCAGTCAGCTGGTGGATTGCCCATGGGGTGTCAGAACACACAGAAGCAAAAGACCGGAGGCCTGGGCTTTGTTTATTTTGACTTGCATTAAATTTGATGCTTGCCTATTTTCCACAGCATGTGATTGTGTCAGGCATGGAGCCTGTTTGAGAGGATATCACTAAAGAGCCTGGCTATTGGGGACCTGAATAGGTTTGGACCATTATTGGAGTCAACACACTAAAGGTTGCTTATATTGGAATTGGGTCAAAGAGTGTGCTTCTTGTTAAGGTCTCTCTAGCGCCTAGTTAAATTGCTTATCAGAGAAGTTGGGACTCATCCATATACTCAGCTAGTGTATAAACACCCCCTCCCTCTGTGTACCCAGGTTCTTGCTATGCAGTCCAGCCTGGGACTCACTGAGTTACTGAGGCTGGTCTCTCAAACTTGCTGGGATTACAAGTGTTTTTCCCTCCACACCTGGTTCTAAGTTCTCTCCATCACTGGGTAAAACAGCTGCATTGGTTCCCCACCAGAAAATAACCCTATCGCTTTTGAGAAACTCAGACCTTTTGTGTGGAAGATCATGTTGGATGCTCTCCTCCTGGGTGACAGCACCTGCAGATGTGAACCTGCTTACCAAAAAGAGCTGCAGAGCCATCTGACTGAGCTCAGACAACTCACAGGATTGTGAAAAAAAAAAAAAGTGATTGTTACAGAAACAAACAGAAAAACAGCTGAAGGGCAGGGGAGATGGGCATCAGCCAAACCCCTGTTGTACAATCATGAGGACCCGAGTTTAGATCCCCAGCACTCACTCAGAAAGCACAGGCATGGCTGTGCAGTCTGTGCTGTAGGGGTCTTGGTGTAGATGAGCAGGTTCCCAGATCCACTGGGCTGGGTCCAGGGAGAGATCCTTTCTCAAAAGGCAAGTGATTTGAGTAAGACACCTGATGTGGACCTCTGACCTCTACCTGTGTGTACATATGTGCACACAAACATATACTGCACACCCACCCACATGCAAAAATAAAACCAAATAAACAATATGTCTGAAATAAAAGCCTCCTTAGTGTCTTCCCTCATTTCATGAAAGCATTATTCTTGTAACCACTGGGCCTCACACCCGTTTTTTTTTTTTTTTTTTTTTCTTCGAGACAGGGTTTCTCTGCAGCTTTAGAGCCTGTCCTGGAGCTAGCTCTTGTAGACCAGGTTGGTCTTGAACTCACAGAGATCCGCCTGCCTCTGCCTCCTAAGTGCTGGGATTAAAGGCGTGCGCCGCCACGGTCCGGCTTGGGCCTCACACACATAAGCATACACTCTATCACTCAATGACGCTAAGGCCACCAGCAATATTATATGATTTGGTGTTAAATTTACTTATATTTAGAACCCTTAAGTCTATATTTGTTGGTGAAATTTGTCTCTAGTTCCCTTTTGTTGTTGTTTGCTCTCTCTGATAAGTTTTGGCTATTTTCATCAACACATCTGGAGATACAGCTCTTTTTTCTTGGTTTTTTGTGCTTAGAAAGTCTAAATAGCAAAAGACGTGGAATGTATTTTCAAAGTTTGAGTGAATTTCCCATAACACCCAAAGAAGCTACCTATTTGGACCTGCTGCCTTTCTCACCCAAAGCCTTTTCAAGGATTACCCTCTTTTCCCCAATGTGGTCCATTCCCGTTGTTGGGATGTCCCCCAGAGACTACGCACTTAATTGAGTTTCTAGTTTATTAGCGCAGGATTGTGCACGAGTCTGCGGAGGTTGGAAAGCCACTTTGCCATCTGCGGGACTGTCTCTTTTCTCATTTTTTGTGAGAAGTTTCTATTTTTACTTTTGAATTTGTCTTTGATCAGCTTTGCCAGAGTGTTACTGTTTAAACCTTCCCAAATAACCACCGTTTAAATGCACCCTGCAGCTCTCTTCTTCCTTCTCAACTGCATCCCAGTGTCTTGAGTCAAATGTCTCTAAATCCTTTTATTATCGCCACTGACTGGTCAAAGACTAAACGGGACCCTGCTCTCCTACAAAAATTGTCTTCGTATTTTTTTTAAAAGCAAAGCTTATTATATGTATTTTGAATGCACTTTATAATTTCTCTATTTATTGACTTATTTTTTTGGTATGTGAGGTGTGTGTGCATGCGTGCCAGTGTGTATTCCTGTGCCATAGTGCACAGGTGAGGGTCAGAGGACAACTTGTAGGAATTGATCTCTCCTTCCACTATGTGAGTCCCAGGGACGAAACTCAGGTCATCAGGTTGGAGGCAAGCGGCTTGTTTTCTGAGTATCTCACCAGCCCAGGGTTTTAATGTATTTTTATGCCACAGGGGTTGAAGCATCACAATTCCCCAGTCTTCACTGTGAAACCAGGCAGATAGGAGCTCCATTCTCTGCTGCCTAGCAAACTGTGAACCTGTTTTAGCTTCTTCTACATGCTTTCCTAAACATTCCTTTTCTGATACTTTTAAGTAAATGATATAATCCATGTAATGTGCTTCTCAAAACGCCAGGCATGTGGCTTGCAAGTCATAACTAGCTTGGTTATAATATTATTGGTGTGCCTTTTGTGAATACAAAATACTTATTTTTGTCCTGTGCAATATTTTTACACATTAAATATGGTAGGATACTAATATTCCCACTCACGACAGTGTTTCTCATTTCTTTATTTTTATTTTGCATCGTTTTGCTCTCAGCAAGTCTCTCTGAGCACTATATATTTGAATTCTGATTTTTTCCTCCAAATTATGAATCATTGTCTTTTAATGGGATATTTTGATCCATTCATATTATTTTGCAAGACATGACATTTGGCAAAGTTTTTCTTCTCTTCTCTCAAATAATTCTTCTGATTTTTTAACATAAATTTTGGGGTCAAAATTTATGGAAAAAATTAAAATATTTATTTGCTCACAACTTGCAATTGTGCATGCATATTTTCTGTATGATTCTAGACATTTTGAGATGTGACATCTAAGACTTACTGATTTTTGTCATTCTTCTATTTTTTGACCTATTTGTTGGAAATGAATGCATGTTGTGTGTGGGTGCTATACTATGTGTTGAGGAAAATGTGTGAGAGAGGTTACCTTGAGCCATCCCTGAACCTACATTAAGAGCATGGGCTGGGCGGTGGTGGCACACACCTTTAATCCCAGCACTTGCAAAACAGAGGCAGGTGGATCTCTGTGAGTTCAAGGCCAGCCTGGTCTACAGAGTGAGTTCCAGGATAATCAGGGCTGGACAGTGAGATCCTGTCTTGAAAAACCAAAACCCAAAACAAAACAAATCAAAACAAACAAGAAACTAGAACAAGCCTGATGAGAGAGACACATGCAAGAAGTAAAGAAGTAAAAAGAGTACAAATTAAACAAATATAAGGAAAACAAGAAGGGGCTCAGAGAAAGAATAGCGTCATGTGTGGGAGTGCCCACTTAACTTTCCTGGGGACTCCATGAAGGGGACACTTCTGGGCTGCCTTTAAAAAGAGAAGACATTACTGTGTGAAGAGAGAGGGCCATCCCAGGCAGGGCGACCAGCATATGCAAATGCCCTCAGAGAGGAAATAGTCCTATTCTAATGTTATTTGCATATAAATTATTTTGCTGTATTCAGCAATTATTCTGAATTAAGAGAATGCACGGAGATACAGTGGGCCTCTTGTAGGAGAAACAAAATGAAGAGTTAAAAAATGCCCGTGAAGACACGTGGAAAACCCTTCCTGCCTCTGTTGATTCACTCCTAGACCTATCTCCATGAATCCTCCCTTCTTCCACCCATCCACTCCCACTTACCCACTCATCCGTCCGTCCGTCTGCCCACCTGCCTCCTCATTCAGCTCTCATTTGCCCATCCAGCCAATGAACAGTTTCGAATGCCTACTATGTGCCGCCCCCTGCACCTAGTGTGCTAATAAAACAATGCAGCGCCTCCTGTGGTGTAGCGCCTGGTGTCTAGAGGCTGAAGGGCCCTTGAGGATAATAACGCTTGTTGCTTCTGCTCTGTGTGGGATGCGGCAGGGAGTGGAGGAGGCAGTGTGATGTGCTCTGCAGAGCCCTGAGCAGGGAGGGGGTGGCGGGAAAGAGCTGAGAGCATCTCTTGCCAGATGGCTTCATTCTTCCCCCTGAAGGAAGTGGGGACTTCACGCTGCGATGCGATACACAAGGACAGTGTTTCCTGTGGGCTGGCAAGGGCATTTGGAATCTAAAGACTACAGCGTGTTGATGTGTGAAGAAGAAGAAGAAGAAAAAAAAAAAAACCAGCCTTCTTTTTTTCTTCCTTTTTCAGACACTGTGAAGGGATAATCAGACCAGTTTTATAGGCCCAGAAAATACAGTTGTCAGTGGCCAGAGCTCTAACCAGGTGCTAAGGAGACACTGAGGGCTTATTCAGCTGTCTCCTGGAAGCCGGTGTCCTTCTGTTTCTGGACTAACCAAGTGTTTGAAGCTGACCAGGTTTGGATCATGGAGCTTGTCTGATTTGACTCTAATCTTCAGGAACCTCACTGTCCTCACCTGCGAAATGAGGAGAGGCCTAGACCCTACGTGTCTTTAAAACATGATTGTTAGCACATGTGCCCGCTCTTTGTCTTGCACGCATGCGTGCATCCAACCATCTAGTCACCCAGTATTTGTCTGCTGTGTGCTTGCCTAATGACCAGCAAATTCGAAATAGTCTCTACCACAAAGAGTTCTCTGAGTAGGGAAGAAAAGAAAGCAAATACTTATGTAGATGATTGTATAATTACAGTTGTGTCAAGGACTAGACCCAGAAAGAATGTAGTGGGTAAGAATGTATATTAAAGGGCCAGAGAGATGGCTCAGCAATTAAGAACACCAGCTACTCTTCCAGAGGACCCGAGTTCAATTCCCAGTAACCCCATGGGTGACAAACAACCAGCTGTGATGCCAATCCTAAGGGTTCTGAAGCTTTCCTCTGGCCTTCAGCTGGCGCTAGGAATGCATGTAGCTCATGGACAGACATTCAGGCCAAACACCCATACATGTAAAATAAAGTAAGATTAAAAAAGGAAGTCATATGGAAGCAATCTGTCTTAGTTGAAGATGAAAGAAGTCATTCCTGACAAAATGAGATTTAAGCAAAATAGGAGAAGATTAACAGAAAAGCATTTCAGGCAGAGACCCCAGTTTAGGAAGAAGCATGGAACATCAAGACAGGGCAATGTATAATAAAACCATGATACCAATACTTAGTGAGGACCTACGGTCCACTAGGCACTGTGCAGCCCTTGCCTGTGCTGTCTTTCTTTTAACTACCATGTACTTTAATCTGTGCACCTGCCATGTCAGATGATAATGGTTTTATTTTCTTCATTGGTTTCTCTAAAGGATTTGTTTAGTTCATGACATGATGATGCCCAGCCCTAGGAAGTGTTCAGAAAGTGGAAACATTGCCATTGCTCCTGGAATGGCATTGGGTGAGGAGGAGCCCTTTCGGAGGTTCAGTGCTTGCCTTTGACTGTGTTGCTGATTTCCTTGTGGGGTCTCTTAGAGCGTCTGTGGCAGTGGAAGTCTGCCACTGAGCATGATCATCCGTGGGAAACAACTGTTTTTCCATCTGCTTCCATGGGAAGAGGGAGTGGCGATGCCAGCCACAGCATGGCCTTCAAGCAGCAGGAGCCCTGGCCATCGGCTGTTGGCCTTTGCAGCATTGGTTGGCATTACAGAGGGCATGGAAGGACAAGGGTAATGATTACCAAAGGACAATTTAGGGGAAATAGTCCTTTCTTTCTTAGGTTTCAATAAGACTAATAAGTTTTCTGTTCTTTGACTATTAAGAAGGTATCTCCCCTAACTCTACTGGGAATTGGTCAATTTTCCTGTTAAAGGTACCAAATAGCACCCTGCTAGAGTCACCAAAGTTAAGAATATGAAAGTCATATTGTTTTCAATTCTGTGACAAAATACTGAGAGGAATCAACCCAAGGGAGGCAGGTTTATTTCAGCTCATGGTTCCAGCCAGTCATGGGTTCTGTTGTTTCTGGGCTGTGGCGAGACTGAAGAACAGGGCTGGCAGCAGGGCATGTGACAAAGGCTGGCTGCTCACCTCCTGGCAGTCAGGTAGCAGAATGAGACATGCAGAGGAAGAGGCTCAAGACAAGACAGACCTTTCAGAAGCATGCTTTCCCGTGACCAAGCAGGTTCCGCCTTCCACAGTTTCCACCGTCTCCCAATGTTCATTCAGTTGTGCATCCACCAATGGGTTGACTCATGTTCAGTCGCTTCTCAAGGGCCCACCCATCAGCTTCAAGTCCTTCACATGTTATTATTTTGAGGACACTCCATATCTAAGCCATAACAATGGACGTGCCTTGTCAGTATCCAAAAAGCCATCATTTATAATAAGAAATTCACATATATGGAGAGAAAGGGGAATAAAGAAGACATAGTGATTGCAGTTTGGGACTCATTACCTAACTAAGATGGTTTGTGCCTCTAACATACTGCAATACCAGAGACACTTGGTTGTGAGAACTTGAGGGAGTGGGGATTGCCACTGGAGTCCAGAGGGTGGAGACGCTGCTAAACCCATCCAGTGCATAGGGCATCTTTATAACAAAGACTTGTTCAGTCTACTGCTACAGACAAACTCCCTGAGCTAGCTGTGTATAACTGCCTTAGTAAACTAGTTATGGGAGAGTGGGGTAGAAGTGTCCATTCTTAGGTAATGTGCATGTGCATGCGTGTGTGTATGTGTGCATGCATGTGTGTGTGCGCGTTTGCATGATGTTGTGTGATGTTGAGTGTCCTGCTCTATCGTTCTCTGCCTTTCATCCTTGGGAGATTAAATTACCAAGCGCCAGTGATCCTCCTGTCTCTGTACCCACAGTGCATGGGGCTACAGATGTGCATGTGGTTACCTCCAGCCTTTTACATGTGTGCTAGGGATTTGGACTCAGGTCTTCACATTTGCACAGCAAGCCCTCTTACCCACTACGCCACACCCCGCCAGAATATAATTTTAAATGGGCAACTCTTTATTTGTGTCCATGGGTTGATCTAACTTGTCATAGCCTCCTTTATCACCTTTTCTAAGACACTTAAATCATTTATTAATGATTCAAATAATAATCTATTAACTACCAATTAAAATAGTTTTAATATATTATGCAAAATTTTAAGTTCTATAGGTACAGGGGATATATGTCGTCCCAGACCTTCCATTCCCCGTTTTGCTACCAATAGCCACTTATGTATTCCTAGGGACATGGCATTTTTCATTTCATTCTGGTTTTAGTCAGCAGTACCTCATCCACCTCTTCCCTTACTCGATGATGTCTTAGGGGTGTTTCCACATGCTGCTCCTATAGAGATGTCTCACCGGATTTAACAGTGACCCCATGATCTTTCATGTGGATGTCCTGTCGATAAGCATTGGGCTATCTCTTGTCCTACAACAAACAACGATGCCATGACTCTCCTTGTCCATAATCATAGACACCATCCGTGCACAGTTTGTCACTAGAGTCCTGTTAGTGGACTTATTGTGCTCAAAAGGCGCATCCAAGCCCGGGGTGATAGCTCAGCTGGTAAAGGGCTTGCCTTGCAAGCACGAGAACCTGAGTTTGGTCTCCAGAACCCACATAAAAATCCATAAAACTCCTGAAAACAAAAACAAACAAAAAATCCCCACCACCATCACCACTACCACAACAAAAGACCTGAACATGGCAGTGGTGCTTGTATCTGAGGGATGGGAGTTAGAGAGGTGGATCCTTGGCATTCCCAGCCTGGCCTTCTTAGTGAGTTCCAGGCTAGTGAGAGACCTTATCTCAAAAGGCAGGTGAATGGTGCCAGTGAACGACACCCAAGGATGTTCCCCACAAGCACACACACACACACACACACACACACACACACACACACAGAGAGAGAGAGAGACAGAGAGAGAGAGAGAGAGAGAGAGAGAGAGAGAGAGAGAGAGATGGCCCCAAGCACCTGTACACACTCAGTTACATACACATGAACTTGTAACGTGTGCACAAGTGCACCTCACTGAGCACTCTTTCACAACTGGGATGACTCCCTGAACGTTCTTTGTCTGCCCGCTTGTTAGTTCCTTTTGACTCTTCCACTTCCTCTGTGAGTCACCTGAACAGGAAGAGCCACCTATTTCTTCTCGCTATTGCAGCTGCTTCCCTTAATCCACAGGATTAATTTCATCCCCATCAAAACACAATTCCTAAGGGTAGTGTGAAAATATTAATTGTGTCTATCATTCCAAGGCTCCGAGGGCTTGGGATATCATCTTCCCAAATTGCTCGTATTTTGTAGCGCGTAGCAAGAGTCCCTCTTTCGGCAGCCAATCATTCATGATGGATTGCACCCACCGTTTTTCCCAATGGGTTTTCTCCTGAGAGCAAGTAGAAGGCACAAGTTCTCTTGCTCAAAAAAATTCATTAACTCAACGGGGGGTGCCTGCTGCTTGATTAGGAGGATGTCAGCGTTTGGAGCCTGCTGGCTGCAATCTCACTTTACAGACTGGAAGTTGTGGGGTGTTTCTCTTTGCAGACTGGAAGTTGTGGGGTGTTTCTCTTTGCAGACTGGAAGTTGTGGGGTGTTTCTCTTTGCAGGAAGCAGCTCTGAGAGCGGAAGAAGAGTGAGAGTAGATGGAGAGAAGAGGGAATTAGAAGAGGAGGAAGCTGTGGGAGAGAGACGGGCGCGGCAGATTTCTGCTGCCCATGCCTTGGGGATGCCAAGGGAAATTTGAGTTGCTTTCTGGAGCCGCAGGCTGTGTTGCCTGAGCTCGCAAGGATCCCTTCTCTCAAGTGCGTTGTGGGAGTAGACTGATCCCAGCATATTTTCCAGGCCTATCAGAAGGCTTCACTCTTGGGAGAAGTTTGATTGGAATTTCAGCTCTCTCAGGTCTACTGGGAGAAATCAGGGTGTGTGTGGCACACACTGCGTTCTGCCCTATGTGGACAATGTCTTTATTCTCTGAAATTTGGATTTCTCTGGGACAACCTTAAGGGGCAGTGAGAAAATGTTTCCTTCTTCCTTGGAAAGTTAATCTTTTCCTTCTGGACTCACCCTGCTGGCATTAGCAACAGCCGCATCGCTAGCCTCCTGTACACATTTACACCTGGTACCTGGACACCTAGTGATAAATCCTTTGAGAATTCCCTAGTCACTTCAGTTTGGATCAGTGCCTTAGTGACTCTTCTTGTCCCTGTGACAAAATACCTGACCGAACAGTCTAATGGAGAGGCGGTTTATCTCGGTGTGCAGTGTTGCAGGGCTCTGTCCCTCCCGGCGCAGAGGTCACAGCAGAGCAGAGAAGCTGCCAGCTTGGTGGCAGGCAAGCTGAGAAAAGCACTCGCGGGAAAGGGCGGAGGCAAGATATGGCCTCCGAGGGATGCTCCTGACGGCCCACTTCCTTCACTTTTCACCAGCTCCCAATAATGCCTCCAAAGACCAACCCTTTGTAGTTTAGAGCCTTGTGAAACACTCTTACAGATGCAACCAGACGTGTGCTTTCCAAGTCTTCTAACCATTTTCTACTCTTTTCAAGTTAGCAATAAAGATTAGCCACTCCCATCACCACCCCCTACCCCCTGCATCACCATCATTAACTCCACCATCATCCCTCATCACTATTCCCTATCACCATCATCACCTCCTATCATCATCCCATCACCATCATCCCCCATCAGCATCCCCCATCTCCATCACCACCATCACCTCCTATCACCAATCCGCCAGCAGCACCATGCCCCAAGCACCAGCAGCACACCCCATCACCAAGCAAGCACCGCCAGCACCATCCCCTCCCCAGCACCATCCATCAGGTCCATCACCAGCATGATCCCATCACCCATCCCCCCAGCACCATCATCACCGTCATCACCAGCCCCCCATCCCCAGTACGCATCTCATCATCATACCTCCATCACCATCCCCCATCCCCATCACCACCCCCATCACCATCCCCATCACCATCACCATCATCATCCCATCACCATCCCCCATCACCATCATCACCTCCATCACCATCCCTCATCACCATCATCATCCCATCACCATCCCCGATCACCATCATCACCTCCATCACCATCCCCCATCCCCATCACCATCATCATCACCATCCCCTATCCCCATCATCATCATCACCTCCATCACCATCCCTCATCACCATCCCCCATCCCCATCACCATCATCATCCCATCACCATCCCCCATCACCATCATCACCTTCATCACCATCCCCATTATCATCATCATCATCACCTCCATCACCATCCCCCATCCCCATCACCATCCCCCATCACCATCCCCATCATCACAATAACAGAAAGATTGAAGGCATCAGAGAGTAAGGCCGGCAGTTAGGTTACTACTTACTCTATTTCAAGTGTAGTTTCAGGTTCTTTTCCCACAGTAACTTATTTGGCCCTTCCATTACCCTGTGAAATGCAGATACTCTTTTAACAATTTCCATTTTACAGATGAGCCAGGTGAGGCAGGGAGGTCACGCAGTTCACCACTAGCCTTTAAAACCCAAATTGTTTGCCTTCAGATTATCGCCATTGTTTTCTTTTAAAAAATGATCATACTAAACCGGGTGGTGGCAGCGCACGCCTTTCATCCCAGCACTTGGGGGCAGAGGCAGGTGGAACTCTGTGAGTGTGATCTACAAAAACCAGTTCCAGGACAGGCCCCAAAGCTTCAGAGAAACCCTGTCTTGAAAGACAAACAAGCAAAACAAAAAGATCATACTGTCATCTCTTGCTGGCTGTGTGGACAAGAACTAGTTTTATGCATTTTCTCCAAACTTCTGTAGGTTCTGAGTTGTGGTAAAAAGCACAGTGGCTCAGCAGTTAAGAGTTCTGGCTGCTCTGGCAGATGACTGGGGTTTGATTCCCAGGGTCACATGGTGGCTCACAACCATCTGGCCACCAAGGGCACCAAGCACACATGCAGTACACAGACATGCATAAAGACAAAATACCTATACATATTTTTTTTTTAAAAAAAAAAACCCACTGATTTTGTTGCTCTCCCTGTGTGTGTAGGACTGGTAGACTGTTCTATGTGCTTTTTCTACATGTACTTGGACAAGCCTGGGGTCTCTGTCCAGGTGGTGGCATTGCTACCTCATTTCTCTTTTAACAGCAAAGAGTCTTTTTTTTTTTAAAAAAGTGAGACACCACTGTCTTTTTTTCTTTTTTATCTTTATTTCATGTGCATTGGTGTTCTTCGCTGCGTGTCTCTGTATGAAGGTGTTTGATCCCCTGGAACTGGAGTTACAGATAGTTGTGAGCAGTCATGTGGTTGTTGGGAATTGAACCCGGGTCCTCTGGAAGAGCAGTCAGTGCTCCTAACCACTGAGTCATATCCCCAGCCCCACATCAAAGTTTCTTAGGGTGAGTTCAGAACATGAATACTCAGGAGTACTTTAATATTGGGAGGACTAAAAGATAATACTTCAGCTGAGCAACATGCATGTGTCTGGGGAATAGAAGAAACTAAGTGTTTTATGCCCTGCATCCTGCAGAAAACCGGGAGGAGAAGTCGGATTAGAGGCACATTTTAAACCATGAGTTTGGGACTTGGAAGAGGAGAAGGCTTCGCCAGTCTAGCAGGGGAAGGCATCTTGGGGATGAGGGACACTGGAGTTCCTTTCTCATACAGGTTCTTGGCAGTTCCCTCTTTTCTCTCTATGCTGAGCCCTTGCAGGGGCCTCAACTGCATCCCACCTCAACTTCTTCCTGGGTATTAATAGAACTGTAACTGCCACGGGGCTGGGATTTCCTGTTTAGTTGCTGGATCCTCTGATGCCCGGATGGTATTGGCCCTTATTAAATGTTCATTAGACAAATGACTGATGTTCTATTTCTGTCTTTATTTGTGCCTGTCCTGAAACTCAGCACCTCTGCGATTATCTTGCCACCCTCCTTGAGGTTTCCTTAGAAACTATAATCTCCATGAAGGTGGTGTGCCCACAGCAGACCTCATGTGATGAGGAGTGTCTTCTAACTCGCCAGCTGTGTGATGGTTGCTACTTGCTGAGCCTTGATTTCCACGTGGATACCAAAAGGAGAATAGCGTCTACCTCACGAGGTCATTAAAATAACTGGAGCCAACACTGGTTAAGATGTTTAGGAGAACGCCTAGCTTATAATAAGCACCTCGTAAATGTCAGTTATTGTTAGTGCTCGAAAATATTTGTGAGTTAAAGGTTTGAGGATCTTTATATAGAATGTGTCTTTCCTGTTTGTATGGTAAAATTTCCTCTGGAGAAGGGACAGGGACAGACGGAGATGATTTGAAGGACTGAGAGATTCCTCTTTTTCTCTCTTCGTTTGGAAAAGGCCAGTTCCTGGCATGCCCAGCATTTCTTCTCTTTCCAGCCCTTCACAGTTCTCTCTGCTTTGGCCCTGATTTAAAAAAAAAAAAAAATCACAGTTTGGAATCTTGCTTGCTGACTTGCTGATGGAGTGTGGGATCCACTGCTTCCATTTAGAGAAGCAGCCACCCTGGTATGCAGCCACAGGGCTGCCAGCTGACGCTGGAGTTGGGGTGGCCAAGAATGCACTGTGCAGCTTCCTCCGAGTTGGCCCTCAGGTTCACGGAATGCCTTCTCTCGCCTTCCTTGTCTGTGTGAGTTTCAAACAGGGCACAAGCGCTGCGCAGCCCTGATTCCAGTTCCAAATGGAACAGTCGCTGGCAGAAATCTCATTCTTATGGCATTCCAGAGCCTTCCTCTCCCAGGCCACCTCTATTCCCACCAGAGCTGCTAAGTTAACAGGAGGAATTTTGCATAAACAAGGACAAGGTCTCAAATATGTCTCAAGTATTGTGTGGAACAGACTTAAAAGATATAATTTGTTATTTCTATGAAATTTAGATTAAACTAAGGTGTCTCATAGTTTCATTTGAAAATCTGACAACCCTAGAGGCCCTGTGGTGACCAATTTGCTTTATTTTCTTCTATTAATTTTCCAAACATGTGAAACCCATAGATACCTTGATATATTTACTCTTGATGGTCTCCCTAACACCAGGAGCAGCGTTGGGCATACTGTAGGTGCTTAATAAATGTTAGTCGAGCGAGCGGTTGACTGTGCGTGCATTCCATTTTCCTTCAAACATTGGGAAATATATTCTATCATTCCATACCTGGCTCTTCTTTTTGACATCTTATGAAGATTGGCACACAGAGGTGCTGATTTATTTTTAAGGGCTTTATAGTATTTTTTTATGAATACTTGGTAATATATTTATTGAGTCCCTTCATGATCGACATTAGAAATGTAAAGAGTTTTTCGCTATTCAAACAGCAGTATAATAAACATTCCCATGTATATTTACATATGTGGGTTTGGATACATGAGCAAGCATTAGACTATCTGGACTGCAAGCAGGCATCTTGAAATATGGATCCACATTGCCACGTTGCTCTCCACAGAGTCTCCCATGCTTCCCAGGGAGCCTGTCCTATGTCCTTACCAACATAGACTATTATCTTTTTTGCTTGACCAACTCTGCCAGCAGAAACTTGGTATCTTACTGCCACCTTAATTGCATTGGTTTTTAGGTATTCTTTCTCTGTGAGATATATATATATATATATATATATTTATGTCTTTTGCTCAACTTTTTTCTTACAGCTTTTAATGGTTTTTATTAAATTGATTTAAAGTGTTCCACTGAATGTGGTAGAACATACCCAAATCTTAGCACTGGGGAGGCTGAGACAGGAGGATCATGAGTTGGAGGTCAGTCTGAGCTACACAGCAAGTCTCTGGTTCAGAAGAAAACAAACAGAAACATCAGCTGAGCGTTTGTTTGTGTCAGCTTTTATTATTTCTTAACATAGAATGGGGTATACTACTGGCTTTAGGTTAGCAGAATATTCGTTTATTAGGACATGCTCCTCTGTGGACATTGAACACTTCTTAAACCATCAAATTGTGAGTCTTTCACATTTTTCTTTCAGTGTCTTGCTTCCCAGAAGGGCGATGGAGCAGTCGGTCCTCTGTCCTCTGCTGCTTTAACTTTCTCCTTTCTACATTTCAGCCTCTAATCCATCTGGAATTTATTTTGATTCTCGGAGGGAGGTGACTCTCTAGCTTTGCTTTTTAGCAGATGGCCAGCCAGTTGTCCCAATACCATTTATTGACTAATCCATCGCTTCCCACAGAACTGAAATGCTGCCTTCGTCATATATTAAAATGTGGAGGAAGGATTTTGTACTCATTTTCTGGGAGTTTCCAGAACCTGCTGTCAGCAGAGGCTCTCAGCTGATTGGAGACAGAAGTTCAGGTCTAAAGGGCAACCATAGTCATCCAGCCAGAAATACCCTGTGCAGGACCTGAGGGCCTTTGGGGAATGCAATCGAGGGGTGGTATTTAGAGGAAGACTTCACAGCCTGGCACTAGTGACATTTTGGGCTGGCTGAGTCTTCCTTAGACTGTCTTGTATATTGTAGGGTGGTTAGGTAATCCTTGGCCCCTGCCTAGTAAATGCTAGCATCATCCATATTCCTTGTGATAATAAAATACATTTCCAGACATTGCACAATGTCTCCCGAGGGGCACAGTTATCCTCTGCAGACACTGCAGCTTTATCAGGCCTGGGCTGGACAGAACTTTGATTAGAAGCATGCTAGGCCCTTTATTATTCTGAAATTCTGCCATTGGCAGTATCAGGGGCTCCAGCTATCTATAGGAACCAGAAAGGGAGATAATTTTCTGTCTCAGAGACAAGACTTCTCAGGTTTGGAGGAAGTATGGTATCTGTAGAAAAAAGGGAAGAGGCCATGTAAGCTAATTCCCAAAGACTTCAGACCCTGTAGGAAAATCTCCTAAAACCTATTGGGGTCCCGGGGTGAACCTTCCTTCTGTCACCCGCACACCCAGGGAAAGGAGACTTCCTTGCTTATGGATAATGGCTCTGAGAGCTTGCGACACCAGAAGATTTGCTGTTTAACAGTATGCCGCTGTGTTACTTTTGGGTAAAAGCACCTCCTAGCTTATCTTTATGAGCAGCAGGAAGTACATGTATTCTAGAGATTGGAGGTGGTGGGTGGGGAGAGAAATTCCATAGAATAGGTAGGTGTGGGAGTGAGACAGAGAGGAAAGAGAAGCAGGAAAAGTCCCTGGGGTCCTAGGGAGGCAGAAAAACAGCAAGGAGCTGGCTGAGGGCTGAGCAATGGCTCTGGAGACTAACTTCTAAGAGCTGGGGGCTGGGATTCTTTATGACATCAGAGAGAGAGAGAGAGAGAGAGAGAGAGACACACACAGAGACAGAGAGGGACAGAGAGAGAGACAGAGACAGAGAGAGACAGAGAGACAGAGAGAGAGAGAGAGAGAGAGAGAGAGAGAGAGAGACAGAGAGAGACAGAGAGACAGAGAGAGAGAGAGAGAGAGAATGTTGCTGAGTACAGTACAGGTGGGAGAGGAAGCCCATTGGGAAGATGCCTTGTTGGGCACATTAGGGTCTTACAGAGTAGGTAGTGTGTGTGAACAGCTTTTGCAAAGACACCTGTAGGAGTTGACTTTGACTCTTCACCTACTCTCTATAGAAAGCCCTTGCACTAGATGTGATTGAAAACAGTCTGTCCTTTACCCAGTGACCACCTCCATAGCCACCTTCCACTCTCTTAGTAGAGCCTCGGTGCTCTCCTGTCATGCCTGGTAGGAGGTGCAGCCCTGAAGGTGGGATTTACCTCGCTTTGTCCACAGCACACAGGAGCTACTTCATACCCACTGTGGAACGGGCAAAGCTATCAGCCACTCTTCTAGATTCCTGAAGGGCAAGTCGGCTCTCACAGTATTACTCCATGTCACCATTAGTTCTTTTGTTCTTGCTCTGTGTTGCATTGTCTGTGTGTGGAGGTTGGAGAACAGTTTGTAGGAGTCAGTTTTTCCCTTCTTCCTTGTGAGTTCTGAGGATGGAACCCAGGTCATTGGGCTTAGCAACAAGTGCCGTTATCTGCTGAGCCTTGCCCTTTATAGGTATGGCTGGAAACTATTAGACTGTAAACAGGCCAGGGGGTGACATGTTGGCTTCTTAGAGTAAAGTTCGCCAATGTGCCAGGTGAGCCTATTTCAACCCGGTGGCAGGGTGGTGTCAAAGGCACGATTAGCTTTGTGCGGTGTGGGGAGCACTGGACGGGTCCCAGGAGAAAGCCTCGGCTTAGTGTCAGTGTGCCTTTAGTGCTCCGGATGCCCAAGTCCCACGGCATCAGAGAGACCATGTCTGGGGCTCAGGCACCAACCAGACTGCAGCTCCCCATTTTCTTTCTGGTCTGTTTCCCTTTATAGTAAACTTCTAGTTATGCTCAGAGATGCTGATTTTTCCCCCATTTCTTTAGCTTTGGTTGAGATGGAATCCTCCATTTTAACCATTTAAAACAGGTAATTTGGAGGTCTTTAATATAGCTTACAAGGCTGTGCAACTCTGACCACTTTCTGATTCCAGAACGTTCTCATTACCCCCTCTGGCAAAGAAGCAGAACCTTTCAGCAGTCACCCCTCTCCCCCGCCCCCGGTCACTGGTAACTTCTAGCCACCATTCTGGCTCTATCTTTATTAATTGTCCTGTTCTGGACACTTAACGACAATGGAATGGACAGCATGTGGCCCTTTATGCCTGGCTTCTTTTCCTTAACAGTGTTTTCCAATGCTCTATAGATGTGGTGAATTGGTGTGGTGCTATTTTTCTCTTGAGGTTGAATAGAAACCCAGGGATGGCGCAAGGGCTCTGCTTATTCACTCGCCCACCCATGTTTGTGTTCTTCCCACCTCTTGGCTATTATGACGATCCACAAATGCACACACAGGCAATCAAAAACACTTGCATGATTATTTCCTACAGTTTCGCATAGGGTAGGCTTTGCATTTGGGCCACTCTCAGCCTCCACTTCTCTACCACCCCCATCCATAAACCTGTCTCTTATGTTCACGTCTGTTTTGTTTTGTGGTCCGCTGAGATCCTGCAGGGCCACCTGTGCTGCTGTGGGTTTAGAACTACCCATTGGAGCCTGGTGGTCTTTGCAGTGGGATCACGAGCCAAAGACAGTGACTCCCCCCACTCCTAGAATCTATCGGTAGCTCATGGTTCAGCGGTACAGAATAGGCCCTTTTCTGTGAGCCCCTCCCCTTCCTTGACTGGTGATAAAGCCGGTCTTGTGTGGACCAGTACAGGAAGCCACAGTTGTTGTGAGTTCATTATTGCAACGACTGTGTCGAAAGGATGGCATTTCATAGTCCTTTACCCTATCTTGTGGCTCTTACAAGAAGACGGCAATTCGTTGCTCTGTCGGTTTAGTTAACTATCAGGAATACACTTCGTATTTGAGCTTATCACTGCCCCAGCCTGAGCTGTTAGCCGGGCTGACAGACCTAGGCATTGGTTTGCTTTCCCTCACAGAGAGGGTCTTGAATGCAATTGGTGCAGCTTGTTATCTCGGCTCCCAGCAGCCAAGCCTCTATTATATGTGCGGATTTTGTACGGACATGTATTTTCCATGCTCTTGGGCATCTTCCTACGAGTAGAATTTTTGGGTCACATGGTAGCTCTATGTTTAACTTTTGAAAGGCCACTTCCTTTTTTAAAAAAAGAACACCTTAAACTAAAAAGAACTTCAGTGTAAGGAAAACTCTGAGTAGTGCTGGAGATGGTGTGAGGACAGGGCAGACCGTGGGAGGTCACTGGTGAAGACGGATGAATGGAGAGCTGCCTGAGCATGCTCCTTTCCCCACCCCATCTACCGCTTCCCGCCTGTCTCTTCAGCCTTGTGTCCTTCAGATCCCGGGAGCCACAGCGCATCTAAGATGCCTTCTTCAGTGTATGCCGGCACATGCTCCCTTTCAAAGATGCTGGCCTCTGCCATAGCCTAGAATCTTCTATACTCTATGCATACCCCACCCTCAGGAGCTCTCCTCAGAATCCATCTCTTGCCCAGGATCACCGTTTAACATGAATGGCCTTCATCTCATGCCACATCGTATGGCCTGATTGCCGAATCTCATGCTTGCTGCTCGACAGGAGGGTCTGTATTTGAGGGGTCCATTGTTCCCTTTATAGCACGGGCTCGCATGACAGGTGGTTGAAGACCCTTGCGGAATCAGCCTTCCTTGAAAGCTGCCCTCCCTCGGTTTGGAGCCAGCCCAGTGTCCCGCTTCTTGCCTAATTTGCCATTACTTTTTGGCCTGTAGTTTTCATTTAGTTGTTTCTAGTTTTTCAGATATATTAATCAGAGGTCTTCATGTCCTGGAGGATGCGAGTGGGGTATGTGTTAGTTAAGCTTTTTTGGCTGCAAGTAACAGAAGCTGATTTGAGTCAGCTAAAGCTGAAAGGTGCCGGGGGTGGGGGGATAGTATTAGCATGCAGACATTTCTTGTTTCCAATCAGAAGAAGGCCACATTGGCAGAAGAGGGAAGAAGACTGGGAACTGGGAGACTGTCAATCTCCCCATCTCTCACCTCTGCCTCTCTTTGTTAGTCTTACTTCTGCACCATCTCCTCTCTTTGTTTCTCGTCCTACACACTGTATGGAAGGTAGCCTCCCGTCATTGCCTAGTGTAGGTCTTGAACCTCAGTCCTGTTTAGCGCTGGCTTAGGTCTAATGATCAAGGACCTGGAGTAAGGGGCAGGGTTATGTACACAAATGCTGTGGACTGAAGAGTGTGGCTGTCAAGGCAGAATTACGTCGTCCTGATCCAGTCTGATGGCCAGTGAACTGAAGCAAAGAGTGGGTTCCCTAAGACCCGTGCCGTGGCTGAGGGATGCGGTCGCCATAGAGATGGCTGGAAGCTGAGCGTTTCCGTGATGTCCAGTATTGGAGGAAGAGGCAGCTCTTGAGCTAAGAACTTCAATGTCCCCCTTTTCTCAAAGCCATAAAGGAGGAGCCAAGCCAGTCAGCTGTGAGTGTGGGGAAAGAGAGCGAGGTGGCAGAAGCAGTTTTTTCTCCGACTTCCTAACCTTGAGAGTGCTCTATAGTGATTCTTCCAGACCAAAGATAAGCGCAGGCACGAAGCTGCCGCTGCGCTGTATCTCTGGGAAGGGAGCTCTTCTGAGGACATCGTCAGCTTGGTCAGGGAAGCTTGGGGCACCTCTTGGACCTCCTTCTTTCTTTCCCTTTGTTCTTCTTCTCAGGATTCCTGCTCAGATAATGCTTGGCTTCATGCCCTGCGAGAGGAAAAAGGGGTTTTGATCACCGATTCTGGGGCTGTGGCTGTTCTTTTAGGTGTTTGTTTCTTAAGCCGTGGCCACGGTGACACCTGTTTGGGGGAAACAGGATAGCTTTTTCCTTTCTGTCACAGGGTGAGAATCCTCTCAAGGATGTGAAACTCTTAGGCTTCCGTTACTGAACTGTGTGAGTGTGTGCTTTGGGTGTGGGCTGTGTAGGCGTGCACTGTGTGTCTGGAGGTCAGAGGTCAGCTGTGGATATCTGTCCTTGGGTGCCTTCCACCTTTTGTTTGAAGCATCATCTTTTATTAGCCTGAGACTTCACCATGGGTCATGAGCTTCCTGTCTCCTCCTACTTGCCGTTTCCAGGGTTACAAGTGCACAGTAGCATGTCTAGTTTTCTACGTGGGCTCTGAACTCAGGGCTTCATGCTTGCCTGGCTAGCACCTTACCAACTGAGCCATCTTCTCAGCCCACAGTTACTTAATGCACAGAATAGAGCAGATATAGCCCACCACTGACATTTGTGAATTTGACAGTTTTGACTCCTGCTCTTGTTAGTGACTCAGAAGATCCTTGGCACAGGATTCTGTCACTGTCTTGAAACTCCTGTTTGAATGGGGTGCTTGGCAAGATTTGGGAGAGATACGTTGGTGGCGTGACCAAGATTGTGGGTTCCAGTATCATATTTGCTTCTGAGCTGTGACCTCCTGCTCGGCTGCATGACCTGGTATAGATTAAGGCTTCGTCTATGCCTTGTTTTTCTTACCTTTAAATGGAGATGGGAATAGGATCCATTTTACGGGCGACTGGGATCTAAATGAGATACATGCAGCTCTTTGAATACTAAACCCTCAAAACGTGTTGGCCATGACTTGTTGTTGGCTTTATTCACTGAGGTGGTTCTGGGGTCTAGGGGAAGGTGACAGAGCTTGCCCATCACGTTCTTTGGCTCAATGATCCAGCCAGTCTCTGCAATAGAACATGTTAGAGATACCTATCCAGCCCCAATTTCTGAACACACATTATCCTTGAGGACCATTTAGCAGGAGAGGGTGGGGCCAACTCACGCCAAGCCATGTGTTTGAGGTCATGGATGTGTGGTTTTTTTTTTCTCAGTTTCTGCTTATCTTTCATAAGGCTGATGGGAGCAATGGAACACTTCCCATTGGTTCTTTTGTGGCTATGCCATCCCCTAGAAACTGTTTTTGGACTTCTTGCATTATGTCAGCAGCAGCAGGTGCAGCTGGCAGCCCCTGCCCCCGCCCCCCAGCCCAGTCTCTGGGGACTCCTTAGACTAATGCAGTTTTAATGAATACACATTACTGTCTACATGGCCGAGATGAGAGCCTGGTTGCTTATTTTACGCTGAGGTTTTACAGCTCTGTCCTTTGAAATCCCGTCTCCCTTGCTGCACTTCTGGCCACAGGGATGCTTTCTTGGCGGCCTTTCTGCTGTCTCCCCAAATAAGGTATTCACTGAGAAGTCCTGTGGCAGTTTCCGAGCCACTGCCTTGCCCAGGAAGGAGTGAATTGCACTGAGCAAAAGCATAAAGATGGCTGCTTCTTCCTTTTGAATTAATAAAATTTAAAATTTGCAAATGCTCGCTTATTAGAGGGCGCTTACAAAATGAAAACAGAGAAGAAAACAAATTACCCTCCATCTCCTCAACATGAACGTTTTGGTTTATGTTCTTGTACATTTTGATAAGTCCATATATGCAGTTCCATTTTTAATTATTTTGAATCAGAGTCTCTTTATACATAGGGATCAAGAATGGCCTCACACGCATGACTCTTCTGCCTCAGTTTCCCCAGTGGTGGGGTTACAGGCCTGTAGCACCACACCCGATTCTGGATGTAAACACATTATTCCTGACTTCTGTGTTTTGCACACCTACAATTAGCACAATAAACAGCTTTCCATGCCAAGTAATTTATGTCTGTAGTGTTTTTCCCAAGCATCACTGTATCCTGCCCTCATTTATAGAAGGCTTTAACTGCATTAGTTCTGAGGAGTTCCATACAGTCTCACTGACTCAGAATTTAAAGGGTTCAAAGGGCGCTACTTCAGGGTCTCTCTGCTGTTTTGACCTTAGGTATATTCATCTTAGCTACTTAAAGGCAATTCATACTGCCTGTTTCTTGTGGGCTTTTCTGGAAATAGTTATAATGGATAAGTAAATATATCAATATAGTTTAATTTTCTTTTCTTTTTTTATAATGTTTTTCTTGCCTGCGATCACTCACATTAAAATGCTAGTTTAGCATGCCCCCCCCTGCTCCCCACCCCCAAGCATGTTTTGGGCAGAGTGTAGTGGCACAATTCTGAAATGTCAGTACTTTGAAGGCTGATGCAATGGGGTGGATTGCAAGTTTGAGGCTAGCCTGACGACATAGTAAGTTCCAGGTCAGCCTGGGCAATATAGTAAGCGCCTGTCCAAAACAAAAACATCCAACAATGTGTCTTGGTGTTTGTTCTACATTAGCCAATACAGGGCATCTCTGTTCTGGTTTGTCTTTGCTGTGGTGGAAAGTGCTCACTCTGAAGTCTCTCCTGTGGTCTGCCCAAACTTCCTACCCACACGCCATGGCCAGGAATAGTTAGAGTAAGGACACCGTTGGAGCACGGGGCGCTTCAGGTCCAGATTATGTGTGGTCTTGGCTTCCAAAGGCCTGAGTGACAAAGCAAAGCTGGAGAGCCTCATGCCAGGTGGCAGTCGCTGACAAACCCTTTGTAACGTCCATGTAGTTCTTCAGATGGACCACGTCTAAGATGCAGGTCCCGCCCTTCATTTCGGTCCGTTGAGAAAAAGTTACATCACAGGTCTGGAGAGGAGCTCAGCTATTTCTTGTTCCTTCTGGCCAGAAGGGTAAGCCATGCAAAACTGACCCAGCGCAGGAAAGAGACCCGGGTCTAGGTATCTACGTTTGTCTCCATGCGGGAGGCAGGTGACAGGGCTAACAGAGGTGTCCCACAGTTCACTTATTTTCCTCTCTCGTCATGGTTTTCACTCACCAGTCCAGGATGTTTTTAATTATGTTGAGGTGATGCCTCAACTTAGATGGATGAGAGGAAAATATGGATTTCATAAAATGAGGTTCTTCGGGGAGAAGAGCAGAGGGTCTTTCACAGCCAAGTGGAGAATCACCCTAGTTAGCAAATGAGAACCAGGAGGGGGCGGCTTGGCTTGGGAATGGGTCATTTTCTGTTACCTTGAGAGATGGACGGGAGCAAGCAACATAATGAAAAATGGACTGGTGGTGACAGAGGTGCTAAGAAGGTGTCTGTGGAAAGGTGCAGGGGACAATCACAGGCTCTTGATGGACTGGGTGAGGTTCCCTGAAACAAAGCTAGCCTTTCCCATAGACTCCAGTCCACATCACGTGACAGGTCTACATTCTTGGTTAGAGAGAGGTCAAGAGGAAAGACCCAGCCACTTACCCATCATAATGTTGCCTATTTTATGCAGGATGAAGCGAAATTACTATCTACCCAAACCTATTCACCAAGCAATGTTGAAACACTTTCTTAAATAAGGATTGGGCCAAAGAGGACTGAATACTAACTATCATTGCAGAGAGTATCAATGAAGGCTGCATTATAAAAAGCCACCCATTAAGAATATAGTGCTTTATGTAAAGACAAGAGCAGTAAATCTCTGCTTAGAGATGCATTTGCAGCTGTGGTACTTCCACCACTGAAGGTCTGGCATGCTTTTCTCTGAGCGTGGAGAGGCTACTCATTTATTCTAACAAACTGAACCGGGCATGGCACAAAAATGTGTCTGGTACCCAATTTAAGAATTTTATCCTGAACTATTTTTCCTTATTAAAACTTCTAAGATGACGGTGTGGAAGGTGAGGTTTTTGTTTTGTTGTTTGAATTCACATGTGTTTATTTTAAAGAGACACATAACTACATTATCTAACAACCAGGCCTTGGAGATCTCATCACAGTGTGAGGTAATGGATGCAAATTGTTGAGAGTCTTTTGTGAAGGCAACTGGAGCTTTCTTTCCTCTAGACTGTGCCTAATCAAATCAAATTAAGCTGCAGTGCACAGCATGCTTGAGGAGGTGCTAATGGGAGGTGTTTTGAAAATGGAGTTTCATGTGAGAGCAGCATCAGGGGAGGATCTCATTGGGAGCAGAACAGCATCATGGAAAGATCTCATTGGAACAGAACAGCATCATGGGAGGATCTCATTGGGACAGAACAGCATCATGGGAGGATCTCATTGGGACAGAACAGCATCATGGGAGGATTTCATTGGGACAGAACAGCATCATGGGAGGATCTCATTGGGACAGAACAGCATCATGGGAGGATCTCATTGGGACAGAACAGCATCATGGGAGGATCTCATTGGGACAGAACAGCATCATGGGAGGATCTCATTGGGACAGAACAGCATCTCATTGGGAGTAGCATTAGTTTTCTAGCATTAGTAGCTTTGCCTTTGCCCATCCATCAATCCAGTTGTACTGAAGTTCTCAGGTTCTAATCTGGGTTGTAAGATTTTTATCACAGAAAAGAATGTATGTGGACTGGTGAGATAGCTCAGTCTGTGTGCTCATGTGCACACATGTACAAACGCAATATTTAAAAAAGAAAGGGTAAGCCGGGCAGTGGTGGCGCACGCCTTTAATCCCAGCACTTGGGAGGCAGAGGCAGGCGGATCTCTGTGAGTTCGAGACCAGCCTGGTCTACAAGAGCTAGTTCCAGGACAGGCTCCAAAGCTACAGAGAAACCCTGTCTCGAAAAACAAAAAAAAAAAGAAAGGGTACATTTTCATATTTATGTTTTTAAAAAGGATGGTAAGATGCATATCACCCAATTTACCATCTTGGCCCCTTTTTATTGTCCTATTGTTTTAAATAATTCACACACTTGTAAAAAGATCTATAGATTGCTCCTCTTGGTTTGCTTTTTTTTTTTTTTTTTTTGGTTTTTCGAGACAGGGTTTCCCTGTAGTTTCTAAAGCCTGTCCTGGATCTAGCTCTTGTAGACCAGGCTGGCCTCAAACTCAGAGATCCGCCTGCCTCTGCCTCCCGAGTGCTGGGATTAAAGGCGTTCGCCACCACCACCCTGGCGATTGCTCCTCTTGGAAAAGTTCAACTCTGCCCATTAAACAATCCTCCACTCCACTCCCCCTCCTCCATTTCTATCAACCACTGTCTCACTGTCTGTCCGGCTGAGTTTGACTGCTACAGGTACTTCATGCAAATGAAATTATAGTATTTGTCTTTTTATGATTGGATTATTTCACTTGGTATAATGCCTTCAGGGTTCATCCATGTTGAATGATGCACCAGAGTTTTCTGTTTTCTTTCTTTTTAAAGCTAAAAGCTCTTCTTCTTCTTCTTCTTCTTCTTCTTCTTCTTCTTCTTCTTCTTCTTCTTCTTCTTCTTCTTCTTCTTCTTCTTCTTCTTCTTCTTCTTCTTCTTCTTCTTCTTCTCCTCCTCCTCCTCCTCCTCCTCCTCCTCCTCCTTCTTTTGGTTTTTAGAGATAAGGTTTCTCTGTAGCTTTGGAGCCTGTCCTGGAACTAGGTCTTGTAGACCAAGCTGGCCTTGAACTCAAAAAGCTATTCTGTTGCATGCACAGATGGCACGTACCAATCTATTTTCCTGCCAATAACCCTTGGGTCACTTCCACCTCTCTGCTACTGTGGTCCTTCAGCTGCAGTAAGAGTGGCCATAAAAACCTGCTTTCATTTCTTTCTGGATGTCAAATTGCTGGGTCACACAGTAATTTAATTTTTAGTTTCTTGAGTACGCAACATAGAATTTTCCACAGCAGCTATATTACTTTTTATTTTTGCCCTTTGCCCCTCCAGCACACAGCATTTCAATTTCCCCACATCTTCACCAGCACTTGTTATTTTCTGTTTTTAATTTTTTATCTCATTTTTGTGTGTGTGTGTGTGGTTGTTGTTCTTAGCCTCTAAGAAGCAATGCGTTCACACTGCATGGCTTTGGTTTGTGTTTCTCTAGGGAGTGATGGCAAAAATCTTTGCAGGTGCCTATTGATCATGTTTATATGGCCTTCGGAGAAGTTTCTATGCAAGTTAACGTTCTTGATTGTGTATTAACACATCTGTATTGATTTGAACTAGCCCAACTCTAATAAATGCTTGCATTTCAGACTGATTTGTGTGTGTGTGTGTGTGTGTGTGTGTGTGTGTGTGTTTCATCACAAATAAATTCTGCCCCCAAATAACCTCCAGCTTTCTGGAAACAGTCAGCATAAGTACAGTTCCCCGATAATTTTCTTTAAAAAGAGAAATTTGTGCAAGTATCATGCATCTTCCCTTTCTGACACTAATGGAACAATTTACTGTAATTTCAGAGGGAGGTAGGAGCTGCTTCATCCTCCTGTGATGAGGGAGGGGTACCCAGCTCCTTGGTGTGTGGGGGAAGCAGAGTAGGCTCTGTGCAGGATCTCAGCGAGGGAAGAGGGTGAAGCAGCCCATTGCTGGCTGCTTAGGGGAGTGGAGGGGAGGTCTAAGAGAATGAAAGTCAGCTGGGGGAAGAAGCAGTGTGTTCAGGGGGCATATGCATGAGAAAAGCACCCAGGGGCCCTAGGTCTTTCTAGAGCTCAGTTTCCTCATCTTTCAAAGTGGAGATAAGAGCAACGTTAGCCATGGGAATACAGTGAAGAATAAAGAAGAAAGGGAAGGTGGACTTCTGTGCCTCAAAATGTGTTAAGGTGCTGAGGACGTTGTTCTATTTTCTCATGTATTCATGTGTGCGGCATGCATGTGTGTGTGGTGGGGCACAAGCCTGTGTGTGGGTGTGTGCATGTGTGTGTGGAGGGCCAAGGATGGAGAACTATCCTCATTTACTATTCTACCTAATTCTCTGAGCAGAGCCTCTCCATCAAGACCCTCTGATATGGTGGGCCGGCTTGCTCTGGTTTCTGAGACTGAGATTACAACTAGCTCCCACATATACCTAGCATGGCTTTCTGGAATCTGAACTCTGCTTCTAAACTTTCACCACTTACCCAGCTCTCACCTCCCCCCCACCCCCGACTCCAGTACTTATTCTAGAAGAGCCACTGGTGTCGTGAGAGTGAGCCTTGTCCTTATACAATTAGGACACAAATGAGGAGAAATCAAGACTCAGCCATGATGTGCTCCTGTGTTATGAGATGAGCAGGAGATGAAGCATAAACCTTGCATGGGCATCAAGATAGGTACACAAGGAGGCTTCTGAGCTGAATCTTGCAGACTTTCTGGAGTTATGAAGCAGCAAGATTTCAGAAAAAGACAGGCTATCAAGAGACAAAGGTTTGGAGGCCAGCCACGTTGTGGTCAGTTATTAGCCTGAACATTTGCTGTATGGTACATGGGACATTAGGGCAGGATAATGAACCCTAAGTGTTCAAAGACTCTGGGTAATAGAGATGACATGTAAATATTTATCTGTGGACAAACACGTCCGTGTAAAAGGCTGAAAATAAAAGTCATCTAAGAGCCAGGCAGGCAGGAGACCTAAGCGAGGAAATGGGGAGGCTTGAAAGCACCGCTGTCAATGAACCACACGAAGTACACAGTGGTGTCCTATTTGAAAGGACACGTGACTGTCGCTTCTGTTCCAGCCCTTCTACCTTTTCAAAAGAAGCGAGGAATCAGGACTTGATGCAAATTTTCATTTTTATAAAAAAAGACATGGCATAATCAAACAAAACATGCCATGAGGTTAACCCCTCCCATAACCCTTTATTTTTTTATGTTTTTTTAAAAAGAACATATGCAAGTTTTGTGTGGCTGGCCCGCATGTGTAGACTGCAGTGTGAGGGTGGTGTGTAAGGGCTGTGATGGGCTGTGGGAGCTCATCTGGGGCATACACGCTGACTGTGGGGGGCACCACGGCGCCGTCTCTGCAGAAATGTCAGTCATGTGTTCTCTGTGAGGCTTTTGCGTCTCAAGTTTGCTACTTTACTTTATTGTATTTACTTTTAAGACAGGGATTCTCCATAGTCCTGGCTGGCCTCAAACTTGCGGTTCTCCAGTTTTAGCCGCCTGTGTACTAGGGTGGTAACTGTGGTCACCATATCTAGTGGATATTATTGGCAACGCATTTTTTTTTTTGAAAAGGAAAGCAACACTTTCCCCTTTTCCCAGGGCTTTAGTCTCAAGATCTCTCATCACTTGAACCAATGTTGTATTTTGTTTGTTCATTTGTTTTTATGAGACAGGGCTTCTCTGTGTAACGGGTTGGATTGGAACTTGCTTTGCAGAGCAGGCTGGCCTCGAACTCACAGAGATCCATCTGCCTCTGCCTCCTGAGTGCTGGGATTAAAGGTGTGCGCCACCACTGTCCAGCCAGTGTTGTGCTTTATTGAAGGTTTGAGATGTAATCTATTTGACAGTGTTGCCACATGAGTGGGGTGGTGGCTGTCTCTGCATGATCTCCATTGGCTAAAGGCCATGGCAGTCCAGACTTGGTGAACCTGACTCATGCTCACGGGTTCTCCTGTTCTTTAGGACAGCCACTTCCCCTTCTAGCTCATTATGCTTTTTAATGCTAAAGGCAGCCGCCTAATGCTGACCACTAAAGCTTAGACACTTAGACTTGGAAGGATTCTTAAAATTTATCTGTTCCAGTAATCCTCTTTATGAGGCAGGAATCTTGGTTACAGGTGATAGAGAACCAAACTAGCTTAATTTAGAAGGAAGGTCATTGCTTCATTAAACAAACAACTCAAGGCAATCTTCAAGTGAAGTCTGATCCAGGGCTTGTTGTGTTGCAGGGCATGACTTCCCTCATTCTGTCCATGCTTTTTGTGAATTGGTTTCATGTGCAGGCCAAAGGTCCCCAGCTCCTCATGGACTGTTGGCAATTACATCTGCATTCTTTAGGTTCAAGTCCATGCAGGAGAAAGGACTAACTTCTTCCTCTTTGTATCTCACTGGCTGTGAATGCGCTCCCAGGACCAATGAGAAAGCAATGCTCTGAGTAGCTAGCATTTTCTCTTCCTGGAGTTGTGGGTACAATTGACATTACCTGAACTTTAGGGATCAAGGGCAGGAAAGGGACAGTTTCTCACAAGGATATTCAGGATTGTCCCTGCTTCTGCCACGATTTGGATACTTCATAAGCACAGGAAGGATGGATTTGGTTTGGTTCATGGCTTCAGAGGGTTCAGTCTACCACAGCAGGATGGCTTTGGCAGAGCAGAATAGTTTACACAGTGATATCCAGGGAGCAGGCAGAGAAAATGCCAATGTTTACCAAGTTTTCTTTCCTTTCCTTTACCCTTCTCAACCCCAGCCTACAAGATAGTGCTGCCTACACTGAATGCCTCCCTCTTTTTAAATTCCCTCTATTCCTTCACGGAAACACTAATATCCAAGGCACTTCTCAGTCCAATCAGATGGACAATCAAGCTCTTCTGTGTTAGTTAAATTTTTCTGATGTCATAAAACACCATGACCAAGGCAGCTTATAGAAGGAAGAACTTTCTAAACCTTCTGTTTCCAGACGGAAAAGGGTCCATGGCAGGGAGGCTCAACAGCAGACAGCAGACATGGCAGCAGGAGCCGGGAGCTAAGAACTCATATCTGGAACAGCAAACATGAAGCAGAGAGAGAAATCTGGACGTGGGACAAGGTTTTTCCCCTCAAAGCCCTCTCCCCCAAATCAGTGACATACGTCCTTCAGCAAGGCTGCATCGTCTCAACCTCTCCAGACAGAGCCACTAACTGAGAACCAAGTCTTTAAATACTCGGGGCATTTCTCATTTTAACCACCACAGTAGCAATGGCAGAAGCTGAGGGACTCCCTGTGCTGTCTAATGTCTGGGTTCCTTTTTAACACCCCTGATGAGATCCCTATATCCAGTTATTGACATACTGTTCTCAAATTGGCATGCTGCTTCTCATAGGGAGCTGATGTTGATCTTAGGTCCAGACATCACTTCTAGACCCAACTGCGACAAATGTGGTTTGGTGAGGGTGAGAACGCAGTCAGGAGTCTTTATTATGGTCATGAAAGCGCTCTGGTCAAGAGGAGCATCAACTTAAAGTCTGTTTCCTCAGTCACTGAGAGAGGAAGGGGGCTGTGGAGAGTCATAAACTCCCTCTCGAAGCTTCATCACAAGTAGCTCTCACCACCAAGCACATGTCATTGGCCAAAGCAAGTCAATGGCAATGTCTGATTTCAGAAAGGGTTGGGTAGAGATTATGCTGCTGTGTATGCGGGAGGAAGGCAGGATCAACATTTGACCTAGTGATCACCACGTCTCTATTTCTGGGTGCCTTTTGTTAACCTATTTCTCTCTCCTCTGGAGACACACATAAGTAAGTTTTTGAAACTCAAACCCAAGATGAAATAACTACCTTTTAAAGCATTTTTCTTGCATTTATTATTATTATTATTATTATTATTATTATTATTATTATTATTGGTATTGGTATGGGTGGGTGTGGGTGTGGGGACAGGGGCGCTTGTGGCATGGCATACACACAAAGCCAGAGGACAACCTGTTGGGGGTGAGTTCCCTTCTGCCACGTGTGTTTCAGAGATAAAACTCAGGTTGTCAGGCTTGCCTGCAGATGCTCACCTGCTGAACTATCTGGATGGCCCCAAACTCATCTTTTTAGATGATTCCTTAATTGACCCAGATATCTCTAGATGCTGGTTGTAGAATTCAAGGCCTTTATGTATCACTGTGGTTATGGATAGTAATAACATATCAGGTACTTGAAGATTACTTGTGAGACCTGATGTTAAAATGTTCTTATCACCAAAAAAGTATGCACGGTGATGACTATGTTAAAGTCTTGATTCAGCTATTCCATGATTTACATACATACCAACACTTTGTTGTATAGCAAAAAATATATGCACTTAAAATCTGGCAGTTGACAGTAACAATACCCCTTACCCAAGTCTCTGCTCTGATTTGAGTCTGAAATGTACTCCATAGGCTCCAGTGTTTGAACGCTTAGTCTCCAGTTCATGGCACTGTTTTGAGAGTCTGTGGGTTCTTTTGGGACATGGGGACTAGTTGGTAGAAGTAGGTCACAAATGATGGGCCTTGATGGTTTTATCTGTCCCTGGTTCCAAACTGTTGTCTCTGCTTCAATTGACCATGATAGAGGGAGCTTCTGCCACATGCTCCCAACATCACGCCCTTCCCACCATGGTGGACTGAGCCCCCTGAAACCATGAGTCAAGATAGATGTTTTCTCCCTCTGGTAGTTTTCTGGCAGGTATTTTGTAACAGGCACAAGAAAAAGTGGCTAGTGCAGCCTCCTTAGGCTCGCCTACAGGATACTGTACTGCTCGTCTGTGTGACAAGCAGACCCACAGAGCTTCATTCTGGACATGTGTAAACCTGTTTCATAGGCTGGAGTCAAAGAGGAGGACCCTGAAGCAATCCATTCAGTGAGACTTCTACAGAGGCATGACAAGATTGAAGAAGCAAATCCAGTTGTCATGGTTGCAACAGAATATATGTGCTTTTTGTTTGTTGTTTGTTTGTTTGTTTCCTCACCGTGTGGGAATATGGGTAGAAGTGAGATCAGAGAAAGAGAAGGCGAGATCCTGGTCAGTAAGGACTTGGTTGTCCTGTTAGCATCAGGTTTTATTCTGAGAGGGCAGAGTAGTTCCATTTTTTTTTAAAGCATTACATGCTTGCATTTCCCTTTTGGAGACATTCTGAGGCGGAAATGAGTTTCAAGATGTTGAAGTTTGAGGAGGAGCTTGGATTAGGAGTTGGTTGTAGTAATTCGGGTAGAAGCTGAGGATGCTGGGTGGCAGTGATGAAGGGAACCACGGATGGAAGGTTTAGAAGATCTATGAGGAAATTGGCGATGGATTTGTTGGAGGGAGGAAGTAAGGGAAAGAAAGAGAGGGAGGATGGAAGAGAGAGACGCTTTTGACTTGGATATCAGGTGGATTGATTGTTGTTGCCTCTGTCAGAGCCAGGACAACGGAGGCAGATGTGGTTTTCCCCTTTTGGTAACCAGTCAATGTGCAGACTGCATGGGGCTCTCCAGACTTGGTGTTGATGGATCTGAGCTCAGGACAGAGACGTGCAATTGATTGTCTATGGTGGGGGGGTGGGATCTGCAACCAGAGAGTGTGATGTAGTTTCCCAATGGACTCTCAAAGTCTCAGGGGAGAGAAGTGAGCCCTGGACTGGGAATGCAGACTTGGAAATGTTGAACCTGTAGCAATGAAAGAATGCACCAAGGCTTTTCAGGAAATGTCTGTTGAAGGAGAGATTGCACAAGATGGTATCTATGTGGGAGATTCTCTGATGAGGCATCACTTAATAGAGTGCCTGCAGCTAAGGGTGGAGCTGCAGTCTCTAACTCCCTATAACATAAGAGACAGGACTGGGGCCTGGAAGTGAGGCAGGAAAAGGAGGGCGGTGATGGTATGGTCTGAAACTCCCATGTTTTTTATGTGACTAGGAGGGCTTCTTGGAGAAGGTGGTTTTTCTATCTAGAGTTTAAAGGTGATCATCTGTTGGATAGAGGCGGGGTTTCAGAAAGCAGAAAGGGGAAGGGGCAATCTGGCTGGAGCAAGGGGAAAGGGAAGTATTTTAGTTTCATTCTGTTGGTGGGATACAATGCTTAGTCCAAAAGTAACTTAGGGGGAAGAAAGGGTTTATTTTATCTTACAGGTTGTAGTCCACTGAGTGAAGTCAGAGCCTGAACTCAAGCAAAAACTTGGAGCAGGACCCATAGAGGAACTCATACTTAATTGGCTCCCTTACACAGCCTAGGACCATCTGCCAAGGGAATGGTGCCCCCCACAGTGGACTGGCCCTTCTACATCAATTAACAATCAAGGCAATCCCCCATAGTTGTGCCCATAACCCAATCTGGTCTGGGCAATTCCTCCTTGTGGCACCTTCTCAGGTGACTGTAGGTGCTAAGTAGACCTTTACAGGCAACCTAGCCACTAAGGAATGGCCTGGAAAAAGAAAATGTGAGGAGAAAGTCTATCATGGTGGCAGGGATGCGGGGAGAGGCTGGAGGCTGTAGAATAGAAGTGAATGGAAAATGGTAGTGGGGTGTTTATTGATATGCTGTGGGGTTAAGGGTCACTTATGGAGACACCACTGCATTATTGGGGAATCTGTGAGCAGTTAGAAAGCAGAGCTCTAGGCCAGAGAGATGGCTCAGTGGTTCAGAGCATTCACAGGCACTGCAGAGGACTGGGGCTCAGTCCCCAGCACTGACATGGAAGCTCAAAACACTCGGTAACTCCAGTTCCAGAAGATCTAACACCTTTATCTGGCCTTGGGGACCAGGTGTGAATATATTGTGTATACATATATGCAGGCAAATGCTCATACACATAGAATAAAAATGAACAAGTCTTGAAAACAGAAAGCAGAGCCTGATGTGACCCCCGGAACATGCTGACTTACTGATGTGACCCCCGGAACATGCTGACTTACTGATGTGACCCCCAGAACATGCTGACTTACTGATGTGACCCCCAGAACATGCTGACTTACTGATGTGACCCTGGAGCTGGCCCCTGAGCGTGCTAACTTAGGTGGAGTCTTTGATCAGAATAACCCTTTTGCACTTACTGTTGCCCAGCTATGTAATCTGGGGCAGGTTATTAACCTGTATGGGCCTCAGTTTTCCCATCTGTTCAGTAGTAATGCAATACTTGATAGAGGTTTGTGAAGGGTCAAGTTAAATAAGGTGCAGAAAAGCAGTGAGTTCTCCGGAATATGGCAGTGCCCGAGTGCACGCTAGCATAAGGACACTCAGTCTATGATCTTACCAATAACAGCCTAGTGACTGTCAGACCATCTCAGGTCTTAGAATTTTGGATCGTGTGTTGTATGAACTCAATGTATTTTTATTTCCTGGGTTAAATGTGAATTATATTAGTTTCTCGTCTAGAAAGTATCTGTCTTCTAATTGAGATCACTGGGAGAAGTACTTCAGCATTTTACAATCTTCCCTTTTGTGATAACTGACTTTTATTTTACTGTCGGGGAAATAAAAACATGATTTGGGGTTACCAAGACCATCCTGGAGAGAGGCAGCGAGAAGTGATGAGGTGATGAGAGTGAGCTAATATGTGACCCCCCTGCAGGACCCCCTGAAATCATCAGTAATATTCTTGGTAACATTTATCATCTGCTAGAGTTGGGCAGGGATTTGCAGAGGTGCGTGTGATATTAACCCTCCAACAACTCCGCTGGAGTGAAAAGGCAGCTGTGTTCTTGCCGGCTGGGATTTGAGTGTGGGCAGCTTTCATCTGGGGGAAGACAGCACCTCAAGAGATGTCCAGTGAGGAGGAGGGCACCGGCAGTCCCAACCCTCTCCTGCCCCACGGCAGCCAGGCTTGTACGGGTCAGCTCAAGGGAGGTTGGTTTTTCTTCTGTCTGTGTTTATGGAGCTGATCTTTTGAATGTCGTTTCAAGGATTTGTTAGATTCTAGTGAAAAAAAAAAGATAAACTCAGCTTTTGGCATATACGTTTCTTTCTCACTAATTATTGTTGAAATCTTCAAATGAAATGTTGAGTTTTTATTAGGACTCAGATTATTGTGAATAAATACATATAAAGTTCTTAGTGTGGTACTTGGCAGACAGAGAACATTTCATATCACCATGACCACCATCAATACCACCACTACCAACCACCATGACCACCATCAATACCACCACTACCAACCACCATGATCACCATCAATACCACCACTACCAACCACCATGACCACCATCAATACCACCACTACCAACCACCATGATCACCATCAATACCACTACAGCACAGCACACCACAGCACAGCACAGCACACCACAGCACACCACACCACACCACACCACACCACACCACACCACACCACACCACTACCAGGCATACCACACCACTGCCACCACCACTACCACCACCGCCACCAGTGCCAGTCAGAACCGAGTGTGTAGAGCTGAGTAAAATACTATCTCACTGCTGCACATGCTCAGTCTGGGGCAGGCAGAGGTTGGCGACTTCCTTGGGATCACTCAGAAAGCAGGCAGTGGAACTGGTTGCCATAGTGACCACTCCACAGTATTGCTTCCCTAAGATGGTCCCAATCTGGCCTTGACTGGGCCGTATGTCTGGTCAGGGAAGCACAGGAAACTCTTTCTTCTTCAGCAGTGTTCAGTTATGGGTAGGGATCTGCAAAGATGCCCTCACAGCCCTTTGAATTTTTCATCTCCTTTGATGTTCTCAAAAGCTAATCAAGTTGGGGCATCTTCTCTATGAACTTAGGGAAGGCAGCCATGTTTGTTCCAAGATTCTGGGTATCATGGCAGGACTGGTACCAGGCTTTGGTTTCTCTCTTTCCAAATTCAGTTCTATTCTATCAGGAGACCATGAGGCCTCCAGACAGGACAGATGGCAGACAGCTCCAGGAGTTTAAAATAGCTTGAGCTCAGTTCAGGGGTAGGCATGTGCGTGGAGTAAGCTAGAAGACGGGGACCCCTGTGTGGGAAAGCATTTTGGCAAAGTGGAGCTCAGTGAAGAGCTTTGAATGCTGGGGTGAGTGTAGTCAGGTGGGTGTGGGGGTGTGAGAAGGGCCCTGGGCAGCAGCCAACCTGAGGCTACTAGGGAGTGGGAGGGAGTAGCTGGCTGGTGCAATGCAGGGGCCTCTGAAGCAGTAGGCTTCCACGTCTCCAGCTGTGAACTTCTAGGCCTGCTATCTGCCAGGTCGAGGGGGCAAGGTGATGTCAGGGAGAAGGCTGAAGTTTCTGTTAAGAGTTTGGATAGATTCTTTCAAGGGAATTGTGAAGCCAATGTGCTCTTCTCCTTGGTAAACCAGTTGTAAAGGATGGACCATGTTGGAACTCTGTGATTGGACATCGTGCCTATTGCTGATTGACCAGGTTTGACTCTACTAGGCCCTCCCTGGGGATCTGGATTTTTTTTTCTTAGAGATGCCAGCTAGTGTTTGTGAATGCCAAAGTGGAAGGCCATGCTGTTTCAGGTGACATAAAGAAGCCGAGAAAGCTTATCTGCTCAAAGAAAGATGAGCGGGGCAGCCTCAGAGGACCCGAGGACCAGAGAGACTGGGCGGAGCTGCTTCATGTTGATGGTCTTGAGTTTGAGGTCAAATTGCTGTTCATGCTCCTGGTTCCTGTGAGATGACCTCGTTTTCTTGAAAAGACATCTCAAACCCTTTATGGCAAGAGCCAGTTTTAAATGGGATTCTATTCCTCACAAGTTCTGCAGTATGAGTGAGTGGCCAAGGTTGTGAAGGTGGGAACTTGGTCATGAAGGGGAAAGCGTAATTGGACTCTTCATGGAAAAACCATCATGGGAATTTTCAGGGCCATTCTGCTATTCTAGTAGGTTTACAAGGATTCTGAAGTGGGGACCGTATTGTCGTAGATCCTGGTACTTGCCCATCTCACATTCCTTTTGCATTTTTAGAGTTACTTCCTGGTGGTGCTCAAGGACAGAAAATGGATGATCTATTGCAACCCCGCTGTCCCTTTCAATGAGTTCGTTGGGCCCAGTTTGGGCTGTGTAAAGAAGAGAACTCTTTTGATGGCCCCAACCCTGTCTTTCTGCTCGGAATGTATTAAGCAAAGGTGGACAGCTGACCTGGATGGCCAGCAGTCTTGAGTCACTCAAGACTCAAGAAAGAAAACTCTTTCTTGCAGACTTAATCTTTTTTTTTTTTTTTTTTGGTTGAGACTTATTGATAAACCCTCTTCAATTTGTATATAGTTGTTGTTCTGTTAAACTGACAGCCAGAGCATTTTAATTGATTCAGCGAAGCCTCACAATTTGGAGATTTAGAATGGAAATTTAATTTTTAAAGCAAAAAGTGAGCATTTTATCCAGGAAGACTTTTGAGATGTAGTGGCCTGGTCCCTGTGAGTCTGACTGTTGTTCTATTCAATTGTTTTGTTTTTTTTTTTTTTCTTGTAGACTGTTCTTTGTGTGCAGTGGAGGCTTGGTTCTGTCTACTGCCTTCTAGATATAAGTGTGTTTCTTTCTCTGGTTTGGTCATATGCAGAGATAAGGGGTTAGGTTGTGAAGAAGAAAAGCCCTTGTACTCAAAAGGATTCTACTTTGACCACTCAGGGCTCTGCCTTCCACAACCCCTGGCATTTTCAAGAGATGTGTTCACCTCTAAATACTGACAGAAAAAAGAAAAAAGACCTGCGCTCCAGGTTTACGGGTACTGAAAGTCTTTGTTGCCCCTTATTTACTCCCTGAAACTTCCTACAATGCACTCCAAGAAAGGAGGAGCTCTGGTCTTGTTTTATTGGGTAGAAAGAGATAGGCAATGTTTTCAGAGACCTCTGTGGCAATTAGAAATGCTGTTCCTCACCCCAAGGGATGATTACCTTTTTAAGTGATCCTCTTACTATATGGCCCAAGCTGGCCTTACTATATGGCCCAAGCTGGTCTTTGAACTCCTGATTCCCCTCCCTCCTCCTCCAGAGTGCTGGGATTATCGTTATGTGCCACTATGTCTGGACAATAGTAATTTTAATGGGAAAAATATTGTTTATATTTGCATGTCTTAGGGTTTCTATTGCTGTGATAAAACACCACGATCAAAAAATCATTTTGCGGAGCAAAGGGTTTATTTAATCTTACAGCTTCTACTCCATCATCCAGGAAGTCAGGGCAGGATCTCAAAGGGAAAACCTGGAGGCAGGAACTGATGCAGAGACCCTGGAGGTTTGTGCCTCATGGCTGCCTTCTTTTGCTATCCAAGAATACCAGCCCAGGGGTGGCACCGCCTACACTGGCTGCTCCCTCACCAATAATCAGTTAAGAAAATGCACCAGAGTCTTGCCCTCAGGCCAAACTGGTGGGGTCGTGTTCTCAGTTAAGGTTCTCTCTTCCCAACTCACTCTAGCCTGTGTCATTGACAACACGGTAGCCAGCGCATTTGGCTTCTAAGAATTGTTTCCTCTTGAGTACCTAGGCTTGTTCTCACGTCATAATTGATTCCACAGAACATTTTCTGTGCATAAAACTGTACGCATCTGAACTGTTGCCATTTCAAGTAAGGAGTGGTGCGGTGTCCCCCTTGGTCTGTTCCTGGGGTGGTGGTGAGAGCTGGACAGAGACCCTGTAGGCTGAAGCCAGGGCTCATCGGAGTGCTTTGTAATTGCACTGTTTAGGGTGGTGGGGAAAGCCGGCATGAGAATCGTGTGACCCACACTCAGGAATAACCGCAGTTGATTTCATGGAGGCGATGACGGCCTTCGTTATGAGCAAACCTAGCTCTTCTGCTCTCAGGCTGACCTCTGCAAACACGGGAGGGCTGGAGTGACCGCAGAAGAACGTCTTGGGCTGCAGATGCAGCTGGAGGCACAGGTTGTACAAGTGGCTGAACCTGGCCGTCTGAGACTATATGCAGACTCAGAACCTTGCCTTATGCCTGCCTGGCGAGTTGCGGCGTTCTCACTGATGGCTGACTGAACCTTAGAGCGACCTGTGGCTTACATCAGGCTGATTGAAGTGGAACATCCAACCGTGGGGCTGGAGCTGCAGCAGTTATTAAAGGCTCCCCAGGTGACTGCAATCAGCATCCAGGCTGGAGAGCCACGTGGGGAGACAATGTGTACTTTCTATCAAGTCTAATGTAGTCAGCCTTTTGAACACAATCGTTTACCAATGCAGACAAGCAAGCTCACCCTGCTTTCATTACTGCGGTAAACACCTTACTAACGGGTATGCTTTGAGAATGAACAAACTACAGACACCCCTAAAGGAACGCAAAATTAAAATTAATCACGCTGGCTTTGGGCCAATATATCCCTCCTTTAAAATCTTTTAAATAAAAAACTTAGAAGTCTTTTAAAGTGCAATGTTGATTTTTGTTTTATTTTGTTTGTTCATTTTGTCTTTTTATGATACATTTGCGTGATATGGGGGGGGGGGGGAGAAAGAGCATTGGGTCTTAAAGTCCTGCTCACTGTGCTCTCTATCCAAACCCACTTCCTACCATTTCCTTGACTCTTTCCAGAAGTTTTGGTTGTTGATGTTTTTCTACCACTTTTGCTTTGCACACAAAAAGTGGCGTATCTTTTCTTGTCATTGTTCCCTTGCTAATACCTGGCCTGCAGCACTGGCCAGTATAATGCCAAGGCTTGTATTTGTTCTGGTCCACGACAGGCAGGCTTGCCATTAGCAGGGGCTCACCTGGTACCTGCTGTTTTGTCATATTGTCAGGTTCTCTTCTCCTTACTTCTCACATCTTAGCAATCTTCCTGTATTGGTAAAAAGAACTTCCTTATGCATAAAAATAAATATAGAGTGTTTCATTGTATGGATAATCCATCATCCATTGAGCCAGTCTTCTAGTGATGGTCTAATGCTGTTTCCAAGTTGGGGTCACTGCACACAAGAGGAATGTGGTTAATGGGGGTGTTTTAGATGTGGCCTCAAACTCACAGAGATCCATCTGCCTCTACCTCTTGAGTGCTGGGATTACAGGCGTGCACCACCATTACCTGATAAACCTGTGAGTTTTTAAAAAGCTTCCCAGGTGAGGCTTTACATTTGAGAACCATAGTTCTGGGGAAGTTTTTGTAGGACAACATTCTGGGTGAAGAGCCTTCCATGCGGTCAGCACAGTAGGACTGTCCTGCTTCATTCAGGACTTCATTTGCCGCTGCCAAGAACGTTGCAAGTTCTACAATTCTAAGAAAGATAGCTTTGGCCTAAGACTGAAAGGACATTTGGCTGCCCTCAAATGCCTGTGAAACTGAGTATAGGAGGAACACTGTCAAGAGCAGGGATGTTGATTAGTCAGAGAGCAGTCAGTGGAGTCCCAGCGAAAACAAAAAGGTCTGTGTGCAGACGACGGGAAGATCTCGTTCACTCCTTAGCGTTCTTCTTAGAGTGTTCCAAGTTTTCCCCACTGGAGAACTACTCTCTTCTGCTCAGGAAGGATCTGTTGAGGTGATCAGAGACCTCTCACAACCATTACATTTCTACATATAAACATTCAGAGACTTCAGAAGGTGAGAGAGGCTGTTTACTATGCTCTGGTTCGCATGGGAAACTGTGTGGCTTCCACGGGGAGGGTGCCTAAAAGAGGCCAAAGGCAGCAGGCATGAGTGTATCCTGAGGCCAGAGAACCGGACTGTGGAGGTGAGGGGAGAGTCTGCAGGGAGACAATGTTGCTGAAGGCTACAGGAAGCTGGGTGCTGGGGGCACTATCCTGCCCTTCATTCTTGGCTTAAGGAGAATTGTCCTGTGCCAAAATGCATAGAAAGCCAGACCAAGGAAATTTCCAGAAACAACTTTTTTTTTGTTTGTTTGGCAAACGTAGGGTCAGGATTATGTATTTACAGTGAGTACTGTAACACTTAAGACCATGCAGGCAATACCACGACATTTTAATAGGACCGCCTATCATTTACACAGTTGGTTTTCATTCATATTATAAGTCATATGTGAAAACAACATGAAGATAATTTTTAGAGTCATAGAGAAGGCTCAGGATGTAGATCTAGCTTCAGTGGAGAAGCCTTTTAGGATGCACTTTAGGAGAAGACCACTAGAAATCCAATGATGGAGAAGAGGTAGTGGAGAGCAGCTCAGGTAAGCAGGGCTAGTTAAATGTATTGAAGGGTAAAAAGAATTGCTATAAACTTCAGATTAAATTGTGTCAGGTATCAAAGATAACTTGTGAATGACAGGCCATATAGTATACAAAATGACCGTGTAGCTTATTTGAACTTAAAACTCCAGCTTAAGTTAAAGTTAATGAAGACTGTAGATGTCTGTGGGGAGCGCAGGTAAGGAAACGGTGTCACTAAGTCTTTATTGGGAAGACTCTGTTAGAACCCATGAAATGAGTTACTAACAGATGACTTCAAGACACTTAGGAACCTGCTGCATTTTCAACACAGTACTAATGTCTTATCTAGCTCTTAGCGATGCCACGAGGTAAGAAAAGGAAACAAAAAGGATCCAAATGAGAAAGGAAAACTAAAATGATCCCTTGTAAGGCAACATGATTATTTTCATAAGAAATTCCAAGGAGTCTACGAAACGGAAGCCAAACCAAACTCTCCTCCAGTGAAGGAAGGGGTTCAGCATGGCTAGGGACCACGAGACAAGAAACCAAGATGAGCCTCATCCCTATAAACTAGCCATGACCGTGGGGAGGCTGGAAGAGGAACTACGCCATTTACAGTTAGTTGAAATGAAGGCTGGGGTACAGCTCACAGCTAGAGAACTTGCCCAACTTGTGTCAGGCTCTGCCTGAGCACTGCAGAAATCAACTGATTCATTCATACAATAAGAAGAAGTGCTTGAAAAGAGAAAAAAAAAATCCCCAGCTTCTTAGGGGCAAGTCTGACAAAATCTGTACAGGATTTATGTCCTCAAAACTACAAAATTATAATGAAAGAAATCTAAGTTTTAAATGAAGGGAAAGACAAGTGTGCTGAAAGAAAATTATAACAATGTCAGCTCGTCCCAAAACCTTCCCTATCAAAATGCCAGCAGGGTTATTGTATAGATAAAAAAGGTTATTGCATAATTTATATGAAAAGGCAAACGAGCTAGAGTAACTGATATAGTTTGGGAAAGAATGAAGTAAAATGATTTAGTCTTATTGCATGGTGACTCTAGTAGACGTTGTGTGATATTGGAAGATTAGAGGAATCACGGATGGTACATGCGCCAACAGGCAGAGTAGAGAATCCAGAAACAGACTCTCAAGGATACTCAATTGATTTCAACAAAGGCACAGAAGCAGTTCAGGGAGGAGGTGAGTTCATAAGTGGCACTAGAGCAATTGGACACCTGTCAAAAATAACAAAGGAGCCTCCGCTGAGGTTATACTTTGCAGAAAACTTAACTCAAAGGGAAGGAAGGCATCATGGACTTAAAGGTAAAATATAAAAGCACAGGCTTCAGAAAACACAAAGGGGAAAATCTTTGGCCTGTAGGCTTAGATAGACTTCTCAGACTTGACACCAAAGGCTCAGTCCATAAAATGACAAACTGACAAGCTGGGCCACATCAAAGCTCGGCACTTTTGCTCTGTGCAAGATTAAAGATTAATCTTAAAGATGTTTAGGAGATTTTACAAAGTGAGCGGTAGACTAGGAAACAGAATCCCACACCACATGTCCAACAAAAGACTACTGCATAGAATACATTAGAGTCCCACGATATAACTGCTGGAGTCCACAATTGAATTAGAAAATAGACAAATCAATAGCTATTTCAACCAAGAGGGTCTACAGATGAATATAAACACATGGAAAAATGCTTCACATCAGCTGCTCTCGGTGAGGTAAAGATTTAAGCCACAACAACTATTGATAATAGCATGCTATAGTGTGTTTTGTGTGTGTGTGTGTGTGTGTGTGTGTGTGTGTGTGTGTTACTTGAACCTACTCTGTAACCCAGTCAGGCCTTGAACTTGTGATCCTCCTGCCTTGGCCTTGCAATAGATAAGATTATAAGATTGTGCTACTAGGCCCAACTTCTACTGAGTACTTTTGAAAATCTACAAGAAGGATATCATCACCACAAAGAAATGATGCATGTTTTAGGAGGTAGATATGCATATCCCATATGAGCATTACAAAATAGATACATGTGTTCAAACATTCTGTAGGACTCCATAAACATGAACAGTTTTATGTTGATTAAAAAGGCCCAAATAATATATGAGACATCCACTGCTCTAGAGAGATGGCCCAGTGGTTGGGGGCACTTCTTATTCTTTCAGAGGACCTGAGTTTGAAATCTAGCATCTACTTTGAGAGGCTCCCAACCACTGATTTCTCCACTTCTAGAGGCTCTGATTCCACCTTTTGGTCTTCTTGGGCACCCACTTACATGTGGCACATGCATGTGGCTCTGTCTGTGTGTACACACACACAAATAAAAATAAATCTTAAAAACTGGAAGTTTCTTTAAAAATTAAATACTCTGTGAGTTTGAGGCCAGCCTGGTCTACAAAGCGAGTTCCAGGACAGGCTACAAAGCTACAGAGAAACCCTATCTCTAAAATCAACAACAAATTAAATACTCAATTGCATTGTTACCCAGAAATTCCTGTCTTTTATATTTATGCCCCAAAATATAAAAGTTGTATCACACAAAAGCTTCTGCGCAAACATGTATAGTAACTTTATTCATCATATCTCAAACTGGAAGCAACTCAAATTCTATGTAAATTGTGCTTTGTCCATTCCATACACTATTACATGGTAACGAAAAGGGTCAAACTACTGATGCAAACAAACACCAGAATGAATCCCCAGAGAGTTACGCAGGATGAAGACCACCAAGCCCTTAAATGCTATGCATGCATAGCATACTTGAAATTTGTATAAATGGAGAGCAGACCAGTGACTGTAAAGAGTGAAGAGATGATGGGGGTCAAAGGAAGCTTGTGTGGTTCTTAAAGGGAATGTCAGGATCTTTGAAAACTACCTAATATCTTGACCTCCTGGCTATTGCAATTCTGGGTTATAGTGTTGCAAGCATGGGCTCTTTCTGCATAGTTTGTTGTAAGGGTTTGTAAAACTATTATTTTAATCTACATTTATCTTTGGAGTTTCATTATGCCTGAGTGCATCAAAAACCTTTGTTTCAAAACAGAAGTGGTTGGGCTGTAGTCTGTAGCTCACTGCTTCCTGGTCGAGATGAGTGGCAGAGAAGAATGCGACGGAAGTTTCACTTCCCTCAGGAGTGTCTACAGGACCAGGGATTTCTTTACTAATTATAAACATTTTTCTTGGGGCTAGGGATGTGGCTCAGATGCAAACATGAGGATCTGAGTTTGAGCCCCAGCACCCTTGTGAAAATGTGGGCCCGGGCAGCCTGCATTTGTAATCCCAGCACTGGGAAGATGAAGAAGGAGGACCCCTGGGGTTTGCTGACCTGCCATTGCAGCCACTCAGCAAGCCCTAAACTCCCTGACAGAATAAATCTCAAAAAGTAAGGTGGACAGTGACCCAGCAAGATAAACGCATGCCAGCCTCTGGTCTACACGTGATCAAGCACACCTTCACACACACCTGTGATCAAACTGTTCACATTCACGTGATTCCCCTCTGCCACACACCCACCCCCCCCACACACATACGAGTGAGAGTGTGCATAGAGAAAGAAGGCAACTTAGTTCTTCCTCTGATCAAGCATTGCAGTGGCACAAAAAGCCAATAAATATGAGAAAAATGACAACAGAAACAAAGCCACAATCTAATCTCATTTACAAACCCACAGGAACAAATCCTAAATAAAAATCTTGTTAAACTGAATCTTCCAGGATATTAAAAGAACTATGTATCCGGATCGCGGGATGTTTGTTCTAGAAATGCATTGTGGTTATTGGTAGGAATCTGTTCATAAATGCAATCAACATGACAAGGGGGTAAAAGGGATCATTTTCATGGATGTTCACACTTCACTTGTTAAAATTTTAGTATTCATTGTTGATGAAAGCAGAGAAAGAACTGAGAACAAAAAGATGTTCTCATGAGGAAGACTGTCCATGGCCACCCATGGTCAAAGCCATCCTTCATGTGATTTTGGAGGCTCTCCCATTAGCGTTAAGAATTAACGAAAGATGATTGCTGGGAGCACTGTTGTCAGTGAGGATGTTCTAACCAACGAAACGGGAAAAGAAACGGTCATAAGTGGTAATTACACATCTGGAAAAAGAAAGGCAAATTAGCATTACGCACGGATTATGTTATTATTTATTTAAGAAACATCAAAGGCATCAGCGGGGGGAGGGGGGAACTATAGGACTAGAGAATTACCCAGAGAATTAGGTAAGTGGGATGGTAACAAAGCACATCCACCCAAATCCATAACTTTCTTAGAGATCAGCCTTAACTAATGGATGATACAATGAAAAAATAATCCCTTTGGTCTCCAGCTGCCACCTCTCTGCCCACCAGCTCCGTGTCCCGCCTCTGCGTGCTTGGTGGGAAGCCAGAGAAGAGTGTTGGAGCCCTCTGCTCCAGCAGGGAGTGTGGGAAACTTGAATATTCACTGTGTGTCGAACAGGAAGTGATTTTTTTTTTAAAGTCACACTTGGTGCCAGATTCTAGATGCCATCAAAGAGCATCATCCCAGGATGACAGGCATGGGTGGGCTGAATGAGTCTAAGAAAATAGTTGGAGCCCATGTGGAGTCGGGTGGTCACCGGAGGTGTGTTCCTTCCTTCTGTGGGCACGTAGCTCTGGAGTTTGGAGTGTTGAAGTTTGAGACCGGCTTCATGAACAATGAAGAGGCAGCAGAGGCTAGGGAGATGGTTCTGTGGATAAAGCAGTTGCTCTGTCGGAGTGAGGACTGCAGTCAAGCTGGATGTGGTCGCCCACGTCTGTAATCTCAGAATGTCTACGGTGAGATGGAGGGGAGGCAGCAAAAGGAAAATCCCAGGAGAGTGGGAATAAGCTAGCTTGGTGTACACAGTGGTGAGACCCTGCCTTAGACACGGTGCAAGGTGAAGCTGACACTCGAGACTGTCCTCTGGCCTCCACAAGCATGCCCTAGCATGGGCGGTGCATCCCAATCACATATGGGTTATAGACATAAATGTCATTCATAAACACACACCTAAAATTATAAAAAAGGAAGCACCGGAAAAAACATTGACCTCAATTAGACTCAGATTCCACTTTTGCCTTGGTTTTTTTTTTTTTTTTTTTTTTTTTTTTTTTTTTTTTTTTTGCAACCAGACAAGTCCTTCTTAGAGCCTCATTGCATTGCTTACACATTGGGGATAATCAGACTTCCTGGAACTTGGAGTATTCATTATGATTCTTTTTCCTTTGCGAAAGAAAGCATGTCAACAATGACTCATTAAACCTTAATGAAGTTCAAGTCTCTGCTGCCTGCCTAGGTTGGCTAATCTGCCTTTCTCTTTAAAAACATCAAGAAGCCTAGCCGTAAGTCCTTTTGTGGAAAGCAGGCATGGATCCAGAGTTTGAGGCATCTTTGTGTACACCCCTAGCCTGGCTCAACTGCTGTCAGTCTCTGAGCCTTGCAGAAAGAAATAACTCATAGTGATTATTTCTTGGAGCAGTGTTGATCTCTTGGGGTTCTCTTCTTCCCCCAAAGCATCAGGGGAAATGTGGAAAATAGGCAGGTAAGCAGAGGTGATCGTGAAGAGAGGGGCTGGCTGCAGGAGGAGGAGGAGCGGTTACTAGGGGTGAGAAGTCCTGTGGATATAGGGGGACAGAAGTGTTTACCTTCAAGCTCTAACTCTGCCGTCTATTAACCTTGTTGTGGGGGAAGCTTAGCCATCCTCTCTGATACTTCAGAATGTTCTTGGTTATTAAATGGGAAGAAATGATCTCCTCTACCTTATGGTATTGTTGGGATGATTACGCATGTGTGAATGTGTTTTATTTAAATGTGAGACATGCATAGATATCCTGTTTTTATTGGTAGCTCTTAACATAGGTGATGCATTCTTTCACACGAAGGATATTATGTCAGAAACAGGCATGACGTCTCGTGGGGGAACATACTGAAAGAGTAAATGGTTTGAGATTTTCCCACCTGCTGTTCACCTGCATAAAGTAACAGGCATGGGCACTGTCAGCAGCTGGGATGCGGTGCTTCCTCCTCACAGTTCCCAGCTTTTACATCCCCATCCTCATCCACACTATGAATATCATCGAACCTAATATTTATTGTAAATTTCCTATGTGTCAGTTTCCTGTGTGATATTCTAGGATCATTTAATAGGATAATTCCATGCTTCCTGCTTCCTCCCTAACCTTGTAACAACACAGACAGGAAAAGACATAAGTGCCCAAATCTTTCCTAGGCTGTTCCTGGAAACTTCCCTGCATGGACTTCCAGACTCGTGCTGAACTTTGCATCAGTGTTCTTGGAGACCATCTTAGGTTGAAAATATTTTGAGTCAGCACTAAAACTAGAGTCCTGAACACGACCTGAATTCTTACAGAAGGGACTTCGTTTTTGAATTGTCTGAGGGAACTTTCAGGGTCCTCACAAAATAGGATTGCAGCATAGTGTCTACATAGCACGAAACATATCTACTGTACCCAGGAAGGTGGCTTGACTCTATTGCCTCAGAGTCTATATAATTAGAATTCCATGATGTCATCTGCAAGCTTTAATATAGCTTAAAATTATCCTTATGTAGGTTGTGTTTCTTTCTGAAACATTTTAAATTTAGAAAATTAACTTGTTAAACTTTTTTTTTTAAAAGTTAAATCTTTAGATTTTTATTCATCCTGCTGAGGGGGAGTTGGAATGACATATGCTTGAGTCATCAAGAGTCAAGTGTTAGGGCATCCTGGCCGCTCTGGGAACGCCAAGGCTAGCATGGCCCTGAAGTCTAAGTCCACCTATGGGCACGGTGACCTCAGATGGTTCTGTTTTGTTAACAGTTCCCTTTGGCAGGGCTTAACCATGCAGGTGGGCTCCAGGGAGCTTGCTCTAATGAAGCCAGGTCCCTTCCTGTTGCCATCTGTCTCTGGGTGCAGAGTGCGGAGGCCTGAGACGGGTCTCACTAAGCTGGAATTGGGGTAAGGTTTCTTCATCACCCACTTACATGGTCTCCGCTTTGCACTGTGGCTCTAGGTTAATCCTCCAACAGCCAGTTCACAGAATTCATATGAGCTGACTTGTTTCTTATCAGCATTTTAAGGAACATCTGATGTGTCTTTCTCTTCACTTCCTGTGATTTCAGGCTGAGAAGCAATGAGAGAAGAATATGAAGGGCAGATGGGAGGAGACCAAGGAGAATTAGCGGATGAACACCACAAGGAGAAGGGACAGAAGGGCAGGGAAGAATTTATGGAGGAGAAGAAATAGGAGGGGAGACCAAGAGGCATGAGGGAATGGAGGGGCAGAGAGGGGTCTCTGGACATGGAGACGTTGTAAACCAAACAGGGGGACTGAGGAGTATAGAACCTCCACACCCTCATTTCAAAATCTGAAGTTCTGAGTGGTTCTTTTCCAGCACCCTGGGGAGCATTCCAGTGATGCTAGCCGTAAGAACATGCAGGGCTTGGTCTTTCGTGATGAGCGTGGGTGAGTCAAGGCGAAGGTTATCTCTCTGTCAGGAGGTAATTTGCTGTAGCTGGGGGATGACTCGGAAACGAAGCATATGATCCTTCCCCCTGTTACTTCTGGGACTTATTAATTTCCTTCGCTCATTTATCTCATCTGTGAAATCCCTTCTTCTGACGTGATGGATGACGGATGCCAGGCACCTGCGGCGCTCTGGGAAGGCTAGGAGGCTGCGTGAACCCTGATGTTCAATATGCTCTAGTTGCGATTCTTACTTGTGTTTGGGTGGGTAGAAAGGCTGAGTGTCCTTCTGGCTGTCTGGAGGTGCCTGGAAGGTCAACTGATCCGAAGGTCCGGGTGGGAAAGCCTCACAACAGAGACAGGAAGCAGGGTTGGATGCCACTTTCAGAGGCTCAGTCCTAGCAACCTACTTCTGCCAGCTGGGTCCCACCTCCTAAAGTGTCCTCAAACACTGCCGCTGGCTAGAGAAAACATTTTCAAAATGTGTCTGTGAAGGACATTGCAGATCCCAACAACAACAGTTTTCTTCGCCAGATAGTGCTTCCAAGTAGTCTCAGGCCCCATTTCATAGGTAGGGAAACTGAGCAAGTTGGGAGATGCAATCCACCTTTCATGATCATACCCTCTGGGTGACCTGCCATCCCATATTCTTTGAGTGGCTCCTTACCCATTATTTCATAAGAGTTGCCCCTGTACAAATCCTTCTCTAATATTACCCATCCCCCATGAGTCTAGTCAAAAGTGCCCCGTGAAACCCTACCCTTGGCATTCAACAGCTCAGCAAAGGCAAGGTGAGTGGAGAAGCCACAGGCCTTCAAATCTATTCTGCGCTGGTTTTCCATTCGGGGCGGGCACTTTGTTGACTTCTCTGAGCCTGTTTCCCTATATAGAAAAATAAATCCTAGGCCTTGGAGTTGCTACAGAAGAACATGAATGGATGGCGTTGTGTACATGAAATTGTGCAGGGGGCAGAAGCAAGCTTTTCGCTGCGTTTAATTCTCAGTCTAGATGTATCCTTCTTCCAGTGATGGTTGAGAGGCAGGCTATCAACCCACTGGCTGTGTCTCTTCTCTACGCCTTGTTCAGTGATGTCACGAGACACTGACCGTGGTGTGAGGCCTTGCACAGTTGAAGTAGATTGCTGACCAGCAACGTGTAAAGATACTGGTTTTGCCTTTTACCAGAGAGCCAAATACTGCACCAACATAAATGCCTTCTTCCCACCTTGATCTAGAGATCCATGGGCCCTCCAAGCATGGAGAGTCTGCAGCTCCTGGATTGTCATTTCCAGAAGCTCAGATGGTCACTTAGCTCCTCTTTCTTTCTTTCTTTCTTTCTTTCTTTCTTTCTTTCTTTCTTTCTTTCTTCCTCCCTTCCTTCTTTCCTTCCTTCCTTCCTTCCTTCCTTCCTTCCTTCCTTTCTTGCTTTCATTTTATTGAGCTCTACATTTTTCTCTGTTCTCCTCCCTGCCTCTCCCCTCCCCTTTAACTCTCTCCTATGGTCCCCATGCTCCCAATTTACTCAGGAAATCTTGTCTTTTTCTACTTCCCATGTAAATTAGATTCATGTATGTCTCTCTTAGGATCCTCATTGTTGTCTAGGTTCTCTGAGATTATGATATGTAAACTGGTTTTCTTTGCTTTATGTTTAAAAACCACTCATAAGTGATTTTTGTCTTTCTGGGTCTGGGTTGTCTCACTCAATATGATGTTTTCTAGCTCCATGCATTTGCCTTCAAATTTCAAGATGTCATTTTTTCCTGCTGTGTAGTACTCCAATGTGTAAATGTACCACATTTTCCTTACACATTCTTGGATAGAGGCGTATTTAGGTTGTCTCCAGGTTCTGGCTATGACAAACAAAGCTGCTATGAACATAGTTGAGCACATGTCCTTGTGGCACGGTTGAGCATCCTTTGGATATATACCCAAAAGTAATATTGCTGGGTCTTGAGGAAGGTTGTTTCCTAATTTTCTGAGAAATCGCCACACTGATGTCCAAAGGGGCTATACCAGCTTGCATTCCCACCAGCAATGCAGAAGTGTTCTCTTTACTCCACAACCTCTCCAGCATAAGTTGTCATCAGTGATTTTGATCTTGGCCATTCTTACAGGTATAAGATGAAATCTCGAAGTTTTGATTTGCATTTCTCTGATGACTAAGGATGTTGAGCATTTCCTTAAATGTCTTTCAGCTAACTCCTCCTTTACATGGTCATGGCGCTTAGCCATGCCTTTCCCACCATGGTGATCCTTCTGAAACCATGAATCAAAGTAAATCTAGGATGTTAAAAGTCATGCCCGTCAGAAGCCGTGCCCATGTCACCATCATGGCTGCTTACACAAGAACTGGACAAAGACTATAGAAGTAGACACACTATCACAGAGGGTAGGGGGAAGCCCAGGAGTCCTCTGCCCTAAACAAAGAACTACAGGCAGCCGAGGAGTGCTGATTGCTGTAGAAAGCTTTTTCTTCAAGGAAGAGCACACTGATTGGTTGTCCAATAGTTAATGGTCAGCCCTCAAAACGTATATACAAGAAGCATTATAAAGACTGAGAAGTTTGTATTTGTGTATTTAGAATACACACACACAACTATAGTTAAGGGAAAAAGACCATGAATTAGGTAAAAAGCAAGGTTAGGAAGGTAAGTGGGTAGGTTTGGGAGGAGGAAAAAGAAGAGGGGGATGATATAATCTCCAGAAATAAAAATATAATACAAAATCATTTTCTCACACACAATTTCTGTCAGGTATTGTGGTCACAGTAAGTCAAAAAATAGCTAATGTTAGAATGAGATGAAATTGAGTCAGGCCTGTGATATAGGCCTGTCAGCCCAGCTACGTGGGAGACTGAGGCAGAAGGATGGTGAATTCAAGACCTGCATGGGCTAGACAGTGAATTCAAGTTAGATGGGACAGCTTAGTGTGTTCCTGTTTTAAAATTACAAGTGAAAAGAAGGCCGGGGATAGAGCTCAGGGGTAGGATGCTGGCTAACTGCACAGTTCCTGCACTCAGTCTGCAGGATGACATACAAAACTGAAGTTCATAAAGGGTGGGCCATAGTTCCCGACACATGGCAGATCTGAATGCTGAGGCCCAGCAGCCTGGCCTTTTCTTTTGGAATTGTTCTTTATAGCAGAATTGATTAATGGATTAGGGCAGCATTTGTCAAGAGTTAATGAACCTGCTGGTCTGGTCAAGATGCAGATTCTGCTGCCATGGATTTGGGGAGGGGCCAGGAATTCTGCACTTCTCACCAGCGGATCCATATCCATCCTGCTGGTCAGGGATCACACTCCAGGAGCAAGAGGCTGGGATTGGTGTCCTGCTGCTAGAATTTTCCATTGCCTCTCCCCATGAGCTCCAAGGGTGCTCTTCTCAAGAAGCATTGCTTTTGTTCTAGCCTGGTTCCCTGGGGCATCCGTCTGCTGTGCCCTCTAAGGCATTTTGCTATGGTGCCATGCGAATCTGCTGTGGAGACCTTAGAAGTTAGCTTCCTCTCCTTTTTATTCTTTTGAAATTTTAGTGTTGGTCTTTCCATGGATTAGCTCCTACCTTTTGCCATGTGGTTTCATTTCTTTAGGTTCACATTCGTGTGTGTGTGCGCGCGCGCACGCAAATACACAGTACATGCATGTAGAAGCCAAAGGTTAACCAACCTTGAGTGTCGTTCCTCAGGATGCTGTTCATCTTGTTTTTGAGACAGGCTCTTCCATTGTTCTGGGGTTCACTCATCAAGCCAAGCCGCTGGCTGGCTAAGTCCAACCTGTCTGCCTCCTCAGAGCAGGTATTGAGTGCATTTCCACACACCCAGCTTTATAGTGTGGGTTCTGAGAAGCCAATGAATGAGGCCAGCACTTCGCCTCCTGCATTGCTTCCTAAGCCCCCCTGGCGAAGGGATTGCAGACTGAGTGGCTTTCCAGTCAAATGGTCGAAGTTCTGTTGGAAATCTATGATTTCAGGTATCTGGTGGAATCCCCCATACAGGCCATAAGGCACTTGCCTTCATTTCTAGGCTCCAGATTTCTAGTGGGCTCTCCAAAGATGCTTAGAGGGATAAAGTTAGGACTAGGGCTGGGAGGACGAGGGATAAAGCTTCAATCTAAACTTTCCTGAAGGGAAGTGGGCGCTGTAGAGAGTGGAAGGATGGCGAGGACACGGGAGCCTTGCTTTGGCCCCCGTTCAGTTACTTTTCTTGTTGCGGTGGGAAAATCCCCAACTGACACAACTTAATGAAGAGCTTCATTTCGGTTCATCTGCAAAAATGAATGAAATTATATCGCTTGCAGGGAAATGCAGAGAAGTGCAGATAAGCTAGACCCAGGAAGACAAATGCTACATTTGTAGATTTGAATTTAAAGAATGGCATAGAAGTAGAAGGAGGTTATTTTGTTTGGGAAAAGAGAGAAATCAACAGGAGGTAGAGGAAGAACAAGAGACGTGGTGGCAGTGGTATGCATGTGAATATGAGCAAAGTAAATGATGTTCATATATGAAACACACATATTGTGTGCACACATATTGTGTGCATATACCACATGTTTTATCCATTCATCTGTGAATGGTTATCTCACCTGATTCCACAACTTGGCTGTTATCATCCACAGTAAACACAGAAGGAGAAACACAGGGGCTAGAGAGGTGGTTCAGTGGTTAAGCGCTCTTGTTGCTTTTGCAGAGGATCTGGGTTCAACTCCCAGCAAATACATAGTGGCTCAAAACCATCTTCAACTCCAGTTTTAGGTGATCCATTGCCCTTTTCCGGCTTCAGAGGGCACCAGGTACCACATGGTACTCAGACATCCAGACAGGCAGAATAAGATTCAATATGAATACATATAATAAAATAATTAGAAACATTTTAAAAGAAGCAAAAGCACACGCTCATACACACCACACTCAGTAGGAGACCAAGAGGTATAGAAAGGTCCTTGAACATTGCTTGTCAGATACTCAGATTTCATCAAATGTCCGCCTGCGTTAGAGATGACCGTTGGTTTTTAATAAAAATGTGCATCTTTCCGAGGTGTGACAAGCAGTCACAACTGCTCCTCTGACAGCGATTCAGTGAGCAGTTGGCTTTGGCACAGAGGCTGCCCCGTGTGAGACTTAGATGAGGTTAGGGTTGGGGTTCTCAGAGTCTGCAGCTGCATGCCGGGGAAGGACAGAGAAACCCAGGAGGAAGAAAACTGTCTGCATTCAAGTCTCCAGACTGGTTAGAAAGCCAGGCAGTCCGCTGATGGCCAGTACTTGGTCCTGTTAACTGAGGCAAAGTGGCTCATACTTTAGGGCAATGCACCAGGGGGAAGCAGTTTGGTTAACCACACATCTTCAGCAGCTTCTCATGGGCAGGAAGCTTACAGAGGGGCGTCCAACTTCCTCCTTCCTACTGTCTTCTTTTCATCCCCCCCCCCCAAACTCTGCTTTTCTTCTACACATTGCTTGGAGTACCCTACTGTTTACTGATTCAACTAAGACTCCCTGAGCATTGGCCATGTGCTGTGCACAATTCTAGACTGGTGGGGGTGGGGTGGGCACAAAGATGGGGAGGGACGAGTTGGTTAACAGGTGGTATTTTCAACCACACTCCCCAGCCCTAACGCGATTCTCTAAGAAGAATCTGCTTTCGTTTCATTTTACAGAGGAGGAAACTGAAACTGGAGAGAGCCTGAATGCTTTCTTTGCCTGAGGGCTCACGCTAAGGTCTAGATCTGTGACATCCAGAGTGCTGGGCTCTGTGGATCCAGGTAGATTCAATGCTGTACTGGGCTTAGATGGGCCCTACAGCCTCTTTTACTTCCTTATCTGGTCCCAGGGACCAGCTCCCTGCACTGTCCCCTGCATTGCCACCACCCACAATGCCCAGAAGTCTTGTTGAGGGGCGGATGTGGCCTCCCCAGCTGCTTACTTCCTTCTGGTGTTTGCCAGCAGGGGCATCAACCCCTCTGATATGAAGTCATTTCTTTTCCCTCTGTTGATCTCTCTAGGGGGAAGCAGATGTTGGTAGGGAGCCTGGCAGGCACAACCGCATTTCCCTAATCCCAGAAGTAGCCTAGTGTCCCTGAATGTGAAGACAATGATTCTGTTCTGGGATGTCTGGCCCAGTGATGCTCCTGCTTCCCCTCCTTCTGGTCCCAATACCCTGTTAGGCAGACTACATCTGAGACCTCGCTTTCCATGACCAGGCTAGCTGGACACCAAGCAGGGAAACAAAGAGGCAAGATTAGACAGCCTCAAGTTCAAATCCCAGTGCTGCCGTTGGCTGGCTCACAAGTTCTTTGACCCCTGAGTTCTTATTTTACAGAGGCTGAGGTCTGTGGAGAGGGACATCTGCAGGTCTCAGTTCAGTGTCTGGCACCCAGTTAATAATACATGTTGTTTTTCCACCGTTGAACACAGTAGCGGGGGCCTCCTCATGTCTTGGGACGCTTTGGGCCCAGTGCTCCTGCTCAAGGGTGTGACTCCGCCTCAGAGGGGCCTGCCTCTTTGCAGATTCATTTCATCAAAGGCTCCCCTTTCTCTGTCTGCACTTGGTACCCCCTCTTCCATCTGCTTCTCCTGCTTCTCCACGGTTGATGATCACATATAACCCTCCCTTTCCTCTATCCCTATTGCTGCCTCTGAGCAACAGGATGGCTTGAGCAAGTCTTGTTTGCCTCTGATGAGGGAAGAAGGGATGACCAGAATCAGGGGTGCACTCTGGTTCCCCCTTCTTGCCTTGCCTCTGGCTCCCACAACTATTAGCCTACTTGCAGTCATCCCCAATACCCCTAAGAGTCATAGGGAAGAGTGCTGTGAATAACAAAACATCCCCAGCAACTCAGACATGAGGCGATGTCTGCCCCACGTGACTCAGTTCTCCAGAGGCAAGCCCTCTTCCTGTGCACCCCACTGTGGTATACTGGGTGCACAGGAGAGGAGAGACGAACAGGAGTCATAGAGTGTCCATTCCCTCCATCCAGGGAGCTGCACTGGGCCTTCATTTACTCATTACTTATTCCCCCACAAAGCTGCCAATATGGGGACTTCTAGCTTTCCGATTTTTACCAATCTAATAGGCGAATAGTATCTTAATTTGCATTTCCCAGATATTCCTGAAGTTGGACGTATTTCCATGGACTTTGGTTAGTTGTATTTCTTTCCCTGGGAACTTTTTTTTTTTTTTTGTTTTGTTTTGTTTTGTTTTGTTTTTGTTTTTGTTTTTCGAGACAGGGTTTCCCTGTAGTTTCTAGAGCCTGTCCTGGAACTAGCTCTTGTAGACCAGGCTGGCCTCGAACTCAGAGATCCGCCTGCCTCTGCCTCCCGAGTGCTGGGATTAAAGGTGTGCGCCACCACCGCCCGGCTCCCTGGGAACTTTTTTATACAATGCTTTGTCCATTTCTCTGTGGTCTGGCTTTTTCTTATTGATTGGGCATCACTATGTAGCTACTGAACACAACTCTGTGACCTGGGCTCATACTAAATCTCCTTGTTCTGTCCTGCTTTTCTGTAGTCTGCCCTTGCACTTTTCTCTTTATTGATGTTTATTTCATCTTCTAGAAATTTCACCTTTTTTATATTTAGATGATGCCGTGTGTAGATAGCTCTTGGGTTCCTTCTGGTCCCACCATCTCTTCTCTGATAACACCTCCCACCCCCATTTGTGGCAATCTGTTTTTCTTCCCCTCTGTTGAACCGGGAGGAACTTTGGTGCAGAGCCTGTATTTTATCCTTCTCTGTCTCTTCAAGGATGAGTGCAAGGCTGAGCAAAATCCCTGCTTGAATGAGTTGCGTTTTTATTTTTTCCTGGTAAACACAGGTTTTGTGCCTGAATGAAGGGGTGAATGAAGAAGCCGTGTCCTGCCCTCCCTGCAGAGATGGGGTCTGTTGTGGAGACGGGAGTGAGTCAGAGTTCTTCTGTCCCTGACATTTTGAAAGCCTTAGGCAGAGAAGCCCTCCTCATCCCAGCAGAGCCTTTTCCTCTCCAAGCAGGCGCAGTGGGGTTCTGCTGATGATCCAACTCTTTTCTATGTGTGTGTGTTCCTGTGCGTGTGTGTGTGCCAAGCTGAATGGAGAGGGAAAGAAGACAGATGAGGATGTATTGAAAATCTCCTAAATGCATCACACTGTACACTCTCTGCTGGGAGGAGTGGGTGATTGGAAGGAGGGTTCGGTGTGGTAGCACCGGGGCAACCCTGTGAGCTGAGCTTCCCAAGAGTCCTTTATCTGTGGTCACATGATGCTTTTGCCTGCCCACGAGCTTGCTGGTGTCCCTGCTGCTGAAGGCACATCTGTTTTGTTCCCAGGGGCTTGGCTTCTCCATTGTCATTTTCCAAAGCAGTGGAGTGTGCCAGTTAGATTGTTAGACCCAAATAATCTGCAATGTGTGAAGAAATAGTAAATATTTACTGTACCTTTTGTAGAACAGGTTATTGCCATGGAAATGCTCTACACACGGTTCTGGATGATGAAGGGAACTGGCTGCGGAGCCAAGGGGAGTGTTGGATCTGATGCTGCCTGCTTTGGCAGGTGGAAGAGTGAACAGTAAAACTGGGTGGGGCTGAAACACTGGGTCCCTAGTCAGCCTGGGCTAGGAGGCCGCTTATGCATTGCTTCCCATGTGTGGAGCATGGAGCTGAGCTTCCTGCGGACTTCATTGCCTCTAATAGCCACACCAGGCCTACAAGGCGCGATTATCGTCTGTTTCACTAGAGCGCAGAGAGAACGAACAACCTGGGGGAGGATACACAGTAATGGATGGCAGAACCCCGGACGGGCTGTGGCTCCCCTGAGGTTGAGTCCTATCACCCACCGTGACTTTACTCAAGAGAAAACCAGCCAGCTACCCACTGGGACTCTCTTTATTCTTCGAATTCTACATGATTGGTGTGGGTACCCCATCCTGTTTCAGTGGGGAAAAGCACCCAGCGTCGTACCCAGGGCCTCACTGAATTAATAGGTAATTGTCTATCGGGTGCTCCTCACTCAGTTAGACTCACATTTAGTTTAGCTATTGTTTTCATTTGTCCATTAGAGTTTTTGAAATTCTTCACAATCTGCTGTGGTGTCTGGGAACTTTTGGTGAATGAAGATGTTCATGAGAGGAAAAGAAGTGGCAGCAAGGGGTGTAATGCATTGCTATGTTCATTCATTCATTCAACATATTTATTGAGCATTGGGTGCTGGAGTTACAATAATGTAGTAAGTAAGAGTCTGTGCTGTTATGGTATACAGTTGGAAGAAAGTAAGGCAGTAACTGGGACGAATGTTACAAACGGACTAAGATGATGCATGAGTATCATTGTATAATATATGGGATACATTAAATGCCTGGGAAGTAAGCTGGGTTGAGTTTTGTGACCACTGGCTCCATTCCAGTTACCTATGAAAGGAGCCTTGGTGTAACGCTTACAGAAAGGCCCCCTTTTCAGAAAGGGCAATTGGTTCTCAGGCCCTGTGCACGTCCTGGTCTGTTCAGGACCCCAGGAGGCATATTCTATGAAAGAATATAGGCTATATAGGCTAGTCTTTTATCCAAGGGTGTATGCACTTGCTACCTCCATTGAGAGTCAGTTCCACCTGGGAGGTGAAGTGAGACATGAAGGGCTTGAGATCTGTCAGTTTTGAGTGACATTATAACATGGCCATGAAAGTCAGAGCATCTCAGTGTAACTTAGCTGTACTGTTTATTGTGTGGCATTGGACTTGCTTCTTCTTTGTTTGTTTGTTTATTTTTTTTTGAGACAGGGTTTCTCTGTGTAACAGTCCTGGCTGCCCTGGAACTCTCTTTGTAGACCAGGCTGGCCTTGAACTCACTGAGATCTGCCTGCCTCTGCCTCCACCTCCCTAGAGCGCCACCACCACCTGGCTGGGCTTGCTTCTTAATTGCTCCATATCTCAATTTCCTCAGCTGTAGGTTGAAAATAAAACATCTCTAACATAAAGTTATTGTAAAGGTTAAATGAGTTGGTGCCAGACACTTAGGTAAGCACCAAGCACAGGAGGAAGGTAGTCAAGTAGAAACCATTGGCTGGTATCTGATATCAGATGATGATTGTTGTTTGGGGTCTGCCAGGCCTGCTTATGGCTGGAAGTTCTGATGGACTGCAATAGTGTCTCCCTTTGTGTCGTATTTGTGACTTCAAGCCTTTTGTTCTAAATATGTCTATCCATTACTATTGTTAAGTCATTCAATCCATTATTTAATGTCTATAGGCCCTCACCCTGACCCTGCCTCCAACAGGGCTTTCTGTGTTTGGGTATTGTCTTAGTTAGGGTTTCTATTGCTGTGGAGAGACACCATGACCTTGGCAACTCTTATAAAGGGAAACATTTAATTAAGGTGACTGACTTACAGTTTCAGAGGTTCAGTCCATTATCATCATGTTAGGGAGCATGGCTACACCCAGGCAGATGTGGTGCTGGAGTAGTAGCTGAGAGTTCTATATCTTGCAGGCAATAGGAAGTTGACTGAGACACTGGGTGGTATCCTGAGCATGGGAAACCTCAAAGCCCGCCCCCACAGTGACACACTTCCCCCAACAAGGTCACACCTTCTCCAACAAAGCCACACCTCCTAATAGTGCCACTCCCCATGAGCTTATGGGTATCACTTGCATTCAAACTATCACATACTGAAAAAACTTGTATCATTAGGAAGTATGATGATGTGTGATCTAGGTTGGAAATCTCTGACTTGCAGACTGTAGTGCAACATTTAAGTGTGTTCTCCCATGCATTTTTACAAATGTAAATTTGAAAATATATCACTAGCAAACAAAATGAATCATACTCTGTGTGTGTATATTTTACATCTTTTCTTTTGCCTATTGTATCTTGAACCCCCTCAGTTTTGAGGATGCACTGTCATATAACATTTATCATTTATTTACTTAACATTTATTATTTGATTTTTTTCTTATAAAAAGTGATGCATCAGTGCATGTTCTTGGGCACTTTGGTGAGGAGCTCTGTTGCATAATTCTTAGAAGTGGTGTTTTTAGGGCAAGGGATATGACCATTTTCAGCTATAGTCGATATTACTAAATTGTTTTCCAAAAGGTTGTGCCAATTTATGCAACCACCAACAGTGCATGAAAGTGCCTCTTAGAAATGTCTTTTACAAAGATAAAATACCTATTGTTAAGCTATGAAAAACATTTCAAGTAATTGCTGAAATTCTTCCAGCTGTGGCGTAAGAGGCTAGAGTCCCAAAGAGGTCTCAAAGGCCTTGGGAAACACGGGATCTTAATGTATGAAAAGGTGACATTTTAGAACAGTAGGGGAGGTATGGTTTATTTAGTAAATGGTGCTGGCATAATTAACTAGCCACGTGGAAGGACACAGGGTTTGACTCCTAACTCCTGTCTCATATAAAACTAAATTACAGAGGAGGTAAATTATAGACAAAGTCGAGATTTAAAAGTAAAAGTCAGCAAAGACACTGGAGGGAATTCTGAGGAGTATGCCCTATAACCTCAAGGGAGGGAAGTCCAGAATCCATAAAGAAAAAGCTTTAGCATTTCTGATAACGTGTTTTTATTAAAAAAACCTTAATCTCTTAAAATGAAAATTATTCATGAACTACTTATGGAATTAAGTAGTGTACAATGGTTCCTGTATGAATAAAGTTGAAATTAATAAAGAAAAGAGGTCTTCAGGACAGACAGAGCTTTTGTTCAAGGATTATAATTTATATTCTAAATGGTGCTGAGTGGACCCCACCTTTGTACCCTCTGGAAGAGTCAAGAAAAGGGAAGGAAATGTTTTCTGTCTCTCTACTTTTGTTGTTTTGAGACAGCTGAGTACCCACCCAAAGCCTCAGGTGTCCCAAGAGGGAAGGTTAAAAAAATACCCCAAAGCTGGAGCTTCAGGGCTCTCTGCTGCTCAGGTCTGACAGCCCTCTACCCCACCTCAGCTAAGGAATTTACCCTCCCGCTCTCCCTCTCTGTGGAGCTGGTTCTTCCTGAAGATGATTTTAGTACGCTTCTCCCTCCTCTTCACCTTACCACGGATCAGCCATGACGACAGGCTCCTTGGGTGCCTCTCCCTTCGTCCAGCCCTCACCAGGGTGCTACAAAAAAATTCAGCTGAGCATGGTCTCAGTCTCCCTAAACTCAAGGCTCCGTTATTGGCTCCTTTAGAAGTCTCTGGCCTAGGTTTAGTCATGAAGGTTCTTCTTCATACCTTCCTCCCCTGCTCTCTAGCTGAGGAGCTAAGTGCCTACTTAACTATAAATGGTAAAAGAATGGTATCACTTCCTGCACTGCTCTGAGAGCTATTTTTATTACTATTAGTAGTAGCAACATTTATTATTGTTGTTGTTGTTATAGCTCAGCCCAGAACTTGACTCTTTGGGAATGCTTGAAAAATACTAGCTGTTGACTAATAATTATGCACTATGATTATCCTTCCTTCTTCTCTTTCCTTCCTTCCTTCCTTCCTTCCTTCCTTCCTTCCTTCCTTCCTTCCTTCTTTCCTTCCTTCTTCCCTTCCTCCTCCTTCTCCCCATCTCCCACATTCTTCCTACTGTTATCAGAGCCTCCTTACCAATGTGTCCAAAAGTGCATTTGATCTAGTGCCGAGGTCTGGGGACATTCAATTCACTCACCATCTCCCAGGTAGCAGAAGGTGTTCAGAGTCAGGTGGTGCAGACCCATCCTGCCTGCTTTGGCCAACTCTGCTGTCTGAACTCGGGCAAGTTACCTGGCATCTCTGTGCCCTGGCTTCCGCATTTGTAAAAGCGGGTTATTAATAGAACCGCCCTCGTGGTTGTTATGAAGACGAAATGACTTAACATTTGTAAAATAGATACAGAATACTTGGCTCCTTGTAGGTGTTTTCCTCAAAATAATTACAAAATAAACCTCCTCCTTTGGATATGTACCCCTGTGGATTGGGTCAAGGATAAAGGGAATTGCTCGTCTGCAAACCCAGGTGTGATGCGTAAATCCTGCCATAGGTAATGCGATAGTGATTAGTGGCCTTGGGTTTCCATTTTGCTTTTAGAGTTGATCCCTGACAATCTTAAGAAAGACTCTGGCTGTTAAGAAGTCAGCATTGTGGAGTAGGGACAAGTTCTGACTCTCTCTCCCCTGCTCTTGACCCTTCTGAGTCTTCCCTCGTGCTCTTTTGGGGCAGGATCAAAGCCACTGGGTGAATGCTTCATCGCGGGAGAGAAACTAATGCTTTACGAAGGGCTGGGTGGAAAGGCAGGCTCTCCCAGGAAAGCCTTCTTGCTAAATCGAGGGTTCTTGCTCACAAATAGACACAAGCTGGCTTGCTGTTTAAAATAGAATATTAGCGATTATCATTTATCCAGCCAGAGTCTCCCGGGTTTGGTGCTGCCTCAGATTAGCGGTCTCCGTTCTTAGCGGTCACCTGCACTCTAGCTCTGCTTTCGATAGCCTTGTGTAGAAAGCAGTCCCTAGGAAGCCACAGAAGCAAGAATCAGAGTGTCCAGTGTGGATTAGTGATATAGCTTCATGTGCCAGACCAAGAACCTATGCAGACGTAGCCAACTTCTCCCATTTTATGGAAGGCTGAGGTAGAGAGAAGAGAAGCAATAGACGTCTATACCAGGGATACTCCTCTGTCCCTCAACCTGCCAGTCCCCCCTCATCTTCCCAGTCCCACGCTTTCCATGCCTCCTGCCTGAATTCTGAATGACTCTACCTGTGACTGCCTAAGGACTTGATCTGGCCGTTGACCTCTTCGGTGCCTTTGCACACTGGGGTGTGGAAGCGAAAAGGGGGAATCCTTAACATTCCCCTAAAAGCATCCTTCAGGTTGACAGATGGAGGTGGATGATAAATCCCTCTCTGCTGGAGTTGGACTAAACTCCACTTGCCCCAAGTGATAACGTGCTTGACAGTGTTCTCCCCAAGGCCTGCTTTATGGACTCCTTCCCAGCCTTACTTTCCCACTCCCTACTGATGTTCTGTGGAGCTGTCACTCAGACCAGATGCTCAACCTGCAATCATCATTTCTTCGGATCTACTTCTGGGCTATCCCATTGAAAACCATTGCCCAGAGTTCCCACTGAATTCAATGACCACACGGATGGCTATTCCTTCTTAACCCCACCCCTACCTTGGTTTCTGTGACACCTAATAGGTTTCTCTTACTAAAAGCTGATGGCTCATTTGCTTTTCATTCACCTCCTTCTCCTCTTTTCTTTAACCATTCAAATTGAGGCACCTGCACTATCTTGCTGCTTGAGGAGTAAACAACAGAGAACTCAGCTAAGTGGTTGAAGGAAAGAGGAATTATTGAGTCACGTAATTGGGAATCTTGGATAGGGAGGCTTCAGGTAAGATGCGATCAAGGCATTCAGCAGGCTGACTTTCTATATAACGACTCTCCCTTTCTCAGTGTTGTTTGCTTCTCAGGCAGGCACATCCTTGAAGATGGGGTGGTGGCATCTGGCAGGTTGAAGCCAACAGAATGAGGATGCTTTTTTGCTAACCATCTCAGCAGATGTTTTTTTAAAGTCGTTTTTCATTGGTTTTATTTAGGTGTGTGTGTGTGTGTGTGTGCATGTGTATGTGTTGTCAGTTTTCTGCTAATATAACAGAAGTTTCTCATCGTTCTTAGGGTTGGATGTTGGCAAAGGCTTTCTTGCATGGTGGGACACTGCCCATGGTGAGGACTGTGCTCTTGGATAGAGAGAACTTAAAAAGAACATACTTTTCTGTCAGGAACCCACTCCTGCTGGAATTAACCCACTCCCATGCAAAAAGCTTTAATCCATTTATGAGGTTGGTACCCATGGAATCTCTGCACCTTCTAGAGGCCCCACTTCGTTATACTGTTACAGCGGCAGCTGGATGTCAACATGAGCTTTGGAAAGTACATTCGGTCATACTAATATACATTTCTTAACTAAGTGACAGTGACCACAAGGTTTGCAGGCTGCTCGTTGCCCAGGTGGCTTACATCATCACGCTTGGGAACAGCTCAGAGTCAGCTCCACTGGAGCCACCAGACTGCGTTGGTAGCAGGGATTTTCCAAGGAGGATCAAAGAGCTCTTTCAGGAGAGAATGGACATATGATGTGGAAGAGCAATACGTGGCCCCAGACTGTGCCTCTGGGCTGAGTTCGGTGCCCTCCTCTGCCTGTGAGTCATGCTGTTCCCACACCCACCTGCCTGGGCAGGACCCTTAGGGTCCCATCTCTGATCTCGCCTTCACTTCTGAGTTGTAGCCTCAGATGCCTCACCCTTTAGGTGGATATTTCTATTTGGTTGTTCTACTCAGTGCTGAAATTTGATGAGCCCCACGCCCAGCTGCCTTCTACCTCATTTCTCTCCTTGTATCTCATCACATCTGGAGCAGTGTTTGGGTTTCCATCTCTCCAAACAGGTTTGTTTTCAGGCCTTTTGGGCTTCTTTGTGTTTCTATGAAGGACCTTTGTACGTACTTTTCCATTTTTGGAATCTTCTTTGGCACACTCTTTGATTAGCCAGCACTGGGGTCTCAGAATAAGTGACTCTGAGACTCCTATTCTGTTTACTCCCCCTGTGAAGCTCAGGCCAGAGAATCTCCTCCTGTGTCCCTGTAGACCCCTACTGAATCCTGCACCACCCTTCTTGTTCCATGTTATTGTTGGGATACAGGTTATCTAGAGGTTCTCATGCTGGAAGTCTGGTCTCCAGGATGATGTTGAGATGGTAGAACCTTTAAGAACTAGAGTCTAATGTGAAGTAATTAGGTCACAACTCATATCACCGAGTAAGGAACTATTTGTGAATGTGGTTTGTCCCCATGGGAAGCTACCCCACACAGCTTTTCATGTGACTAGTCCACTTTCCATTTCTCCACTATGTTGTAATGCGGCCCAGAGGCCCTTGTTAGGATGCTGCACCATGCTGTTTGAATCCACCAGCTACCAGATTCATGAAACAAATTAGTCTTCCTATTTTACAAAGCACTGGGCTTTAAATATTTTGCTACGGCAACAGAAAACAGACTCGTATACTCAGATCCCCGTGAGCTGTTCTGTTTTCTATCATCCTCACAAGCACAGGGCACACAGATGTCTTCTTCATTTGGTCCAGATTTATGACTGCGAGTCTGAGATGATGTCTCACAAGCCGTGGTTTAAATCTAGGTCCTGTCTCTTCTGAGCTGTGCGCATGCAGACAAATTTACCTCACCGGCTCCCAGTTTTCTTGTTTCTGTAAGGTTGATAGTCATAGTTCCTCCTTCAGCGGGCCCTCGTGAGGAGTAGGTTGTGCTCAACATGATTCCCGGTAAGCATTTGCCACTGATAGATGCTGTCACCACTGCCCTCACCATCATCATAGCTGCTGTCACCCTCCCCATGTAGCTGAGGATGATCTTGAACCTCCTGATTCTCCTGTCTCCACCCCCAAGGCTGGGATTACAGGCATATATCACTATGCTCAGTTTATGTGATGCTGGAGGTTCAGTGCGGGACTTTATAGATTCTAAGCAAGCACTCTGCCAACCAAGCCATATCCTTAGCCCCCTCCCCCCAATTATTTTAATTCCTTATGGTATTTTTATTTCATCCAGTGTCTAGCAACATAAGAAACTCAAAATAAGCGGTAGTTTCCGTTACTGACCTAGAAAAGAAACTGAGACTCACAGTGCACTCCTTGGAGAGTGGAAAATTCCTTCTCGAACAATTGAACAACATTTTTTTTAAAAAAAGGTCCTGATGCTGTCCCCTGTACGTCAATAAGGAGCAGGAGATCATTATTCCACTAGAGGTAGAGTAGGCAAATTCATGGGGGGTGGGGTGGATACTTTTATCTCTCTTGTGGTTGGGGTGGTCCTCTCTGATGTCCCAGGGGTGCACAGGTTATGTGTCACCTACACTTGTGTGCTTGTTTGATCTAACAAGGTAGCCTTGCCCTTCCTGGGGAGCGTCATTAAGGTTAGTGAGGGACTTGTTTCCGAGAACTTCTGAGTGCTGCCTGGAGCTACCACATAAGGTGGCCCTCTCTTCTCACGTTGTCTCAATTAGTTATCAGTGACCTCTACATGATGTCTCCCCCATTTACTGGCCAAGGAACAGGTTATCTTTGGGAGCTGTTGTTAGCTTGGAGAGTGCCATCATCACCATTGTTCTGATTTCTTGGTTGTCTGTTTGTGACTCTTGGGCTCCTGTAAGGATTAGGTAAGGGCATCTATGCTGTATCCATGGTGAACATTGGTAATCACGGGCTGCTTTAGCTTCTGTTTTAACTGGAGTTAGATAGGAAGAAGCACATCCAATTCCTCAGTCACAGATGCTGCATTACATGATAGACATCAATACGGTGGGCATCTCTTGCATTGCAGGAACCACATTAAACCATGATGCTCTGGGACCAGCGTTGGTAAACTGTGGCTCATAGAGTTACCAACTGAATTTGGAAACAAGATTTTATTGTGCCAAGTCATGCCTTTTGGTTTTCATCTTGCATGTGCCCACTAGCCCAATATGCTAACAATAAGCACAACATATCAAAGACATCATCGAGTAGTTGTAACAGAGATTATGTGGCATATAAACACTAAATATAGAATGTCTCTAACTAGAGTTTTTTATAGACACACATTATATATGTATATGAATGTGTGTGTGAGCACGCGGACACCCATGAGTGCATAGAGGCTAGAGGAAGATGTCAAATCTCCCATTGTATCACCATACCTTATTCCTTTGAGGCATGGTCTCTCGCTGAACTGGAGTTAGGAAGGTAGCCAGCAAGTCCCAGTGATTCTCCTGTTTCCATACTCCACAGAGGTAGGGTTATTATATTATGTGTATACAGCGGCATCTAGTTTTTTTTCTTTACCCATTTTTTATGTAGATGTGTGCTATGTGTATAAGCATGTTTTATGTATGTGGGACTGCATGTGTACATGTGTCACATGCATGTGGAGGCTGAGATTAATGCCAGAAGTCATTCTCAGTCCCTCTCTTGCCTTATTCATTGGGGGAGGGTCTCACAATCAAACCTAGAGCTTGCCAATATGACTAACTTCACTGGCCAGCTTGCTCTGCGGGGGGGGGGGGAGGTCCCACCTCTGCCTCGTGAAGCTGGAGTTATAGGTGGGTCATTCACCCACCTGGCATATATGTAGGTTCTGGAATCAGAACTCAGGTGTTCATGCTTGTATAGCAAGTGCTCGTACCACTGAGCCATCTCTCTAGCTCCTCCCTCTACCTTGCTTTATAATGGTGTAAAAGTGGTGCATATTCAGTAGAAGGCGTGTGCTGAGTGTTGACTTTTCTCCCTGGGCCAGCAGCTTGCAGTATGATGTGCTCTGAAGTAACAGATAGTGCAGAGCACAGAGTCAGCAGCTCGAGGGGACATATCAGATGCTCATCCATGTACTGCGTTTTTCAGGTATGGTAGGGTGATGCAGTCAATGCATTTTCAACATACAGTGCATGCATGCACATAGAGGGTGTGTAACCCTATATATGGCACAAAGCATCTGAGTTAACTCTCTTGTCCTTTATGAAAATGCTCCTGACTGAGTGGCATTTGGAAGTGCTAAGAAACCATTTACTCCTCTTTTTGTACTTATTAAAACTGAGGTAAGAAGCAAAGCATGGTGTTGTATGTCTTTAATCCTAGCACTCAGGAGGCAAAGACAGGTGACTCTGGTCCTACCATAGTGAGTCCCAGGCCATCCAGAGACACATAGTGAGAACCCTATCAAATCAATCAATCAATCAATCAATCAATCAATCAGTCAATCAGTCAATCAACAAACATGCTTTTATCCAGGAATGAAAGTGCAGTTCTGCAACCCCAGAACTCAGGAGGACAAGGCAAGACAGCTGTAAGTTCAAGACCATCCTGGAATACACAGTTAGACTCTGTCTAAACAGACCAAAACAAAACAAGCAAAAGATCCATTTAATTCATCAAATAACCTTCCCAGGTATCTTTTCTCTACTACAATGATTTCTGCAATGTACAGTACACACTTGTCCATTGCCGCTCTATTGTGCAGTCTGAGGCATTCATAAGGAAACTTAGAGAATACTTTTTAAAAAGCCGAGTGTTCTGCCTAGGTATGTCTGCAGCTAGTTGTCAGAAATGGGTTCATATAAGGGTTTAAGGAATTTGGCCTCAAGGTCAGTTTCTCTTAGGGACTTGGGCAGCTCCCTAACACTTCACCGGTGACCGCCAAGAGAAAACTGCAGTTGGTGATCTCAGATGACCATGGCACACTGTACAATCAGGTGAGGTTCTCTTGGTGCTGGGACTGAGGTTCTCTTGGCGCTGGGGACCTGCGGACAGAGAACACTTCATCGCATGGGCATAGCCCAGACTCCAGCTGCATCACCTGCATCTTTCCAAAGCCTTCACTCCATCACCGCTCGCCCTGGAGGATGTGGAAACGCAGCATGGAGCTGGTATCTCCCAGCTCCATTCTTAGGCTCTGCGTCTCTGCTGCTCTGCAGCTTGCTCTCGGTCAAGACGACAAGCATTTCTGCTACAGCGTGATTTGGGTCCAAGTAGGTCAGCCAAGCCTGATCTCTCTCGCCTTCTCTCCTTTGCCTCATGGTCTCCACCCTACCAACCCTAAACTTCAGCCTGAGGTTTTATTGGAGACTGCCTAACTTAACTCCTTTGTTATACAAGATGAAGAGGGCCACCAGGCATTGCCAGCCATTAGTCTATTAATCTGGAGACTGTGCCCAGTTCTTTTGAATAGACAGTCAACATGGAATTCCATCTCTGATCCCAGAAATGGCTTCTCGAGGTTCAGCGCCCTTGCCTGGAAGAACCTTCAGGGCTTTACTGTTCCATTCTCTGTCATCTTTATTTTTCATGGGCCATGGAGCTTGACTGCCTGGATATGAACCCGCCACTTGCTAGTGTATAATCTTAGACACACCCTTTCCCTTTGCCTTGGTTTCCTCTTCAGTGTAATAAGTGTAATACAGAACCTACCACACAGACATGATGAGGATTAAGAGTGCCAATATACTGAAGGTAGTCAGAGTAATATGACACCTACCACCTGCTCCGTGATTATTATTATATTATTACAATATGATTGTAATCTAAGATCTCTCTGGTTTTGAGGAACAGGGCTTACCCTGCCTATCTTTAAATTTCCCATTGTCAAGTAGGGAGATTTCGAACTCAACCGTCTTTGAGAACCTGGAAAGGAACCGAGTGAACCCAGTAGGCATTGCTGGGGGGAATGACCGCTCATTTGTTCATATATTCTTTTGTCACGCATTCACTCAGCACCGACCAGCTGCTGTCCTGCAGATGGGAAAATAGGGCTGAAGGAACCTGTGAAAATCCCCCGCCTTCTTTGCCCCACTTTCTAGTGGTCTCGGCTCTGACTGTTCCGTTACCAGGTGAGAAGATGGCGCCATTGTTGATACAACTTTCAATTCTTTTAAAGGAAGCCAGAAACCTGGATTTTTACAAACTGCAGACTCTCCCACCTTAAGCTGGCAGAGCCTTTGTGTTGTTTTAAAGCACAGCGTGAGCTGAGCCCCAGATCCAATTGGCAGCCCTGGCTGTAAGGCCTCCTCCAACAGCTCCCGGAGGAGGGCCGCCTGCTCTGTCAGCAAGGGCAGGCGGTCGGCTTCAAGGTCGTTGGTATGGAGAGAGCCTCCTCCCACTCCTGCTTGGAGGTTCTTGTGGCTTTTTCTGCCCACAGAGCAGATGCTGCTGCGCTGCCAGGACTACGGGCGTTTGAATTCGAACATTCGCTCTCATCCTTCCTTTCTTCCGCGGCAGCCTTGGCTTGGTTCCCGGGCCCCCAGACAGCAGATTTAGAGAGCAGAGGAGCAGCTTCCGCACAGACAGGGGAGGAGGGAGGGGCCTTAGGGTTAGCAGTGGCCAAGTGGGGAAGGGGAAGCGGCCTTTGAAGTTGGAGAATTAATTATCCTCTTTGCCTGACTCTTTTCGAGGTGGGGAAAGCCGTGGGGGGAGCAGCTTAAAAGCCTGTGTAGGAAGAACGTGATGGGTGAGAAAGCGAGTTTAGGACGCTATGGGGAATGCTTCCTAACAAGCGTGCCCCAGCTTTGGGAAGAGAGTGGTGAGCAGAGCAGAGGCACTTGGGGTTCAGTTACAGTCTTCAGGATGCTGGCTTTGGCACATGGTCGTTTGTATAAGGAAAGCGTGTGTTCTCTGGATTACCTCGACACCCACTTCTCCACGCTAAGGGCTCATTTCTGCCCCCAGGCCCTGCTTAGATGGATGTAGTGTGACAGCGTCCCCAGGAAGGACTCTGGGTGTAGAGTCTCACCCACTTTTCACGAACTGTGTAATACTGGACAGGTCTTTCTTTTTTGATGCCCATGATTGTCCGACTCCCACAGGAAACAAAACCCTTTTGTGTGGTTGCAGGAAGAAAATGTCTTTAAGGGATGACAGTGGCTTGGGCAAGCTTCAGACTGCAAGCTAACATTGCAGCCTTTGAGGAATAGCAGGCCTACCACTGTGGGGGAAGAAACAGGTGCCCACTCAGCCATCAAGAGCCAGGACTGAGGAAGAAGGAACAGTTAGCAGGAATGTGGTCTTGAGGGCTCCACTGCTTCCTCCTGGCCAGCTTAGGGGGAAGAAGGGGTGGGGGAGATGCCTGACTTTCTGCTTCTCCTCTGTGGTCTGTTAGTGGCACCTACTGGTTTAAGGCCAACAGGAAACCTGAAGCCGGGGGAGGGGGACTGCATAGTGGGCGAGGCCAGGTTCCCAGAGCTTTGACTATAGCAGTCAGGTAATGAATGGATCTGGAAGGATAAATGAGCGGGCAGTACACTGACCTTCAGTCTCCTGACCTTTGAAGGGGACGGTAACAAAACATGCCATCCTGAAACCTGACCTCCTAGCTAATGCACTCATGCAGGGAAAGCCTGGTAGGTGCACTAACTGCTCAGGGAATGCCATCTCAGGGTGGGGTGGCACCGTTCTGAGGAATGAAAGGACCAGGAAGAGCATGCTGCACCACTCTCCCTCCCTGGAGTTAGAACATCAGCAGACAGCTCCCTCTCTCCACTGAAGTGGGAGGCATGGGGCCGGTTGCGTCCTTCACGGAGAGTCTACGGTGGGGAATAGTTAGGAGGGAAGATTCTGGAGCCGCATAGCACGGGTTTCAACCCTGCCGCTTACTGTCAAGTTACTTAATTTCTCATGCTTCAGCTTCCCATTCTTAGCTTCCAAGGTTGTGAGGATTAAACTGAGTTGTCTAGGCAAAGAGCTTACAACAGTGTGAGGCACCGAGTAGCAATTAGTGGCTATCACGTGTTGTTGCTGTCTCATTATTACTGCCACCACCTTCAGCATCACTGCCGTCACCATCATCCCCATCCCCATCATCTTCATCCCTCTCTTCATCCTCACCACTGCTGCCACCGCTGCCACTGCCCAGCTTCAGGCGTGACTGACCTGTAGTCAACAGCAAACCCTTCTATGGACAGGGTCCATCCCACCACCGCTCTCCGGAGCTTCATTGATCACACCATTATCTTCTCATCCGCCCACAGATATGATATTTCAGGGAGTGATTGATGGGTGTGTGTGTGTACGTGGGGAAGGGTGGGCTCGTGCTTGACTCTGGGGACAGAGTGCTTTGTTATGCAGAATAGCTCGCCTGTCATCCCACTACGGGTCCCTTTCTTGAAAAGTTCCAGGCTATTTTTGAGCCCTCATTGCTCACATGTTCCTTTCTACATCATGTCAATGCCAGCACAGGAAAAAAAAAAAAAAAACTGGAACCTTTTGGCAAAGTCTAAAGCGAAAGAGATTTCAGAGTGCATGGAGGATGCGTGTTGCTGGAATGGCAGGGCATTAAGACGTGCAGAGAATGCCAAGCGTTGAGACTGTGGGCAGTGTGTGCTTGGGTTTCCAACTCATTGGTTTCTTGGGAAGTTGGTGGAGGAGTCCAAGGTTAATGTTACCACGGAGAAGATACCAATGGGTCATGACCACCCCCGATTTTATAACTCTGTATTCTGGAAGAGAAGACAAGGGATGGGGATAAAAGTGGACAGTTACTCAGGGCAAATCCTGGACCCAGAAGCAGGGGAGGAGATGTACCTGAAGACGGAGGGATACGCCATACTGCCCAGGAGCTTTGAGGCCTCAGATTCCACGCATTGTCAGATGCTGTGTGTGACATGGACATCCAAGAGCGAGGGGGCCAGGCCCTCAGCTTCTGTGCACTCTTAGTCCATTCCTGCCCTTTCCTGGAGGACAGAGTGTGCCTGACACCTGAGTTCAAATCTCTTCTCTGCCTTCTCCTAGTTCTTTGATTTGGTTGAGTGGCTGGCTTCTTTGTAAGCCACGTGTCCTTATTTGAAAAGAACCATGTCCACCCTCACAGGGATGCCGAGACACCGAGCATCAGAGTATGATGGGGCCCAGGGACTCGGTGGTGGCTGATGACTGACCCTGCTGTGCTGAGATTTCACAGTAGTCTCGAGCGGAGTGAAAACAGTAGCACTTTCATGTCACACACAGAGAGGATGAGGAACACACGGCGGGGGGGGGGGGGGACATGCCCATGGCTACTCAGGGGGTTATCCTGGAGCTGGGCTGGAGTTCCAGTTCTTTGCCTAGCCTCTGACAGGGGCAGTCTGTGTAGTGATGTCTCAGTCAGCTTTCCACTGCTTGACAAATGCCTGAGGAAATCAGTTTATGAGGAGAAAAGGCTGATTTAGTTCACATTTTAAGATTTCAGTCCATAGCCAGTTTGCTTTGGGCCTCTGGTGGCACATCATGGTGGAGAGCCTGGTGGAGCTGAATGGCCTTCCACATGCTGGGCAGTGGAAGAGAAGAAGAGAGGGCACAGTCCCAGAGCCTTCTTCAAGGATCCAGTGACCTAAAGACCCTTCACAAGGCCCTTCCCCTGCAAGGCTCTACAGCCGCAGTTCTCAACCTGTGGGTCGCAACCCCTTTCACAGGGATGGCATATCATATATCCTGCCCACCAGATATTTGATTTATAATTCATAACAGTAGCAAAGTTACAGTTATGAAGTAGCAATGAAAATCATTTTATGGTTGGGGTCACCACAACATGAGGAACTGAATTAAAGGGTTGCAGCATTGGGAAGGCTGAGAACCACTGCTCTACAGTCTCTTAGAAGTGCCTGTATGGGGACCAAGCCTTCAGCAGACAGGCCCTTGGTGGTGGTGGCTGGGGACATAGTCGATTCCAAACTGTAGCAAGTGACAGGGCTCAACCTGAGCTGGGAATCTCTTGGGTAGGTTTTCTGGATCTCTAGTTCAGTTTTCTCCAATGTAAAATGGGAGATAACAACAGAACCCGCTTTGTGTGGTTGTCATGAGCGTTCCATGAGATCATCTTGCAGACACTTGGCATATGTTTGGATATATGCCTTAGCTGCAGTCTTTGACTAACATGTATGACGTGTACATGTGTAGGATGTGCACTGATCAACCCGATCTGTTTTACCCCCACTGCCATTATCAGCACTTGCAGCTGATACAGAGGACTGCAGTCCTGACCGCAACAGTCAAAATAGGATTGTATCGCCCAGAATTCATGTTGGGGTTTGGTTTCTAAGTACCACCGCCAGAACATTCTAGATCATCTTTGGTCTTTTTCTGCTTTCCTCTGAGGACAGACATTGTGCTAGATACCATCCGTCTGTTTTGTGCCTCCTCTAGAAACCACCATTCTTCCTCCTTTGACGCTGGGGACTGTATCTCCGAGACTCTGCTGCTGCTGTTGGTCCTAGAAAGCCCAGAGAGGTGGTAGTAAGACAAGCAGAGGGCAGGAGAAAAGAGTCTGGAGTATTGTCACCCGCACCTCCCTCTGTCCCTAGCCCCTCTTCTCAAAGACCAATGCTGCTGTGCATGCTTTTCCCAGAGTTCCAGTTGCCACTGGCCTCTTGCTGCATCATGTCACTCAATAAACGTTCAGCCCTTTGATTGTAACACTTCCTCACAGTTGCCAGTGTTTTTAATTGGATATCTAAAGTGTTTTCTGAAGAGATTGCATTGAACATAATGGCTTATTAAAAGATAATGTCCTGGCGTCTGGGGTGGTAGGTTAGCTAGTAATGGACTTGGTGTGTAAGCTTGAGGACCTGAGTTTGGATCCCCAGCATGCACATATAATCTGAGTATGTTGGTCCATGTCTCTAATCCCAGAGCTAGGATGTGGGACAAGCAGGGGGTGGAGACAAGTAGATCCCAGAATTCTCTAGCCAGCCAGTCTAGCTGAAATGTTGACCTTTAGGTTCAGTGAGAGAGCCCATCTTAAAAAATAAGGTTGCTATGGGAACACACCTGTCCTGGCTTTCACACATTCATCACACACACACACACACACACACACACACACACACACACACACACACACACAGCACACAGCACACATGCGAATACAAAAATAACATGGAATTGCTCTTTAAAAAGTGCAACTTTGGAAGGCAGTGGTGTTTTCTTGTAAGGGTAAACACAGACTTAGTCATAAGCCTATGACAGAGAGTTCTACTGCTAAGGCTTACCCCAAAGGAGGGAAGTTACACACTCTCACACAGACTTGCAAATGAGTGTCCATAGCAGCTTCTCTCACAATGCAGAATATGGGGGCATGAAGAAATTGAGGGAAAAAAAAACTAGCATATCTGTTGAGTGATGACTGTATAAATGGACTTTAGAACAACCATGCAACAGAATATTCTTTGGCTATAAAAATTAGCTGGTAATGCAGAGAAGTGTCTGTTCCTCAGAAATATTAGTCTGACTAAAAGATTGTAGACACAAAATGCGGCACGCCAGGTAGATCCATTAATTGATGTAGCAGAAAGTAGACTCGCGGTTGCCAAGAGCTGGGCTTGGGGACATTAGAGGATCTGAGTGCTCAGGATCTGAGTGTGGGGTACTTACATGAATTTAGTGCACATTTCAAAAAGTGCATGAGTCTGTGTTTAACATGCAGCATCTTTCCACGTGCAAATGTGTACGTCATGAAGATTAAACAACTAGGGATATTTAGTATTACAAAAGCAATAAAGAAAGTCATAACCAGAGACAGCAAGCACCATCAACATCTGATATATTTTTCTTTCACACTTTTTTCTTCAGGGCCCTGCTTAGGTTTTTGTTGTTATTTTGTTTTTGTCAAATTGACACAGGTGGGCGTCATCTGGGAAAAGAGAACCTTGACTAAGAAACTCTTTCCTCCTGTCGGCAAGTTTGTGGGGCATCTTCCCGATTAATGATTGATGTGGGAGGGCCCTGACCACTGTGGGCGACGCCATCCCTGGGCAGCTGGTCCTGGGTTGTATGAGAAAGCAGGCTGAGCGAGTCAGGGAGAGGAGCCAGGCAGTAGTGATGCTCTGATTCTGCTTCACCTCCTGCCTCCAAGTTCCTGTTCTGTTGGAGTTCCTGCCTTGGCTTCCCTCAATGGCAGTGTAAGCCAAATAAACCTTGTCCTCCTCGAGTTGCCTTCAGCATGGTCACAGCAATAGAAAACAACCCAGGACATCTTATCCCCACCCCCTACCACAAAGTCTAATTTATTTATTCAGTTTTTTGTTTTTAGAGACTGGGTCTCACTGTGAAGCGGTGGCAGGTTTGAAACTCACCCTATAGTTTAGGCTGCCAGCAAACCTGTGAGGACCCTCCCCTGAATCTCGGGTGTTAGACATCACGCTTGGAAAAACCAGCTAATGTAAATAAAAAGGGAAAGAATAAGTATAAAAGAAAGCCACCAGATAGTCCCACAACAGAAATGTTTTGCTCTGACTTTATTTTGCTTCGGAGCAAAATATATTAAGAAGAAATGAAAATACGTAGCATAGCCAAGGGAAGCCAGGGAGGCAGAGAGGTGGAGGAAGATGGCTCATGGGTACTGGCTTCAAATCTCAACCACCTCACAGCCAATCAAATAGTGAATGAGTTTCTCTTATGTGTCAGATCAAAACCATACACTCTTCTGCTTTGATAGAGGCAATAGCCTGGAAGGGAAAGAGAGGATGATGATGATGATGATGATGATGATGATGATGATGGCAGGGACGATGATGACAATGACAACAGTCACAACAGCTAATATCCATGGTAAACGTATGCCAGTTTGGTTGTCACATCTAATCCTCGTTACTGAGTGATTGTTCTTCATTCCTACTTTATTCTGAAGGCAATGAAGCATCTTAGCGATGGGGTCAAACGGAAGCATTGCAAACCAGTAAGCAGGTTGGAGCACTTCCTGAGGAGTTGATGTTTAGTCTGAGATTCAGAGAATAGTAGAAGGACCTTCACTTAAGAGAAAACCTTGAGGAATCTACTGAGGAAGGGGGTAGGAGAGATGAAAGAGGAGCCACAGAAGCAGGACCAGGTCTCCCAGGGAGGCTGCCTTCTGTGCGATCAGAATGTTGTCCTGGTAGAGGCGTCTGTAAGAGGGGAGGAGACCCTGGTTGTGGGAGTTTGCATTAAGCTTGGAGAACAGTATCTGAAGATGTCCTTGAAAGGACATCAGCATGAGGACAGAACAGGTGTTTTCCGGTTGGTTCAGGTTCTTTGATCACGTTTAGCAGTAAGCGGACCATAGCTGCCTAAAGGAACAACCGAACAACTGGGAAGAGACCATGCTGCAGAAACATGCAGAGCCAAGCCTCAGAAAGCAACCCTGGGGATGCAGGAGACAGGAATGGACACATGTCCTTTGCTTGGTGACATTAGTGGAATAAATCAGCTCCAGCTGTTCCCATCCCTGTGTCTCTTTCAGAGAAAGAGCTTGATTCACTAAATGTTGGGATGTTGGGTTGTATGCAAGGGGAGAGCTGGGCACGATGATTGACACCCTTCCAAGAACTGCATATAATGGGAGAAGGGTGATTTCTCAATTGGAAATCATCCTTTTAGTTAACGGAGGAAGGAGGTAGGCAAAACCAATAGAAGGCATCTTTGTGGCATGGTCATTGATTCAGTTTTTTTTTTTTTTAACTTGGTAATATTTACTTGACAATATTGACTTAGCCACCTTCCTTGCACTCAGGGCAACTGTTTCACCTGCAGACCAATAAAACTTTCTCTACCTGCTTTCAGAAAGGGATTTTGTGGATTTATCTTCAGGCTCTGAACCTTCTAACTCCGGAGGCAAAACTTGATGGATGTTACTCATTTTCTTGTCAAGAAAGGGCCTGACCTTGGGGCTATGTGTCTTTTCTTTCACCAATGAGAGCAGGGTGTTGATGGCAACAGAAGGTGGGTGTGCCAATCCAACAGGGACTTGTTGAAAAGGAGCCCCCAAAGCAGGCACCTCTGGATATGGGGCACCTGTCAAACTGCAAGTCTCCTGACATGTTCTCTCACCAAGCAAATTCCTATGTGCGGTTGTCTTCAGCGAGAGATGCGGTGTCCAGAAGAAGAATGGGAAGGATGAGACACGGTGTCTCAGCTTCCGTCGGCTCCCCATACAGGCTGGATCAGATGTTGGTAACAACATTTCCTCAGCAACAATGCTAGTTCATGGGAACACAGAAAGTACCAAGAAAACAGGAGCCTCTCCTGTTTGACCTCCAGTTTTTCAACTTTGGTTGATAGAGTCCTGTGTGTGTGTGTGTGTGCGCACACACACACACACACACACACACACACACACAGAGAGAGAGAGAGAGAGAGAGAGAGAGAGAGAGAGAGAGAGAGAGAGAGAACACAAGCTCAAAATGGGGGAAAACCCCTCAAGAACTTGTTTTAGTACAAAAGGACTTTATTGGGGCTAACACAAGTCTAGCTCTTTATATCTGATTGGAGCTAGGTGATCATATAATAGATATCTCCTGACTCATGATTGTTTCTTTGTGGGCTTCATCAGAAAATATTTACATGTGTGTATGCATGTGTATTGCAAAGTACATGTGTGCATGTATGTGATGTGTGTATAGAGGTCAGAGGTCAACATTAGGTGTTTTCCTCAGTTACTCTCCAGGTTAATTTTTAAGCTTTTTAAAATTTTTATATGCATTGGTGTTGAGGGAGTTGGATCCTCTGGAACTTGAGTGAGTTAGATAGTTGTAAGCTGCCCTGTGGGTGCTTGGAATTGAACCTGGGTCCTCTGAAAGAGAAGCCAGTGCTCTTAACCACTGAGGCATCTTTCCAGCCCCCAGCTTAATTTTTTAAGAATAGTTTTATTTTTATCTGTGTGAGCAGTTTGCCTTCATGTATGTACGTGCGCTGTGTGTGTGATCACTGAGGTCAGAACAGGGTTCTGGAGCCCCGGAACTGGAGTTACAGATGATTGTGAGCTGCATGTGGGGGCTGGGAACTGAGCCCAGATCCTCTGCAGAGCAGCAAGTGCTCTTAACCTCTGAGGCATCTGTCTAGGTCTTCCCCAGTGTAGGCTTTGAGACAGGGTCTCTCACTGAGCCCAGAGTACCCTGCTTTAGTTGGATCGGCTAACTGGCAGGCAAACCTCAGGCACTCCTGTCTCTGCTCTCCTGGCGGTGGGACTACAGGTACACATCACCACATCCAGCACTTTCACACAGGTCCTGAGGGTTGAACTCGGGCCCTCATAGCTGCATGACAAGCAGTTTTACTGGTTGACCTACATTCTTAGCTCCAAAACGGTACATGTATGCATGCATGCGTGTGTGTGTGTGTTCTAGTTTGATAATAAAAATGACAGATAAATATTATCTTCCTTACCAGATGAGCAACTTGACTAGGAAATACTCCTCTTAATAATTCTAGCAAAATTCCTGAAGCTGATTCTCGACTGGAGGTTTGAGTGACTTTTCCACCCCTGAATTAGCATTGTGGCCTAGGTCCTACATTCATTCTTGGAACCAGAGGATGAAGGCAGTCTTACACACACACACACACACACACACACACACACACACACACACACTCACACAGTGGGCCACGGAGGAAAGAATGGAGGATCCTTGCTGCCTAGGCAGAGATGAGATGTCTACTGTACTTTGATTTGATTTCTTGTGGTCTGGGAGCACTATGGCTGATGGGCAAAAGCATGCCGATGATCCTCTCAGGCTGTGGCATCTTAGACTGCTGCCCTGTCCCCTTCTTTAAGGCATGAACAACAAAGAGAAGACACAGGTGAGGGACAGCCTCCAAGTGGTACCCTGCTCCTCCGGAGTCCGTAAAAGCAGAGAACAGAGTTGGGAACAACTGTTTTTTTCCTGGATTCTTTTATTCTGGGGCCTTACTGAGGCCCATTCTTCACCTCCCATTGGCCCAGCCATTCCATTTTATAGACTTGGTAGCAATGTAAAGAAAAAACCATTCCTTTCTTATAGTTATTGACGTTTGAGTGGCTGCCCCTGCTTCTGGTTTCCCTCCTTAGTGCTTGGTTTTGATGCACAGTTTGCTCTCTCTTCTTCCTTTCTTACCAAGGAAGTAATCCTTGACATTTTAGGAAATCCTTATGCTGCTGGGTAACAAAAAAGTACGCTGGGGTAGGGTGCAGCTGTGGGGACAGAATGAGGCTGCTGTCTGCACAGTGAAGAGGAACGGGCCCTTGGATGTGCTCCCTCGGGTGGTGCAGGCATGTGCCGAGGGACGATGCTCAGCTCTCCAAGTGCTTCTGAGTTGCTTAGGGAGCTTTCCCAGTGTGCCTGCCCTCACCTCCTTCCCAATTCCACTCACTCAGTATCTTTGGGACTGAACATTTTTATAAACAACTCCCCAGGTGATGCAAGTGTGAAGCCATGCTGAAAACGAGGCAATGACTTTCTACAGGTAATAAATTAGGAATATAGATTAAAAAAACCAAAAAGGAAATAGAAATGTAGAAATAGATCTTAGACAACACACACTTGACCTGCGTGTAACTGAGGACTGATTTCACAAATATCTTTGAATTCCCCAAATATGCAGGTAGTTAAGACTCATTCGCAAAATGGCTTAGTGTTGACTCGTAACATAGCCTCATCCTCCCAAATATGTTAGCGATCTCTAGATTACTTTTGATACCTAATGCAATGGAAATCCTACACAGATAGTCGTTGTGGTGCATTACCAGAGAATAACGGCAGGAAACAAGTTTGTACAAGTTCAGGACGAGTGCAGGTTTTTCCTTCCAAATATTTTTGATAGTTGGCTGATGACATCGTCAGATATAGAAGCCTTGCATATGGAGGGCTGGCTGTACACATATAGACCTGCATATGGACTCACATATGCAGAGGATGTTTCTACCAGCTCTAGGGTTTATCTAAGGATTGCATAAGGAGCTGGAAAGAACAGTTTCCTCCGGAAATGACACAAAACAAGTGGATTCCGAATTGGCAGTGTTCGAATTTTTAAACCGCAAGTGCGGTGCACTCTTTTCAAAGAAATACTGCTAAGTGCATATGGAGAACTTGCCAGACAGGGCTCTGAGAGCCCTCTGAACTTAGATGGTTTGTCAGTGTGAGGGCAGCTTCCTGCCCCCACAGATGCACACACAGTATCCAATCGCCCACAGCCTCAGCAGCATCCTCTTGACTCAGCTAGGATGCTTGACTTCTGAGTGTGAAAGTAACCAAATGACTCATCCATCATCATCTGTCCATTCATACTTTTAAACTTAAGCAATGATATGATCCAGATACTCCTCTCACGGCCACGTGTGACATACCTGGTCTTTCTGTCCTATGCTTGGGCTGTGTCAGCTCCAGCAACATATATGCCTGAGGTGGAGATGCTTGAGGCAGACTAAGGAGCTAAGGCAGAGTCCATAAGCTGGCAGGATGCAAATACATTAGAATGGCTTCCCTAAAGCTCAGCAAAATCCTCTCTGGCGTCTGCATTCACGAACCCAGAGTCACCCTTGAAGGCAGCCAAGTGTCCTTTGAAAAGACCGGTATCCTTCAGTTCAGCCCAGGCTGGCAGTGCCCCAAGCTGACTTTATTTAGCCAGAAGATCTGGCCTTTGCAAACATCTGAGCTTGCAGCTTGCAAACTCCTGCACCACGTTAGTAAGATGAGCGAAGCATCCCCCCCCCCCCCCCCCAGCAAGTGAATTGTCTTTGGACAATACATTGTTTCTGTTTCAGTCTGGCCTGTAGTCTGCTGCCGGAAGGACAGCTTTTCTGCCTTCTATTTCATCAGGGGATCACATGTGGTAGGCTGTCAGTGTTGATACGTTGATAGAACAAATACACACAGTAGGGAATATATACAATTTGTAATAAGATGTGGCAGTCATTGGCTTGGCAGGATGTGAAGCATCAGAGCAAGAGGAAAAAGGAGTTAAGCTGAACGGTACTTAGCTACACTATGGGTGGGAACCTGGCTAAGTACTTGTACTTTATTCTTGGCTGGTTCCGTCCACTAAGACTTGTACAGTAACAGCTGCGCCTTGCATCTGTATTAGCCCAGTGCAAGAGCTTCTAGCCAGGCGAGCTGTTAAGCACTAGAAATGTAGCTAGCAAGAGTGACAAAAAGATTTTCAATTTTTGTTTAATCCCCTTAGGTTTGTATAGCCTGCCTGTGGTTAGTTGTTACCATGTTGGATGACACAGATTTAGACAGCAGGCAGCCAGTGGATGATCGGAGCAGGACAGTGATCACCAAGGCTGGGTCATCAGAGGGCATGTTTTCTCCAAGGGCGTAGGCTGCGTGGAGTGGGAGGAAGTGTGTGGGAACGTTACTGACAGTACTTGACTTTTACTAGGTAGTGACTGTGTCCACACACTGAGTCAAGATGGACTCAGCGAAGCCTCAGAACAGCCCTGTTTTAAAGTGTGTAATTATGGTCCATATTTTACACACCAGGCTATTGAGAAAGAGCAAGGTCAATGAACATTTCCAAGGTCACGAAGCTGAGAAGTCATGGTACCTGGTCCAGGCAGCTTGCCTACAGAGCTTCTACTCTGAACCCCCAGCCCCAGTCTGGAAGAAAGTAAATGAGTGTCCCTTAAGAGCATATCCTACGCTGTCCCCTGCTGCCGCACGGTCACACATGACATCTCATTTAGATTTCTTGACAATTATGTGACATTGCAGTCCTATCTCTTCTGTGGTTGTGGAAGCCGGCTCACGGAGATGAGCTATCAAGGAGGCTGATGAACCTCTGGGGAGCCCAGCCAAGGCTTTATTACAAAAGCTCCATCCCCGAGTTACTGAGGGCAGCTAAGGTGGAGCCAGCGGGGGAATGGGCGGGAGGAGCTGGGGTAAAAGATGTTAGGAAGGATCAGTGGGATTCCGCCAGCGACTAAATGGCGGGGGTGAGGAAGGCGGGGGAGGGTTTCTTCTGGAACAGAGAGCTGAATGACAAACAGGAGCGCGCCTGCACCATGCCAGTGGGGAGTGTGGGCTCCGGAGAGGGAAGAACGGGTTTCTAATACAAGTGTTACTAACCACTAGCGGAATGACCTTGGGCAAAGGACCCTGTGAGTCTAAGCCTCCCCGGGGATAGGGGATAGAATGAAGCTCCTCCTACTCTTCCTTCTCAGCGCTGCCATGGGCTCAAGTTCAGATTATGCCGTAGATATGAAAATCCTTTGTAGACTCAGGTTCATGACAGCCATGTGAAAAATCAGTCTCTCTCTCTCATCCTCTCTTTCTCTTCCCTTCTCTCAGGCAGACATGCATCTTGCTATGTAGCCCAAGCTGACCTCAAACTAGAAATCCTCCTGTTCCCTGCACTGGGAGTCTAGGTATATACCCTCATATCTGGCTCTCGAGTCCTTCTTAATGCCAGCGAGGCCAGGTACCAGGTGAATATGGACCAGACTGTTCCACTTCAGCCCTGGAGATAGAGGAACACGACTTACTTCATTCTAGGCTCTAGGTTCATCTCTAATCTTGGAGGAAAGGGCAATCCTTCCCAGACAAAATCAAGATCCTCAAGTGGAGCAAAACCTGTGTGCCAACAGCTGCCGACAGCTGCCCCTTTCCGCTAAGCTCTTGGAACACGTGTTCTCGCGTGAGCTTCTTAATAGTATTATAAGAGCAGGCATTATTATTATTTCCATTCTGGAAAAGGGAATTGAGGCTCAGAGAAGTACAGAAAGCATATTTATAGCCTTCAGCTTATGGGTGGCCAATTGGAAGTTCAAACTGAGATCCACTTGGTTTCTGAGATGTAGGCTATATCTCCTGCTGATGGTAGCCTTCCTACTTGAGGGCTGGCAAGCTTGGGACATCCTGAGAGAGGTGAGAGCCTAGGAAAGTATCAGGGTCTCTCTTCTTCTCTAACCACAGCTAACTGCAGCTAGTGTTAGAATTTCTACCTCACGTTAATAGCAAGTTTGGAACAAGGATGGACAGCCAAGGATGCTAACTTCATACCACTAACCTAGTGAGAACTGGGTGAAAGAGGAAGGTCAAAGTCAAAACAAAAATATAATTGGAACCCTCAGTACCCACCTGTTCAAAGTATAATGGATGCCCTGTGGTACTTAGAACTGAGCGTTGGGAGTGGAGTAGAATTACAGCCTTGACACTTTCTGGGACAGTTATCCCGCAGAGGTCCCTTGGAAGTGCCTCTGCTTTAGCCGCCTGGTGCTCATAGCATCAATCATATGTTCCTAGTATATTAGTTTCCTAAGGCCACTGCAACAAATTCAAAGAAATACAGGTACCTAAAATGGCACGAAGTTAGTGTCTTACAGCTCTGGAGACCAAAAATGGATTTGTTAGGGACGAAAGTCAAGGTGTCAGCTGGCGGCTTTCCTCCTGGGAGACTAGAGGGGACATTCTGTTCCTTGCCTTTTCCAACTGCTATGGACCCACATTCCTTGGGTCACGCCCCTTCTAGCAAGAACACCACACCAACCTCTGCTTCCACCGCCAGGGCTCATCCTCTGCCTGGCCCTTCTGCCTCCCTCTTAGAAGGACTCTTGTGGTTCCATTGAGCCCCCTCCAATAAGTCAGTGTCATTCCCCTTTGCAGGGTCCTTAGCTTAATCGTATCCGCAGAGGCCATTTTTCCTGGTAAGGTGACAGTCACAGTTCCGAGGGCCTTTTGTGTAACAAGCGAGGTGGGGAGAGGGATGGAGCCTGGCATCCTTTCTCACTCCTCGCTGGAGCTAAGTTGCAAGTCTGTCCCCTTTACCCAGGGCCAGATGTGTATTTCCTACCTGCCCCCAGGCACCCTTATCACCCGCCTGACCCAGAGGCATTTGTGTTTGGGAGCTCACCAGTAGTCTATGCAGGTCTCTAGACTGGGTTCAGAGGGTGCCAGGCTGCAGGTTTCCCCATCCCTGACAGCAAGGAGTAATTAAATACATGGTTCCACTGTGAAGCATGCTGGGATTCTTGGCTTCCTCCAGCTACCTGTGTGGAAGTGGGACCTGGCACATTCAGCAGCTCTGTAAATGCCTCCTCTTGAAGAAAAGCTAGTCTGCCCCTGAATTTGCCAAACAGAAATGAGGGGGTGTTTATTTGTATCACAAAGGGATTTAGTTTGTTTCTTAAAATAGGCAGCCTTAGTCCTCTTTAAAAGCATGTTTTAGTTAATAGGGAATTTGATTTGCACAACTTTGCAGAAACAGAACTACTAAACGGTGTTACCTGTACCATAGCTCTTCAGCCTTCCAAAATCTGTCCCCAGCTGCTGGCGGCCAGTTAGGTCTCTCAGCCTATTGGTTCCTCCTCATGGGGCTGGATTATTTACTTCTGTACTAATTGAGAGGCTGCCCAAAGAGACCTTACCCATGGTGAGATGTGGAAGAAACCGATGCATACCTCGAACCCAGCCACGGGGGTCCAGAATTCCTGCAGACGCACACCCTGAACCCAGCCACGGGGGTCCAGAATTCCTGCAGACGCACACCCTGAACCCAGCCACGGGGGTCCAGAATTCCTGCAGACGCGCACCCTGAACCCAGCCACGGGGGTCCAGAATTCCTGTGCCTAACTAGCAAGTAGTATAGTCACCAGGGAAAGCAGAGGCAGCATTCGTGGACAGTCGGACCCATGCCCTTCTTTCTGACGGCAGGACACTAACATAGAAAACGCTCAGCCTAGTGGCATCTCTACCACGATGTATTTATACTCCCTTCTCTTCCTGTGGCTCATTCTTTTGTTCCTTCATGCACCAGACATTTATTTATTTATTGACTATCAGTTATGTGTTAATACTAGGAATTGCATCAGGCACTGGAAAAGTTCAGGATGATGTGCTGTTGATTCCTGGTGCCCTGACAGAGCAGATAAGGGTGAAGAAGGTCCTGGCTCGTGCTTTGGAAGTTCCAAAGGCTCTAGAACAGTGACTCTCAACCTGTCGTGACCCCCTTTGGGGTCAAGCAACCCTTTCTCAGGGGTCATCTAAGACTATCAGAAAGCACAGAGATTTACATTACATTTCATAACAGTAGCAAAATCACAGTTATGAAGTAGCAACAAAAATAATGTTATGTTTGGGAGTCAACACAACGTGAGGAACTGTACTAAAAGGTTGTGGCATTAGGAGGTTGAGAACCACTGCTCTAGAATAAATTGACTACTTGAAAATGGGGAAAAAAAAAACCTTTCCTAATTCATTCTGGGTCAAGGAAGAAATTCAGATCATAATGATAGACCACTTAGCAACTTAATAATAACACTAAGTATAAAGCATAAATACAGCCAAAACTGTACTTAAAAGAAGAGTTTGAGCCTGAAAAAAAATCTTTCAATTTTTAATGAAGAAAAAATGGGAGTAAATTACATGTATTCAAGCAGCTTTGGGAGCCGTGCACGATAGGAGCTGGTATTTGGTGGTTATTTAATGAGGATTCGATGGCCCAGTTCTGAGGGTGGCCAACACTGCCACGATATGGGAACTGCTTACCTCGCTGTCATCTTTCAGAGAAGAAACAGAAGCACTAGGAGACCAGGTAATATACGCAAACACTCTAGTTCCATGCCGCCAATGCATACCTCGGACCCAGCCAAGGGCGTCCAGAATTCCTGCAGACGCACACCCTGAACCCAGCCACGGGGGCCCAGAATTCCTGTGCCTAACTAGCAAGTAGTATAGTCACCAGGGAAAGCAGAGGCAGCATTCGTGGACAATCAGACCCATGCCCTTCTTTCTGACGGCAGGACACTAACATAGAAAACGCTCAGCCTAGTGGCACAGGCCTGTAACCCCAGCCACTTGGGAACTCAAGGCAGGAAGGCCCTGACCAGGTGACTTAGTGAAAACCTGTCTCAAAATAAAAAAGGGGTTAGGGAGATGGCTGAGATGGTAAACGGTTGCTGCATCAGCCCAAGGACTTGAGTTCAGATCCCCAGCATCCATGTGAAACCCAGGGATAGCGACTCACATGTGTAACTCCAGCACCTGGGCTTCAGCAACAGGTGGGTCCCTGGAGCATGGTGGCCTCTAGCCTAGCAGAATCAGTGAGCTAGCAGGTTCAGGGAGAAAGTCTGTCTTAAAAATTACTAAATAACTAAGTAACTAAGAACTAACTAACAACTAAGGTGGAGAACTACTGAGGAAGAGATTCAACACATGGGCAATTTCTAATGAAAACACAAACCAAAAGTCATTCTGAGGAGTCTGAAAAGCATCTTTGGTGATTGTGAGGAACGCTGGGAGGGAGGAAGTGTAGGAGGTAAGGATGGAGGGAGGGAGAGAGCGAGGGAGGGAGGGAGGGAGGGAGCGAGGGAGGGAGGGAGGGAGACAGAGGTGGTGCTGGCTGGAAAGGATAGCTATCAGCGCTTTATTTCCTGGTGTTCTGAAAATTCTAGATGCAGAAGTATGGTAAGGAGGGGGAAGGGGCATATATGTGAGAAAGGAGAAAAGAAAAGTAATACGATTTTCTAGCTAGGATTCTGAAGGCAACTAAAAACCCAAATCAATGATTATGAATTTTAGAAAGGCTGCAAAATCTGCACACTGGGATTGCATTACTCTCCCACATGGAAACAGCAAACAGTTGGAAACACAACGGAAAATGCACATCGAAACAGGGATCCCTCAGATGGTCCACTGTAGAACTGCATAGGGACGCAGGTGGAGAAAATTAAAGACTCCCTGGGAGATGAGAAATACGATTTTATTAAAAAAAAAAAAAAAAAAAAAGCAAGGAAGCAATCAATTCCCGGAGGAGTGACTTGCTCTTGTAAAAGTGTCAATTATCTTGAATTTTAATTTTGAAAATGTAAGGTCAGCTCAATGAAAGACCCAATTATTTTGTTTTATTTTCTTTTTGGAGGACAGGGATTAAGTTGTTGTTGTTCCAATACAGCTCCCATTGGTATTTTAAAAACCCCGAGAAACTGCTTCTGAAGTTCACTGGGAAGAAGAAACCCACAGCAACAGCTAAGACAACACTGAGAATAAGGATACTGAGGGGAGGAGTCGCGGTGTTGGGGCACAACATGTTGTAATGCTGCTATAATTACCCCCCCCCCCTCCATCACCATACTTCATGACAGTTTGGAGCAAAGCTGAAGACCTGAAAGAAGCTCAGCATATATAATTATTGACCACTTATTAAACCTGGCACTGACAATCCATAGAGAAAGACAGAATTATTCAATCAAGGCTGCAGGACAACTGGGTACCTATGGTGGGGTCAGAGTCCCATTGCCCATTAGATTGCAAAAAAAAAAAAAAAAATTACAGATGGATTAAAGTGCTAAAAGTAGAAATGGTATCAAATGCAGGTTTGAAAACATCCTCACGTGTGTGATTTGGGGAATGGAGAGAGTCCCCCAGTTGATTGTTTGTCCAAGCAAGCTCAGAATGCTTTCTTCAGTCTAGTTTCTTCAGTCTGCACGTGGTGTTTGTGATCTCATTTCCTCCTTAATTGTTCATTTTGGTAATTGTTGGTATTTGCAGTGTTTGGGTCTTATGCATGCTCTGCCATTGAGTGGCACCCCCAATCTTAATTCTTAAGCAAACGTATTGCTATGGTGTGTGTGTGGGGGGGGGCACAGCATTTGTGTGAAGGTCACAGGAGTCCGTTCTCTCTACTGTGGGCTGCTGGGAGGAAGCTGAAGCCGCCAGGCCTCTCCAGCAGGTGCTTGTATCCGCTGAGCCTTCTTGCCGGCATCCCCCTCGTCCTTGTTAACACACTTAAATTAGCCTTCTCTGCAGTTCATCTGCATCTTGCACACTCTCCTGGGGAACATAGGCTGCGGCACACTCCGTGCTGTGGCCCCTCCCATCCTGGGGGGTTTTGTAACTTCGCCTCTCTGTTGGTTTCTGTCTCTGTCTTCAAGTTTTTATTTTATGGAAGAATCAAGCATGTATAAAAGAAGACAGATTGCCATTAAGTCCTCGTGGGTCTACCAGGCAGGCTTAATGATGAGTCATGATGATCAAGTTTCTTTCTTTCTCTCTCCCTTTTTTTTTCAATCTATCGCCCTCCCGAGCACACCAAATTACTTTGAGTTGAATTACTTTATCCATAAAGCTTTTAAGATGTAGCCCTCAAAGATAAGGATGCTGTTAAAATAACCACCACGCCACTACCATACCAAAGGTATTTATTCTCTAATATCAATAGGAATAATTGCCTAGTATCATAAAAACCAAGTGAATAGGCCCGTTTTTCTAATTGTCTTGGTGGATTTTTAATATTGCTGGTTTATTCAAATTAGGATTCAAATGACATATGCAGAATGCCTTTAGTCAAGATGTTTCTTTCATTTCTTTGGATATAAGTTTCTCCTCTTATTTTTCTCCTTGTGTTTTTTTCTTCCCTTGTTTCTTACTTGCTGGAGACTCCATATTAATTTTTTGTGCAGCTGCCTGTGTTCTGGGGACTTGGAAGAGGGCGTAGTAACACCATCTAACACGTTCCTGGCATTTGTATTTTCTGTGAATTTGCAGTAGAACCCTTAAGACTACCCTTGGACAAATGTTCACGGACAAGTGTCCATCAGTGCACTGTCAGTAGCTAGTGATGATGGGCCCACACCATCACATCTCTATGAGTAGCTGGAAATTTTCTGCTTGGTTTGAATATGTGCTTTGCAAAGGCTCTGAGCTGGTCCCTAATGCAGTCCACCAGGAGCCCAGGAGTCTAGAGGATGTAGAAGATTTGAGCAACAAAACTGGAAAGACATTCATTTTATAATGTAGATACTCACTGTTCCTTCCTCAAACCACTGTAGCCCTGAGATAGTGAAGCCATATCATAGCTGCATCGAGCTTGCACGGTTTCAAATGCATGTTTATATGGTTTTGGTTACAAATTACAAGCAGCATGGTGGCCTCATTGCCCTCCTTCTTCCACCTGACAATCCCTCCTTCTCCGCTCCCCTTTCCTTCACCTTCTGGTTCCTTCTCTTCCTCCTCATCCTTCCTCTTATTTTCTCCCTCCCCTCCCTTTCATTTTCCTCCTTCCTCCCCTACTGCCCCTCCTCCTCTTTATCCCAGAGTTTCCAACACGTTAGGCAGACTCTCTACTCCGAGCTCCACCCCCATGCTATAGCCCCTTTCTTCTCCTCCTACACTGACTCGACACTGATCTGGGGAGAGGAGCACGCCTCTGCCATTCTTGCTCACTGTTCCTCCACCCCCTTCCTGTTCTAATCATCACTCCTGGTAGGAGTCTAATGCTCAAAGACACATGTATTACGGACCTAAATATCAGCCATAACTACTTCATCTCATACTTGATCTAAAACACAACATCCTATTTCCAAACCAATAAGACACCAGGCACTCTAAGTGATCGTTAAGGGGCTGTAGCTTGGGGAATCTGTTATTCTTTTTGTTTGTTTGGTTGGTTTTGGTTTTTTGAGACTGGGTTTCTCTGTGGCTTTGGAGCCTGTCCTGAAACTAGCTCTTGTAGACCAGGCTGGCCTCGAACTCACAGAGATCTGCCTGCCTCTGCCTCCTGAGTGCTAGGATTAAAGGCATGCACCACCACCACCTGGCTTATTCTTAGAACTCTAGTTAAATTAATTTTTTATTTGTATACAAGTGTGTGTGGTGTGTATGTGTGCTCACATGTGTATGAGGGCCAGTGGGGGCAGTAGAGGTGAGTGTGTGTGTGCGCGTGAGTGTGTGTGTGCACAAGCGCGCACGCGTGCAGAGGCCCAAACTTAACATATGATGTGTTCCTCAGTTGCTCTCTACTTCCTTTATGGAGGCCTCTCTCAGTTTGGAGCTAGTCAGTTCCAGCTAGTCTAGCTAGATAGCTGACAATGGGGATCCCCATCTCTGCCTCCTGAGGGTTGCTAGGATTATAGGGAGCCACCTAGCATACCCAGTGGGGGTTTGGGGATCAGACACCAGTCTTCACAATTATGCATGCGCCAAGTACTTTACCCACTGAGCTGTTCCCCAAGCCCCCTACTTAACTTAGACATCTAATGCCTATGCAGGATGTCACGCCAATGTACCCAATGGAGGACATGAGGTAGAGCTGGTGTTATTTTGCATGATGTTGTCATGTGGAGCAACCTAATGGCTTCTTCCTCCCTTCCCCCCCCATCCCCCTCCCTTCCTTCTCTCTTTTGCAGTTTGCTGCTTTGTCGTGCACAAGCGTTGCCATGAGTTCGTCACGTTCTCCTGCCCTGGTGCAGACAAGGGCCCAGCCTCTGACGTGAGTACCCAGTTGACTCCAACCCTTCCTGGTTTACGGTCGCTTCAATAGGTTTGCTTTCCGTGGTTAAATGCAGAGAGGGAGTGTTGCTGGGCAGGAAAACGGGTAGGTCTCCACCAGGATCTAGGTTAGTGACTGCCTTGACATTGGGGCCTGGAGCCCTGTGTGCATGGCTTAGGCATCAGCGCTCCCAGAAGAAGGCAACTTTTTAAGACGTTTTCTAGTCCTTTGTTGGGAGGTTTTAATGTCAGTGTCCACGAATTAGAAGACTGAGGTTTAATCCTGCTGTTATTCATCCCAAAGTATTAGCTGGGTGCAGCAGAGCACACGGTAGCCCCGCACCCAGAAAGCTGAGAGTTGTGAGCTGTAAGCCAGCCTGGGCTACACTGTGGTGTCCTGTTTCAAAAAAAAGAGCAAAACAAACAAATGAGCAAAGTATGACTATGACTAGCTAGACAGGAGATGCTTGTAGGTAAAGCAGATGAATATTTTCATTTAATCACTATATATTTTAGTATGCACTCAGAAAAAATATTTAGTGACAATTTCATACTTCCGGTATGGACCTAAAAATTCCTACCTAAGAAAAGTTATTTAGGTTAAGCAAAGATAAAGTCATCTTAAAGACACTACTAAGTCACCGACAAGATGAGTGTTATGAGGATAGGGCTGTGATTTGGTGTGAGCTTGTCTGAAGTTTTGGGCATCTGTTGGTTTTCTACACAGCAGTCTTGTTCAGCCCTAGCTTCCCTCCTTCCTTCTGCCAGAGGCTGCTACTGGAGCTAGACAGTGAAAATGCCTGATACTTGCTTTCTAGGGCTGTCTGGTCACTGATAAATGAACTTACACAACCTGAGGGGCATAGGAGAGGGCTTCTAGAAAAAAATCCTTTCTTGTAAGGGAAATGCATACATCCCCATCCCTTCTTTTGCCCTCTTTGGACTTTGTGTGTGTGTGCGTGTGCGTGTGCGTGTGTGTGTGTATGATGCTTAGAGTTGTGGCAGGCTTTGGGGGTTAATGAAAGAGACATCTTGAGCATGGTGCCTCAGAAGGGCTGAAGAAACTTGTTTCATTGATGATACTAAGAGATGGAATCCTTCTGTGTCTCCTCACCCTGGATCGGTGAGGTAAGAAGTTTGCTGTTTGCAGTATGCAGTTCACACGCCCTAATTAATAGGGCTTTCCACTGTGCAGTTTCCCACTACCCAGGAGTCAGCTAGCTCTAGGGCTTTGTTTCTGTTTGTTTATCTTGGATTTTCCTAATTTGTCTTTGCTCCCACACCAGTCTCGTTTCCCTCTTAGAATTGACGGGGCTGGTTATGATGGCCTACATCTTTCTTCCCAGCACTCAGGAGACAGAGGCAGGAGGATCTCTGCAAGTTCCAGGCCAGCCTGACTTATATAATGAGATCCAGAACAATCAGGGCTATATATAGAGATCCTATCTTAAAAAACAAAAACAAAACAAAAAACACCAGATGGTGGTATACACCTTTAAGCCCAGTACTCAGGACACAGAGACAGGCAGATTTGGGTTTGAGGCCAGCCTGGTGTGCAGAGCAAATTCCAGGACAGTCAGGGTTACATAAAGAAACCTTGTCTCAAAACAAAACACCCCAAACCAAAACCAAAGCAAATAAAAAACAAAAATAAATAAACCTAAATTTTGGGCTAGGCCGTACTGGCACATACCTCTAATGCCAGTACTTGGCAGAGGCAAGTGGATCTCTGAGTTTGAGATCAACCTGATCTACAGAGTGAATTCCAGGACAGTCAGGGCTATGCAGAGAAACCCTGTCTTGAAAAATGAAACAAAATAAAAAAATAATTGGCAGCTGACCTCAGCTTTCCCCAAATAAGGAGGGGCTGCCCTCTGTCCCGCTACTCTTCTGCCAGTGGTCAGCCAGTTAGCATCTTGCTGCAGCTCAGGAGTCGGGTGTAGTGGGGGTTCAGGTGATGGCCGTTGCCATAACAACAAGAACAGTCCAGTCTAGAGTTTCTGTTGCTGATACATTGCTTGGGAAATGTGATGCTTGAGGCTGAGAACTCCAAGGGAAGGGAGCCATCCAAAGTTCTTTCAGATCTGAGACAGAACATTAGTTTATATAAAATTATACAAAAGGGAGAATTTTTAGCTTCTGTTATCGAAAAGCCCAAGAGAAGATCTGACATGATAAGTCAAGCTGTTTCAGTGAAATTCCTGGGAGTCGTCGTCTTCTTCGTTTCTTGGATCAGCGTTCTTGTGTTTGATTCATTTTTAGGAAGTTTTCCTCCTATGAGAACACAGCGGTTGCTCTACCTTTCCTTTCCTCTTGTATCAGCACTGCAACTCCTGTGACTACATCACCATGGCCAGAAGCAGGGGCTATGCTGATTGGCAAGCTCTGATCATGTGCTATGGTGCTCTGAATGTTTGTTCTCTCCTCAGACTCATGTTGAAATTCTCACCCCCAAATGATGAGATTAGAGGCAAGACTTTTAGGAAGTGGTCAGGTCAAGAATAGGGAGCATTCATGAATGAATGGCATCCATGTCTTTAGAAAAAGGACCTGAGAGATGTCTCATCCCCTCCACCATGTGAGGTACAACAAGTGTCTTAGTTAGGGTTTCTATTGCTGTGAAGAGAGACTGTGTCCACAGCAACTCTTATCATCATGGTGGGACATGGTGGTGTGCAGGCAGACATGGTGCCAGAGAAGGAGCTGAGTGTCCTACGTCTTGGCATGCAGGCAAGAGAAAGTGAACTGAACACTGGGCAGTATCTTGAGCTTATATGAGACCTCGAAGCCCATCTCCACAGTGACAGCTCCAACAAGACCACACTTCCTAACAGCGCTGCTGCCTTTGGGGGCCATTTTCTTTCAAACCACCATACCAAGACAATAGCAATGTAAACAGAAAAGGGCTCTCACTACACACTGGGTCTGCCACTTCCTTGAGCTTGGACTTCTTGGTTTCTAAAGCCATAGAAATGGTTTAGTAATTTAGAAGTCACCTATTGTGGTTTGGTGACCCAGACTCACACAGGAAGTTTTGTGCCAAAGATGGTTCTAGACAAATAGTAATTCAGGGATGAGTTTGCCAAAGTGACTCTGGGATTTCTGGAGTTGAGGCAAGGTTCTCCAGATGTCTGTAAGGATTCTCAAACTCAGCTTCAGTGTATGCTGTTTCCCTGATGGCCAGGATCCTGGTACCAAGTGGCAATTAGAGTGATGTCATCCCCGGTTGCTCCTACTGACCCATCTGCAAACACGTGGGCTCCTTTCTCCAAGACACTGTCCTCTGATAGCCTCGAAACACTGGCTCTTCTGGGAGAAATTCTTCCACCAGAGAAAGACTAATGGCCCTATTTTGGGCTTCTTATGCCTCTGACAGGAGTAATGGAACTTGCTAGATTAAAGATGGGGTTTTTCCTGATGAGGGGAAAGGAAAAGTGTGTCTGGAACCTAAGACTTCTCTTAGGGAACCACCATGACTTGTGGATAAGGTCTACAGAAAACTCTAGTAACCCAACCCAGACAGATTACATGGTCCAGACCCTTTAGGAATGAAGGTTTAGATTACTGTAGCAGGCAAAGAACCATCATCAGCTGAGGTACTTGCTTGACAGCAGAGGGCATAGAATGAGTAGAAGAGAGTTACAAGCAAGCACCATCTATGCCCCTGCAGCCAGTTATAGAAGTGAAGACTGTAATTATCATGTGTATTTTGTTATGAATACAGTTTGTGTATGTATGCACCTGTATTAAACAAGTATCTGCCTTCTTTCTCCTCTTAGTCTTTTGTCAAGTAAGATTAGATGTGCCGACTTCAGGTCAGCACTTAAGTTGTTAATTCTACATCTTAGTATTTAAATATAAGGTATCAAGAGAAGAGGAATCAGTGCTCAGTGACTTTACCTCACTCCCAAGGGAAGAGATTAGTGTATTTGTGGTTAATTCAGATCTAATGGTATCAAGTGGACTATGACTTCGTTGTTCTTTATTCAGAAATTAAATATAATTCAATTATAATGCAGATACCAAGTTCAGAAAGGATGAACTTACAATGGTTGAGTTTTCAAGTATCAGCTTGCCTGGGTTAAGAGATGCCCTGAGAGCTGGTCAAAGAATTTCTAGGTGGGTCTTTGAGGGGTTTTCCGGAAGACCTTAGTGCTCAAGTCAGTAGACGGAGTAAGGTGCATTGCCCTCATCTGTATGGTGGGTAGCATTCAGGCTGTTGAAGACCCAGGTAGAAGAAAAAAGCAGACAAAAGGTTATTAGCTCTCTGTTTGAACTAGGGCATCTATATTTCTTCTGGCCCTCAGTATCACTGTTCCCAGGTCTGAGGTATTCAGGTTTGGTCCAGGATGTATGCCATGGCTTTTCTGCTTCTCTAGCCTTTGGACTTAGCTTTGGTGGAGATGAACTACTGGACCCTCTTAATTCTCCAGTTTGCAGATGGCAGATAATGAGATTTCTCAGCCCCCATCATCATGTGAGATGATTCACATAACCAGTCTAGATATCTGTAGCCACATCTTTCCTCTTGGCTCTGTTTCTTTAACACATGCACCTACTCCCAGAGGTGAGAGCTTGTATTCTCATTCCCTGGTTAAAGAGTGGGGATGGATGGCCTCTTAGAGGAACCCTAGAGAATCATATTGTGTGCTGGTTAGAACTATAGACTATAGAACAGACTATAGATTCAGCCCTCTTAGACATAAACCTGTATAACCTTGGGGTAGTTATTTTAGATCTCTTAAATTCTTCTACTGAAAAATGAGTAAAATGATAGCCCCTACCTTACAGCATTGTTATGAATGTCAAATGCATAATTATCCACGAAAACTCCTAAAACAGTGTTTGATACTGGCTTTATATAGATGATGATGATAATGTTGATGATGATGACAATGATGGTGATGATGACAATAATGACGAAGGTGACAGCAGTGACTACTTGTGCATGTGGGTGGGTAGCAAGAACAGACCGAGCAAGCCTAGAGAATGGACAGACTTTCTGTGGACCATCTGGCCGTCTTCCCTAGGACTGTGAAGGCTTCGTAGGCAGCATAAGGAGCAACCCTTCTCTGTATGAATGGGAGAATGCAGCCATTCCTTCCTTTAGGCATGGGGAGAACAGAGTGCTCCCCCAGTCTCCATGCATAGGATTTGGCAGCCTACCTGCAATGACTGTCTCTCTCTCTCTCTCTTTCTGGATGCTATTCCAAGAAGGTCTGTTGGCAGCAAGAATGATGAATTGGTCCAGACTCCTGAACTGACTTGACTCGGTTCATTGACCTTTTTTTCTGCCTGTGGTTGGAGACATGATTAAAGACCTGGACACACCTGCTTGTCCACCTGGATAGGCTGTCTTTGGCTTCTTCTGGTGCTCTTGCCGATCTAGGTGCCCCCCCCCCCCCCGCATTTGACCTTGAAGGACCAAGTATGCAGCAAGCTTATGAATCAGAAATGCATATTTTTGTCTAAGGAAAAGAATGATCAAGGTCCCATGCCATGTTGTCTGCTATTCCAAACACCACCTGAACTGGCGTATATTCTAGACATCATTACAGGTTTATATTTGTGTGACATTGCTCTATAGATGGAGTCACACTGTGATATACTAAGTCAACCACCGTCCCAATGAATCCAGTTACCGATGCAACCATTCAATGGCAATGAGACTAGACAATATACACAGCACTCACTGTTGGAAGACCTCAAAACATGGCGGAATTTGTAAATGATGTTTGCTCTTCCATAGGCCTCTTTCTCCTTCTTTTCCTAACATTTCGGATTTTTAAAAATTAATTTTAATTTGATTTATTTATTTGTTTGTTTTTTGAGACAGGGTTTCTCTGTAGCTTTGTGGCCTGTCCTGGAACTAGTTCTTGTAGACCAAGCTGGCCTTGAACTCACAGAGATCCGCCTGCCTCTGCCTCCCGAGTGCAGGGATTAAAGGCGTGCACCACCACTGCCTCGCTCTTAATTTTTTATACAAGACTTATTTTATTATATTTATTTATTATTGGTTTTTCAAGACAGGGTTTCTCTGTATAGCTCTGGCTGTCCTAGAACTTGTTCTGTAGGTCAAACTGGCCTTGAATTCACAGAGATCCACTTGCCTCTGCCTCCAGAGTGCTGGAATTGGCTTGATCATAGTCTTTCTCCTCCCCAAATCCTCCCAGATCCTCCTTACCCACCCAACTTCATATTCTTTCTCTCTCTCAGAAAGGAAAATCAAGACAAACAGACAAACTGAAAACAACAACAAATCAATGAGACAAAAAAATAATGGAACAAAATTTTGTCTCCTCATTCTTGGTCTCATCAGATTGAAAACTGTCCTCTCTGGGGCATCTTAGAGTCCATTCTGGAGCTGCCATAGCATCACTTTGGGACAATGTTAGGTTACAAAGCACCAGAGCAAGAAAGGGAGGAAATATCTTCGAGGGATGGAACTAGGGAGAGTCAAGTGAGCTGTTTGCCCTGACTGGGACCTTTATCTGTGCTTGTGCATATGTGGTGGATTGGCTAGAGGCTGGATGCTTGAGGCTGGGCCCACTCACATGCCTGGCGGTGATGAGGCTGCTGGTCCAGGTGCCTTGGCTATCCTTCATGCAACCTCATCCTTCATTCTCTGGTTAGTTTTGGTTTGTTCATATGATGGTTTCAGGGTTCCATGAACACTAAGAACATTTAAAGCCTGTTTGTTGGGTTTGCGAGCGTCCCACTAAACCAAGGTTGTCTCACGCTCAAGTCCAGATTCAAAAACCAGACCTGACTGTGTCATTAATCTGCATGTCCTCTCGACTCAGGGAGCCACTGTAGGACAGAGCTCTGGAGGCCATCACTCTGTAACTTTTAGAAGATCTGCAGGCTTCCTTGTGATTCAAAGAGGCAGAGATGATTTCACCGAAAGAATGCACCCCACTCATTCCCTGTCCCCGGCTGATTTAGGCCTTGCTGGCTACAACTAAGCCAGGTGGCAGGCCACTGATTATGCTAGTGGTAGCTAAGAGTATGTACTTGGGATTCAGACATATCTGAATTTGGGGCCTGGCTCTACCCAGATTCTCATTATGAAAATTTTTCATATGAAAATGAAAAAGTATGTCTTTCTACTTTCCTGTGCCGTGGTTTCTTTATATAAAACAGGATGTTAGTACCAACCACATGGGTTTATTATAGGGATACTTTTTAAATGTATCGAAAATGGAAAAGGGCTAGCAAAGACAAGTGGGCTAACAGCACAAGCTTCATAAGGCCCTTGCTTGAAAGTGCTCACACAGCCTCTGATGAAGTCTTAGTCACAGTAGCTGAGGGTCTTCCTATTGGTCTACCTCCCTCCCTACTCTGAGTATGCCAAGAGTCCTCCACAGTCCCCGATCCAGAGCATACCAGCATGATATAATTACCTTTCCATTTCCATCTTCATTATTTTATATAAAAGCTCAAATTCCGTGATGCAATGCTGGGAACTCAGTCTTTGCATCCAGGAAGCACTGGTGTCAGATTCCAACTCTGCCACTTATTGCTTCTGTGACCTTGTTAAAATAATTCAATCCCTATAACCTTTAGTCCATATCTTTAAAATGGGAAGGATAATACCTAAATCCTTGGAGGTAGGTGTTGTGAGTCTTCAATGAGAAAACTGCTTGGACCACACCTGAGATAGTATCTGACCCATAGCAACACTCAATAAATGGTTTTAAAATTATTATTAATATCTAAAGGTGTCTCTACTTCTCAGGAATGAATGCAGGCCACCCTCTGACCTGCCAAAGAATAATGGCTAATAAAAATAGCACTAAGTATTGAACAGGGGCCCTGGGCCAGGCAGTTCAGAAGTGGAAAAGCACTCCCTAGGTGGTTTGTCAATATTTTATAGTCTTAGAAGTAGTTTGTGATTTGAAAATGATGGAGCCTAACCCCTTTGCCCTAAGGATGACAATTCTAGGAATTCCTGCTAAAGGGTTATTTAAGGATAGGTGCATCTATTTAGCTAGAATGACATTCATTGCATCAGTATTTATAGCGACTGAAATTTGGAAGTGACTCAAGCAACCACTGATGAATGCTTATATAAGAGAAATCTATCTCATCCTCATAATGGAATCCTGGGCAGCGATTATGTATCAGTGTCTGGGGTGACAGAACTGGTGTAGATCTTGGCGGATCCAGTTCTTATGCAAGTACATATGCCTTTCAGAATGAATCAAAATGCATGCTTGAGGCTTATACATTATCATACGAACTTATATTTTACTAAGAGCCAAGCTAATTAAATGTTGGTGTAGGAATACTATCATTATTTATCTCTTTTAAAGAGCAGATAGTTAACTTTAGAAGTGTATGAAGCACCAAAAACATGAAAGTATTATATTTTTATAGTATTTAAATTATCATTTATAAGCTGGGTATAGTGGTACATGCCTTTAATCCCAGCACTCAGGAGGCAGAGGCAGGTGGATGTTTGTGAGTTTAAGGCCAGTCCGGTCTACAAAATAAGTTCCAGATAGGGCTATTGCCCAGAGAAACCCTGTCTCAAAAATTTTATATATATATATATATATATATGTATATACATACATATATATGTATATACATACATATATATATGAAGCAGTATTTGAGATATGCACTGTTTGATATTAGATATGCAATATTTAATACATACTATGCAGTATTCTATACACATGAAAACCAGAGGCCACATTTCCTAAACATATTTTGGTGGTGACTGTTAGCTCTGCTCACTGAGTTGAGCACAGTGAACAGTTTATTCCAGTTTCTGCATGTAAAACTCTGAAGGTCACTTGGGATTGTTCTGAGGCTGGCTCCTCCCGTTTTGGTGGGGATGATGCTATTTCACATCTAGCCTAAACTCAGGTTCCCAGTTCAAGTCAGTCAAGACTGAGCACCATTAGAAGCTTGGGTGTATCTGAAATACTGCAGAGAGGCTTCTGGATGCTCCTGAGAGCCTCTGTCATGGGGAGCCTGCTTAGTTCCCACACATGAGTATCTTCTGGTGTTCCTGATAATATTCTGATTATCTGTATGTCATGACCTCAATTCATGTGTGGCCCAAGAAAGGGAGAAAAGTCGTGACTTTGTTGTGCTTGATTCCATCCATTATAGTGTGAGTGGCTTATCTTATCCTATGTGATAATGTCCAGTTTCCTCGCCTCAAGAAAACAAGTTTTAAAAGCTGCTTTCCTTTGAAGGCCTGCATTGCTCTGCCTTACATAACAGCAAGTGGGGACATCTGTAGCTCGCTTCCAGCAAGGAAGCAACAGCTAGGGCTGAGACATCTTGGCACCACCATCACCTGGACCAGAACAACCATGAGGCGTTCTCACCAGGGGCCACATAGTTTAAACAGTACAGGGCCTTCCTCCCCTTCTCTCCCTCCTCTCTAAATCATCTATTATTTATCGCCATCGGAGAGAACACCATCTTGCTAGAATCACATCCTATTTATATAACACTGCAGACTATAGCTTCTGGATTCACAGCCAAGATACTCGGCAACCATGTTGTGCATTACCAAATGCCAAAAGGATGCCTCAGAGGGTGGTGGTGGAGATGTCTGGAGGATTGTCCTATCTAGGTCAAATATCTAAAAGACCGCCATATATCCGTGCTTTTTAGTAACTCTCGAGGGCAGAAATTAGATCTGAGGACCAGCTGTGTAGGATAAAGAGGAAGCTCACACTAGTGTTCACTAGTGTTTTTGTGTGATTACCAGCTCCCATCCCAGTGGAATGGCTGACTACTGGGCATGCTCTACAGGCTGTATTTATGGCAGTTACACATTTTTACTGGTGGATCCTTATGAAGTCCTGCTCTGAGAACAGAGGCAATGGGGGGAATCTGAGGCTAAGTCTCCCTTTATCCAGGAAAGAACCAACTAACCGACCCACAGCTTAATCTGTATGTCACCTAGCTATCGTCTCATGGTTTTCTGTGAATTATAAGGAAGTTATAGACATGGTAGAGAGAAATTAGATTCTTTCTTTCCACAGTTTGGTCATGTTCTAAACGAATCTGTTTTCCTTTATAGATTTCTGTTTCCTAATATCTTTTGGAATCCAGGAAGCCTGAAGCGGTGGGCGGTGGTCCTAAACATCGGCCACAGTTCTATCACTAGCTAGTGATCTTGGGTTGCGTCCAGCCGAAACTGCCTTTAGTTATCTGCAGTGAAATGAGTTCGTTGGTCAGGAGCTAGCTAGTGCCTTTCTGGGTGTTGAGAGAAAATTAGTGCAGCTGCATCAGCCGTATCTGAGTCTGACTCGTGTCATTTTGTCCCTAATTCAAACTCCACAGGGGGCGAGACTGTTTAGTCAAGATGGCGTTCCCCAAACGGTCAGGGCTGGGCTTTGAAGGAGCCCCTTCAAGATGAGGAGCTGAGGAGGTTTTCAAACGGAATGGAGGGCCTGCTGTGGAAAAACAGAAGCAAGGTGTCAAACAGAACAAGGCATCACGTGCACACTCCAGTTTCTGAATATTGGGCTGGAGAGATGGCTCAGTGCTGAAGAGTACCCACTGCTCCAGCAGGAGACCCAAGTTCAGTTCCCAGCACCCACATCAGGCAGCTCACAGCTACCTGGAGGTCCAGCTCCAGGGTATCGGATACCCTCTTCAGGCTTTTGTTCTCTGGACACACACACACACACACACACACACACACACCTTTCAAAGAAAACAATTTCTAAATGCTACTTTAAAAACTATGTCCAGTGCCCAGGATTACCTGGGTGGTCTGATAAAAGCCCAAGAACTGTGTTTTTAAAATATTCTCAAGGAATTCTGATGGGTGGGTAGGCAATATAAGCAATATATATTCTGAGGCCAGAGCTGTTGGGCTTGCATTCCAGGTTTCCTCTAACACGAGCTAGCTGCCATAACCTTTCACCTCCATTTCCTCTTCTGGAAAAGGAAGAGAAGAGCTCTGGCCTCAAAGGGTCCAGGTGGGGATTAACGGAGACTAACCCGGGTAAGGGCTTCCCCAGACACCCTGTGCCCTGTGCTTCCTAAGTACGATCTCCACTACCGCAGCTCGGAAGACTTAGGTGGCGAGTGTGCAGCCTTATCTTGGGCATGCCACACATCCATTCTGCTTTCCACTGAAGAGAAACCCAGGGTCCTCTCCCATGGTGCTCTTGGGAGCCAGACCTAATAAAATGAGGATTTGGGATGAATGCAGATTCTTTTTTGACAGTCAAGTGAATCCCACATGAACCTGCTCTCTGGGCTATGGGCTGGCAGAATGGGCTCGCCAAGGTCAGCATGCAGCTGCCTGTCCCTCACTGCCACAAAGACAGAGCTTCGTGCTGTGGAGGCAGAAGCAGATCCATAGTGCTGGAGGAGCAGAGATGGGAAACCAGCTGTTTTCGCTGCTCTCATAGAGTAAGCCCTAGCTTATGAATGAATGAGTTCAGGTTCTCCTGGTCAGGGTGGGGGTGAGGATAGAGTAGGACTTGTCTTGTTGGATGAGACAAATTCCTAGAAGCCTCTTGCCTCTGAGCCTGCTAGCCCAGGGAAGAGGGGAAGGAGAAGTGAAAACGCAGATGGCTCTGGAACAGGCACTGGACTCCGGAGTCAGGAGATATTCTTTCCAATCTTTCTGTCTTCGACCTTGTGTGATGCCAGGATCTCCCTCACCTTAAGTGGTCTAGGAGTCTATTGTTTAAAAAATTAGGGGCGGGGAGATGATTCCATGGGTAAGTGTTTCTGCTGAGTCTGGACCACCGGCATGCATGTAAAAAGTAGGGCATGTCTGTGTATATCCTGTAACCCCAATGCTGTTGAGGGGTACAGACAGGAGGATCACTGGGGCCTGCTAATCAGCCAGCTTGGCAGAGAAAAAATGTCAAGCTACAGGTTCAGTGAGAGACCCCATCTTAAAGGCATAAGGCAGAAAGTGGTGAAGCAAGACACCTGGGGACTTTCTTTGGCCTTTACTCAGACAGGCAAGGGCACACACACACACACACACACACACACACACACACACACACACACACACCAGGGCCAGAATTCATTGATATAATTCTGCTGTAAGCATGTCACACTCAATAGCTCTTCATTTTTCATTATACATTAGGAAACAGATTCTCATTGTTAACATCCCGCATTTCGCACATGAGGAAATTGAAGTATTCGGGCTTGCCAAGGGATTTATCTAGAGACACGTGACAGTGAGCAAGCTCACACTCAAGCCCAGGCCATCTCACCCTCAGCCCATGACCGAAGCAGCAGCCGTTATTTGCTTTCCATGTGTCCTGCCAAGACTTGGTGACCCGCAGTCTCAGGCCCATTGGGTCCAGATACACTTGGCACCTCTCACTGCTGGACCACCAAGATTCCTTCTCTGCGTCATTTAGAATTTGGGCTCAAAACTGCTGGCTTTAGGCTGGGTCAGTCCCACATTTCTGAAAGCTGTTTATTATATGTGAAAAGTAGCAGGCTCGATGGATTGCCACATGGAGAACTTTTCTTTGTCATCACGAGCCTCTTATGCTTCCTCTGGTCCCTACACCTCCAGCCCCATCCATCAAGTTAACCACCGCTCAGGCAAGCAGCAGTTTGCCTGTTCTCCCCTCAGGCGGCTATTTTATTTTGCAAAGAACATTTCGTAGATTGAGCCTCTTACTAAAGCTGAAGTGTACAAGGTATTAGTATTGACTGCGGGTCCCCTGTTGTGAAGCAGGCCTCTAGAGCTTGTTCAGCTGGCTTGGCTGCCACTTGATGCCTATTGATTAGTAGCTACTCATTTCTCTCTCAGCGTCCAGCAACCAGGCTTGTACTCTTTGATACTATGCATTTGACTGTTGCAGAGACTTCATAGAGTGCTTGTCCTCCAGTGGTTGGCTTACTTCACTTAGCATGGTGTCTTCAAGGTTCATCGATGTCATATCATATTGCAGAATTTCCTTCTCTTTTATGACTGAGAAGGATTTTAGCGTATGGGCCTACCACAGTTTCTTTATCCGTTCATTCACCAAGGGATACTGGTGTTTTTCTGCATCTTGACTCTTGTGGCTGGCGTCGCAGTACACATGAAAGTTTTGGGCTCTGCAGGGTCTTAATTTCCGTTCTTTAAATCTCTTTATTGGGTTTATTCATTTTATTTTTCTGTGTAGATATTTTGCCTTCATGTATAAATGTGCACCACGAATGTGGTTGGTGGCCACAGAGGTGGGAAGAGGGCATCAGATTCCCTGGAGGGGGCGTTCCAGATGGGTGCTGGGAATCAAACCTAGGTCCTCTGTAAGAGTAACAAGCGCTCTTAACCTTGTGGCATCTCTCCAGTGCCTTGATTTCAGCTATTTTGTATAAATACCCGGAATGAGATTACTGGATCATATGGTTGTCCCATGTGTGTCTCTCTGTGTCTACATGAACATGTGGATTTACATGTGGAAAGTAGAGGACTCCTTCAGGTGTTGTTCCTCTACAGTATAACCCACTGTGCTTTTTTGAGACAAGGTCTCTCACTGGCCTGGAACTCACTCATTGGGCTAGGCTGGCTGGTCAGCAAGTCATGGTAATCTGCCCTTCTGTACCTCCCAAGCACCGGGATTCCAAGTGTGTGTCACCTTGCCTGTGCATACATGTAGAGGCCAAAGGAGTCCTTCTCTGCTACCCTCTGTCTCATTCCTCTGAACATGGCCTCTCACTGAACCTGGAGCTAGACTGGCAGCGCTAAGCCCTAGCAATTCTGTTCCCAGACCCAGTGATTGAGGGGGACCCTGCAGGCAGTCATGGCAGGCAGGAAAGGAACCAAGAAGAGGTGATCAGTTTGACATCATCAACCTGGATCTAACCCAAAGGAGTCTGGCGTCAGGCAGTTTATTCTCAACAAATTTAAACATAGTATAATTTAGAACGAGATTTCCTGGTGGGATACAGTTCCCCATGCACAAAGAAGTATAATCGCAGGGGACCTCAGCTCAGGGTACATTCATTTCTTCCAAGATGGGCCCTAGAGTTGGGCTAGCTTAAGGATCTAAGGAAGGCTCTGGCCTGGTCTCAGTCATACTGAGGGTCATTTGGGCTATTAGCCACCTCAGGTCCTGGCTGTGGGAGCTTGGGGAAGCCCTGGCTACATAGGTAATGTAAGGGTCATTTAGATAACTAGCCACCTCTAATCCTGGTTGGAGGAGTTTGATATGGCCTGACCCAACAGATAACTGAGATCACCAGGCTGTTAAACATTTCCAGTTCCCAGCTTCCTGGATGGAAGAACAGGTTATACACCATTCCCATTGGAATGACAATCCCGTGTGTTTAACATTCCTGGTTTCTCTGAGATCTGCAGAGCAAGGACCTTCATGCTGTGCTCCCAACACAAAATTCTGGGGTCACAGCTGCTTGTGGGGCCACATCCATTCCCCCCCTCTCTCTGTGTGTGTATGTGCGTGTGTGTCTGAATGTATGGCAACGTGTGTAGAGGCCCGAGGTTGGTGTTGGGAGTCTTCTTCTCTTCCAAGAGCTTGGAGCACAGACTGGTTGTCATGACCACTATGAGTTTTCATGAATTCTGGGGATCTGAATTCAGGCCCTCATGTTCAAACAGCAGGTGATCTGACCAACCACTTTCGCCCTATTCTAATTCTCTCTCTCTCTCTCTCTCTCTCTCTCTCTCTCTCTCTCTCTCTCTCTCTCTCTCTCCCTTGTTAATTTGGGGTATGGAGAGGAGAGCCAAGCCCAGCTGCCCTTCTCTCCATCCCAGACTCATCATTTCTACATATAAAAAATTTTTTTAAAAGACCCTAAAAGAACTTCACGAGCTTCTGGCATTTGTTTGGCACCTTTCCCCAACTCCTGGGCTGAAATAGATTTTTCTCCTATTTTTAAACAATGTATTCTTGTACTCTCAGTGGCAGTATGAGGATGAGGGCAGAGTAAAGTGTACAGGTTCAAGGGTGTGGTCCTGCATGCAGTGCAGAACAAACACTCCGGGGGTCAGGTCTCACCGATGCAGTTTTCTCCCGTCGAGTAGGGATACTGATAGCCAACTCATCCCTCACAGTTGCTGAGTTAGAGAAATGCCTGGCTTAGAACAACATGGCGGGAGCTCCTGGAGCAAGCTGTTCCTGCAATAGCAACAGTGATTGCCTCCCCGCGTCCCATGACTCTGTGGTTCTCTACAGGAGAATGGCTCAGGTCTGTGCTTTGATCCCTCCCCATCAGGACAGGGGTGATGTGTGGCTGCTCTAGCACGTGTGTAAGTCCTCCCAGCGACCTTGAAGGATGAAGACTTTCTAAAGGAAGCCTGGACCTCAGTGCCAGCATGTGCAGAGCCAGTGCTCCTCACTCAGGGCTCTTATCTAGGTGGACCTAATGCCTTGGGATTCTGGTTGCTAGGGGTCAGGATTGTGAAGATAGAAGCCTTCAGGCACTGGAGAGCCAGGGATCTCAGGGCTGGGTGATGTTCCACTGGCATTTGCCTTGGCAGCATCATTGGCAGTGCCAGGATCCCTGCATAATTCATAAACTCTCCATATCGTGTCCTTTCAAAGGTCCTTTCTGCCCTCCTAACACAGAGACCTGGGTGTGTTCAGTGCTCTGGTGTCAGAAGTGCCTCCTGGAAGCCAGGCACCTCCCAGGGAGCCTAGAAATCACACATTGCAAGGGGAGTCACCTCGTGTATCTGGGTGGTTCCCACTTAGTTGGAGGGTTCAAACCACATCCCTTAGCCAAAATATGGCATCTGAGATAAGCTCGGCCGGGAGCAGAGAGAACGGGCATGCGTGTTTTGTGGCAGTGGAAGACTTATTTATAAAGTGAGATTGTCGTCTACCGCAGTGTGACTGTTTCCTGAAAACTTTGAACAATGACTGCACTGAGAGGCCTCCCCGGGAGGAGGCGGGCACTCTGGAGCAGCCTTGACCTGAGGTCAATAGTACAAGGGAAAACCCAGCAGCCCCTTTAGTCTTCTGAAGTGGGGAGCTGAGACTCGACCTTAGAAATAAAGACCACAGACGTCCCTTGCATTAAGATAACCTGGCTTAAGTGTCCATTCCATACCGGTCACGAGACTGGGTACAATAAGATTGTCCTTTCGTGAGCCTTCACAGAACCAGAAAGCAAGAACACTTCTTCATCACACACAGCAAACACATGGTGTCCACTGTGTGCTGGGCACTGTGCTGCACCCTGCTAATCCGTAGAGTTCTCGGAACTCCATGAGGAGTCCATACAGTTGTTATCATTTAAATTTGGGAGGGATGAGGCAATATCCCTCTACATAACTCCACCAGCCTGAACTTGCTGTGTAGTCTAGGCTGGCCTCAAAGTCATGATCTTCCCGCCTCAGCCTCCAGGGTGGTAGAGCCATAGGCGAGTGTCACCACGCCTAACTTTGTGATTTCAGCTTCAAAGTTGAGGAGACGGAAGCTCGGAGAAGTGGGGGAACCCTCTGCAGGTCACACAGCTGTTAAGCCATCGAGTCGAGGGTAAATTGCTTCCTGAGAATGCCACTAAGCTATGGGGCCTTTATACGTGGTGGTTCATTGCTATGTGGGAGAAAGCCCAATGCTTGGCTGGAAGTCACTGGCCAGTTTCAGGCACTAACTTGATAGAACGGAGGTGATCTCTCACTCTGTGTGACTTGCATGCACAGTGGGAGCTGGGCCTTCTGGAAAGTCACTTACAGGTGGGGCTGAATCTATTTGGTTGGGGTGGAGCTTGCTCTGTCTGCTTAGCCTTCCAGAAGGAATACAATCCATGTGTGCTGTGGAGGACTTGTGCTCTCTCCGCCGTGCCCTGGGCTCTGGGAATGGTCTAGCTAGCCGAGAACACTCCTTACAAACCCCAAAGTGGACACAACTAGCTTGCCTAGGACAGGCGTCCTCCAGGAAGAGCCACGGGAGCAACTGTGGCAACACCTTTCCCCAGCAGGGCCTGCTGGGTTAGAGCAGAAACCCGTATATAACTCTTTTGCCTTTTACCACTGGTTACAATAACACGACAAAACCTGCAGTTTAAACTCAACAAACTAAACTAAAAAGAGAAAATGCATAGAAATAAAAGAATTTGGCCCTAACTACAAAGAGTTTGGGGGTGGGGTACTCTTCTGAAGGAGCATAAAGAAAAGCTCAAATTATTTCTGCGTTCATTGTCATCCCCCTACCCTCTCCTAAGTTCTCAATCCCCCACCGTCCCTCTTTGCTCAGCTGTAGCCCTCAGCTCTGCAAGCTTCTTGTCCGCAGTCTAAGCTGCTCAGCTCAGTGAAGAGCCTGGGTCTGGAAACTCTTAGTGCCGCTGATCTGGCACTGCTGTTGCAGGCGTTCTGGAAGGAGCCCTAAGCAGGGCAGTCTGGAGGGCTGCCGCATGTGTGTGGAGTATCATAGCACTCTCTATGGCGAATCAAAGCTTTGAAAGTGGAAGGAGAAGAAAAGGTAGCCCCGGCACGCTGGGGAGGGGTGGGTGACTAAGTATTTTGAGATTGCCAAGGTGTCACAAACCTATCATATATTAAAATAGCATGTTCGGAGGTAGGAATAAGGAGATCACTGGAGCATAAGAGAAATTTAAAAGTGAACAAAAGATCCATAAGAAATTAGCATGTGATAAAAGAGACATTCCAAACCAGCCGGGAGAAAGATGCATTCCATGTGTGTGTTGTTACGACTGGCTAAACACTAAGAAAGGAATGAATGTCTTTTCTCAGAGCTCATATTAAGATGAATTCCGAGGGAAATTATAATCTTAGAATAAAAGATGGAAAATGTGAAGGGACCAGAAGGAAATATTGGGAGGGGGAATTTCTAATTATGACAGTAAAATAGAACCCAGAAAGAAAGGGAAATCTATGCTTTATTACACATGTGCACATATGAATACACACCCCCACACACATACATATGCATATGAAGATACAAATATGTGCACATATAAATATATACACACATAAACATACACACATACTCCTCCCCATGTGCTCTACATACTGCACAAAGATCATCAACAGGATTAAAAGGCAAATGAAGAACTAGGAAAATGCTATATCACGAGTGAATAATTAATAGCCTTAATTAATACACGGGAAAATTTGTTACAAGTAATTAGAAATAAATGAACTTGAATCTAAAAATGTGCAAATTAGGGCTGGGGATATAGCTCAGTGAAGAGAGCACTTGCCTAGCAAGGGCAAGGCCCTGGATTCCATCTCTGTACCATGAAAAGGCGAGGGATGAAGAATAATGAAAGAAAATTAACAGTGGCAATGGATGCTAATTAAATGTAGATTTGCACCAGCTCCTGTTAGGTGGGTCCCATGAAATGTCTCAGCAAACTCTTGTTTCCTTAGGAATTAAGTTTTATTATTTTGTAAACCATTTTCATGTGAGAAAAATGACAGCCTAAAAGGGTTGAATAATTTGCCCAGAGTGAAAGAACTGACTTCCAGAGGCAGGAGCGAAGTATGGAAGTGGCTATCCATTAGCCCCTGACACTGATTTTGAGAAAATGTGTGTTGGGATCCACTCAACTGTAGAGTTCTACCAGGTTTGCACAGTGGAAGTTCATCCTTGAAACTGAACTATCACTTACCAGAAAAAGGGCAGGGTCTAGAACCATTAGGCAAACAACCAATCACCTCACCCAGTCTTTTACACCCTCTACCGGTTTTACTCATTCTCGGCTCCCAAACATAGCGCCCCCTCTTCCCTTGTGGTGTGTGGGTGGAATTACAGCTTCTGTAGCATAGTTGCTCAGCAGTCTCTGTTCACCAGTCTCTTCTGCATAATCTCTGTGAGGTTTCCAGGCTCTTCTGTCTTCTGGAAACAGTTGGCCTTTTGATTGAAGTTGGAGGCATGCAGGTGTTGGTGTCTTTTAGAGCGAAGTGATCTGATAGATCTTGAAATATTCTGATTTATTTAACAACTGTAGAAAGATGGATGTTGAGAAATCCACTTCATTCTTTACTGCCTCAGAAGTAAACACTTATGAGATTTTCTTGTGTGTGTGACTCCAGAGTTCGACCCTGCTGTGGATAATGAAGAATGCAACTCCTCTTTCCTTCTGGATTTTTGAGGCAGGTCAGGCTGCTGTCCAGGCTGGCTTCATATTCCCTGTACAGCCCAATATGCTGGTTGCTTATACGTCAACTTGACACAAGCTAGGGTCATCTTCGCAGAAGAAGCCTTAACTGAAAAAAAAAATGTCCTCATCAGATTTGTCTGTAGGCAAGTCTGGGAGCATTTGCTTGATTCTTGATTGGAGTGGGAAGGCCCAGCCCTCTGTGGGTGGCGCCACCTGGGTCTATAAACTAGCAGGCTGATCAAGCCATGTTGAGCCAGCCAGTAAGCAGAGTTCTTCCATAACTTCATCATCACTTCCTGTCTCCAGGTTCCAACCTTGAGTTCCTGCCCTAGCCTCCTTCAGTGTGGAGTGCAAGCTGTAAGCTGAAATAAACTTTCTCCTCCCCAAGTTTCTTTGGGTCGTGGTGTTCATTACAGCATCAGAGGGCAAAATAAAATCCCCACACTGACCTCAAACTTTTGATCCTCCTACTTCATCCTCTCAAGGGCTGTGATTACAAGTGTGCACCCCAGCTAAGAATATATTTTCTTATCTGTCTCATGTGCTTATGCAAAAGGAAACGTGTTCTTATTCTTCAGCATCTTGGGTGATTTTTTTTGAAAATTTACACACACACACACACACACACACACACACATATATCTTTTTTGGGTGTGTAGCTCACTGTAGCTTGTGCATACCCTGGGTTTCCCTCTCAAGTACCAATATCACACAAGTTTCTCTGGTTCACACATTGTGGAATATATATGTGTACCACAAAATCACATGACACCTTATAAATATGCACATTCAAGTCTCAATTGAAATGTTTTGATCATTTAACGTCATTAACTGATTTAACAATCATGCAGACACATCCTTGCAGTATAACAGTACAGTTGTGCGCATGCCTAGGTCATGTCACCTGTGGCTATACTCATTAGGATTCATTTAGGAAGCTCCCACCAGTACTGCTTGGCTTGTTTAAAACCATCTGTGCTTAATCCCAGCACTTAGAAGGCTGAGGCAGGAGGATCTTTGTGAATCTGAGACCAGTTGATGCTACAGAGTGGGCTCCAGTAAGAGAATTTATCTAAAGAGAAAAAGAAGAGGAGGAGGAAATGAGGAAGGAAGGAAGGAAGGAAGGAAGGAAGGAAGAAGAAGAAGAAGAAGAAGAAGAAGAAGAAGAAGAAGAAGAAGAAGAAGAAGAAGAAGAAGAAGAAGAAGAAGAAGAGAGGAAAGAAAGGCCCAAGATAAAACCATTTGCTTTCACAACAAAAAACGAATGTGAGGGCATTTTGGGTTTGCCGTTTGCCACCGCACTACGTGGTTGGGCTCAGTGGTTGCCGAGGCAGGTATCTCCTTCCCTTCTCACTGCTTCCCTCCCAAAGCTACTCATTCAGTGCAATAAATAGTGCCAAACTGTCTCATGGGCATCATAACAATTAGCCCCTCCACCAGGAACATACATATTTGTTTTTCAAGAGCTCCCGACAACTCTTGGGATAGGCATTTTGAGATTTAATTTTAAGAATTTTCTATTTCATTTAAATATATACAAGGAAAGAAATCTGTATTTGCACATTGACCCCATTCTTAAGGAATTTCACTTTAAAATGTGCCCTGAGTTACTGTTGTATTGCTGTGAAGGGGACATCATGACTAAAGCAGCTCTTACAAAAGGAAGCACTTGCTGGCGGGCTTGCTTACAGTTTCAGAGTGGTGGGGGGTGTAGCGGCCCACAGGTAGGCTTGGAGCTAGAAAAGTAGCTGAGAGCTTACATCCTGATCTAGGGGCAACTGGCAGAGAAAGAGGGAGGGAGGGAGGGAGGGAGGGAGGAAGGAAGGAAAGAAGGAAGGGATTGGGCCTTTGAAACCTCAGAACCTACCCCTAGCAATATATCCCCTCCAACATAGCTACTCCTCCTAATTCTTCCGAATGGTTCTACCAGGGACTAAGTGTGCAAATATATGAGCCCACGAAGAGCATTCTCATTCGAACTACTATAAATGCCTTCACTGAAATAAAATTTAAAAGTGCCAAAGGAATGCCGTCATACATGGTCTGTGGATGTATGAGATTTCCATAACTCATGGCTGTGGTTTGGGAAGTCTGACTGGTGATTTCCCCTCTTTAGGATAATAAGACAGAGAGCTAGCACTTCCCTGTTCAGAGGCCTTATCACGGAAGTCAGTCCATAGTGAAGAGGTTCTGTTGTTATAGCAGGGACCCAGAGACTCTGAGAGGTCAAGTGCGGTGCTGGTGGCCACACAGCTCACACAGAGCCCATGTTGGCTCATATCCTTCTGTTTCAGGGTTATTTCTAACTGGAGTCTTCGGTTCAGTTTAGCCCCACCCATCTGCCTTTGCCCTGGGTACTTCATCTTCTCCTTTGGGGAATACAGCTTTGGGAGCTCTCATGGCCTGTGATGTCCAGGGCTAATAATAGGCTGAAGGTGTGTTCTGCTGGGGTGTGTCCTGCTGGGGTGTGCCCTTCTGGGGTGTGTCCTGCTGGGGTGTGTCCTGTTGGGCTGTGTCCTTGTGGGGGTGTGCCCTGCTGGGGTGTGTCCTGCTGGGGTGTGCCCTGCTTGGGTGTGTTCTGGTTGGGTGTGCCCTGCTGGGGTGTGTCCTGCTGGGGTGTGCCCTTCTGGGGTGTGTCCTGCTGGGGTGTGTCCTGCTGGGGTGTCCTGCTTAGGTGTGTTGCTGGGGTGTGTCCTGCTGGGGTGTGCCCTTCTGGGGTGTGCCCTGCTTAGGTGTGTTGCTGGGGTGTGTCCTGCTGGGGTGTGCCCTGCTGGGGTGTGCCCTGCTGGGGTGTGTCCTGCTGGGGTGTGTCCTGCTGGGGTGTGCCCTGCTGGGGTGTGCCCTGCTGGCGTGTGTCCTGCTGGGGTGTCCTGCTGGTGTGTGCCCTGCTGGGGTGTGTCCTGCTGGCGTGTGCCCTGCTGGCGTGTGTCCTGCTGGGGTGTGTCTTGCTAGGGTGTGTCCTGCTGGCGTGTGCCCTGCTGGTGTGTGCCCTGCTGGGGTGTGCCCTGCTGGGGTGTGTCCTGCTGGGGTGTGCCCTGCTGGGGTGTGCCCTGCTAGGGTGTGCCCTGCTGGCATGTGCCCTGCTGGGGTGTGTCCTGCTGGGGTGTGCCCTGCTGGGGTGTGCCCTGCTGGGGTGCCCTGCTGGCATGTGCCTTGTGGCTTTTGTCGCCTCTATACTTAGCCTTGGCTTCTACCCAGCTGCACCCTTGCCTGAACCCAGTGGAACCCAGCTCCTAGGCTCAAAGCCACAAGGCTTCCATTCAGACTGGGAAAGGCCCTTTTATAGATTGGGACTTAGAGGCTCAACGTTTTATTTATTTTATTTTTTATAGTCTCTTATTTTATAGTCTCCGTCCTCTTTGGCTGCCTGGGTCCAATTGAAACGTAAAGATGCCCAGCTGCTTGAGACATGCCTACCCTTTATTCCTGGGGACTCCATGTCTTTTTTAAAAACTGACGCAATGACTTTTACTGGGATTGTTTACAAGTGGGGCAGAGATTATCTAAGGGGCACAGGCACCTTGCCGGTGGCTCTGTCACTGAGGAAAATGCCTCCTGGTCCCCGTCAATCATCCACTGTACGTAAACCCCCGGGGAGGAATGAGGCAGTCTTCCTTTGTGAGGACAGGCTCAGTCCTGTGCATGGGCGGGTGACCTGTGAGTTCAGAGTTCACAGTGCTGTTCCTCAACCTGTCTTGGGGTTGGAAGCGTCAGGAACCATATGTGCAGGTTCACTATGCTTAGTCTGGACACAGAGCTCCTACCACATAAATATTAGAGAGAGAAATCGGCCAGGATCTTGGGAAAACATGACTCCTAGCGGTGGAAAAGGTGACTCCAGAGATGCTCGAGAGCAGGGGTGCAACAGTCTCAGCCCTGTTTCTAAAAACCTTTGACATTGTGTTCGATAGGATTATTGGGGAGCTTAGAGGCTGTGCTCACACCCAAAGGACTGTGGGGGTGAAGAAGGGTATCTTGCAGACATCAAGGAACTGAGATCTGCAGGGCCAAGTGCAGAAGGGGAAGGGAGAACAGGTATGGTGGACCACAGTAGGGGTCACAGAGACCGTGGAGAATGGGAAGGCTCAGCCAGGCAGCCAGGCAGCCAATGCTCCGTGTGTAGAACTGTGTGTCCATGGTGCCACACTTGTAATATTTTAGTGAGATCAGGAAGTGCACATTGTACCTGACATTTTACAACTTTTAAAGGAAGCAAATTTTCTCAGCTTGCTCAGAGACACCATATGGAGTGGTTATAGGTGGTTTGCAGGCTGGAGATGGCCCGTGGGCCCCAGACTGTGACCACCGAGCATAGAGGAGGAGGCTGGCCAAGGATCAGACAAGTTATAGGTAAAAGTCAACAGGACCTGGGCAATGTGGGGAGGAGAGCAGAGAGGGAAGCTGCATTTTTGAATTAGATCAGAGACCAACTGTAGGGAGAGTTTGGCTTCGAGGCTGCATTTCATATGGATTAGTCAGGTTCTCTAAAGGAATGGAACTGAGAGAACGGATGAATATGTATATATTATATACATATATATGTGTGTATATATATATATATATACATATATATGAGTTATTAGAGTAACTAAATGGCTGTGTCTCAGGGAGTCCAACAATGGCTATTGCTCACTGTAAAGGTCAATAATCCGGTGATTGTCCAGTCCACGAGACTGGTTATCTCAGCAGTCCCAATCTGGTACTGAAGGCCTGAAGAGAGGGGCAAGCAGGCAAAAGGCCAAGTTTCTTTCTAACGTGACCTTTGTTCTGGGTCACCACCAGCAGGTGTGGTTCTGATTAAGGGTAGCTCTGTCTTCTTCAAATAATCTGGTTAAGAAAACCCCTCTCAGACATTCCCAATGGCTTGGGTTTGTGTTGGTTCCATACGCAGTCAAGTTAACAACCATGATTAGCTTTCACACCAGGGCTGGCCAAAAGCAGGATCCTAGATTGAGAAAGGAATATAGGTGTGGATTAAGGTACCTGTGTTGGTCTGTTTGCTCAGCACTCTGACTGAATACAGGGCAACTTGAAGAAGGAGAGATCCTTGGCTCACAGTTTCAGAGGGTTCAGCCTGGGCTTCCATCACCCCATGCAGGAATGTGTGGAAGATGAGACCCACTCACTGTCTGGTGGACAGGAAAGGACCAGAGAAAAGATGCCTCTAAGAACACACCCCTAAGCCGGGCGGTGGTGGCACACGCCTTTAATCCCAGCACTCGGGAGGCAGAGGCAGGCGGATCTCTGTGAGTTCGAGGCCAGCCTGGTCTACAAGAGCTAGTTCCAGGACAGGCTCTAAAAAAGCTGCAGAGAAACCCTGTCTCGAAAAAACCAAAAAAAGAAAAAAGAAAAAAAAAAAAAAGAACACACCCCTAGGGAGCTAGTCCCCATCTCTTAAAAGTTCCACCACCACCAACAGCAGGGTTCATGGACTCCAGGACCTAAGCCTATGGAGGACATTTTGGATTCGCTCTTTAACTGATGTTTAACCTGGACTCACCAGTACACTCATGTCACTTGCGAAAATACTGGCATATTTTTAACCTACTTGGTGCACAGCCACTGGGTCCTCTGAGGCACTGCTTCTTCCTCCCAGGTAGCCACACCCACCTCTCCATAGCCAGAGCTGCAGGGTTAACACCCAATACTCCCAGGCCCTGCCCACTTTGTCCACTCTGATTGGTCAGTGGGAGGAGCCTGTGCTAAAGTCCATGTAAAGTCCTCACTTTTGGAGGCAGGAAGCACAAATGGATACTTTTAGGGGACCCAGGAAGGCAGTGCAGCATGTCTCTGAGAGGGAGTCAGGCCTGCTAACCCTAGGGTCATGTGATACCCCCACACCCCACCCTCACCTTTTGGAGCACACTTGAAACCTCTGACAAACCAGCCTGGAAGTACATGCGTCCTGGCCTCTTTCTACCGTCAGGCTGCTCAATAAACTTGACACTCCAGCCAAGTGTTCTCTTTTCCCACCAGCCATGTCTCAGGCTGTAGACACCTCCAGCTGGAAACATGGCTGCCGGCATGGCCCATACTGGAGATAGTACTGGGCTTGCTTAGCCCTGGACAGACATCCTAGAAGGTTCTCCTGAGATGCCATAGCTTGTCTGGATAGTCTAGAAGGTAGGGTGGGGAAGCTGGTACCTAACACTGTGAATCCTGGTGGAAGTAAGGCAGGAGGTTGAGATCAGAGGTGCCTTATAAAAGGTCTGGTGGGATGGATCAGCAGATAGTGCCACTTGCTGTCAGGTTTGATGACTTGATTCATCATTGGAACCTGCATGGTGAGTGGAAGCAAGGACTGTCCCCAAAGCTGTCCTCTGAGGTCCACATACCCACCCACCCACATGCAACATAAATGATTCTTTAAAACCATGAAAAGGGCTAGGGATGCAGCTTAATTGGTAGAATGTTCTCCTACCACACATGGTGTTCTGAGCTCCATCTTCAGCAACACATGAACCAGGCTTGTTAGTACATACCTGTAATCCCCAGTGCTTGGAAGATGAAGACAAGAATGTCAGAAGCTCAGGCTCATCCTTGACTCTATAGCAAGCTTGAGGCCAGCCTGGGCTCTATAAACCCTGTCTCAAAAAGAAAAGAAACCATAAAGAAGTGAACTATTCTCCACAGTTGGCCTAACTGGCTTTCATGTGCCCTGGCTGGCTCTAATGTATCTGTCACAACCCTCTGCAGGCCGTTTTCCTGAAGGAGCATGCGCTTGTCTGTAGGGCATGGCGGTTGACAGAGATGACTACAGCCTCACCACTGCCGTGATAACTCATCCACCTCTTGCTGTGTGCCAACCAACAGACAAAATGCTTTGCTCATGGAGGCTGGGAAGTCCTGGGCTAAGTGGTTTGCCCAGTTTCCTCAACTCTAAAATGGGGGTAGCAAGCGACGTATATCTCTAGTGATGAGGGTCAAACGATAAATCCCTGAGAGAACTTGCCGGCACATGTCTTGTTCAGTAAATGATAACTCTCAATGACTGAACGTTTATTGAACACCTTGTACATGTCAAGTGTAATAATGCCTTGGGGATATGGTAGGGATTGTGAGCAATTCCCCTAAGTTGCTTGCAGTTAAGCGTGGGTGAAATGCAATTTAAACATGCAATTACAATTCAGAGATCGAAACACTGTGTTGGTGGATATTTGGGAGGGCAGGGCAGGTTGTTTTTTTTTTTTAATTTCTCTTTGGAATCACATTCACAAAAGTCATCTTTTGTGCCAGTGGACATTCTGTCATTGCTCACAGCTGACTCCTGAAGGGCTAGGGACAACCTAGTCTGTTGCTAACTTGGCCAGGCACATGAATGAACAGAGTACTATTTTAGCTTTATCTGAAAGGTCAAGCAGTAAGGAATTGAAATTGGGTTCTGAGGAAAGAAAGCAAAGCCTTGCCTTGTGAACACATCACCCGGCTGACTTAGAAGTTACCATGGGGCTGGGGATGTGGGCCAATCAACAAAATGCTCCCTCTTCATAGGCGAGGACCCAAGTTTGATTCTCAGCAGAAGCTGGACACAGCAGTGCGTGCCTACAGTCTCACTGGTGGGGGATAGGGATGGGAAGGTCCTTAGACAGTCAATCTAGCAGAATCAGAAAGCTCCAGGTTCAGTGAGGGATTGTCTTAGTTTGCTTTCTATCACTGTAGGAAAGACCATGACCAAAAGTAACATGGCAGGGGTGGGGTATTTCACTTTGGAGATTGGAGTACATCATCAAGGGGAGTCAGGGCAGGAACCTGGAGGCAAGAACTGAAGCAGAGGCCATGAAGGGATGATGCTAACTGGCCTGATTCCCATGCCCAGCTCAACCTATTTTCTTATACATCTCAGGAACACTTGCCTAGGAGAGGTCGCTTTGCCCAAAGTGAACTGAATCCCCCCACATTAATCATGAATCAAGAAAACTCCCCACAGACCTGCCTACAGGCAATCAGATGGGGACATTTTCTCATTTGAGGTTCTTCTTTCCAGATTAACTCTAGTTTGTATCATTGATAAAAAGCTAACCAGGACAGATACGCTGCCTCAGAGTAGAATGGGAAGAGTATCGAGAGAGGTACCTCACATTGACGACTGGTCTGCAGAAGCACACCCATGTATGTGCATAGCTATGCACGCACACACACACACACACACACACACACACACACACACACATGCATGCATGCACACATGCTCATGCACTAGCTCACACGAAGTTACTCTTCAATCTGGGTCCATCTTGTTATTGCCAAAATGGGAGCAAGAACACCATGAATGTGGCATGTCCTGGGGACCAGAGACAGAGATGGAGGCACACCAGCATACACACTGGAGCGATACACGATTGGTTGAGATTCGCCCCCAGTCTTAAAACAGAGCTGAGGAAGCCCATGGGGACTCCTGTTTTATACATAAGATCTAAGGAAAGTCAAACCCTAACTGAAACCAAAGTCCTGACCTTTATGAGGTCAACACATCAAAAAGCCCAGAAAAGACCTCAAGAGCCAAGAGAAAGGAGATAACTTGTCCTTGGCTTTGGAGTTCAGCTCACACCAGCTTTATTAGGGCCAGATGTGGGGTCTGGGCCCAGCAGCCTCCTGAGAGAGGGCTGTGATGGCAGCTTGCCTGTTAGCCCTATGCACATGCTCTGCCCACTGGGGCAGGACCAATCACCGGTCAACTTAGCTTTCCCCCTCTTTTCAGGTTAGGTAGTGTCAGTTTTTTGGGAGAAGCTCACAGGCTGATATTACTCATGCATAGGGATTGCTTTGGGGTCGGGTTTGAAACACTCCTTTTCCATCTTTGAGGGATATGTTCAAGAGGGCACAATGGGAAATGTTCTACAGTAGAGAGGGAACTCAGTGTGTGGCACAGTCTCTTTGTCCTGAAATGGAGACAAGCCCCTAATTGTGACGTTAGTTTTCACAGGGTGATTTCCCAGCCCTGCATTTGTTACAAGAGTCACATCTGAGATGTCGACTGGGATAGGTGACTGCTGGGGTCCTCGAGCATAACCTAGGCTCTGCTGGTTCTGCTGCTCAGAGCAGAGTGGACACCATCTTTCAGACTTGACCATTCAGGACATCTATAAGGGCCAATAATGACAAAGGGTTGTAATGTCACACAAAAAAATCTGTAACTCATTATGGAGGTACAGGGATCAGAAACCTACATGGCTGAAGAATTTTGAATGAATCTTTTAATTTTTTTTGTTGTTTTTTTGTTTGTTTGTTTTTTCAAGACAGGGTTTCCCCGTAGTTTCTAGAGCCTGTCCTGGAACTAGCTCTTGTAGACCAGGCTGGCCTCAAACTCACAGAGATCCGCCTGCCTCTGCCTCCCGAGTGCTGGGATTAAAGGCGTGCACCACCACCGCCCGGCTAAAATTTATTTTTATGTATGTACAGATGTTTGCATGCGTGTGGGGCACACATGATCGTGTACTTATAGAGGCCGGAGGCGGATGTCCAGTGTCTTTTTCTATCTCTCTCTACCTATGTATGGATGCATGGTCGATCCTCTCAGTGAAGAGAGCTCACCAGTTCTGCCTGTGTTAGCTGGCCACTTGCTTCAGCGATCCCCTGTTGCTGCCTTAGGGAGACTGGCAGTATAGAGGGGCTGCTATATCCACTGGCTTCTATGAGTGCTGGCATGTGATTTCCAGTCCTCAGGCTTGTGTGGCAAGTGCTTCACCCACTGAGACATCTCCCCAGCCCCAAGGCACATTTTTCATGCTGCAGAATCATGTTATTACACACAATGAAACCCACCCAATTGGTATGGAGACAGCTCCCCTCACTAAACTATGTTCCCAAATGCTGCCCAGCCCTCTCCCCGAACAGGGCTCTTAATAAACACTGATCTCTGTTTTGTCTCCTTGGTTTTGCTTTTTCTAGAACATCATATAAACAGGATTATGTGGCATGGGGTCCTCTGTGCCTGCTGTCTCTTCCTTCACATAGCTCCTGAGAATCATGAATGTTGGTGGCCAGTGGTTCATCCCTTATGCTCAGAATAGTGTGCAAGCCTAGTTCATCGAGATTTGCTTTGAAGTCTAAAATAGAGCTCATGAAGCCCCAGGGAGCCTTGCTTTATACACAAGGTAGGCTTAGCAAAGTCAAACCCCGACTGAAACCCACAACTTGACTGTTTCAAGGTCAGTCTGTGAAAAAGTCCAGGAGGGACCAAAAGCAAAGGCATATCATCCCTTCCCAGTTGGCACACTGGAGGGCATTTGAGGTCATTTCTGGGTGTGGAGCCCCTGTGAACAGAGAGACTGTGTAACTTCACATATGGGTTTTCTTTTCTTTTTTCCTCTCTTGTTTTGTTTTTGCTTTTCGAGACAGGGTTTCTCTGTTTGCCTTGGCCATCCTCGAAATTGCTTTGTAGACCAGGCTGACCTCGAACTCACAGAGATCTGCCTGCCTCTGCTTCCCAAGTACTGGGATTAAAGACGTGTACCACCACTGCCCAGCCACATATGGATTTTTTTATAGATATGCTTTCATTTCAGCTGGCACTCAGAGGTAGGTCGTCTATGATAAGGGAGTGTTCAGCTTTGAAGGTAACCGTCAAACCCATCCCATAGCACACCCAACCCTGCTAACTGTAGGAAAATGTCCGGTGTGTTCTCACCAGCACTGGTTCCTTGATATTGTCAATTTTAGTTTCTTTTTCAGATTTGAATAGGTGCATTGGTTAGTTTTTAAGTTAGAAGCATTTCTGTGGACAGGCCCCTCCCCACTTGGAAAACAATGCATACTTTTTTAAAAAAGATTTATTTATTTATTATGTGTATAATATTCTCAGTATTCTGCCTGCATGTATGCTTACAGGCCAAAAGAGGGCACCAGAACTCATTACAGATGGTTGTGAGCCACCATGTGGTTGCTGGGAATTGAACTCAGGACCTTTGGAAGAGCAGGCAGTGCTCCTAACTGCCGAGCCATCTCTCCAGCCCCTCCCCATGCGTACTTCTTATATTTATTTGTTTACCTATTCACATTCTATCTGTGAGTAGCATATAAATTTTAAGGAGGCACCTGCCCCTGCAGCAATGAGTCACGTGACTAGATGCATGGCTGGAGGAAGAGAAGGACAACAGGCTACCCCTGCTAGGTATCCCGTCAGCCCCGGCGTGGAATTAACTTCAGGATGAAACAGCTTTGCTCTTGGTTTGCAAAGAGGGCCAGTGAGGAAGGAAGGATGGGCAGCGCAGAGAGCGAGGGAGGGTGTCATGGGGGTGTGTGAATGCAGTGAATGCATCCTGAGCACAGAGGACACACCGAGCACCTTGCGTGTGTATGAATGCACTCAGTGGAGGGGCGGTAACGATAGCGCGATGCTCATGGCTTACCGTGAGCCAGGTACTCTGCTCTCCACATGGGTTAATCCACTTATTCTCTCCAGCGGTCTCGTACTGTAATGATAGCCAGAACGCTATCATTATATACATTTTATGGACAAGGAAGCTGAAGCAGAAAGAGGTGAAATCACAGAACAGGGCTGGGTTATGCTTTGATGTCCGGCCCTGTCTCCTATACACCACACTGCCAGGTTGTCCTGGTCATGCTTATTAGTTAAGGGACCATGTTAGTTGCTGTAATCAATAAATATTAATAGATACGCAGGCCTCTCCGATATGGTGACCTGAATGAGACAGAAATGAGATTTTTCTCTGAGTACCAAACCCAGAAGGACAAACTCCAAGGTTGTTAGGCTGACCTTGCTCTTCTCAGGATGGCTCCAAGTCTGAGTTCAAGGTCATCACTTACCTCTCCCCACCTTCCAGCCAGTGTGGAGGGGAAAGAGAGCCAGGGAACACATCCGTGCCCCTTTTAATGCAATGATCCAGAAGTTTATACTTCCCATTGGTCAGAGTCCAGTTCAACGGCCACACCAAGCTACAAGGGAAGGTGGCAGCCCCGTGTCTTTGGCGTAGCATGTCCTCCGCTACAATTCAAGGGCTCTACTGTGAGCAGGAGGGGTGGAAGGCCCGCCCTCTCGGCCACAGCTCAGCTTGCAGACTGTCCTCTGGACTTTGAAGTGTGTTCCCTAGGGGATGAGGAACTGTCAAATGACCTGGAAGTGGGAATGCTTTGTGGTTAGGCTTGGGCTTAGATCACTCCAGAAGCTCATTTGGAGAATAAAGAGATGGGAGGAGAGAGGAGCAGGGGGGCTGTTGAATGCTGGGATTTGTAGGTTGGGCTTGTGAATGCCTTTTGGGTATGGAGTTTGACCGATTGTCTGTCTTACAAAGTACTCATCCCTCTGACACCACTTGTCTGGTCCTGAGTCTGTGCACAGTGCTCCAACCACGGTCCCCACAGGCACAGCAGGACCCAGTTCAGTCCTTGAAGGGTTCTCCAGTGCATTCAATGCAGAGTTCATCCTCCGCTCTCCTCTCTGACAGTGGCCTCTTGTGTCTCTTTCTCTTGGTCTTAGGATCCCCGGAGCAAACACAAGTTTAAGATCCACACCTACTCCAGCCCCACCTTTTGTGACCACTGTGGATCGCTGCTGTACGGACTCATCCACCAGGGGATGAAATGTGACAGTAAGTTACTTAATCTCCTGGGAGTGACAGTAAGCACATGTCCACCCGTGGGGGAAATGCTATAGGAGAGGCTTCTATCTGAATGGCTTAGGGCCCGAATCTGCACTGTGTCCTCTGGACCCCTGGGTAGGACTATTACCCATTGCCCTGTACTGAGCTCTGCCCTCTTTAACAAGTGGATCAGCTCATCCCCTTGCAGAACACCTCCCGTAAGTCATCTCCCGGCTGCGCCCCCTTTCCAGGGAACTCAGACTATTGCATGTCAATATTTTAAAATTAGGAGATGTCACACTTAAGTCTGGGTTCCTGCTGATGTTAAACACGGGGCAGCTTGACGACACTGTGTAAACATTCCTGTGGGGGCAACCAGGGTGGGTGTGGCTGTGTCCTCCACATGACCGCCTGTGTATCTTCCCTCATGGGAGTGGTACACTGGGCATTCGAGTTGGGGCTTCAGAACCACTGGGGTACAGAGTACAGAGGCACCTGCTTCAGGCTGTACCCTTGACCTTCAAGGAGGAGGACCAAGTTCAATTTCTTTCATCCATCAGTGTTGTGAGAAAGTCCTTTTGATTTGATGTTGGGCAATATGGTTTGTTCTCTGCTAGGGGCTACTGGCTCTGAGGTGGGGAAATAGGAAGGTATCAGTTGGCCCAGGTACAGCCGATGCCTGAAACCCCTGACCTGGGCCACCCTGGGCCGCCCTGAACCAGCCTGAGCCCCGTCCCCCTCTCTCTGCCCTCACAGCCTGTATGATGAACGTCCACAAGCGCTGTGTGATGAATGTCCCCAGCCTCTGTGGCACTGACCACACGGAACGCCGCGGCCGTATCTACATCCAGGCTCACATTGAAAGGGAGGTCCTCATCGTTGTCGGTAGGTGACCCCGAGGCGCTGCCCTGGTGCTGGGAGCCCCCGAGTTCCTTGATCAGGCGGGGAGGGGAGGATAGTGTACAGCTGGCTACAGGTGGGTGGAGGGGCATGGTGTTGCTGCTTTGCCCCGCCCCCAGTGTGGCCCCTTTCCACAGTGAAATCCTCAGACTGTGACCCCTCAATACCATGTTCTCAGCACCTTATGCTGGCCTCAGTTGCTGTAACCCAGCCCCCCAGCATTCTTTCTTTAAAAAAAAAAATAGAATGTGCAATTGCAATATGATAATTGTAAATATTTGTGGTCATTGTGTATTTTGACACATGTGCAATATGTAATAATCAAATCAAGGTAATCTCCACACATCTCCGCACTGTCTCAAACATCTATGGTTCCTTTGTATTGAGGACACACTAAGCATTTGGGATTTTACAAGGTCTGCCTTCTGGCTCCTATTGGTCCTTTCTGTGTCTCTCTGTGCAGTCCCTGTACTCTTATTCAGATAGCCAAGAAGGCATACTCATTTCCTTCCCCAGGCTTTTCCAATGGAACATAGAGTCTTGATGACCAAGACCAAATTTGGAAAAATTTATGTCTTAAAGAGGAAGGGAAGGACTGCGCCCTTTAGGGAACTCCGCGGGGCCTTCGATGTAATTAAATATTTTTTTTTAACCTGGTAGAAGCTATGCTGGTCACTCTAATATTCTGCATACTTATTGTGTATCTGAACCATTGCATAAGAAGGAGAAAAGGTCCAGTTTGCTGAGGGGTAGAGTGGCATGGGGTGGGGTGGAAAGGAGGTCTATCTGCCCTCTGTAGCGATTGTTCATGATGTACAAGCTACGTAGGAATTCATCCGGGCTGGGGTGGCAGGTGCTTACCCACTCGTCATGGTAAAACTGGGGCAAAACTAGACGCAGCGGCATGAAAGTTTGAAGGAATTAAGTCTCCCAGGCTTATGTAACCAATTTGTATAAATGAGGCGTCATCATTTTGCCATGAAGGGTTTGATTTTGTGCTCTCGCCTGTCTCTGAGGCCCCCAAAATGGTTTAGTAGCACTGACGTACTGAGCCCGGCTTGCCAGGGGTTTGCCTAAACCATATAAAAGTTGAAATTTAACTCCTTGTCAGATGCCCAGTGAGTTCTTAGAGGCAGTGGTTTCATCAAGAGGCTTTTTCTTTCAAGGAGAAGCCAAGGGAAGAGGCAGCTGTCTCCTAGTGGGATGCTTTGGGGTAGGAGTGGGGCACAGAGGCCAGTCTTAGGGCAACAAGTCCAAAGAAAGTCTGTTCCTAGGCCTCACCATTGATAATCTAGCCTCCCGTGGCTGAGGGAGAAAACTGAGGCTCTGCTGCCCCCTAGTGGTCCAAAACGGTTACCATGGGCAGCCACATTTATAGTGTGGATCCTCGGATCGTCTTACCAAGTATCTGTTGTGTTCAGTTTATGACTGTGATAACTGAGATAGAAAAATGAGACTTTTCAGACTTCTCACCATCAGTGGTACCAAAACGGAAGCTGACAGGGCTTTTGAATATTATGTAATACGTCCATCATTATGTGAAAGTGCTTACAGGCAACATCTTGTTGAAATACCGCAGTACTCCAAGGAGGTAAGCAGTATCCTTCTAACCATCAGGAGCCAGGTTCAGCAGACGCCCGCACTCACATCCCAGGCGAGGTCCATTTGACTCGAAAGCATCCTCCTATATGTAGTTACTGTTTTAGCTCTCTTTGGTTCCTTTGCTCGACCCCCTCCCCCACCCCCCATTCCTCATTTATTTCCTTTCTGGGTTAGCGACAGTAACTCTTAGGGGAATTCCCTGGGGAGTCTTGATGATGATATGAGGGTACAGGATCCTTTTAAGTCCAAGGTCAGATATTCTGCTTAACCATGCCAGTGACTCTCAGGCGGTCCTGGGATACAGCTGTGACATTTGTTTTCTAGAGTCACGGCAGCAAAGTAGCACAGACTTTTGTTCTCGCGGAGTCCCAGAGGGGGGAGGCCTAGGCCCAGGATCAGAAGTAGTGTTATTCCTTCTACAGGGCTCCTACGGACTCCGGTCCACGCTTCTTCTGGTTGCTAATGGTCTTAGGGTTCTTTGGTTCTATCGCTGTATGTGTTCTTTGCTCTGCCTCTGCTGAGTTAGGATGCCAGCTTCTGGACTGCAGCCCACCCCAACCTAGTATGACCCCATCCCTACTTGAGCATATCTGTAAAGACCCTATAGCCATATAAGGTCATGGTCACAGGTGCCAGGATGCAGGCTTGAACTTAAGATTTGGGGAACCAAAATCCAGTTCAGTCAGTAATGGAAGGTAGAAAAGATGGGGCACCCTTAGAGTTCAGGATGGAATTTTCCATCATTAGGGCTGTGATAGCATTAGTTAAATAACAGCAAGCATTTCAGTAGTATCTGTGTGTGGGGCTGTGGGGTTGCTCAGTGGACTAGGGCTGCCCTCACAGGCAGGGAGAGATTCAGGTTTGACAAAGCCGCACAGCTTGATCAATGTCCCAGGCGGAGAGGGCTGCACATCTGGGCCGCTGTGTCACTGTGCCCTGCTAATCTCTCTTTCACAGGCCAGGCGCAGGCTGTGCCCAGCATGGCCTTGTTTATTGATTCTACTACTAGAGTTAAAGGATGCTGGTCTTCCCAGCAGTTCCGCACCAGAAGTGGCCTTGCGTCTCACCTCATACAAACCCTAGAGGCATTTGTACGGTTAGAACCACCAGCCTGGGACACTGATATCAGACCTGGGTGTCACACACTATTCAGAACTCCAGCCTCTCCCTGACTACAGGGTTTTCTGTCTCTCCTGGCTACTGACACTCAGGCTGTCTGTGCACTTCTGTAGGCCATGATCAGAATGAAATATGGCCAGGTCTTCTCCCGAACCCCACCAGTGGGTTTCCTAACCTCTTCAGAACACCCAAATCTGACACCGTGATATCACTGTCCAGCCCCAGTCTCTCCAGGAATCCTCTCTATGGTACCCCTGTGTGTGGCTGTCTTTGCCATGTTTTCTTCTCCTGGCATTTAACTCTTCTGCAGAGCTCAACTGGTTTTAACCTCTGACCTTTCCAGGCCTTAGTCGCTCATGGCAGAGTGATCTGAACTTGGATAGTTAGAGTACTGGGTTTGATTTTTTTTCTGCCTTAGCCCCAGAAGGGAAGAGAGGTCCTTTTTTGGTTCACGACCCATCCCCAGCACTAAGGCTGACATCACTACACATTTGTGGAATCAGAATACCATCGAGGATCCTGTTAGATGGGAGGCCTCACATTGCATTGGTGTCTTCTGAAGTTGGATTCAGCAGGTATTTTATCTCACGTTCTTAGTCTTCTAAGACAATTGAGTATACAGACAGTCCTCGGGGTCTCAGCCAGTGTCAATAGCAAGTGATCAAGGGACCAGGGTTCACCCCTTGAGCCCATGACCCATGGTGTCAAGACACAGAGCAGTGGCACTTCTAGAAACATAGAAAACCATGCTGGCATTGTTGTGCCCTGTGACCTTATGCGAGAAGGCAGCACCGTGTCATAGGGCTAGATCAGAGTCACGTGACGATCCTGGAGTTAATCTGGGTCCCTATACAGTAATGATATATTATTCAACCTCTTTTGATTCATATCTTCTTAGAAACAGAAAAACTGGCATCCCCATCTCATACATTATGGCTGTATTCCTTTTTAATTAAATTTTAAGTTAGTATACAAAGCAATAGGTTGCGTTAGGTACAGCCCCATTTTCTTTTACTTTGAGAATTTCATACAAGCGTTTAATGTGTTTTTATTAAATTCACTCCATCCCTGCTCACCCAGTTTCTCCCCATAGCCCCACCCTTGCTTTTTTCTATCAACTTCAGGGGCTCTTAAAGAACCAAACAACAACCCACCGAGTCCGCCTTCTGCTGCCTGTATGTGCATGGCTGTAGCGCCACATCCTGAAGCATCAGAAGCCTCTCCGTGGTCACATCCCTAGAGGACAGTGACTGTCCCTCCCCCAGAGCCATCAATTGTGGTAGCTCTTTAGCTAGAGGTAGGGTTTCATGAGCCAGCTGTCTTCCATACTGGGATTTTGGCTGACTTGATCCTGTGCATATAATCACATCCATGAGGTATTTATTTGCAGGAGGACTCTTAGCAAGATGGAAAGAGTAAAAAGGAGAAATAAAAACAAAAGCAAAGCTCTGGGGAGCCTTATGTGGAATTCCATGAGGGTGTCTGTCCTCCTTCTAAGGTCCATATGGTAGGACGAGACTCAAAGACCTGAGAGCATACCTGGGTACCCGGGCACACACCGTGCCTAAGGGATGCCGTGGGAGATGGGGAAGTAGTTAGGGGTGATTAGGTGTTTGCTGTTGCTATCGGTAGGCAGGTGAGATGGCTCTCCAGGGATTCATTTATCCACCCATCCGCCCATTCATTCATGAAGGACCCAAGGACGCATGAACTTTGGTTTCTGCCTTGAAGGGTCTCGAGGGCTGTCAGGAGAGGTGAGCACAGGCTGCCATGTGGTAATTTTGTGATGGTCCCATGGGAACGCCAGCGGGGTTTTCGAAGGTCCTCACGGGAGCCATGACCGATGTAAGCCTCTTATGGTAGACTGTTACCTAGGTAGGGCAAAGGAATGAGAAAAACGAAACGAGCTGGGTTTGCTGAGCCCTTTCTGCAATGGTACACTGAGGCATGCAGAGAAAGGGATTTGGGGTGGCATTTTGCTTGCTAAGTGAGGCTTCCTCCCCATACCACCAGAAATGAGAGTCTAGAGATTTTTTTAATCAATTCACTTGATCTCCAAGTCATTGCATTATTGGGCATTGTGTTTTCACTATTTTTCAAGCATATTCTGGAATCTTCTATTACAATCGGAGCTAAGCGAGGCCTCTTAGCCTAGACGGGTGTCACAACCTGAGGCCTTGCCGTTTCCCTGAGGTGGTCGGAGCATCTTCCTCAGCTCTCCTTCCACTACGCAGGCAGACTCTCCATTCTCTTGCCAAATTAAAACTGACTTCAGTTCATATGTTTCCCAGGCACCATGTCTACACAGCCCACTCTTTAATATGCGCCGTTCCTCAAACCTCCTAAGCTTGGGTATTTGAACATGGAATCAGAATGGACCTGCGGGCTGCATTTATGTTTTGCTCAACCGCCCACTTTCTTTGAGATGATTGCTGGAGCTGGAGAGATGGCTCAGAGGTTAAGAGCACTGGCTGTTCTTCCGGAGGTCCTGAGTTCAATTCCCAGCAGCCACATGGTGGCTCACAACCATCTGTGCTGAGATCTGGCGCCCTCCTCTGGCGTGTGGGCATACATCGAGGCAGAATGTTGTATACCTAATAAATAAATAAATCTTTAAAAAAAAAAAAAGAGATGATTGCTTCCTTGAAGCAAAGGAGCGGGAAATGGGAAGTGTGGTGATGGAAAAATCCACCTGGGTTAATATTCTCAAGTATTAGAATCAGCCAGGCCTCATTTTTTAAAAATGACCATGAACTAACCGCTCATGACCACAAGGGGGAAGTCTCTGACTCCAAAACCATTTCTCCATAGAGTCTTTTAAAAAAGAGATGTTCCAGTTTGAGCCTGGCATGGTGCCTTATTCCTGCAACTCTGGCCACTTTGGAAACTGAGGCAGAGGATCACAAGCTCAAGGCCTCACGGGGCTACAGAATGAGTTTGAGGCCAGCCTGGGCTACTTACTGAAAACAACGTGTCTCAAAACAGAAAGGGAAAGGAGGGCTTAGGGAATGGGGGCATACACATGTGACAAGATGGCTCAGTGAGTAAAGGTGCGTGTGCGTGCGTGTGTGCACGTGTGTGTGCACATGTGTGTGTGTGTGTGTGTGTGTGTGTGTGTGGCAGGGCAGGGGAGAGAGACGACTAAACTCAGAGTCTTGCAAATATCAGACAAAATGCTCTACTCCTGAACTATATCCCCAGCTCACTCTCTGGGTTATTTCTGAAAAACTACACTTCCTTATTCGGTGCGTGTGAGTATACATGTACGTGTGCACATTTGCACATCTCACACGGTACAAGTTTGGAGGACGTAGGACAAGGATGTGGTCAGTTCTCTTCCTTCATCATGCAAATCCCGGGGATGGAATGTTGGTGTCAGGCTTTCAAAATAAACACCTTTGCTCACTGAGAAGTGTGGAATCAGAAGTGTCTTAGATGACAGATGTTTCCAGTTTGGAATCTCTGCATAAACATAGTGAGACATGTTGGAGCTGGGACCCACACAGACGATGGAATTCTTCTGTCTCTCACACACTAAAGGCTATTTTATACATTTAGTGTTTCAAGCCATGGCACTTTTCGATTGTAGCACAGTGTCAGTGTGGGGTTTGGGGACACTTTGGGGTGTGAGGAATAGGGATGTTCAACTCCTCCTAGTTTTTTGGTTTCCCTAGGATTTTTATTATGAAGCATTTCTATGAGCCAGCAGTCAGGAGAACTGTACGGCAGGCATCCACACATCCATCTCTGAAGATCCCCCTTTGCCGGTGACCACACTTGACCAATCATGTGTCCAGCTGTCTGGCTCTCCATCCACCCATCCATCTTAATCTGACACATTTCAAAGTAAATTGCAGACATCCAATTATTTCTTGCTGAACAATTTGCCATATAAATAACAAACTCAAAACCAGAATTTACTTTTTAACCTTTGAGGTAGAATTTACGTATTATCCTATACTCATGTCTGAAATGTCCAGTAGCTGGGCTTTGACAATTGTGGTTCAGTCATAGCCCCACCCATTTCGTCATCAACTGATGATTGGTTGGTGTCACAGAGGTCACTGAGGAGCTAATAAACACTAAATGTTGACCTTGGAAGAATATTCCTCTCTCTTTCTCTCTCTCTCTCTCTCTCTCTCTCTCTCTCTCTCTCTCTCTCTCTCTCTCTCTCTCTCTCTCTCTCTCTCTCTCCTCTCTCTCTCTCTCTGTGTGTGTGTGTGTTAGGGGAGTGGTCCTGGCCTCACCCATTCACCCCCAGTGAGTCTGGGAATTGAGGAACCCTTGGCACCTAAGACCCCTCAGACTGTACCATACTCCATAGCTCCATTGCTGTGTGAAGGGCTAACAATACAGTACAGATTGTGGGAAGCTTCCTATGCACTGGCCAGGAAGCAGATGCCCTTGAAAGAAGCCCAGCAAGGTGTCAACGTCCCCAGCTGGAATGGAATGCAGAAGCTGAGTCAAGTAGCATCCCCAAGTCTACAGTGCTGTGTATCCTATTCAGTGCCATATCGAGAGCCATCTGCACAAGGGACCGACCAGGGCCCCTCCCCGGCTTCCTCTATGGCTTGGAAGTTGTAGGTGGATGTGTTGGATGTTAAAATCTCGAAGAGCTGGAGGAAGTTGGGGTTGCCCTATCTCCTCCTGGTTCCCCCACCGAGTGTTATGAGAACATCCAAGGCCAGGCAATGCCCTGAGATCCCCAACCTTAAGAGAAGACAGCACAGCCCCTGTGTCTAAATGCCTGAGGAACTTCACTGAGGATGGTGCTGCCAGGACTGCCAAATGCGGCTTTTGGGGAGTCCCCAGCAGTATTCATTCAAAAGCACATATGTATGGTGACTCTCAGACTCTCTGTGTGGGAATCTGTTCCACTGGCATGCAGAGAAACAGATACCAAATGAGCCATGTTTATTGACTGTGGTGAAGACTGGACTCAGCTTGAGCAGAACAGATCCATCTTTGGGGTGTTAAGGAGTCACTAAAATGCTGACTTGAAATAGGCCTGTATGGAGCTGGTCATATTCTAAATGGGAGCTGGTTATCCCAGTGGTGTGCAGTTCACAAAAATTCACCAGGCTGTGTGATTATAATCCAAATGCTTTCATTCAAATTTATACTGCATTTTTTTCTTTTACTTATAAAACTTCAGAAGTACTGCCGGGCGGTGGTGGCGCACGCCTTTAATCCCAGCACTTGGGAGGCAGAGGCAGGCGGATCTCTGAGTTCGAGGCCAGCCTGGTCTACAAGAGCTAGTTCCAGGACAGGCTCTAGAAACCACAGGGAAACCCTGTCTCGAAAAAAAAAAAAAAAAAAAAAAAAAAAAACTTCAGAAGTACAAAGTCTGAATAATCAAAACCCCAATTATAGATATTGACCTGGTGCAGATGTTGGCAAATTGTGGCCTGTGGGCCAAATCTAGGCTGCTGCCAGCTTTTATAATGAAGTTTTATTAGACTGCAATCATATTCATTTATATGGTGGTTTTTCCCAATCAAATGGCATAATTCATTAAGCAGCTATATGATTTGTGAAGCCTAGAGTATTTGCTCTTTTTTAAAAAAATATCTATTTATTTATTTATTATGTTTATAGTATTCTGTCTGTGTGTATGCCTGAAGGCCAGAAGAGGGCACCAGATCACATTACAGATGGTTGTGAGCCACCATGTGGTTGCTGGGAATTGAACTCAGGACCTTTGGAAGAGCAGGCAATGCTCTTAACCGCTGAGCCATCTCTCCAGCCCCAAGTATTTGCTCTTTGACTGTTCCTGAAAAGATCTCCTTGACCTAGAGGAACATCAGGGGCCACTGTGTAAGAAGGCTAGGTTTCATAAAAATAGCTGGTATAAGTTCATGTTGAGTAAGTACGTAAGTGCAGCAGGTACTTCTTGTGTACAAGAATGTGTGTGTTTAATAAGGAGGGGAAGAAAGGTGAGGAAAGATGCAAATTGGGATGCAGATATTAGGATCACAAAGGCTTGGGAGTGGAGTCCTGGGGAAGGTGGGGAGGGCAGTATCGTCTCTTTTTGTGTCTTTGTGTTAATTTCAGTTTTCTGTGCCACTGGGGATTAACCCTTGTGTGTGCCAGACCAATGCTAGAGCCCCCTTTGAAAACTTCATTTTGAGATAGAGGCTCACTAAGTTATCCAGGCTGAGCTTGAACTCATGATCCCCCTGCCTCACCTCCTAAAGAACTGGGCTTATATCGTGTGTATGTGTGTGTGTGTGTGTGTATGTGTGTGTATGTGTGTCTGTGATACGTGTATGTATATGTATGTGTAGTCTATGTATATGCGTGCATGTGTGTATATGTGTGTTCATGGTATGTGGGGGGTGTTTGTGATATATGTATGTGGATGTATGTGATGTATGTGTATGTGTGCGCACACACACGTGTGTCAGTGTGTGTGTCCATGAGCAAGCACAGAGACCAGAAGAAGACATATCACTCTTGGTTTAATTTCTCTCACTGAATTTGGGGCTGGGCTGGCAGCCAGCAAGCCCCAGCAATCCTCCTGTTTCTGTCACTCTATAGCACTTGGTTGCAGGTGTGCACACCTGGCTTTTAAAATGGATGCTGGGGATTCAGACCCAGGTCCTCATATGTGCAGAGAAGGTATTCTCACCCACCGAGTCATCTCCCCAGATTGACTTTTATACTTTGTAAGGGAAAAAAAAACCCAATAAGATGGAAAAATCTTTATATAGGACAAAAAATTTGAATGCATGGTTCCAGCAAGAGTAGCAGTCAGACCTGAGCGGCCATTTCTGTGACAGAGCTTTGGTTATTTTGAGCAGGATGCTGGTGGCCTTAGCCAAGGCCGCACCAGGCTTAGGCCCTGCCTGGGTATTTTGTGTTTCAATTGTCACGAGCGTATATCTTCTTCATCTACCCATTTCGTGAGCCGGCTCTGTTCTTTGAATTTCAGGCAGGCTGGTTGCCTTCTGACAGCTTCATCACCACCACACCCCATCCAGTCCCCCTTTGACTTAAAGAGATCTCTGACACTCCACTACCTTCTGCCCTCGGTCCTGTGGCCTGGCTTCCTAATGCCGCAGAGTTCCTGCTGGGGGTGTTTCTGCTTCAGAAACCCTCGGCCCCCCTGGCCACTCTGTAGACCAGACAGTTGCACCGGCAATACCTGGGGACTTGTTAGACATGCGGAAATCCCAGATTCAACTCCAGGCCTGCAAATCGACATCCACATTCCTCCATTCTAACAAAATTCCCATGCGGATTTCTGCTCTCAGGAATCCTAGTCGCTCTGCTGCTGCGCGAGAGCCTTGAGGAAGCAGGAAGAGTTTGCTTCGTTGTCCACTAGATGGCAGGCGCCACCCATGCTCGGTCCCATGCGGGTGGGCCAAAGGTGGCCATGCCTGGTCTAGAGGATGCCTTCAAGTTCTTCCACGGTCTCAGCATCTCAGGCGTTGTGAAACTTTCCAATCAGTGCCCCTGGTCTAGAATTCCCTTTTTCTGTGTTGTGAATCTCCTCATGCATCTTGGCAAGGGCCTCATACAGCAAGAGCTACTGGCTTGAGTTGGTGCCAAATCGCCAGAGCCTTCCAGTACTTGTCTCCCCCTCCTGCAGGGAACACTCTTATGTCCAGGAGAGCTGTGCAGGCCCCAGGTTTTAACTGGTCGGCTGTCCTCATTGAATCACTTTCCTGTGGCTGGGCCATGGCGGAATTTTGTTCGGGAGTCTGGGCTTTAAGGGCAGGCCTCAGTTTGAATGCTGGGTCTTTCACCTCAACAGACATTTGCCAGGTGCCTCCTCTGTGCATTCCCTGCTCTCCTGAGGAAGGCTGGAGGCACATGCATGACTCTTGCATTCTTCTTAATGATGGGAGATGAACAGGAAACAAACAAAATGTGCCCCTAAAACAGGCTGTAAGGAAATAAAGGAGTGTAATATGTGGTTTGTCTGCCACTAGCAGAGATGGCATTTATCTGAGACTACGGTGGCAAACTTGGAGGAGAGGTGATTGCAGCCTCCAGGGAAGAACGCCATAAACAGAGGAAATAGCAGAGCCAAAAGCCAGCAGGCAAGACTCACAGAACCTAATCCGAGTGGGTGTGGCTGAGCCTAGTGAAGCAATGGTCTTGAGAAGACCCGCCCAGCTTTTGTCTGCTGCTGTGATATGGCTGGGGCAGGGTCCCAGACTAGCGTGGAGACAAGGGAGGGAACTTGGCACCAGAGACAGGCCAGGGAGCTCCCTGCGGGAGGCAGGATGGGGCAGGGTAGGGGGTGAGGGAAGCCCCGACTAACGCTTGCTGCACGGAAGACCGTGACAACTCGGACCACTGCCAGGCTCTCTTAAGAGCTACAGGGAAGGAGGTGTGGTTCCAACCTCAGAATAACCTCAGGTCTGGAGGGGTTCACTCTGCTCTGTCACCTCCATCCCTTGCTGGTGGCAATGCCAGTCACTTGGGGGTGGGGTAGAGGTGGGCTTTCCCCATGTAATCCTATTGTAACCCTATGGTGTAGTTACTAACATCCACTCTGTTTTAGAGATGAGGAAACCAAGGGAGAGGGAGAAAAAAGACATGAAGGAAGAGAGGAGCAGGAGTGGCGGGGGGGGGGGGGATTAAATAACTTGTTCTAACCACATAGCTAAGAATGTGTGGTGTTGGGAGTAGAACCTAAGTGTTCAGCTCCAGGTAGGAGCTCATGAACTCCATCTGTGCACTAAGCATGAGGGATAAGCTGATGGCGCCCAGCTTTCTGCAGCTCCCTTTTCTGATTCCTGCCTGTATGCCCAGCTCATACTCAGGACCCGCCCTTCCCCCTTAGTTCTCCCAACAGCTCCTGCAGTGGCTTCCACTCTTCTTCTCTCTCCGACCCATGGAGACTGCCTCCCACCCATGGAGACTAATTCTCAGGCCTCCCCCTGCCCTGGGCTTGCCTTAAGTCAGCCCTGCTACTTTGAGAGAGGGAGAGCCAATGTTTGCAGACCTGTGAGGGGGAAGATGGTCCCTCTTCGTCAGGTCAGCCTAGCTTTCTGCAAAATGGTGGCTTCTATTGCTCAAGTCCTGGCCAGGAGACTGGGTATGAGTGATGGGTGAGAAACGGGCACATGGAGAAAGCCTTTCCTCACTGAACCTGGAACATTCTGGCTAGTTTGGCTGGTCAGCACATTTTCAGGTCTGTGCACCACCCACCACGCCCCAGGAGCTGGTTTTGAGGTTCGTGCTGTACCCAGTTTCACATGGGTGCTAGGGATCCAGACTTGAGTCTTCACGCTCGCCTGGCCCACACCTTACCTGCTGAACCATTTCCTCGGTCCCTTCCTGCCTGGCTTTGTCTGCTAACCAAATCTTCTGTACAGTGGCCTTTTAATTCTGCCTTCAGGTTGGCCTGTCTGACTGAATGTGCTTTTCTGAGCCAGATGTCCAGGTTCCTGGGGCCCCAGAGAGAGGCTCAGTTGAAGCCACCCCCCCTGAGGAAATGCTAGTGGTTGTTCGTTTCTGCACAGTTCTCTTTGGCATAGTTGGAAAACTTACAGCCCTGAAGTCAAATATTTGAGAAAGTGGGACATCTGGAACAGTTCCTGGCTGCAGTGCTCATTCTCCATGACCTGAGATGTGGGATCTATGTAACAGAAGTATTCAAAGGACGTGGTGTCTAAGCTTGCCACTTCGAGACACTGATCCTATTGTGCACTCTGCCAACATTTACCAGCATTTACGATATATCAGGTGTTTCAAGGAGACCATTTCATTAATCCTCGTCCTGCCTCACATCTCTGAGGATGTACACTCAATTTTCAGGCAAAGGGGTTGCAGTGTGGAGAGTTCATAATAGTCATATGTCTGTTAGGTGGCCTATGTAGCATACAAGTCCTAGATTGTCTGAGTTCAGGAGTTGGGTCCTTAGACACTCTGTTGCCCACTTTTCTAGGTGTTCTGAGACATTTTAGCCTTAGAGAATTGAGGGCATCAAGAAAGGGAAAGAGGGGAGAAAGGGGAAGAAGGAGGAGGAGGAGGAAGAGGAGGAGAAGAACAAGAAGGAGGAGAGAGAAAGAGAGAGAGAGAGAGAGAGAGAGAGAGCACTAGCAAGGGTGTGCATCAGGTTCACAACAGTATCCAGAGAAAGTGCTCTTACGTTAAAATAAAATGATGCTCAGAGAGATCAGGTTACCATGGAGAATACTTTCCCACTATGAATGGTGAGCCTTGGAAAACCCTGGGACCATTCAGAGCCAAGAGCCACTCTCAGTACAGTTTAACAGGGGTATACAGTAGACACTGAATACCTTAGGGGTGGGCTAGTCTGGAGGAGGATATGAGAGGAAAAACTAGAGCCAGGTCCACCAGTTGCAGTTGGCAGGGAACCCAGGGAAGTGGGTTGCAAAGCAGATAGTAAGGATTACTTTCCTGCTAACTAGCTCCACATCTTAGTCCATCCCGCGCAGGAGCCCTGACAGGCTCCCACTCCCACTCAGAAAATCCTCTAGTGTCTTGGGATCTTTTCATTCCCACATGAGGCACCTTAGCTCCCCTGGATTAGCCCATACCTAACCTACAGCCTCGCAAGCTCCCGAGAAGCCGATGCCCCAGCCGGCATACTGCCCCAGCACTCTTCCCCAGGACACTCCACTTATGGAACACGAAGGCCAGACCAAAAGGGAGTAGTTCAGATGTTGTCTAGGACAGAGAGATTACTGCCTTCCTCATTCTAGGTCAGTGGCTTTTCGCCTTTACAAATCGAAGCCCACTGTGCGAGACTAGGTCTTCTGAATCTCACTCGCCCTCTCCCTCTCTCCTTTCCTCCCCACCCCCTCACACACAGTCAAAACCAAACTATCAAGAAATAATACCCTGCTGTGTGCTTTCATGAATTTCCTTCTCGGAGCCTCCTGCTCTAATGGTTTTAAGAAGCCTTTAAGGAAAATGATCTTGACTATCTCAGTGGTTATCTGATGACAAATGTCAGGACCCGCTGTCGGGAAAGCAGTGCTCAGAAAACTTCTCTTTCTGAATCTCTGATGACTCTTCTTTTGGATGGCAGCTGCTCAGGGTGGGGCCGGCATGTCACACAATTTGTCTAACTTTGGTCACAGTTGGTTAAACTTTTCAGCTTTCTGCAAAATATGCCAGGATCTTTACCTTCTTCCTTTGTATAGTTTTCTTTTTGCATGCCCAATTTTGGGCACAAGTATTGTTGGATGCACTCCAGGAACAGAGGACAGCCATTTTGAGACATTCTTGTTTTCGTAATGGGTGTCTCACGGTCATGAGTTTCTTGTCATCATTCTCTGGTCTTCTCTCATCCATCTTCCAGTTTTTATTATTAATTTTTTAAGTGTAGGAAAAGAGGAGCATGGCACTCCACATAGAGCCACATAAGAAAGCACCAGAGTCCCTCAAAGGCAGAGAAATTGGATGGAAGAGGTGAGCATGAGTCTGGAAGGGAACAGGCAAGGTCAGAGAAGGAGGGTTAGGATCGACTATCATCAGTCATTTCAGTGAACTCTGGAGTGTTTACTGCTCAAGAGATTTCATGAGCCTGGGAGAGTGGGGCCTAAAAATGAGGCGGACTTTGGTAGTTGGAATGAAAATGACCCTGTAGGCTAACAATGAGTGGCACTATTGGGAGGTGTGGCCTTGTTAGAGTAGGCATGGTTTTTGTTGGAGGAAATGTGTCACTGGAGTGATCTTTGAGGTTTTAAATGCTTAAGCCAGGACCAGTGTCCCTTTCTCTTCCTGCTGCCTATGGATTCAGATGGAGAGCTCTCAGCTACTGCTCAAGCCCCATGTCTGCCTCCATGAGCCAGGCTTCCCGCCATGACAATAATGAACCAAACTTATGAACTGTAAGCCAGCCCCAATTAAATGATTTCCTTTATAAGAGTTGCCTCAGCTAAGACACGGACTAAAGTCTCATATAATAGCCAGCTTTATTCAGAGCGTCAGGCAATTTATATTCTGAGAGTTAAGAAGAGTTATCTGAGTAAAGTATACAATCACAGGGACCAGCCACGTACAGCAAAAACATGCTTTTCTAAAGAGGTACGTGAGTAACAACCCCTGAAGTGAACTCACTCCTCTCCATCACACCTGGGAGAAGCACAAAGACACATTTAAGAGCAATTCTATGTTTTGGAGAAACTGAGGACACAATACTAATGTCTTGTTTTCTTGGGGTTTTTCACAAGCCCTTAGAAATCTATACAACTCCATTCTAGGACTGTATTCCCACACTGGAGTATAGGGATTGCCCCTCAATTGGCTCATATCCAGACCTGGAGTGTAGGAGCTCATCAAGGGCATGACTGTGGAGGAGGTAGTGGTGATGGTGGTGGTGGTGGTGGTGGTGGTGGTGGTGGTGGTGGTGGTGGTGGTGGTGGTGGTAGAGGTGGTGCTGGTGATGGTGGAGGTGGTGGTAAGGTTTTAGGTGGCCTGATTTTTGTAGGAAAGCTGCATTTCCAGGTCAGTCTTTTACTATAGAAATGATGAGCCCTGGGAGGGACAGGTTCTCCAGGGCAGCAAGGTCTCAAGGTATCAGAGGATCTGAAATACAGAAACGTAAAGGTATTGTTAATCTCACAGGTATGAAGAAAAAGATCACTGACTCAAATTATGGCAAAATTAAAGCAAACTTTATTTGTGTACACATTAGAGCTAAAATGGTGGCTGTCTCCTAATGTAGAGTCCCTGAGACCAGCCTGAGCCAATTTCTCAAGCCCTTTGTATAGGGCAAGACCATGGGGTGGGAGATTTACATGTAAGCACGGTTACAGGAGCGAGACCAGGCCATTAAGGAAAGTGGGTCATGGAACAATGGGTGTAGAACATTACTGAGAACAGATAGCTCCAGGAGGTTGGTTTTCGTAAGTTCTGTGGTTACTGGGGTACTGTGCAGCTTCAAGAAACAGAAATTTAACTTTTATAGTAAACAGAAAATTAACTTTGCTGCAGACTCAAAATGGCTTTTAGGAAAAAAATGGAGATGGGCTGGTTTCTCTGTATGATTCCTGGAAATAATTTTTATTGGTTCATGAAATACCTATAGATTTAAAAACAAACAATCCAGTACCAAAGACTTGATGATGAAGACAATGTCTCCTGCCCCAAACCTAGTTCCACTCTTTAGATAGTCTTTTTTATCACATTTATTTTTATTATTTATTCCATTTATACTTTAATTTTGTGCTTATAATGTTCGTCAGCTTATGTGTATATAATGCCACATGCTTGCAATACCTAAGGAAGCCAGAAGAGGGCATTTGATTGTCTGAACTGGAGTGGCAGATGATTGTGAGTCACCATGTGGATGCTGGGAACTGAACTCTGGTCTTCTGGAAAAGCAGCTGGTGTTCTGAACTGCTGAGCCATCATCTCCCCAGTCCCTAGGGTAGCCTTCTTGAACTTGGTCTTGCATCAGGGTCTCCCCCAGCGTTTGGTCACTAGGTTTGAGATACAGCTAGATGAGACTGAGTAAATCCGTTTCCCTTGGAGATGGTGTGGTGTCCCTCTCCAATGGGAACACACTCAGAGGGCCACCGTTCTTTGGACAGCTCCTCTGGAACCCCTCTGGCACTTAAATGCTGTATGTTCTAAAGAAGGTTCTGTTCCTGTTTGTGTCCCCTTCCTTTCCTTCTTAAAACATATCTGCAGCACAGCTTTGCTAACATTTCTAGCTCCCTCACTGAGCATCTCCTAGTTCTTGGGCACTGACTTGGTTCCTGGGAATGTGTCCCGTCTTCAGGGAAGCTACAGTCTAGTACTTTATCCGTCGGTCAGTTTTTGTTGTTGCTATTGTAGACAAACAATTGTGTTACTGCGGAACCACAGTCGCTGCCGACACAGTGCAAAGGGATTTGTGTGGCTATGTGTGGCTGATGAAGCTTTGCTTTCCTACATAGGTGGGAGGTTAGGTTAGGTTATAGATTGAGACAATCGGGGGATACAGTCAGGCTTCTGATGTCCTTGGGTTCCCCATCCAGACTCATGCAACCTTTTTTGAAAACATTTATGTACCTGTGAAGAACAGGTAGATTCTGTTCTAATTATTATTCTCCGAATAATGTAGTACAACAATTAACATAGCATGGATGCTGCATTAAATGTTTCAAGTAATGTAGAGGTGATCCAAAGTATAGAGGAGAATTTAAACTGGGCATGATGGTGTATACCTGTAATTCCAGACCTCAGGAAGCTGAGACAGGGAGATTATAAACTCAGGGATACCTTGCACTATATGGAGAGACTCAGTCTCAAAAAAAGGTATAATAAATGGGAGACTATGCATTGACTATATGTAAACACTGCAGCATTTTACATAAAGAATGTGAGTGTCCATAGGTTTGAGTATCTATGGGGCTCTGGAACCAAACTGCCCCATGGATACTGAGGAAAAATCAGATGATAGGTACTAAAGAGAAAACAGAAGCAAGGTGAGGGGAATTTGCAAATTTAGCTGAGGTATGAAGAGTGAGCTATAAGATGGGGCATTCCCTTGAAGATTTATTCGGGAAGTGAATGGCAGGCCTGGTGGCTCCCTGGAGGAAGACCATTCCAGGTAGAGAAACATCACCTATGAAAGCCCCATGGCGTGGATGTGCCTGGTATGTCAAGACACAGGAGGAGGCTGTATTCACTGGCACAGTCGAGGAGAGCAGAGCAGAGCAGAGCAGAGCAGAGCAGAGCAGAGCAGAATGCTTTGTCATCTGCTATCAAAATTGTTCCTTTTCTCTGAGCACAATAAGAACTTGTTATCGAGGCGCTCGTCGATCCTGCCACTCCTTGAAGGTGTATAATTTTCATTCAATCTCTTCTTTCCTCCACTGCAGCCAGTGTCTCTTGACTTTGCATTTTGTAAGAAGCACCAGGCATTGAACATATGAAATATTTAATCCCCATGGGGCCCATATAGTCCCCCTTCCTAGAGAGGAGGAAATGGGAAGCTTTAGTAAGGGCTAACAAGATGGCTCAGCCAGTAAAATGTTTGTGTGTAGGTGCGAGGACCGAGTTCAGAGGAGTTAGTGGCTCATGGCTGCAATCTCAGTGCCGGGAAGCAGAGACAGGAGGATCCCTGGGGCTTGCCAGCCAGTCTAATAGCTAGGTTCAGTGAGAGACCCTATCTCAAATCTCTCTCTCTCTCTCTCTCTCTCTCTCTCTCTCTCTCTCTCTCTCTCACACACACACACACACGTATGCGCACATGCACACACACATGCACACACGCACATATGCATACACGGTGTGTGTGGGGGGAAGGCTAGTGACTCCATCAAGGTTACACAGCCAGTAAGTGTTAGCTAGGATCTGATCTCCTGTCTATCTTAATACAGAGACCTTAACACTTAATTATAGTGTTGGACAGTGGTGTAATTCTTTAGAGATAGTGGGGACCCTGTGGCTTTTGGACCATAAAATTAAAAAGCTCTTTGCCAAGCTAGGGTGTGTGCTTATCAATCAAGGCAAAATGAGGGCTGCTCTGAGAATTGGGGAGGGAGGCTCTTTTCCGGGGAGTTCTGACCAAGCCCCTGACAGCTCATTTATGTGATTCGGCTGCAGTTTGACATTCATAGTACAAGACTTGCATACGATTAGCCTGATCATCCTCATACGGTCTCTCGGAAAAAAAAAGAAAGAAAGAAAGAAAGAAAAAGCCTCTGGAATTTTCCCTCTGTCTGGCCTTCTGCATGATGTAACCAAGGCTTTATTTAGTTGGTTGTCTATCCGGGAATAGTGTGGTCTGCCGCCGTCTGCATCACTGTGGGCTGATTGAGGTCTTGTTTTCCTGGAGGGCAGACGCTGTTGCTCAGACCTGCTCCGCGGCTCTCCTCCCGCAGGATCATTCGAGCAAACACGCTGGCAGAATTTCTCCTGTGCATGACAATGATCTCTCCAAGTGTAAGCCAGAGTCCTGTTAAATATGCATTGCAAATGAGTTGTAAATGAGGAGCCTCCTTGGCACGGGTCTGGAGGTCTGAACTCTGGGGGCCTCTCCATCCCTTCTTATCACCTGGCTGATGAATCGCACACCCGTTTTACAATCATTTTTTTCCTGCCCACCCGAGAGCTCCTAATGAGGGCAGAAGCTGCCTGCTCGTGTAACCCCTTCAGACACCTGGTGATTGGACGCCGGAGAGGCAGCAAGCTTCAGATGCACCTGTCAGATGCCCTGAGTTATCATCAGCTGCCCGCTGGGCTCTGAGAAGTGCTGGGAAGCAGTGAGAAGGTTAGGTAACTGACTGCTATTGTCTGTGCCTCCTCCTCCCACGATGAGCGGCGGGAGGCAGCCATGGATGGCTGAATTTGGGCTCTCACGCAGCTGCCTTCTCTGACCCTTACTGGGTGCCTGCCTCAGCTCAGAGAATGGGTCTCTGCAGGGACTTGGAAGGAGAGCTGAGAGCCTGCTCCCCGGGTTGAGGATCAATGAGCCTTTGATTCTGTTCCTTCTTCCAGTCTAGCCCACTGCCTTTGCCCATAGCTCGAGAAACCCCAGTCTAAGAGGACTTTGAAATTGGGGCAAGGAAAGTGAACTGGTCTGCAGGAAATATGGTTAGAAGTGAAAGACAAGGAGACAGTCACAAAGAGACAGCTGTCCCCAAGAACACCCCAGTAGCATATGTCTGATTCTTTCTTTTAATTTTTCTTTCTTTCTTCTTCTCCCCTCACCCCCCCCCCCCCCCCCGCCGGGCCTGGTGCGGAGAATGGAGCTCAGGGTTTTGTGTGCTAGGCAAGCCCTCTACCGCTGGAGCTACCCCTCAGCCTCTGCTTCTTCCTAGAGGCAGGCACAGTACAGTTTCCTCGACAGAAGGATCAGCTGTCGTTCTGTAGGAAGCAGAGTGAGTGAAGTGAGTGACCGCCTGGGTGAATGTGTATTGTTGACATGGGCACAGCCTTGTCAAGGACTCCAAGGCCTTGGACCCATGAGAAATTGGCAAACATTTTCCCACATGGACCAGGCTCTGGAGGGGTGGCAGGGTTCTTCTCAGGGTCCGAGTGTGAGTGCTTAGGGGTGATTGAAAGTGTGTGCAAAGCTTCCTCCTCTTCATGCTTATGATGGAGGCTGCTTGCCTCCAGAGGTTTATTACTGAGACTAGCCAACCCCAACCCTGTGCTCTACCTGACAGATGCTCCAGGGTTCCTGGTTGCCAGAGGGTTCCTAGTGTCTCAGAAAGAGCATATCCCCACCCAATCCCTGCTTTCCTCCCTCTCCCTCTCCCTCTCCCTCTCCCTCCCCCCCCCCCCCCCTCCCTCCCTCTCTCCCTCTCTCTCTCTCTCTCTCTCTCTCTCTCTCTCTCTCTCTCTCTCTCTCTCTCTCTCTCTCTCTCTGTGTGTGTGTGTGTGTATACATCTGCTTTCTTCATTCCCTCACTGTCTCTATTTATGGTTCCAGGACTCAAGCCTCATGGCACCTAATATCTTTCTCTATCTAAACATAAAAAGTATGTATAGCATCAGTACCAAACACAGTACCTTGCTCTTTACTGTACTGGCATGTTTCTCTCTCTATTTATAGTTGGAAAAAGTGATGTTCAGGAGGCTTTGCTGACTTACCCAAGGTGATTTGGTTTGGTACATGGGCATAACTGACATCTGATTCATGTTCTGTTGACTCTAAAGCCTCTGCTGTTAGCCATTGTGCCCACGCTGAGGGTGTAATGTTGAAGTGGCTTCAACTCAAGTGGTGGGTATACTTTCCCTCTGGCCTTTCAGCAAACACACAGCTTCCATTTCTTTTCTGCCTTGGAGTTACCAGCTCCCCCATGGGGTTCTCCTTGGCTCTGATCTGGTTAAGTTAACAGTCTCCTCAACCATTCCTCACGATTGCTTCTCATCATATCCTAAGAGACAGGTTGTAGGACTTTCAGTTACACTGGTTTTTCTAGAGAGATGATAAACTGGCAAATACTAGGCTGGAGGTGCTTTTATGTCTAGGCTTATTCGGCATGGGTACTCTCTACAGGTTTTCACAGAAGGGCCCTTGCCTGGGGCATGAGCCTAAAAGTTAATGCAAAGGCTTTATTTCTGTAGCTTTGTCATTGGTTGGTCTTGAGCACATGGTGCATTGGCGAGGCCCAGGGCCAGCTACAGCCTACCAGCTGGGCGTGTCTTTAGACTGCTCACTGTGGAAAGAGATGGTGGTGTTGGCTGCCTTGTGCCTCTGGTCGGTGCTCAGCAAACACTTGCTGAACATAAGAGTTTAAACAAGAATGGGGCCGGAAAGATGGCTCAACAGTTAAGAGCATTTACTGTTGTTGCAGAGGACCTGGGTTCAGTTCCCTGCACCCACATGGCAGCTCACAGCTCTTGGTTAACTCCAGTCCTTAGGAATTTGTCACCTTCTTCTGGCTTTCACAGGGAGATGGTATTAAGGTGATGATGCATACATATACATGTAGGCACACTCATGTGTACAAAAGAATAATAAAGATTTAATTTTCAAAAAAAAGGACAGGATCTCATTCAGAATTATTCAATAGTCCCAGGTCCATGTATTGGCTTGGGCCAACCTTGCCTTTCTCTTACACGTTTGGTAAAGGAAGAAATGCTGGAGCTTTTTGGTCTTTAAGAACCCTGTGGTGACTTATGAGGTAATTCCTATACCATGCCTATGTCTCTCTCCGCCCCCCCCCCCCCCAGTTTAACATAAGAAAATAATGCAACCTCAGAGAGGTGACTTTATGTACCCAACTTTATCTGCTGGGGAACAGAGGACCTTGACTTAAATATTGATGTGATGGACTCTCATCCTAGGTTCATAATGTCTAGCTTTCCTGAGTGTGCAGATTTTCCTGCTGGCTTCATTCATTCAGTTGTTGCTCAAGCCTTTCTAGTGTGGGAGGCTATTCCTTCGACATCGGGCGGATTCAAGGTGTCCACGCACTATCTCACAGACCTCCTAAGAGAGCGAGATCAGTGAGCGCTTCCTCACTAGAGGACGCTAGTGAGCCATGATGCAACTACATGCTGGGAGGCCAGCTCCTACCTTAGGGTGAGGAATGGCACTGCCGGAGTTTGGATGGGGAGGAACTTACACTGGCGGGAAGCCAGCCTGCCCCTTGCTGGGACTCCGTGAGCTGCTTTGTCTGTTTTGTACTTTGAAAGATGAATGAAAACTTTCATGGGCTTCTGCCTTCTGAAATCCACTCTTCCTACCCAGCCAGAGGGCTCTTTCTAAAATGTAAATCAGACCCCACTGTTGCTCTCCTGCTTCACCTAAGCTAAGACTTCTCCTGCTTTCAACTGAAGTCCCACGTCCTCAACCCCACTCTCAGTGACGCTACGGCTGCTCTTCCCTTGGCTTGATATTTAAAATCTCCCTCCCTCCCTCTCTCTCTCTCTCTCTCTCTCTCGCTCTCTCTCTCTCTCTCTCCTCTCTCCTCTCTCTCCCCCCCCCTCTCTCTGTGTGGTGTGGTGTGTGTGTGCACACACGTGTGCCACACCATGCACCTGGAGGTCAGAGGACAGCCTCAGGTGTCAACAGGGCCTCTTGCTCACCACTGCGAGAGCCAGGCTGACTATCCCATAAGTGTCTGGGAGTTTGTCTGTCTGCCGTCTACAGGTGCACATGGACTCCGCTCTAGGGATCTGAACTCAGGTTCTCCTGCCTGTGCAGCAAGAGCTTTAACCATTGAGCCACCTGTCCAGACCCCTCCCCGATGTTTCAGTATCTACCCTCTTACTGCTTTTGAGTTGGGAATAAATGCCACCCCCTCGGAAAATCCCCAGGACAATATAAAGAAACTCTCCCCCATCAGTTTCTGCTTGATACCCTCTTTGCATGCATCATGGTCTTTCATTGTGGTATTTGCTTCTCGCTAGCTATTCTCCACTGTGTGGGGGACAAGAATCTACCTAATTTTTTTTTTTACATTGTACATGAATGCAGTATATAACTGACACAGACAGGTGTACAATAAGTGTTTGCTCAATACATGATTCAATAGATGGAGCAGGTAGGTGGCTGGGCTGAATGAAGGCCCAGGGCAGGCAGGTGCATTGGGTCTCGGGTGTTGTTTGGACTGTGGAGTAGCAGTGGAAGCTGATGGATAGTAGATCACAGAAAGACCTTCGCAGATTTCCTAGGGTTTCTGGACATCATACAGACATTGCTGAGCCCCCAGAGATGGTAATAGCCTGATCCAGACACCATGGGTGACAATTAAAAAGAAGGATTGAACGTCCAAGGGACAGGAGATTTAGAGACCCATCAAGGAGCTATTGATCTCAGTAGGATGGATGAGATGAAGCGCACTTGAATTAAAGCAATGACAACAGAAATGGAAGGATGGGAATAAATCGATCTATAGGACCAGGAGAGAGATGGAGAGGTGAAGGATTGCCTGAGATTTCGGCTCAGGAAGATGTGTGGGCGGTGAACACAATGCCCAGTCAGGACAAGAAGACCGAGAGGCCCACTTGAGGGAAACGATGAAGCTTTTGCTTGTGCACAGACTGAGACTGTGTGGGGTCACATATGAGGTGATATATACGAGGCAGGATGGATCTCTGGGTCCAGAGATGCAGCCGTGGAAGGAGAGCTGAAAGGATACAGGCAGAAGTCACAGGCAAGGCAGTGGGGGAGGAAGCCATTGCACGGGGCAGGTGTTAGCCTGAAGCTGGGAGAGCAGTGTGGTTAGGACCATGGGACACAGGTCCTGCTTCAGGGGCTAGAGGGCACCAACCAGAAGAAGGAAAGGGCAGGCTGCAAATGAAGATGAAGTCACCAGTTTCGTCATTTGACTCAGAGATCTGGACAGTGACAGTTCAATGGTGGAGAGAGTGTTAAGGGCCAGAAGGCTGGATATTTGAGAGACTAAGGAAGCAGAGGACTGGAAAGGGAATTATGGCCAAAAGATTGTGCCCTTCAACATGCCATCATGGATGAAGGAGGTGTCGCTGAAGTCTTCCTTAGGAGTTTCTGACTGCTACTGGCTATGGAACGAGGTGTTATTTTGATAGTGTAGACACTGGAGGAGATGAAAGGAGAGGGCAGAGGGTGGTGGGTGAATATAATCCCAGTACATGGATGTTAGACACCTACAAATCTGTGCAAAACAGAAAAAATAAGACTGAATTGACGTTATTAAAAGGGGGAATAGAGGAGACAACGTCAGATCAAGATGGGCATGGAGGAGGTTTGTGGAGTTGGAGGAGGTTTGTGGAGTTGGTGGAAGGGAAGAATGGCATCATGGGAGAGCTTGAGGTGTGAGGGAGAAAGGAGGCTTTGCTGTCAGGTTGAGTGGTGTTCAAATCCTAGTTCTGTCACATGCTAGCTGTGGGACTTTGGGCAGATTAGTTAGCCTGCCAGAGTCCCGGATTCCTCACATACATACAGAATTATGATAAGGAAGAAGGAACCTGCTGACCAGGGTTTTCCCAGCACCCAGAATATAGTGAGGTTTTAGTTAGGGACATCTTACCAAATGTATTTTATGTTTAATTCATCATCATTGTCGTCATCGTCATCCTCCTCCTCCTCCTCCTCCTTCTCCTCCTCATCATCATTGTATGTGTATGAGTTTATGTACACCATGTGTGTGCATGAGCCAGGAGGTCAGGAGTTGGATTTCATAAAACTAGAGTTACAGGTGGTTGTGAGCAGTCATATGGGTGCTGGGAATTGAATCCAGACCACCTGCAAGAGCAGTGCTTGCTTTAAACTATGAAGCTGTTTATCCATGTCTTCAAAACCCTTTTTTAAAAAATATTAAATCTAGCCGGACGGTGGTGGCTCACGCCTTTAATCCCAGCACTCGGGAGGCAGAGGCAGGCGGATCTCTGTGAGTTCGAGGCCAGCCTGGTCTACAAGAACTAGTTCCAGGACAGGCTCTAGAAACTACAGGGAAACCCTGTCTTGAAAAACCAAAAAAAAAAAAAAAAAAAAACAAAAAAAAAACCCAACCAACCAAACAAACAAAAAAAACATTAAATCTATTAGCTGGGAGGTGGTGGCAGCACATGCTTTTAATCCTTGGGAGGCAGAGGCAGGCAGATCTCTGTGAGTTCAAAGCCAGCCTGGTCTACAGAGCTAGTTCCAGGACAGGCTCCAAAACTACTGAGAAACCCTGTCTCAAAAAACAAACAAAAAATTAAATCTATTACATTCTGTTCTAGCAAGCCTTTATAAGCAACATTTAGAAAACACCCAAGTGACCACAGTAATCCTATTCTAAAGACAAAATGTTATACTTGGAGGGTGAACTTGCTTTCGTATGGCACCTGGCACAGTTAGGGGACTCCTTATGTAATGGATGCCATTTGTAAAAGTGAATCACTCCTGCCACAACAGCCAGCCCCCCCTACGAACCACCCTGGAGAGAGCTGCAGTTTGAATGGGGCCGCCTCTCAAGGGACGTCCCCTGGCCATGATCTCTCAAGAGGGTTCCAGAAGACACGACAGCTCATTCCCTGCCTCAATTGGAGCAAACCCAGAGAGGCTTTCCCAGGGGTGTATCCCTGTCATGATCAAGCCGAACATTGTTGCAATTGATTGCACTTCAACTTCTCTGGATGCCTTTGCCCTGTTCCTTGCGAGACTATTCTCAAGAGCGCTCCGTGACACTCTTCAGACACACAAATCACCCTGCTGGAGTACATTGTCATGGAGCTTAGCTTAAGAGATCTTGTGTGATGTTTACAGCTTTTGCCTACACCGTGAGCTTTAAGAAGGTACCAGCTGTCTGTCTTCTATCAGTCAGTCTAAACACATCACAGAGGCTCGTTCATTACTTTTTTACTATGTGAATGAGCAGGTGTCCTAACTGTACACAGGAGAGCACTGACACATGTAGATTTTCCCAGAGTTGTGAATTACAGAGAAGATGATCTGAAAATGCCTTTCAGTGGGTGCAAGAGCTCACCCAGCCTCTCCAGCGTGAAGCCTTCCTTAGAAACAGCCCCACCTTTCACCAGCGATTTCCGGGGGTGGGGGTGGTTTCTATCAGCAGCCACTGGCCGCAATGCATAAAACGTTCACACGGGAACATTGGGGCTGCATTCTGCATCATTGTAGTGCAGAGGGGTTGTTCCTTGGGGCCTTTAATTTTCTAGCTTTCATTATGGGAGAGTAAAATGTATCACTTGCATTCCAAAATTGATTTTTATTTCCCAAAAGAAGTCCATAAAAAATAAATAACTTCCCAGGAGGGAAAATAGAAAAGAACTCTACGCAGGGCAATTTGTTAAAAGAGAAAAGAAAAGAAAGCTGGGAGGAACAAAGCAATCTAAACATTTAGATTCATATTGTCCTCCCCTCCCCACTCAAAGGGGAGGAGACCCTTAAAGCTCGCCTGGAGCAGTTTCACAAGAAGGTAACTGAATCATTGCCTTGTGGTCCTCTGGCATCACCATCCATAAATGCACATGTACTCTGCATTGCTGTGCTGTTAGCGAGAAGATGCATTACCAGTATCTTACTAATTGTATCAGTAAGTGTTTGCTGCATAACAAATTACTCCAAATAAATTGGACTCAAAATGGCAAGCATTCTTTCCTTCAATTTTGTTGGTCTGTTGCTGGAAGGTTCTTAAGAGCTGGACTGTGTTGTTTGGGACTGGATGGTGGAGAATATTTCCACTGTCATGGTTGATAGTTCAGTGGAAGTTGGAGTGACTAGTATTGCCATTGTCTCCCACAAGCTAGCAGGCTATCTATCTTTAGCTTACTCATGTGGTTCCAGTCACGAGCATCCTCATAGCAATGTGTGATCCAAGTCTTGGTTGGCAAGCGTGTGTGTGTGTGTGTGTGTGTGTGTGTGTGTGTGTATATGTGTGTCTGTGCGTCTGTGTGTGTGTAGTGCACGTGACTATTTGGGTACCTGTGTGCTTGTGTCTACTTGTAGTGGCCAGGATGTTAAGAGGTCCACCTCTATCACTTTCTACCTATCTCCTTGGCACAGGTGTCTCACTGAACCAGAGTTCACCATTTTGGCTAGGCTGGCTGGCCAGCAAGCTCTTGGAAACAACCCATTTCTGCCCCCCCCCCCTAAATACTGCAGTTTTAGGTGCACAACCACAGGCCTGGCTTCTTTTTCTTCTTTATTGATTTTTATTGAGCTCTACATTTTTCTCTGCTTCCCTCCCTGCCTCTCCCCTCCCCTTCAGCCCTCTCCCAAGGTCCCCATGCTCCCAATTTACTCAAGCCTGGCTTCTTATGTAGGTGCTAGGGATTCAAACTTGGAACATTGTGTTCTCGAGGAAAGTGATGAGCCACTTCCAGCCCCCTCAAGCAGCTTTAAATCTGCACCACACTAGCTGATTTTCCAGTCGCTAGGGCAAGTCACGTGACAGCCTAGATCAGTGATTCTCAACCTTCCTAATATTGCAGCCCTGTAATGCAATTCCTCATGTCATGGCGACTCCAATCAACAAGTTAGTTTGTTGCTACTTCATAGCTGTAATTCTGTTACTGTTACAAATGGTAATGTAAATATCTGATATACAGGATGTTTGTAATGTGACCCCTGTGAAAGGGTCTTTTGATCCCCACAGGTTTAGAACCACTGGTCTTTATGGAGAGAATGAGAAAGACTCCTCACTTCCATTGAATGTCATATTCTCAACCACACAGTAGGCAGGGGAGACACCAAGTAATCTTTTTTCACAGTGAATAGACTGGAGGTATCGACCAACTGGCATGAACTCATCCATTAAGCCAAGAACCCACCCTGTTCTAACCGATCAGGGGTAAGTTTCTAAGTTCTCTGCATGTGGCCAGGGTCTCTCCCTTCCCTCCACTTCTTCCATTGCTTTGGCAGCCAAGGACACAGGGAGACAGGTCCACGTGGGGACTGAACCACTGGTCTTTCACTCTATTCTGAATAATACCTTTTTTTGGGGGGGGGGGGGAGTAGAATTTTGCTATATAGCCCAAGGTGGTCTGGAACTCATGATCCTCCTGCCTCAGGCTCCTGAGTGCTACAGTTACAGTTCATTCCCCCTTGCCAGGTGATGTTCTTACCAGTTAGCGTACATGTACGCTTTTGCTGGACATACTCACATCCCTCCTCACCCACATCTATCATCTACTCTGCTCGTCTCTGGAAGCTGAGCCCATAGCAGACACCTCATGTGCTCCCTTGCTCTTTATCTTTCTGACTGAGCTCATGCAGTAAGGCATAGGCAAAAAGTTAGAGTCCTCAGAAGATGGGATGAGGTCCTGATGTACCAAAGCCTCTGCTTTTGGCTGTACCAGATCTCCCTTGGTTTATGTAACACTGTCTCTTCAGGCTCCTCAGGTAGGAGAGGCATCCAAATGTCATGAGGTTTGGGGTCTTATCCATTGCTGATCTCAATATCTCTGGAAGAGTTGGACCTTCTGGATCCGGTTCTGTTTCCTGCTGTACTTTATCCGGCTACACTTCTGTTAGTTCTAATTTCTTCCAATGGGAAAAGAATGGCATTTGCAGCAGGAACTGAAATATCCTGCAGGGCGCGCCCATGCAAAGGAGAGTGTAGCCCAGCGGGATGCCATTGTGGCTGGAAGAATGTTGGAGAACTTTAGCCTAGGGTATGGGATTCCCCACTGTCTTGGCTTCATCCAGGGAAATCTGAGGACTCCAGGACGCGCAAGGATATCCATGTCATCATTTCTGTGGTGGGCAGATGCTAATAACCCCCTGAATGCTGTTATTAGAGGGATGAATGGCTGCACGCATTGTGGTCTGTGCATGCTGGGGTTTAATGTGCAGTTTGAAAAGAGTGCGTTCCCAACTGACTGACACAGAAATGTTCAAGATGAATTGCCAGGGCGGAGGGGAGGGGGATGTTTGCAGAGCAGGGCTAGACTGTGGTTCCAGCTTTGTAGCCTTCCAAACTGCTTGTTTTGGTTGACTGGGCAACAAGAAACGTGGAAGGCTAAACAGCTTCTCAGTGCAGGAGAGGAGAGGGGGAAAGGATGGAGAAAGGGAAACGTGGAGGGGAATCATGTAGCAAAATGGAAAAGTGCACCTGGATTTAATGTATTGTGGTTCCCTAACTTTTGGAGTTAAAAATATAGGCATAAATTATTTAGAAATAAATTAAAACCACTTATTTTCTTTCAAACACAGCCCTGCTTAACTTTCATAAAACTGAAGTATTTTTGAATGTCTACTAGATAACATCTTTTTCTGAATGTTTTCTTTAAAATATATGTTTAATTTTCAAACACCTGCAGATACGCCACTTATTCTGTTGTTGTTTACCCCATGGTCAGAGAACAGACAGAATTTCATTTCTCTGAGCACCAGTAAACCCTTCTTGTGCATTTGCAGAGAATGCATTTTTGTAGTTACTGTTGCAGAGAATGCATTTTTGTAGTTACTGTTGCAACAGCTCCCCTGTGTTTCCTTTGTTAATGGAGTTGGTCATGTTTTCCTCACTTGTGTTGTAGGAAGCTGCTTCTTTGTTCCCAGCTGCTCAGCCCCTAAATAATCACACAGAAACCACATTATTTGTAATACTGCTTGTCCAATAGCTTAAGCGTATTTCTGGCTAGCTCACATCTTAAATTAATCCATCTCCATTAATCTGTGTATCGCCATGAAGCTGTGGCTTACCGGGTAAAGTCCCAGGGTCTGTCTCCAGTGGGGCTACATGGCTTCTCATTGACTCCGCCTTCTTTCTCCCAGCATTCAGTTTAGTTTTACCCTCCTAGCTCTGTTCTGCCCTGCTCTGCTATAAGCTCAAAGCAGTTTCTTTATTAACCAGTGGTATTCCCAGCATTCAGAGGGGGAATTGCTGTGGCGCTTCTTCAGTCAATAGCCTTTAAGATATCAGCCCACTGGGGCGTGGTCTCTTATACTTTAAAAAGCAGTGGGAACCAGGTGCTCTCTCTCTCTTGTTTACGGCTCCCGGTCCAGAGGCTAGACTCTCTGTTTCATGTTTGCGAAGAGAGGACTGTTGTTTGGGACAGTGATCTTTAAGTTTTTCCCCTCAAATAAATAACCCTTTTTATTATCCCTAATTCCTAACTGGTGTGGGATTATTTTGCGACTTCAGGGAATCCCACATCACACTTGTTATTTTATTTGCCTGTTCTGTTACTAAAAGAAGCGTTTAAGTCTGGAGAAGCAAGTTAGTGATTAAGAACATGTACTGGTCTTACTGAGGACCCAAACATGCACCACCCACCCTCACTCCACACCACCATTCTACCCCACCCCACCAATTCATCTTGTGGATTTCTCTGTGTCAGCCAGCTTGGAACTCATTCTTTTCAAACTGCACATCAGGCCTTAGCATGCACAGATCACAGTGCGTGGATCCATCCATGCTTCTGGTAACAGTATTTTCTTTGCTTGTTCGGTTATTAAAAGAGGGATTCAAGTCCAGAGAGATGGTTTAATGGTTAAGAGAATGTACTGCTCTCACTGAGGACCAGAGTTTGATTCTTAGCACCATGCCTGGCCACTCACAACCATCTACTAACTCCAACCCTATGGGACCCAACACCTCTGATGGTCATAGGGACTTGTCCCCAAATGTTCATGCACATACAGAAACACACCCTGTTATGATTTACAGCACAGATGACCCTGGCGGATCCCATGGTGGGTGTGGAGAACCACAGCGGGTAAGGGGACAAACAGATACACCATGCAGAGAGAACTTGGGTATTTATTGAGTTTATTTAGTGGGTATTGGGAGGGTATAAAAGTAGGGAAGCTATAGGGGAAAGAGAGAGGAGAGAGAGGAGAGAAAGAGAGAGAAATAGGGACACACAGAGAGAAAGAGAGAGAGAGAGTGAGAGAGAGAGAAGAAGTGGGGAGAAGGGGGAGATTGAGAGTTGGCAGCACTTGTCTCTTAAAGAGATAGGGCACCCAGGTGACAGGGCAGGCCAGGATAATTATAATTAGAACACACCCAAGTACATAATTAAAAATAAATCTTTTATAAAAGAGGTGTTTAGGTCTCTAATTATGACCTTGGATACTTTTTCTTTTGATTGTCTCAAGTTATACTTCATGTATTTTGAAGCACTGTTGATCTAAATTATAATTGCCATATCTCTTTGATGGACTGGTCTTTTTACAACATAACTCCCCCCCCCCCAGCTTTCCAGTTTCATGTGTCTGGGCTCATGCGTGGGTAGGTGTGTGTGCAGGTGGAAGATGTGTGAGGGTGACATCAGAACTTATCCTTTGTCTCTTTTTTGTCTCACTCATAGAGGTAGGATCTCTCAGTCAAACCCAATGCTGGCTGGAACGGCTACACCTGTCAGTTAGCTCACTCTGGGGTCTCTGGTCTGCCTTCCAGGGTTGGTATTACAGTTGTCACACCCACTTGGCATTTACATAGATTCTGGATATTCAAACCCCAGGAGCATCACCCCAGAACTTAAAATGTGTCTCTGTCATATTAGGTTTCTTGTCTGGTCTGTGTGATACAAAGATGCTGTGCCAATTTTAACGTTCATGATACATAGTCTTTCCACTCCTCGTCCTTCTGTAGCCTTCTGTTTAGGGCGGATCTTCCGTAATCACGATATAATTTTAAGCCACTCTGAGTATGCGATTCTTGATTTCAGCAGTTAGACTAGTTGTACTAAATGCAAATGCTGATATATTTTTGAACTTACGATTTTTGTCTTTATTTTTTGTGTATCCAGCATGTTTTTTGTTTATTTTCTCCTTATTTCTGTCATTTTGCAATCTCTAAAGTATATATTTTTCTATTAACTAGTCAGATAATTAAAAAAATATTTTTGTGTGTGTCTGTGTGTATGCGTGTATTTGTTTGTTTGCTTTTTGAGACAGGACTTCTCTGTGTAACAGCCCTGGCTGTCCTGGAACTAGCTCTTGTAGACCAGGCTGGCCTCAAACCCACAGAGATCCACCTGCCTCTGCCTTCTGAGTGCTGGGATTAAAGGCGTGCGCCACCACCACCCGGTTTAGAAATTATCTTTATGTTGATTTGAGATTTCGTTGTGCAACCTTAACTTCTTAGAGTCAGCATATCAGTGCCTTCATCATTTTTAATAATCCTAGGTCCTTACATCCTTTAGTTCCATTGCTGGAACCTATTGCATTCACCTTAGCTGCCTGCTATTTAAGCTGCACGTTATCATTGCCCTACCTTACCCACCTTCGTTTTGACTGACAGATAAGAAAGCCTTCCCACTTTTCCCCTCATACACTTCTGCATTTTCATTTTCCCTTTGTCCCAGGAAAGTTTGCTTTACTTTGGGCTTGCTGGAAATAAAATTTGAAATACTTTTACTTCATATTTACTTTAAAAAATGTTTTTGCTGGATATAGAGTTGAAATTGGCAGTGATTTCTTACAACATTTTAAAGATGTGACCCCGTCTCTCTTCCCTCGTTGCTGCTGTGGAGTCAACCTCATTATTGGTTCCTAGAAGGCGATCTGTCCTTAATCTGGCTTTGGGGCTTTCTTTTAATCTTTGGTTTCCAATAGCTTAACTGTCATGGTTTGTGTGTGTGTGTGTGTGTGTGTGTGTGTGTGTGTGTGTGTCTGTGTCGTGTGGTTATACACTCCTTGACCCTTAGCTTGGTATCTGTACTGTCTGGTTTTGTGTGTCAACTTGACACAAGCTAGAGTCATCAGAGAGGAAGGAGCCTCAGTTGAGAAAATGCCTTTATGAAATCCAGCTGTAAGGCATTTTGTCAGCTAGTGATCAATGCGAGAGGGCCCAACCCATGGTGGGTGGTGCCATCCCTGGGCTGGTGGTCTTATTCTATAAGAAAGCAGGCTGAGCAAGCCATGGGGAGCAAAGCAAGCCAGTAAGCAGCACCTTTCTATATCCTCTGCATCAGCTCCTGCCTCCAGGTCCCTGCCCTGTTTGAATTCCTGTACTGACTTCCTTCGGTGATAAACAGCAGTAGGGAGGTATAAGCCAGATCAACCCTTTCCTCCCCACCTTGTTTTTGGCCACAGTGTTTCGTTGCAGCAATAGAAACCCTAAGTAAGACAGCATCTTCACCATGTTGGACAGCTCTTGTCGGTTGACTGCTTTCATCTTCCTCTCCTTTCTGTGCTGGGCTTGGACAGCTTCCGGTTAGACTTCCCCACTGTGCCCACTGTGCCCCTTTGTCTCTGACACTTTCCACCCTTTTTGTTTTCTGTGCTTTGGACCGATTGCTCCCCCTCCCCTGTATTTCAGCTCACTCCTTTACTTCCCACTGCCTCCAAACACAGACATTGCGATCCTACTTTATTGTTTTTTTAACAAATGTTTTCATTGAGAGTGATTATAGACTGTATAAAAGTTACCAATAGTATGGGGCTCCTTGTAACCTTCCTCTAGTTTCCCATGCTATTAATGCCTTCCATTACTATAGTACATCACTCAAAACATACATACATACATACACACACACACACACACACACACACACACACATAGAGAGAGAGAGTGTGTGTGTATTAAAGATTGAATGGGGTCTGAATGCATGCCCCAAGTACTCTGGCTTTGTCTCCAGCCCTCTGTTTTGCTTCGTTTCAAGACAGAGTTCTGCTAAGTTGTTCAAGGTTGGTCTTGAACAACCTCTGTAGCCTCAGTGGGAATTGAACTTGCGACCCTCCTGCCTCAGCCTCCCGATTAGCTGCTGTTACAGGCCCAAGCCACTCGGCACAGCTTCTACTGTTAACTAAACCCCAGACTCCCACTTGCATCTGACTGGTTTTGCTGAGTCATGTTCGTGATGTACTTTGGGATCTGGCCCAGGAGGAGAAGCTCAGTCCTTGCCTTCTCAGTCTCCTAGGGCCCGACTGCTTATGACAGTGTTGCAATGTCCTTTGTTTTCAGTGACCTCAGACAGGTTCTGATAAATACTTGTCGGGCCTGTTGTACAATGTCTTTCAACTTGGGAATTATTGTAATCTTTTAATTCTGAAGTTCCCATTTGTTTCTTTCCTGTAGCCTGTGGTTTTGTGATGAAATTCTTCCTGTAGTGAGTAGTTCTGGTGATGGAAATCACAGTTAAGAGTCTATTCTGACGTCATGTCTCTTCCTCTGGACTTCTTGGTGTGCTGTGTTTGGGCCTTCTGTTTGTACCCTTTCACCCCCCCCCCCCCCCGCCCCATTCCTTCTGCTTGCTACCTTAGAGAGGGATGGATGACTCCACCCCCCCCCCCCCCCCCCCATCCTCTGCTGTCAAGGATTGAAATGTCCTTAGGCCCTGAGCTCCAATTTCTGTTTATTCAAGATCTCGAAACTTCCAAGAACCCTCAGCTGGTTTCCCCTCCGTGTCTCAGACTTTATAAGTTAATTGGCAAAGCCTTGCTCATTCTTCTTCCCTTCTCTAGAATTTTGGCGTGTCTCAGCGCTGCTTTCCTGGAAGCTCTTATCCGCAGTGCCCAGAGTGTGTCTAAAGTTCTGTGCTGTTTCTGCCCCTTATTGGCTGCTTGGCCTCTAGCCCTGGGCCCAGAGTGAGTTTATACCCTAGAGCAAAACTCAGCACAGACAATGCTGGGCTCCCCCCAGCCCTACTTCCCTTCAGCATTCCAGCTCGAGAACAGTGTTTTCTGTTTGTCGGGTGTTTCGTATTGTTCTTAGTGGGAGTGTTTCCTCATAGCTCCGAGAGGTAGGAAGCTAAGTGATGAAAATATATAAAATACAAAACGGGCTTAGAGTTTGAGGGCTATGTAAAATTGAGAGCTAATTGGCATAAAGACCGGAAGGTGAGCTACAGATGGAAACAATTGTTTAACTTGGAGGTTGGCTGTTGCTAGGTCGATGGTGAAAACAAACTTGTGGCTTTTCTAAAGAAGGGTGGCATGAAGAATGCTGATTTCCTTGAGGCCCAGTTGTGTCTCTGAGCATCCTGTGTGTGTGTGTGTGAGTGGTGTGTGTGTGGGGGATGTTTTAGGGTGTTAAGGTCACATAGCCGTCTGTGGAAGCATTGCAGGATGCAAATGCAGAACAATAGCCCGTCATAACAAGATAGAGCACACTGTGTTTACTATATGCCAAAGACTGTATGAATTCACTTAATTATCACACTGTCCCAGTGAGATAACGTTCTTATTATAAAGCCCCTTCTTTTGGAGCAGGGCTCTGAGCCACTGAGACAGTACGTGACTTGGGGCCTAGAGCCGCTGAGTGACAGTGTGTCTCTTGGAGCCCAGGCTTTCTGACTTCTATGCCTCCGCACCTCACTGCCACATTATAGGAATTTGGTAAAGAAAGTGGCTTGAGATCAGACAAGGCTACTTGAAATGCAGGAGACAGTGCATAAGAGGACAGTTTACTCCGGCTCCCGTGTCCTGGGGCAAAGGAAGCAGATGGCCTCAGTGCTGCTTGCTTTTAAATCAGCCAGGATCCTCACTGACTATTCCAAACTGGCTGGACCTCCCAGAGAGAGGTGGAGAAAGCATGGCTGTGGAGAGCAAGGACAGATGTGGGGACAAGAGACACCACTGCATGTGGGACACACTTAAACAGGTGCTTGCAGACTGCTCAGCAAGTGCCACCGTCGTCACGGTCATGAGCATGAGGGGCCAGAACCAATCATGACACTAGCAAATTCTCTTTGTGCTAGGATAGGACTCTTCTCTGCCCCCTAGGGGTGCCCCTGAGGAGGTGTGATCTGTGGTCATTTGCTTGGCACTTCATGACGTTCCTCACTATGCTGGTCTATTCGGTCACCATGGCTCACACAGCAAGTAGGTAGATCATTTCAGTGGAGCATGCTCTGTGCCAGGCACAAATGCAAGGTGTCCTAGGGATGAGAGAAGAGACAGCCATGTATGTCACAGGCATTGAGACACTGCCTTGGAGAGAGGGAATCATGTTGTTCAACCATGTATCATTTCCACGCTCACTCATTGATTACATGCTGTGGGCTAGATGCTGGTACTGGGGTTGGGCACCCAAATGTGGTCACCATAGAAACAGATCCTGCCCACATGAGGTTTTAATCTTATAGGGAATTTAATGACTTGTAACCATTTATTGAATATCTGCAAAATATGTACAAATGATCATGCTAAGCACTTAGTAGGAATAATAGGTTGTGCGCAGAGTAATTCATATAATAATTTAGTGTTCATCATAGTTCCTGAGCACACCCCAAGGATCCTAGGCGGTAGTTGCTGCTTTTCTCCTATGACAGAGGAAGAAACAGACCCAGACAGCCTAAGGAACTTTCCACAGTCACACGGCTAGAATGCAGTATCACTGACTCAATCCCAAGTCTGTCCCATCTCCAGGCCATCTCCCTACTCAGAGCACAGGCTTCTTCTCAAAACATTAGAATGTCACGATCTCTTTTCGAGAAGGCAACTGAATGTCCCCTCAGGTATGCTGAGATGCCGAAGCTGAAAGGAACAGAGCTGGTGTGGGGTGAGGTGAGGTCAACCAGGGCCTCAGGGAGAAGATGGCGGCAGAGACGTGACAGGAAGGTTGAATGGGCTTTCAGCGAAGGACCACAGGAGGGAGTCCTCTGGATGGGGACAAGCACACTCTGGACTCTAGGGGGAGCTCAAAGCCTTTATACTGCGGGCTTGGTGGTTGGATGCTGGTCAGTGCTGAGGCCTGGCTAGTGTTACTGGTTCCTGACCATCAGCCAGGGGGCGTTAGCAGGCGGAACTTGCAGGTGTGGAGGAGGGGCTCAGAGACTTTGAGGTCAAGAGGCTCCCTTAGGAATTTTCTCTTGGGCTTCTGCTTAAGGTTTACTCTGCCTCAGACTTCTCAGGGTGCCCAGTGGCGAGTGTGGTAGAGGGAGCCTGAGCTTATCTCCTTCACGTCACACAGCGTGTTCTCTTTAAACTGCCATGAAAACAAGAGGACACGGGGAAGGGCAGAAAAGGAGCTCACCCGATCCCAGTGTGTGTGTATGAAGAGCTGAGAACGCCGGCCTAGCCGGATTCTCCAGAGCTGGCAGAGATCTGCTTGGGATTTGGTGAGGAGGCCCGAGTCATTAAGGAGAGTTGGGCATGCCCACTATTTTAGTTAAGGTTAATATCACTGTGAAGAGACATCATGACTAAGGCAACATTTAATTGGGGCTAGCCTACAGGTCAGGGCTTTAGTCCACTATCATGGTGGGTAGTGTGCAGGCAGACATGGTGCTGGAGAAGGAGCAGAGGGTTCTGCATCTTGATCTGCAGGCAACAGAAGGAGTCTGTGATACTGGATGTAGCTTGAGTATATATGACCTCAAAGCCCACCCCTGCAGTTACACGCTTCCTCCAAGAAGGTCACATCTTTTAATAGTGCACTCCCTATGGCCAAACATTCAAACACATGAGTCTATGGGGCCCGTACCTATTCAAACCACCACACCCACCCTGCACATCACTGTTGGACAGTACCTGTGGGGCACAGACCTGCACACCAGGTTCTGTCTACTGCTCTCTCAGAGGCAGGCAGAAGCTTGCTAGGAGTATCAAGCAGCCACATAGAACTGAACTCAGAGGTAGTGGCGAGAGAGGGAGTTCAGGCAGAAGAGAAGAGTGAGTCAGATGGCAGTGGCTACAGCCAAGGCTCCGTGAAACCAACGATCGCAGCGGGCACATCTGGAAAGGTACAGGTATTAGCAAGCCCTGCTGCAGCATCCCTGCCAAGGTGGTGCTCTCAACCACCATGAAGATGCTCACCCGAGTCTGTCCTCATCTGTGCGCTGATTGCATTTTGGATCAGCTCAGTGTATGTAGTGATATTTCATTTGAATGTTAACAAATCAAGCTTGCCTGAAGATCAGAGAGTGAAACAGCCCCGCTGCTCAGCCTGACAGACCAGGCAGTGGCAACACACACCTTTAATCTCAGTAGCCACACTAGTTTCCATAGAAACTGAGCGGTAGTGGTGCACGCCTTTAATCTCAGCCTTAGATAGGGATATAAGACGGGAGGAGGCAGCTCTCACACAGTCTCATTCTGAGATTCCTGGAGGCAGGATCGCCATTTCAGACTGTGGTAGAGGTAAGAGCCAGTGCTTCTCTGACCTTCAGGTCGAACCCCAGTATCTGTCTCTGGGGTTTTATTAATTGTGCTACAAGTGTGCACACACCTGCACAGGCGCGCACACATTTGCACACATGCACCACTAGTTTTTCTGCTTTGTTTTTGTAACGTATTTGCCGATGTGAAGTTCATCTAATCTGTATTAGGTATTTATTTTATTTTTACTGTATTTTACTATATTCAGCTATGACCTCTGTAGAGCTCCCTAACTCCCCAACACTTCACCACACAAGCCCTGCACTGTGCCAATCAGCTTTTCACCAATGCACCCCAAATACCTGAGGCAAACAGCTTAAAAGAAGAGGAGTTTGGCTCACAGTTTCGGGTTGGTCAGCCTGGGGTGGCTTCTTGGTCTCATGTAGTTGAACAGAACTTCGTGGTGGTGGGAACACAGGACAGAAGAGCTCTTGCTTCATTCACTTCATGACAGGAAGGAGAGCGAGGGGAAGGAAAAGGATTGGGGGTAGGGCAGGTGAAGGAATGAGCCAGGGTTAAACATCTATAATGACCCACCCCCTTGATCTTCTTCATCTAGTTACATCCTACCCTCCTCCTCAGATTTCCACAAAACAGTGCCACCAACTGGGACCCCTGGGAGAATAGCTCACGGTCAAACCATAATACCCAGCAGGCAGTTAATTACTCCTCATTCCTTTCTCCGCGCCCCCCCCCCCCCCAGGACCCAGAAACCATCAGTTTGCATCTTTTAACCCTCTCTTTAGGAGACCACTTTAAAGTGATTCTAAGGCTAGGGATGGAGACCAGTAGGGAATGCTTAATCTAGCATGCCCTAGGCCCTTGGGTTTAATCCCCAGAATCACAAACCACGAAAATAATAAAGAATGAAATGAAATATCTGTTTACTACAAACAAGCATCTATGCAGTACTCACTTGCCTTGATATAGCTGACGATTAAAATATTTCTATACCATTTGCCAATTAACCAATGGCACAAGTGCCTCCTGTCTCCCTGACTTGTTATTCCCTTCTCCGGTACCCTGGACGTGGTTCAGTCATGACAGTTAGTGTCTAGTCTGCCAGGAGACTTCCAATATTCTTCAGGGCTTTGGCATGTCCATCCTGATGGACAAACAGCCTAATAAATATTCAGACTCTCGGGAGACTCTGCAATGGAGGTTGAGATTAGAATTCCCCTCATTCTTGGGATCTTTTCTAAGCGAACAGCTACCTCTCCCTGATCACCTGTTTGGCTCACACTATCTGCATCATTTTAAAAAGTTCTCCGTCTGAAGTTCAATATTCCCCCTTCATGGTTTTATTTTTTTTCTTACACCTTGATGAATGCTGTGCCGACTTCCCCTAAGATGTGCCAAATATACCATCTGAGATGGGAAGATATGCTATTTTGAGGATAAATACGTTGATCTTTCCCTGGAAGAGTCCAAGACATCTGATGACAGCTTTTGCTTGTTCACTGAAGAAGAGCAAGTGTGTGTGTGTGTGTGTGTGTGTGTTTAAGGAAGTCCTAGAAGCCACTTCCATGGCACCGGGACCACTTCTGAATCAATAAAGGGCACAGTCATTGTCAAAAATGACCCAGGAGAGCCTGCCAGCATAGTGGGATATCTTAGAGATAGCTGCGAAGTCATTGTTAAGTTGTTATGTTTTTGAGACTGGATCATGCTATCTTTGAACTTGAAGTCCTTTTGCCTTACTCTATGGGATTATAGGAGCTCACTGTCATCCCCGCTGCCGGCATGGGTTCAAATCCTGCTCTTCTGTTGCCAGCTATGGGACATTAGAAGCATCGTTCAACCTCTGCAGCTCATCTTTCACAAAAGTAAAGTGAGGAGAGTCGTATGTATATGGTAAGGTTTGGGTGAAGATTAAATGAGGTTCATGCACAGCGTTTAGCATGATTCTTGGCTCATAAGAGTTCCCTCATCATTATGTATTCCAATTATTTAGTCTTTTTCCCTATCATATTCTGAGATCAATCATTTTTAGTTTTATAAAAAAAAGAACAAAAGGAAATGGACTTCGACTCAGGGAGGGACGGTGAGTCACCGAGGATGGTTTCAGGCACAGGAATGACAATGATAAGATCTATGCTCGGAGAAGATTAATTTGTCTGCAGCTCATAGGCTGACCTGCAAGAAGAGGGGACAGGGTTGGGACTGTCAGGCAGGAGGCTGACGTAAGACTCTCAGCCGCTCAGTACAACATGGCAGCCACAGGTCACGTGGGTGCGTTTAAATAGGAATCAATGAGAATTAAATGAAAAAAAAAAAGATTCAGTTCTTCCTACACAATAGCCAACTTTCACAGCCTCAGCAGTCAGTGTCCAGGGGCTGCTATAGGGTACAGCATATGTTTCTATTTTTCCAGTAAGTTCTGTCAGATCGCGCTGGTCACAAGTGCTGGTTCTCATACATCAGGAACCTTAGAATAAGCTGGAAGTTGTGTTATCGTAATGACCACTTAGTCTGACCTTTGATTCAGGTGGTCTGGGTGGGTTGGGAGGATTCGTCGCCTTGTAGCCTGCTGCTGCTGCTCTGGGGACAACAGATAGAGAAACCCCTTCTCAGCCCGTGGGGTGGGGGAAGAGGGCATCTTTCATCACACAGTGAACAATATGTCTGTTCTGTATGATCTGTCTCAGCTGTGGTCAGATTTGGATGCAGTCTCTTTCTGGGACTGAGAGCCTGGGACTTGGTTTTAGGGCCAGATGTGCACAGGACTTTGCTGTGGGTTTTGGTTTTTGTTTTGAGACCCAGGCTGTGTTCCCAGGCTGGCCTCCAACTTGCTAGGTAGTAAGGATAGCTTTGAACTCTTGATCCTCCTGCCTCTACTCCCCCAACTAATGGAAATACAGGCGTGTACCACCACACCCAGTTCACGCTAGAGGTCGAGCCCAGAGCTTCACACACGCTCGTCAGGCACCTTCCCAACCCAGCTACACCCCAACCCTGCAGCTTCCACAGTGGGAGCTGGGAATGGTACTTTTCCCCTCCCCTTCAGAGTCTGGGCACCAGAGGGGTAAAATCACTCAACAGAGGCTTATTGGTCTACACTCCCTGCCATTCTGGAGTTCACCTTCTGAGCTGTGATGGGGAAGGAAGAGGAGACAGGAACTTTGAGGATCGAGAAGTCAAGAATTTGCTGCTTTGTTCTCCAGTCATACTTGACAACTTTCTCCCTGAGGCAAGAGGAGATGACTCATGTCTAGCTGCAGGGCCTGGGTGGCGGGAAGGGCCTCAGGGTACAAGTGACAGAATCCAGTAAAGTGGGAGGTGGGGAAACAAATCATTTTCAGCTGTATGGTATTATGGAGTCACAGCATGCTGAAGAGAGAAACATCCTAGGGCTTGCTCCACGGGAGCAAGAGATGGCATCTCAGGTGGGCAGGCTCTGCAGGGCATCCCCTTCCTTCTGGGCATGGCGATCACACAGAGGTACAGGGTGGCGTCTGTGCTAGAAGTCACCTCATTTCTGCTGTGCAAGCCTTTGGATGATGGCATCAGATCAACATCAGTGTCTGGATAAAGTCAGGCTTTCTTCCAGGAAAACGCCACCATTATTTCTCCAGCTGGAAGCAAGTTGCTGCGACCTTCTTGAGGTGTCTTGTTTTTTGGACTCCTGGGATGCTCCCACATCACAGACCTCCCCATAGCCCCGTATCTAAATGCCTAGGTATGTCAGAGCCCCACCCCCACCCCCAGGATCCTGTTGCAATGTTGAGGATGACATCATATGGCCAGCTGGTTTCTTAGCTCTTAGCTTGTGCCATTTGGAAGTACTTTGAATGAAACATGGCTATCTTTGCACATGTGTGTATGGTGGCAAAGAATGGGGGTGGTGTGGGGAGAATTCAAAAGGGACTGTAGCGAATGGCTTTGAGCTGTGAATGGCTCAGTAAGAAGGTAGTGGGAATGGCAGCTTCCCTCAGACTTGGCTCTTCACTTTAATAACCAACACATATCCCTCCGCACATTTACCCATCTGTCTTATCGATCTACCCATCCAGTCAGCTCCCTACCCATCTCACCACCACCCGTATCCATACACTCGTGTACTTACCTCTCCACCCACCCACCCACCCAACCATTAATCTACCCATTCAACTACCAACTCACCCATCATCCACCCATTGATTTGTTCATCTACCCATTCATCTATGCAACCATCTGTCCATCTGCCTGCCTGCCTATCCTCCCAGCCACTGGTCCACCCACCCACCCACCCATCCATCTACTCATTTACCCGTCAATTCATACGTGCACACCCCCCCATCACCCATCATGCATGTATTTATGAAAAATGTATCCAGCGGGAACGTCCTCTTGTTTTTCACGCCTTCTGTGCTACTGAGCATGTTTGGCCGTACATAACAGGGAGACGTTTCTCTGTGGGGACCCCTCCTCACAGATCATTTCTTACCCCATCGCCTCTGTACAACAGTAGAAGAAGCAGAACGCTTATCTACCACTGACAGCTCTTTCCTCTGACTGCCTGGGGAACAGGGCTCGAGCATGTGGCTGTCAGGTTCTCAAAATCCCTTTGCATCCCGTGACTCGGTGATGTGGTTAATGTAGACGGGGCTCGTCTAACAAAACAGGGAGGTCCATTGAGGAAATGAGAAAATATGTACTGTTTCTTCAGAGAATGGAGGTAAGACCGCTCGCTTTCCTTGGAGTTGGGAGGTTTTTGTCCCAAGCCTCTGGAAATTAAACCCATCACTTAGCGATCGCAGTGAGCAGATTGCGTGGCTTCTGGCTTTTGTTGCTTGGGCTGTGCAGAGCAACTGTGAACAGTTTTGATTGAATGTCCAAATTAAGCTGCCAAGCAACAACTCTGCAGCTCTAGGGACCCCATGTTAGTATTTATGTCACATCTTTAGAAATAATCACATTCGAAGCAGCGCCCAGAGCCGTGTCATCTGCTGCAGCAGCGGAGGGGCTGGGAGCTGCTCGCTACGTCCAATCGGCACCCAGACAAAGACAGGGCCTCATGGGTGCCTCATCTTGGCTCCTGCCTTGAGGAAGTGAGGAGGAAGCATTAAGCCTTGTTTGGCCCTGTTCTCTCTCAACAGGGAGCAGAAGGGAGGTGGTCTCTTAACCAGAAGTAAAGCTGGCTTTTTGCCTGTTGAATTCTCAGAGCAGATGTCCTCAGCATTACAGAAAGACCCTCAGGGCTAGCCTGGGGAACAAACGCTCATAGGGAGGAGTTCTCTGATATACCCAAGTGGTCTGACAAGTTTCTCCTCTGTCTCCATTAAGCCTTACACGGTCTGGCCTCCTCGAAGTGATCAATATTGTATCCCTGAAGGACTCTGCAGCAGAATTGCCCTTACTCCTGGGGGCTTCCAGGCATAAGTAGACTGAGCCTAAGACACCTCAGAGGAGGAAAACTACTTCTGATGCTTCCTGTGGAGGGGAGCTACCTAAGGGCTCGGGGTATGTGACAGTTTGGGGTCAGAGGAGGTTTAGGGTAACCCTGAGAATTTCAGGACCCTGAGTTATCAGAGTTACCTGTGTAGAGAAGAGCTAACACTAAACTGGATATATATATATATATATATATATATATATATATATATATATATGATTCTAGAACTGCCCAAATTTCCAGTTTTCTGACTCGAAGGAAAAGTCAGTTGTGGAAGCCACGAGCTAACTTCATAGTGATGTAGACTCAGAACTCGGGAGAATGAGAATGGCTGAATCTTGCGGCAACCAAGTTGCACCTGTCTCTATTTATTTATTATTTTTAAAAGGAGTTTTACTGTTAAAAAAAAAGGCTGTATACATGCCTGGGTGTGAGTGTGCACACTTGAGTGCAGGGGCCTGTAGAGGCCACAGGACAGTGTTGGGAGTCCTTGGGCTGGACATGTGAGTAGTGCTGAGTTGCCCGCGGTGGGTGCTGGGAACTGAGTCTAGGTCCTCCGCAGGAGCAGCAAGTGCTCCTGACCACCAGACCATCTCTTCAGCCTCCCGAATTCAGTTCGTTGGCATTAGTGGACACACGCCTGGCCTCCCATTACACAGATCCCCTTCAGATCTGCAGTAACTTTTTCTTTCCTAATTAAAGAAGTAATTTATAGTCAACCAAGGCTGCACATTTCAGGGCTCCTGCCTGTAAATCCCCACTGAAATGACTGCAATTAAAAACGGGAAATTTTGGTCACAGTTACAAAGTAGAAAAATGGTGTCAATCACTGTCTAGAACCTTTGGGGATTTCTCTAAGCCTCAGTCAGACTGTGCTAGCTAATTTTACATTCTCCTTTCTCACACCCAGACTTCCTATGCTTTTTTTTTTTTTCATGTGATCGCAATGGTTGCTGCCTCTAGAAGGATGTTAAGTTATAGCTGTGGTGCTGGGCATTCTTAATTTGATTGTGGCCTTTACAGATATGCCCCTTGAGTGTTACCAGGAAGCACAATGAAAGCCATTGGTACATTTATTATATTAAGAATAGCATTCATTCATTTTCCCCCTAAGTGTTAAAAAAGGAATTGTTGCCATTTTTTCCAGTTGTCTGTTAAATCATTTTGAAAGATAATTACAGAGTTTTTCTCCTTTGACCTAGTTTTATATTGTAAAATATAAATAGACTTTCTAAAAACTACGAAATGTTTCTGTTTGGAGAACATATGGTCAGAGTTGAACGTTTGAAAGATCACTTTGGGGTATGGAGGATGGGACGGATAAAGTGAGATTAGAGGTCAGAAACCAACCGGGAGGTTCTCGGTTCTACTAGGAGAGGAAAAACTGAGTGTCTACGCAGCCACCCTAGCAGGAACTGCTGTCTGCTGACCTCTCATCCAAGCCCAGCACAAGACCAGATTTCAGATATGGGTTAGAAACCACGTTTTCCTGTGACGGTTAGTGTTGTCAACCTGACAACACAGAATAGGCCTCTGGGTATGGTTGTAGGTGATTATCTTGGTTATGTTAATTGAGGTAGCAAGACCCGCCCACTGTGGGTTGTGAGTGGTACCATTCCCTGGCCGGGAGCCTGTATACAGTAGAGAAGGGGCTGAGTGGCAGCATGTGTCTTTCTCTGCATCCTGGGGGTGGCTGTGATGTCACCAGTTGTTTCCAGGTCCCGCTGAGTTGACTTCCCTGCCCCCGTGGACTGGAGCTTGAGCTGTGAGCTAAAATTCCATTCTTAAGTTGTTTCTGTCATGCTGTTTTATTACAGTGATGGGAAAGGGGCCAAGAAATGCCTTGTGGCATTGTCACTGTTGAACTGGAGGCGGCACTGCTCAAGCACATCAAATGATAAAGAGATGGGACAAATGGAAAAGATTATAGTTATGGATGGGACCCACAGGAAGGGACCAGGTGCTTTCCTGATTCATTTGCACAGTTGGGTGGATGGCGGGGCACTCCCTAAAAGTGTTGTTGGAAACTAGACAGCAGATGGAGTGGGTATGGTAGTTTGAATAAGACTAGCCTCCATAGACTCACATATTGGGATACTTGGTCTATAGCTAGTGGAGTTGTTTTGCAAGGATTAGGAGGTGTGGCCTTGTTGGAGAAAAGGTATCGTTGTGAGTGGTCTTTGAGGTTTCAAAAGCCTGCATCATTCCTATTTCTCTCTCTCTCTCTCTCTCTCTCTCTCTCTCTCTCTCTCTCTCTCTCTCTCTCTCTCTCTCCTCCCCCCCCCGCCCCGTGCTGCTTGTGAGTCAGATGTGAGCTCTCAGCTACCGCTCTAGCACCATGCCCACCTGCCTGTTCCTAGCACCATGCCCACCTGCCTGTTGTCACGCTTCTGCCATGATGGTCACAGACTCTAGGCCTCTGGAACTGTGAACTCCTCCATTCCATGCTATCTTTTATAATTTGCCTTGGTCTTGGTATTTTGTCACAGCAATAGGAAAGTCATTGAGGCAGTGGGAGAGGACAGGGAGATGACAATATGTTGGCCATGTTGACTTTGGTGGGGACATCCAGTGCAAGCTTCTGGTGATGGCTCTACCCAAGTCGGAAGCTCAGGGAAGAGATGTAGTACCATGTCAGGGTTTGGATAGGGACCAAGATAATGGGAGTAAAACCCTTTGAGAAAATACGGAAACTTTAAGACTAACTTCTAACTAATTCATGGTTTAACTCAAAGAGAAAAATCTCAAGGAGATTTAGAAAATAACTTGAACTGAAAGAAAATGAAAATACAATGCACTCAACTGTGGCATCCAGATAAAGAGATGCTTAAGATGAAAAAAATTATGTGTGTGTGTTCTATAAGTACTTGTTAGTACACGTGTGTGTCTGTGTATGCATGTATGTGATATGTCTGTGTTATATGTACTTTTTAATATGTTATATATACTTGTTAGTGTGGATGTTATGTGTTTGTTGTATACACTTGTTAATGTGTATGTGGTATGTGTACTTGTTAATATGTATGCATATGTGTGTGGTATGTGTACTTGTGAGTGTAATGGTTTAGATAAAATGGCAGAGTTCCCTGAAGGCCAGTGGCAGGCCACGAGGAGCAGTCGGATCCCACCACCTGAGGCCTCTGTGGGTCCCAGGTGGGTGGGAGGCAGCGGGTGAGAAACTTCCACATATTGGCACAGCAGCCAGTCCCAAGAGGAGCCATGGCCGGTGAGAAATGAATGGACACCATGCAGAGAAAGTGGATATAGTTTATTTAATGAGTTATGGAAGAAAAATGGAAAGGGGAGAAAGAAAGGAGTGGGTGAGGAGAGGAGGCAGAAGCTACCTCAATGGGACAGAGAGAGCAGACTGGAATAAGGAAGATGCACTTGCCTAAGAGGTGGAAGGGAGGAGTGGGTGGGGCTTGTCTCTTAAAGGGACTGGAGAAACCATTACAGTTAGTGTGTGTGTTATATGTGTTTGTTAGTACCTGTGTGTGTTATATGTACATTTGTGTGTGTGTGCCTGTATGCTATATTACTTGATAGTGTACGTGTGTACATGTGTGTGCAGGTGCACATGTGTATGTGCCTTTGTGTGTAGAAGCCAGAGGTAGGTGTTGGCATCTTTCCTTGACCTCGCTCCATTTTTATGATTTTGGGCAAGGTCTCTTACTAGACCTGAAGCTCATGGATTCAGCTAGTCTGGCCTCAGAAAATGACTTGTCTCACCCCCTCCCCCAGTGCTGATCTGAGATGCTGTGCCTAGCTTCTGACATGAGGTCTGGGAATCTAGACTTTGGGCCTCAGGCTGGCATCACTTTATTGATGGGGCAGTCTCTTCAGAGTCTTAAAATGAAATTTTATTGGTGAATTCTACCACTTAAAGAAGAAATGGCAACAATTCTTCTCTATAAGAAGCAGAAGCAGACTTTCTCCACTTGTTTAATGAAACAAGCATACTTCAATATTTAATACCCCAATATTAAAACCAGTTGAAACAACACTACAAGTTATAAGCATGTAGCCCTTAGGAAAATAAATACAAGAGTTCAGCCACATATTCATAAATCAAACCCAGTAATCTATTTAGAATCTAATATATTCTAAGCAAGGAAGCTCACTGCAGCACCAAGTCAATAACCAAGACATCATCCAATGTAATCCTCCATATCTATAATCTGAAGAAAGAAAATCTGATGAATATGGCATCTGTTACCAGAAAAAGCATTTGACATCATTCAATACCTATTCTCAAGGAGTGTTCTCAGCGTGTTAGAAATAGACGGGACATCTTTATGTTATAAAGGGCTCCACCAAACACGTACCACATACTTAGGGATGACAGGCTTCAGGCTTTCCTCTGCGCTACGGGGTATTCCAGAGTATCTGCCTTCACCCTGCTTCCAAATATAACTGGAGATCTAGCCCATGTGGTAGGACAAGAAAAGAAGGCAAGCAAATTGGAAACACAGATACTTCCTCTGTACATGGAAACATGGTCATCTAAGAGCAGCCTCACGGGAATCTACAGAAACAGCTCTGAACATAGTGCAGTCTCTATGCCACCGCATGCAAAGTGTGTTGTACATACTGACAATGAGCAATTAGAAATCAAATTTTTTAAAAAATACATGGAAAATAGCTCCAACATCAAATGAAATATTCAAGGGTAAATCTAGTAGCAGATGTCTGAATCGATATGCTTAAAATTATAAAAAAAATATTGGAAAGAACATTAGGAAAAATAAACGCAGAGATGAACCATGTTTATGGGTTGGTAGGCTCCACAGGGTAAGGGTGCCAATTTCCCCCTTCTTCTTTTGTTAGTTCTGGGGATCAAACTTGGAATCTTAGCAAGCTAGAGAAGTACTCTGCAGCCACTAAGCCACCCCAAGATGCCAGTTTTTGTTTTGTTTTGTTTTGTTTTTGTTATTGTTGTTGTCGTTGTTGGTTTGATTTTCTGAGACAGGGTTTCTTTGTGGCTTTGGAGCCTGTCCTGGAACTAGCTCTTATAGACCAGGCTGGCCTCGAACTCACAGAGATCCGTCTGCTTCTGCCTCCTGAGTGCTGGGATTAAAGGCGTGTGTCACCACCACCCGGCCAAGACGCCAGCTTTTCAAGACCAATTTATAAATTTCAATCAGTATGCCATCTGGATTTTTAAATTATGACTAAGACAGTTTTAGAATTTGTATGCTTCATTTTTAAGATAAGGACTAAAGTTATAAGAGTGAAATCCTTAGCCTTGAGACTTACTTTATGAAGCCGCAATAATCAAGTCCTGTGGTGTTGGTGATCGGAGAGTTACGGGCAACAAGAAATGTGATCTGCTGAAGTGGAGTCAGAGACAGCCACACAAAGGTGACCCAGTGATTGCTTGCAAAGGTGCAAAGGCGGTGAAGTTAGGAAAAGGCCAGGCTTTCAAAAAATAATTCTGGGATGCTTGAATATCTACATCCAGGATGAATTAATCTTAACCTCCACGTAACAGAACATGGGAGAATTAACTCAAAGTGAGGGGCAGAGCTGAATGAAAAAGGTAAAAAGTATGAAATTTTAGAGCACACTGGGGGGATTTATGATGTGGAGTCAGACACGGAGGTCTCAGACACGACCCCACAAGCATGTCTCAGACAAGAGCAGTAAGATGAATTAAGCTTCATTAGACCATGAAAGTGTTTGCTCTGTGAAAGACACTGCTACAGAATGAAAACAAAATTGTAACCTGGGAGAAGATACTGCGAATCAAGGATGGGATGCCCAACCGCACAATGCTGAGCTTGTGTGAGTGAGCTGCTGGGGTACAGTCCTCAGGAGGAGAGAGAGAAAGAGAGAGAGAGAGAGAGAGAGAGAGAGAGAGAGCGCAGGAGGGAGGATGAGCAAGAAAAGGAAGAAGAGGAGGAAGAGGGTGGTTTGGTTTTAATTTTGTTGTTTGATTTTTGGTTTCTGTCCCTGGGAATTAAACACAAGGCATGGTTCACTCTTTTTTAGTTCTTATTTTGAGGTGGGACCTCATTAAGTTACCCAGGGAAGCTTTGAAGCTCCGGTCCTCCAGCCTCAGCTCGTTACAAGCCTATGCTATCAGGCATCGCTATTACAGGTTGCAAAGTTAAATAAACTCTTGCTTCACTCAAGACAGCATTTGTGTGGTAAATCCACTTGTGAAAAAATACCCAATATCTTTGGGAACTCGGGAAACACAAATTGAAACAGAGATGCGATGCCGTTACTCGCCAATTATAATAACTTAATAATCAATGATAGTAATAAGTGCTATCAGTGTCGTGTGTTGGCAAAGACACAGAACGAAGAACTGTCTTTCATCATTGAACAAGAATGCAGAAGGCACAGTTACTTGGGAAAGCGATTACTGTCATAAGAGGTTAAAATACATGTGCGTAAACATATATAACTCACTGATCTGTCTCCTGAGTGTTTCTCCATTGGAAATAATCTAGTTGCGTTCAACAGTCAACAGGAAAACACACCATGGCCTATCCATACAATAGAACACTACTCAGCTATGAAAAGGATTTATTCATATGCTTAACCATTTGGATGCCTCTCAAAGGTATCCTGCTGAGTAAGAGGAGCCACTGTTGAAAGGATTCACACTGTGTGATTCTCTTTATGTATTTAGTTATTGAAAAGAGAACACTGTAATGATGAGAAACAGATGAATGACAGCCCAAGCCTTGTGGGTGGAGAAGATGGTGACTACAGAGGGGAGGGTTGAAGGATTTCCGGGATGATGGAGCTGTTCTAGGTCCTGAAGTTGTGGTAGCTTATGTCAGTCTACCCATGTGTTAAGATTCATTGCACTACATAAAACAAACAGACAAACAAACAAACAAACAAAAACCCAAAAAATGCTCTCAGTGGAAAGTAAGAAGTGACGCAGAAGGAAAGTGGTGGTGATGGTCTGAAATGAGAAAGGGTCAGCATCATCTAAGCCCGAAGGATAGCATGATGCCAAAAGTCAATCTTCAGCTGATGTGGTTGGGCAGAGACAGTGCCTGTGTGTGTTTCACCTCTCCCAGTTTGTTGTGTAGTTGAAGGTGATCTTCAGCTTCTGAAAGACCTCTTTCCGCTGAGTGCTGGAACCACTCATGTGTTTACCTCCCTCGGTTTATGCAGCAGTGGGGATTGAATCCAGGCTTCAAGTATGCCAGGCAAGCACTCTACCCATTGGGCTACATTTCCAGCCCTTAGAAAGCTATTTGCAGCAATAAAGTAAATAGCAATGCTTAGGAATGGCAAGCTGAGGACACCTACTGATAAAAGGTGATAAACGGCATGGAAGCGAGCTGGAGGTGTGCTCCTCGATAGCAAGAGACGAAGAAATAACTGTAATCATAAACAAAATGTCAGACATGGAGAGCAAAAAGCATTTATGCCTAGGGAAATGGGCACGGAATGTTCCCAGAGCAGAGGCCAGAGCTGATGGAAGATCGCCTAAATTTGAAGTGGATCAAGACAAGCAAGCGATGGACTTCATGCAAAGAGTGTTTTAGTGATGAAAGAAAATCTCAGAGTGGGCCTAGGGAGAAAACAAGCCCAACCAAAGCTCCAGTTTTAAAATGACTTTGCCAGTCTTTGACAGAAAGAAAAGGTTTAAAACTCTGAAAGCTAACAATATAATCAAAAGGACTCTCAGCTTCCTTTGCCTCAAGCCCCGAGACCTTCAATAAAGGAATTCTCTTCTTGTCTAATATCCACAGACTTGGTGATATAGTTCCCTGCTAGAGAGAGACCTTGTTGTATTCCACACACCTGGAAGTCTCTCCCACATTCTCTGATGAAAATACAATCGAGTTCATTGTCACATACGGTTCTGTTAGATGCCCAGCGCAAATCGTCATCATACACACAAGATGGAGGTGGGAAACCAGTTGAGTCCTAACAATGGAAATTGTGACATGGTTCCTGGGAGAGCAGTAGTGGAAGCCAACTAGTGTGACTGGGTGACTGGGTGACTGGGTGTGTGAAGGCTCAGACTGGCTCAAGACCATAACTGCAGGATGACATCAAGCTCCCTGAGTGCCATCTCCCCATAGAGTACTCCCTCAGGCAAACATCACAAGGGTCCTGCTGATCTATTCAAGGAGGGTGTTGTTCCAGAGACAAGAAGATACAGATATTTATGTTCCCACCCAGAAGCGATGGAAAAGTATCACCCTATGGGCAGGATTTGGAGAGAAAGAGAACCACACTAATTCCCCAGTGGGTCAGAGGAAAGGGAGCTACCAAGGAACTGGGGGCTTGGATGAGGGTTACAATGTAAAGGACTCAGAGGAAAAACAAAACAAATGAATCCCAAACAGCTAGAAGACAGGCTTTTGAATGTTCTTACCACATAGGACTGAGAAATGTCAGAGATGATGAAGAATCTGCCTAGGTGCTCTGAGTTGATCAATACACGATATACAAACACACTAAAGCATTACAATGTGTCCCATAAAGATGTGCAATTATTCTGTCAATAAAAAAATTTTTTTGAAGGCTATTGGGAGTTCACAGGAGATGCCATCCATCCCAGGCAAAAGTCCAAGTCGCTAAATTGGGATGGAAAGACGCTTCTGGTAATAAGGGATGGATTTATTGCATCTGACTTCAGATCGTCCATCATCCTCAAGCTACCTCCTCTGGGGCTCATTTGTATGACGATCACATCGAAGGGATGCTGCTTCAGTCCTGAAATTTATCATGGTCATTGTACATTTTCTTCATATGATTTGGTCTAAATTCTTTCTACTGGGAAAGGAAGCCAGCATTTGTTCAGCTTCTGCCATGAGCTTCACCTCCTCCCTAAACACCATTATCCTCATAACTAGGGCCCTGGTACAGTGCAGGTATGAAGTATCTCTCTCCACAAAGGACTCATGTATTAAAGGTTGGATCCCTTGGCAGTTGGTGCTATGCTACCTTCATCAATGGCTCATCTCCCCAGTGAGTTCACAACTAAATGGACTCTTAAGAAATGGGGACTAAGTTGGGCGGTGGTGTATGCCTTTAACTTTAATCTCAGCACTTGGGAAGCAGAGGTAGGTTGATCTCTGTAAGTTACAGGCCAGCCTGTTCTACAGAGTGAATTTCAGGACTGGATCCAAAGCTACAGAGAAATCCTGTCTTGAAAAACAAAACAAAATAAAATAAACAAAAAATAAATGGGCACTAGCTGGAAGAAGTAGGTTCCTGGGGACATGACTGTGAAGAGTAAATCTTATCCTTGGCATCTTCCATTTACTCCTTTTGCTTACTGGATGCCATGGAGCAAGCAGTTTTTCCCACAACACCATTCTTGCTGTGGACCTAAAAGCAAGAGAGCTAATCAACCAGGGTCTGAAGCTAATGATACCATCTGCCAAAATAAATTCTCTTTTCTTTTAGCTCATTTTTCCTCGGCATGAGTGTATGTGTATGTGCACGTATATGTGTGTGTGTGCCTGTGAGTGTGTGTATGTGATGTATGTATTTGTGAGTGTGTGTATGTGTGTGGACCTGTGAGTGTGTGTATATGGTGTATTTGTGAGTGTATGTATGTGTGTGTACCTGTGAGTGTGTATGTGGTGTATGTATTTGTGAATGTGTATATGTGTACCTGTGTGCGTGTATGTGGTGTATGTATTTGTCAGTATATGAATCTGTGTACTGGGGAGCACGTGTATATGGTATATGTATTTATGAATATGTGTGTATGTGTATCTGTGAGTTTGAGTATGTGGGGTGAGTGTGTGTGTGTGTGTGTGTGTGTGTGTGTATGTGTGTGTGTGTGTCTGCCTGTGGAGGCGGGAGGTTGACACTGGGTATCTTTCTTGATCATGCGAGAGCATGACCACTCAACCACCTTACTGTTTGAGATGGGTCTCTCCTGGGGCTCATGAATTTGGCTAAGACGGCTAGTCAATGAACCTCAAAGATCTCATTGTCTCTATGCTGTACTGCCAGCACTGTTTTTTGTTTGTTTGTTTTTGTTTTGTTTTGTAATGGGCAAACTTGAGGTTCCAAGAAATCTTTTGATTTAAAACACCCAGTTTTTGCACACTGTGGCAGAAGGGGAGATTAAGCCCAGGTCTGACATTCTCCAGCTCTCTGCGCCATCTTCCACCTTTTCTCACTTGCAATGGCTTGACAGGCTCTTTTCTCAGCAGACACTATGACAGTCCCAGCTGGAAATTTGACTCAACACGGATAATTAGACGTGTGACAACCGTACCTCTGCCAGCAGCCCTGGGAAGCCAGCTGTGCCAGAAGCCTGTGGGGCCTTGGCATGTTCCAGATGACTCCGGTCTGCATGTAGCCTCCCTAAAGCCCTACGTTCGTGTGCTTTTTTTCCCCCACAAGACAGCATGGGAGAGCTCACGCACCCAGCACACAGACACACACACACGTGGGACACGGAACCACTCCGTGACAGAATCACACGGACCCGGACCCGGGCTTCAAACTCGGGACCTCACTTGCGCCAGCGCGCGCACGCTTAACACGCTGAGCTATTGCCCAGCTCGCTCGTTTGTGTGCTTTGTGATCAGGGTCACTACACAGAGTGACCGGTGAAGGGGGTGGGACGGAGACTCGGAGATGGTCAAGGTTCACAGAGCCACAACACCGGAGAAAGAAGGGGTTAGAAATGCCGTGGTGATGAAGAAGCAGAAATCAAGGTGACAGGAACATGGACTGTAGACAAAGGGGCTAAAGAAGCCTCCTGGGGGGTTATGACAGAGCGTGGGGGTGACTTTGAGCTCTCTCTTGTCAATGCTTCTTTACATGCACATTTTTACGAATCACCTGAGAATAAGTTGGGGTCATAGTTCTCACTAATCCTGAAGTGTCCGAATGTATATTTCTTAAGAGCAAATATATGTGTTATATGATTATCTAGATGGGGAAATACAGCACACAGCTCCACAGGGTTAACCAAAGGTTCAGGAGAAATGTCATTCACCAGAATGTCCCCGGAATCAGAGGCCAGGACAGGGTAGTAAGAAATGTTTTCATATGTTTAGTCAGTGTTTGTTCGTCTAGGCCTGGTTTCACCCAGGGGCGTCTGCTGAGGGGGTCCCACTGCTCTCAATAAGGACACCTTGACTCTGCGTTTAGTGTGGAGCCTGTTTCTCAGTTCTGTAATTCAAATCACAGTTTGAAACATGACAAGGACTATCCAGCTGCCCTGCTGTGTCTTTGGGGGAACGGAATGGAGTGGAGACTCTGGAGGTCAGGACAGTGGCTTCTCGGACACTATCGATGCCCATCTTAATAACATAATCAGTACAAGAACGTATTTTCTTTGTAAGAAATTCAGACTAGGGCTGACGAGGCCAATGCTCTTCTGCTTCTCACCTCCAAAACAGCTACCTTTATCCCTTCAGAGGTAGCCATTGGTTAAAGAGGATGTGCACATCTTCTCCTGGATGTTTCTGTTTGCGTTCATGCAGGCCTTGCAGGAAATGTGCTTTCTTGTGCCTCCCTTGGAAGATTTGGAGGGCCTTTTAAGGAGACTTGATTTTGATATAGTCTTAAAATGACAGAAAAGGGGCAAGGATAGCATTAAAAACGCTTGTATTTTCTTCACCTGATTGGCTAGCAGTTTATATTGTGCTTAATGTAGTCTACCATCGTCTATATTAAACATTTTTAGATAAGTGCTTTTTTTTTATCTGAACCATTTCAGAGTTCAGCAAGGCATTACGATCCCCACTGCCCTCAGAATACGTCAATATGCATTTTCCAAGGTCAAAGACATTCTCTTAAGTGTGCAGTCTAATTATCCAAAAGGGAACCATACCCCTGGCCCACTGCTATTACCTAATAGCGTAGATCTCAGTTTCACTACAGAATCACACAGACCTTTTGCTTAAACAGGGGCTTTATATTGTAATCGTTTTTATTTCTTATCTCTTCAAAACCTCTGCGTGCAGGGCTAGCCCAGTGTTTTCGGCAGGTCTGAAGTCATTCTCAGCACAGATGTGCCTTAGTTTGTGCAGCCCTTCCCCTGGGCCAGTTAGTGTTGACTTTCCTTACTGCCAGCATTCCCAACCTTATTGTCCACGGTTGTGGCTTTGAATCTCTGTTTCAACACACACAGCGAAGACTTGTGAGGACTCAGATACCAAGGACATTTCCCTTGCAAAGAGTTTTAATTAAACAAAACAAAAAAGCCTCTCACCATTTATATAATTCAGCACTGGGACCATAAAATACCATCATTCCTTAGACTTTTTCAAGACTCCCCACCCTCCCTCCAGGGGAGGAGGGGTTAAACAGTTTCGGAAATTTCCTGAAGAACAGGTTCCTAGGAAAGTCAATCAAGTCAGTGCTGCCTCTTCCCACACCACGTCTGGAACGTTCACCAGACTAGAGCGGTTTTGCCTTCTAGAGTTGATTTGATCCCCACCTAGCTCAAAACAAGCCCTGTTTTCTGGCCCAGCATGCTCTCCTCCCATGCGGTTAGCAAACTTCCACCAGGGGGACAGGCGGGCGCGATTTCTGCTTTGTGTGAAGCGTATCGTACCATCTGCACTGGCTGGATTTCAGCAAAGATAGTAAAGAAACATTTATCAAGAAAAATCAAAGTTGATCCAGCCAAGTGTGGTCTAGAGAGCCTGGCTTCCTCCACGCAGATGCGGCTTCCTCGCTGCTGGGAAACATGACTTGACTTTGCAAAGCTTCTGAGGGACAGGCCTCTGGATGTGAGCCTGCAGCGCCTGTCAACTGCTCATGATGCAGTGGATTTAAAGTAGCCACCCTCCTGGAGATGCGAAAGTCAGCAGCTCTGAATCGACCCCGCTCTACCCATTCCCAGAAGTGTTAGCTCCTTTGATAGACAGGAGAGGTTCCAGAGGACGGAAGTGGGAGAAAAATCTAAGAAGGATGTGGGGGAGGTGGAGCAAAGCTTGGACGAGGAATGTTTGCTGCCAGGCAGGGGAGCAGAAGGTGGAGGGAGACTGCAGGACTTGGCACCTAGCAGTCCAGCAGGCAGCGGTTGGCGGGCATCCTAACCTTCATCAGAGAACTGCCTACCAATGCTTGTCTAATACGGTGTCGGTTCATATGACAAGGAGCCTAGGGAAGTGGAGAAGAGACTCTCTATTTCTACATGCATGTGTCTCGCCAATCATCCAAACAGACAGGCTTATGGCCCTTCAGAACAACTCAGTTCATGTTTTCATGCGAATCTCTGTGTGATCGAAGTGTCATTCCCAGACTAGAAACTGGCACGTGCTATTTTCCTTGGAAGACTTGAGCAACGAGAGAAAATAACAGTTGGGGATTGTATTCTGTGGGGAAGGCGTCGCTCCTCGGAGCTGTGTTACTCCATGTGTGCTCCGTGGGCCAGCAGCCTCCACCTCACCCCGAGACTTGTTAGCAAAGCAGAGAAACTCATCTCACTCTAGCGCTACCGAGCCGGCATCAGTCCACGGGGGTGAGTAGCAGGAATCGTGTTTTTGAGAGCATTAGGGTTCCTCTGTGCTAAGGTTTGCAGAGTCCTCTCGCTGAGGTTTCAAATGTGAAGGTCCATTACACGGTTCCCCTGAAGAAATGAAGTAGACCTGGTAGCACAGGGTATCACAGGTACCCAGGAGGCAGAAGCAGGCGGATCACAAGTTCAAGGCCAGCCTGGGAAACATAGTGAGCTCTTGACTCAAAATAAAAAGTCAACAGAAGTCCGGCATCTGTGAGGCTTTGCATTCAACCCTCAGTACTGCAAAAATAAATAGAGACTAGACAAGTGTGGTCAGAAGCCATTGACTAACAACCCTGAGACAGCAGTGACACAGGGAACGTTTCTTGGGTATTTTCTAGGTTCTGCACCAAATATACTTTTTCCACTTTTATAGTTAAATCAAGATATTCTATTGATCAAGAAAGCAAGGTTGAAAGTTTACATAGAAAGCTGGGTAAGATTCCTGCTCTGTAACCACAACACTACATGGCCTGCCTACTGTCTCATCAGAAATCAATTATACTTTCAATAGATTTGACTTCGTATGTTCTTTGTGGACAGAATCAGCATCTTATGTTTTCCCCAGACTCCTTGGAAGGTAACAGGACACTTAGGGAATAGGGAACTTAACGGAATCAGGGCCAGAGAAGAACATTTATTGCTTTTGGTACAAAATGAGATATAACTTGTGGCTGAGACGGAGGATGAATTCAACTCATGTCTTTTTTAAAATTGAATTATTTAACTTATTTTACATCCCAACTACAGTTTCCCGTCCCTCCATTCCTCCCATTCCCTAGCACCACCCCATTCACCCCTCCTCTGCTTCTCTTCAGAAAGGGGCAGGCTTCCATGGGTATCAACAAAGCACTGCCCCTTGTACTAAGGCAGGGCAAGGAACTCCAGTAGGAGGAATAGGTTCCCAAAAGTCGGCCAAAGTGTTGGTGACAGCCCCTGCTCCTGCTGTGAGGAGTCCCACAAGTAAACGAAGCTACTCAACTGTCACATATATGTAGAGGTCTTAGGTTGGTCCCATGCAGGCTCCCTGGTTGTCAGTTCAGACTCTTGGAGCTCCTGTGAGCCCAGGTTAGTTGTTTCTGTGGGGTTTCTTGTGATGTCCTTGCTCCTACAATCCTTCCTCCTTCTCTTCAGCAGAATTCCATGGGCTCAGTCTAATGTTTGGCTGTGAGTCTGCATCTCTTTCCATCAGCCGCTGGATGAAAGATCTCTGCCGACAATTGGGATAGTCGCTAATCTGGTCACAGGAGATGGTCAGGTCAGGCTATGTATCCACAGTTGCTAGGAAGTCTTAGCTGGGGCCATCCTTGTAGATTTCTTTGCATGAGGTTTCTACCTGACTCCAAAGTGCCCCCACCTTTCCAGTCATCCCTTTCAGTACTCTTTCCCTCCATCTGCCCGCCCCCAGCCCAATCCTTCATGTTCCTATCCCTGTCCACTCTCACAGTCTACCCAGGAGATCTATTCTATTTTCCCTTCCCAAGGAGATCCCTGTGTTCCTCCCTTGGGCACTCCTTGTTATCGATCCTCTCTGTGGATTGCAGCATAGTTATTTTTTTACTTTACAGCTAGTATCCACTTATAGGTGAGAACATACCATGTTTGACTTTCTGGGTCTGGGTTACCTCACTCAGGACGATTATTTCTAGTTCCATCCATTTGCCTTCAGGTTTCATGATGTCACTGTTGTTAACAGCTGAATAATACTCCATTGTATAAATGTACCACATTTTCTTTATCCAGTCTTCTGTTGAGGGGCATCTAGGTTGTTTCCAGGTTCTGACTATTATGAATAAAGATGCTATGAACATAACATCACCCTTCACATTTCTTTCTCAGCCCATTTATCATCTGTGTGTAGGAGGGCTATTGATTTTTTTGAGTTAATATTGTATCCTGCTACATTACTGAAAGTGTTTATGAGTTGTCGAAGTTCCTTGATAGAATTTTTGGGATCGTTTAAGTGAACTATCATATCATCAGCAAATAGTGAGAGTTTGACTTCTTCTTTTCCGATTTGTATCCCCTTGATCTCCTTTTGGTGTCTTATTGCTCTAGCTAGGACCTCAAGAACTGTATTGAATAGATGTGGAGAGAGTGGACAACCTTGTCTTGTTCCTGATTTAGGTGGGATTGCTTTGAGTTTGATGTTGGCTGTTGGCTTGCTGTATATTGCCTTTATTTTGTTTAGGTATGTTCCTGTATCCTGCTCTCTCCAAGACCTTTATCATGAATGGATGCTGTATTATGTTGAAAGCTTTTTCAGCATATAATGAGATGATCATGTGGTTTTTAGTTTTCAGTTTGTTTATATGGTGGATTACCTTGACAGATTTTCGCATCTTGAACCATCCCTGCACCTCTGGAATGAAACCAACTTGATCATGGTGGATGATGGTTCTGATGTGTTCTTGGATTAGATTTGCCAGTATTTTATTTAGTATTTTTGCATCAATGTTCGTGTGTGAGATTGGTCTGTAATTCTCTTTCTTAATAATGTCTTTATGTGATTTGGGTATCAGGGTAATTGTAGCCTCATAAAAAGATGTTGGCAATATTCCTTCTGCTTCTATTGTGTGGAACAATTTGAGGAGTATTGGTATTAGTTTTTCTTTGAAAATCTTGTAGAATTCTGAGCTGAAACCATCTGGTCCCAGGCTTCTTTTGTTTAGGAGACTTTTAATGACTGTTTCTATTTCTTCAGCAGTTATAGGTATGTTTATTGGCGTATCTGGTCTTGATTTAATTTTGGTAAGTGATATTTATCCAGAAAGTTGTCCATTTCCTTTAATTTTTCCAATTTTATGGAGTACAGGTTTTTAAAATATGACCTGATGATTCTCTGGATATCCTCTGTGTCTGTTGTTACGTCCCCCTTTTCATTTCTAGTTTGGTTAATTTGGATATTCTCTTTCTGCTTTTTGGTTAGCTTGGATGATAAATCTTTGTCTATTTTGTTGATTTTCTTGAAGAACCAACTCTTTGTCTCATTGATTCTTTGTATTGTTTTCTTTGTTTCTATTTTGTTGATTTCAGCTCTCAATTTGATTGTTTCCTGCTGTCTAGTTCTCTTGGCTGAGTTTGCTTCTTTTTTTTCTAAAGTTTTCAAATGTTCTGTTAATTCACTAGTGTGAGATTTTTCCAGCTTCTTTATGTAGGCATTTAGTGTTATGAACTTTCCTCTTAACACTGCTTTCACTGTGTCCCATAAATTTGGGTATGTTATGTGGTCATTTTCATTGAATTTTAGGAAGTCTTTAATTTCTCCCTTTATTTCTTCCTTGATCCATTGATGACTCAGGTGATCATTGTTTAATTTTCATGGGTTTGTGGGTTTTCTGGAATTAGTATTGCTACTGACTTCTAGTTTTAAGCCATGATTACCTGATAAGATACATGGGGTTACACCAATTTTTTTTTTGTATCTGTTGAAGTTTGTTTTGTTAGCGAATATTTGGTCAATTCTCAGAAGGTTCCATGAGGTGCTGAGAAGAAGGTCTATTCTCTTCTGTTTTGATGGAATACTCTGTAGATGTCTGTTAAGTCCATTTGAGTCATAACATCTGTTAGTTCCCTTATTTCTCTGTTAATTTTTTTGTCTGATTGACCTGTCCAGTGGCGAGAGTGGAGTGTTCAAGTCTCCTACTATTAGTGTGTGGGGTTTAATGTATGATTTAAGTTTTAGAAGTGTTTCTTTTACATATGAGGGTGCCCTTGTATTTAGGGCATAGATGTTCAGTATTGAGATTTCTTCTTGATGGATATTTCCTGTGACTAATATGAAGTGTCCTTCTTTGTCTCTTTTGCTAGATTTTACTTTGAAGTCTATTTTGTTAGATATTAGGATAGCTACACCTGCTTGTTTCTTAGGTCCATTTGATTGGAAAATTTTTCCCAACCCTTTACTCTGAGGCAATGTCTGTCTTTGAGGTTGAGGTTTGTTTCTTGTATGAAGAAGAAGGATGGATTCTGTTTTCATATCCAGTCTGTTAGCCTGTGTCTTTTTACAGGTGAGTTGAGTCCATTTATATTAAGGGATATTAATGACCAGTGATTGCTAACTCCTGTTAATTTAGTTTTTGTTGGTGGTGATGTTAATTTGTGTGTTTTTCTTCCCTTGGGATTTGCAGCTGTGAGATCATCAATTGTCTGTGTTTTTGTTGGTGTAGCCAACTTCCTTGGGTTGGAATTTTCCTTCTAGTACTTTGTGTAGGGCTGGGTTTGTGATTAGGTATTGGTTAAATCTGGTGTTGTCATGGAATGTCTTGTTTTGTCCTTCTGTGGTGATTGAAAGTTCTGCTCGGTATTGTAGTCTGGGCTGGTACCCATGGTCTCTTAATGTCTGTCTGCATAACACTTGATCAAGACCTTCTGGTTTTCATTGTGTCCAATGAGAAGTCAGGTGTAATTCTGATAGATCTGCCTTTATATGTTACTTGGTCTTTTTCTTTTGCAGCTCTTAATATTCTTTCTTTATTCTGTATATTTAATGTTTTGATTATTATGTGGCAAGGGGACTTTTTTTTTGATCCAGTCTATTTGGTGTTCTGTATGCTTCTTGAATCTTCATAGGCATATCTTTCTTTAGGTTGGGAAAGTTTTCTTCTATGATTTTGTTAAATATATTTTCTGTGCTTTTGAGTTGAGCTTCTCCATCTTCTATACCTATTATTCTTAGGTTTGGTCTTTTTATGGTGTCCCATATTTTCTGAATATTTTGGGTTAAACGTTTGTTAATGTTTTCTTTGACCAATAAGTCTATTTCTTCTATTGGATCTTCAGCACTTGAGATTCTCTCTTCCATCTCTTGTATTCTGCTGTTTATGTTTGCATTTGTGGTTCCTGATCATTTTCTTATGATTTCTGTTTCTATAATTCCCTCAGCTTGTATTTTCTTTATTGTTTTTATTATTTCAGATTTCAAGTCTTGAATAGTTTCTTTCATATGTTTGATTGCTTTTTCTTGGTTTTCCTTAAGGGATTTGCTGATGTCTTCCAAATTTTTTTTGTCTTTCCCTCAGTTTCTTTGAGGGAATTTCTCATTTCCTCTTTAAGAGTCTCAAGCAGTCTCCTAGAGTTATTTTTTGGTCAGTTTCTTCTGCTTCATCTATATTTGGTTGTTCAAGTCTTGCTATTGTAGGGGGTCTAGATTTTACTGGTGTCGTGTTGCTCTTTGTGGTGTTGCATGTGTTCTTACCTTGTCTACTCATCTTTTCCTCTAATTGGTGTGGTCGGGCTGTCTGTGACTCTGGTGATTAGTCTTCTAGGTGTCTGTGGCTTCAAGGCTCAAATGGTTGTTCCTCATGGTACAATCAGTGCCACAGTTCTAGTTATCCTGTTGGTCATTCCGTGTTCCTGGAGGTTGCTCAGCACTCCCGGGATTTGCTCTGCTCCTGCTCCCTTGGAGTTTGCTATCTCAGGCCTTCTCTGGTCTAGTTTGCCGGTTTAGACCTGTTTCTGTAAATGCCCCTTCTCTGGATCTGCTCCTCTGGAGGTTCCTGGCTTGAAGTTGGTCCTGAAAAGGTCTCTGGCTCTGATCTTCTCCCTCGGAGGTCCCAGACTCATGCCAGGACCAGCAGAGCTTTCTGGTTTCTGCCTACTCCCTTGGAGGTCCAAGATCAATGCCTAGACCCACAGAGATGGCTGGCTCAGTCCTACTTCTGTGGAGTTCACTGCCTCAGGCCTGCTCTGTGAATTCCTGTTTTTTGTTGTACTGTTGCATACATGTAACATTTAGAGAGAGTGTGCAGAAATAGCTGTGGAAATGGGCATCATTGCCTTATTGCTGACTTTGGTGGGATTGTGTTTGTCATAAGCTGTGATGCTTTTATTTCAGCTAGCCATGACTCTGTTTAGAGATTTTCATGCTAGTTTCAGATAATTACAATGACCTTGTGGTTTTTTTCTTTCAGTTTTAAGTTGAAGAATATATTAATAACAGATTTGTGAAAAGGTTGGATCATCTTTACATTTCCAGTAGACTCAGATATTCGTTTGTCTGAGTTTCATTTGTTTTTGGACTGAATATATTATCTTGGATTTTCTCTCCCAAGATGGCCAACACCCCCTTACATTATTTAACACTATAAGCTTAAGTTCCATGCAAGCCTCTTTTTCTGGTCCCCTTTTCTCAGCTGTGTATGTTTCTACCCTTTGAGCTGCTGTTTGATCAGCTTTTCCTGTTCTCCAAGCAGATGCTTCCTTCTCCCTCGTCTCCTCTCTGGCCCACTGTATCTTCAGCTCAGATCCTTCGCTCCCTTTCCTTCCTTAAGCCAGTTCTATAACCTTCATAAAGGAGCCTTAATTTTAGGTGGAGTCTAGGTGTAATGCTGTTGATATTCTTCCAGCCTTCTCTCTGTGGACTCTCTGGGTGCTGCTGCGTAATGACATGTGGATAGCAGATGTACCCTCCTTTAGATGGCAACTCTTTTTCCTTTTTTTTTTGGATGAAGGTAACATTTGCAGCATATAAATTAGCCATTCGCTCTTTTAAAATACACAGTTTCCTATACTTTACATTTACAACATTGTGGCCATCTTTCTAGTTTTAGTGAGTCCATCACCTCTAAAGAAAAGCCTGTGCCCATGAAGCGCCACCTCTTTGGTCCCCTTCCCTCACATGTAGCAACAGTGAGCCCTCTGCTTGTTTGTGTGGGTTGACTGCTCAGGACTAGCTTAGTCCTGTCTCATTGCTGTGTCCAATACATGAGAGAACAGCCTGAGGGAAGAAGGGTTTGTTCTACTCATGATTTCAGTCCGTCATGGCGGGAGAGTGTGGTGAAGGAACTCACATCTTGACAGACAAGAGACAGAGCAGAGCGGTTACAGGAGATGGCCAGGACAAGATCTGCTTCTCAAGGACACGCCCTTGGTGACTTATTTCTCCAGCCAGACTCTGTTGTCTGCAATTGCACCACCTCCCAATAGCTAATTCTTATTTGGCATCCATCAATGGATTAGACCATTCATTTAGCCAGAGCCCTGGTGGTCTAATCATTTTCATAAATGCCCTTATAGACACATCAAGAAATGTACTTTCCTAATGTTCCGAGTTCTTTCCAGTTGATGAGATCTCAATGGAGACTGACCATCTCACAGCATGTGACCATTGTGTCTGGGCATATGCATGCTCTTAGCAGCTCCTTTCCTCATACCCAGAAAGGAGTTGCAACCTGGATGTCGACAAATGATGAATGGATAAACAAATACAGCATTGCTATGGAATGGAATATTACTGAGTTTTAAAAACCAACATGGATACTTTTTACAATGACACCTTCAAACTATCATGCTAAAACTGAAAGAGACAGATTCTTGTGGGTCTTGGGGAAGGAGATTTTAGAAAAATTAGAGTGTGTCTTAGGAGTAAGGAGGGGTGAAAGCAAAATGGAAGTCAGAAGTCAATTTTTAGGAAGGCTGAACATACAGTATGTTGTCGTAGGGTTCTGTTACTCTAAGAAAGCACTATGATCATAAACAACTTGGGGAGGAAAGGGTTTATTTTACCTTACAGTTCCACATCACATTCTGCCATCTAATGAAGTCAGGATGGGAGGGCAGGAACCTGGAAGCAGGGACTGATGCAGAGACCATGGAGAGTGTTACCCACTGGCTTGCTCATCAGGACTTGCTGAGCCTGATTTCTTATATAACCGAGACCATCAGCTCAGGGGGAGCCCTGCTCCCAAATGAGCTGGGCCCTCCCCCGTCAATCATCAATCAAGAAAATGCCCCACAGTCTTACTCGCAGGCTAATCTGGTGAGGACATTTTCTCTTGAGGTTCCTTCTTCCAAAATGACTTTAGCTTGTGTCAAGTTGACATAAAACTAGCCAGCACATGTGTTATATACACGCTTGAAAATATTATAAGGAAACATTATTTTGCATAATTAATATATGCTAATAAAGGTTTTAAGAATAATTTTTTATACAATATGGAACGGAATTTACATCCTGTCAGGCTGTCTCATTTGCATGCCTCTCAAGCTGTTGATATTAATGAAATTCTCACCAAGCAGGGATGCCCAGGACCCAACCATGGGTATCATAGGCATCATTAACAGATACGTAAACATTTTGAACGTTAGTAATATTGGAACTGCATTTTGTTTTTCAGTAAGAGATGCTAAAAATCTTGTACCTATGGACCCCAATGGCTTGTCAGATCCCTACGTTAAACTGAAACTGATTCCTGATCCCAAAAGTGAGAGTAAGCAGAAGACCAGGACCATCAAGTGCTCTCTCAATCCAGAGTGGAACGAGACCTTCAGATTGTAAGTACGGACCAAGCTGGCTCAGCGTGGGTGACAGAGGATAGTGGTCTTCAGGGACTGGGGCATCTCCCCTTTATCTCCCCTTTAGCCTCTGTTTTCTTTCTTTTCCCTTCACTTCCTTTCCCCCTTCTCTTCCGTCTGGAATTCAGTATTGTGAGCTAAGGGGAAATCGGATCGTTTTATAATAGGGTTGAGACTGCTTGTGGTGTGTGGAGCCAGACTGGATGGGATTGAGTATTCGTGCTGCCTGGTGAAGGGGAATGAATAGGGCATAGTTATAGGTCATACTGACAAAATCTCTAGGGCTGAGTTTACATGGTACTGGGTTTGCTGCCTACTGGGAGGACCATATCAGCTTTGCTTTAGGGTCTTCTCTGGCCAGGAAGAGTATGTGGGTCCCCTCTCAACATGTCTGGGCCAATGGTCATTCATAGTAACAGCTGGTATTAACTGAGCAGGTATGATGTACAGTCAATCGCTAATTAAGTGATCTGACTAACAATTACTGGTTAATTCATTTCTATTTTATGCATGGGCCTTGCTAAAGAAGCCCCTGGGTGAGTAGAAGGCCGAGGAGGATGCAGTCTTGTGTAGTTTGACATCCTAGGTCATGCTGCAGCCACAGGCTGGCATCAAGCTTCTTGGGTGCAACCTTATATCCTTGCTTCTTTCTCAGGATAAAGCAAGGACAATCTGAGCCTTTCAGGGCCATGTTGTAGAACAGTTTCCCCTGAGACTCCAGCAAGAGGTTTCTCCATGCATTTCTCTACTTCATCCAACCCACAAGTATGCAAATGCACACACATGTGTGCTTGATGATGTCTTGGGTATCAGATTTTTTTCTCCGTGACTGTCCGTGGGAACAAAGACAGAGACAATAGCCTCAGATAGACCTACTTTTGTTGGAGCTAGCTAAGGCCTCCCACCTGTTTGATCAACAGGCTGTCAAACAGAATGAACCCCTACTCCCAGGGGAGTGGAAACCGAGTGCATCTCCTGCAGCAGTTTGTGACAGTTAAGGGTTTCTATCTCAGGCCCTCATCCTCTTGTAGATTTCATCTACGTGAGAAATCAAGATGGCCTTGGCTGACTCTCTCTCTCTCTCTCTCTCTCTCTCTCTCTCTCTCTCTCTCTCTCTCTCTCTCTGTCTCCCTCCAGTCAGCTGAAGGAATCAGACAAAGACAGAAGACTGTCCGTAGAGATCTGGGATTGGGACCTGACCAGCAGGAATGACTTCATGGGATCTCTGTCATTTGGGATTTCGGAACTGCAGAAGGCTGGCGTGGATGGCTGGTAAGAAGAATTCTGCATTGGAAACCACAATGCGAGTCAGTCCATCAGACCTGGGATCGAATATGTTTTCCCTTTTCTCTTAAAACTGCAATATGCAAACGAAAACCCACCACGATGACTGCTAGCTTGGCTCTATCTCATGCATGCGCCTTGTTTGGCATTTCAATTTACAGAACGGGAGTTGGCAGGGCCTGGTGACATGGGCCTTCCATCCTAGCTAATTGGTAGGCTGTGGCTGGGAAGATTGCATGGGGGAAGGCCTGCCTGGGGAACTTTGATCACCTACTTCAAAATAAAGTAAAGGGGGTCTGGGACATGGCTGGGTTGCGATGCATCTACCCAGTGTGCGTGAATAAGGCCCTAAATTTAATCCCCAGGGCTTTAAAAAAATAATTAATTGCTAGTACTAAAAGAAATGAGGAGACAGCTTGCTGAGTCAGTAAAGTGCTTGATTGTATATGAACATGAGGACTTGAGCTCAGATCCCCAGCACCCATGTAAAAGCAGGTACAACAGCAGCGGCCTGTATCTGTAACCCCAGCACTGGTGTGGCAAAGGGGGCAGAAACTGGGGGCATCCAGAGACAAGAAAACCCCTAAAACTCACTGGGTAATCAGACTAATCCATTGGTGAGCTCGGATTCAGTGAAAAGAACCTTCCGAAAGTAAAGTGGAGAGTGATTGAAAAAGGCACTTAACATCAACCTTTCTCCTCAAGGAACACACACACACACACACACACACACATACACACACACACACGCACACATGCACACACACATACACGCACACATGCACACACACACACCACACACACATACACACATGCACACACACATACACGCACACACACACCACACACACACATACACACATGCACACACATACACGCTTGCGCACACACACACACACATGCACACACATACACACGCACACATACACACATATACACACGCACATGCACGCACGCACACATGCACGCGCACACACACGCATGCACACACACATACACATGCACACACACATACACACACACCACACACATGCACACACATACCACACACACATACGCGCACACACACGCATGCACACACACATGCATACACACATGCACACACACATACACACATACACACGCACACGCATGCACGCACACACACATGCACACACACACGCACACACATACACACACGTGCACACATGCATGCACGCACACACGTGCGCACACACACATACACACGCACACACGCACACACGCGCGTGCACACACACACACAATCTAACACGACAAGACTATAGCTATGAAAAGCCGAATACCAGGACGTGGTTCACCCTTGGCCACAGTCCACAGTCCTTACCTGTCCCTAGTGATCACCTCTGCCCTACTGCACCCAGCCTCGTGGGCACTAAAGCCCTCTCTCAAGCTTACCTGACAGAACTGGGCAATCCATTGGACAATCTTAACTCCTTAAGGCAGTGTGTTCCCACTGACAGTGCCTCCTGCTTGCCATCACCCACCTGTCTTGCTTCTGCTGCTTTGGTCCCTCCCATTGCCAGAACAAAGCGCCCTCATCCGGTGTCTCCAACAGGAAAGTAGGTCAGTCCTGTGGGCAACCACTTCCTAGTCACCTGAGAAAGAGAGTCAGGAACAATGGTCTAACCTGGCTTCCCAGCCATCGCTTTGGGGGAAGTGGTGATTGGACCCGCTCTTAGTTCTTTAAGATGAATTGTCTGTCTCCTTTTTAAATTGTCTCACTCGGGACTCTTTCAGTTCCGGGTGGAAGAAAAGAAAAATCGAACTGATTTCCCACGAAAGAGAATGCATCTTCCAGGCTGTACATCCTCCACTGCCCACCTTAAGCTTCCTATTCCCTGCTCCACATTGATTTATCACAGGCTCTTCTTCAAATGGATAGGATGTTCTAGTCCCTCAGGGTGCATCAGGATAGAAGACATATGTGTGTTTGTGAACCCATGGTGGGGAGCAGAGATGAACCTTGAACAAGAAATTACTCACAACAGCAGTTGAGGACCACATGAAGAGAACGGTGATGTGGATAGTCACCATGACTGGGGGCGGGTATTTAAAAGACACAGTTCAGAAGTGATTAAAGCACCAGTCTTGCAAAAATAATGAGCACAGATCAAGGCTGTCCTCAGCTCACTACCGAAGACCATGACTGACTCCATGAAAAGGTTTGGCAGATTGATAGCAAGAAAACTGGTGTTTGGGGGGAAAAGTTTGCTGAATTAGCTCAGCCACATTAAATATATGCATACAGAAAATCATAGCTTGATGGAAGCCCAGGCTTGGGGTTCTGTCATCTGCCAGCCTGGATCAGAAGAAGGTCACAACTCACTTTTCCAAAAGTTCACATTTTCCTCTGCGGATCAGGGAGCCACCTGCGCACGATGACTAAGTTTAGTGACATTACAGGAGGAAGGAGCTGCTTGAGCAGGAAACACTAGTGTGACATCCTTTCTCCCCCTTCGCGGTTTCGGGTACTTTCCCCTTGGCGTGTTCCCGCCCTCATGGACCCACAGACTGGGTGTTCCGTCCTCCACAGGCCAAGTTGACAGTGGCTAAAGAGAAAATCCATGATCTGTGGTGGGTAGAAGTGAGGCAGAAGAGGGCAGAACGATAGTTGTAGTAGAGATAGTTACCACCGACTGGCTCTGACTGGGCGCCAGGCACCAAACTGAACACATAGGTGCAAGAACCATAGCTACAGGAAAAACATGGCGGCTTCTTTTGTGAACACGTCCTTGGCTTTCTCAGACTGTTTGTGAGCTCATGGTGGTTACAGAGTAGGGTTTTGCTGGGGCTGCCTCCCAGGCTTCTCTCTTGCAGAGGAGCTATTCTAAACAGTACTCCCATACCCCAGAGCAGGTCTGGCCCTACCTTGCTTTGCGGCTTCTTAAGTGCTTATGTCTGTGCCTGCTGTGTGTGTCTTCCCCACAGAGCCCAACACATTCCAGTCCCAGGCCACACCAGGCCCCATTCCCTACCCCTTGCCCCAGCGCTTCTGGGACTTCTCGCTTCTGAGACTCCTTCATGGAGAGACGGTGGCTCTGCTCAGGTATCCCCCTCCCCACTTCTCCTAGCTGCTGTGATGGCACAGTCCTCTAGGAAGGTGGGACCACACCAGGACACTGCCCTCCTTGTAATCCTCCAACCCCATTCTTTCCCAGGTTAATTGAGCTGCTTGGGGAGCTTAAGTCCATTCTCAGAAACGAAGCTGTCGTACCCCTCCTCTGCCGCACCCCCCCCCCCCCAGTTTTGCTGTGTGCACGTTCAGCCTAGTATGCGACACAACCTTCAGCCTTTTTGGGGCCTGCCTGTTTTAAATGGCAGCACCAGAAAGCCAAGTGTTTGCTTAAAACAGCTGTTGGCTGAAACAGTGTTCCTGTGAGAATCTTAGCAAGAGCGACACATCTAACCCAAGCACACAGAAAGACAACGAAAAGGCCTGAATATGATAATAAGATGGGTTAGCTCCCTCCCAATGCCACACATACGCAAAGTGTTGGTGTCTTCCTGTAATCCCAGCACTGGGGAGGTAGAGGCAGGGCGGATCAGAAGTTCAAGGGCATCCTTTAGCTATAAAAGGCGTTGAAGGCCAGCCTGGACTATATGAGATCCCCCTCCACATCTAAAAAAGTATAATGAATAATAATTAATACATTTTTGAGGCACACTGAACTTGGAGATTCACCTAGATTTGCCAGCGCAGTCCCTGCTGTCTGCCACTGAGATTATAGGCCTGTGTGTGATGCCACACCCGGGATGCTCTATGTGGATGCTATAGTTCCAAACTCAGGGGCCTCATGCTTGCTCAGCGGCGTTTTAGCATGCTTGAATGTTGAATAAATCACATCCCTTCTTGCAGACTCAGTTTCTCCCTCTGGCAGGAGATGGGCTCCTCTAACCATCCCGCTGTGCTACAACAGTGTGTATGATGTTAACAGTGGTTCTCTAAGTCAATAAAGGATCTGGAAAAAATCCTCTTGCCCAATACTGTTGTGAAACAGTGTTGCCTCTGGGGTGTTCAGTGACAGGAACATGCTGTACAGTCTTGCCTCATGGAGCAGCAGGCTAGACCCCCGAGCTCGAATATGCAGGCGTCTCTGCGCCCTAGATTTCGGTTATCACACTCTATGATGTTCACACCTCGAGGAAGCCCAGAGAGTGTGCCCTGGTTGTCCAGTGATGCCCCAACTGTGATTAAAACCATGTGGCAGAACCCACAGAGGCAGCTGGAGAAGTCTCCAGATGTGCGACACCTGCCCCCGGCCACTCATCTGCCTCGTAGTTACCAGCCCTGTACCTGCTGTCAAACGCTCCCCTGTGCTCCTAATTGTGTCTATTTATGCTTTCTCCCCGCTTCCTCTCGGTTTTGCTGGAGATTCATCTGTATTACTTGTTTGGTTTGTTTTTCTCCAAAGAATCTGCTCTGGGACTGTGTCTCCGTTCTACGTCTGCTTTCTTCTCTCTGTTTGTTTTGCATTTGTCTTTGAGCTCCGGTTGAGTGTTTTGCTATTTGGTTTTCTCTTCTTACCTTACCCATGTCTTTAGGAATAACAAACCCTATTGGGTGGATAGACAATTCCTTTAAGTTATGACATTTCACATCCTGACTTTCGTTGCTGTTTCCGGCTCTGCCATTACGTTTTTCATTTCCTTTCTTATACGCTTATGTGTAGGCATATGCTTTAACCTTGAGAAATAGCTTTATGTTTAAATATTTGCTCCTGGGGCAGGGAGGATGGCTCAGCCATTAAGAGCACTTGGTGCTCTCACAGAGGACCTGGGTTTGACTCCCAGCGCTACTACTGAACCATCTCTCCAGCCCCTTGCTTTTTCCTTTCCACCACTTCCTTTCTTTCAACTAAACTCAGTCTGCATTCAGTGTCCCTAAATATCCTATGGGCGTTTGAATAAAAATTGTATTTACTGTCTGTAGGGTATATCTCAGCATTGATGAGCTCCCCATCTTCATGGTTTATGGACCCTTTATGCTTTTCTATTTTCATTTTATGTGCTTAGGAAAAATGTATAACGCTTGTCATGGCTTTCTCAGTAAAACTGTTAGAAACCTTTTTTTTTTTTTTCATTTCTATTGCTATTGTTTTTTCCTTCTATGAATGTAGCAAGATCGTCCACTGTGTAACTAACTCTTCCTGGCTTATTATCTGACACGGAGTCATCATTGTCGCTGTGAATGCTCCCCTCCTGACCCGCCCAGGTCACCTCACTTCACTGATGGCATCTGTGCCATGGCTTGTTCATTCTTTGGAAATCCACAGCCCAGAACCCTCTGTGCTCAGGAGACACGAGAGAACTAAACAGACACAGATCTTCAGCCCCAGGGAGCTGTCTCTCTAGGTGGAGAAAAAGAAAAACATTTTTACATTAGAAAAAAAAACAAAACAAAACAAACAAACAAGCAAAGAAAAAACATGGCATGTTCCAGGCGATAAACAAATGCTATCAGGAGACATAAGAACAAGGAGAGGGGATGCTGGCAGCATGGCTGGTTTGTACATTTCATTCAGTCCTTTCTCAGGAAAACACTTACTGGCAAGATGACGTTTAGCAGGGTGTCTGACCTGGGCCCTGCTGCTGTTCAGGGAGAAAGCATTACATGCAAAGGCCCTGAGCCCCGTGTCTGGTGAACTGCAGGTGTCTTGAAGCAGCTTGGGGAACATAAGTCAGCAAGGAGGAGAACTGGTGTGTGTGTTCTGAGTGAGGAAGTTAAGATCTATTGGCCCCTTATCCCTTCTTCATCCCTCCACCTCTGTGTATGTCTGCAAAAATAAAAACAGTATCTCACAGTGTATTATGAACCTGTTCCCAGCACTCAATAACCTTGGGAACATCATTTTTTACAAAATGTATGTGTATGGATGTAGTATGTATGGGTATGTACATGCATGTTCATGTGTGTGAATACTCACATGGGTTGTTGCTTGTGTGCCATGGCATACACGTGGAAGGGAGGGACTCTGGTGTTGGTCTGTGTTTTCTAGTTTGTCTGAGGCAGAGTGGTTTACCACCGGTACACCAAGCCGGGTGACCAGTGAGCTTCTGGGAAGGTAGGGTTATAGATGCATGCTGCTGGACCTGGCTTTATTGAGTCCTAAGGCTCCCAACTCCATCCTCTTGGTTGACAAGCAAGTTCTTTGTCTTCTGAGCTCTCTGGGCTGCTCTTAGACATCATTTCTCATACCTTCTGTGACCCACAGTGTGGAACTGCCTCCGTCAGACAGACGCTTATTCTATGTGGGAAATGCATATCTATGAAAAATAACTCCATGATAACAAACTGGCAGCTCAGCTCTTATGTGTACAACTTTAATTACATCCTAATAAACCCGCAAGACTGAAATCGATGGCTCTGAGAACGCGAGTGTCGATAAAATGTTTGCCAACACATCCTGTATTTTAAAAAGAAAATCTCCATCTGATGAATGTGTGAGAGTATTATTTCAACTTCAGTTGTCAACTCTTAGTTTTGTGTATGTCAGATACTCAATGCAAGGACCGTACACATTCATTATTTCTAATTATGCTAAGCATTGTCATTTGCAGATACTTGTGAATGACAGCTCTGATTTCGCATTTTTCTCATTGGTTCCTAAGAACTTTTCATAGGGGATGCCGCTCACTGTAGACCACTTGCTCAGCAAACACGAAGGCCTGGGTTTAGTTTCCAGCACTTTGGAGAAAAAGAGCTCTCACTGCTGAGGGTATTAGTGTTTTCTCAATTTTTGTGTTATGCAGTTTTCCCACTCAGGTTAGTTGCTGCTGTCCTTCATAGCTTGCTTGCTTTCTTTCTTTCTTTCTTTCTTTCTTTCTTTCTTTCTTTCTTTCTTTCTTTCTTCCTTCCTTCCTTCCTTCCTTCCTTCCTTCCTTCCTTCCTTCCTTCCTTCCTTCCATTTCTTTCTCTTTTCTTCGAGACAGGGTTTCTCTGCTTAACAGCCCTGGCTGTCCTGGAACTCGCTTTGTAGACCAGGCTGGCCTCGAACTCACACATCTGTATTTTCTTAGTGTGCAGAAAACATCTATCTAACGCTAAGCTAATGTGATAAATATCAAGGCAATGGCCAGAGACATTTCCCAGCTCTGTTTTCTAATTCCCTAATTGTCCAAATTATCCATCCTGTGTTCACTGTCTTCAGCGGATTTTGAAATTCAGTGATTGGAGTTTTCTTCTGAAACAATCGTTCCTAATTTCAGATTGTCCTCTTTTCTTAGTTCCCTTTGAAAATATGAATTAGACATTCTCTAGGTCCTCCCTTCAGCTGCTGTGTTCCCAGTTGGCCTGGTCCACTGCTTCTGTGTTTCTCTCCTTATGATGGTTATGTTTGTGTCCTGATGCCTTCATCTCTCCTGGTAGGATGATGGGCACAGCAGTGATGGGTGTCCTTACCCTAGTCCTCAGATGCAGATAAGGGAGCCAGGAGCCTTTTGTAAGTTCTTGGAATTCTGTTTTGTGCAGACCAGGTATCCTGTTCCCTGAGCGGGGACCAGAGCTAGAGAGAGCAGGAAGGTATCCCTCCTGATGGAGAAGTGTCCTCTTTCCATTGGCTCTGAGTTCCTGTTCTTTTCTTCTAGGGTACAGGTGTCCTTTCATGGGTGTGGAAGGAGTGTACACAGTCTGAATCCAGAAAGGCTTTGCACACTCTTCTCACACGGGGCTGTGTCTCTCGCTCTGCCTTTCTTTTCTGACAGTCACGTTTTTACTCTTAAAAAGCAACAGTGGTTCCAGAACAGGCTCCAAAGCTATGGAGAAACTCCTCTCTCTCCTCTCCCCTCCTATTTCAATTCCTTTGTTGGCAGTTGAATCTAGCACTTTGTACATGTTAATTTTTACCCTCAACCCAAAAGACAGACTTTAAATGTGAACTTACTATTTCTTTTGAAACCCCCCCCGCCATTTAAATTTTTTTTTTTTTTTTGGTTTTTCATGACAGGGTTTCTCTGTGTAGCATAGCTAAATTGAAACTCACTCTGTAGACCAGGCTGGCTTCAAACTCACAGAGATCCTCTTGCTTCTGCCTCCTGAGTGTTGGGATTAAAGGCATGCATCACCACCGCCCAGTTAAAATCCAATTATTTTAATAAAGAACATTAAGTCAAAATAATGTGCAGATTTAGCATAACCCATAGAAAGGCTTATGAAAGGCGAAGCTAGCCACACACCGTCCTGTGTTCTTTCATGACCGATGACATCACCTCGTAGAAGCTCCTGGGACTCCTGTTCCAGCAAAGGTGCACACAAGTTCTTAGTTCTGTGGCTTTTAGAGATTTGGGGGGAGAGGGCTGGGTAGCCGCTGTGAGGCTCAGAGACTCCTATCACTCCTATAAAGTCCTGAGATTAAGATTCCATATTTGTACATATATCATATATGCCAATTTTTAGGGAGTACTGTTGGAGGGGGGAACTTGGGGGCCTCTCCTTCACCTTTGAGTGTCCTCTTTTGTTCCTCAGTTTTTTTCTTTATTTCCTAGTGGTTAAAAAAGTAAACAAAAGCTCCGAAGTGTATTATCAGACCATTGTCACCATTAATGATGACAGAGATGATGCTGTTTATTGAGGCCTGGGGCTGCGTTGATTTCACCACCACCACTACCACCACCACCACCACCACCACCACCCCCACCTTTCAATTCTGTGCAGAAGGGACTTGTGCTCCAGTGTGTAGATGCCAAATGCAAAGGCTCAGATGGACTTTATATCCAAAGTTATCCAAAAGAGAAGGGTGGAACCGAAGCCAGGCACTGTGTGATGCCAGGACATGCCTCCATACTCACAGGGACCCTGTTCCTCCAGAGGCCAAACACAGAGTCCCCACCTCACCTCTGCTGGGGAAAACAGCACCGTGAGGTCTGCGGTCACGTTGGAAGGGGCCGAAAAGGAAAGCGCACGCAGGAGGCCTACTAGCTTGCCTCAGCAGAGAGCAGCCCATGGCTGACTGGCAGAGTTAGGTGTGCCCCTGTGCTGGTGCAGGCCGGCCACAGCCAGCAGGCAGAGGTCCTGGTCTCACCTTCCACCTTGCCTGGGGCAGTGTTGTTGCTTGGTGTGGTTTACGCAAGGCTAGCTACCCGCAGAGCTGTTTCTGGGGCATTTTCCTGTTTCTGCCTCCTTCTCTGAGCTTACAGATGCATCACTTTGTCCAACTTTGTGTGCATTCTGGGGATTTGAACTCAAGTCCTCACACTTGCATGGCAAGCCCGTTACCCCACTGAGCTGTCTCCCCGGCCCTCAACAGTTTGACTGTTTGTTTTTAGGCAGGCCTTGTGCTCAGCTTGATGCTCTTACACACGGACACCGGCTTCTCACAACTACTTATCTCCCATCAGGTTCAAGCTACTGAGCCAGGAAGAGGGCGAGTACTTCAATGTGCCTGTGCCACCGGAGGGAAGCGAGGGCAATGAAGAGCTGCGGCAGAAGTTTGAGGTGAGGCTTTATTCTTTCACCATTTTCCCCCCCATGGGAACCTGGTACACTGCATCACTGCGATCTTTTTATCTTGTCTGTGGTGTGATATATACATGTATATATATGTATATATATATATATGTATATATATACACACATACATATACATATATACACATACATATACATATATATACACACATACATATATATACACACATACATACATATATATATATACATGTATATATATGGAGACTTTTCATGACTCTGAGCATTTGCCATGCTGTTCCAGCTCCTAGGAAACTGCATATACTTCAAGACCCTTCCCTTGTGAAATCGTTCCTGTACTGGTTCAGACGTAGACATTTCTCCCAAAGTGCTCATTTCATGCCCAGGTCTTTGTGATACTGATTTGCACTGGGCTAGTAATAATGGAGAAGTGGACAGAGTAGAGATACGTTTTGTTAGAATTCTGAATTTGGGTCTATCAGCAAATGGAACTGTACTGTTTTCAAATAGATTGACTGTCCTTGTGACTCTATGAAAGCATGTGCGGGCTGATCCTCACAACGATTTCGTCCACCTCATGGTGACTGGATATGGCCTTGTTCCCACCTCAGGCAGGCTTCTCTTCTGTCTTTGGGACCAGGGCTTCCCTCACGTCAGCGACCGTGGGGTGAGGTGTGCAGACACATGCCAGTTTTGCACAGGGAAACGTTCGAGGCAGTTTTTGCAGAGGGAAGGTGGCTGCGACTATGCATGGCATATGCGCATCACATGATTTAAAAGTATTTTCATGTGGGAAACTTGGTCCTTTGTTCATACAGTTTAATGCACCGAGTCTGGGGGCCACTGATCAGGTCTCGGTAGACAGTCATCTGCTCACTCTAGAGGAAGGTCATTGGGAACAGAGTCGGGGGGAAGGGAGGTGAGGGCCAGGTGAGGCTGGGGAGTGGGTGAGGTCGGAGGACTGGGTGGCATGTGGGGGTGAGTCCCAGGTGAGGCTGCAGAGTGTGTGAGGTCAGAAGACTGGGTGGCATGTGCGTGGGAGGGAAGGGGTAAGTCTCAGGTGAGGCTGGGGAGTGGGCAAGGTCAGAGGACAGGGTGGCATGTGGGGGGTTTGGAAGGATGAGTCCCAGGTGAGGCCGGGGAGTGGGTGAGGTCAGAGGATACGGCGGCGGCATGTGGTGGCTGGGGGAAGGAATGAGTCCCAGGTGGGGCTGGGAAGTGGGTGATGACAGGGTGACATGTGGGGGGAAGGGGTGAATGCCAGGTGAGGCTAGGGAGTGGGTGATGTCAGAGATCTGGCTGCAATGGCTTTAAGAAAGGCTTTGGCATTCACTTCAAGAAGTATGTTAGCTTCACACTCAAGTAGGCACCTGGTACTGGAGTGTCCAAGGGCCCTTGTCTTGAGTCTGGGTCCCCCGCAGTCTAGGCAATACTAGACGCTGTAGATGTCCTAAGGACTCCCTGGAAATGAGTGCATTGGCCTTGGGCTGGCCAATCATCCTCCTCTACTGTTATAGTTTGAATCTGAAGTGTTCCCACAGGCTTATGATTGCTTTATCTCTGGTGGTAGCTCTATTGTGGAAAGTTCTAGAAGCTTCAACAGAAGGAACTAGGCATTGTAGTGGGTCCCTGCCGTTGTCTTGTCCCTAGCTAGGCTCTTTCTGTCTTACTCTCTGCTTCCCGTCCACCTCGACAAAAGTAGATGTCTCCACCACACCCACCCACTACCATGATGTCCTGCCTGAGTACACAGGGCCAAGAGACTGTGGGCAGATTCCTCTGAAACTGGGAGCTAAATACATTTTCCTCCTTTAAGTGTGTCTATCCGGCGCTGGTCTCAGTGACAAAGTGACTACCATTTACAATGACCTTGATCACTGAAGGTCTTTTTCTTGATGGCCATGTGAGACTGAGTGACTTGACAAAAGATCCTTCCCACCACACGGAGTTGTGAACTGGATGTTTTCAGAAAAGAACTGGAAGGCAAGACGTCCAGAGAAAGCTTTCTGGGCTGGCAGTATCTGTTGGCTGAGGCTGTTATGATTATGGGTGGGAAAAAAAAACCCTAAAACAAGGCCAGTATTCTCTTGTAGAAAATGAAGTCTCAGCTTCACAAAAACGGTTCCTTCTGTCCTGGGGCGGCAGGGGTGATATTTCCAAACACCAAAAAAAAAAAAAAGAAAAACCAAACCCGTTTTCTATGCGAACAGAGCATTTGTCTGAGACAGTAATTGGCTTGAAGTACAGGGTTGTTTTATCTGCATGCGACAAAATATGTCCCTTTATCCCTAGCAGGAGCCTGCAAATACTTGTTTATGGCTGAATTATAATCGCTCCATACCATAGTTGTTGTTTAAAAAAAAGCGCTTCCAACAGACTGAAATCGCTCTCAGGCACACAGAGGGATTTTACTTGACCTTGAGCGTGAGAAATGTAATCCCCGCACAATGAGCAATTAGTTTCCAGAATGAGTCAGGAATTACCTTCAGGCGTCTTATCAGGGGTGACTGGGACTGCCAGAATTGGGGTGATAGTTTTCTGTGGTGGGACTTGTTGGATGCAATGAGTGGGCATCCCAGAGTGTCCTCTGGAGGGTGTCCTCTGCCTCTGGCTTTGCATGTATGTCGGGGCTGGGGGAGATGACTCGCTTTTTAGGATCCACCTACTTAACAAAGTACTTAGGACACACTGTGTGTCACTCTGAGTGTGCCTTCCTTGTCAGAGCCCCGAAAGCTATGCTGGAGTTACATCAGTTCCTCTTTCAGCAGAAGAAACTGAGGCATGAGAAGTGAAGTAACTTTTGAAGGCCCCAGAGCTGGTCATAGGTTATAGCCATGGGTTTGAATTTCTCTAAAAATAAATGATAAGGGTCCCAAGCCTGGAATAGGAGGTTCATTCCTGTTCTGAGCATTTGGGAAGCAGAAGCAAGAGAATAGAGCATTTGTGACCAGTCTGGGCTACACAGTAAGATCCTAGCTGAAAAACATCTATCAGTCAATCAGCGATAGTAGTTGCTTTGGGAACTGGATCCTATAAGCCTTTTGAGGAGCATGGTGCTGAGGAGGTAAGGAAAGAAAAGGAAGAGAGAGAAGATAAGGAAAACCTCCCTTTATGTCAGTGAGGGATTAGTTCCAGAGCCTCCTGCCCTTGGGAGATACCCAACTTGAAGACACCAAATTCTCCACAGAGAAGGCCATATATATAATCTCCTCCCAAATGCTTTAAACCACCCCAGACGACCTAGAATGCACATTGCAATGCAGTAGTCTCGAAATGGCTAATACTGTATTGTTTGGGGATCAAAGACAAAGGGTCTGTACATGGTCAGTATGGGGAGATTTTTTTCCTCAGTGATTTGCCCTGTGGCTGTGTGGATCGGCTGCTACTGATGATGACCGTCAGATCAAGCTGTTGCTGCTCCAAGCAGCTAGACTTTAATAACCCCTGTCTTCCAAAAACGAACACGCTGTGAGTTTCCTTGCTGAGTGCCCCCACCCAGGGACAGGAGCTGGGGCCTTTCCCACAGCCCTTTTCCCTCACTAGTGGAGGCACCTACCCCTGCCTGATAAGATGAGCCCAGGGGCAGGGGGACAAAGTAGCAGGTCTTTGTAGACAGCAGCACGGAGATGGGGGACCACACCCGAGAGTCTGCTCAAGCTGCCTGGCTTTAAATCTTACTTGCAGCAGGGAAGTTAGTCTGCCCGAGCTTTCAACGCATCATCTGTAACACAGGGACTCTGACACTCTTAACTGCCTGAGATTACATGAGGGCTGGATGACATCATGCCTCTAGAAGCGTCTGGTACAGCATAAGCATTCAGGTGTCGAATGCCGGTAATGGCGTTGCCAGATCCTCCCTGGAAATCAACCAAGCTCAGTACATGCTCCTGGGGTGGGTGGGAGCCTCTCCAGGTGCACCCCTTGCTTTCTGGCCTTCTGGGGTAGCTGGGAGTGCATTTGGAGGCTCCCCAGTAGGTAGGGTGCAGAGGGGCCTGAAGTCGGGTGTTGATCATCTGAGGATGGAGCCTGGAGTTTTTGTGGTTCACTTGGACAGAATGCAAAGGGACCCAGCTCCACTCAGCAGAGCTGCCTTCCGCTTCGCCTCTGTGCAGACTTCCCGGGCTCCACACTGCAGACATAAAAGGCAGCCACCAGTGGAGGATTGTTTCTGCTGTGGCTTTCATTTTCGGTGACACTGTCTTTGATGCAGGACCCATGAGGCACCTGCAACTCTGGGATCTCTAGAAAGTTGTGTGACAGGTTCTTGTCCTCAGAAGGCTCATGGGATCAGGAGAACAATCCTAAACGCTTTCGGGAACCAGGCACCTTAACCGGGAGGAAGCCCACCCAGTGTCGCCAGGGCAACTTCTTCAGAAGAAGCTGGGGGTCTTGTTCCATATATTGTTTGGGGTACAGTTATGCATATAATTGTCAAAATCCATAGAATTATGTACTAAAGATCTGTGCATTTTACTGTTTGCATCTCGATTATTCACATATTTTATTTATTTGTGTAGGCATGACCATTTGTGTGCAGGTACATATGTGTTTATGTGCACATGACAGCCAGCGGACAACCATGGGTGACCTTCCTCAAGCACCATCCACCTTTATTTTGAGACAAGGTCTCTCACTGACCTGGAGCTCACTGAGTAGACTAAGTTACTGGACAGTGAGCCCCAGGGCCCCATCCTCCTGCCTCCATCTCTCCAGCCCTGGGATTACCAGCATATACCACCATGCCCTTTGAAATGTGAATTCTGAGGCAGCAAGTCAGCTCTGTGTGTTTACAAGGCACACACTTTTCCAACCGAACCATCTCCCTTGGTCCCAACTTCAATTTTTTTTTTTTTAAAGCACTAACTAAGAAGATGAAAAGCGATGGGAGCCGAGCAGTCTCGCTCACTGAATGTCGGCCTAGGCTAGAGCTGACATCATTCTTGAAAGTCAGCACGGAGGACATTGTCCCTGCACGATGTGCATCATCTGAGCATCAGTTGTCTCTTCTGCTCCCTTATCTACCCTGGGCACCTCCAGCAGAGCCCGGGTGTGTAGCAGACACTCAGTGGGAGTCCCTTGATTGGATGAGTCATTTTCATTGGCATCCAAAACCCCAGGAAGGGGCTGGGGAGATGGCTCGGTTAGTAAAGTGTTTGTGCAATCCGAAGGACCTGAGCTTGACTCTCCACCAACTCATGTAAAACCAGGCGTGTGGTTATGACATGCCTTTGTAATCCCAGTGCTCCTGCGGGGAGAGGGGAGGCAGAGATGGGAGAATCCCTGGAAACTAACTTGAAGGCAGGCCAGCCTAGCCTGGTACACACAGTGGCAAAATCCTAAGACAGACCCTGCCTCCAACAAAGCAGAAGGTGAAGGCTGACACCTGAGGGTGTCCTCTGACCTCCACTTGTGTATTGTGTCATGCGCACACTCACATCCCCACTTACATTTACAAATATTCACACACACCCCCTCTCAATCATCGGTCGTCTGTCTGTCTATCTATCTATCCTCTATCTGTTTCTCTCTCTCTCTCTCTCTCTCTCTCTCTCTCTCTCTCTCTCTCTCACACACACACACACACACACACATATACGAGAGAGATCATTTTATTGCCTGTTTGTCATCAAAAGACATGAAATAAGGAAACAATAATAATGTAGCCGTTCACAGGGTCTGCTGTGTACCGGGGCTCATGCTTGGCCCTGGCACTGTCAGCGTTCATGGGGACTGAGGTATAGAACGTTCCTTTGCCAGGTGCACTCCATTGCCTGTTCAGCTCCACATACTCATCCCGATACCCGAGAATCGGTGAAAACCAAACTGGCAAAGCCCATGTCCTCCAGGAGCTTACTCGCTGGTGTGAAGGGAAACAGACGTCATGAAACAAGCGTGTGTGGAGAAAGTCAAGCCAACGAGGACAGAGATTATCAACAGCTGTGTCTGGACAGCAGCTGGGAAGGGCTGGCTCTCTTACACAGGCTCAGCGGCTTTGGGGAAAGAGTGCTTACTCTCTCAACAAAGGCAAGCTGAAGCATTTTGGGTAGTGGCTGACTCGCTTGTATGAGAAGCTTCATGTTGGTTACTGTGAAACTTGGTAGGGAGGGAAGCAGTGTGGGTCCTCTGGGTGACAGATAGACGCTAACAGGCAGTGCTGATAGACAGGGAAAGAAGGCAATGAATTCCAGGGTCGTCAAGGAAATATGCACCTCCCAGGGAAGGACGCGATTGGAGGGATAATGAGAGGGGCCCAGGATGGCCTCAAGGTGGTACATTTGCAGAGCAATGCAGTTGTGCATTGCAGGGGTTAGGTTTCTGACTGTAGAAACCACAGCATCTGCTGAGCCCGTGTATCTTCCTACAGTGTGTTCCCAGCCCTCATCCTGTATTCTGTTTATTTCTTCCTCCAGAGAGCCAAGATCAACCAGGGTACCAAAGCTCCAGAAGAAAAGACAGCCAACACCATCTCCAAATTTGACAACAATGGCAACAGGGACCGGATGAAACTGACCGATTTTAACTTCCTGATGGTGCTGGGGAAAGGCAGCTTTGGCAAGGTACAGAGTGACTTGGTGGTTGCATCCACTTTGAATGGAACGGATGTCCCCATGGTGGGAAAAGAGGTGAACATAAATAAACCCAGGCTGCAGCCTGTGCTGAACATTGTGAAGAAGGTGAATAGGAGCTTATCTCACCTACAAATCAAGAAGGTACCCACTCACATGATCTGGGGAGGAGAAATGAGCCAAGAATGGCAATGAGCCAGCCATGCATTCAGAACAAGGAAGGAGGGGCTGAGAACATAGCTCAGTTATCAGAGTGGCTTGCCTAGCAGGCATGAAGTCCTGATTTGGTCCCTAGCATTGCATAATCCAGACATAGAGGCACGTACCCATCACTTCAAAATTTAGGCATCAGGAGGTAGAGGTAGAGGGATCCTCCTCGGCTGCATAGTGAGTTCAAGGCCAGCCTGGAATACATAAAACCCAGTCTTTTGATGTAAGCCAGAGCAAGGAAAGATTGTTCCAGCAGAGGGAAGAGCAGTGCCAGCATCCCGAGGTGGGAAGGGCTTGGCTCATTCTAGGTGTCACCATGAGGCACTGGGTTCACAATGACGTGAGCAGGAGGATATTCTAGGTGCCATCAGGAGGCACTGGGACCAGGTGACGTGAGCAGAGGACAGGAGGTTGCAAAGGGAAGCAGTGGCCTGATCACGCTGAGGGCGATGATCTAGGAAGGTGCGCCTGGATTTTATCCGCAGGGCAGCGGGGAGCCATTGAAAGTTTTTAAGTGGAGAAGTGACACCATCGGGTTTGCTTTTGGAAAAGATCACGGTGGCCGTCGAGACTGGGAACAGCTCCTCTTGAGCAGCAGCACAGTGAAGGATGACCCTGGGACTCATAGAGCAATCCTGGATGCTTTTATAGACACCGCGAGACGCTGTTTTTACCAGAGTTGAGATTGTGTTATAAGTATTCCTGACTTGTTTAGTGTTGTTTGGAGTCTTTGAATCCCTGAGTGTGCCACAAAGATGTCTGGTGTAAATCTCATCGCGTGAACTCAGGTGTGCAAAAAATATAAATTTCTTTTTTGTCTCTGAAACTTAAGCCAGAAACCTGAGTTATCCTTGAGTCCCCCTATGTTCTCCATCTTTGTCCTTATACCACCGGTACCCTTCCATGCTCCATACAGTCCACTGGCCAATCCTGTTGGGTCAGTCAAAGCCTACTCAGCACCTACTACCTCTACTCCATCTCCCACAGCATGGCCCTCAGCCAAACCTCCGTGAAGCGCCTTATTGGTGTCCCTCGCCACCTCAGCACCCATAATCAGTACGCCCATCACTTAGCAGCTGTAGTGGTTTGTTTACAATCTTACTGCAAGTTAATCTTCTCTCCTGCCACAGCGCAGATGCATTGTCCGTTCCATTCTCATTCATAGATTATGCTACCCTTATGATCTCGTCCTTCTTTGCTCCTGACATCTTTACTGTTTCTTCTCCTGTTGCCTAGCATGTTCTAGATATAATGGTGGCTGTTGGGTGCCTGAATCAAGTCAGTTTTCTTCTTCTTTTGGAGCTTTGTTGATACAAGACCCTCAGGTCTTTGCATGGCTGGCTATTCTAATTCACATCTCTACTAGGGTACCACTTCTGTGAGGTCTTCCTTGACCACCAACTTAAAGAAGTTATCCATTAATACTCTTGTGTGACATAGGGTCTTGCTACATAGCCCAGGTTGGGCTCCAACCCATAGTCTCGCAGCGTCAGTCCTTCCTCATAGTGCTGGGATTTTAAGCATGTGCCCCAGCCGTTCTCCATTCTATTTTATCCTCTCCTGGAAACCATTAATGGATGATACTCCTATTTACATACTGATCTGTTGCTCTTTCTGCTAAAGTGGCCCAAGAGAAGGACTCTCCCCTGTTATAACCAACACTGAATTTCAGAATTATGGACTCGATTAATTCAACATCTCGGTTTAATGCTTGTATCTTCTATTGCCTATGACCAGGCTTTCTGTTGAGATCCATTAAAAAGTCTGAAATGCTGTCTTAGAGTTTGAAAGCCTCAGGTTGGAATGAGAATGGAAAGAAAGGACAGACACCTAAGGGGGTGGCCAAGGAGCGCTGAGCTCTACCAGGTTACACAGTAGGGCAGCCGATTGTGGTCCACAGCCCTTGCATGAGTTTTCCAAGCAGTGACGAGCAGTTTGGGTGTGGGGTGGAGAAGCATACTGAGAGCAAGACTAGGGTTGGTTTAGGGGAAGCAGTGAACTAGAGTATGGTAACACAGCCTGCCACAACCCAGAGAGGCTAGCATGTAGTAAGCAGGTGGCCAGGAACAATGTAGTAACTGAATGAGTGAACACGATGCCTAGACAGGACCAGGAAGGAAAGCTAACAGGAAGAGGGGAGCCACTTGGTGGGAAAGAAGGGCTCTATGGAAGCCTAGAGATGAAATATTAAGGGGAGAGTCAGGGTGTTTAAAATGTTAGGAAGAATGGATTTCAAAGTAAAGCAGTTCTCCTAAGGATGAAGGAGAAAGTGACCTAAAGGAAGAGAGAATTCTGACAGGCTGAGTCCAGTAGGGAGTCTTGTATTATGTCACTTCTGAGGTTTGACCTAGGTAACATGGGTGGGGTGGGCCTTGAACCTTCCTACAGTCCTTCTGCCTCATCCACTCAGGTGCAGAGATCACAGAGGAGGAACACCGCACCCAGTCTTATGTAGGAATTTGAAAAATTAAGTTTTGAGTTGGGTGCAGTGATACACACATGTAGCAACGCAAGAAGCTGAGGCAAAAGGAGTCAGGCTGGGTGGGCAACATAGTCAGACCTCCAACTCATTGAAGATAAAATTGAATCATACACAACACGCATGTGCGCACACACACACGCACATGTGCAGAGTTTTAGGGATGTAATTTTCATAGCATTATACTCTCCCCACATAACCAATACAGTCCTCCGGTGGTTTCTAATTTGTCACAACAATCAGCACAGTCTCAAGATTGTCACCACCCAAGAAACTCCATAATTACCCACAGTCCTTCCTCATTTCTTTCCTCTCCAATTATATTTCAAGCCAACCTTGTATTTACATGGCTTACAATTAAAATTATATTAAGAGTATAAACATTGGGGAGTCTTGCTTCCACTCAAGTTTGCCCACTCCTGTGGCCCCTCGCTGACTCGGTCTCCACATGTGAACTTTCCTTAATTGAATATGCTTCATTCTAGCCCCCCTAGGCTCATTTACCATTCTTATTTTTGTCCTTGCTAACTCAAAAGTCAGTGTACCGTGCACATGCTTTTGATAACTTAACAGTATAGGCAGGAGAATTGCTGATGGAAAATGGAAATTCCATGGGGGCTTCTGGAAAGAACTGAGACTGGGGTGGGGCTTAGGGGGGTAGTGGGAGAATGGATCGTTAGGGAACAGTGAGCAAATAAGAGAGAATAGATCATATGTTTCCATGGAAACTGTTACAATAATTGAGAGTTCTCTTGCAGGCTGGAGATGTAGCATTAAATAAATCACAGACAGAAGAACAGCCTATCATGAAAGCAAAACAGAATCACAAACACCTCTGTGATCACTTAAAGCAGAGCCATCCTTTGCTACCTTACGATGCCAACTCTGGTTTGGAATTAATGCACTTTTGTATTCGAATGCCGACTTTGAACATTTTGCACGATCTGGCTAGGTACATAGATCAGTCCCCTTAAAGAGAAGAACATGGCCACGAGTCTGCTCTCTCCCTTTGGAAGATGAAAAGAGCCAGCCTTGGGCTTTGCGCCTCCCTCCCCCAGGTCCACAGTATCAGATCTGGCCCAGAAAAACAGACTCTCAACAAGCACTGCGATCATTTGCAGAGCCACCGACGGTGACACAAGCATTTTGCTGAGAGCTGTGAAAATGTCACAGGGCGAAAGCAAGTGTGAGGCCACCGCGTTCCAAATGTGTGGCCCGGTCCTGGAAACCTGCGAGAGAAGCGTCATCTGGAGAGTTAACTCATGGTTCTCAGGAAGGTTGTCTTAGTTGAGCAGGGCTTGTTGGCATGTTGGATTTTCTTAGAGATAGAGGCATCTGAAAGGTTCCATACATGTGCTGTGCATATACAAAGAGGGAAGAAATGGACAGTTGATCTATCGTCTTTGTATGGCAGGCACCTCTTACAATACCTGCACAACACAGACACAAGTCTTTTTAAAATAGTGGTATTTTCTATTTGGTTTTAGAAAGTTCCATACATTTATGTTTCTATTTTATGCAGTACATGTTGATCATATTCATCAATTCCTTCCTCCCTTCCTCCAATACTTCTAGTGCCCCCACCAAACCCCACCTCTTTCTCAACTTCATGTCCTTTTATTGTTATTAATAGCCTCCCGCGTCTATTTAACGCTGCCCACGTGTGTAGAGGGACATCCACAGGGGCAGGGGAAAACCTACCATGGATCACATCCCCAAAGAAGAGTGAATCTCCCTCCCTCAGCCCCTCTAGAGATGAGGCTTTGGCCCCTCCCCCATCCTTGCGTTATTGTGAGCGTTTCACAGTTCTCTCCCATACTGACAGACCCTTACATTCTTTCGGCTCCCTTTTCTGCGGTGCTCCCCAAGCCTTGGATGAGGGGGTTGATGTAAATGGCCCGTGCATACCTGAGAACTCATTTATAGTCAGCACGTAGACCAGTTATAAGTCTTTGCATTAACCAGTACCTACAGCAAAAAGATAAAATCTAAATGTGTGTCTATGGGTGTAAATATAAATATTTAGGAGGCAGTTAGACAGTGTGAGCATTTAGCAAAGCAACAACAGTATATTCCCCATGTGGGCCTCCGATCGTCCCAGTCATGGGCTTTTGATTGGGTGGAACTAACTCAAATGCAACCCGAAAGCAGTTGGTTACCTCTGTAGCTGTCATACCACGCTTTCAATAAGGGGTGCCTCTCTCCAGGAAGGCTGGTTTTGTAGCATGTCAGGTCTAGTGCTGGGTAGGATCTGTAGAACACCTTCTGGCACTGTACAAGTTGGACAGCGGAGGCGGGAGGGGGGTGGGGGGAGTGTCCTGGTCAGTGTGATCCAGATATAACTCTACACCACAGACTTGATGTCTCTTATCCAAAAGTGCCATGTTACAGAAATCTGTGAAGGGATGAAGGCTAATATTGCTGTCTTCTGAGACTCGTGCACTTATGGTAATGTTACATATTGTTCAGATCTGTTTTAAAAGCTACACAGGAGCTGGGAAAATTAATCAGTTGATGGTATTTGGGATACACGCATGTGGGCCTGATTTCATACTGGTGGCATGAACCTATATAATCGTAGCACCGGGGAAGGCAGGGACAGAAGGATCCCTGGGTATTGCTGGCCAGCTAGCTCCAGATTCAGGGATTTAAAAAAAATAAGGTGAGGAGCAATAGAGGAAGACATCTAACATCAATCTTTGGCCTATGCTTGCACATACATGCATACACACACACACACACACACACAGAGAGAGAGAGAGAGAGAGAGAGAGAGAGAGAGACAGAGACAGAGACAGAGAGAGACAGAGAGAGAGAAAGAGAGAGAAAAAAAGAGAGACAGAGAGAGACAGAGAGAAAGACAGAGGGGGGGACAGAGAGAAAAACCTGCATGCATGCAGAAAAATGAAGCCAAAAAGTTAGATGGGGAGGTTTTCCTCGTTCTCTTATATGTCTGACTCTTGGTTGTAGCAGGTTGTGTGTGTGTGTGTGTGTGTGTGTGTGTGTGTGTTTTGCAAGGTAGAAGAGGCATAGATTCACAAATATAAAGAAGTTGGAACCCAGGCTGGGGAAGCAGCTCGGTGGCTAAAGGCTTGCTGTGTAAACATGAGCCTGAGTGCAGAACCTCTGTAAAGTCGGCACGGCCGTGTGCATCTATAATCCCAGATTCCTGTGCTGAGCAGAGAGGTGCCAGCAGCAGACTCTTGAAGCCACCGAGCCAGTTAGCTGTGACAAACAGCAAGGAGACCCTGACTGACAGTGGAAGGAGGTGGCTGGGGTTGATCTTGGTCTCCACACATGCACCATCACTTGTGCATACCCTCACTCACACATACAAATACATATATACATACATACACACCACGCACAAGCATTTAAAAAGAAGCTCAAACATAATAATAAAAAGATCTCCATAAAATGATATTTATTGCAATTTGATTGTTACTAGAAAAAAATTGAAATAGCTTAAAGAGTCATTCATTTAAATGAAGTTTAAGTAATAATGGTTTATCCGAGATACATTTAAATGAAACGTCTTTATCTGTTTCTCTTTCTTTCACATTTATCCATTTTTAAACAGAAAAATGAGAATTGTGTAAGGAACATTCACAATACCTACCACCTAGATTCTGCAATTAACAATTGACTTTCTTTGCTTTATCACATCTCTGTGTGTCCATCTGGGCACCCTCCCGTACACTCCCAGTGCATTTCAGAGCCAGTGACAGACCTCAGTGCGTGTTAATCTAAACTCTCTAGCATGCTGTCCAGCTAGCCAGGACACAATCATCTAAGCTCATATTCACAGTTAACAAAATGCACATTTCTTACGTGCATGGTTCTGTGCATTTTGAAATAATGTGCACATTAAAGCAAAACTGAAGGAGCAGACTGAACGTGACTGTGTTGTGCTGGGGGAGCCTACAAGAGAGTGGCTCTAGACTAAATCACCAAAGGCCTTCCTGAGATAGCTCATGAGGACGAGTTAACCAAGCAAAGGAGGTAAGAAATGAATGAGAACCTTGGTGCCTCCGCTCTGAGTTAGGCTTGTTTGTGTAGCAGGCGGGACATGAACTCAACCGCTGGAACAAACAGACTCCCAGAGGTATACTAGCTCAGATACAATAGAGGTATAATTTAAGTCATAAATAGTTCAAGATGGGTGTCCCTGGCCACTCCCACTCTCTCCATATGACAAATAAGGGTCAGAATTCTTTCCGCCATACATGGGCCGCATTAGAATCACTAGCCTGTTCTCTACATTCAGAGAGTGGAGGGGGAGGATCGGGAGGAGGAGGTTCAAGCTGCTTCTTAACAGGCTTTGTTCTGGAAGTGACACACATCACTTCTGCCCACACCCTATCCTAGAGATTTCAGTCTGTGGCCACACCTTGCTGCAAGGGAGTCTGAGAGAATAATTTTGGTGGCTGGCAAGAGGTTTCACCGATCTTGCCTGCTTGTCAGCTTTGGATGGGAGTTTCAGTGTCCCCAAAGACCTTCTGACCTTTTCCTTTGGAACACCCAGTTTCCCACATCCCATAAACAAACAAACAAAAAAAAAAAAAAAAAAAACTTGAGGCGCCTCTTCCTGGTGACATTTCCTTGTGTTCAAATCATGGTACATGCCAGGTGCTGGAGCTGCCTTTCCTGAGCCCAGCAGAAGCCAGGAATAAATCAAGTAGGAAGAAGTCAGCAGCTTATGAAATTGAAAGGATAAATGGCCAGTGCTTAGACACTGGGCACCCAGGTACCGCATCCACGGGTGTTAAAAACAGCCCCGTCTTGTTCTGTGGCTGAGTGTTCATCTAAGCAGAAAACACAAGCCTCCTCTTCTACGGCTTCATCTTCCTGGAACAGTAGCCAGGAGATCCAGTGCGTGCATGATCCCAGAAGTCTAAGAAGTGGACCCAAAGTGCCCCAAACCCCCAGAGTCCAGGAAGATGCCTTCCGTACTCAGAATTTAGCTGCTGTTCTCCAAGGTACTGGTGGGGCCTTCTCCAGCTCAACATTCACACCGCAGCAGCATACGCGGAGTTGCAATCACAGATCTGATACGACAGTCGTATATTTATGTGTTCTAGGAGAGCCTATTAGTGAACGGTGATTTTGCTCTTGTACTGCAGCTAGTGTGAGAGTTAAAGTTATGTTTTAAGTTTTAATTGCTGTGCCTAAGATCCACAAAACAAAGATGCCTCTAATCTGTAGCCCCTTGCCCAAGGACAGATACTTCCTGAGGTGCTGGGGGCTATATAACAAGCCACATGTTTTCACTCCCCTAGATAAGTTTAACCCTATTGCATCGGATGTGCTTGATCATGTGTAGGTAGGAGGTACACAGGCAAGAAATATATCGGGATATATGTTTGCCCCTAATTGGACCTGGTGAGAAATATGTAGCCTTATGGGTTTGCCTTTGTAAGCCTTGACAAAATGTGACTTGTTGCCATTTTCTGGGAACCCTGAATGGACCTGGCCAGAATCCATCATCCTCGCCAGTGTGTAATTAAATCTTGCTTCAAATTTGGCTCAAAAATCGTGGTAATGGTTTTATACTCACAGGGTGGGCTTGACACTAATACCAGTGGCACAACTGAGGAAAACAGTCTTCACAAGTATGCTCACGTGTAGTTTGCACCTCCGTGGCCACTCTATTTCAAACAACGTGGAGTCTTCTTTGTGAGTCTGGTGTGGAACATCTCAGTCTCCCCTCCACTCTGGATCCTGTCCTTCAGAGAAGGCTCATGCATCAGGATCCCTCTGTTCTTTCAGCATCCTTCCTAGGCTCTGCAGCTTCCTTCCCTCTCTTTTGCATGGAGTGGATATAGAGAGTCAAGCTGCTCCTTTGAGATTTGCTGCTTCACCTGCTACTCCGTCTTCATCCTTTACAAAGTGACGCTTTTGATTACCAGCCTTTGGCAACACCTGTCTCAGATCGTCCATCACTCTGAAGATCTAACACCCAGATCATGGTTTTTGTTTGTTTGTTTGAGACAGGGTCTCTCCACATAGCCCTGGCTGTCCCGGAACTCATTATGTTAGCTGGCTGGTCTTGAGCTCACAGAGATCTGTCTGCTTCTGCTTCCCGAGTGCTAGGATTAAAGGTGTGTGCCACCACGCCCAGCCCAGAGGTCAGGCTTTTGAGAGCAGAGGGCCAGCATCAGGGACATAATTTTTCATTTTTATAAGTGTCCACTGACATCCATAATTAATGATTCAGTTGCTCAGGGGTGCTTATTGAGTATTTGCTGTATACCAGACTCCTTTTCAGTACAGCAGCAATGCCTGTGAACAAGACAGACAGAAGCACCTGTCCTTACAGACTTACACTCTTCTGGTGGTGATGGTAATGGTGACAATGGTGGTGCTGTCATCACTTTGAGGTCTAACGGTGTGTCAGGGCCTCATAAATGTTCTGTATGGATTAGCTACCATTTTTTTCTATGATGTAGCCACGATCGTTCTCCCTTTTCAAGGCGGCAAGACCAAGATAACAGATGACTGGAGTAACTGGTGAAGTCACAAGTTTGTAAATGTCATCCAGTGGGTCAGGTTTGATTCGGAAGTGCATAATTTGCGACTTTTGTGGTGCTTAGGATGTGTGGTGGTTTGAATAAAAATGGCCCCCATGGGCTCATAGGGAGTGTCGCTACAGGATGGTGCGGCCTTGTTGGAGTAGGTGTGTCCTTGTGGGAAGAAGTGTGTCACTGCAGAGTGAGTTTGGGGGTTTCAGAAGCCCAAGCCAGGCCCAGTGTCACCCTCTTATCCTGCTGTCTGTGGATTCAGATGTAGAACTCTCGGCTGCTTCTCCAGCATCATTTCTGCTTGTGTACCATCTTGCTTGCTTCCTGCCATGATGATAAAGGACTAATTCTCCAAATCGTAAGCCAGCCCCAGTTAAATGCTTTCCTGTATAAGAGGTGTCTCTTCACAGCAGTGGAGCACTGACTAGCACAGGATGGAAGCCAGGGCCATGAGCATGTTAGGCAGGCATCCCACTATTGTGCCATACCTCCAGCCTCAGTTTGGGGCTCATCATGGCTTGATACTGAATCCGCACATCCCAGCTTACCTCCGTGTCTACAGTGTCCATCTATTTGAACTCACCCTAAGGGCCATCACTTCAAGCTGCTGACCTGAGTGCTGAGACGCTCCCTCTCACCCACCTGTCCGAGGACCAGTGTGCATCAGTGGGATTCATGAGCATGTCCACGAGCACGCCTTCCCTCCCACATCCTCTGCCCTCCTGCACAGGCTTTAGCATCGTGAGATCCGCTCAGTTGTTTCCTTTGCAGTCTTGACCCCCGTTTGCTCAGTTCTCGCTCGCCGTACTACCCTGCCCCACCACCCCCATTCCCGTCATACTCCCTCGTTGCCTCTCACGTTCACTGGACACAGACTGTCAGGGAGGTATGTGCCATGGACTTCCTCACATCATGTGGTGTTAACTGACAACACAATTCTGCAAGTTCATTACGGATAACAACTCTGCTGTATCTATGTAGAAAGTTAAGTGAAAAAGGCTTGGTGACTTCTCCAAGATGTGATCTTGGAGAGCTGTTTGTGGCTTGGAGGAGGCTGATCAGGACTTGCGATCTGGTTTTATGATTCCAGTTGCTTCTTACTATCTTGTAGTAATACTCTTCTCCACTTTGGGGTCCACATGTCTTCCCAATGTTTCTCCTTCTTTTCTCTTTCCCCTCCCCCCTCCTTCCCTCTGTCCCTCCCTCCCTCCCTCCCTCCCTTGCTGTTTCCCCTCCCTCCCTTCCTCCTACCTCCTCCTTCTCCTCCTCCTCATCCCCATTCCCCTCTTCAGGACAGGGTTTCTCCATGTAGTCCAGGCTACCCTGGAACTCACTGTATACTCCAGGTTACCGCCAGACATAGAATCCTCCTGTCTCAGCCTCCTGGGCTGAGCTGCAGCACTCCTTGTTTTGAAATAGTATTTCCAAAATGGCTACCAGAGCTACACAGTGACATAAGTGTATTATTCCTCCTTCCGTGGAAAAGAGTTAAAAAATATGTCTTGTGATCGCATTAATGTAGACTAATACCTTAACATCGCATATTAAAATATTTGCCCCAATCCCACACACCAGAGTTTCTCCCCTTGTGGTTTCAAAAGACCTTCAAGTGCTTTCATGAGCCCCCAAGATGGGGGCCCTCAGTAATGTGCCAGGCATGACCAAGGGAGAAGGCAGTGCCAGTTTCCACGCTGGCATCCCAACAGCCAGGTGCTCCACCACAGTGCTCTGTGGACACAGGAGAATAGTCCGGACGCAGCATCATGTAGCAGGTACAGCGCTGAATTCTGACAGGAGGAACTATCCTGAGGAGATTAAAGGGGCGTTAGATCCTAGCAACAATGGAGACCTTCTCTCCTAAAATCTTTGAGTCCCAGCTGTGGGAGTCGATCTTAATTTTAATCTCATTAGTGGCATGCATTCATATACACACACATGCATACATATATTAGATGTGGTTATATAACCTTGCAGACAAAAGCGCTCCCCGTTCTTCACCCTCTTTACTATCTTCCTGTACCATATGTTAAATTGCTTTATCATATGGCTCACAGGAGCTGAGAGGCTCTGCTACCTGTCCCCTTAATCCTCTTCCGGGGAACCTCTCGACATTTGCTGTCTGATCTTGGCTTCCTGCCGTCTCTGTAGTTCTGTCCCAATTACGGTGCCTCTCCCCTCGGCCCCCAAGCTTCCATATGCAATTCTGATTGCACTACGATTTTGCAGGCTCATCTTCCTAAATCACTTTTCCCGATTTCCCAGGTCCCTGCTCAACAAAGTGACTTGCCGCTTCGGTCCTCGGAAGATAGTGAATTGAAAAATAAGATAAAGTCCTTTTCTTTCTCTCGACAAAATTAATTACATTGAGGAAAATTAAATATCAAGAGTTTCAGCTTTATAATGGTTTATCTGCTGCAGATAGATGGTCAGGGGAGCAAAGGGAGTTCAGGACCGGAAAGACGTGGACACAGGGCGCTCACCCACCACTCTCCTTCCCACCACTGACCCTCTCTCTGGCCATACACCACCTCTTTCAGCATTTTCAGTGTTGAAATCCCAAATCTCGTCTATTCTAGAAGTCTAAAATACCAGAAAGGAGAATCTAATGGTCTTGGCAACTCAGTGATTCTTATCATCCAATTAGCCGTGCCCAAGAGAGAGGGGACAGCCACAGCTGCAGAAGAATGGCAAGGGCACGCTTTCTGAAAGTGTATTTGGTATGGGCAAGGTCTCTAAGAGGAAAACCGAAATGACTGAGACCTCTCTGGTTCATAAGGAAAAAAAGAGAGAATTTCCTTTAGGTTTCTATGTTCTTTTAAATGTTGCCTGATTCTCTGAGGGAAAACGCCACCGCATTAAATCAAGTCATCTCACTGAGGGGCCGTAGAGCCCATGAATACGGAAACTGCACAAGGTTCAATTTTCTAGGCATGGTGGTACACACTGTAAACCCAGATCTCAAGGGATCACAAGTTCAAGGCCAACTTGAGCTACGTAGTGGGATTCTGTCTCACGAAAACTAAGGGTTAGGTATGAAGCTCGTTGAGCCATTGAATAGCATGCCCAGGGTGACAGGTTTGATCCTTAACACCACAAAGCCGTGGTGAGTGGGGTCCAGAGAGAGAAATAAGAAAACTGGACTCTGGTCCAGCTTTGGAGCTTCCACTGTTCCTGTCTCCCTGCATCTCACGTGCGTCTCTCTGCACCACAGCAGAGATCCACAGCGTGTTCTAACAACACATCTATCATCTTTTCTACCACAAGCATGATAGCAGAAACCAAGGGACTACAGTTATCTAATACAGAACAGCTATTTAGGATATGCAAATGAGGACGATCCGTAGGGTGGCATGGCTTGCTTCACCCCATCTACCTTCCCAAGTGTATTGTGTATTGTGTATTGTGTACTGACATGAAACACTCCTATAGAAATCTACCCTCCACTCCTGGCCACTGGGAGCTTATCTAACTTATCTAAGTATTTCCGGTGTTGTCGATTTAATTTGTGGCATGGTCTAACAAGGTAGGCTAGCATCATTTCCATTTTCGGGATGCAGAAATAGAGACTCAGGCATCAGAGGGAGTGGAATCAAACCTAGTAGGCTCTCACAGCATACACTGTGCTCAGCGGGATCCACTTCTGCCCCAGAGAAGCTGCAGGCTCCAGCAGCGGTGGTCTGTCGTGTCAACAACAAAGCCAATCTTATGCCCGTAAGGCAGATCAGATTATAAAGAAACAGGCTTTCTTTGTGCCACCTCATTGTTTAAACGAATGACAGACCCTTAAGGGTTTTGTTTCATCGTCTTTGGGTAAAAGGCATCAATTATTGGCTTGTTTTCCCAGGAACAATCTACAAAAACAGTCAAATTAAATCCGCTTTGATTTTAGCCCTTTGGTTTTGTCAAGCTTAACGTATAACTCTCGAAGAAATGACTAAGCCAGACATGTCACAAAGTTTATTTATTTATCAGGCAACTCTGTTCTCTCTCTCTCTCTCTCTCTCTCTCTCTCTCTCTCTCTCTCTCTCTCTCTCTCTCTCATTTCCATAGCAAATTTCAAGTATGCAGTTCAATACTTTGTATGTGGCATGCATTAAATCTCTAGTACTTCCCTTAGAATTGAAGCTTTAAACATTTCCTCATCCCCACACTGCCCCACCCCAGTTCTTGCCAGGGACCATCTCTTAGGTGCTGTGAAGTCTGATGATTTTCAGGGGCTCTGGATGAGAGCCTACATTATTTGTCCTTCTGTGTCTGGCTTGTTTCCCTTACCGTAAGGTCTTCCAAGTTGACTAATGTTTATTTTTAGCTCCAAAGAAACCTTCAATAACTATTAGTGATCCACGCATTTCTAATAATGCCAGTAATTAGAGGTGATGCAGGCTTGAGAGTAGAGATAACCTTTCTTCATATTTATTGCTGAAACTCAGTTAAGCATTTCGTGTTAGACACAATCAAGCATCTTCATTAGGAGCACAGGCAACGGTCTCAGATTTACGCCCCCTTGTTTCTTCTCCACCTCTTTCCTGCAGCTTGTGGGAGTCGTCTCTCCCATCCTTAGTGGCCTCTGTTTAAAGAGTTTGCAGGAGCCAGATAGAACCAAGAAGCAAGGGCCTCCATTCTAAACTTCCCTTCACACTTTCCCAGCTTTGCTTGTACTAGGGGATAAAACTTTAACTAAACCTAAAGCACAGCACCACAGCATCATTTAAAAAGCTAGAGGGTCTGAAGAGATGGGAGCTGTTCAAAGTGCATGCCGTGTAAACACAAACACGTGAGTTCCAGCCCCGGCAACCAAGCAAAATTCTGGGCATGGGGAAGCACACTTACAATCTAAGAGATGGAAGGCGGAGACAGATGGATCTCTGGTGAGCTAGACTAGTAAGAGACCCTGTCTCACAAATAAAAGGGGGCCAGTAGGTCACACACCTTTCATCCCAGCACTCAGGAGGCAGAGACAAGCAGATCCCTATGATTTTAAGGCCAGGCTGGTCTACACATTGAGTTTCAGGCCAGCTAGGCCTATATATTGAGAATTTGTCTGTTATTTCAGTATTCTGAAGGCTGAGACATAAGAATCACAAGTTTGAGACCAGCCAGGACCATAGAGAGAGACACTGTCTTAAAAGTACAATAAAATAAAATAGCAAACTTGAAAAGTGAGATCCTAACAGAGAACATACAGCTGAAATTTCTGCAGAGACAGCACGGTGGTGCCCTCCACAGTCAGTGCGTGTCCAACAGATGTTGTCATACAGCGCAGCACAGCCCAGCACAGCCCTAACACACCACCCTCAGAGATAGCACGGTGGTGCCCTCGACAGTTGGTGCGCGTCCTCCAGATGAACTCACATAGTGCACTACAGCCCTAACACACCACCTTCACACTACAGTCTACACACGCGGGCCTGCCAAGTAAAAACTGCATGTGTTCTTTTAAAACAAACATACTAACAAAAAAGGACAGTTTCTAAGAACTAATATCCAAGGTAGTTCTCTGACTTCCTCATACATCTTCATGTATATCTATACATACATGAACATGCACACAAGATAAAAGCAATAAAGAAATAAAGTTTTAGTTCTGGGTACACCTGCCACCCTGGCTTCTGACATGGAAAGCAGCTCACTTTTGTTACAGATTCAGACTGTACTAAAGAGACATATTTATTTTCATTTTATAAAGAAATTTTGTTTCAAGACAGCCTCGACCTTTAATTCATGGCAATCTTCCTGCTTCGGCCTCAGTAGTCCCGGAATTACAGGTGTGTACCGCCATGCCTGACTAAGAGTTTTCACTTGCAGAAGCCTTTGCACAAGAATCACAGAATGGCGGACTTCTGTTTCCCAACTTGCTGTGCATGGTGGCCATCACCGCTTTGTTGGGCAGACTTGGAGATTGCATAGAAGAAATGATCCAGTCCCACCCAGGTCTACACCCACTTCCGGTGCACACACTTCCGGTGCACGCACTTCCGGTGCACACACTTTCCCCGTGACACCACTTTTCAGTGTTTCTCTGAGATACCCCTCCAGTGTGCAAAGTCTGTTTGGTTGCCTTCTCTAAATAAGTTGTTAAAGGTCCCCAAAATCACTACTAGACTGCAAACTTCCTCCTTGATTCTAGATGCAAACATTCTGATGTCCTTGAGCCACATGACTTCATATTAAGCTGGTGTGACCACCATATCATATATAACTTGAACATGTATGTATGTATATACATCCACGCAGAAAACTCTATCCAAAAATTGAGCTGAAGGACTATGCCTTGGAGGATCAGAATTCGGAAACTTCAGGATAACGTAGAACATGTGAGACATCTTCTTGCTGAGTGAGACTGGGAATGGGAAGACCTCACAAATAAAGAACTCACAAGTATGATGAAGTCAGCAGCACCCCAAGCTCTCACTATCTCTGATGCTCCCCAGTGAGTCTCCATCCTGACTCTATGAATCTTGGGCTCTGCTCTGTGCCTTATCCCACGTCTATCAGGTTGAAAGAGCTCCTGAATGGCAGAGGTTTTCCTTCTACTCCAGGTCTTTGGTTATAAAGGATGCTTTACTTTCACTTGTGTTGAAACTTAGGGGAGAACAGTTAAAACCATTGAACTCACAGTTTCGGGTTACAGTTCACCACTGCAGGGAAGTCAGCAGCAGAAACTTGAGAGAGTTGCTCACATGACATCCACAGTCTAGAGGGGAGAAAAACCTTGCGGGCACACATGCTTGCTTGTTTGTTTGTGCTCAGCTGTATTTCCCTATTCTTAGACAGTTCAGGTACTCCTGACTGGGGAATGGTGCTGCCCACAGTGGACTGTGTCTTACCTTAGCATTTAATTAAATTAAGACAATATCCCACAGGCTTGCGCATGGACCAACCCAATGTAGACAATCCTTCATTGAGACTCTTCCCAAGAGATTCTGGTTTTGGTCACATTGACAAAGTTATCATGTGCTGCTCTCTCCTCTTCCTTTTCTGACCTGTTGCAGGCTTGATATTAAGAACACCATCCACTATAGCTTTGCTATGCAAAGGTCTGCGCAAGTAAGGAATTGTCATCAGACCTAAGTTCCAGGAGGAGCTTGCCTTTCTGCTTGAAAACAGTCACTTTCCCTATAGAAAGTATCAACATCATTACATTGTGTGTGTTACTGGTTGTGTTGGCTTCTAGGAAAAAGAGAGGAGGAAGAGAGAGAAAAGAAAAATGGAAGGAGGTAAAGAGGAGAGAGGAGAGAGGGAAGAGAAAAGGAAGACAAATCATGCATTAAAGTATCTACTATAGACACACGTACCCATATATAAATACACAGACATAAATATTGACTATATAGTGTGTAATCATTTTTAATCATCTGTCTTGAGGTATAGTTTATGGGTCATACAATTCACTTGTTTATGTTATATAATCTTGAATACTTTATCAGGTTCCTTGGGAAATATGGGTTGAGTGAAGTCATATACACACATTAAATAACACCAACTTCTAAGCACTTGAAGCTCAGAAAAACCAGATATGGTGACCTAGATCTAGGGAGCTGTGGCTGCTTTTCCTCACTCAGATCTGTTAATTCACTTTGCAAACAAATATTGGTTCATTGTTGACCATGTGCTGGACGTTAGACATAGGAGCTACGGCAAAATATCTGGAATCTCAGCATGGGGCGGGCGGTGAAGGTGTACACAGACAGATCCCTAAAGCTTGGATCTCTAGGGCTCAGCATCCAGTAAATCAGGTCAAAAGTGTGAGCTCTGTGATCAGTGAAAGACCCTGACTCAAAAAATAAGGTGGGGGGCAAGTGGAGGAAGATCCCTGAGGCAGCTTCTGGCGTCCACAAGTATACTCATGGGCGAACACACCTGCACGCACACACGTGCTTACACCATACATGCGCACATATGTATACACACAAAAGGAAAGAGCTGTGGAGTGAGATGAAATGGTGTTCATGACAAGAGTCCTGCATGCTTAGACAAGGTAGGCAGTCTGGACCCTGCTGGGGTCCCTGCGGAGTGTGACCAGCCATCAGGAGGTCAGAGAGCAGATGCTCGAACACCTGGGGAGAAGGGTGTTTTGTTCTACATGCTATTGGAAGACAGAAGGGGGGGTCTCCAGAAAGCAGAGTGCTATGAGCTGCCTTGAGTTGTTCAAGCATCATTTGCTGTGTGGAGCGCCGTGTGTGTGTGTGATTTGGGAGTAAGAATGGAAGCAGAGCTGGTCAGAAGCGATCATGGGAGCTTGGATCAAGGACTAACCACCCCGTTGGCTTTTCTCAGGAAAGATGTCAGACTTTTCAAATCCTATCCACTGTCTTCCTTCTCACTTTTTAAAAAAAAATGCTAACCCAGGCCTTCATCAGGCATAAGGTCTTTACAGACGTCATTGAGTTAAATTGAGGTGCTCTGGACTAGAATGGACTCTAATGGAATGTGTCCTTGTAAGAACATTTGGACATATACACAGGACAACAGGGAGGGACACAGCGTGAAGAACGGGGTGGAAGTTGGAGCAATCCGTGTGTCTATAAGCCAAGTAGCGCTAAGGATTGCTGGCAACCACCAGAAGTTGGGAGAGAAGCACAGGATGAATTCCTCCTTAGCCCTCACCAGCAGCTGACCCTGCCAACATCTTGATTTTGGACTGCTACCCTCCAGAACTCTGAGAGGACATGTTTCTGTTGTTTGAAGCCACCCTGTTCTTTGTTCTTTGCTGTGCCCACCCTGGGAGACAGTCCAATGCTGGGTGTTAAGTGTTCATCGTTGTCCAAACAGTGCCGAGTCAAGTTTCTCTTTATACACACCGTGCCCTGTATGGTTCCCTAGATCACTGGCCGAGGGGTTTTGACAAGTCCATTTGACAGATTAGGAAACCGAGGCTCAGAAAAACTAAGTGGATTTCCCAGTGTTGCACAGCTACCTTATGGCCAACCTTGGATATATCCCGGGCATTTTAATTCTCAAATTTACATATTCACCATTGCGAAGCACTACCCAGTCTGTGGCCAGAGTCCAGGATGCTGGGCACACCTCACCTTTGGGATCCGGCAGCAAAGTTCACTACCACAAGCTTCCCACCAGGGAGTCCTTGGGCTGCTTTTCTCTGTTTTATTTGCTGTCACCAGAGCTCTGCTATTTATCGCATCCCTCCCTGAAGAGTCTTGGGTAACAGATGTGGTTCGGAATTTGATAAGAACGTTACTCCAGCACATCCTTTCACTCTGCGTGGAGTCCTCACCCTGGAGATGCAGGGACAGCTGGGCAAACAACCCACGTCCTCTGTGCCGGTACTGAAATTTCTAAAGGCTCCACAAATGCAATTAATAAGAGATTTATTTTCACTTCAGGAACACAGGGGACTGTGGCCATGGCCATTGCTAGCTCTGACTAATTATTTGAATTTTTGCTTTTGCTGCCTTTGCTTCCCATGTAAGCATTGCCTAAATGCCTGGGATATGCCAGGCAGTGACTAGAATCTTAAAAAAAACAGTTGGCAAATGTCAGTTTAGGCATTAAGAATAATGTAGAAAAGGCACATGAGGACAGGTGAAGTGGCTTACTTGTGTCACTCCCTGCTCCTCCACTAAGGACAGACGGGAGGGTCCTGGAGAATGTAAACAAAGGTCTGAGTGAGACAGGACCTCCTCCCATCCCTGGTCCTTCTCCTCACTTGCATCCAATCCAGATCACCTTGCTGTTCCCTGTATTCTTCCATCCCAGCTTTCTCTGCAACCAGAATCCTCCTGATTCTCTGCCTTGGGACACTGGTTTCCTTTGGTCATCATCTCTGCCTCAGCAAGGGCTGGGAGCGTGAGTAGCGTGTAAAGAACAGACAGGAATGGGAAGTACAGGAAGGCACATCCCGACCCTATAGCTAGATTGTCACCTAAGCCAGTGACTATTCTGAGGGCTGAGACAGTGCCACTTAGGTGCCATCCACTGAGACGGGTAGCTCTGTTGGAGACAGAGGCAGAGAGCATGCCCACTGTAGAACTGTGTGCCGGAAGTCTTCCTAAAGCACCCTACACAGCCCCACATCTGTAGCCCCGTGAACACCATAGACTGCAAGGCGAGAGGAGAGAGTGGAAGCAAGAAGCTGGGTGAGCTCAAAAAATCTATTGAGCTCTGCCCGAGAGTTTTAGTGTGCGGATGCAGGAGCCTGGAAGTCTGAGTCTGGTTGACCTTTTTCTGTCAGGACAGGAGCTAAGTGGGTATGCTGACCTACCTATCAGCTCCTGGGTGCCCATCCCTATTCCATCCAACCTCAAGTTTCTGTTGCATTCTCTTGTTCACCTGTGTCAGGAGATGTAGTCTTTTTTTTTCTTTTGGTTTTTCGAGACAGGGTTTCTCTGCAGCTTTAGAGCCTGTCCTGGAGCTAGCTCTTGTAGACCAGGCTGGTCTCGAACTCACAGAGATCCGCCTGCCTCTGCCTCCCAAGTGCTGGGATTAAAGGCGTTCGCCACCACTGCCCAGCAGGAGATGTAGTCTTAACCTTTTAACTTCTTTGAGGCTTTTCCTGAAACATTTAAAGATAGGAAATTTGGGCTGGTGAGACGGCTGCCTGGGTAAAGTGTTTGCTAGGTGAACCTGACAATGTGAGCTTGGTATCCAGACCCCTTGAAGAAGGGAAACCAGCTCCTGAGAGGCATCATCTGACCTCCATGTGTGCTGGGGCACGTGAGCACCTGCACACAACACTCATAATAATAAAAGAATAGCAACAGGTACTTTGACCATGTAAGGCTGAGTTTAAATCCTGCCCTTGCTCTGAATGCTACCCTGGCAGGCTCCTTAGCCTTCTATGCCAGTTTCTTCTCAGGTTCATAGCAGTGTCTGCTTCCTAGAATCGTAAGCAAAGTAAATAAGAAATAACAAATGAAAACCAACAATTGCTTGATACATTGGTAAGTCCTCAAATATATGGTACTAATGAATGTTGCTTACAAAACAGATAACATAGTACCTTCAGCAAAAAGGCCAGTGAGATCACTTCTTCCTCAGGGAGGCCTTGCCCGACAGAGTATGTCTCCTTGGAATATGGTCCAAGTCTTTGTTTCCCAAGAATCTCCTTGAGAATATCACACACCAGACATAGTTCCTCTGATGTGGTCAAGACCAAGGATAATAGCAACATAATGAAAATAACATTGTGTCCACAAGCCCCCATGTTTTCTGACCCTGCTTCTGACCACAGCTTGTAGGCAGACACCCTAAGACTGCAGGTGAGGCTGTTGAAGCAATGCATTGACTATTCCTATAAGTAGTTGTCTGATCTCTCTTCCTTCCTGAGTTCTGGGTCAAGGAATGTGCCTGCTTGGTTCTTGCTGCATTCCCTGCAGGCTCATTCAGAACAGGGCGCACTGAGGGAAAAAAGAAGTAGGTGTCTCTAACCCAGGTTGTTTATTTATTTAATTTGTTTATTAATTTTACATCCCAACTGTAGTTTCCCTTCCCTCCTCTATTCCTATTCTCTTCCCCACCCCGCCCCCAATCTACTCCTTCTCTGTTTCTGTTTAGAAAGGAACCAGCCTCCCATAGGTATCAACAAAGCATGACATATCACCTCAAATCTGGTTTTACCAAGCTGATAAATCATTCATTGATTCTTATGTTTTTAGTACTTACTGATCATCTACTACATGTCTGGTACTTTTGAAGATTTGGAGTTATACCAGTGAATAAAACAGGCAGTGAAACTATCTAGATAGTTACCTCCGAGGGGTGATTATCATTCCAGATGTGTAGAATGGCATTGTTATTGATGGATATCCCAAGGGTCGTTCACTACACATTCATCTTTCCTAGAACCATCGTCCATTGATAGGACTCAGACATTCAAAGTGTGAGGTGGCTGCAAAGCGATATGCATGCCTATCCAAAGTTGGGAAGGGTTTGCCTGGATTCTGGGTACCCACAGCTGTCCCTCAAGGCCTCTCTTAATGGTGTTGATGTATGGCTCTCTTCCACAGGTCATGCTCTCAGAGCGGAAAGGTACAGATGAGCTCTACGCAGTGAAGATCCTGAAGAAAGACGTGGTGATCCAAGATGACGATGTGGAGTGCACGATGGTTGAGAAGCGGGTGCTGGCCCTGCCTGGGAAGCCGCCCTTCCTGACTCAGCTCCACTCCTGCTTCCAGACCATGGTAGGCAACTGGTCCAGTGCTCTGGGAAGCCACTTCAGGGTTTCCATAGACTTTGGCTATCTTAACAGTAGCCATCCCAAGGAGATCCTGGGTCCTTGGTGATACCTGAGCAGTTTGCCTTGTAGAAGCTGAAGGATGCTGACCCCACAGAAGTCAACTGACAATTCTCAAGGTTGCCCCTGAATGCTGTCCCCTGGGGTAGATGCTGTCCCAACTCAGTCAAATAGTTTTATATCCAGACAAGACAAGCCTTTCCCAACATTAGGGGGTGAGTTGGGGGGATGAACTCTAGACAGTTATAGTCAGCCATCCCAGTTCTTTGGAGGAGCATGTGTATATCTCTGCAGGTTGCCTGGGACCTTCGCTAGGAGCCTTAACAGGGAAGGATTTCCTGAGAACACAGTCCTAAAAGGGCATCTGATGCTGGGCACAGGGTCGTAGGCAAGGGCTGGTAAGCTCTGAACATGGCTGCCAGGATGAGTTAGGAACATTCATGCCTTCTATGCTTCTGCCCCTGCAAGAGCAAGATGTCACTTCAGTGGGTCCTTCCCTTCCCTGGTCCTGTTAGATGCAGGCCTCTATGGCCTAGGAGAAGACACCAGAGCACAAGTGCAAATTAAGAGTTCATTCCTACAGATGTGGTTATGTGAGAGGCCAATGGTCTTGAGACTTCAAGATGCTTTCAGGGTTTCTGTAGGATTCTCTTGTACCCTTCAGCTTTCAACCTACAGAGATTTTATATCTCACCCACTAGGTGAGACGGGATGGATGTTGTTGTACCTGTTGTAATGTGCATCTAATTTGGTATACTTTTTGTTGCTAATCTAGTGAGTCCCAAAGCCCTTCGGTCACATTCTTTGATCCACTGAAAATTCCGGGCTATTTGGTCTGAAGTGTTTTCAGTCTAGGGTTTGCTTACTGCACTCTCATGGCACCTCTGCATGCTTCTCTGTCCCCCACTTTTTCTGCAAATTGGCAGCTGGGTCTAGAGGATTGGTCAGACTCAGTTTCCATCCCTAAGTAAATCTGTAGGTGGTCCATGCCATCTGTCATTACGCAGGCAATAGTCAAGGATCTTGGTGATGTTGGCCTGACCGATGCGCAGCACTAAGTCCATTCGCTCATTGGAGGTTATGGGAATGTCTGCTTTGTGTTTGCTAGCTGCAATGCTTTTGCAAAGAGCAGCTTCCCCTCACTTTTTCCCTGGTGATCCGGTTCATACAGAAAAGACAGAACTGTCGCTTCCTTTCTTCCCTTTTTTAAGCTTCAGGAATTATCCTGAGTTGGTGAATTGGTTCACAACTGTGGTCGAAGGGGGGGTGTAAATCTTGCTTTTAAAGTAAACTTTTAAGAAAAAGTGAGAGTCACTGTCAATAAAACTGTAAGCGAATGATAATTTATATTGTGTGGGTACTTGGCAACAATTACAACAACAGTTACAAAAGAAGTCAAATATCTGTAATGTTACTGTGGGGAATTTAGTCCAGAAGGGGTCCACATGCTAAGAGAGTCAGGACATAAACCCTGAGGCTTCCCTCTCCCTTTTCCACGATTGATTCCCAAACCGACTCATGGACATCAGTGTGTGAATGACAGACTGGTAAACAGACCAGTAGTGAGCCTGGAGCGATGGTCGCCATATCAGCTGGGTGTGTTGGGATGGGGAGAAATGAATCACTTGTGACTAATATTTATTAAAGGATAGCATCTTTATTAGCCATGAATTGTTTTGAAAATGGCAATGTGGAGTGGATTTGGGGGTAATTTTTTGATGATAAGTGGTCTCCCCCCACCTGTGCTATTCCAGGAGCATCCATGTGGCGAGAGTACCAAGCACTAGGTTTTCCTCCAAGAGATGTCCCATGCCAGGGAGAAGGACTAGGAACTGTGAGAGTCTGTGGAATATTGTCCCGCTTGGGGAGAAGTTCTGTGACTCCTTCCAGGATGTCTCCCACTCTGGAAAGCCAAGGGATTCAGCAGGCAACTTTCTCGCCAGTTAACAATGAGATGAAATAGCCAGTCCATCTCTAGGGGCTATGTTTTGTGTTTTTCAGGGGTGTGGTGGGGAGTGCTTAGAGAAACCCATTTGCTCTAAGCAAAAAGGCCTGGTGAAGCCAGCTGAGAGTAGAAGACACCCGGCCGTCTCAGCCATGTTCAGACAGACACCCAGCCATATCATCTGTGTTGTGTGCATCTTCTCATTGCATAAAATGTCCCAACCTATGTTATTTTTTTTATTTAAAAAAGATTTACTATTTTTATTTTCATTTTTTGTTTTTTTGAGAGAGGGTCTCCTATGTTGTCTTGTCTGTCCTGGAACTTTCTATATAGACCAGTCTGGACTCCAATTCAACGATATCCTTCTGTCTCTACCTCCTGAGTGCTGGGATTAAAGACATCTGTCATCATATCCAGCCTGACTTTTAAAAATTTGTGTGTGTGTGTGTGTGTGTGTGTGTGTGTGTGTGTGTGTAAATCAAGTATGTGGGGGAATTGTGGAGACCAGAAGAGGGTATCAAACACCCTGGAGTTAGAGGTACAGACAGTTGTGAGTTTCCCAGTTGGGTGCTGGGAACTGGTCCAGGGTCCTCTGGAAGAGTAGAGAGTGCTTTTAACTGCTGAGCCATCTATCCAGTCCCATTTCCTTGTTTTTGAAGCTAAGTACATATATTCTAATTTTGCATAAAATAAATATAATAATGCCCACTTTATGTGTGGCATAGGGGTTGCAAATTTAAGCTCCTTGGCAACTCTTAGGTGGATCCTACTATCATAACTATTTCACAGAGCAGGGAAACTGAGGCCACACAGCTAGGACATGTCAGGGCCAGGATCTGAACCCAGGCAGAAGAGCTGTGATACTAATACACTTAACATATACACTAATACACAAGAAGATCTTCTGAGTGTGGATGGCCTGGCTGTCATTCTACCTGACAATCCTTGGTTGGAATCCCCAACACACAAATGTCCCTGTCTGGGCCTGAGCTCTAACCTAGCCTGTCACCTCTCACCTGCCCTGTAAAACCTCATGTTTCCACCCCCCGTGGGTTTCCCATCTCTGGGGTAAAGCTGACTTTCCATTGGAACATTTAGCACGTGTGAATCTTCAGAGATGGTTCTTCCCAGCCACACACGGATATTACAATGGGGGTATTGTAACACAGCTGAAAGAATAAGGATTAAGGGCACAGAGCACTTCTCTACGGACACAGAACTAGGCCCCCAATTCTTCCTCCTTGAGATGAGCTACATCGTTATAAGATGCCACCTAGTGACCTTACCAGTGGCTGTGTTAGTTTATTTGACTATTGATGTGGTAGAACACCTTGACCAAGACAGCTTATAGAAGGAAGGGGTTATTTTGGCTTCTGACTCCAGAGGGATAAGAGTCTATGATGGTGATGGCGGGGGAGCATGGCAGCCAGTGGCAGGCACGGTGACTGGAACAAGAAGCCAGGAGCTCGTATCTCAACCACAAACATGAAGTGGAAGAGCAAACTGGAAGTTGACAAGGGCTTTTAAATCTTAATCCCGCCCCCGAGTAATGCACTTCTTCCCGCAAGGCTGTGCCACCTAAGCTTCCCCAAACAGTGCCACCAACTGGGAACCAAGCCTATGGGGGGGCACTTCTCATTCAAACCACCTCAGTAACCATGTTACAAGCAAGACCCAAAGCAGCAGTGAGCGGTGACAAGGGCCCTAGTCTGTGTCTTGTGGTATCTCACCACATTCTTCCAGCCCCTTTTTAGCTGGTTACATTACCAATAGGAATGATGGCAGAGAAGTTAAGGAACGTGTGTGATTTCACACAACTAGTTAGTCATAGAGCCTGGAGTTATTCTAGAAGACTCCAGAACCCCAAGTCTGGACATCATTACTGTTTACCCCCCTCATGCCTGAATTCCATGTTACTGCTCTGAGTCACCAAACATTTTCTCTTTATATTGCTGGATCCACGATTTATAATTGTCTGCTTTTCTACCCAAAGGAAATTGACCCCAAGAAAAATAAAGTGACTCAGGCTGCATAATTGACAAATGGGGACCCCAGAAGTAGAGGCACTGTTTCCTAATGTGTTCAGTGTTCTTTCTACTGTGACGTGTTACCCCCACTCTAGGTGGATTCTGTAACGGTTACCTAGGATTTTCTACCTGGGAGTAACTAAGTGTGGGGAGCATTGCGGCTGTTGCTACTGTGGCTTAGGTGAGCAGAAAGGTTTCTGGGAGGTCCTCTGGGGTGGTCATCTGGCACAGTCCATGTGCTCACACTGCTGTGCCTTTGGCCTTGGAGGGAGGCTGGGGGTGGGCAACAGGGCCGGGGCAGGCAGCATCCCTGAAAGTCAGAGCACATGGCCGGCATGTGGGGGTTTCCGGGCCCAATCATTTCAAATTGTCGGTATTTGTTAAACCCACTGCGTCCAAGCGCCTGTGGTGTCACCATGTGGGACACAGTGAACAAAAGGTCAAGTCCCCTTTCCTTTGGGATTCCCGTTCTACCCGGGAGACAAGGAAATGAAAACAGCAACAGCCGTGGAGGGGCTAGATAGTCAGGAGGACTGGTGCGGTGAGAGCATGAGTTTGATGGGATCAGCAAGGAAAGTCTTGGCGGAAAGGCTGACATTTGAGCAGCGACCAGAGCAGGCAGGGCTCTCTGGGGGCAAAGCAGAGGCAGAGAGCAGGGAGAGTGTGCATGAAAGCCCCAGGCAGGAGAACACCCCCTACGTCTGAGGAGCAGCCAGAGGGCCAGAGGAGCCTGAGAGGATTGTCATGTTGTATTTTGTGACCCAGAATTCCTGTATGAATCAGCTATCTTTAAAAGAACGACAAATCTATTGTAGCATACTGCTAACTTGGTAGATTTTTTTTCCTAGAGAGATAGAAAATTAAAGGTTCATGATAGAAGTTTATAAAAGATTATAGAGTGGTCAAAACAGATGAAAATGAAATGCATCCAATGCTACCCAGGGTATTTTTTTTGCCATTCTTGAAATGACACAGTGTTCACTATTTTAAAAAGTTGTTTAGAAAAGCAAAACCCTATCAGAAGTAACCTTATGCTGTATTTTCAAACTTTTCAGAAATATGTGTGGTATTTTCTACGTGAGTGGAGAATATAGAATATTAAATTTCACTTGGTGCATTATAAATGTATTCAGTCTAAATATGCATACGGGAAAGAATCAGAAATAGGCATGGTCAAATCAAAATATTGATTAGATTCAGGGGAGGGTTCCCAATATTTCAGAAATATCTATAAAAAATGAATTCAAATTTGATGTGGATGTGTTTTATATTCACACATGTATATACAGGCATGCATACCCATGTACACAGTCACACATATACCATGACATTTGTGATCTGCTTTGTCCCTTATTACCCTGAGACAAGGTCAGCATGCTCCAATGATTGCAATATATCTACACCTCACAGAGTTGGGGTTACATGCGGCCACACCCAAGATTTTACACTGATGCAGAGGATTAGAACTCGGGTCCTCATGTTTACACGGCAAAGCCAAGGCACTCGTAGGTAAGAACCTATGAGCCATCTCAGTCTCTTAAAAATTTTTAAATTGCCACAAGATGGCAAGATAGATGCAAAAGCTTTTAGAAGAGTTAAGTTTTAGAAAACTGCTCATTAGATGAGCCAGTCTCAGGCAAAGCAACTCCAGTGAGTTGGCCCAGAAACACACGGGGCAAAGGATGCCTTCCCCAAGGAGATGGATATGGACCTGTGATTACCGGTCATAGGACTCCTAGAAAGTCACTAACAGCTCTGAATGTGGGTTTTATCATCTCATAAAGGGAACCCATTACATGGGGATTAAAAGAGATGGTAAACCGAATCTAACAAACACCAAGTGGAAGTTGGTTTTGTGATTAGGGCTGGGCTGGGGCCCCTTGCTGCACGGGCACAAAATAACTTCATTTCCTCCCATCTTTTTGCAGTTTTTCTCGGGGACAATTGTCAGCCAGGCACATTCATGTAATTTCCCAACTGCCAGTGGGCACAAGCAGTTAAATTTCTTCAGCAAAACATCTATTTTAACTGTTTTCTTTTCAATTGAACATATGCACCTCTCTCTCTCCCTGTCTCTCTCTCTCTCTCATTTTTTGAAAATAGAATTAGATTTCATGAGTCATTGAAGGACAGAAGTTACTTCCTCCCCAAATTTGCTGCCATGGCCCAGCAATAACTCAGCTGCAAGGCATGCTGGGAGAAGCATCACCCAGAATACAAAAGAGGGCAGAACCTAGAGATGGGGACGGTCTTGACCATTGAACCCCAAGAGCATCCAAGGGGCAGTGGTGATTCAGGCCAGGGTGTGATGGGGCCTGCGGGCAATGCTAAAGAAAGTTCTGGCAAAGGTTTTTATCAGAGATGACTGGTTATATGAAACAGAACACTTCTATCCCACACTCATAAATGTCACACATAAACAAAAGCAATTACTGACACTAAGAAAGACTTCATGGGAAAGAAACAAAGGCACAGGTATGCTTGACCTTGGAAGGACCTAGAATTTGTAAGCCGAGGGCAGATTTGTCTGCTTTATTATTATTATTATTATTATTATTATTATTATCATTATTTCTGTATTTCACACCACTTGTGGCAAGTGTGGTTCCTCTTGTCCATATCCAGCAAATTCCCTGAGTTCCAGTTCATGGGAAAGAGAATCTGATTGGTTCAGCTTATGCCAGGTGTTTTTCATGGCCTGGCTAAGTGCTCATTGGGTACTACTACCCCAGTAGGAAACCTATATGAAGTGTTCTGACTACTTGGAAGGTAAATGGTGCTCCTGTTAGGTGGAGGATGCCAATGGAGTTCGGAAAGATTCAGGCACAGACAAAGTCTTCAGTGCCTCAGAGGAGAGGAAGCTAGTACCCAAGAGGCTCCTGGAAACTTGGCAGGTATCAGAGAAACAATATCAGGTTCCAATGATTAGAGGCTCTTGTTGGCAGGTAAGGAAGCAGAAATGCAAACTGAGTATAGAAGCTAGGGCAGATGGAGATAAAGGCAGTTGGGGTCTCTGTTTTCTCAATGGTGGTCTTGGAATACGCATCCCATAGTCTAAAATCTATGACATCCACAGAAGAAGAAAGGTACTTCTAACCCTGAGAACTTTTGCATCTGCGAAAGGGCAATAAGAGGCTAAAACAAAAAGAGCAGCAAGTTCTTGTTTGGGATTGGGCTCCTCGAGAGAGTTGAGTGTGGATGCAGGTCCTTGACCACACACGCACCTCAATGAAGCTCTGTGAATTCACACAGACTTGGCACGCATCGTCTTCTCCCATATGGAGGAGAAGCTGCTGTGCATCTTCTCTGTTTGGGAAGACAGAGAGTGTGAATAACCAACCCAAGGTCTCAGAGCAAGTATCCCGTATAACTAGGGTGTGAACCAGGACTGGCGGATGCCAAAGCCAGAGCTCGTAGTCACAGCATTTCACGGCTTCTCTGGAGAGAAGCAGATGGCTGTGTGCGATAAAGGGAGCAACTTACAGACACATTGAACTCATGGACCAACCTTGAAAAATCATTAAAAATCATGACGTAGACAACTTACCGCAACTCATCTTAGAATGTGGCACAAAAGCTGCCCACGTGGTTGGTGTTCTCCCCAAGGTCTAATTAAACGTGGCAAGGGACCTGGGAAGATGGCCTAGTGGATAACACTGCTGCTCCCACAAGCACAGGGAACTGAATTTGGATCCCAACTCCTATAAAAACAGCTGGGCACAGCTCCATGCAGCACCAACAACCCTAGTGCCAGGTCTGTGTGCGGGGAGACAGGAGGCTCACAAGAACTTGCAACCGCCCGTTTCAGAGCAACGAGGCCCTGTCTGAAAGGCATAAGGCAGAGTGATAAAGCAGGCCCTTCAATGCCATCCTCAAGACTGCACACACAAACACGGGCTCTTGTGTGCAGACGCCACACACGTATATACCATCACCACAGAGAAAAAGTCAGAAGCCCCCCTCACCACCACACAGGCATCATGCCCCACTATTTCAGCTAGACTGAGGGAGGACTGTCTCTCTGAGTACCCTGGTCCTGTGTGCAGGCCCTCAGATGAATTGTGCACATACCACGCAACCATCATTTTAAGTGTCCCCTGTACTCAGATTCCAAATTTGGAAAGTCCTGCACAACCATTGTACATGACATGGTGACAGACCGACATTTTACTTATTTGTTTGATTGTTTGTTTATTATTTATTTTTGATTTGCTGATGGAATGCAAGAAATAAAGAGAGCTGAGACTGCACAGTAGTCACATTCAGCTTGCAGACCGAAGGGAAGAGTCAGAGCAGCCTCGGTCTGGAGGAGGTGCTTTAAGGCCGAGCAGACTGGCTAGTCTGAAGAGAAAGATGGTGAATTTGCTGTTCTGAGCTTTTAATTGGAGATGACAGTGGAACACCCACTTAGAGACGTTCTGGAGCCAGCTGGAGCCGACTGGAGCGCAGGAGAGAGGGGAAGGCTAGAAATACAAGTTAGTGCACATCAGCCCAGAGAAAGGCCCTGAGCTATGACGGGAGCGGGAGAGCCATGCTAGGCTTTGCGCTAATCCTCAATGAATACGTTATGATTCCTATATGGGGAGAGGGTCCATCAAGTAAACCCTTATCAAAACCCATGGGTATGAGGACTAGGAATTTTTGAGACCATGGTTTTGTAAGAAGAGTGGGAAGCAAAGCCAACTTTCAGGGAGCTGTGGAGGAGGGGGCGAATTGGGTGAGCGTTGCGAGCTGCGGAAGAGGCCCTATAGTGAGCTCAGGTCTGGAGGTCACTTCTGGGACTCTTAATGCCAGTTCTTATATTGCATTTATTTTGATTGTGGTTTGAGTTAGTTATATGTATATTTTAGCCAAGAGTTTGGATGCTCCAGAGACAAGGTATGTAGCTTACTCTTTATCTGGGCACCTATAATTGACTAATACCATGACTCACACACCAAAAAAAAAAAAAAAAAAAAAAAAATCAGTGCTCAGAGAAAGTTCTCAAACTTGCCTCTGTTCAAGGTTTGCTTTAGATAGCCTCCAGCTGGACGTTCCAAACTTCGTTATTCCTGACCACTGTAGGAAAGGAGCTTTGTGGCATGGACAAATGGTGTTTGTTCTTTAAAAGTAAATTCTTTAAAGTACTGATGGATCAAGGTCAAATCAGACATAGAATGTAAATAGCAGAGTCCAGATGTGAGTTTATGGGTTTTTTTCAGAAACAATGGCTTTCCATTTATAAAGTTTTAACATATACAAATAATTATGTTTTGTTTTCAAAGTGATTTTCAACTTTCTTACTTATTTTAGTCCTGCTATGTAGCCCGAGATGATCTTACAATCTTCCTGTCTCAGCCTCCCAAGTTCTTCATTTTAAGTCTGTACCACCATGCCTAGAAAAACAAAACAAAACAAAACAAAAAAACAAAACCAAGACCAAAACAAATATCAACAAAAATCCATAAGCCGAATTTCTAAGACTAACTTGTAAGTGATTTTACATTTTAAATTTACATTTAAATACATTTTGACAGAGAACTTAAACTTGGTGAAGAACTTGAATCCATTCAGGGGGATAGCTGGAATTCCCTCGTTTCCTTTGGCATCTTCCGATGGTATCTGGTACCACCCACGGCAACCTGTCGTATGTGGCTCCATGTGCCTTATTCTTCCTTGTCAGCAATAATACCCATGAAATTAGAAGTTTCCTATGTTTGATTATATTTTCAAACTCCAAAACCACAAATTATAAAAAGTACAGACCTATGCACCTATGGTTACTTAAAATTATCTGCTTTGAGAAACATTGCTATTTGGGGATGTGCCTGGGGAATCCTCCATACTGGACACTGTGGGTTCCTCACAGCAGCAAGGCTGGGCTTTGTAGTACTATCTGACACAGAGTGGACATCATTAAGTGTTCAGAGGCAAAGAGACAGCAAGATGCCAGCTATAATATTTAATAACTGAGGCATCGGGTGGGCCAACGCTAGCCTGGTACAATTTAAAGATGGTGGACATGCGGGTTATCCACATACAGTTAGCAGTGGAAACAAACCGTAAAGTTCCCTTCAGCCATTGAGGTGATGGGATTCTGACTATTGAGGATTTTTTTTGGGGGGGGGGGCAAGTTGAATTAATCTAGCCAGAAATTAAGCAAGTAAATTCTCTCCCTCACTTCTCCCTCTGTGGCCGATGCCATCTGCTAGTTTTAAAAATAATTTTTAAAAGCAAGTGTTTTGGTTCTCTTCAGTGTGTGGCAAAGACAGATGCTATTTTTAGGCTTGTTTTCTATCACCCCCCCCAAGAACCAGGGGCTGAGTGTCGTTGGCTCTGGTGTACTGTCTGCTTTCTGCCACCATCTTCAGCGTGACCTTTGTGCAAACCGCATATTCAACCTTCCCATTTCCCTCCCTGCCTCTCATTAGGTTGTTAGAAGGGGAAACAGTATTGATCTGAGAAAGAAAGAAACCATTTCAAAAGATATGTAATTGGTTGACTTGCTCCGCTTGCTGTAAACCTGCCAGCTCCAGCTGGATGCCCAGGGAGAGCACTGTGAACCTTCTCCCCTGCTGGGCTGGTAGCTTCCAAGGAAGGATGCATCCATACATTTCTCTGTGATGTCTGTGAGTTCAGAACCTTCCCTGCTGCTTGTACTCACTGGGGCCAGTAGAGTGAGAAGCTTCAAGTGTTGACCCTAGAACTGATCCGTCTTGATTCAAATCCCGCCTCTGCCACTTACCAGCTGAGTAACTGTTAACCTTTCTCCACATTAGCTTCCATGTATTAAGGCAGAGAATGATCTAATACTTGCCATGGTGGATCCTTTAGATATACAAAAAAAGGTAAAATGCATAAAACTCAGGTATACATCAAGGGCTTGGTGAAGTGGCTTTGTGGCGTTATTATCTGTGCAATGCCTTAAAATACACACTTGACAAACATACAGTACTGGTTATATAGAGTAACACAAAAGCCTATGCATTGGAAGGAATTTTTTTTCTTTACACGCTGGATGAAATATTTGTTCCAAGGCCAGCATCTTAGGCAGTCCGTATATGTCATCTTGTTCAGTACCCTAATGAGCAGGTGCGAGTATCCACTGTGTAAGTGAAGAGAAATCTGGAGAGCAGAGAGGTTAAACAGTAGCATGACATTGCACAGCTGGTAGGTAACAAAATGACATTCCCACCCCGGGCTCATTTTGGAGAAGGGACCTTTGCCCCGCAGCTTCCTCCTTGTGCTTGTTCCCCCAGCTTTCTAGTCCTCCCAGTAGCTTTGCAGCTTTTCACATAACACCAACTTTTACAACAACCCTCAGCTTTACCAACACGTTAAACAACCCAGCTGACATGTCATGAAAACATACTCAGTGCTATGTACACGGGACTTTGGCCCTTTCTGTTCTATTCTTAAGTTCCATTCCATTCTAACCCTTGCTTCATTTTTCTCTTAAAAAAATGATATTCCCCACAAACTGACTTGGTGATCTGTTCACGTCAGTACTGATCTGGCTTGAGAAACCAGGTGCCCCTCCCCGTCTTTGTCAGAGTCGCGGTGTACAGCTCTGTGTGTCTTTCTGGGCCACTCTCTTGGAGATGGCTGGTTATACTCTTTTCATCATACACAGGGGATGCAGACCCAGGGACATTGAATGGTATTCTGAATCCTATTCCCAGGGAAGCTGCTGAGTCTTCCAACTCATGATGGTGCTTCAGGTGCCCACGAATTCCTGTGTCCTTCATCCATTTACTCATTGATTTGTATCAGTGGATTGCTTTGGGGTGCTATCCATCATAGACAATCATTCACAAAGTGAAGCCCCAAGTCTGTACCTTTTCTCAGGTTCAGATCCCCTAGCTTGAGTCAGCCTATCTCTGGTCTCCTCTTCCACTTTTTTCTGTATTCCTTTTTTCTCTGTTTTCCACTTTCACTGGTTCCTGATGGATTCCAAGGCATAGTGGGTGGACTCTCTGCCCACGGCCTTTGCATAGGCTGTTTCCTCCCTTAGACACATCCCTGCCCCGGGTGGTTTTACTCAAACATCTTCTCAGTGACTTTTATCCTGAGCACCTGATTGTAGTTGGAAGTCTACATCTCATCTGCCAACATCCCAGTCTCTTTAACCTGCATTTTTTATGTAGCCCTTGCATCCCTAGGCACTCTGTGTATTACCTTTAGTATTCTCTTTAGCAATATCACTCTCTCTGCTAAGTTGGAACATAGAGACTAGGGAATTTTGTTGGTTCTGTTCATTGCTTTTTCTCTCCAGCACCTGTAATCTGTTACCTAGTAGGGCTCTGTGACTATTTCTTTACTTAATGGATAAACAGATGGGATAGACCCTCATCCAGTTAAATATATAATTACCAACTATGATAAGATCAGAGGGGACAGCCAGAGAGGTTCACGAAAGAATATAACGAGCAGACCTGACTTAGACTGGGTGGGTTAATTTAGAGGAAACAGTTTTTTTAGCCTGAGAACATGAGGGGGATTTTAGTTTCCTGCAAATAGTGCAGGCCCTGCAAGCCAAAAGAAAGCAGAATAAAGGAATGATCTAAACCAAACAGAACTAAGAAGAGGGGGTGCTGTTCATTCATTTAGCAAACACTCTTTGACAAAAAGGAGAAGCGTCAAATCTCAGGTGGACATTTCCCAAGGACCATGATACCTTCTTCCTCATTAACCTCACCAACAGCACCTTGCATCTGATTCAAATGAGGGGACCCAAATGTTAACACTCGAGATCCTCTGCTATCAAGAGCCAGAGCTGGGTTTCTAAACAGTCTCTTTGACTTCTAAACATGTGTTCTTTCCCCCTCCGGGCACTTACTGTATGCGCGAGGTACCAAAAAGAGCCTCACACCGCCCCTGACCTGGAAGAAGTTCGTAGCGTGCCTTGAGAGACACATGGGAAATCTCCGAAGCTGAGATTCAGATTTTGTCCTGGTTCCAGTCATTTCACTTCTGCATGTATCCTTGTTTTAGGTTCTTGTTGTTGCTTATAAAAAGCAGAGAAGGGAGATTAGATTACCCACTACAGGCACCTAGGGAAGAGGGAGTCTCTCTTGGGGGTTATTGACACGGCTTAGCTTTTGATAGAGGAACTCTGGACATGACTCCCTAGCTGTCCAGCTCAAGGTGTGGTCCTGCCCTGCACTGCCCCATCTCTCTTGGCTCTGGTTTGTCCTGAAGGGTGGTCTGACAGGCTGACAGACTGTGTGTAATCTCTTCCTGAGAGGCAAGTTCCTTCTCTGACTGGACACCAGTTCTTCAGCTTCTCCTTCTCCCTATGTGGGATTTCTGGGGAAATTTCAATCTTGGGGGATCCGTTGTCTCCACAGTCTGACAGCTGAAGGGAAAGGTGCAGGGGTCTCTTCAGAACGTCATTTCTCCTGACAGGAAGGTCATGATGGCATGCACCTTTCTTTTAAACGTCATTCTTGAGAGATTTAGGGCAATTTGCTGGATTCGCCATGAAAATGCCTGAGATATACTTGGCACACATCAATACTTTCTGTAACAAAATGTCTGAGGAAAAGAATTTAAAGGGAAAAAAAGGTGAATTTTGGCTCATGGCTTCACAGAGTTCAGTCTATGGCTCATGGCTTCACAGGGTTCAGTCTATGGCTCATAGCTTTGCAGGGTTCAGTCTATGGCTCATAGCTTCACAGGGTTCAGTCTATGGCTCATGGCTTTACAAGGTTCAGTCTATGGCTTCACAGGGTTCTGTCTCATGGCTTCACAGGGTTCAGTCTATGGCCTCTTGGACCCACACACCATTTCTCCCATCAGTGGGGGTAAACCTGATGGCAGAGTGCTGTGGTGGAGCATAGGAAGGAAGGAGGGCTAGGGAAGTAGTCAGAGACAAAAATATACCCTTCAAGGTCATGTCCCAGCGACCCACTTCCTCTAGCTAGGTACCATCTCCTAAAGTTCCACTGCCTCCCCATAGCTTAATAAATTATGACCCATAAGTAAATTAACCCATTAATGAAGCCAGAAGTCTCACGATCCAACCAATTTCCCAAGGCTTCACCTCTAGACTCTCATATACCGATATTTTGGGTTGAATATGATGTGTCTTCATAGACTCATATACTGAGGCCTTCGCCACCAGCAGATGGACTTGTGGGAAGTAACTGGGTCCTAAGAGCTCTTGTCTAGGCAGTGGATTAATCCTCCAACAGTATGAGGATGTTTAACTGGGAAGTAGTGAAGGAGGCAGTGGAACCAATAAGGTCAGTAGGTGACCTGAGGATGTTCCTAGGGACTATTGTCTGTCCTGACTCCTTCTGTATTTCCTCTGCCTAGTTCCTGTTTGCCCTCAAATCAGTGGGTCTCCCACATGTTGCTGTCACCATGACGTTCTGTTTCCGTATGATCTAATCTCAAACTGTGGAGACCATGGACAGGAACCATGAGCCAAAACAGACCTGTCTTCCCCTTAAGTAGTAGTCTCAGGTTTTCAGTCAGTGTCAAGAAAGGTAACTACCACAGTTAGGGCTCAAGCCCTAAACACATGAACATTTGGGGAGGTACTTCAGGCCCAAACCACAGTGATGTCTTCTTAGGCTGTTTTCAAACTTTGCTAATTGGTGGATTTTGCTAGCCACCAGGTCAGATGTCTGCTACCTAGTACCTCGAAACTCTGTGACTTAAAGCAACAGAAAGCACTTATCACTTCACAATTCTTTCTTGTCAGGGATTTTGGGCTGGCACACCTCCCTAAAAGTCCAGTATCTGGTCTCAAATGATGTTACAGCCAAGTAGCCAGTGGGGACTGCAGTCTCCTGAAAGCTTGACCGAGGAGAAATAGTCTTTTCCAGAGTGATTCGTTCATGTGACTAGGGAGCCAACGCTGTCTGTGAATAAGAAGCATTGGGTATTTGCCAATAGGTCTCTTCTAGTGTTGGTTTTGTGTCTCCAGATCATGGCTGTGGTAGAAGACGTAATTCAAGAAAGTGCAGAGTGGAAGCTGTGAGGTCTTTTGTGACCTCATCCCCAAATCATGCATGCTGTTATTAGCCGTGTCATTGAGGGGATATAGACGGGAGGGCATGCATGTTAGGAAGTAAAATCACTGAAGAGCCAATGTGAAGATCGGCTCCCACAGACACCTACTACTGTAAAATTATCCACCCAGTATTTCCTACTTTTTGTTCCAGCAAATTCTGTTCTAAACAATAATATCAATTAAGAAGTAGGATCCATGTGCTAATTATATTTTTCAGCACAAATGAATTTCAATTTGTAGTTACTAATTAAAAGCGGTTTCATTCCACCTATGCCTGCATACTGACAGCAGCACGGAGGTTACCCTTAAGAGAATGCTGGTTCCTGCGTGAAAGAATGCATCAGAGTCCTGGCAGTTTTAATCATAAATTCCAGCGACTCCCTGCTCCCTGTTTGGAGCCTGAGAAACTATGGGGTTGATTGATATTGCTGTTTGCTCTCTTTCCACAGGACCGCCTGTACTTTGTGATGGAGTATGTGAATGGGGGTGACCTCATGTACCACATCCAACAAGTTGGCCGGTTCAAGGAGCCCCACGCAGTGTAAGACAGACCTCCTGCTGTGCCCTTTCCTTGGGATAAATGGGTGCCAGTGCCTTTGAAGTTTTAGCCAATAAGGATTTTCAACATCTAAAGCTTCCTCTTTGGGAAGAATATTTGGCCAAAGAGAACCATATTCTGCTTGTTTGGGGGGATGTTTCTTTATGTTCCTGAAGGCTGGCTAAGAACTCATAGCCCTAAACCGATGGTTGTTTCATAATCTCTAAAAAAATTTTTTTTGGCTCCTCAGTCCTAAAGAAGGCCTTCCATTTTCCCCGGAGAATATCTTAGCAGGTTTTTGTTTGTCCGTTTGCTAATATTTATCGAGAGCTTTCTTTGTGCCAGCCCCTGAGTACTGAACAAACACGGTCTCGTTTTATACTGAGCAGCACGGGGAGGGAGACAGTTTCACCCGAACAAGTGAACCGAGACCCAGAGCTGGGCAAACGTCAAGATTCTGACACTAGTGGAGGATCTGTGTGGGTGAGGCCCACCCGTGTTAGTTCATCTGTTTCCTACACCTCTTTCCCTCTGACTCTGGGGGAGATAAAGGATCAAGTTGATTAGCAGCCGCAGTCTGTGGGTTCTCCATTTTGTTCCTTCCAATGCATAAGCCAGTAAGAAATAATGTATAAAATTTTAAAAAAATCTCACTAAGCTTTTTCTTTGCTTAGAACCCCGTGGGTGAGCAGGAACAGAAAAAGCCACAGGAACGAACGTCAGTTCCCCTTCCTGGGTGTTTGCTTAGATCGTGTTGCTTCTCCAGAGAGTCCCGAAAGCCCCTCTAGGGCCTCACCCTACAGTTCTGGGAGAGCTGTGGGCTGCAGTTCCTTTCGGCCTCCTTCCTCTCTTCCCACCTGCTGAAAGCAGGAACACTATTTCCCATGCTTCCAACTCAAGTGTCGTGACGATATCAGAGTTAGGACTGCTTCTCCTTTCCTCTCGGACATGGAGTTGACCCGGGTTTAACTCATTGCTACGTGACATGTACTATGAAGACTCAACACAGATCCCTGAGGGCCACCCAACCCTTGTGGTATAACTGGCTTTTTTTTTTTTAAGTGTTCTTAAAATCTCTTTCATGAGCCAGGCACAATGGCCAGACCTTGGGAGGCTTAGGCAGGGAGATTTCACATTTGAGGCAAGTCTGGGCTACATGACAAGTTACAGAGTTGAGCTACAGAGTGAGGTTAGACCTTAAGAGATAACATAACAAAACAAGGACTGAGGATGTGCCTAGATGCACAGTACTCTGGTTTCTGTACCCCTGTACAGAACCTGTACCCCTAGAACCTCCCCCACCCAATAGACTTTTCTTTCTGGTAGACTTCCACAAAGAAGTTACACTTGAGACACCAGCTGTTTCCAGTCTTAGCAGGACCACTATTTGCTGTCTGTCTTTTTTTTTTAAATATTTATTGTATTGTATATTGTATACAATATTTTGTCTGTGTGTATGCCTGCAGGTCAGAAGAGGGTATCAGACCCCATTACAGATGGTTGTGAGCCACCATGTGGTTGCTGGGAATTGAACTCAGGACCTTTGGAAGAGCAGGCAATGCTCTTAACCTCTGAGCCATCTCTCCAGCCCCTGCTGTCTGTCTTTCCAGGCTCTTCACAGACTTCATTTCTAAGCCTCGGTTTCCCCGTTCGTTTAGCAAAGGGGCCGCCTATGGCCATGGTACCCTGAAGGCACCTGGTCTCGTTGGTATAGCAAAGTTGTACTAGTAGGACCTATGGCAACACATTCTAGGTTGAATTAAGACAGACAACCCTGGAAATGATGCCGAGTGCATGCTAAGCTCCCTACAGCTGCCAGATGTGCTCACTGAAATCCTTTAACACGCAGCAGACAGAAACAATCCTTCTGCACCAGCCCTCCCACCCCATAGGCCCCTCACCACTATGCAACTCCTAACCCTTTACCCATCATCACGTGTCACTCTGAGCCGTCCTGTTGGCCCACCCATGTGCTCAGCACTCTATGAGACGTAGAGCTGACAGGCCATAGTGGGCTTTCCATGCCCTGTGCCTTGTTCAATGTGATATTGACTTCCGGGAGTCACCAAGCATACGGTGTCGTTGACCTCTCTCCATCGCCATTCTCCATTCTTCTCTAATTTCAGATTTTACGCTGCAGAGATTGCCATCGGTCTGTTCTTCTTACAGAGCAAGGGCATCATTTACCGGTAAGTGAGCATGGCTGTTCTTTCCATCTCCACGGCTCCCTCAGCTCCTCCCTTCCTGCCTCTTTCTTCAACTGCTTTTAAAATTAGAATCTATGGTGGGGGAGGAATTCTCCAGTACTAACTTGGGCATGTGTTCTGCCAGGCAGCATCGCCCACTGCCCTGGCAAAGTTTGGGCAGCTGTCTATGGTGATAGAAAAATCTTGATGGACTGTCTCACCCATGAGTCTTTGGGACCTCAAACACTAGGACACTGAGTCTCTGAGAAGACGTGCCTCCGACAAGAGGGTGCCAACACTCTTCTCCTGGACTGCACATCCAGGAAGCATGGAAAGAATTAACTTGCAGAATGAGGCAGGGCTGTGCGTTATGCAACCATTTTCCTTGCATGTAGCTGCAATTTGGAAATAAATCTCTGAGTTGCTCTCCCTGAAAGACAGGATTAACTTCAGAAGTTGGCATTTGCCGGTTTGTGGAGAAATAAGTGTGTGATCATAGCTGTATGAGTCACACCATTTTATATTTCATGCAAGGCAGGGTAGCGAGCCCGAGGCTGCGATTTGTCAGCGAGTCCAGAGCATACAGTTCCTCTTGTGCTACGTCGATGAGAAAAGCACAGGCTACGGGGGATTGACTGGCTGTTATGTAATAGGACCTGGTTGGGCATGTGCTTTTATCAGCTCTTAGCATGGGCAAGGGTCTAAATAAAGGCCCCTGAAGAGTCATAGAAGCCCATTCCATTCATTTGTTTGGCAGATATTCATCAAAAGCCTACTGTGTGTTGAGTACTGTTCCAAGTGGAGGAAACAGAGAAGGGATGGCAGCTGTTGAGCAAGAGACAGAAGTGACCTATAGAGAGTACAGAAGGGGGCTGCTGGTGCTGGGAATCAATGGTCACCTTTCTAACACAGAAGGAATGGGAATTCTTGCCTGGGGTTAGAGATGGCTGGGGGTCTTGAACCCCTTATTTGAGAGCTGAAGGATATGGGACAAACTGTAGGGAGATACCAACTTTGGTTGTTTCCAGGCGGGTGGAGGCAAAACTGGAGTTGCTAGGGGAAAGAGTAATGGAAGGTGGAGTCTTGCAGGAGTCCATGGAACCCAGCTTCATTTGCTCAGCAGCGGTGGTATGAAATCGGGAGGTGAGATGATATTGTTCCGAGCATGGCACATCCCCATTTTTCCCCCTGATAATGAAGAAGTTAATGCATTGGGAAAAGTGGTTTTGTCTGCCTCATAGATCGTACAGTGAATGTACAGAATCAGAAAGGCAAATCAATTAGTTTTAAATAGTTTGGTCATCTTGCCAGTGATTGCCCTCAATGAACACGTGCCACCATGTCAGTATAACATGAAACTTTGGACTCCTTCAATCTCTCAAGTGTCCCTCTCATAATGGGGTGTCATCTTATACTGAAAGTAATCCTGGCCTCAGAAGGCACACACTACCTTCTGTATAGAAGGGTAATTGTCATCTGTATGATGTGACCCTACATTCGAGCCAATGACTTTAATCGCTGCTTAATCTCCAAAACCAAGAACTATGGGTAAGTTTGCACTCAATAAGAATTTCACCTGATGGACTGACAGTAGGTCTTACTCCTGCACAGGACATACCTCTCAAAGAATAGAACCAACCAGGCTCCTGAGAAGATTAAGTGTGAACTAAGGTATATGTTAGAAGACAACCCAGCCCCGGGAATGAAACTGAGTTCTTGTTAAGATGGGGATTAAGGCTTATTTTCAGTCTACCAGGATTTGGATTGAGATTTGGAATTGATGAACAAACAGTTCAGGTCCTAAGACAGTGTCTTCTCTAAAATGTTCTGACTGTCTGCCTGTTTGTCTGTCTACCTACCCCGCCTGTCTGTCTATCTATCTGCCTGTCTGCCTGCCTGCCTAATCTATGTATGTATGTATGTATGTATGTATGTATGTATGTATGATGTATCTATCTATCTATCTATCTATCTATCTATCTATCTATCTATCTATCTATCATCTCTCCTCTCTCTTTCCTATCAATAGATTCCCCTTTTCATTCTCCTTTGTTAATATGATGGATTTTTTTTTTACAAAGTTCATTTCTTACCATAAAGACTAGAGACCCAACTGTAGCTATACATACCCATAACCCTAGAACATGGGAACACGAAGCAGGAAGGATGATGAGTCCAAAGCTAACCTGAGCTACATAGTGAGACATTATATTTAAAATAAGGAGATATGAGATGATCATATGCATAGCTTCTATAAGCAGGGCCAAGCCCATGACTCAGCCTTAGACATTCAGTTGTATTCACCCAATACTGTGGGTCAAGAAAACTGGTGACCAAGGAAAACCATAGGTGAGAATGGCCACAGCCACCAGCTGCAGCTGGTTTCCAGAGGCAAGAGGAGAAGCAGGTGTGGGCAGTAACGTGTAGAGTGCAGCTTCAGGACCTCGTGGAACAAGAAGCAATGTCTGTATCTAGTGGTAATGTCAGTGGAGCTTCGCTGTGCCCACTCTGCATTTCTATCAGGCGTGGTTCTGCCTTGTGAAGCCCCCCTGCTGTGTTCTCCATCCTCCTCAGAGATTCTGTCAACTCCTCGATAACTTTCTATAGATTCCCTTCCATATTAAAAACTCATTAAAGTTGTTTTCTGTTGTTCACTATTAAGAAACTCAATTGAAAGAGCTCTAGACATTAATAATCAAATGAAAATTGTAAAAATGCATGACAAAATATGTACAATTTTATGATTTCATATAAACTTCCTCTACAGTGGAAAAATATTTTCAAGTGTTACAAATCTCTTCCTTCTTCATTTAGATCTCTACTTGATAGCATGGGTCTTGCATGGTTTCTCCCTTCCCTTTCTTCCCTCCACACAATCCCATATACCTCTCCTCTCTCTCTTTCAAATTCATGGTCCCTTTTTTCATTAATTGTTGCACATATGTTTGTGCACACACATAGATTTCCAAATACATTAGTATAACCTGCTCAGTCTGCGGAATGTGACTTGTATGCATGTTTTCGGAGTGCTCATTTGGAGTTGGATAACCAAGCAATTGGTGTGCTCTTCCTTGGGGAAGATTATTTCTCCCACGCTAAGCGTTCCTTAGCTGCCTGTGGTTCTTTGTGTAGGGTCTTTCTCCCATCCATACTGGCACGTCTGTTGTAGTTGTCCTTGTTGAGCTCACATTTGGGCAAGTCATATAGGTGAGGCTTTATGGGTGTAGCTTCTGATGTTACTAGGAGACGCAATCTCACAGCAAACTCCCTGATCCTCTGGCTCTTACACTCTTTCCACCCCTTCTTCTGAGCATTAGGCGTGGGAGTTATGCTGTAGAGGTAGCCATTGTGATTGGGCCCCACAACTATGTCTGTCTATCAGGGATGCTTTTCTGTGATTGTTTCCATCTATTGCAAAAAGAAGTTTTCTTGATGCAGGGTGAGGACTACACTTACCTGTGGGTGTAAGGACAAATATTTAAGTATAGTTAGGGCTATGCTGCCTATGTAGAGTATGCATGATTTAGAAATCCCTGACCTCACTCGTCCTGGGTAGTGCAGTTCTTAAGGAAAGAAGATGACAAATTTTTCAACTTTCCTTTTCCAGGGAGCATGCTGCACACAGACGGGGGGTCAGCGGAGGCTAAAAGATCCTTTTTGTCAGGCTTAGTATCTGGTTTATTGATCGTTGACTCTGAGGTCAGTGCTGGTTTTCCTTAATGGAGTTCTTCGAGATAAATGTTCCAGCCCTCCAGACTAAGAGTTTGATACAGGGGAAAACTGCAGCCAAAGTAATTCAAGGCTGAGGGGATAGCTCAGTGGGCAAAGTTCAGGCATGAAGACCTGGGTTTAGATCCCCACCACCTACATACAAACGCTGGTTGTGGTAGCCCTCATCTAGAGCAGAGATAAGTGGTCCAGCTGCCTGTGTCTGGGCATATGGTCAAGCTAAGAGGAGTCATGTGTAGCGAACGCACACACGCATCTGGTGTGTTTCATTGTTACATGGTGCAGGACTCGTGGTTTCTAGCATGGCATTCGGAGATAATGCCTTGAAGACAGGTACGAAAACTGTCTAAGATCGGTCCCACAGGTGATGCCAAAGGTACTGGGAGGGAAGGTTGCTGTCTGTGATGGGTGCAATTTTCTCTGGGATGAAGATGGGATGAAGAGACCTCACAGATAGATAGGAGGTGTCAGGATATGTTGTTAAGATATCTACTCAGCTGAAGGGACCACAGCAACTCAATTCAGACTCACTTAGTGGAGGGATTTATTGGCTGCCATGGAGAAATATGTGGACACACCCGAAAGCATGTGCCCTTATAGGCGCTGATTTATCTTTATTAGCTTTCTGTTCTTCATCAGGGGACTCTGGAGCTTCTAAAATTATATTTTAGCACCTGCATCATCCCAGCATAAAAGAGCTTACCTCTTTACTCAGGGTAAAGGAGATGGTGTCAAGATTTTGATGGTTGGTTCTCCAATGGCTCACATGGCTGTTGTTGAACCAATCATTGTGAGCAGCTATTTTCATAGACAACTACAGTCACATCAGACCACCTTTGGGGCCAGAAGTCAAGTTCATCACCATCCCCATTACATGACTTGAGGATCAGGAAAGAAAGAGTTGTACAAGCCATGGGCATTCAGAACCTGATCAAGATTCTCCGAGATGGAGAGCTCTGAGTTAGGAAGTAGGTTCCATACCTCTTGGAGAACTGGACTTCCTTGTCTTCTGTTAGAACCAGAACAGTCTGCCCCATCAAGCATCCTTACGCACTGGTGCACAACACGTTGACACTGGAGTAGATATTCAGGGAGGAGCAAGTGTGATAGATAAACCCACGGGATGTGGGAGCAGTCTTACAGGCTGAAGACAGGCAGGAATTTCCCCGAGCATGAACCCTTCCTCCTTCACACAGATGGCAATATAGGGATGAGAGCAGAGCACAAACTCCTTAGATTAAAGCCCCGATTTTGCCATCTTAGAAGCCTGTCCTATAGCGACCTCTCTTTCCACTGTTATTATCTCTTTGTCGTCTTCCTTTTCACCATCTTGCCAATCAGAATCCAAATAACCATGACCATAGAGTGAAACATTAGTTATCTTGGCTCAACACCGGGGTTTAATTGGAATAGGAGAAATATGCTTACTTTTATCATTTGTAACTAATGCATCGAGCCCCAGGCATAGTGCCTGACACGTGGTAGATATGCAACAGATACCTATTGATTGAAGGAGCAGCTGGAGCTCCTGAATGCTGACCTTTATACTAGAAGAGCCAGGAATACTTGGAGCTAAAGTAACTTCTCTGAGTCTATGTTTTTTTGAACTCCATCATCTTCAGAGACATTTCAAAAAATACTATGTTCATGAAAAATATATCTTCTTATAGAACAGAACATATCTGAGGTATAAAGCCTAACTCGTGGGCTACTCTTGGATCCTGGAGTCAACTGTGGTTCTGTGTTCTTTGCTTTTCTAAGGGCTTCTCTCTTCCCTGAGATACTGTTGCATTGTGTCTTAGTGATACATTTGGCCCAGCTCACTCTAGAGAGAGAGAAAGCACAGAGGTCTGTGGACCCTTTATTATACTCCCCCTGCCAGACTGTGAGCTGCCCAAGGAACAAGCCTGTTTCATTTTACATGGGTGTCCTCGAAGCTCCCAGCACAGACATGTGATGTATTCATATCGAAGGACCGTTGGTTGACTTAAAATAAGCAGCACGTGACTAAGTTCCCAAACCCTTCTATCTACCACAGTGACCTAAAACTTGACAACGTGATGCTGGATTCCGAGGGGCACATCAAGATCGCAGACTTTGGCATGTGTAAGGAGAACATCTGGGATGGGGTGACAACCAAGACTTTCTGCGGCACTCCGGACTACATTGCCCCAGAGGTGAGCGCATGCTTCCACCGGCAGTGGTGTCTCTCCTGCTCCCACATGGCCATGAGAGGCCTGGGAAGGGTTGAGGGTGGTGCCTGGGAACCTTAGACTCGCTCGGGTCCTGCTCTCTGAGTTATTTCTCGGAGCGCTCACTTGTAAATCAGCAGCAGCTCAGGCTCCCAATGTGTCAAGGACTTAGGAAAATTTTTAAATAAAGCTCAAAAGAATGATCCAACACACATCAGTAAAAACACATCCATCATCAGGCTGCGATGGCTCGCAGCCATATGATGCCTCCTGATTATGACATTGGAGTGTTTGTTGAGAGTGAGAGACAGAAAGGGAACAGAGCCTCTGGGCTGACATGATGCAGCTGTGCTACATTGTGTCGTGGAGATGCATTCTAGGAGACCACAGATTTGTCTTCCGGGATGAAGATAAAGGTGAAAGGGTGATGTCTTATCTAACTAGTCCCCTCCCACTCACAGGAAGCGGTTAACCACTAGGTTTTCCCAACACGATATGGCATAGTAATTGGTGAGCTCATCTCACAGAGTCTTAGAGGGAGGGGCATCCAAGGATTATTCTTCTCATTGTTAGCTGTTAGTCGCTTGATAGACAAGAATTGTCTTGAAGTTTCCCTATCGGGCTAAAGAACGAGACATAATGTTGAAAATCTACATGTTCTGTGTTCAAGCAGCTCCCTTCTAGAAACATAGGCTGCACACAGAGATAACTGTACACAAGACACACAGAGAAAGGGCGTGCCTCCAAAGTCCTTCCTTCATCCCAGCATTATTTCTTAATAACGAAAAATAAGAGAGAACCTCAATATTTATGACTTATCAATAAAGGAACGATTCACCAACACACACCACATTTGGGTCAGGAGGTCACGTATCACCTTGGAAAGATCAAAGCATGTCTGTGCGAACTCACCTGAAACAATGTCCCTCAGTAGGATGAGAGCAGGGAGATGTGGTTTACACATCATAGAGAATATCACTCTTCACCAATCCAAGAGAGAAAGTTAAATGCAAATGAAAAAATGACATATTTTCAAGACCTATTGGTAAAAGAGCAAAATAAAATAAAATCAAGCTAGGCATGGTTGTACCCACCCGCCCTCTACGCATGCAGGAGGCTGAGATGGGAGGAACTTGAACTACATAGCAAAACCATTCCACAAATGAAAGATAAAAACAAAACGAAACACGCAAACAAGAAATAACAAATATGAAAGCCCTGTTCATAGACAGCAGCAGTAGCACCCAGAGTGCTGCTGTGTGTTCCCTCCGAGTACGCAGGTGCTCATGTAGAGGTGGAGAAAATCTGCCTGGGAGATGACACATGGATTTCAAATGCTGCCGAGGGTAAGGATGCTCCAGTCTGTCTGTGTGTCGTTGATGCATGCCGCGTGCGAGTTAAGTGTCCTTGTGTATCCCTGTGTGGCACACTCAGGATGGTTAGCATTTGACTAATTCTTCGTAGTAGCTGACCTACTCTGACATAGTCCCTGGGCGTATCCTTCGTTCAGAGAGTCCTAGTTCCCAACTCTAGCTATACTTAGAGTCATGGGGGGAGCTTTCAAATCTTTAGGAGGCCCAAATGTCACCTTTTACCCTTTGAATCAGAAATCCCTGTCTGGTCCTGGTCTCCCGCCAGTCCCGGCAGGTTACGGGGCTGCTGAGGACACCACACCCTGAACTGCGCTGTTGCTGGCCACCTCTTCCTTCAGCTCACTGTCAGGGGACTCTGTCCTTGGTCAGGTTTTGTTTTGGACTAGCCACATCACCTCTGGCAGCTTCTCTCACTTTCCCAGCTCTGTTTTCCTTGGTGAAAGGATTAACTTCTTGGGCTGTCAGGAGGAGCAAATAAAACACCAAGTACCTTAAAGGTGTGAAAACACGTTCACCGAGAAGCTTCTCACAGAGGCTGTGTCTTGCCATCACTTCTGTTCAGAGCACATTTCTTATTTACTTCTTCTTTTGTCTCATTATTCGTCTGTTTTAAATTTCCAAATAAAAAAATATGCATAGCTATAGCGAACAACATGTTTTGTACATGTGGAAGGGCTGAGTCGAGCTAATTTGCATATGTATAAACTCATGTACTTAAACTTTTTGCTTAAAATCTACACTCAGCAGTTAAAAAATATTACTATTGTATATGTATGTGGACATGCATATGCCACAACACACACGCATCTGTGGAGGCCAGGGGATAATTCTCTGGAGCTGGATCCCCCTGGCTTCTGGGATTGCATTCGGGTCACCAGGCTCATACAGCAACGTTTTATCCACTAAGACATCTCACTGGCTCTCAATGATTTCTTTTCAAGCACGGTTTTGCTGTGTGGCCCAGGCTGGCTTTGAACTCGTGGCGATCTTGCTGCCTTCGTATCTCAAGTGCTAGGATTGCAAGTGTGTGCTCCAGTCCCTGGCAGTCACCGTAGTTTTCAGATGCAGCTCATTGTTATTAACTGCCATAGCCAGGTTGTCCTGCAGAGCCCTGGAGCTCGTGACTCCTAGCTGATGGAAGTCTTTATCCTTGATCATCATCTTTGGGTTTCTGACTTGGAGGCAGAAGCCAGGGTGGGAGGCAGGCTTCAGGAAGCAGACATTGTCTTTATAACCGCATTTGCGCCAATGCCTTTATTGAGTAAAACAAGCAATAACTGAATTACAGAGCATCATAATGAAAGGCAACCTGAAGGATGAGATATAAGAGGTGCTCAGTATCTCATTCATTACAACAACCGCAATGCACGCATAGTGTATCTGGTCTGTAGAAAAAGTTAAGTACCTTTCCTTCAGGCCATGCTGGCAAATAGCTATAGGATACATTAGACCATCTGACCCACAAAGCTCAGCACTCAGCCTGTGCTGTGTCATCCTTGCCTTTGACACAGCTGCTTCTCCACTCTACACCCTGAATGGTAGTCACACAGCTATCAAAACCTGGCAGCCATAGGTGCCATTTGATTATTTAATTTATGGAAGCAATTGGACCATTGGGAATTTAAGACAGATTTTTGTGTGTATATACATTCAGTGGGATCCAGTGCAGAGATAAAACCCAATGGTGGGGACTGGTGATATGACTCCATGACTAGGCATGCCCACTGCTTTCCCAGAGGTCCCGAATTTGGTTCTCAGTACCCTTATGAGGTGGCTCATGACCCCTATAGCTTAAGCTCCAAGGGAATTTGAGCGAGACTCCAGGGCCACTGCACTCATATGCATGTGCTCATACGTAGATACATTTACTCATAATTCAAAGTAAAAATAAAATCCTAAAAAGCAACCAGTGTGCCAACAGACAAATCGTATGGAAATGCAGGGTGAAGAGCACGCTCCATGGAGTGAGTGTCTGTTGTAAAACAGCACAGGAGAGACCTTGGCAGGTGAAAGCCAGAGGCCTCACGGAGGGAGGGAGATAACTACACTATGCAGACAGGGCTTATGTGGGAGTTTTATTGAGATTTATAAAGCGAGTGGGGGAGGGAAGAGAGAAAGAGAAATACAGAGAGGAAGAGGAAGAAGAGGCAAGGACCAGTTTGCCTCTTCAGAAGAGCAGTGGGAAAAGAGAGATGGGGTGGGCGGAGCTTCTCTCTTAAAGGGACCTTTGCACCTGTGTACAGACTAGGCAGCAGCCGTAGGACCCTGGGCTGGCCAGGGTACTGCCTGGGTTCATCCTTCCAGGTGACAGGGGTCAGCATAATGCCTGAATCCTGACAGTGTCCACCTCTGAAGTGCCTGTGCTTAAGTAGAAGGCACACCCTGTTTAATATAGAGATATAGATACACACCCCTTTTACTATGTAGTCATGGATACATACCCCATTTAATATATAATCAATAACAAACACCCCATCTGATATACAGTCATGGAGGTATCTAGCAGGGGACAGACCTTGTTTGTCATGATTTTTCTCTTGACAAAGAATTATGGATAGTTTCTTACAATTTTTTTTTTTTACCATATCTTTACTTTCTGAATAAAACCAGAGGCAAAATAATCACAAATACGCTTACATTTTTAAACTGTTATATTTTAATCGTGGTTCAAACGAACCATACAGAGCTGGGAGTATGGGTCAGCGTAAGCCACCCAGAATTCATGAGGCCCTGAGTTGAATCCCCAGCTTCAAAAAAAAAAAAAAAAAAATCAAATAAGCCAAACAGATGAAAAACAAAAATCCCACGTTGTAAAATTTACCATCTTAACCGTCTTTAAATATGTGTCTCAGTAGCGTTAAGTCTATCAACATTATTGTGTAGATGTTTTTACTCTATAGTGAGAAACGGAAATAGCTGCTCCTCGGTAAAATGTCATGCACAGAAATCCAAAAACATCACACCGCCCCCGGTGCTTAAAACGGCAAGGTGGCACACACAGATGTTTGCCCAGCTGCAGGGGCCTTGGCGATGTGTGCCCTTCATTCCCCAAGCATCAAATGTGAGGCAACAGCTTGGGTACACCCTGTCCTCTCTGCTCACTGTGAGACCCCCCACCCCGCTCAAGTCTGGGAGTGTGTTAGCCATGGTCACCTTGCACAGAAGGTCAGAACCATACCTGAGACCCTCTGCCCCATCGCTAGCCCACTCTTCCTCTGTGAATTCAGTCTCCAGCCACGGGGGCTGCCTGCCGCTCTGATAGGCTGTCTTCTGTTTTCCAGATCATCGCTTATCAGCCCTATGGAAAGTCTGTGGACTGGTGGGCGTTTGGAGTGCTGCTCTATGAAATGCTGGCCGGCCAGGTAACTGAATTTTAAGTGATGTATGAGAAAATGGTCCTCCACTTCCAGCCACATGGTCTCTGAAGAAAGTGACAACTCGGTCATAGCTCATACATCTTAGCACCTCTGCCTTTCCTGGCCTTGGGATTGTTTATGTTTGTTGATCATCTTTTCTCTCATGAAAGCCCTGGCGTGTCTCACCTTGAGATGGGAGCTGGGAGGAGAGCCAGGCAAGGGCTCCTCTCCCACCCTGCCCTCTGCTCTACAGGCACCTTTTGAAGGGGAGGATGAGGATGAGCTGTTCCAGTCCATCATGGAGCACAATGTGGCATATCCCAAGTCCATGTCGAAGGAAGCTGTGGCCATCTGCAAAGGGGTAAGTTGTTTGGCACTCAAGGCTGGGACTACCATGCAAGGGGTGCAGGCTGTGCCCCAACTAGTAGGCGACAGAGGCTTAACATCTGTAGCTCTGCTGCCAACACCAGAGCCCAGCTATGAAGCTGTCCTCTCCCCAAAAAAGAGAGCTTCCTTCTCCATTGCACCAAGGTCTGTAGAGGCAGCTATGTTCTAGAGTCTTGTTTTTGGCTGGGCAGCAGTCTCAAGCCTTACACAAGGAAATACTTATGGAATGAAGGAGGTGGGAGACACAGAGACTCTGCCCAAGAGCTGGAACCATGGGAAGGGTGTAGTGTGGTCTACTTGCCTGCTCTACTGTTTGTGTGTGTTCAGTTAATATTAAAATTCTGTGGCTTTTGGTGTAAGAATGTTCCAGGCAGTGTTGATTTTAAGTGATTGCCTGGATAAGATGATTTAAATGTACTGTTCCCAAAGCTGCCCGCATCTTGTAGTGCACAGGCGTGCAAACACTTATGTACACACATACACACAGTTGAAAGGGCACAGACAGTTACATACATGTCTGTAGTACCTGAGAAGAAAGCCCGACAGGAGTTTACAGGTAAGGACTGTCTGTGCTACATCTTGTGTTGGCTTCAACCTTTGCTTTTCAACTATACAGACTGAGGCTCCATCCCAGAGATTAAGTCTGAGTCCTAGTGTTCTAAAACTCCACCAACACCCCACACCCCTGCCCCACAATGTGGCTCAGAACGCAGTGCCTTTAAGCACAATGTCCAAAGGATGCACTCTCTCAACCATGACCATAGCGTGCAAGCTGCACTCTGAGACAGAGGGAACTGCGTGTAAGGACTGAGTTTGTTTTTTTTAATTAAAAATTTCTACCTCCTCCCATTTCCATACCCCTCATCCCTCCCCCTCCCCCTCCCTCTCCAGTCCAAAGAGCAGTCAGGGTTCCCTGCCCTGTGGGAAGTCCAAGGTCCTCCCCACCTCCATCCAGGTCTAGGAAGGTGAGCGTCCAAACAGACTAGTTTCCCACAAAGCCAGTACATGCAGTAGGATCAAAACCCAGTGCCATTGTCCTTGGCTTCTCAGTCAGCCCTCCTTGTCAGCCACGTTCAGAGAGACTGGTTTGATCACATGCTCCATCAGTCCCAGTCCAGATGGCCTTGGTGAGCTCCCATTAGATCAGCCCCACCATCTCAGTGGGTGGGCGCACCCCTCGTGGTCCTGACTTCCTTGCTCATGTTCTCCCTCCTTCTGCTTCTCATTTAGACCTTAGGAGCTCAGTGCAGTGCTCCAATGTGGGTCTCTGTCTCTAGCTTCATCCATCTCCAGGAATGGGACAGTTGGGATGGAGGAAGGGTGGATATGGGAGCAGGGAAGTATATATCTTAATTAAGGGAGCCATTTTAAGGTTGGCGAGAGATTTGACTCTAGAGATGTTTCCAGGTGTCCATGGAGATATCCCCAGCTAGATCCTTGGGCAGCTGAGGAGAGGGATCCTGAAATAGTCCTATCCTGTAGCCATACTGATGAATGTCTTGCATATCACCATAGAACCTTCATCTGGCGATGGATGAAGCTAAGGACTGAGTTTTTGCAAAGGCCTTCCCACCAGCCAACAATGAAGGCGAGGTCTAAAGGTTAGACTCTGGCCATGCCTGAGCACAGGGCTCCCCTTGTGTGTCTACACATGTCAGGGCTGTAGTCATAGATCTCTGGGATATTGCATATTCCCCCTGCCCTACTCAGCCGGGCTCTTCTTGACCCTAGTCAGAAGCCGTCTATGGTGGCTTTGGCTAAGGAAATCAGCAACAATCAGGCAGCTCGGCCTGAGTCTTGGCCCCAATGACATGAGCTGGGCCAACCTCACAGCTTGAAACTACCTTGTAACACTACCTGAACTCCCACCTGGCCAGTCACCTGAGCGTGGTGTTCGAGCTGTACAAGTGAGGATGTAGACATCTCTCGGGAAGCCACGTGTGAATTAGCCTCAGTCTCAAGTTAAATTGGTTCCAGATTTTTATTTCCCTTGGAGGGTGTGAGGCAGGGAGAGAAGAAAAACCAGGAGCATAGAGGAGATTCAAGGGTTTATCTGGAGCATTGGCAAAGCCCAAAGATAAGAGGCCAACGGGGCTCCTGGAGACCTTCTATCAGGAGAGAAGTGGGAGAAAGTCAATCACGAAGACTTTGTTTAATGATTCCCAACATCTGAAGGTCTAGATGTTCCCTAAAACCCTTAGGTTTTCAGCTGCCACGTTGGCCTGTCATTCCTACAAAGCATCTGTTTGTAAGATTGGAAATCACAGTCCCCTCTAGATGGGATGTGCCTTCTCCAGTTTGTAAAAACAAACAAACAAAAACAACAGCCAGATTCTATCTGGGTTCAAATTCAAATCCAAAGATATGAGTCACTATGATCATGGGGAAGCTGTTTGACCTGATTTACGGATTGAGGCCAATAACAGCACCGCACATAGGGTCCTTTGATGATTTAACCAGTTAAAGCCTATAAATCACTTAGACCAGAGCCTGGATTCTGCTCCAGAACCCTCGGGCCATCTCCAATATGACTAATGCTGTCACTACTCTGTCTGGTGCCAGGCTCCTCTTGGCATTTGAGCTTGTGTCCCCCTGCGACAGGGGAATTTGAAAAATGAAGGATTTAGGAGATCAAAAGACCCCCTGTAAATCCGCATCCTCTCATTTCTTAAGTGTGTGGTTTTGAGCGATTCCCTTGAATCCTTAGGCCCCTTCCTCTTCTTCAGCTCTCAAAACAGAATAAAAGCACTTAATGCGCCATTTCCCAGGCCGTTGAGCGAGGTCGTGGAAGAGGACTCTTGTCGCATGGCTAGTGTGTAGTAGGTGTCCAGTGCACGCTCACGGGCTTCCACTTCCCAAGTCCACCCCTGCCTGGACAGCTGGGGGGTTCTAAGTGGGTCACGGAGGAGAGAAAGTTTTCCAGGTCAGCTGCCTTCAGCTTCAGCTCCAATTAGCACTTTGCCTGGTGGAGCGGTTTCCTATCAATCCAGGATCCATAACCTTCATGATGGACCGGAGTGCCTCTCTTCGCTGGCAGTGTTGGGGGCAGTGCTCTGCGGTCGGTGGGCGGAGTTCAGTGTGGGCTCTCTCCTCAAGGCTGCTACTCCTTCGAAGTAGGGTTGATGCTTAAGCCAAGAGCCAGAAGCTTCCTCCAGAGCAGAGGGCCCCAGGAGAGGAGTCTGGGAGGTGAGCCGAGATGGGAACGGTGATTACATCCAGCTGTCTACATGGCCTCAGGCACCAGAGCGGAGTGTGGGAGCCAGGCAGAGCCTCCTCCCGCCCTGTGTGCCCACAGTGGCATGTCTTTGCTTGTCCTCTCCCTGCCTACAAGAGATCTGAAAACAGACATCTTTCCCACAGATACCATCTTCTTGTATATGTCTAGCTCATTAAAAAACCCTATTTTCCAGCATGAAAGCAGAAAAGGTCTGCTTAGATTTCCATGGCCAGTATGCTGAAAGCAGACAGAAGCCTAGACTGGCAAGTTGAAGTAAAAATAAACAGAGACTGAGTTACAGTGGGCTGAGAGAGCTGAGCTATTCAAAACCCGACCCTGGGGCTGGGGAGGAGGCTCTGTGGGTAAAGTACTTGCCATGCATGAAGACCCGGGTTCAGTCCTCAGAACTCACATAAAAAAGCCAAGTATGGTGGCACACATCCGTCATCTCAGTAATGGGTAGGTAGAGACCAGAGGGTTTCTGGGGCTCACTGACTAGCTAGCCTAGCTAAATTGGGGGAGTTCCAGGCAAACAAGGCAGAGAGTGACTGAGGAAGACATGAGAGGCAGATCTCTGGGCTCCACATGTACATGCACTCACACACAAATGTATACACACATCCACACACTCGCCTAGCCCTTCTCCTTGGCTGTGTGATGTTAGGTGGATGATTTTACTTCTCTGGTCTAGTTTTCTTATAGAGAAAACAGGAAAAATAGTTGCTGAAGCCTCAGAGTGTTTCTGTAAGATTCAAGAGTTATAGATAATGGCTGGGCTACCTTTAGCACAGACACATACTGTGCTCAGTCCACAGAAACATTATTGGTGTTGGTGTTATTATTATCGAGGCTGAGACTGTCTAGATCAGTGGTTCTCAACCTGTGGATCACAACCCCTTGGGGTCACCTACGATCATTGGAAAACACAGATATTTATATTATAATTCATTACAGTTACGAAGTAGCAATGAAAATAATTTTATGGTCGTGGATCTCCACAACACGAGGAGCTGTATTAAGGGGTCACAGTATTAAAAAGGTTGAAAAACACTGTCCTAGACTTTCTTTCTATCCATCCAAACCCAACATAAATGCCAAGGCTTGACTTAATTTGCTTGCCCTCCATCGACTTTTCCTGACCAAGCCAGACCACAAATACCTCTGGGAAAACCACATGCAGAGTGTATTAAGTGAGGACATGACCACTCCAAGGTTGAGGAGAAGGTTTTTAATGTAGATATGAGAGAGAGAGAGAGCGCACAGCCAGGGACATTTGGAAGAGTCCAGAGCAGGGAGAGAAAACAGTATACTGAGCATGACCAGCCGACTAAACCAGGCCATGAAAGGAGAGTGGGGAGGGTGAGAGAGGAAGAGAACAAAGAACAGACAAAGGTGACCAAGAGAGGGGTGCAAAAGAGGGAGCAAGAGAGAGGGGGGCAAAAGATAAGCTGGAGAAGTTTAGGATGGGGGGAGCAGGTGAGAAGAGCCACGGGTACCTGAAGGCCAGTGTGTGCTTTGGTATGCTGGAGGCATCACAACTAGTCATTTGTCCCGAGTTTCTCTCTCTCTCTCTCTCTCTCTCTCTCTCTCTCTCTCTCTCTCTCTCTTTCTCTCTCTCTCTCTCTCTCTCTCTCTGTCATCTGCCACTTTGATACAGGATCTCCTTATGAAGCCCAAGCTGGCCTTGGGCTCCTGCAATCCTCCTGTCTCAGTCTATGAAGTGCTAGAATCACAAGCTTACAGCATCATGCCTGGCTCCCATTTCTCTTAAAAACCCAAATTTTGTCTGGGCCAAGGCGGTGCACGCCTTTAATCTCAGCACTCGGGAGGCAGAGGCAGGGGGATCTCTGTGAGATAGAGGCCAGCCTGGTCTACAAGAGCTGGTTCCAGAATAGGCTCCAAAGCAGCACAGAGAAACCCTGTATGGGGAGGGGGGGTAGATTTTTTGGAGCTAGGCTGGAGAGGGACGGATCTCACCTGTTGTCACTCTGCAAGTCCTTATTGTTGTTTGAGTTCTCCGGGGACCAGTTGCCTTGTCATTTCACCTGGGAAAAGGAGCTGAGAACACTGAGTTTGAGGTAGTTTGGCCCCTTGGGAGATAAAGCACACAGGGACAGTGTGTGCCTGTGGCTGCGGGGCATCTCGCAGGCAGGAGTCAAGTCGAATGTGCAGCAGTTCAGAATGAAGTGCTAGGTTCCTTCTTTAGCCACAGTCATCCAATTGTGGGCAAACCCCGGGGTGCTTGGTGTCAGCTCGGTGTCAGCTCGGCTTTGCAGCTCACTCCTTTCCCTTGTTTCTATGTCCCCTCTCTTTTGGAATCGCCACCTCCTCCTCCTCCTTTCTCTCATCTGTTCCCTTGCCGGCATCTTGAGATCAGAGACCCTCGTGTGTGGCTTCAGGTTCTAACAGGAAGCCTGGCTGGTTTCATCTCCACATCTATTCATCTTGTTATTTAGCACTGGCTGGCAGACACAAAGATGGGGAGTTTTGATAATTAAGTAATTTAAACAGAACACCAAAGAAACCTCAGCGGAGGGTGATGTGTGATACGGGGAAAATGAGCTGGGCTAGGTTTTGACTATTTAATGAGCCTTCTGAAAGTAATTACTTGAAACTTGGGTCCATTTGACTAATATTTTTGTTTGTTGTTGTTTTTTTTTTCACTTCACAAGTGCTTTGCTGAGAAATGCAAACAGCCTCTGAATGAATGCATCCTTCCAGGTGGTCAAATGTCAGTGTTTCTCACGATAGGAGGGGAAGGGGTTTTGAAGATATAGCAACTGTCTTCCTTAGGTGCACCTGTAACACACAAGACTCATTCTTGAACCCACATGCAGCTTGTGACATTTTTAACGTGAAGTTCAAGGCCGCATTGGAGCTTTGATTTGATTTAGCTCTGTGGGAGTTTGCTCTGGGATGGGCATCATTTTAGGCTTCTCTCCCACAGAGACCTGGCTAAGAAACTGTCACTAGTATGAACCCTCCAACAGTAAGACCAGTTGATATTCTGCACTGTGCACCTTTCCTCCCTCGTTGGGATAACTGTTTCTCACAGCTCTCACTTCCTGGCCTGCAATCTGTTCAATGTTTTTTTTTTCTTTCCCCCTCTTTTAGCTAATGACCAAACACCCAGGCAAGCGTCTGGGTTGTGGACCTGAAGGGGAACGAGACATTAAAGAACATGCATTTTTCCGGTATATTGACTGGGAGAAACTCGAACGCAAGGAGATTCAGCCACCATATAAACCAAAAGCTGTAAGTAAACTCCCCTCTTTGGCGGGCTGGTCCTCAGATACAAGATGTTCTTTCTTTTGCAGGTGTGTGCCTTGAATGCTTTGTGGGGTGTGCACATCAACACATCCACTTGAATATGTCTGTGCGTGCCTCCCTCCCCATTTGCTTCCAAGTCACTGGATACCAACATGGAGATTTCTATTGCAAAGCCAGGCCTCTGTAAATAATGGGGAAGGCAATTGATATGGAGGTTTTTGTTGTTGTTGTTGTTGTTGCTGCTCGGATTCAATTACTGTAACTGTTGGAGCTGACACCTTTGTGGGGGATGGTTCTTGGGTGAGCAGAGTCCAGACGTCTTCTGGAAATGGGATGAAGAATCTAATCTTGCCCTCCTTCCTTCCTCAGTTCAACCGCGTCGTTTTCTCTCCAGACTGACATTGAAAAGGTCATGTTGTTTATCTCAATGGTATTTCAATTGAATTCAGACACAAACAATACTACCTCTGATTCGGTAACCGAGAGCGGTTCACCAGCCAGCCCTTTCCCCAGGTGAAGGAACGGGAAGCAGAGGTTGAGACTCCTGACCCACAGACTTCCTGGAGGCTGGATGTAGATAGGCTTTCAGGCAGAATAAACAACTTCCCATTTCCCTATAATCCATGGGAGAAATTTGCCACTCCAAAGACCCAGTAGGATTCTTGCGGGCTTCTGGGGTGGGAAGGGTGGGCATTGGCTCCTGTGTGGATCAGAACTGTGATTCTGTTGGGTGGCTATTTCTTTGTTAGTGATAAGTACAGTGCAGACCTGGAGGCTTTATTACAATGCTGTGAAACCACTGAGGGGAGCTGAAAAATGAACATAAACATTGTCATTGACACCTGAAGTTGTAGGGGGTCTCAGTTTTCAGGTGAAGAAGGTGATAATGATAGTTATTTCGATGTGGTAATTGTTAATTTCTTGAGCACTTATTATGTGCTAGGTGCCATGTTAAGCATTTCACATACAACATCTAATTAAACCCTCACAACAGCCTCGAAGGCTGGTTATTGCTCTGGGAGCTGGGAGAAGGCAGAGACTCCCAGAGGTTAAATGCGCAGACCATAGCCACCTAACTGCTGTGGGATGGGACAAAGGGAGAACCATATCCTAGACAGGCTAGCTCCATTGGAAGCTTTCTAGAACGTCTAGGGAAAAGGGACAAGAAAATCTCTCAGGTAGCTCTCCCAAGAGCCCTATAAAAGTACCCTGTCTTTTTGCTCCGGATGCCTAGAACTACAGCCTGGCAGCCCTCCTGCTGAGCCTCTTGCTGAATGCATCTGAGTGCTGAGAAGACAGCCTCAATGGAAGCAGTCAGTTCCAGACTGGGACTTTTCTCCATTGTTGAATATTCTAGATTAATACTTGACCCGTCTTCCCAAAATGTCCAGCAGAGACCCGCCCTCTCTAGACCCTCTGGAGACTTGTGAGCTTATATTTGGAATCCTGACATCCTGTAAACCCCTCCTGAAAGCACACCCATATGATGTTGTTTCCGAGTGTCGTATCATTCCTCTCAAACAGTAACACAGGCCGGAGCATGGCACTCTAAACAGCATCTGACCAACAGAGAGTAGCCGCTGTCTCCTGACTGTTTTAGAGACGGTAAAAACCCGTCAAGTGCTCTCTGACCTATTCATTTGTCATTCTCTGTAATGCAGCGAGACAATGGCTTCTGCATGGAGGATCGCTGTGATACACTCAGGCACTTGGGATGAGCCCAGTACACAACAGGTTCTCAAAGAGAATTGATTATGGTGGGCAGCGATGCCACAGAGTAGTTAGTGTCTTGGGTTTAGGATTTTTGGGAGGCAAGTTAGTAGTACTGTCCCTTAGGTGGCGTCTGTGCTCGGCCCTGGGGTGGAGATGGGGCCGCTTGTCCTTGGCACTACAGCTGCCTTTACTGAACCCACTGGGAATAAATGAAAAGGTGATTTGGAAGGGGTGGACAAACTCTTTCTTCAGGAAACTGGTGTTTCAGAGGTAAGGCAATGACGTTTGTGTGTGTGTGTGCGTGTGTGTGGTGTACAAGTATATGAGCATATTTGTGTACAGGAGGTATACATGTGCAGGTGGAGACCTGAAGGTGGCTACTGGACTCTTCCTTGATTGCTTTCCACCTTCTTCACTGTGACAGGGTCTCCCACATAAACCCAGATCACTGATAGAACTGGCTTGGCTAGCCAGGTTGATATGAAGGCCCTGTCTCAGTTTCTTAAGATCTGGAATTACAAGTGGACTGTCACACACACACACACACACACACAGAGAGAGAGAGAGAGAGAGAGAGAGAGAGAGAGAGAGAGAGAGAGAGAGAGAGAGAGAGAGAGAGAGAGAGAGAGAGAGAGAGAGAGCATTTGTATGGATTCAGGAGATCCAAGCTCTTCTAGCCATTATGCTTGCACAGAAAGCATTTAACCCCCTCAAGTCATCTCAACAGTGCCCCCTCCACTTAGTTTTTGCAAGACTACTTGTAAAGCCTCAAAATGTGAACCTCGCCTTTCCATACTCTGCCCAGGTTCATTAGCACTGGACATTAGGAGCTCGTGTTTGGGTTGCAGACCAATGGCTTTCAAATGGTGGTCCCGGGGCCAGCAGCGACAGCATCAATCTTAACCATGTTCAAATGAAATGGCTAGGACCCAACCCTAGACACCCCGAATCAGGAAGTCCTGTAGCAGAGTTTGATGCCGTGAGTCCAGGAAGCCCTGCAGGGAATCTGAGGTATGCTCTAGGCTGAGAGAATCACTCAGGCTGGGGAGAGCCCCAGAAGCCAAAGGAAGGTGGCAGAGAGAGGAGCTAGTTACATGAGAGACTGGCTGTCTGTCATTTGGGGGTGGGGTGGTGACTTTGGCATGCATCGCAGACTGAGTTTCAGGTACTTCAAAGAAAGAAGGCAGGCTGTGAGGGACAGGGGAAGGATGGAACGCCACGGTGAAGAGCTGAGGCTTGGCCATGTCCAGGCTTCATGCTTCCATTAGAAGCTGGGAACCAGGACTTCTTAACAGAAATCTCACTATTTCTTCATAATTGGCAACAAATGTTTAAAAATTAAACAGCGTTCAGGGCAAATAAAAACACACCTATGGCCCACATGTGGCTCGTAGAGTATTTTGTAACCTCCTGGAGTATTGATGGATCAAGTAGGGGTAACATTTAGCCAGTTCCTGTTAGTAGTATTTGTGAGCAGTTAGGAGTTCCTTCTGACTGAGATGGTATTTGTGACTATTCCCACTAAGGATCATGAACGTAAAAAGGTTCACAGGCTGTAGCCGTAGCTCATTTGGTAAAATCCTTGCCATAGAACCATGAAGACCCGAGTTCAGTGCAGGGGTTCATGCTGTTAATCTCACTTCTGGAGAGGTGGACACGGGGGCTCTCTAAGGCTTGCAGACAAACTAGACAAGCTGAATTGAAGAGTTCCGGGACAATGAGGCAAGCTATCTCAGAAAACAAACTGGATAGCTTCTGGAAAATGACATCAGAGATTGTTCTCTGGCTTATACACACACTCTTGCACATATATAAGTACCTGTACACACACACACACACACACACACACACACACACACACACACACAGCATGCATGGGCATATACATGCCCATCTAGTCTGTGCCTGGCTCATAGACAACAGGGGAAAGTAGCTGTCTATCATTGATAAGACCAGTACCATCAATTATTAAGTTATTAACATCAATAATTCTTCTTATATTAATTATGTAATTGAATAATTGCTAGTAATGGTCAACAAGAGCCTTCAATTGTTCTACCTTGGTATTATTTCTAACCACATAATATCCTGCATTCCCTCATGTGGGCTTAATAATGTATTTCAAATTATTAAAATAGGGTATGTGTTTCCAGATATTTTACCACTAGCTCAAAGGGAAATAAGGCCCACCTTGATCTCCCTTAATAGATTTAGAAATATATTTGTCCCACAGTATCTGTGGGGCTTTGGTTCAAGGATTCCAAAATCCGTGGAGACTCAAGTCTCTTATATCACATATCCTACTTTAAATCATTTCTAGATCAGCTATTATATATATTAAAAGTAAGTGATTTAAATATATATTTAATACTTATAAATATTTAATAAACATTTATAAATAAAACGAACAATCCTTTATAAATAATCAGAATAGCAAATCAATGCATAATATTACTAGAAAAATAATATTAATACCTAGCATCGATATTTAATTATAATAATTAATGATTATTACTTAATGATAATATTAATATAAATACATATTAGATTTATAAGCAAACCTATTTAATAATATACAAATATAAAAAGTTGTTATTTTATATCATTCAGAGAGTGTATTAGTTTACTTTCCATTGCTGTGATAAAACACCATGACCAAGGCAATTTATAGAAAAAAAGAGTTTATTTGGACTTATAATTCCAGAAGGATTAGAATCTATCATGGCAGCAAGTAGCAGGCATGTCAGCTGGAGCAAAAGTTGAGGGCTCACATCTAGAACAGAGCATGAAACAGAGAGAGTGATCTGAGAAAGGCACATGACTTTGAAACATCAAAGAAGTCCTACCCTCAGCAACATGCCTCCTTCAGCAAGGCCACACCTCCTAAACATACCCAAACAGTTCCACCAAGCAGAGGTCAAGCGTTCAAACCTCCGAGCCTGTGGGGCACGTTCTTATTCAAACCACCACAGAGAGCAATGGCAAGAAAATTAGTTCTCTGCGTATCCTTCCATTTGGTGAATATGCAACATTTTATCCTTGTATTTCTAAATTATTTTGGTTGGAGGTGGGGGTTGTGGCAGTCAGGCTGGCCTTGAACTCATGATCTTTCAGCCTCAGCTTCCCAAGTGTTGGGATTACAAGCATGTGAGGCGGCATCCAGCTCTAAAAATCATTTCTGAACCACAGTTATCTGAAGTGTGTGTGTGTGTGTGTGAAGTGTGCATACATGCACACACAGGGCTGACAACAGTAACAAACGCATGATCCACCCATTTTGATTCTTCCTGCTCGTGTTCCTCTCATATTGCAAATCCAGGTTTTATTATCCCACCCCCACCCCAGGAGCTGTGTTTCCTCATCTTTCTTATCTGTCTGTAATCTCAGAAATGCCTGTGGCGAGTGTGCAGAGTTCCATGTGCCCTGTTGGATATTAAAAGCCATGTGTGTACCTGTCAACGGGCCTGATTTATGCATGCTATTAAGTGAGTTCAGGGAGAGAAAACGCAAGGGGCAGAAGCAGAGGACTATGTTCAAACTTTAGCGAAGGGTGCTATTATGGGTGGTTCATTAAAATCGCTTTAATGGGTTTTGTTTGTTCTCAGTGCTATCTTCTGTTGTGGCAAGGAGCAGTTTGGCAGTGCATTGTTTGGAACTATACAAAAAGATACTAGGTTGTTGTATTGTCACAGGGTACAGAGTAATGGTGTGGGTGTGGGTGTGTTCCTGTGTGGAAGGAGGCACACATGCTCATGTACATGGAGGCTGGTGGTCAACATGAGTGTCTGCCTCTGGCCCACCCCACCTTATTCTTTTGAGACAGGGTCTCTCACTCAATCTGTAGTTCAATGTTCCATGTACTCTGACTGGTCGAGCAAGCTCACTGGAATCCTCCTGTCTTCCCCATTCCTCATCATAGGATTACACATTAAAAACACCAGGCCTGTTTTTTGCATGGATGCTGGAGATTTGAAAGCAGATCCTCCTGCTTGTGTGGAAAGCCATTTACTGACTGAGCTATCTCCCAAGATCCATACAATAGTGTCCTTAATGTGTATCTGGTCACATTAATCTCTTGTTTGCAACCCCCACCAGTTCTCTGATACCTCATCGTAATACCTATTGGTCTTTGGCATATGTGGCTTTTGAGTCCTTCCAAGACCAGATGTCCCTCCCACAGTCTGGGCTCCTAGCTCCAAGGACCAATGCTCCTGGGTTTCTTTTATTTCTTTAACATCTAGCCTTATCTCTCTTTGCCAGCGTTACCTATGCAAAACCATTGCCTGGGATACCCAGAGTCCTTCCCCTGTTCTTCTTCCTCCCTCCTGGAAGCTAGGTGTTGCCTCATTAAATTCAAAGAACATCACCTCCTCAGGGAGGCGCCTCTTGATTCCCGAGTTGGGACCCACTTGCATCCTGTTCACAGACTCATCCCATGTTCTTGCAATTGTTTGCTCAATTTAACATCTGTCGTTTTGACTAGACTGTGGCCGTGGTTTTTCGGTGTCAGATCTAATGCCTAGCTGAAGTTTTAGCACATAATAGGTGCTGAAAATTTTTTTTTTACTGAATAAATGAATAAATGAATGAATGACCATAAAACGAGATGCTGTAACACACCCTGTTATGGGGTATAAAGGATTCTTTAGAGCTGTATATTAAAGTAAAAGGTGTTTTTCTTATGTACAGCAGGGTGTCTCTGATAAATTGGTTGTTGTGTAAGTTACTATCGTATTTATAAAGGGCTATAATTTGCCTGCTGCACTGCAAGCTGTCATGGCTCCTTTTGGCTGCACAGTGTGCACAGGGAGAGGATGCTACAGGAGGATCTGAAGATGCAGTGCACTATACCCTTGGTACTGCATGGAGAGGGTTGCAGATTGCAGCTATCTGTCCTTGCACAGGTGGTCCAGTGCAGTAAGCATCAGTTCTCCTTTTGCATGTGTGCACAAGTCCCCTGAAAGTCTGGTACAAACTGCTGAGGGTGGAGCCCCGGATTTTGCATTCCACACAAGTTTCCTATTGCTAGACCAGAAGGTGAAGGAGGGAACCGTGTATACATCGGGGACTGGGGCATGAATAAGGTGTTAGGAACACATGGAAAGGCTATAAGATAGCTTGCCGGGGATGTTTGAAGGATACCAGAGTGTAGGCATCTGAGCTCAGTGGGTAAGGAGAAAAACCAGAGAGGCTTTGGGAGGGAGAGATGGTGTTGAGCACTATATGATCTTTGGCTTTTAGTACATACTGTGAGCAGAGAAATAATGGCCTAACACTAGGTTCTGGAAGAATTATACTGGCTAATAAGGGGACAAAAGTGTGAAACTGAGGAAAGCAACTGTGGAGGCTCTGTCAATAATCCAGGCAGGAGGCTGTGAGAACATGGGTAGGATGGAGCCAATTGGGAGCTTTTTGAGGGATGCTCACTTCAACATCCTCAGGCCTTCTCCAGCTCCTGGTATCCTGTAGGCAACTCAGCACCTGTTATGGCACAGAAGATAGGCGAACAGTAATCACATGATTGTTCTCTCAGTGTAAAGCCCAGCATACCAGAGTTTGGTCCTGGTGGAAGACGATCCAAGGGAATAACTATCAGGAAAGCATCTGCTGCTCAGAGCACAGTTCACAGGGCACAGGGTAGGTTGTGCTCACCCTGTAAGTTGTATTCCTTCTGTCAGTGGAAGGGACACAGCAGTTGAGGTAGCTGTTGATGCTGAGAACTGTGGCCAGGGCATCCTCGTGCCTGGAAGATGCATCTCAGAATTTTGCTGTGCAATAGTAGAGGGTGCTTTGAGGCTGTGCCTTCTTGAATGTCTGTATTTTACTGTGAAATGGTGCGCTGACGTGACGTCATGGTGTGAGAAATGCTAGTGTGCCGTTGTAGAACTGAAATGCCTGTTTGAGATTTCCTGGGGTTCCCATGTTATGACGAAGTCCTGTCATCCCATCTCTGAGAGGCTCCCCCTGTCCAGCTGCCTCGTTGAGATGACTTTGAGATCACCTTATCCAGCCATCAGTGTAGAAGCAGGTATCTGAAGGGCACAGGGAAAGGAAGGCAGGTTCAGGACATCCACTTCCTGAAGTCCATTGCGTCTTAAGTGCCGGCATGTGTATGCTCTTGCCCCCTGTTGGCGAGGGCAGCTCGACTAGTCCCTGGAAATATGACCAGTCTGATCATGGATTCTCTCTGAGAAGTAGCTATCAAGATCACCTTTCAGCTGGTCCTATGATTCCAGCCACTCAGAAGGCTTACACTAGAAGGTCACAAGTTCCAGACCTTCCTGTTTGGAATGAATTCAGGCTAGCCTGTGTGATGCAGCGAGACCTTGTCTCAAAAGCAAAAATAGAAAGACCACTAACTTATTAAGGTCCATGAGAGTGTTTGCCTAGCTGGCAAGAGACTCTGGATTCAGTCTCCAGTACCAAAGAAGACAGATCATCTTCCTCTACCTCCTTGCATTGACTTGTAAGCAACCATCCGGGCCATAGAGACATGATCAGCATGCTTGGCCCCTCCTTCTTCCCTCTCCAGCCTGCACGTCAGGCCTCTTCCATCTCCAACAGGCTGACTCCCGTCATTTCTGCTCTTGTTACTTATTCTTATCTTTACTATTTACATAAAGCCTCATCATTTCAACATATTTCCACATCAGGAGAGCCTAGAAATCTTTCAAGATATAAGGCTCCTTGCAGGGTCCCTTGACCCCTTTAAGATTTATGCCGTTTTCAAATTTTGACCATAAATGGCTGGGACTGGGGAGATGGTTTGGTGGGTAGAGAGCTTGCTGCACAAGCATGAGGACCTAAATCCAAACATCTGGAACCCACCTATGAGTTGAGTGCATTGGTCACAATGGCATGTTTCTAACAATAGTCAGATGGGAGACAGAGACACACGCATTGCCCATATCCTTTGAGAGTCCAAAGGTGCCACTGCTTCAGGAAGAGCTCATACCCATAGGACTTGGTTTCTCGGTAGCTCTGTCACTTGAAAGCATTGTTTATAAAGTCAGAAGCTTCAGTGCCCCTTAATGAGCTGCAGCTCCGTTCGTGTGACATTCTCCTCCAAACCCAATTGCCCTTTCTACTGTATGACTAAGTGTCTCGGTGTGCATGTGGCAGAAGGTGTGTTTGATGTCCTGACATTTCTGAATTGAAGCCAGAAAGTGTAACCTTTGTGTGTTTGCTATTCAAACTCCAAATTCAAGGCTTAAGGAAGGGATCTAACTTCTAGTAGGTATGATTTATTTAAGCATTGAACTTAACCCCTCCAAAGTACCAAATACTCAAGAGAACAATAGTTGTTTGAACATTGTGACTTAAAGTAATTCTGAGAAAACCTACATTATTCAAACATATTAGAAAACATATTGAGTTCTTGCCTGTGCTGGACACTGTTCGAGTGTCTTCTAGGCATCATCTCATGTCATTTCTCACAACAGCTTCTTCAACATAGGTGTTGTTATCATCATGGTAACGACAGGGGAGGGGGAAGCCTAAAGAAGTTAAGCATCTTCTTACAATCTAGCAGTAAAGGGTGGCAGAGTCAAGACTGGAGCTCTGAACTCTGCACTGCCTGAAATCCCTGGAAAGACTATTGTATGAATTTGGAGCACCTGGTAAAGACTGGGATCATGCTAATAGAGAGCCATGACAATGAATAGTGTTTATTTCATAATAAGGAAAAGACTGAGAATTCTTACAGTTAAGTGACTTAACATTCATTTAAAATACCGTAAGTAAGCAGTATATTCGCACCTTTTTTTCCTGGTTCACTGGCAGAATTGGAAAAGATGCGGATTGCCTTCTTTTGAAAGCTTGGGTTTCAAGTCTCACAGGGACAGTAGGCGTGGGCTTAGAACAGGGTAGGGCAGCCTCCTAAAGGAGGATCTAGGCTTAGGCTCTGGAAAAAGATGTTTTGATAGTCTACTCTGGAGGTTCTGTGTGCACACCTGTGGGACAGAGTTTGCAGAGACCGTAACAAAAATCCCTATACTAGCCAACAGGTAGGCCAGAGTCACTTAGAAACACAGCCTGAGATCTGTCATCCCATCTCTCTTTCCATCTTCTCTCTGTCCCCATGGGGAGTCCATTTAGATTAAAGATCAAATCAGGCTCCCTTCAGATATTTGAAATTTTATCGAGTGCCTGGGCCAAGCGAAGTTCCAAAATCCCTTGCCAGGTGTGTGACTTTGAGCTGACCCCTGGAAGGGAAGTCAGTGATTGAACAGAAATGATGGAGGAGACACACCTGTGCTCTGAGAGACCACAGAACTGTTAGGATATGTCTGGCAATAATTAGTGGAATACGGTAGAAGTCAAGTATTGAAAGACTCGGAAAGGGAAATTCAGCTCCTTTGTCCAACCAATGAACAGAGGGCCAGAGGTTTGGCTAAGTGACTCACTCAGGGAATATGGCAGAGCTAAGATGTAAGGCTTTGTTATCACGCTAGTTCTATTTATAGCATTAAAAACAAGTCAGTTATGGTAGTCGAATTATTTACTTTTCCTAGAGAATGTGGAGCTGTATGAACTGACTGAGTGCATTGCCCCCCCACACCAACCCCTGGAGGGAGGAGTTAATGTTCATTTCCCCATACATCTAAGGAAACACACTCAGACCCACAAGCTAAGTAACATACTCACGGTCACCAAGCAACTAAGTCTAAGCATCAACTAATTTAAAGTCCTACCCCTTCACCTTAGAGCCCACCAAAGAGCTCTTTGCTATTGTAATGTTTCTTCTCCCAAGAATCAAACTTAGCCACACAGGTGTGAGGTTTGACTTTCTCTTGATCTAATCTTGACATCACATACCTCCCTGAGGGATAGTCCTAGTTGGGTAGATATTCGATAGGACCGTTTCTTGAATCTTTGGTCAACCCCCATGTAGGCTGTAATGATAATCACAGTCTCCCAGAAAGCTCATGACTAAAGGATGAGGGGACTCAAGAAGAGAAGTGAAAGGATTCCGGGAGACTGTCCATCAAAAAGAGAAGTGGACCAAAAGTCAAATGGAGCCATAACTCAGCATCCTCAGCATCAGCGATGAGTGGAGACGGGCAGTATGAAGCCTCAATGGTTGTAGTCTTTGTGGCTTCAGCCTTCCAGGTCACCTTTCCCTAAGTCCCCTGGGTGAGCCCTAATGCTTCTTTTCTCAAGTTCTTATCACTCAAGCTTCAAGGCCCTTGCTCTCCACTGAAAACCCCATCTCCCGAGTGACTGGAAGAAATGAAACATGTAGATGGGCTTAAGAGAACGGTCCTAAAATTCCTGGCCTATCAGGGTATAGCTATGTTAACCACCATTATTATCTCCTCTTTGTGTGACTTCCCTCCATTCCTGTTCTGAACCCCATCCTCCCATCTCTCCGTAGACATCTGTTCCCAGTTTCCCTCCACATTAACCAGAGTTCCTGTGGTTGCAATTAGGCTCCTGATTCATGCTGACTTGTAAGGGAAATCCTTGATTATTAAGGGGTGACTTGACCTTTGGCCTCAAACAGTGGGAAGGAGCTGCCATTTCCTATCCCTTTGCTTGTTTTTGCTGATTCTCATCAATTGTTCTTCTCAGAAGACTTTGTGGTCCTTGGGCTAGTAAGACCTGTGTGACAAGTTCCTAACAGAAACTACTCATAGGAAGAGATTTATTTGGGCTTAGAGTTTGAGTCCATGGCCGGCCGTTTTCTTATGTATGTGGCTGTCTGAGGCAGAGCCTTGCAGCAGAAAAGCTTGGTAGAACAGAACTGCCCATCACATGGTAGCTAGAAAGCAGAAAGAGACAGGAAAAGGGTAGCATCCCCAGCAACCTGCTTCCTTTGGGTAGGTTCCACCTCCCACAGTTCCATCACCTCCAAAAGTCCATTCAAAATTCAAATTTACTGGCAGATTAAGCATTGGATAGGTTAGAGCCTTGAGATGCAGTTGTCTCTGGAAAGAATCCCAGAAGTACACTCAACTGACATCTCTTGATGTGATCAAGTTCACATTTATGCTTAGCCAACATCACCAGCACCCAGGACAGCAAATAGCTCAGCTCCTGGGATTCCCAGAAACTTCCACGAAAGAGTCTTTTCCCCTAAATTCCTGGAAGCTTTAGACTTAATCTTATGAGGCAAGAGTAGGCCATATGCTTCTTTTCAATTACATGTCACCAGGGGGATGGATTATGCTAATTGGCTTGGCCTGGGTCATCTGTCCCCCTGAGCCAAGAGAATAGCTCTATTCCTAGCTAAACAAAGCATGATGTGTAAGAAAGGATCTGTTTCTCTGTTGCTGGGAGAAAAGATGTCCACTGTGTAGACAAGCTATCCATTCTGACTCCTTTCTGGTCCTCTTCTGCCAGCTTGTTTTCATCTTAAAAAAATCTCTTCTCAGGAACTTACTGACTGTGAAGTCTCTATTTACTGTGAACTCTCTCCTTACTATGAAGTCGTCAGCTTCACCACCTAACTTTGCACACAGACTTAGGCAAGGTGGCTGGGTTCTAGCTGGTTCTGGTTAGTGATCATTTGTTTTCTCTTCCTTTCTGGTGTAATCAGTTCCCAACACTCCCTTGACATTACTCCCATTGAGTCATCCATGACCTGGAAATTGCCTGCTCTCACAGGCCTGAGGTCTTTCTTGACCTCATTACTTCATGCTTGGATCTTCCTTTAAAGAACATCTGAAAAATCAACCTTTCCAATCACATCCAAAGCTGTGCAGTGAGCAACTGAAGATTGAGCCTTGTCTATATTTCTTTTTGTTTCATTATTTATTTATTTATTTATTTATTTATTTATTTATTTATTTATTTATTTATTTTTAGCTTTTTTTTCTATTTTTTTTTCCCTCATGGTTTATTATTTTTTTTATATTTAAAAATTTCCATCTCCTTCCCTCCTCCTCCCCCCTCCCTCCCCTCCTCCTCCCCTTCCCTCCCCTCCTTCTCCCCCTTCCCTCCCCTCCCCTCCACCCATACCTCCCCTCCCTCCCTCTCAAGGCCGAGGAGCCATCAGGGTTCCCCACTCTATACTAAGACCAAGGTCCTCCCAACTCCCCCCAGGTCCAGGAAGGTGATCGACCAAGCTGAGAAGGCTCCCACAGAGCCCGTCCATGCAGAAGAATCAGAGCCCAGAGCCATTGTCCTTTGCTTCTCAGACAGCCCCCGCTGTTGGCCACACTCAGAGAGACGGGTTTGGTCGCATGATCCATCAGTCCCATTCCAACTGGAGTTGGTGATCTCCCATTAGTTCTGTCCCACCGTCTCCATGAGTGAACGCACCCCTCTCGTTCCTGACTTTCTCCCTCATGTTCTCGCTCCTTCTGCTCCTCATCAGGACCTTGGGAGCTCAGTCCAGTGCTCCAATGTGAGGCTCAGTCACCTTCCCCATCTGTCGCCAGATGGTTGTTCCCTCACGGTCCTGACTTTCTTTCTCATGTTCTCTCTCCTTCTGCTCCTCATCAGGACCTTGGGAGCTCAGTCCGGTGCTCCAATGTGGGGCTCTGTCATTTTCTTCATCTATCGTCAGGTGGAGGTTCTATGGTGATATGCAAGAAATTCATCAGTATGGCTATAGGAACTGGCCTTTTCAGGCTCCCTCTCCTCAGCTGCCCAAGGAACTAACTGGGGGCGTCTCCCTGGAAACCTGGGAACCCCTCTAGGGTCAAGTCTCTTGACAATCCTCAGGTAGCTCCTTAAATTAAGATATATGCTTCCCTGCTCCCATATCCACCCTTCCTATATCCCAAGCACCCCATTCCTCCGAGCTCCCCCCGTTCTCCCCTTCACACTTTTCTCTCCCCATCTTCCCTTGGCCCAGTCTTGCCCAACCCTCAAGTTCCCAATTTTGCCTGGCGATCGTGTCTACTTCCAATATCCAGGAGGATTACTATATCTTTTTTTGGGAGTTCACCTTCTTATTATCTTCTCAAGGATCCCAAATTTATAGGCTCGATGTTCTTTAATTATGGCTAGAAACCGATTATGAGTGAGTACATCCCATGTTCATCTTTTTGGGTCTGGGTTACCTCACTCAGAATAGAGTTTTCTATTTCCATCCATTTGCCTGCAAAATTCAAGATGTCATTGTTTTTTACCGCTGAGTAGTATTCTAGCATGTATATATTCCACAGTTTCTTCATCCATTCTTCCACTGAAGGGCATCTAGGTTGTTTCCAGGATCTGGCTATTACAAATAATGCTGCTATGAACATAGATGAGCATATGCTTTTGTTGTATGATTGGGCATCTCTTGGGTAGATTCCCAATACCAAAAGCAATCTATAGATTCAATGCAATCCCAATCAAGGTCCCATTAAAATTCTTCACAGAGATTGAGAGGACAATAATCAACTTTATATGGAAAAACAAGAAACCCAGGATAGCCCAAAAAATCTTATACAATAAAGGTTCTTCTGGAGGCATTACCATCCCTGACTTCAAACTCTATTACAAAGCTACAGTATTGAAAACAGCTTGGTATTGGCATAAAAACAGAGAAGTTGACCAATGGAATCGTATAGAAGACCCGGATCTTAAACCACAAACCTATGAACACCTGATTTTTGATAAAGGAGCCAAAAGTACACAATGGAAGAAAGAGGGCATCTTCAACAAATGGTGCTGGCATAACTGGATGTCAACCTGTAGAAGAATGAAAGTAGATCCATATCTATCACCATGCACAAAACTCAAGTCCAAATGGATTAAAGACCTCAATATTAATTTGAACACATTGAGCTTGATAGAGGAGAAAGTGGGAAGTACTCTACAACAAATGGGCACAGGGAACCGTTTCCTACGCATAACCCCAGCTGCACAGACTTTAAGGGCAACATTGAATAAATGGGACCTCCTGAAGTTGAGCAGCTTCTGTAAAGCAAAGGACATTGTCACTAAGACACAAAGGCAGCCTACTGACTGGGAAAAGATCTTCACCAACCCTGCAACTGACAAAGGTCTGATCTCTAAAATATATAAGGAACTCAAGAGACTAGACGGTAAAATGCCAATTAACCCAATTAAAAAATGGGGCGCTGAACTGAACAGAGAATTCTCAACAGAAGAAGTTCGAATGGCCAAAAGACACTTAAGGTCATGCTCAACCTCCCTAGCTATCAGGGAAATGCAAATCCAAACAACTTTGAGATATCATCTTACACCTGTCAGATTGGCTAAAATCCAAAACACTAATAATAACCTTTGCTGGAGAGGTTGTGGGGTAAGGGGTACACTCATCCATTGCTGGTGGGAATGCACACTTGTGCAACCACTTTGGAAAGCAGTGTGGCGGTTTCTCAGGAAATTCGGGATCAACCTACCCCAGGACCCAGCAATTCCACTATTGTCTATATTTCTTAATGTAAGTGGTGGAGGGTGCTCATGAGGTTCCACCCCTTCTTGATTATTATTCATGAGTGCTGGAAGGAGTGGTGTCTTTCTCTTCAGTGCCACAGGGACCTTGCTTGTAATCCAATAGATAATGACCAGCCCATGCTCATGCCAACAGTACCAATTAACTGAGGAAGTCACCCATCCAGTAAAGATGTGGGAATAGGAGGGGAACTTTCTGGGAAAGAGAAGGGGTTCAGTGTAGGTGGGTGACAGAAAACAGTGTAATGCCTAGGAGTCAATGTGTGTATATGTAAAACTATCAAGAAGTATTTTTCCCCTCTTTTCTTTAAATTGATTTTTATTGAGCTATACATTTTACTCTAATTCCCTCCCTGCCTCTCCCCTCCCCTTCAACCCTCTCTCATGGTCCCCATGTTCCCAATTTACTCAGGAGATCGTGTCTTTTTCTACTTCCCATGTAGATTAGACCTATGTATGTCTCTCTTAGGGTCCTCATTGTTGTCTAGGTTCTCTGGGATTGTGATTTTTAGGCTGGTTTTCTTTGCTTTATGTCTAAAAGTCACTTATGAGTAAGTACATAAGATATTTGTCTTTCTGGGTCTGGGTTACCTCCCTCAATATGATGTTTCCTAGCTCCATCCATTTGCCTGCAATTTCAAGATGTCATTATTTTTTTCTGCTGTGTAGTACTCCATTGTGTAAATGTACCACATTTTTCTTATCCATTCTTCAGTTGAGAGGCATTTAGATTGTTTCCAGGTTTTGGCTATGACAAACAATGCTGCTATGAACATAGTTGAGTACATGTCCTTGTGGTACAATTGAGCATCCTTTTGGTATATACCCAAAAGTGGTATTACTGGGTTTGGAGGAAGGTTGTTTTCTAATTTTTTGAGAAATCGCCACACTGACATCCAAAGGGGCTGTACCAGCTTGCACTCCCACCAGCAATGCAGAAGTGTTCTTTTTACTGCAAACCTCTCCAGCATAAGTTGTCATCAGTGTTTTTGATCTTGGCCATTTTTACAGGTGTAAAATGGAATCTCAGAGTTGTTTTAATTTGCATTTCTCTGATGGCTAAGGATGTTGAGCATTTTCTTAAGTGTCTTTCACCCATTTTAGATTTCTCTCTTGAGAGTTGTCTGTTTATGTCTGTACTCCATTATTTTTATTGGATTATTTGTTCTTTTGATGACCAATTTCTTGAGTTCTTATATATTTTGGAGAGCAGTCCTCTGTCTGATGTGGGGTTAGTGAAAATCTTTCCCCATTCTGTAGGATACCATTTTGTCTTGTTGACCATGTCCTTTGCTTTACAGAAGCTTTTCAGTTTCAGGAGGTCCCATTTATTAATTGTTTCTCTCAATGTCTGTGCAGCTGGGGTTACAATAAGGAAGTGGTCTCCTGTGCCAATGTGTTCAAGTGTACTTCCCACTTCCTCATCTATGAGGTTCAGTGTGGTTGGATTTATGTTGAGGTCTTTGATCCATTTGGGCTTGAGTTTTGTGCATGGTGATAGATATGGATCTATTTTCATTCTTCAACATGTTGATATCCAGTTATGCCAGCACCTTTTGTTAAATACGCTTTCTTTTTTCCATTTGATAATTTTTGCTTCTTTGTCAAAAATCAGGTGTTTGTAGGTATGTGGATTAATATCTGTATCTTTGATTTGGTTTCATTGGTCCTCCTGCCTGTTTTTATGCCAGTACCAGGCTGTTTTCAGTACTATAGCTCTGTAGTAGAGTTTGAAGTCAGGGATTGTGATTTCTCCAGAAGTTCCTTTTATTGTACAGGATTGTTTTGGCTATCCTGGGTTTTGTTTGTTTGTTTGTTTGTTTTTTCTTTCACATATTAAGTTGAGTACTGTTCTTTTGAGGTCTGTGAAGAATTTTGCTGGAATTTTGCAGGGCATTGCATTGAATCTGTAGATTGCTTTTGGTAAGATTGCTAATTTTACTATGTTAATTCTACTTACCCAAGAGCATGGAAGATCTTTCCATTTTCTGGTGTCTTCTTCAATTTCTTTCTTCAAAGATTTAAAGTTCTTGTCATACAGGTCTTCTACTTGTTGGGTTATAGTTACTCCAAGATATTTATGCTATTTGTGACTATTGTGAAGGGTGATGTTTCTCTGATTTCTTTCTCAGCCTATTTATCATCTGTGTACAGGAGGGCTACTGATTTTTCTGGATTAATTTTGTATCCTGCTATATTACTGAAAGTGTTTATGAGTTGTAGAAGTTCCTAGGTAGATTTTTTTTGGGTTGCTTATGTAAACTATCATATCATCAGCAAACAGCAAGTGGTTGACTTCTTCTTTTCCGATTTGTATCCCCTTGATCTCCTTTTGTTGTCTTATTGCTCTAGCTAGGACCTCAAGAACTGTATTGAATAGCTGTGGAGAGAGTGGACAACCTTGTCTTGTTCCTGATTTCAGTGAGATCACTGTGAGTTTCTCTCTTTTTAGTTTGAGGTTGGCTGTTGGCTTGCTGTATATTGCCTTTATTATGTTTAGGTATGTTTCAAGGAGTATTTTTTAAAGGCTACACAGTGAAATTAAGTCTCCCACCCCTTTTGCTAGGAGCCTTGTTGCCCTCTCTTGGAGTGACTTTTATGTCCTAGTTTCTTCAGAACACTGTAGATAAGTATACAAGCTAAGAAATACTTCATGTTCCATATAAGTACTGCATATAACTACATACAACTTTCTCTATATGCACATATATACTCAAACATATACACAAAATTGCCAAATCTTGGTTGATTTTTTTTTAAAACACTAGCCAATTAAGATGCCAACCTAGATGAAAGCTCAGAATTCCACTTCTAAACGCATCTGAATGTGGGCCACCTCTGCTCCTTGCTCTAGTCTCTTCGCCTTGGAGGTGACACTGATCAACACATTAAACTCTGCTTTGTTTTAATAAGTTCTTGAATATGTGAATACTCTTGACCTTTTGTGTCCCCAGGTTCTGTATCTTTGCATTCAACCAACCATGGATGAATTCTTTTTAAAGAAATTGAATTTTGTGTCTCTGTAGAACATGTTAGAACACTATCTTGACATCATTCCCAGAGTGGAATCGGTTAAAAACCACTTGCAAAGCATTTGCATCATGTTAGGTATCTTATGTCAACTGATTCATACTGTGTACGTAGGTTCTACCCACACTCTATATAAGGATCTGCAGCATCCAAGAACTGAGGTACTTAAGGAGACAAAAAGATATTTGGAACTAATGAGGAACAACTGTGTATCTATAAGCTAAATTCAGAATCTCTCTATTCTCTGAGTGTGTGTGTGTGTGTGTGCGTGTGTGTGTGTGCCCATGCATATTTGTGTGTGGGTTTATGCGTGCATGGAGGCTGGAGAACTTAAATATCACTCCTCAGCTCTGTCCATTATTTTATTATTTATTTATTTATTCATATGAGTCTCTTGACCTGGTGCTCACCTTACTTTAGCTTAGGCTGGCTGGCCAATGAATCTGTCTGTCTCCACCCACTCAGTACTGGACTACAGGTGTTTGCCACTGTGCCAGGTTTTTTACATGGCTTCTGGGGATTGAACTGAGGCCCCAATGCTTGCATAGAAAGCTCTTGAGCAACTTATTTACCTCCTAGGCCTCCTCCTTTCAAAGTTCTTCCCGTTTCATGACGCTGTGTTTGTAGGTTTTCCTGTCTCCCCAGCTACTTCTGGAAGAAACTTCAACTCTGTAAAAAGTCATATCCAATGACAGTAGAATTTGGAGAGTTAAGATCTGCCTGTAACCCAGAAAGAAATAACAAAGTCTATTTGTTATTAACAGAGTGCATATCCTTAAAAACAAGCCCAAAATAGCGCCATCCCTAAATCCATTTTCAAAACAACTCAGCAGTGGTGTGTGTACCTGCTTGAAATGTCTCTTCAAGGGAGTGAGTCTTGCTAGAACTGGAAACGGACACTTCTTGCCTGAGCATGCAGCTTTCCTCAAATCTCTAACTGAAGCCCTAGGTCCTGCTTGCACCTTGTAGCTCTTCCTATAGTTCACAGCCCCCCATTCTTCACAGCCCCCACACCTCACAGACCCCCGTACCTCACAGACCCTGCATCTCATGGCCCCCCACACCTCACAGCCCCCCCCACACCTCACAGCCCCCCCACACCTCACAGACCCCCCACACCTCACAGCCCCCCACACCTCACAGACCCCGCACCTCACTGCTCCCCACACCTCACAGACCCCACACACCTCACAGACCCTGCATCTCACGGCCCCCCACACCTCACAGCCCCCCCATACCTCACAGCCCCCACACCTCACAGCCCCCCACACCTCAGAGACCCCCCCACACCTCACAGCCTCCCCACACCTCAGAGACCCCACACCTCACAGCCCCCACACCTCACAGCCCCCCACACCTCACAGACTTCCCACACCTCACAGCCCCCCACACCTCACAGACCCCACACCTTATAGACCCCACACCTCACAGACCCCAACACACATCACAGACCCCGCACCTCACAGACCCGGCATCTCACAGCCCCCCACAGCTCACGGCCCTCATACCTCACAGCCCCCACACCTCACAGTCTCCGCACCTCACAGACCCCACACCTCACAGACCCCACAGCTCACAGACCCCCGCATCTCACAGCCCCCACACCTCACAGCCTCTATACCTCACCAGACTTGGGCCTCAGAGTTTAAGTGGCAGATTCTTGCTATGCTTATAGCTAACTGGAGAGGAATTTTCCGTGTTGGGTGAGTTAGGACAGAGCCTCTGAGAGCCACACTAGCCAGAGTACACCATGACCACACCATATGTTCACTGGCAGAACAGAGTCAGCCTTTGGCATCCGATGTAGCCGTGCTCAAAATTAGATGTGTGGAAAACAGCAGCATCTCTTATTCTGAAATTTTGATTACACTTCCGTGTTCTTCTTAACAAGTTTTCTGTTTCATCTTCTTAGGATTTAGGAAAACAATTATTAAGATTCTAAAGAATTAATCAACAGAAGAATGCCAAGGGCAGGATCCAACTGCCCCATTCTGAGAGGTGCAGTAACTACTTCAGTTTGTTACATAGCTTCAAAACAGAATGAGTCTTTGTACTTTATACATGGGATCACATGTAACCACCATCTTTATCTGAATTCATATGCAACTTCCAAGTACAAAGCTTCCTCTTAAGCTTGGTAATAAACTTCACAGGAAAATGTCTGACCGTAATAAGTGGAATGGCCCTACTAGTGAATCTTGTTACTGAGCATAACACAGTAATAGCATCATCAATAATGAAGCCTTCAGTCTAAAGTCTGAGGTGTTTGTCCATCACTGCCCTCATGAGGTGTGAATGTTGGAAGCTTAGCTAATGTGCCAACAGGTTACGCTGGGAACGAGCTAGGGCTGTACTCAGGTCGTCTGAGCTTTCAAGGCCATGCCGCGTGGTGGAGGGCATACTCTGGGAGAGTGGGGGTACTGTAGAAAGCCCGTGACAGAACTAAAGAATTCCTGCATCTTGCCTCTTCTGATTTACTCCAAGGGGGCCCCAAATATAGTGTCAGTTTTTCAATTTTCCCGCTGCAATGGGATAATCTTTCCCCCACCTATTTCGCAGATTGGTGGGAACTGGGTCTTTAAAAGCAGACAAATAGGAAGGAGAGTAACTATGACAGTTTATTTCCAGCAGCCATGTGAATCTAGGATGAACGGTGAAGAATAAATGAGAAAAAAAAGTTACTTTTATTGACACAGAAAATGTTTACTGAGTATTCCACTTAGTCTTTTTTTTTAAGCATATTAAAAATAATGACTCTAAACCTGCTTAAAGGATAAAAGATATCCATCTCCTTCTTCACCCAGTCACCCAGGGCAAAGACCAAACAGTCACTTAATGAAACCATTAGGATCTGGAGCTTGGGAAACAATGCAGTGGGTTAGACTGAGGACCTGAGAACCTGATAGAGTTCTCAGCACCCACATAAAAACCAGGTTAACAAGATTCACTGTTAGGGTCATGTTAAGGTCACTGAGGCCTTATAACCCCAATGTTGGGGAAGGGGAGACAGGCAGATCCCTACAGCTAACTAGCTGCCAGCCAGGCTAGCCCAGATGGCGAGTTTCAGGTTCAGAAATAAACTTTATCTCGAGGCACTAGGAGGGTGCCTAACATCCTCTTCCGGCCTATCTTGTGCTCACACGGTGTGTGCACCCTCACAGGCACGTGCAACCTCCTCACAAATGCACACACACACCTATGTAATACACATGACGTGGTAGACTTTGTTTCTTTTGGTGCCGTTTAGAAGTTTGTTTTTGCCAAAGGAGATGACTGATGGGAGGGGTTGAGTCTGTCACCCGTGGGATCAAATCATGGACATTTAAGCCCTGTAAACCCATTCCCTCATTGTGTGATGCACACCTTGTAGAGCTACGTGGACTGAGACAGGATGCCTGGAGGTGCTCAACACAGCACCTGGTTTATCATCAGCAGCACAGAACAGACTCCGTTGTTAATCCGTTCAATAAAATGGCGGGCTTGTCCTTGGTCTTGGAAACAGACTGTTGAACAACAACAACAACAACAAAAAGTGACTGTGCCCTCGTAGATCTTCTATTGTAGAGGAAATAGGGGATAGTGGGGTGAACAAATGAATGCATGAGACAAACTGAGGTACATAGGTGGTGTCTTTTGCTGATAACATGGAACGGGGTGTCCTGGTGGAGACTATCAAGAGATGAGAATGTGGGAGCTTGATTTGGAGGAGGCAGAGAACAGCTTCCCTGAGGGGGTGGCGTTTAGACATATTTGGTGCGCTATTTTTAAATTATAATTAAGAAAACAGAAATAAGACAAACTTGCTATCAAACACTAAAGACCCTTCCTGGCCTGGAGGGGTGGTTCAATGGTTAGTGCACTTCCATAGCAACTTGAGGGCTTGATTTAGAAGCCCCACAATTCCTACAAAGCCAAAGAAGGTGGCTAGAGACAGGAAAACTCCAGAAACTCTCAGGGCAGCCAGTTTAGAGTCTGGTGCACACAGATGGCAGCAACAAAGAGACCCTGCCTCAAACAAGGCTGTCGTTGTCACACACTGTAATTTATAGAATGAAAACTCATTGTAGTCTTTTAGAAATTATATATAAAATGATGCTGTTTGATATTTTCTACATCTTGTTTCTTAACTTTTCAAAGATTTTTTTTTCATGGTGATACATCAACTAGATGTGTCATTATTTATTTCACTTTTCCCTATTGGTTAATAGATGATTCTAATTTTTTTTCTTACTCCAGTGATTTCTTGGTTCCTGTGTCCACATGGGCTATAGGAACATAGAGGAGGACCAGGAAAGGCCTCCCAGGGAGTGACTCCCCTCTAGCGGCAGGGTGGGTAGAAACTAATGGGGAGAGGTGGAACAGGTGGGAGACACAAGTTCTTGGCGGAGATGAGCAGAGCATGTGAGTAGCCTCAGTACCAAAACAGCTCGGCTTGGCTCTAGCGTGCTGCAGGCTGGTGGGTAAGGACAGAGGGCGATGGACCAGAAGGCTCTAGTGCGTTGCAGCTGGTAGATAATGGCAGGGGGTGATGGACCCGAAAGGGCACCATGGAAAGTGCCCGGAGAAAGTCACTCTAAAGAGTTTGGTCTTTGAGGCCAATTCAATCCCAGCACTCAGGAGGCAGAGGCAGGCAGATCTCTGTGAGTTCAAGGCCAGCCTGTTCCACAGAGGGAGTTCTAGGCCAGCCAGGGCTACACAATGAGTCCCTGACTCAAAACAAAGAATGTGGACTTTGGGTAATGGGATGCATTTGAGACAAGACAAGCAAAAGGCCTAGAATGTTTCTTCCCCATCATTCATGGTTTCTTTTAGTTACCTGTCAATGACTGTGTCCAGAACCATTAGGATATCAGGAAAAGGAGAAAAAAAAATCTTCTAATGAACTATATTATTATAATTGATCTGCTTATTGTTAGTCTTTAATCTTTTACTATGTGTAATTTATATGTTAAATGAAAGAACTTTCTATAGAGGGTTTGGTGGTATCTACCATTTCAGGTAACCCTGGCCCAGGGGATCTTGGAAAGCAGCTCCTGGGGATAAGGACATGGGTTCTACTGTCTTTTGACCTTTTGAATATCCTTATGCTGGGCACAGCTGAGCAAACACCACATCTGTTTGTTTTCATGGTGGCAGGGATGGAACCCAGGGTTCTCTGCATGGGCAGTGCGTGCTTAACTGCTGAGCAACACTCCAGCCCCACACGTAGTGGCCACACTCCAAGCTGCTGGCAACCTACTGAGATAAAAACTTGAAAGGGGTAGGCATGCCTCCTATGCAACTGCTCAAACAAATCAGCTTTTCTGCCTAGGCGTTTAGATCCACGAATGAGCATGATTCCATCAGGCAAAACTGCTCACTCCACTCGTGGAATGGGTGCCTGTGGTTTAAGTACCCTAGTTGGCTTCATCCCCTGTTCCTATGCCGGAGGCCTCTCTGGTGAACCCCGATGACAAGGAGGTTGGATCTGCTGCCAGGCACTAAATGAGGCTAGAATATCTACCCAGGACAGTCAGGGAGGCAGGTGTGGTCCAGACTACGTTGATAATTAGGTCCCAGTCACCAAGCTGCCCATCCCCTCCAGTGACACAGCAGGCATAGAACAGATCCCAGGCTGTGCCTCCCAAGAGCTGACGTCTCCATTTAGGGAGCACCCCTGAACCTAATGGGCAGTGACAGCTCCATTTGAAAAACCACAGAAACACTTAACAGGGAGGCTGTGATCTGCCAGCCATGTAAGCTGCTTATTAGCAGGGAAATCACGCTCCACAGCGGCTTTGCCCCCTTGCTTAACCCCTACTTCCTGCATCCCCTCTGCGCTGTCTCACATAAAGATTTCATTGTTCTAGGAAGGGGTGGGGGTGGGGGGCAGAACTGCTAGAAGCTGTTTCTCAGCTCCTTTCACAGCCTCTGGGGAGCCCTGCAAATCAGCAACCTTCCTTCTAGTGGAGATGGGAAGTGGATTTATTTATTTATTTACTTACTTACTTACTTATTTATTTTGAGAAAAACGGTCCCCGAAGATTTCAGCGGTGGCTCCTTTGGGTCTTGACATCCAAGGCACAGAAAACCAGCAGCAGAGATCCCCTATGACATGCCGTCTTCCCCCAATGAGCTCTCTTAACCTGGCCCTTCACCCACAACCCTACCCATCCTCTCTCCCCTCTAGACAATGATGATCATTCACATCTAGTGCCCCTGATGCCAGTCTAGTCCCCAACACTCTCTTTCACACTGTCTCCCCACCAGCCGCCCCCTTGGCTTCCACACTGTAATTTTAAACCTACCATAAAGGAACACAAGGCTTCAATCCCCTTTTCCTGCAGATACGTTCAATACTTAGTGGTACTCACGTTCCAAGCAGCTCAAGCCAAAGACTCAAGGTCACCAACTCCTTTTCTCTTCTCCATCAGTTCCCACCCACCTGCACATCACATCAACCCTAAACGCAAATGTGTTATAGCCCAAGTCCAAATGCATCTTCCCCGCAACCCCCTTCCTCCAAGCCCTCAACCTCTCTCAGCTGAAGGTTGCAACAGTCTCCTACCTGGACTCATCGTTTCCAGCGTCACTCCTGTCATCCACAGTCCGCGTTCTGGACAATCCTGGCGACCTCATTCAAACACAACAGATCTTGTCACTTAGAGCTTCTCAAACTGAGATGGAAATTCCCTGTCCTTGCATGGCCACGGGGATCATGCTCTGGGACCTCCCCTGTCCCTCCTGCCCCTTGGTCACTCTACTCCCACTCTGGCTTCGCTGGGGATGGCAGCAAGTACATTCCTGCCTCAGGGCGTTTGCACACGCAGGCCTCTGCATGCAATGCTCTTTTTCTGAGACATCCAACTGACACCTCCCTCACTCGCTTCACCCAGCACATGCTTGAAGGCTGTTTCCTTAATTGTGAATCAAATTTGAGCACATTTTGTGTATTTCAACTCTATAAAATCGTTTTCTCAGGGTGGCTAGAGAGATGATTTAGCAGTTAAGTACACAATATTGCTCTTGCGGAAGACCCATTCTCAGCTCCCAGTATACCTATTAGGGAGCCTGTGACTCCAGCCCCAGGAAATCTGATTCCCTTGTAACGCAAATTCTAGTTGGTCTTAATATTGAAAATCTGGAACTAGATTTCTGGCTAAATGCTGGAAGATCAGAGAAGTAATGGAGCCGGCCACTAGAGAGACTTTTTACCTCCACTGAATCCTCACACAAGATCCTCTCTCTAGGAACCCTAAGACCAAGTGCCTGAGCAGCCAGCCACTAGAGAGTTCTTTTACCTCTACCAATGCCCAGACCAAAGGAACGATCCTGTCCTCAGACTGCATCTCCTGACTACATCTGTCTCTACCAAGCCTCAGACTGCACTGAGCTCCTGTCTCCTGCCTTACATTCCTCTCCCTGCTCAGCCATATCCCTTCCTGTCTCCACCTCCCTAGTGCTGGGATTAAAGGCACGTGACTCCCAAGTACTGGGCGCTGTGAGCCACCACCACCTGGCTCTGTTTCTGTTTGAGACTTGATCAATCTAGTGTAGCCCAGGGTGGCCTTGAACTCACAGAGACAGGAAGGAATATGGCTGGGTGGAGAGAGGAATATAAGTGGGAGGAGGCAGAAGCTCAAGGCATTCAGTTTGAGGACTTTAGGGACAGGATATCCTTCCCTTCTGAGAACTGCGTAGAGGTAAGAAATCTAGTGGCTGGCTGCTCTGCTTCTCTGATCTTTCAGCTTTCACTTCCTAATATCTGACTCTGGGTTTTTCTTATTAAGACCAAATAGGATTTGTGCTACACTCCCTCTTCTGGCCTCTGTAGGCCCCTGAACTTAAGTGCCCATATCTACCACACATACACATAATTTAAAATAAATATAAATGTTTTTAAAAACAGATTTCTCCGGCTAGAAATATAGCTCAGTGGGAATATACTCATCTAGTGTCTGTGAAACCCCAAGTTCAATTCCCTGCACCCATAAAAAGAAAATTAATTCCCCCCTTTTGTAATTTCCCTTTGGGTTGTATTTTTCTTCTTAGCACATAATCACACTTAGTCACTTAACTTATAATTCATATTTATAAGTTAATGATCCCTTCTGTAGTCGATGTTGCAAATACATTTTATCTAGCTTGATATTAGGCTTTAGGCTTATTTGTTATTTGGGGTTTTTTGTGGTTTCTTTCTTTTTTAATTACACATACAGTTTTAGTTTTTAACATCATTAGGCACAACTTTCTTTGTTGCTTCTTGGTTTTAACCCTTGGGAAATGTCTTTTTCACTCTCAAATTATAAATACATTTATTTAAGCTTTTTTTTTCTAGAACTTTCTTATCTCATATCTTTGCATAATCTGAAATTTGCCTCTTCACGTCCTTTTGTTTTTATCATTTGTGTCTTTAAATTTCCCATAGCAGAGTGAATATGAGATACATTCTCACCGTGTGGATATTGTTCTTCCATTAAAGTTGATGGGTGCACTTTTGTGTGGTATGTATACAAGTTCATGTGTGTGTGTATGTGTGTGTGTGCGCATGGGCATGCATGCGCACATGTGTTTATGTGCATGTGGAGGTCAAGGTTGATGTAATGGGTATCTTCCTCAATTGCTTCCCATTCTGTTTTTTGAGGCCGGGTCTCTCACTGAACCGGGCTGGCTGGCTAGCCCAGGGAATCTTTCTGCCTTCACCCCACTGGAGCAGGCACCGACCACTGTGCCTGACTTTTTTTTTTTGTTTTTTGTTTTGTGTTTTTTTGTATGGGTGCTGGGGGCAGAATTCAGGTGCTCGTGCTTGAGTGGCAAGCACTTTACTGACCGAGTCATCTTTCCAGCAGCAAGTATATTTCTTTAAGCTTAGCGAGAATTTTAAAACTTGAACTCTGTGTCTTCAGCATTTAAAACTTAAGTGGCTCTGAACTAAGGCCTGTTAGAAGTGTGCTCTGCAGATGATGCTTCACAGAGGAAACAAGAAACCATTCCAGGCCCTCATTGCGCAGATCACTTCCTGTTGTTGTCATCACAACCTCGAAGGATAAGACCCACAGTTGTCCCTGTTTTCCAGAAGAGGAGCCCAAGACATTCAAAAATGTCCCCAGAGTTGTCCAGCCAGTGATCAACAAGAGGCCGAGATTCCCATCCCTGTTTGCAGGACATAGAACCCAGAGCTCACTTTTTGTTCGGGCGGTGCCGGTCCGTGTGCCTCCGCTAAGGCTCTACAGAGACACTTGCAGGTCTTCTCTCAGTGGTCTTTCGCTCTCACGCGACAAGAGCTCAGGCAACCCACAGTGTCCCTTCTATATACGCTCAAATTCGAAAAGATGCTTCCTTTTAGCAAACTTTCCTGCCTGACTTTTTAAAGGTATTTCCCTCGGGACAGCGCTTCTGCCCGTGGTTTCCTCTCAGTCCTTAGTGTGTCTGAGTTGCTCCCTCCTGGTCTGGGACAATGTTGAGGGAAGTTGTGTCCTTGGCAGATGGGAATAAAATCTGTGCCTCGAAGAGTTAGCATATGAATTTAAAAGATCCTGTGAGCAAAGCCAATAGGACAGGCCAGCTGCATGGAGCATGCGTGGTGGCCATCCCTGTTACTATACACACACAGACACACACACCCCTACTTAGTGTGCCATTTGAAAGGTTCTTTCAAGGTCTTTCCTGAGCCCCATAACACCAGCCCCCCCACTTAGTTCTCAGCTAGACATGCCCCGACTCTTATAACCATCATATCCCAAAATGGAAATCGCTAATTATTGTCTTTCTGAATTTTCCCATGTTCTGTCTCTGCTGTTGAGATAACCATGTTCTCTGTCAATCAAAACAGTGACTGCAACACCTGAGCCATGATTCTGCTCCCCCTTCTGCCCCGTTCCACAATTCAGTCTGTCACTTCCTCTCGGCTGTATTCATCAACATGGAGCCCAAGATCCTGGCACTGATGTTAGGTTGCTAGCTGTTTGACCTTGATCTTCCCGGCCTCAGTTTCCTCATCTATAAAATGGAGGATAATATGTGTGTTAGTTTCTTTTTTCTTTTTCTTTTGAATTGTGATTAAATACCTCGCATAAGCAACTTACTGGAGGAAGGTCTGTTCTGAGCCACAGTTTCAGAGGATATTGGTCCACTAGAAGGCCTGGCGGCAGCAATGTAAGACATCTGGTCACATGGTGGGCAGGAAGCAGAGCGTGGAAACCTAATCCAAAGCGGATATCATTTTCAAGGCCTGCCCTCAGTGAGCCACTTCCACTAGCTAAGCCACAGTCCCGAGGAGTCTGTAACCTTTCAAGTTAATTAGTACCAATTGTTTAAACACATAACTCTGTGTCCGTTGAAGCCGTAGCGATGATATATGTCATTAGGCTGCTGAGAGGGTTAAATGAGATAATTTGGATAAAGTTCTCTGCCAGGTGACTAGCTAGGGCACACACACACAACATAGATTACCTGCTGTTGTTATGACTAATATTGTCATAGGATTAGGTCGACGTTGCCTCCTGCCTTACTTACATTTCTCATCATTGTCATCAAATACTCGGTAAGTGACAAGAGTGTAAGGTGTCCGGGTCTCTTTGCATCAGTAGCCAGGAAGCAGTGAGCATTCAGGAAGTACTGCCAAAGTATAGAACCTCAAAGCTTGCGCCTACTAACTCACTTCCTCCAGCAAGGCTCCATCTCCTAAGGGTTCCACAACCTTCCAAAATGGTGCCACCTGCTGAGGACCAAGTCTCCGAACCCTTGATCACGTGGGAGATGCTGTGCATTCAAGCCACAGCACCTCCTATAGATACCAGGATGCTGAGGGTTTCCCTGCACACGGTTCTGCTGGGAAGGAGCACGGGCAAAAGCTTTGATGTGGCAACTCCTCTCCTTTCCCTAGGCAAGAATTCTGCATGCGCACGTGAATTGCTTCCCACGCCAAGTTTCCTATTTGGAGAAAGGGAAAGGGAAATGCTTTCACTTCCTGGGGCCTTGTCATTAAGGGTCAATGATTAATCCAGAGGGACTTTGTGGTGCCACTGAGATCTCTTGGTAGGGATCTCCCTCCACTGGCTGGTGTTTGACAACTATATTCGGTTGAACTATTAACACCTATTGTTCCTGATCAAGAGCACTTAAAGGGATCTGCTGCTATAAACGATGTGCTCGCCAGGTGATGTATGGATGGGCCATTATTGACATCTGTCAATATTATTGGCCCTGTCTGAATCATTGGGGGTGAGCGATGCGGGTGGGGACATGCCACATGCTACTAGTCCCACCATCTCATGCCTTTGTCATACATTTCCTGACTTCCCAAGAGGAAACCAGGACTGACCTGAGTGCTATGCACTCAATGGCTAGAAGCCCAAGGTCGTGTTCCAAAGGTCATGAGGATTTTGCATTTGACATTGCTCTCATTCCTGATCATTAAAACAGCCTCTCTGAGTTTCCCAAAGGGACGGGATTGGAGGAAAACCACACCCGGTTCTGTTCAGTTCTGTTTTATTTTGGCTTTTGGTTTTGTTTTGTTCCCACCCACCACAAGTTCTTTTCTCCCCCTCTCATAGTGTGGGCGAAATGCTGAGAACTTCGACCGGTTTTTCACCCGTCATCCACCAGTCCTAACACCTCCTGACCAGGAAGTCATCAGGAATATTGACCAATCAGAATTCGAAGGATTTTCCTTTGTTAACTCTGAATTTTTAAAACCTGAAGTCAAGAGCTAAGTAGATCTGTAGATCTCCGTCCTTCATTTCTGTCATTCAAGCTCAACAGTTATCATGGTGACATTTTTTTTTTTTAAATCATTGCCAAGTTACATCTGTGTTTTCTTTTCTGATGAGGCTAGAGTGGCCATGTTTCAGAACCCAAATGTCCTCAAGTAGTTTGGAGCATCTCGAGGAGATGGGATTATGCAGGTGGCATGAAGAAGGTGCTGCATAATTGAGACACGCTCAAAGTCCTCCTACTGTGTGCAACCCCAGCATGTCGGGCCCACCGGGGAGAGAAAAAGCTTGCTTTCTCTCCCTCCTTCTCTGCACCGCCATTTTTTACCCAATCATGGAGTCTACATCCTCCCTACAAAATGGATGGATGAGCTGAATGCTAACAATAGCCTTTCACGTTCCAGACTGGGAGCTTGGCTTGAATCCAACTGTATGGCTGCTTTGCCCTAGAGGGAATCCCTCCACACTGCCTCTTCCGCAGGCAGTAGAGCTTTGAAAAGAACATGCTAAAAATAAAGTTTTATTTTTATTTTTTAAACTCAACGTTAAGACGATTATCTAAGACCTGATAAGAAAGAAAGAAAGAAAGAAAGAAAGAAAGAAAGAAAGAAAGAAAGAAAGAAAGGAAGGAAGGAAAGAAGAAAGGAAGGAAGGAAGGAAGGAAGGAAGGAAGAAAGAAAGAAAGAAAGAAAGAAAGAAAGAAAGAAAGAAACCAAGCAAACAGGAATGCGCTTTTAGACAAGTCAATCTAAAAGCACTTCCAGGGTCAAAGGGCAATCAGCTTGAGTGCTACCACCATGCTGCAGTTTCTAACCCTGTGTGTCTGAAACTGGTACCCTCATTCCCCAAACTACTCAAGAACGGCATTTGGCACTGTTCCTGGAACCACATGGCCACTCTAGCAAGGTCCCAAAGGACCATGATTTTACATTACATTTCAAACGTTATTTGCTTTTTTTATTTCTGTCATTGTTGAAATGCAAACAAACAAACATACAAAAAAAAGTCACTTTTGTTACACGTGCTTTAAAAACTATGTCCAGATGTCATGAACCACAATGGCCTGCTTTGTTGAACCAAGAAGACGGGGCCTGGCAGACTTGTGCCTGTGGGGAGGGGGTTTGTGGAGGTGTACCGCTAGCATTGGAGAATGGATACTGGGCTCTAAGAAAGACACCAGCTCTCCAAACCATGACGGTTGCATTCTTCAGTTTGATGTCATTTTGCAAGATGTTTGTGGAAATGTTCATTAGCACTGCAGTATCTGTTCTGATATTTTTTTCTCCTAGCATCAAGGTACAATAAAAAAAAAAAAGACAGAAAAGAAATCCTATTTCAAAGAAAACTATACTATTTGAACAATGAGGACCCACACTACAAAGTAGGGCCCAAGGAAGGAACTCAGGAAAAGGGGGGCTGAAGCTGCCTCTTATGTAGCCTCAGTGTTCAACCAGCCAGGGAGCAGGGCCTGGAGACCATTCAGGGAATGTCTGGTGGCCTAAAATGGGGTAGGGTAGACAGGCTGGAGCCTCCCCCCTACACACACTGTCAGAGTTGAGAGTCCATATTCTCACCAGCATCAAGCTTAGCCGCTAGCTAGGAACGTGCCCATCACATTAAGCTTCTCATCAAAATCGCTACTCTTCCAAGTTTGAGCTTCCTTGAGCAAGCAACTCAGTGAGCTCCCAGAAGCCAAGTGGTGGGAGAGACTTCATTTTCCTCTGGACAGATGAGGACTGCAGGTGACACCCCTCACCCTTGCTTACAGCTCAGCTTCCTGTTCCTCTCTGGCAGTCCTAAAGAGAATTCTTGTCATAGGTCCAAAGATTTCCTGGCCCTCCGGGGTTTCTGAGAAATCCTTCAGAACTATCAAGGGAAGAATGCCTCCTCCTCTTTAAGAAAACATGCCTTGGGGTTCTGCTGATGCAAAGACCCTCAGAGTTCATTCTTTGCTGGCTTCTTATGTCACTCTGCTTCAAGCTTGGCACCTGTCCCTCTTAGATGATGTGAAGCAAACTTGATGTCCTAGCTGCCAGTCTTAGGATGCTAGTAACAGGGAGAGATCAGGGCAACCCCACTCCTCATTTTATTATTGGGGCAGACAATACAAATAGCGGCCATCCTCCCAATACCAGGTGGGCTCTGTCCATTCTGTAACAAAACAAATATCTCTGAGCCATATACACACTCCCAAGAAAGTTATGTAGGGTCTTTCATCTGGCTACCAAGTCACAAGGCTTTGGACATATGCTCAGAATAAAAACCACAGTGAATCATTGGGCCATTGGCAAGTGATCTGAGACAACCTTAGAAAACAATGTAGGAAGGATGGATTAGTGGATAGGTAGATAAGATCTATAGATAGATAGATAGATAGATAGATAGATAGATAGATAGATAGATAGATAGATAGATAGATGATAGATAACAGTATATATGTAAATATATACACTACACTCTACATTTTCAGATTCTTGACATTATTTTTCAAGGGCCACAGTTTTCAGGAATAGATACTCAAGCCAAAGTCTCCCTTCCCTTAGCGTACTTTGCTGAGGGTGGGTCCCAGAAACTTCTGTGGAAGTAAGGGATCATTAATCAGACTTCCTACTGTTTCCTCTTCTACCAACTTTGTAGATCAGAGGAAACCAAGAAACAGCTTTCATCACATACTTGAGGGAAATTTTTGAAATTTTATCCAAGAAGAAATATTTTCATTTATTTTTGCAGTCATCCACTTATGCCCCCTCCATCCATTCAGGCAACACTTACTGAGCACCAACTGCCAGGCTGGGTGTCAGGATCATGCTGAGAAATACTAAACATGCAGCCCCTCTCTTTCTCCCTCTCCTCCAGCATGTGGGAGGGACAGCCATAAAACAAGTAACGAAAAGCAGGATGAGGTCTAGAGTCCCCGGGTTTATTAAGAAAATCCACTATGGATGTCTTTGCTGCTTCTTAGTCTCTCTACAGACCACAGTTTGAAGCTGAGGGCATCCTCTCAACCTAGGTTTCTGCAGCAGTCATGTAGTGTGGAGGGTAGGGAAGGAGAGAGGTGAGAGGGACTCTTCTAGAAGGCCAAAGACACAATCTCCATATTTGATCAAACTACAGAAAGCTCCCCCAATGTCAGCAGACGGGTACCAAGTTTTCTCTCCTTGTGAAGAAAGGGAGCTACCTGGCTTTATGACTTCATTCTGTGTCTTGAGTGTCACCTCTCATGGTACATCACTCAGATAGCCACAGGCCCTCTTAGAATACTGCTAATCACAGCACGTGACCCTTGCCAGTCACATGTGACCCTCATGGTCATGTGTGACCCCTCTAGCACACCTAAAACAGGCTTAAGTTTTCCACCAAAACAAAATAAAGCAAAAAAACATATTTAACTTCTAAGATAATTGAAGAAAAAAGAAAAATGAAATCAAAGAAATCTAATTAAAGTTGTTATCTGTGGCCAATTGTATGTCTGGATCCGCGAATCTACCCTTTTCAGTCCTTAGGATTCTCGCTGATCTCTTCCGAGAAAGGACAGGATCGTGATTTAATGGTCCATGAGAGGCCAGTGGGATTAATGCTCTTCCTAGGAGGAGTGTTTCTGTTCTCGTGTGACTCCAGATGCTACAACCCCAGAAAGAATTGTCACAACAAAGGGGCCCATTCCCTCCCAACAGGCTAGGGTAAAATCCTGGAGGATTTTCTGGGACCCCTCAGGAGATGAAGCCCTTTAAAAGGAAGTCTTATTTGGAACACATGGCCTATTGAAGTATAGCAAATAAGAGAAGCCTTCCAAAGTTAGAGTTGGTAGGAGAGGAGGTTCTGCCACATCCTCTCAGATAAGGATGGCTAAGTAGGGAAAGACCCCAGAAGAGGAGCTGTCTGTCTTCTGGCCCCAGGTCTGCCCTTCTCCCGCCCACATAGAGCCTTCTAGCTTCCAGACTTTGCTCGTACTCAATTCACTTCCTCCTGGCACTCAATTCACTTCCTCCTGGCTCCAAGTGCAGTGTCTGTTTATGTAAAGCCTTAAGGCTGGTGGAAGTAACTGCTATCATTTTGCTTCGGTGTGAAGAAAGATCTGCCTCAGGAATTAGGGAAAGCAAGGAGGCACTCCTTTAATCAACTCTTCTTTGATTGGCTCAGTGAGTGCTTATGAACACCCTACTGTGTGCTCATAAACAGCCTACTGTGTGCTCAGTACTGTTCCGGGCATTGGAAGCACAATAGCACAGGAACAGACAAGGGCCTTGCCCTCCTGGGAAAGAAACAGTGTGAATTTCCCAAAGCAGCAAATGCGCAGAAGACAGTGGGAAAGGCGCTGACCTGTGGCTTGTAGAATCATGACAAAAAAAAAAAAAAAAAAAAAAACCAGACAGTAGTAAAGAAACAGAAGACATCCCAGTTTCCCTCTGGATCAAAAAGGAACACATTGAGTGCCCAAGCCTAGGACCTTCCACAAAATGCACACAGCAAAGTGTGAACAGGACACAGCAAAAGATGTCCCACCATGTAGAAAACAACTTCATGAGTAGCCTGTTCCTCTCTGCCCACATTCTTCCAGAGGACCCCCTGATGCCAGTTTGTCCTGCTCAATCCCATTACCCTACTCAGACACCCCAGGTGGAAGTAGGGAATATCTTGTCTGTCTCAGGGGAGCATCCAAGAAAAAGTAGTTTTGAGCCTGGTAACAGGAAATCCTTATCAACCAGTCTCTCCGTTAGTGGCTAAGCCTACTAAGATTGACCAAACTGAGTCAACCAACAAACTCCAGTGTGACAGAACCTTGGCTTCAGCCAGGCACCAGCTACCCTGTGCTCGAGGATCCCAGGCATTGTGAAAATAGCCCTTAGGCCGTCTCTCCAGCCAGAGCAGCTCTAATGAGGTAAAATAGCTGCTATGTGGTCAGACACAAATCCTGAGCCCACTGTGCAGTCTTGGGCAAGCCCCTTCACTGACCTGTGCCTCAGTTTTCTCATACATCAAACATGGGGAGGCAAGGACATCAACTTTGCCTTTTCAAGACAGGTGAGGTGAGAATGGGAAGGAGTAATGGACTTACAGGGACCCTGGAGAGGCCAGCACATCAGAAAGACCCATTAGTCAGCCCACAGTGACATTCCCTGGGGGAACCCGCCTCAAAGTGGAGCTAGTGGTGCCTATAGACATGCAGTCATGCAGACAGGGAGGGAAGGAAGGAAGGAAAGGAAGAAGGAAGGAAGGAAGGGAGGGAAGGAGGGAGGGAGGGAGGGAGGGAGGGAGGGAGGGAGGAAGGAAGGAAGGAAGGAAGGAAGGAAGGAAGGAAGGAAGGAAGGAAGGCAGGCAGGCTAGATTACCAGCAGTGAAAGGAGTAGTGTTTCATTTTTCGACCTTGCCTTCTTAGATCTTACTTCCAGTTTGGAATTGTGTTTCTTATAAAGCACACTACCAATGTCTTTGAAGAGACTCTCTGGCCCACGAAAGCTTGAATTCTACTTTGTTTTCTGTCAGCTTTTGAGCAGTCCCCCAAAGCCTAACTCCTACCAATCTTGTTTTGAGAGCTGAATCTAAAATAGGAGTTAGGTAGACCCTAGGAGATTGGCCTGACTTAGAGCCACATCTTCTGACACAGCTCCGGCTCCAGCTGGGGTGTGGAGACAGCTACCAGTGACTCTCAGGCATCATGAGGATGAGGTGGACGGTGCTTAGCCTCTTGCAGTGAACACTGATCTGCTTTACGCACCTGAGAGCAGTGTGTTCAGTTCTCATTTTTTCCGACAACGAAGTCAGCTCCTGACCACAGGGGTCGCTACTGAGTTATTTTCCTCCAGGATACTCAAAGAGCTAACTAACTCTATGATGTTCGCTGTGAAAGGGAATAGTTACCAATGTAACTCACCTCGAAGGCAAAGCATAGAACTCCCTTACACACACACACACACACACACACACACACACACACACACAGGATCTTTTTCTTCTCACAGAAAATTCACACCACGTTTTCTGCCCCAAAGCTAGCATATACTATGAAGTGAAAGCGGTACACGGAATGCGTCTGCTAAAAGCTGTCAGCACAAGGCTTTCTGACCGCTCCAGAGCTTTTTATCAGCCTTCTGGTAACTGGCATGTCCTGGTCATGTTTCTTGCTGCTGCTTCGGCTTCTGTGTTAATGTCTTTGCTTTCCATTTGGCAGAGAGACAAGCGAGACACCTCCAACTTCGACAAAGAGTTCACCAGGCAGCCTGTGGAACTGACTCCCACTGACAAACTCTTCATCATGAACTTGGACCAAAATGAATTTGCTGGCTTCTCATATACTAACCCAGAGTTTGTCATTAATGTGTAGGTGAATGCAGATTCCATTGCTGAGCCTGGGTGTAAGACTTCAGGCCGAGTGTCCGTGACCAATTCCAGTCTTCCAGGATTCATGCCCCTGCTGGCATCCATCATGTGGAGAGCTTGTCTTAGAGGGCTTTTCTTTGTACGTATAGCTTGCTAGTTTGTTTTCTACATTTGAAAATGTTTAGTTTAGAATAAGCGCATTACCCACTGATAGAGGTACAGGTCTCCAGACTTCCAGAAACTCACCCAATGAACCAACAGTGTCAAAACTTAACTGTGTCCGATACCAAAACGCTTCGGTATTTGTAATTTTTAAAGCCAGACGCTGATGTTCCTGGTCAAAGTTTTTACGGTTCCTGTCTATTAACCCTTTGAATGCCACCTAAGCATGACCGGTATTTTTAAAAGTCGTGAGTAAAGCTTTGCAGTTACTGTGAACTCTTGTCTCTTGGAGGAAACTTTTTGTTTAAGAATTGGTATGATTAAACTGAATTCATACATGCAAACCCTCTTGTGTGCATATCTGTTTCTAAACATACCACATCACAGATGGGACATTGCCAACTGACGTGTGTCTTTCACTAGTGTTGATTTTATTTGCATTGAAACCACGATACACATTTCAATTGGAGCATGTCACATGAATTTTGTGGATTTCTCAGAAGCAGAGGCTAAAAATTACAAGAACAGCAATGATTGGGCTTATCTTTCCATGTGGAAGTGATTCAGCAGAACTAAGAAATGTCTGTGTTCTTGGGCTGGGCTTTAGCTCAGTAGGTAGAATGCTTACTATGGATGAGACCCTGGATTCAATCCCCAGAACTGCCTAAACTAGGCAAGGTGGCATGTATCTGCAAACCCAGCATTTTTAAGGTAGAGGCAAAGGAGGACCGGGAGCTCAAGGTCACCTTCTTCATGGCTACATAGCGAGTTGGAGGCCAACTTGGATGGAACCTTGTCTTTAAGTGTGGGAAGGGAGGGTGAGACAGGCCAACAGGTAAAACTACCTGCTGCTAAGCCTAAGGACTCAAACTTGACTCCCATGACACACACAGCAGAAGGATAAAATGAGCTTTTACAATGTGTCCTCTGAGCTGCACATGTATGCCATGTCATGTGCACACACACACACACACACACACACACAAAATGTAATAATCCCTAAAAGCAAATACAGAATATTTAATAAAAACTTTACGATAAAACTCAACAAGGAGGCCGACATCAGTAAAGACTGAACACTTGTGGTCCTCGAGGATGTTACTGTTGGAATTCCCTGGTTTTTGTTTTATTGGTTTGTTTTTTTCTGCTTAACCCTAATTTAACTCAGCACTTGCAAAAGGAAAAAAAATAAAAACGTACACACTTTTTCCAGTGGCCACATTTGCTCAGAACGACACAAGGAAACATGGGAAAATGGAGGATTTCTTCTGCACGCTGCTGGTGAGATGAGATGTCCTGCTCCCAGCGCAGAGTGGCTCGGCACTGAGTCACCTGCCTCAGCCGCTGCATTCGTCTCTGAATGGAGTCGTGCTTCTGTTTCCCTTTGGAAATGTTCAGTAACGCACTCCGTAGCACATGCCTTTGTAGCTGTTAGGCTGGTGGGTAGCAGAAAAGAGCAAACCCGTCATATACCACGTACATCCTGGCTCGAAGGTTTATTCATCCCCTCTCTTGGAGGAGCCCCAGCAAACGGAGCAAATGGGCAGATACGGGGAATCCACTGATCTACGAGTGAGCTCGTCTTTGGAGAAGTTTAGAAACCCTGCCAGTGAAAATTGGCTGAAGACGACTTCAAACTTGAGAAACCACGGTTCTATGCAGTATTTATGAAAACAAAAGTATATGGATTCCTGTAGACATTTGGCAACGTGTCCCATTTAAGACTGTGTTAGAGAGGCAGTTACCAACCCCTGTCAGCTTCTACTTTCTCTATATGCTGCAGACCGACCTGTCTTTCACTTAGTGAGCACTAGGCACCTGCGCTGGGCCAGGCATGGTTCTGGGTATGGGGATCACAGAGCCCAACACCATAGTCTAGGGCTCTCCACTCACAGGGACGTGATGACTGCAGAAGCCTCATTTTGCTAGGACCGTGTCTCGGGGAAAAGAGAGAAGGTGCCTGTGAAAGGTGCTAGGGCATCTTCTCAGGAGGGACTGATGCTCACTCTCAAGCCTGATGACCTGTGACAAATCCCACAAATCTACACAGTGGAAGGAGCAGGCTGACTCGTGTGCTTATGCACGCGCGCGCGCACGCGCACACACACACACACACACACACACACACACACAAAATACACGAGTGTGTGCTGGTTTCCAATAACAAGAAAGTCTTGTGGTTTACTCTCATTGGCTTAGCCTGGTTTCGTGTACATTTCTGAGCCAAGCACTGTGTCTGGGTAGACAGGAGGGGCAGGTGCTTTGATTGGCTAATAAGTTGTTAGCTATTAGTTATTAGTTAGCTACTAGTTAGCTATTGCCGTGTTACAAGCAACCTCTAAACTAACACAACGGATATTCCCTCTCAATATCTGTGGATTTGGGATATAGGTGTGGCTTAGCTAGTTGACAGTTCTCATTAGGTTTTAGTCAAGCAGTTGGTCAAGGTAGTATCATGTGACATTCAATAGAGGGATCAAAGTTCACTTCCTGGTCTTATATATTTGTCAACAGCATCAGTTCCACATCTGGACACAGAAGCTGGCTTCTGGGGTCAGTGGTCACATGGGAGTGACCAACTTGGAGATCAGTCTTTGCATCCTTATGTCCAGAGTGATATCTCACGTTGTTGTTTTCTAGTCTTTAGAAATCATTCCGTGAGCTCAGCCTAGGCTCAAGGGAGAGTGATGAAGCCAGGGGCGACCACCAGGAGGTGGAATGTTTGAGGACCATCTTGGAAACCGCCTGCAGCACACATTGTGAACACCACTGTCGCATCCTGAAGCAAAGAGCCACAAGAGCACATGAACTCAGAATGGTCTCTGAATAAAACACTGCTTTAGGAACAAGTGGGGATGTACACGAACCACAAGGGTAGATTCTTTACATATGGGAATTTTAGGTTTCCCTGAAAATGTGTGGGACCAGAGATCCATGAGAGACAAGCCAACACTGGGAAACAGTTTCAGGAACAGCCCACCTGCATTGCATTGGTCCCCGGGGTTGTCTGTTGTTTCATAGCAAGCTCAGTGGTTAAGTTGGGGGTCCGAATCTCACCCTCTGAGGGATTATATCCCTTCGTCTTCAGGAACACAAGCCTAAGATGATTTGACAGAAAAATCACTCACAATATAACTCTACATCAGTTATCTAGGACTCAAAACTCAGTGGACTTTCTGAAGATTTATTTTATGTGTGTAGGTGCTTTGTCTGCATATATATACATATATATGTATATGTGTGTGTGTGTGTGTGTGTGTGTGTGTGTGTGTACACCACATGCCTGCCTTATTCTGGTCTGGGCACTTCAGGTTGTCTCAGATGGGCTTGTCTGTGTGTATCGGGACCTGGGAAGTCAACTGGTAGCTGCTAAACATGGTTTTTTCCACATCACACTGGATTGACAGATTAGGAGACACTCCGTGGGCTGTCTATTTTTGTTTTATGTCCTTGATCTCTAATATTCCGGAAATCTGGAACAAACTACTTACTATAGTGGTCTTAATGACTCTAAAGAGCAGGCAAGAGAGAGAGGCCCAATTAACAAGTATTCTTCAATGCTTCCTTCCCATATGGCAGTTCAAGGGGAGGAGAAACAGGTGCCACCTGTTTAGGGCAGCAGACTTTGCAAAAGCAAATGAACACAAGGATGGGGAATATTTATGACCCAATTTTGACTCTACCACACAGTCTCTCAGTGGAATCATTTAGGAACAAGGAGAACATCAAAGAAACAAAACAGGAAAGAAGTTCCCAGGGATATCCAGTGCCCCCCACAGTCATTTTAGCCCCAACAGACAAACCATACCAGAGCATAGGCTTGCTAGCTAGGTAGCCAGCGCCTACTTGAAAGATACTGGTACAAGTTCTTTGAACCAACCGTGGCAAACTCTCAGAGCCTCAGATTGACAGCTGTCATTTTCTTTCTCCAACGTCATACTCAGGCTGAAATGCTGTTGAAATGAGGAAAGAACGCAAAGCTAAAGAGACAAGAACCAGATCGAGAAACTTAATCTGGTGCCAGCTACCAGTATCTGGCTCGAATGCTCCCAAAGCCAGGTATCTCAGATCTTGTGTCCCTGTGGGGTTTGCTGGAGAATGCCACAGCCTGTGTGAGATTCGGCTGGGGATCATCCCCTGAGAATTGATGCTGGCTTGGAAAGTTAATCCCCATTTCCAAAGACCACAGGTTTGAGTTCTAAAAGTCTTGTCCAGGGAGTGAAAGACTCTCCAGAAACTGTAGAGTTTTGTACCATGAGTGCTGGCTTTCCTGACCTGACATTGGGCCTGTGTCTTAGATATTGTTCTATCGCTGTGAAGAGACACCATGACCAAGGCAACTCTTAAAAAAAGAAAGCATTTAATTGGGGCTTGCTTACAGTGTTAGAGGTTAGTCCATGATCATCATGGCAGAAAGCAGACAGGCATGCGCTGGAGCTGGAACTGAAAGCTTCACATCCTGATTCATAGGCCGAGAGCAAGAGGCACTGGGATTGATGTGGGGTTTTGTATCTTCAATGCCCACCCCAACTGACAAACCTCTTTCGACAAGGCCACAACTCCTAATGTTTCCCAAACAGTTCCATTAACTGAGGTCCAAGCCTCTAAACATGTGAACCTTTAGGAGTTATTCCTATTCAAAACCACAGGCAATCCAAATGAAACCATGTGTCAGGGTAAAATTCAGAAGATACTTGAAAAAGAGATGCAAAGACAGTCAGTCCTCTTTCAATCATCTTCTATGTATACAGATGAGGAGGGAAATAAACACTTAGAATAAATGTGTTCTGAATGAAGACCTGGGCTTTCATTTCTATTTGGGATCCCAGCCCTAAGGCCAGTTGGAATGTATAGATAACTCCTAGTTAGGATGTGGGCTGTAGCAATTTGTGGCTGTTAACAGACACCTAACCACTTACACCCACACACTTACCCCCAGTTCCAGTGGCTCTAGAGTCCATGCAGAGCTTAGCTGGGAGCTCTGCCTCAGTTTTTTTGGAACCACAGTCAAGGTATTGACTGGGACTGGGGCCTCATCTAAGGTCATCTAGATGGGAATCCCCTCTTAAACTGCTTCCATGGCTGTCATGAGGATTCAGTTGCTTGGGAGCTACTGAGTGGAGCCTTCAAAAATCAGTGTCTTCATTAATTTCCTAAGACTGGCTAATTCCTGAAGAATAGCAGTTATTAGTTCATAGCTATGGATGTTGGGAAGCCCAGGAACATGACGGTTGTACCTGCTTCGTGTCTCAAATAATCTTCTTGCTGTAACATGATGAGATGGAGGGCATCAGATGGTAAGAAAGAGCAAGCTTGCTTGCTTGGGTCCCTTTTGCTTTAAAGGCACTAATAACATCAGGACCCCACCCCCATGATCTCATCTAATTCTAATCTCAATGGTCACATCACCAAATTCCATTAACATATGGCTTTGTGGATTCTATTTCCAACATAGGAGGAACATTTGGGGGAACACTTCCAGGGCATAGCAAACAGCTCAATTCCTCAAAGAGTCCAAGCCAAGGGGGTAAATGCACCATGAATACTGTTAAGAGCTCTATTTTCTGTAGCTTAGTCACAATGATATCAGCATTTCAGACTTTCTAAACAAGGCTCGTTGTAAGTTACACCATTGGGCACACACTCAGGAGGACCAAGACCCCCTGAAAGGTCTCCAAGAACTCTAAAAATACTTTGCCCAACAAACAGCAGGAAGCAGTTTAGAGAAAACTACACCCAAACTCCCAAAATGATTGTTTATAAGTGTTTATATTCATTTAAAAAGGGTTGGTTATAAATGGTTAATGGAAATAAGAGAGTTATGCTATAGAGATAAATACTTTGCATTAGTATGGATCTTGGTTATTGATACATATTTAAGGTTGATTTTGTTGTACTGTGCATATGTATTTCTGCTCTTGTTTAAGGTATTGTGTTTGTGCAGCTCATTTAAAAAGGTAATGTATAATTAAGAAATATAGATTGATAGGTAGTCATTTATAATAGTCAAACTTGTAGTCATGATAGGGTTTCTAGATGTAAAGAGATATATTTCAGGTGGATAGGTATTCTTCAAATCATTCAAAGGCCTACAGAACACAGCATTTAAAAGGTTTTAAAAACTTTAAGACTTTTCTCAATAGTGAGACATATGTGCTTCAGGTAGTATCAGTTACTTCAGAGAGGTTAATGGGCATTGAAGAAACTTATTATAGAATTTGCCTTCAATGTGACAAGGCTAGTCATTTGGGCGAGAAACTGCTCTTGAACTGCTTAATGGTATGCTATATGAATTGGACACACAAGACCCACAGAAAAGTGATTGCTGAACTTTCCAAAAGACAGAATGGTACGTCAGAGTTCCTGTTTCATGGAAGAAACTGCCAGACATTCTGCAGAACACAGAAGAAAGAAACTGACAAACTGCCAATATAGGCTAAATAGTCTTTCAATTTTCCTGCTTCATGGAAAAGTCTGCCAGATACTATGAGCCCATAGGCTGAAGATGAATGCCCCAACAGTTACAGAAGAACTTTGGGTGACTGCCCAGGCAGCAAGATGTCTCTGTCAATTCTAGAATTTTAGAAGTTGTTTGATTGCACTTCCTGTTTATTTAGGTAATATTATATCCTTATGGGGTCCTTGATGGAGTTGAAGACAAATAGTTACAGTTTTCCTTAGTTATGATAAAAGATAAATTAAATATAAAAATTTAGACTCACAAAGATAGGATAGATGATAGAGCATTTTCCTTAGTTTACCAAATATAAATGGACTAAATGTTGTAACTGTAATTCCTGCTTAATAACTGTTTTGTATATGTAATTTTACTAAGTTAAAGTTAAAACCTTCCTTTTTATTCAAACAGAAAAGGGGAGATTATACAGGATGTCCTTCTGTATATGTGTTGCTTTTATTGGTTAATGAATAAAGCTGTTTTGGCCTATGGCAGAATATAGCCAGGCTGGAAGAGGTATATATATATAGAAGGCAGGGTAAAAAAGATGCCATTTAGCTGCTGAAGGAGAAGGACATGCCAGAAACTTACCAATAGGTCACAGCCTTATCGCAATACACAGATTAATAGAAATGGGTTAATTTAAGATGTAAGAGCAAACTAGGAATATACCTAAGCTATTGGCCAAGCAGTGTTGTAATTAATATAGTTTCTGTGTGATTATTTGGGTCTGGGCATTTGGGAAACATCTTACTACATATCTGAGCTAATTAACCAACATGGGAAAAGGTTTGTGTAGTCTATGGCTTTGAAAGTTCCAGTCCAGGGGTAGGTGACTCTTTGTTTTGGGCCTCTGAAAATGATAATGGTAGGATTGTATCACAGAGCAAACCCACCAATACCACAAGCCTTGAAACAAATAGAAGAAGTGCAGGAACAGAATCCCTCAAACCTCCTCAAAGTCATGTCACCAGTGGCCTAAGGAACTCCCACCAGGCTCCATCTCCTAAGGATCCCACCATCTCCTGACAGTGCCATCCTAGAATCAGCCTTTTATAAAGCACCTGGACCTGTGGGAGACGTTTCTCTAATCCATAAACAGATATCAATTCCTAATCCTGAAACTGCGTGGGGGGATTTACCTTCTTTGAAGAGAATCTTACAGAAATAATTAAATTGAGGATCTTGAGCTGAAGAGGTTGCTTGTCAGGATGAACCCACCCTCAAAGTCCTCACAAATACCCTCATATGGGAGAAACCAAGGGTAAGGACCCTGACAAAAGAGGACAAGGTGACAGTATGAAGCAGAGAGAGAAGGGAACAAGTCAAAGGCTGTGACAGATGCCAGAAGGCATGTCCCCTACAGTCTTTAGAGAGCAGAGACTTGTTGGATCCTTTATTTCACATTCCTGGCTTCCAGTACCATGGAAGGACACCTTTTTCTGCTTTAAAACCACCTAGCTAGTGAAGATTTGTTACAGTAGCCCCAGGACACTGGTACACCAGGATGCTTGTTATTGGCTGGCATCTGACCTAATGGCTGTTGAATGAATCTAACTGGAGTATCAAAACAGAGCCCTTCGCTGGGCAGTGGTGGCACGCGCCTTTAATCCCAGCATTGGGAGGCAGAGGCAGGTGGATCTCTGTGAGTTCAAGGCCAGCCTGGTCTACAGAGCGAGTTCCAGGACAGGCCCCATGACTACAGAGAAACCCTGTCTCAAAAAACCCAAACCAAACAAACAAAAAGCAAAACAAAGCCAAAAACAAAACCAGAGCCTTTCTGTACAAGGATACAAGGATTCCGTGCAGAAGTACAGTGGGCTATGGGAGCTCACTCCCAGCTCCCAGGAAGTTAGACAGGAAGAAAGGGCACTCAGATGGCTAGAGGAAGGCAGGGCCCCTACACCTTCCCTAGGGTCTGTCCCCTGTAGCTGGAATGGGATCCCATGTCTGTGGGTGTCGCCCTCCTAGGGACACCCAGAGACAGCGTTGCTTTGTGCAGTTCAAGTCTGGGGACAGCTTGCCTCCTCCTCATATACACCCACCTGGGGTTGGCGCAAACCCTTTCTGTCTGATGCCGCAGAGAGTGGTGGAAAGCTACAGAGGATGGACAAAACTCGCGGGCCATCTGCTCCTCTTCTGTGTTTTGTGAATTTATTTTCAAATGTTAAGCATTTGGTAGCAGTCGTCAGGCACCATCTCAAAACCTAACCATTTGGCTAAAGACGCTCGCTTCAGACTCGCTCGGCGATCAGCAGCTCCCCAAGGGTTTGGAATAGGGGCTGAGCTGTATTTTGAAACAACATCTTCAAATATTATCATATAATTTGATAACCAGAAAAGGAAAATATGATGTCTTGTTTCTATGATACAGACTTCGGGAAAGGAAGCCTGACAAAAATGTCGCCAGATGAGCTATTTGGAAAGTGGAAGGAGTCCTGAGTCAAGAAAGTACGGAGGCTGGTGGGGTGGGGGTGGGGCTTACAGGAGTCCCTTGGATGTGCAGAGACTCGTATGTTTATTAGGAAGGAGGATATACATGCAACTGCTAGGTGGCAGAGCTGGCATAAACACACATGTATATGCACACATACATATACACATGTGTGTATGTGCATATATATATACATGTGTGATATGCATCACAGGAAGGATTGTCATTTTGATTTGGCTTTCACGGGACTGGAAAGCAAATTCAGTCAACATCTCCTAATCAGATAGGAAGAGACCTACTGCAGCTTCTCAAGGACACGCAGAATTTGCCAGGCACTAACTCTGCCTCCTCTGCCCTTAGTCAGGGGCTGAGTTTGGGAAGGTCTGGTGTAGGAAGAGACTCTCACTCCGAGGAAAGGCTTCTTCTCCAGGTAGTGCTCTCTTGATGCATGAGCGAGAGGTCTGGAAATGCTGAAGGGAGTCGGAGATTTAGAAGGTTGTTACTTAAAATGATCTTGGGCACCCATAATTAATCACCTTCCCCTTTGGCCAACATAAGAATGAGAACTGAAGACTGATTGCTGGAATATATTTCCATTTCATTCAGATGACTATTAAACACTTGACCTTGGTAGGAGCAAAGGGGTTACTAGAGGGCACCCCAGAGTGTTTGAATCCTGGCTCTGCCACACAAACCAGATGCCTAACCTTGGGGAAGCCCGTGGCCCCCCTCCCTGTCCACTCACCCTTGCAGTAGGTCGGCAGTTGCTTCTTTAGGGCTGTTATGGAAGCTGAGTGAAGCCGGATGTTTTGAGTGCCCAAGAGCTATTATTTTAGCTGATCTGCCCAGCAGGTAAGACAAAAGCATAAAGCAGTTTCTGAGAAAGTGGGCGTGATGCAGCCAAAGCTCTTAACCTGGGGAGTGCTTGTCTATTCAAAGCTTGGTCCCTTCAAGTAGTGACTGCAGAGAGTGGAACCTGGGGCTGTCACCTTCCCCTTCCTCAAGAGAAGCTGGGAAACAGATTTTTTTTAAAAACATGAGATGTTCTGATTTTGAAATCTAGACCATAAATTCTCATTTCTGAAGCTCTAGGCTTTGCAAGTGAAATGTGTCTGTTGGATGGATCTGTCAGGTGGGCCACAAGCTTGGGATTTATATGACAAGATCAGCGATCATCTGTAAGCTCAAATCTTTTAAGGAAATTCTAAGGGCATATTGGGGCATTCCATTTGCATAAACTATCCATTAGATATTATCACTTATAACCGAATAATTTAGTGTTTGGGACAGGTTGGGCTCTATTCGTAGGGCTTTGCCATAGTGGCTTGGTTCACCGTCACTCCAGCCTGCGAGACAGGCCTTGTTCCTTTTGCCTTTTGCAGTAGAGGAAGCTGAACTCAGAGAGGTTAAGTATTTTCTTTGAGATACAACAGCAGATGGAGGAGTCAGACTTTGAATGCGAGCTGCCTGTAGAAGGTATTAATCAGTTTTCCACACACACAGCGTTGGCAGAACCAGAGCTGTCATCAGAATGTATGTGCAAAAAAATTGTGTGCTGCTGATGGGTGCTGAGGTTAGCAGTACCGTGGCAGAGTCCGTGTTATAAAAACTCAGCAAAAAACGGTCACGCACGCACCCGTCAGAGATGCTACCAAATGGGCATGACTCCACATCCTATGACACTTAGAAACAGTGACTAACACCTTGTGCCATTTGCTATTTTTAAAATTTTGATCACATTTTGATTTATTTATTGAGTGTGTGTGGGGGGGGGCACACATGTGCCAGGACACAGGTGTGGAGGTCAGAAGAGAATCTATAGGAGTCTGTTTCCTCTTTCCACCTTGTGGATCCCAGGGATAAAATTCAGATCTTTAGGGTCGATGGCAAGCACCTTTGCCTGCTTTATCCATCTTGCTGGCCCCAAACCCAGTCACCGTTTCACCACGATACAAAGACTAATTTAAGCTCTGTAAGACAGATACTGTTTCTATCGTCCTCATTTTACATGGAAATGGAATCCCAGAGAAGAAGAACCATTTGTCCGAGTCTGCACAGCTTCAAAGAGGTCAGGGTCCGATTCTAAACATATTTCCCAAGTCTGCACTCTGTTCATAAATCAACCGAGAGCATCAGTCACCTAGGTCATGCACACAGTGACAATGCCCATGAGCAGGAGGTAAGACTGCCAAGGGAGAGGGTAGAGGTGGATGCCATTATGAAATCCACTTTACGGACCTGAGAAATGAGTCTATAAATTGCTGTCATGGGACAATAAAGCCACCCAACTGGCAGTAGGTGTGAACGCAGCTCTGGGAGACCCTAGAGCTTATGTGTTTACGGCTCTTGTGAGCATGTTCTAGGCCAGTGGACTTGATAGCACAGGACTGTCATTCCTGCGGAGAGACTGAGGCAGGAGGATCCTGCATGGGTTCAAGGCCAGCCTAGAGTTCAAGGTCAGCCTAAGCAACTTAGCGAGCTCTACCTCAAAATAAGAAGTCAAGGGAAAGCTGGGGGTGTAGCTCCCTGATAAACACTTTCTTACTATGCATGAGGATCTAGTCAACCCCCAGAACTGGAGAAAGTTTTATGGTTGGGACTTATGTCTGCCAGACTTTCAGAATAACTTCGGCTAAGGAGGGGAAGAACTGTGAGTGGAGACTAACGGCTACTTAGGCCCCAAGACAACTTCCAGAAAGTCTACAAACAAATTACAGGACCAAGAAGTGCCAGTGGGGTCATCTCTCTGGGGGTGTCTCGCTGGCACCCCCACCTCCAATCCCCAAACAGCTTGAGATAGGAGCATGCTGTACCTCTCCCATCCCTAGCTGAAGGTTTGCGGCTTGATTTTTTTTTCCTTCTTAGAGCTCAGCACTTGCCTTGATCTTAAACTCTAAAGGTCAATTTTCTGTGAGGTGGGCGTTTCCCTTCTGGGAGGAACACATCAACATTTGTCCATGAGTCCATCCATTCCCCATTCTAGTCACCATGGTTAGGACGGGACTAACGTACTGATGGCTTCAAGAATGAAGTTCTTACCCTAAGCCACCTTCTGGCCACAGTGACTGTCATGAGATAATCATGTGCCTCAGTCCTTTCTCAAGTTATCAGGTACAGGGCAACGAAGAATCCATTTGAAAATATATTGGAGGGACTGGAGAGACAGCTCGGTGGGTAAAGTGTTTGCCAAACAAGCACAAGGATCTGATTTCAGATTACCAGCGCTCAAGTCAAAAGATGGACTGCGTATATCTGTAAGCAGCGCTCCAGGCTGTGGGGACCGCAGAGACAGGTAGGTCTGGCAGCTAGCTGGCAAGTCAATCTAACTGAAATACAACAGCAAGCTCAAGGTTCCATGGGAGATCCTGCCTCAAAATAGAAAATGGAAGATACCCAGTGTCAACAGCTGCCTTCCAAATGTGTCTGCATGGGCACACATATGCACATAGATGCACACAAATGCACACAGCATATACACATTAAACACATGTGTATTTTAAAATAAAAAAAAAAGGTATTGGAAAAAGAAGACTTCTTTATTTCTGACTGGGAGATACTGAGGCCATCCTGCCAGCACAGGGTGGAACCAGCCTGAAAAGGTTGCAAAACTGAGGAAAACAGATCTGAGAGATGGAGCTAGAGTCCTGGACCCAAGCACACCGGCATTTTCAGCTCCTTGAACCAATTCATCGGTGCCCCATCCCTTGAATTAAACCCATTTGAAGAACATTTTCTGTTATTTTGCAAATGAATAAATACCTAGTTGACCCTGGGCATCCACAAAGCAACTCCGTGTTTGCAAGCCTTGACATTTTGGGTAAAGCCAGTCAGCTCCTGTCCCTCTCCCCCATTACCTTCTCCATGGAGTGGTGAAATCTCCCTTGGAGGGTTTCCTAGAGGACAATGAGGGGATAGCTGGTCCATCCTGCACTGTTTTATCAGCTTTGTGAGAACAAGGGAGGCACAAAGCAAGGAGGATGCAGATCCAACCTGAGTGTCTGCTGAAGCCAAGAAAAGCTTTGATGTTGATGATGAAAGCAATCGGGACATAGATAACAGGGAGTGCTGGGGGCTGCTGGAGATCCGGTATCCAAGGCAAACTCGCAAAACCAAGCTCCCTGTGAATACAAACAAAATAAGCATGAAATATTCTCAGGAGCTAGAGTTCTGGGGAAAGGAAGCCACAGGGTACCCTCCTCCCTTCCATCCCATCCAAGCACCTTCCCGCTCCAGAGCAGGAAAACGGGGGGGGGGGGGGGGGCTTTGAGTCCACGGCCTCTCCTTTAGTCTCAAACCAAACATGACCACTCTTTATTTTTAATCTTCCCTTCCCCTCGTCTATGCCTTCGAGCAGCTTTTCTGGGGAAAGAGTGTTTGCGCCCACACCGGCAGATCTGAGTCTCTGGCCACGCGCCGGCTGCAATGGGGCTGTTGCCATGCCCACCCACCCTAGCAGCCTGGAAGCCAGCCTTCAGAGGGGCTCTGTGGAAAGCTACCTGCACTCTGGGGAGCTTGGAAAGCAAGTGCCACAGGTGGCTCAAGTGAGAACAAGGTGCTCTCGGTGGACACTTGTTCCTTTTAGCTGAACATGTCTCTGTCACGGTTGAGAGACTGTGTCAGGAGGGAGCCCGAGGGAGGAGTTGGGCTCCCAGCACTCATCGCTGGCCATTGCATACTCCCGACTCGCTGGCACTCCTCGTAAGATGCCCGCGGCACAGAGAAGGAAAGGTTGTGAGGTCGGAGCTCATCTAGAGTCACAATGACTGCTACATGCCGTGTAGCTGTGACTGATATCATCTCCCACGAGCAGCTGAAGGGAATGAAGACATATCTTGGCTCCCAGCTTCAGACAGTTCAGTCCCGGGTGGCTTGGCTCCAGGCGTTTAGCATCATGGTGCTGCACACATGTAGCAGAGGACGCCCCTCACTCCAGGGTGAGAAAAACAAAATGTTTTCCACCTCATGCTGGGAGAGGAAGTGGGGGAGGAGGGAGGGAGGGAGAGAGAGAGGGGGGATCTCAACAAGATAAAATCCTGGCTTCAAGAACAAGTTCCCAGTGACCAGCTTCCCCCAAATAGGCATTATTTCCTAAAGTTTCCAGAACCTTCCAAACCAGCATCATCAACTGGGCATCAATCTTTCGATACATGGCCCTTTTAGGGAGCATCTGTTACTTAAATTGTAACATAAGACTAATAGATGGAAGAGCCAGTAGTGAATCTAGCTCATTCTGAGTCCATTTAATCATACACTGCAATGCTTATCAGGAGACAGAACACACAGATGAGCTAGCATGCATGTTCTGAGCCACTCTCAGTAAGAGTAGAGCTTTGGACTTGATATGGCTCAGTTAATACAATGTTTTCCCACATACGTGAAAACCCTGGGTTCAGTTCCCAACATTGTAATGGATTATTAAAAGTGCTTCAGGATCCCCAGTGATGGCAGGTAGCGGGTCATGTGGTCGTAGGCAGGGGGCAGCCGGTCCCGAGAGCAGGGACTGCGCAGGAGACCATGCCACAGGTCTTTGAAGGCGGCTGGTCCTGGGCAGCGAGCCACGTGGCAGCAACGGTTGAGAGACAGACAGATAGGCATGCCATGCAGAGCAAGGTTGGATATTTATTCAGGGGGTTATGGAGGGGAAGGAATAAGGAGAGAAGAGCAGAGAGGGAGGGAGGGAAGGAGAGAGAGAGAGAGAGAGAGAGAGAGAGAGAGAGAGAGAGAGAGAGAAGCTGCTTGCTGCTTCTCCGAGAGGGAGATGGAAAAGAGAGAGGATTCAGGCTGGAAGCTGAAGATCAGCCTGCCTCTGCGATGGGGGAGGCAGCGGGTTTGGCTTGTCTCTTAAAGAGATAAGACAGACCTTTACAAACATTGCATAAAACCAGGCATGGTACTACACACCTATACTATCAGGACTAGAGAGGTGGAAGCAGGAGAATCAGTAATTCAAGGTCATCCTTAAATACAGAGTGAATTCAAGGCTAGAATGGGCTACACAAGATCTTGTCTCAAAAAAAAGTGTACAAGCTTCCTTTATCCCTAACATGGGCTGGGCTGTAACACACTGTGACAGAAGAAACGTCTTGTGGGTTCAAGGTCAGATAAAAAAAATCCATAGACCTTACACCTGGCTCCATACCTTGGAGTCTTGGCTCAGCACAAGCAGGCTGTATAGTGGGCATGGGCTGGTGCTTCCTGCAATAACCACTGGGAGAATCCCAACTCAGAGCCAGCATCAGCCACAAGTCATACAAGTGGAGCAACTTTTGAGATGACTTGCCCCTGACACCATCTAAACGGGAGTATAGAACTCAGAGCAAGAACGAGAGTTGATCCCAGTCAGCTCCTAGAACCACAAGAAATGATAATCCACGACTGACTTCAGAAACAGTTGGTGTAAATTAGTTCCTGTAGCAAATGGCCAATCCATGTACACACACACACACACACACACACACACACACACACCTTAATTAAACTAAAAACGAACTGCTTGGCTTGTATGATTGACTCTAAACTGAATAGGCTTCTTGCCAGGAAGCCTTGCCCCTCACCTCCCCGATTTCCCGACAGGGCTCTTATGGACTGATCACAATGGTGCTGACTCATCATGATGGTAGTTGGGGCAGAGTTTTCACTGACTGGCTAAACACGAGTTTACGGGGTGCCTCTGATGTGCTGCTCACAGTGTCAGGCTCTAAAAAAGTGAGGGTTTCATGTCTCTATTTCAACATGACAGACAAGGAAGTACATGGATACTTTTGTTAAGAGCATGCACTGCTCTTGCAGAGGACCCCACACCCACATCAAGAAGTTCACAACTGCCTGTAACTCCAGATTGAGGGGATCTGACCCCTCTGGCCTCCATAGGCACTTGTACCCATATGTGCATATATGCACACACATACACATCATTTAAAGTAAGATTAGTATTAAAATAAGTAAACGAATGTCTTCATGTACTCTAGACTCTGTAATTAAATGCTGTAACAAGGGAAATTTATTTCCTCCCAGTTCTGGAGGCTGAAGATCAACTTACCAACTACTCTGATTCCCCAGGGAGAGACTTCCACCTAGCTTGTAGACACCCACCTTCCCACCACACCTTTACATGACCGAAAACCAGAAAGGAGATGCTTATTTTTCTTCTTTTTCAACTTCTTTCAAAGCCATTGACCCAAATGCTAAGATTCCCTATAAACATAATTACATCCTCCCAGAGGCCTCACCTCCGGCCACCTGATCACACTGGGGATCAGAACTCATACATACCAACTCTGGGGACGCAAATACATGCCTATAGCAGTAAACATCACAGATCATGATCATTGTAGTGCTTAAACTAGTGACTACATCCATGGTAATGAAGGAACCTCTTTTCAATCTGGTGGTTGGCTAGGACTCCCTAAAGAAACAGCCTATGAAGGAACAGGGTTCAAGCTGTGTATCACGTGATCCCAGAAAAGAATGCTTCCAGGGCAAAAGCCTTAAGAAGAAATTGAGAGTTGTAGAAAGAGTTTGATACTTAGGACAAAGGAAGAAACCTAGGTCAACCCAGGTTTGGACACAGTGCAGAAACGGTCAGGGATAGGGTAAGAAAGATGAGCTGTGGACACACTCTGCAGGGCCTTATTGGCTAGATCAATCAGTTTTCTCTTGTAGCAACAAATGTAAGAGCTAAACAGGTCAAAATGAGGAAAGGCTCACTTGGTTCATGGCCTTATGCTTTTAGGCCAGGGTCAGTAGTTCCATCACTTTGGGGCCTGTGACAAAGCAAGAACATCACGGTAAGAGCATGTGACAGCTCACCTTGTGGTGGTCAGAAGAGGGGCAGTATCTGATTGTCACCTATATCCCTTTCAAGGGTACCCCCAATGATTGAACTTTCTCCCCCTAGAACCTACCTTATAAAGACTCTACTACCTAGTGAGCAAACTTTCAATACAGTGGGCCTATGCAGAACCCCAGAGATTGAAACTATGGCATTGGCCAAGTGAAGAGTGTAGTCTAGCCAACAATGAAAAGCAGGGCAGCTGGAGATGCAGTTAAGTTGATAGAGTGCCCTCCTGGTAGTTCTGAAGTCCTGGGCCCCATCCTCAACCATGTATATCAGGTACAGTAGCACACAATGTAATCCCTGCACTTGGGAAGTAGAGGCATAAAGGTTGGGAGATAAGTTAATCTATATAGCAAGTCCAAGGCCAGCTTGGGCTACATGAGATCCTATCTCAAAAAGAAAAAAGCCAGAGAGTTAGTGAGATAGCGCCAAGGAAAAGAAGCTTGTTGTGCAAGTCTGGTAACCTAAGTTTGATCCTCAGAACTCATGGAAAGACAGGAGGAGAAGAGAACCAACTCTACAAAGTTATCCTCTGACCATCCCCATGTGTGACATGGTACACACAGACACAGACACATGTACACATAAGGAGGGGGCATAAAAATGAGAACCTTGAGTGATTTTATTTTTAAATCAGGGAATCCCGTGGTCTGGTCATGTCTGACTGTTCTGTGTAGCCTGGGATCCACACGATGCTGTGAGATGGGCCACAGAGCTGACTCAAGTAACTGCTGAACTCAGCTGAGCACGCGGCCCTCCAGATGTGTAACTGGAGCCACTGCACCTGATCAGAGCAGTGTCTGCCCAGGAGCGATCATCCTCCTACTCCGCCAGCACACAATGAATGGGAGTGTGTGAAGGAGAGCCAGAATGGCAGTGTTCTGATTGGGGAGAGTGGGCAGGGCTGTGGGAAGGAGAGGGCAGCATCATGTTCTCCCCTTACAGGAGAAGGGAGGAAATTAAACGTCTTGAGCATACAACCCTAGCAAAGTGCAGCGCTCGGCTGGCAAGCCAGAAATCTTAATGAAGTTGATTTTTTTTCCTAGAAAATAATGACTTGAATTTATTCAAGGCATGATCTAATCTTAAATAAAGTAGCACCATGATTCAGAGGGCAGGCTGCGCAACGGGATGGGTGTGGATTCAATTCCAGCCACCACTCCTTACACCTCTACCAGTGTGAAGTTCGGTAACACTCAGCTTCCATACTTCTAAAACGATCAAAGCGCCCTGTCTAGCTACAAAGGCGAAGCGCGGTGTGCAGAAAGGACATGAAAGGATGATAAAGACCAGTGAGTGGCTCTGAAGTGGAATCAGATCACAGCACGATGGGAAGGCGAGCATCTAATGACGTCATCCTTTCTAAACAAATAGATGGGCTTGACAGGAGTCTAACAAACATTCGCCATACAGCTACTTTAACTTTGTTGTGTTTGTCTTTGCCTTGGTGAGAAAGGGGAAAAGACTAACAAAGTGACTTTCAAATTCCACTGGAAGAATGAATGGGTACCAGATCCAAGAGCAAATGAGACCGAAAACGATTAGGAGTGCACTGATACAGATGTTAAAATGGGCTCTAATGTTACAGAGATTAAAATGGCAGAGAACATAAACGTTACAATATAGATTAATGTGATTTATGTCACAATAATCATAACATAGTCGATGTAATAGGACAGAAAGCTTTAAGATAATCTTTCAGGTACCTGACTTTATTTGATAATAAAAATGACAATACAAGTCTATGAAGAAAGAAGAAATACTCAATAAATGACCCCGAGGTGATTGATTAATATTTGTGGAAATAAATAAAACAAAATTAAATCCTCATCTCATGCTGTAAGTCAATGTTGATTCCGGATTGATTAAAGAGTATAAAGTAATTTAAAAGTTAATTAAAAGTAATAAACAACCTTGACAAAGTTTTGGCAACTTATCACTTTATTACTGAAATCTAATATCCTACTCCTTAAGTTCTATATTTTAAATATATATCCACAGACAAGGGAGATGGCTCAGCGGTTAAGGCACTTGCAGCACAGACATGAGGATCTAAGTTCAAATCCCCACAATACATGAAAATTCAGATAAATGTGGTAGTCCACATGTAATTCCAACCTGAGAAGGCAGAGACAGGAGATCCTCAGAGCAAGCTGGCTGGTGAGACTAGTCATATTGATGAGCTCTGGATTTGACTGAGGGCCCTTGCCTTAATGAATAAGGTAGAAAATTAAGATGATTCTCGACATCATTATTAGGCCTCCAACACACATGAACAAATGCACACATGCATGCGCACGTGTACACACACACATGCATGGAAAGAACAACTTATATCAGATATAAACAAATTGTATATGAGATAGTGAACATGTCTATGATATAAATATGACAAAATCCATTTCCTGGAAACTAGTCCCTAAAAGTTAATCAAAGCTGATGGAGGAGGGTCATCTGTCTATGTGTTACTTTCATTGGTTAATAAAGAAACTGCCTTGGCCCTTTAATAGGACAGAAAATTAGGTAGGCGGAGTAAACAGAACAGAATTCTGGGAGGAAGAAGGGAGTGTCTCTCCAAGACAGACGCAGGTTAGGATCTTTCCAGTAAGCTACCACCTAGTGGTGCTACACATATTAATAGAAATGGGTTAAGCAAGATGTGAGAATTAGCCAATAAGAGGCTGAAACTAATGGGCTAAGCAGTGTTTAAATGAATACAATTTCCTTGTAATTATTTCAGGTGTAAAGCTAGCCAGGTGGTGGGACACAGCCCCACCACTCCTACTACACACAGCACATGGTGTAACTACATGTGATATACATTTGAGGTATAAATGTATGCCTGTATACATTTTATAGTGGGGCACAACCATGAGAATAGTCTCTCAATACCCATGGTTTTGTCTTCCACAGTTTCAGTTACTTGCAACACATCATTTCACATCATTGCAAGAAGAATGACCACATCACAGCAAAAGACCTCTACTGTGAGTCTAGACGGTCTAGAGGTACAGCTTGGTGACAGAGCTGACCCTAGGTCCATTACCTATGCTACAAAGATAAGATTGCATCTAAAAGAGAGACCACATTCACATAATTTTTATTACAGTATGTTATCAGAATTGCTATTTCATTGGTAGTAGTTGTTACTCATCTCTTACAGTGCCTAATTTTTGTGTCTTGTTTGTTTGTTTGAGACAGGGTTTCTCTGTGTAGCCCTTGCTGTCCTGGAACCCACTCTGTAGACCAGTGTAGCCTTGAACTCACAGAGATCCGTCTGCTTCTGCCTTGAGTACTGGGATTAAAGTCATGTACCACCATGCCTAGCTACGATGCCTAGTATTTAAAATGAAAATGTATTACAACCATGTGTCTAGCTTCATTCCTGATGCTGTGACAAGGCCCTCTGACAAAAAGAAACTTCAGGAGATGGGGGTTTGTTTTAGATTACAGTTCCAAGTCAGAAGCCATCATTGTGGGGGAGTCGAGACAGGAACCTCACAGAGCTGGTCACATCACATCCACAGTCAAGAGCGAAGAAAAAGAAATACATACATGTTCATTTTCTTGCTCCATTTTTCCACTTTTCTACAGGGCAGGACCCCTGCCTAGGGAATGGTACCACCTACCGTGGGATAGATCTCATCAGTTGACTTAATTAAAGAAATCATCTACAGACATACACACAGGCCCACCAATTCAGACTATCCCTTACTGAGACTCTCTACCTGGGTGATTCTAGGTTAAGTCACACTGAAAACTAAAACTGACCATCATAGTACATATAGGAAAACTCATACTTCTTATAGAGTCTGGAACCACGTGGCTTCAGGCAGCTGCTGGAGGCCTTGGAATTTATCTTGTACAGATAAGGGGGAGCTACTGAATATAAGGAGACAAGGAGGATTGAGAGAGAGAAAGAGAAAACTCAAGCATAAAGCTATATTCTGGAAATTATGAAAGGTTGGTCGTTATATAATTAAAACATTTTAAATATGTTCAGTATGGTATGGGTGAGATAAAATTTTAAAATAGATCTTTGATAGGTATTGGAGTATAAGAATAAAAGAGGAAATTCTTCAGTTAGTGTTATCAGGTGGGAAAACTGCCAGCAAAAATGATAGTAAAATCAGAATTATAGATAGGAATTAAAACTGGAAGGAAATCCTGTATAAACATTCATGCTGATAAGCTAGGGGAAGACGAAATGGATTCGAAGAAAACCTTTATGGCCAAAAGTTGATTCCAAAAAGAATTTAAAAATCTAAGAGAAAAATGTAAAAAGTGAGTCAAAGAATGGCAACGGGCCCAGGTGACTTTACGGATGATGTCACACAGCATTTGGGCAAATGTATGGAAGCTGATGGAATCTCTGGTTGCATGGCTCATCCACGAGACATTCAAGGATTCTATGGGAGCCAGGACGGTAGCAAGCTTGCCCAGATGGTAGATTAAAGGGCAGACTGGAGGTTGCAGCAAACCTTAACAGGCAAGCCTTACAGAAGGGAGGCCAGGCACTGCTCTCCTCTGATTGGCTGAAGAACATGCCCCCGCCCTCACACTGAATTTAGTTTGGTGCCCAAACATCAACAAGTCAAAAAAAAAAAAAAAATGAACTATGACTATCAGTTTGCAAGTTCTCCCAAAAATGCCAAACAATGCAAAAGGATGCAGCCTATGTGAACGCATTAATACTGAGCTCACCAATAATACGTCAGTGTCACATTAAGGAAATAAATCAGAGAACGTCCCCCATGATGTCATTTAAATAAGAGTAAGCCCAGATGGAATTCTTCCCTTTACTCCCCACGTCTTCCATTCTCCCCAGTGAAGGTTGCCTACCCTGTCTGCTGTATGATTCTGAATCTGTGCCTGCCTGAAGGCTGTCTTGGGAAACCTGTCCCTGTGTCTTTGTCTGTGTGTCTGTCCCTAATAAAGGACTTTACTCTGAACTTATTGACTAGCATGGAAATCATCACATGTTGATGGAATGAAGATAGTTTTACAGAACTCTCTAACAGAGTTTTACAAGGAATTAAGTCACTGACTCCAGCTGACCCAGAGAAGGGTATATTGTTTATCAAGCAGTATCTGTATGGTGCATTCAATATTTATAGAGGATATTCATCTTATAAGACTGGCTTCAGCCTATACTTGCTGCTTGCAGCATACGGTTATCATAACACAAGTATTAATCTCTGGAGGCAGGCCCATGAAGAGTACATAGTTTAAGATTACAGCTATGTGTTAGTTTAGGGTGTATAAGCTAATTACATGGGAAATTCAAGGCAAGTAAGGTTGACCTTTACATTGTTCTCTTTGTTTGTCTGTTTGTTTATTTATTTTGTTTTTGAGACAAGGTCTCTCTCTATAGACCTGGCTGTCCTGGAATCCACAGAGATCCATCTACCTCAAACCCCACCCCACCCAGTACTGGGATTTAAGCTTTGTGTCTCTGTGCTTGGCCTTACCTTACTCTCTTAAGGCAGATGAAGCCAACAGGCTGAGTGCATAGTAGCACAGCAGTGTTAAGTCTTAAGTGACCTCAAGGTGTGTTATTAACTTGACTGTGAGATCCATCAGAAGTTTCAGTCTCCTAGGAAGTAAGATATTTTTACCATAATGCATTGCCATAGAAGACTGGGGCTTGCCGAACTCACCGTGATCCAGTTACTCCCCAAGATCTTTATGAGAAGACACTATCCCCCAGTCGGTCTGTCCAGGTGGATCATTTTGCTTAGTAACTAAGTTTACATGATGACAAGCTGAACCTCATAAAATATTGTGTGTGTGTGTGTGTGTGTGTGTGTGTCTGAACATTTTTTAGGTAATGGCAAAGAAATGCTGAAGTATTTTGAGCAATCATTCATTCATTCAGCCTTCCAGTCAATAAATACTTATCCGTTACCCATCATGTGGCAGGTGCTATCACAAGGTAGGAAGCAAGAGCAGTCAACCAAACAGAAAAATCATCCAGGCCTTATTGTTCAGGCTTGCCATCCCAGGTACACAAGAGGTTGAGGTGGAAGGTTCATGAGTTCAAGACCTGCCCAGATTAGAAACTGAGTTCAAGTCGAGCCTGAGCAGCTTAGTAAGATCCTGTTGGCTAGATGACTCAGATGGTGAAGGAGCTTGCTGCCAAGGCTGATGGCCTCATTCAGTCTTGGGGACCTGTATGGTGGAAGGAGAGAGCCAGCTCACAAAAAGTTGTCCTCTGGCCTACTCACATGAGCTGTGCCATGCATGTTCCCCTCAACATATCCCATGCACATACAAAATAAGTAAAAAGAAAAATTAAGTAAAAAGAGACCTTGGGATAAAACAGTAGAAGAGTGCTTGCCTAGTAACTAGCATGTACAAGGCTCTAGGCTCAATGCACAGTAAGTACCACAGAACAAAACAAAGTCTGAAAATTCTCTGCCCTCCTGCATCTGGAGACCATAACGACGAGCAATGGCAAGAGTACAGGGTCTTCTGTCCATTTCAGTGGTAAGACCCTTACCTCCTTTACAGTTAGGGCTCATTTATAGGATCTTGAGCCCAATCTGGAAAACAGACCACATTTGGGACTTGCTACGAGATAATCCAGCAGAGAGGACCAGGGTTGGGGAGGGAGACTAAACAAGATGATGGGCGAGTCTGTAATTCCTGCAGTTGGGATGGGTACAAGGATGGTTTTTACTAGGACTAAAGATACTGTATGTTCAATGCAGGTATCAAAGCTCTAACCTCACATTTAACTCAGCACTGTTCCCTCTGTTATGGTTTGGATATGAGGCGTCCTCCTATATCCTCTCCTTCCCCCAGCACCCTCCCTAGTACCCCCACCCTCTCTGCTGGTTGTCTTACTTTCCCCTCTGTTTTCCTGGCACATGTATTCATTATCCTCTCCACAACTTAGGAGCTTTTCCTTCCTCTTCAAGATCCTCTTCTAGACTCACATTGACACACTGTTTCTTTTACATCTTTGAGACAGGGTCTCAGGATGCAGCCACACAGGCCCTGAGATCCTCCTGCCTCCTGAGTGCTGGGTTTACAAAGGAACTCCACCATGCTAGCTCCCCGTCACTCTTAGGACTGAGACCTTGCCTAGGACTCTAGGCCATCAAGTCCCAAACACACCCTATCTCACTAATATGTGGGGGTTTCTGAGGCGGCTTTTGCGCTTTTAGTTATCTCTTGAGGTCTTCGTCTCTTCTCTAAACACCCCTTGAGTCTCTAGCCACATCCTGGGTCTCTGCGTTTTCTTGGAGTCTAGGTCTCAAGGAAACTAAGGTGGTAATGTCTGCCATTTGTTATTCCAAAGGTGGCAGATTAGAACAGATCTCATTAAGGGAGCCGGCTTCTTTGGCATCATCATTTTATTTATAGTGCAGCTGACATCTATCGAGCGGTTGATACATGCCGGGCGCTGTGCTAAGTGCCGCGTGTATTATTCTATGCCTTCCGCATTCTGCAATAAGGAAGACCGTATTGGCTAAAGAGACAGGTCCTAATAAGGTCCTGGTTTTATTTTGGAAGGAAGAAGGACGTGGAAGGTTAATTTACTTTTTTCAAAGTCACGCAGGAGATGCAATTAGGTCTTGAACCTGTATTTCACCCTCTCCGAACCCCGTCACCTCCCTTTCCTATCTGCGATCTGCGGCGTTTGAGATGCAGCCGTTGGTGCTTCCACGGATCCGAGCTTTGATCCCCAGACCTGCTCTGGACTACAGCTGAGAAAAGGGTCTTGCTCACAGTTTTCCCACTGACATTATTTGGGGTTCTTTATTCTAAGTACAGTTCCCTGGAGTCAGGTTTTGGATGAAGGCAAAGTCCATTCTCCTGTCCCCCACCTCGTATCTCCACCCAGAAGGCGGAAAGGGCAACAATTCCCCGGTGGGATCTTGGGGTTGAAGGACTGCCATTTCTTGCCCTCTGCTCTAATTTCTGTCCTATGGAGCCCTACCAAAGCACAATGCACAACCCAAACCCAGCAGGTTTGGCCAGTTTACTCCCCACTTAAGTCAGCCCTTCAGTCCTCAGGGAATGCACACGCCTTAACGTCCTAAACACCACACCTGAATTAATGACACTGCTCTCCAAAGCGGCTCCTGGCCTTCACTCCTGCACTTTATTACCAACTCCACTACCGGAGTGAAATCTCCAAATGGCAACCTTTTGAGCACCTCTTTCTGTTATGGAGGATTAACGCTCACCTTTGTCTGCTCTGCCTTGTGAGGCGTGCAGAGACTGGTTCTAGCTCACTTTCCTGACCTCAGCTTCCGTTTATCTCCTTGTCCATGAGAGTCCCACAACAGCACCCTCTCTAACTATCCACAAACCATGTTCACAGCCTCTGTGCTGGGGACAGTACCTCAGTTCCTCTTAGGCCCCTCATGCAGAGGTTGCCTTCTCAGAATGCCCTCCCCACTGACGCTGTTGCTTAAAGAGACTCTTCTACTGCCAACACTGGTCATGTTACACAACTCATTTTCTTCAAGGTGTGCATGGCTGCCTGCATTTTACAGTTTGGATCATAAGTAGCCCCAAAGTCCATATGGCAAAGACTTCCTCCTAAGGCGGTGTGCTATTGGGGGACCATGAAAACCACTGGTAGGTGGGACCTACAGGAAGGTCCTTGGTGACTGAGGCATGCCTCTGAAAAGGACTGACTTCCATCCTCCATCTGCCCTTCTAGCTCCGCCCCTCACCACTTAGTAATTCTCCCAGTGCATGGGGGGAATGGTTTGATTCATCTTAACTGCTTTATCACAGTCTCAAAGCAACAGGGCCAACCGACTGCAGACTGTGACCTCCAGAAACCTTTTTCTTTATACATTTATTGGCTCCAGTATTTTGTGATAGCATACTATGTCTCTGGTTGGTTGGTTAGTTACGTACTTCCTGGCCATTTCTCTCAATGAGCAAGTCCACTAAAGGATGGGGAATCCATTTGTCTTGCTCACTGCTAGAGCCTCAATGCCTATAACTGTGCTTGATGAGTCAGTGTACCTTCCTAAAAAGATTTTATTTGAATTATGTGTCTGTGTAGGACATGTGCATGTGAGAAGAGGGTATGGGATCACCTGGAATTGGAGTCACAGCTTGTGAGTCTCCCAACTGCTGTAAAACCTGTCTCATTGGTAAGAGCAGTGTGTGCTCTTAACCCCTGAACCATCTATCCACCCCCCCCCCCCGAAGTATTTTTAATTTGAATGACCTAGCCCAGGTAAAAGGCCCCCATGACCGCAGGGCACGGTATCTGTCACTTTCCTTCCTGCCCTCTAGCCTTCCTCCTCTGGCATCCACTGTAGATGGAATGTGGGGCTACGTCCAGCCATCCGGCCGCCAGCTAGCTTTATACACGAAATAATTACATGGAAACTGTGTTCTTTTAAACACTGCCTGGCCCATTATCTGTAGCCTCTTATTGGCCAATTCTCACATCTTGCTTTAACCCATATTTAGTAATCCGTGTAGCACCACGAGGTGGTCTCTTACCAGGAGAGATCTTAACTTGCGTCCATCTCGGAGAGGAGAAGCATGGTGACTCACTATGGCGACTGCCTGAAGCATCTCCCCAACTCTGCTTCCTTTCTCCCACAATTCTGTTCTGTCTACTCCACTTACCTAATTTTCTGTCTCTTAAAGGGCCAAGACAGTTTCTTTATTAATAATGAAAGTAACACATAGACACTCCTCCATCAACCCACACCACAAGTTTCCTCTAAGACTCATCCTTCAGCCTTTTCTCCATCCGCAGGGATTAAGATGAAGCCGATCTTCCCCGTATGTCCAGAGATGGAACAGGAGTCCAGACCTCAAGTCTACTTCCTGTTTATCATGATCCTGTTCAGATGGAAATGGACCAATGAGAAACCAGCTCTCAAGAAATGTGCTGCAGCTGTTGGTGAAGCTCTGCCCCCTCTGAGGGTTGTGGGTCGGATGCCAGCCAGAAGCTCTGACTTCATGAGAAGAGCAATGTGGGGCTGAGACAGAGAGGACATGGATCGCACAAACCATTGTTGGGGGGTTTGGGTTGTAGCTGCTCCAAGTGTCACTACCTCATCTCATACACACTGACTACTGAATTTGTGTGTTTCATTTATCCCCCTTGAGTTGACTTTCTTGTTGGCTGTGACTAAAAGTTTCATGACCACTAAATTACCCCTCTAATTTCATTCCTCCCTGTCTGCATAAATTAGTGATTATCTTCATTATATAACTTGAAAAATTGGTTACACCAGCTAATCATGTGGGGTTTGCCCTATAATAGGAATTTGAAGACAAATAGCCCTGGCATATGATGATGGCTAATAGTATAGGGAGGGGTAGTGAGCATCTTTCTTTTCATTTATTTTCAAGTTTCCTAAACATGAGCTTGTGACTAAACAGTGACAAGGGTGTCCTGGCTTCAGGCAGGAAGACATGGCAAAGCAAAGCCTTGTCACATGGCCAAAAGTCAAATGTTTCCAAGAAGGGCTTATTTTACAGAAAACCCATAATACAATGCTTCCCATCTTTTTATTGTGATAAAAAATATATAACACAAAATTTGACATTAAAAAAGGTTTTATTTTTGTTGTATGCATACATATGATTGCCTGCATGGTTGTTTGTGCACCACATGCATGTAGTGCCCATGGAAGTCCAGAAGAGGGCAGTGGATCCCCTAGAGCTGGAATTACAAAAAGGTTATGAACTACTCTGGTGTAGGTGATGGGAACCCAAGCTAGGTCCTCTGCAAGAGCAGCCAGTGGTGCGCTTAACCTCCTAGCCATTTTCCAATTCCCAAATTTGACATTCAGTCATTTAAAGCATATAATTCAAGGGGCATTATTCACATTCTCAGTATGTGCAATCTTTACTGCCTTGACTGAACCTTTTTTTTTTCCAATTGTAGCCAAGTTTTGCAGTGGTGGCAAAAAAGCTTCCTGTTTCCCTTACTTGCAGCCCCTCATGACCCACTCCACTGCCTGCCTCAATAGATTCTCCTGCTTTAGGGGGCTCAGATAAGCAGGATCTTCTGTGTCAGCATAATGATGTCATCAAGGTCTGTTCATACTCTGGTTGTGTACCAAATTTCATACCTTTTCATGGTTGGATAATATTCTTCGGTATGTGTGTTCCACATTGTGGGTATCCAGCCATCAGCAGGTAAACACATGCATGGTTCCCAACCCTCTGGATCTTTCCCTTATAAAGCAACTTTTAATTACATTTTATCGATCAGAGTCATGTTATTGGCCCACTTTTCTCTTTAAGAAAGAGTGGGGGGGGGGGATTTGCTTTCAACTATAGAAACAGCACTAAAATCACGATTAATGTTTTGTTCTTTCTTTCCCTCAAGCCCTACTCAGACCAGGGCTTTTCTATATGTTAGTCTAGCTGCCTATAGCACATTGGACCCTAATCTCCACTTATCTTCTGTGTCAGCAGAGCGTTTCCTGTAAAGCTTTCTTCAGTGACCTCAGTTGCCCTTGAGGACATTCCTCTGTCAGCTCTCTTTGATTGCATAGGTTAAATTTCCTAGAAATAGAGCCCGAGGCAGGGGTTCTGATGCACTTGATTTACTGTAGGAGTTATCTCCAGGCAAAAACAACCTGAGGGGACCATGGGACACAGTGTAAGAAAGAACACTAATCCTGCAATTGTGGTTTTCTATGAGAGCAGCACGAGGAACTCGCTAGAAATTAACATTGTTAAGCAGCATCCTCTTTATCAGGAATCTATTGTATATTAAATCTTTAGGTAATTCTAGCTCATTGATTTGGTGTGTGTCTTTGGTTCCTATTACTGTGTTAAATACTTGACACAGAAACTACTTGGAGAGAGTCTAGGTCAGGGTACTACTGCTGAGAAGGGGCAATGACCCAAGGCAACTTATAAAAGAAAGCATTTAATTGGATCTTTGCTTAGAGAATCCATGAGCATCATGGCGAGGGGATGGTGGACGACAAGCACATCCCTGGTACAGCAGCTGAGACCTCCCATCTGATCTGCAAGTTGTAGACCCAGAAAAAAGCAAGACAGGGAGTGGTGTGGGCTTTTGGAAAGCTCAAAGCACACCTGTGGTGATACACTTCCTCCAACAAGGACACACCCCCAATCCTTCCTAAACAGTCCATAGACTGGGACCCAGACATTCAAATATACAAGCTGGTAGGGGCTGTTCTCATTCAAATCACCAGAGAGGAAAGGGTTTGTTTCATGTCACCCTTTCAGGTAACAGGCCGTCACTGAAAGTCAGAGCAGGAATTCAAGGCATGAAATCTGGGAGGCAGGAGCTAAAGTAGTGAGCACAGACTTGAGCTGCTTACTGCTTCGTCCCCTTGGCTTGCTCCGTGTGCTTCTTATACAACCCGGGACAACTTACCCAAGGGCAGCACCACCCACCATGGGCTGGAGTCTCTCGCAGCAATCATTACTCAAGAAAATACTCCATAGACTTGCCTTCAGGGCAGTCAGATGGTGGGATCTTCTTAGTTGAAGTTCCTCTTTCCAGAGAAATCTAGATTTGTGTCAAGTTGCAAACACACACACACACACCACACCCGAGAGAGAGATGAGAGGATGATGACTGAGGATGGAGAGACCCCCCTTCACGCAGAGGATTCGGACGAGGTCGAGCTCGAGCAGATTACCTTGGAGATGACGCGATGAATGAGCGACCTGATTGAGAGAAGAGAGAGAGGAAGATGGAGGATCGAGGATAGGACGAGGAGAGAGAGAGAGAGAGAGAGAAGCATGCACACCACGCACACACGCATGCACACACACCACATTTGTTTTTGAGACAGAGTCTTACATATCCAGGTTGGCCTTTAACTCACTATGTATCTGAGGATGACCTTGATTTTCTAATCTTCCTTTTTCTACCATCAGATTAGAGTGTGTGTGACCATGCCCAGTTTGTGAGATGCTGGCCATCGAACCCAGGGCTTCCTACATGCTAGGCAAGCACTCTACCAACTGAGCTTCCATCCCCACTTCCATTGTAGGTGATTCTAATGCACTCTATAGTTTTAGAACCACAAGAACAGAGGACAGAGTCAAATCTTAGCCTGGTCCATGTGTGACTATAAAACATATGGAGTTCTCCCTTCTGCCAAGAAGGCTGCCTCTTGTTTCCCTGTATCTACTACCCTCTGGCTGCAGGCTGTCCCTGAGGGACGTGTCATTCCTTGGGCAAGGCAGCTTCCAGAAACTGAAAAGGTTGTCCCAAGAAATGCAGGTGTGGCTTGTGGCCGTCAGGATTAGGATTATGTAAACATACCATCTTGGTAAAGGGTGTCTGTCCAACAGCATCTGCTTCAAGTATTCTTATCTTGCTAGTCAGCACCATCCATGCCTTCAGACTGATGTTCCAGGTGACCAAGAACAGTGCACTTCCTGCTTGAGTTCACAGTGCCTGTTGCAGGCATGCATGAAGCTTAATCATTACTTACACAATTAGTGGATTAAGCAAACACCATTTGAGTAGCTGCTACAGCCTGGGCACTTGTCCGAGATGAAGAAATGCAGGTACAAAGGAAACAAAGCAATTTCCTCATCAGGAAGATGAGGAAAACATGAAAACACACATACATGCACCTGACTGAGTGTTCATGCAATCAGGTATGACGAAGGCCATGACAGAACACAGGCCAGAGTGAGGGGTGAGAGACAAATATGGGATGATAATTTAGACGGCACAGCTAGGGAAGGATGCTCTGAGATGGTGACATTTGAACTCAGAAATAAATGAAGTGACAGAGTAAACCACAAGATATCTAATTTGTGTAAATTAAGAATTACTTTTTTATTCCATGTATTTGCTTGTATGTGTATATGTACATGTACATACATGTACAGACACATGCCTACCAAGACATGAACATGGAAATCAGAAGACAACTTGCAGGAGGGTCTTTTCCCTCTACAGTGTGAGTCCCAGAGACTGAACTCAGGTCATCAGCCTTGGCAGCAAGTATCTTTACCTGCCAAACCATCTAGTTAAGCACTAGAAATCTCAGGGAACAGAAGCCCAGGCATTAGGAATAAAGTATTTTTACCTGCCAAGCCATCTAGTTAAGCACCTGTTCAATGAACAGGATATCTCAGGGAAGAGAAGCCCAGGCACTAGGACTAAAGAGATAGCGCCTAGAAACAGTTGGCATTTCTGTACCGATAAAGCAAGAGGTGGCTGAGAGCAGTGGGCAGGTGGCTTGATGCTTTTTCTTTGTGTCCCGCTTTTAATTAACTTTAAACACTTACCAAAGTATGCACGCCTAAGATTTAAAACCAGGTAGGCTAGAAAGGGCTGAAATGAAAAGGCCACTGCCCTAGAGCCCCTGGTCTTTCTGCCCAAGGGTAAGAGGACGTCTATGTTTGTCATCTTTTAACTCACTCTACCCTACCCCCTTCTTCTGCTTCAGATACGGTAATTGGACGTCAGTTCTTCTACTGACTATTTGTTTATTTATTTATTTTATGGGTATGGATTTTTTTGCCTGCGTGTATGTCTGTGTATCATACGTGTGCTTGGTGGCCTCCTTAGAGGACAGAAGAGGGTAACAGATCCCCTGGAACTAGAGTTACAGATGATTGTGAGCTGCCCTGTGGGTACTGGGAATTGAACCTAGGTCCTCTGGAAGAGTATCCATTGCTCTTAACTGCTGAGTTATCTCTCCAATCCCTATCTTTGCCATTTTTATAAGATGCCCAGGTTCTATATCTACTTTCGTCAGTCAAAGATATGCATCCTGTTTCTATCTGTAGTGTCATGATAGTGCCTTCCACCTTCCTTCCCCAGACCACAGGGTATGGTCCTCTTAGCCTCTTAGCCAGATTGTACCATAGGATCCCCTCCCCCAAGTCTATCTGAATGACGGTAGTCTAATAATATAACACAAGCTAGACAGGTTAGGTCGTCAATTCTGGATATTCTAAACTGGACACCTTGCATTAGTCTAGGTAGATTTCTCGGTAGGGATAACATTAAAAAGTCTAACTCTAGCTTCCATCTTGAAGTTCAAAGCACAGAGAAGGTGTGAGGGTTGACTTTGACTATCAAGTTGATTGACTTGAGAAGCACCTGGAGGTTAGGAAATCCCACCCCTAGCTGTGTCTGTGAGGTCCAAAGACATCCGTCAAAAAAGGAAGATCTGCTCTCAAGCAGTCCATAGGCTGAGGGCCTGGAGAGATAAGCATGGGGATCCTCCAGCACGTGCTCACCCTCCCTCCTTGCTTCCCCCACTCCCTCCCTCTCCGCCTCCTGGATACCAAGATGTGAGCTGCGCTGATCTCTCTGCAAGTTGGGTTGAAACCTTTGAAGCAGAACCAATAATGCCCAGCCACCATCAGTTGCTTGCATTGGGTGTTATTCCTCCACAGCAGTGAGACCGCAACACAGAAGGCAAAACTTTCCTTCTGAGGATGCAAAAGGGAACATATGTGGCAAATACAGACGCTGTCAAGGATCCCAGTGACGTTTACGTAGGAATTCCAGTTCCTATCTGAGGCCTAATTGCAGTTTTGGCTTCTGGTTCCTCAAAACACTCCCCACCTTCTTATACTACAGTCTCCATTTTCTCCAGCTAGCTCCAGTGAGTTTCTGGTGCCTACAGACAAATACAGCATCCCCTGCGCCTTGGAGAATGAAACTTACGTCATTGTCCCAGTGTGGAGCTGACTGTCTTACACATGATGGGCACTCATGAACAATTATTGAATTAAATTAGCTGTTAACAATACTTTCCTAAGTGGAACTCTAACGGATAAGAAAAACCACAAATAAATAGACTATGACTGTTAATGGCAAGCTAAGGATTCAGTGGAAGAAAAAAAATCTTAATAAAAGAAACACACACAGAGAGAGATTTAAAGCTGCCTGAATGCCTCCTGAGTCTCCTGCCAGATGAGCAGGATCAGAAGGGATCATTGGCAAACACTGAGGAAGCCTCTGGCTCCATTTAAGAGGATGCTTTGAATCTGCAATTGAATTGGTGAAAGAGCCCTCTAGTGGTAAGAATGAGTAGTTCTCTCTAGGCCCCACCGCAGATTCCACACACCCCTGTGCTCACCTACACATTACCTGAATGAAAGGCTGAGATCACCCCAGTAAAGGAGGAGAAATTATTAGAATACAAATGACGGGCTCCATGCCTCTGGCTCGCACTTCAGCCAGGTTCTCTGACATCCTCCCACATTCAAATTAACCTTGGTTCTGGTCAGAGGTCACCAAGCTTCAGCGTCAAGCTCTGTCCTTGGGCATTGCAGCCATTTCTCTGCTGCTTTCTGATTGTGATTGTCCTCTTCGTCCACCTGAGCACCTGACCTCTTTTTCTCAGGAGTCTACCTGGATCCTTGGTTCTATCAGCCGGACATGGTATGCCTGGCCTTCTGTCCCATGTCCGAGGGGATGGGTCTGGGGCTGCTGTTGTCTTGCTGATCATCCGGTGGACGGATCAATGGAGTACACAGTTCCTAAGGCCCCAGTCCCTCCACCATCCCTGTCTTGCTTCAGAGAGCATCTTTCCTACCTCTGCTGGAGTAAGAGAAGAATAAAACAGACCCAAGAATGGCTGTTTTGATCATTATTAACTATTTCATTTTGTTTAAATGACTAAGAGGGAGAAGAAAATATCCACCTATCTTCTAAAGCTTCCCAGGAAAGAAAGACCAACTTCACCTTCTTGTAGCTATGTAACCTTTTTAGTAATTATTAACCAAGGTATGTGTGATAAATACACCTGTACAATCCCAGGCACTGATGCAGGAAGATTAGTTCAAGGCCAGCCTGGGTTATGCAATAAGTTTAAGATTAGCCTAAACTACATTAAGACAATTTTTTTAAAAAAAGAAGTTAACTATAAATATTATTTGCATTAACAATGAGAATAATATTGACCAAGAAAGCCAATAATCATGACTGAGAAGTAAATTTTCTATACAAAGAAAAAAAGACATGAAGTTACTTAAAGGAGGGCTCATGCACCTTACCTCCTGCACGCTTCTAGGATCTAGCTAGGTATGGCCTTAGCCTGTTTCGTTTTGTAATAAGGCAAAGTTTTAGTATGAACTGTAACAAGTACATATATGCAGCTAAACACATATAAACAGACAAATCTACATTGTACCTGCATATTCACATCCATACACACACATCCATGCATGCACACAGCTGTGTGTTTATAGAAAACATGACCCCAGAAACTGCACCATATAGGTGTATGCATATATTGACATATCTATTTTATGTCTACAGCAAATTCACAGGCATTCAGAAGTCATGACAAAATGATCGTGTACTCACACAGAAACACACTATGACTATACATGCAAACCTGCATGTGCACTTGTATATGCATATAACCCCAAGAAACAAATCTTCAAATGACATTACCATAAAAGTAAAAATCCTCAAAGTCACAAAAAGGTTGTGAGCCAAATCTGAGACTTTTTTGGTATATTGCCCCTACTCTGTTCAGCCAGACAGCACCACAGGGAATGAATTTGTGCCTATGATTCCTTTCCATTATATATTTGTCCAGTTAAATAACACTCAAATATGACAGCTGGTTGTGGGCACATCTCAGGGATTTGCAGAAACAGTCTATGCAGGCAGCCTCAATTCCAAACACCCAACTGGGTATCAGTACTTGTCATGCCACAAGGAAATAAATGGTCAGAGCAATTTGGTGGAATGCCTGACATCAAATTAGCGTGTCCTTATCGATATGCTAGAACTTATGGAACTGGAAAGCTGGTCTGTGCCGGTTCTTTTCAGCAGTCCCTATTTCTGAGGGAAGGAACTTGCAGGTGTGTAGTGGCATTTGTGCTTTGGGATAGCAAGGAACCCAGACCTAATTACACCTGCTTCCAGGTCTGACTTAGAGGAAGATGTTAACAAGTGAACAGCACTAGAGCCTTTGGAAAAGAGCTGACATTTTCAATGCTCTCCTATCCTGAATTCACCACCCCCTTAAAGGTAAAAGTGATAAAATATTTAACAAGTGTGTTCAGAGACCAAGCCCTTATATCCCTTCAACCAAGGTCCCTGATATATAAACAACAGTCTGAGTACATGTAGTCTCTTCGACCCTTTAGAGGTATATGTTCATTTGTATATGAATGGCTCTGGGTCATATGTGATCATGCTGTCTCCTGTGTAAACCTGAGCTCCAGAGAGAAGAGGGTAGACATATTGGTTTGTTTTCTGAGGAACAAAATTGAAACAGATACACACAGAGAGAGACATTTTGCCCACCCAAGTGAACCGTCAGTCAGAGCCTCCCATCCCTTTAAGTAGATTAGATCTTTCCCAGCTTTTGTTTCCCCAGTGGACTCCCGCAGCAAAGAGCAAAGTTGCTTGGTTCATTGGGCTCAAGGATGAGGAGGAGGGCTGACTAGAGAATGCTGCGTTTGGGTGGGCGCTGAGAGAACGCGCGCGCCAGAGTGCGCTGTGGGTTTCTTTCCCTGGCCCTTGTCCTTATTAACCCTTCCCTCTGAGGAGCGGGATCCACCGTGCTGCAGTACCCTGGAGACCTGGTGCTGACTGCCTTGGGCTCCCGAAACTTTGCTCGGGGTGTGAGCTCGACTACGCGGAGTTGGCTGGCTGGTTCCGGAAAAACACGAGGGGAGTGTTAGGGGAGCGACCCTTGGCACCGCGGGTCTCTAGCCTAGAAGGTAGAAGAGCTGGGGTATAGCCGCAGAACGGAGCTGTCCCTTCAGCACCGCGGACCTCCAACGACCCTGCATCGGGAAGAGGGAGGCTGGGCAACAGGAGAGGAGCTGTCCGTTCAGCACCACGGACCTCAGCCTTCCCAAGCAAGCGGCCGGCCCCCGCCCCAGGACTCTCCCTTTTCTCCAGTTTGCGCGGGGGTGTGGAGAGCAGGCGGAGAGCTTTCCTGGGAGGCTGGGGAAGCAGTGAACACTCTTCTCAGCGACTCGCCTCCCAGCAGAGCTATTTTTTGCCATCCGCCCTCACCCCCGGCACACGCGCTCGCACACACGCACGCACGCGCACACACACATACACACACATACACACTCACACACATACACACACACATACACAGACACACACACGCTCACACACAAGACCTCTCTGGGTTTCTTTTGCCTCGAGTCTCCTGGGGCTGTGAGGAACCAGGCGCATCTCAAACCGATCTGGCAGCTCCAAGCTCCGAAGCCATGCCCAGCACAAACCCTTGTCCCCACCAAGCTCCTGAGGAATGAAAGCAACCCAGGAATCCTCTGACCGCAGCAGTGATGTGGACCAACCCCCTGGAGCCCGCACCCTCCCGAGGACCATAGAGGACTCAGGGAACTGGAGAGAGCTCAAGACAGGAAATCCCAGCTTTCCCAAAGTCCCCGTGGATGCTGACAAAAGGAGATCCAGATTTTTGGAAGAGGCCATCCTAGGTTACCCAGCTGCAGAGTGATTCTCCCCTCTGGCACTGAATCTCCCCCTCCAACCCCCAGCCGTTCAGAGTACCATGAAGAATTATGAGGATGTGTGACAGAGGTATCCAGATGTTGATCACCACCGTAGGAGCCTTCGCAGCTTTTAGTTTAATGACCATTGCAGTGGGCACGGACTACTGGCTATATTCCAGAGGTGTGTGCAGGACTAAATCTACAAGTGACAATGAAACCAGCAGGAAGAATGAAGAAGTAATGACCCACTCCGGGTTGTGGAGGACCTGCTGCTTAGAAGGTACTCACAATTCCTCTCACTGGCTCTGAATGATCGACTTCTAATGTCCTGATGTGTGTTTGAGGGGAAAGAGAGGCAGTGGAGGGGAAGAAAAACAGTTGAAATTGTTTTTGAAAATGTGTGAGTGTCCGGACTGTTTCCACTGAGGCTGGTGCTGTGTGCTTGGAAGGGTTGGGTCTTGTTGATTGTTTTCAGTCTAAGCTAAATGCGATGCGATTTTGTAACACTTTAAGCAGCGTCTGCAGCTGGGAAATCTTCTAATCCCAAATCTCTAGGCATGTTGTGCACTGTTTGTAGCTCTGTCTAGAGAAGGAGACTTTGGATTTGTTTAATTGCATTTCAGTGAACTGGGATAATTAAGGAGGCGAGGGAGGGGAGATAGGAAGGTGATGAAGGAGGTGAAGGGGGCTGATCTGACATGGGGCACTCTGATCTGCATTCTTTTCTTTTTCCAGTAGAATCTTAGTGTCTCCTGAGTTTGGTCTAACTAGACATTGTCATGAACTTCCTTTGCCAATTGGTACCAGTGAACAATATGTAAACCCCGACTCTCACACCCCCACATCTAAAGAAAATTTCATTATGAATAAGTGTTTCATTATTTGGGATCAAAATAAAACTGAAGTCTTGGTATTTGCTATCCACCTGACTTCATTCATAAATCACGCTCATAACCAGCAAATGTATTTCCTTGACATTTAGAGGATACTAACTCTAAGAATTACAGCTCATTGTTTCTAATTTTAAAAATTAGAGGATTTGTTCTAAATAGGAATGCGGAGGGCAGGCCAATTTTAGAATGGGGAGCTCTTAGGTAGCCTATGTCACTACTAAACTTGCTTCACTGCATAAAAAGTGACTGTCAGTTTCAGTAGACGGTGCCTGGGTATCACAAGGAGTGAAAAAAAAAAAGAAAGAAAGAAGAAAATCAAAGATCCATGGACCTGTTACCATAGGGAGACACTAGATTCAAGGGGCACTGAGGAATGGTTTTATTTGGTTGGTTGATTTTGCTATTTCTGTGGTTCCTGGGGAATCAGTGAAGTTTATCTCAGTGAGATAAAATAGGGGCTTCCTCCCCCTCCTCCATTTGCTGTTGATTCTCTCCCCCTGCATTCCCTGTGGCTCTTCTCAGGGTTTCTCAGGAACTCGCATTTATGTAAATGACTTAGGAAATCATGCTATGACATCACTTGCTAGTGTAATATTGCATCATTCTCTGGCCTCCTTCCCATGTCCTGATGCTCTGAACTCCCCTGACTATAGCGCCACTACAGTTCATTCTGTTTCCAACGCAGATTTGCAACTGGTGGGAAATTCAGGAGGGAAAGGGCAACCTTCGTGAAGGGAGAATCCACATGAAGTTAGAAAAACCAAGCAATTCTGCAGATAGTCACTATACACTTAGCAAAGACATTTGTCCTTTGAAACGCTCAGTTAACCCAAGAAATGATTGGCTTGGAATTGATAGTTTTACATGAGCATGACTCCGGCTTACAGTTTCTGTCAGTGTACTGCCAGAAATTCTGAAATGATTGTTTCCTAAACATCATGAAGAGTCTAACATTTGTGGTTATTTCTGAGCATTTGTAATTGGGCAGCAAGAGGTCATTCACCTTGGGGAAATTCCATCATTCCCTTTGGTGTACTGACAATAATGAATTAAATCAGTTTTGAAATGCTGTGATTTGGAAGATGAGATGATGCCTACAAAAGTGGAATTAAAAAAAACCCAAGGCTCAAAACTATATGCAAATATATCAGATTCAGTCATTTATAGTTATTTTACTTCTTTTAAATATTTTGGAAATGTAGAATTAAACTCAAATATTGATATCCCTCACTGTGTCCTATTTATTTAACAGTCTGTCAGAAAATGAATCAGGGCTTTCTGAACCTTTTCTCAAAGCCTCCTAAAGAGTGTTTTCTCTTCTGTTCAACATGCTACTCTGTGCCTACAGAGCATGCTTGAGACCAAAGCCTCAAGTATTCCATAGGTTTAGTGGGATAAGTGAGAAAGGAAATTTGGAAGGAATTAAATGGATTGAAGACGTGTTCTTGGGCAAGTCGATTCTTTCAAGAAAACTTCTGGAGTCTTCCTATAGTTTTTCTCAGCTACATTTTACATTTTTGAAGCATCCCATTCAGTAAGATACACAAACCATTATGGATCTGAAAAGTTTTTACATCTAGATGGGACCGGCGAAAATTTGAAGCCAAGATTCTTCTTAATGAGTTGAGTATATCAAGTGTTCAAGGAATTTGCAGGAGCCTCTGTTTTCTGCTTGATAAGATACATGCAGTGGCCAGGATGCATCATCCTAAGATTTCCATCCTCTGGAAGGATGAAGATAGTCATCTCTATTCACTAGTTTGTCTATCTCAGAAGCGCCAACATCCTCATCATGATTTGTGAAACAAACATGATTTGTGAAACAACAAAGGACTTGTGTAGGGAGTGTAATACCTCAATTTTTTTTGTTACACATGATTTAGAAGAGTCCTTTTTTCATACTTTAAAAGCCAGGAGACAATGCGGCTATTTTGCCCCAAATAAGGGACTACTCGGGAGGAGCATGACAGCTGTCTGCAAACATATGAAGGGCTGTCATTTGGAAGATAGAGTTGAAATCTATATGGTCTCAAGGGAGTTGATGGGGGAACTAAAGTAAGACAGATTTTACCTAAATATAAGTAACTACCTAGTGTGGAGTAGGAAGCTTCCAGAGATGGTGAGTCCCCGAACAGCCATAGCATTCAAAGCTAAAAGAAAATATCAATTGTCCCCAAACTTGGCTAGTCATTGGACTCCCATTAATAGGCTTTGTGTTTGTTTTTAAATAGGATATAAAGCTCCACAACTGCACTCCAAGCCTCCATTGATCTATGGTGGATCCTTGGTATCTAAACTTCCTAAAGGCCCTGCAACTCTGATGTCAGGGCCATCATGTAACGAAGGTTTTGCAGTGGGTCTGGGATGACTGTGCATGCTCGTCAGGACCATGACACTCAAAGAGAGATGGCTACTTCCTTTTGTTGTCCCTGTGAACCAGCAGAGTGCCCTCTGTGCTCAGCTTTCTATATACTAGAATTAAGTCTTTCATCTTCAGGGGAGCTTAGGGGTGCAAGTATTGTCATTACCCTTACCTTAGATGAGGAAACTGAGACTGGGGGAAGCTCCATAATTTGCCTAAGGTCATATATCTCAGTTGGGCTGGCGGTACTTAGTCTAGACTTGCAGCTTCCCAGGGCATTGCTAGAGAGCCTTAGTTCAGGCTCTAGCAGCTTATTTGCTGCCGATAGAAATACTGACTTGTGAGAATGTCCAGACACTTGGGTTTTTCCATTCAGAAGTCTCAAATCTGAACACATTCAGTTTGTCTGTGCATCGATGGAAGGGACACAGAAGCCACCAGATAAGAACAAACTGGAAGCAACAAAAGATGCACTTTGAATGAGAAAGCAATCAACCTCTGCAGAGACACTCACAGCGAGAAAGAAACCCTAGCGATTGCCTGACTCATTATCTGGAAGGCAGGCAAGGCATTCACCAAGGCCCACCTGCTGCATGTCTTCAAAGGCAGCATGTGAATTTGAATGAGAATGTGTTCAGTAGGCATCTCTCTCATTTAAACACACACACACACACACACACACACACACACACACAAAACAAAAACCACTGAAGCCTTAGATCCAAGCAAAGCAATGCAACTAGATGGTGGAGAGACCACTACCCTAGCAGTGAAGAACCCTAGGTGCTAATCACATTTCTGTCCCTAATAGTCATGTAAATTGACCATGTGGCTTTCCTCCCCTGAACTTTAGTCTAGTCAGTTCTAAGGTAAGAACTTTAGATGAGTTAAGAAGTCCTAAATCTAACTGTCCCTGTGGCCAAGCCAGGTCAGGGAAAGTGTGAAGAAGAGTCTCCCACTTTTTCACCTCAGCCGTATGGTAGACAACAACAGTACGTTTAGGGAAACATATGATGACCAGAATTTGGCTCAATTCGGGGCCAATAGAGGGTAGTGGGGGACTGTACCAAGTTGGAGAGACCATCTGAAAATGACAGTGGGTTGACTTGAATTGAGCTTGACACTGGCGACATGTGTATTAATTGTGTGTCAACATATAAGGAGCAGGGAAAGGCTCAATAGGCAAAGTGCTCATTAAACAAATGTTTAAGGGCTGGAATTGAGATTCTGCCCCACCACAAACACACACACACACACACACACACACACACACCATGCAAGCGCTGAGTGGTTAAGGCAAACACACGAGGTGTCCTGAGCAATCTGTATAACTAGACTAGCTGAATTAGAAAACTCCAGGTTCAGCTGAGAGAGTCTCACTTGGCATATAGGGTAGGGAGAGATTGGTCAAAAAGACACCCAACTTCAGACTCTGGCCTCCACGTGTGCACACACATACTTGTGCACACACGTGCGCACACACACAGGTACACGCATACACAAACTGACATATATACATGCATACACAGCATACATGTATACATAGAAAGAAGAAAAAATCAAAGAAAAATCATGCACAAAACCATTTGAATTTTAAAATACAAGCAAATAGTTCACCTTTCTAAAAACATGGACTCATCCAAACTGTACTTACATTGTAGCTTAACTTTGTCCATAGGTTGCCAGTTTTAAGCCTTAAAAATTCCCTAAATGGCCCTTTAAAGCAGATTTCTGATTTTTTCATACTCAGTTCATGAGTCATTCTTTAGAACTCATTAAAAGGGTTTTGGATATTAAGAAGAGAAAGCTTATTTGGAATTATAGCTCAGGGAACTTAAAAATCATGGGAAGGAAGTTCAGTAAACTGCTGTTTCTGCTGCAGATGGGTCTGAATGACACCAAACATCTGGCTGAAAATCTGAAAAAAAATTAGCCAGTCATTAGAAGTTCCCCCATATTTCCAAATCTGCAGATGGTTGGCTTTGTCAGCCAGATGGGGTTCCAGCTTTATTTATGTGTTCAGAATCCTTCAGGGAAGCTGCAAAGATGCAGTTGAGGAAGAAGGCAAGTTGCGGTGGGTGGGGGGTGGGCGGTTATTGAGTATGTCCTGTGTGCCAAACCCTGTGCTAGGCACCTTTAGATACATCAGTGCACACTTTTTATATCTTACATCACCCGGCAGAAGGCAAACTCTGTAAGCACAGGGGTCTTATCTTTGAGGCACACTCCTATATGTCCCCAGAACTTAGGAACAGCCGCTTCTGCTCCTTCGTTCCTGGATCTCACATCTTATCCTGTCATCTAATCTAAGCCGTTACACAGAACGGACTAGAGCTCTTCCTGACCTTTCTAGTCCATTCCATGCATTCTTTCTCCTCACCCAAAAAATCCTAGACTCAAAAGCAAGATGAAAGTGGGCCGGAGTCATGAGGCAGGATACAAGCAAGTGGCCTCAGCTGGGTCTGTGGGTTAAGTTAGGATTGGGTAGGTGGAAGAGGTCAGAACAGGAGCGTGAAAGACACCCAGTTGTGCTGTGTCCAGATGGCCATAATCTGTTAGATAGCAAGATGCTTTCCTTAGTGTTAACAAACCTCACCAGCCATCCTACCCAGTCCTCCCAGGACTCCCTAAGATCCATTAAGTAAAGAGTAAAGACTGCCAGGTATTTTGGCCACCATAGTAAAAATGTGACTGATTTGTCTGGTAGAGAAACTAATGCTTAGATGCCCAGTTACTTCCACAGTAAATGGTATCCAGATAGAAAGTAGGACCCACCTGACCCCTACATTCCCATTATTGCATGTCGGATCATGACTGTGTTTCAGCCACGGACACCATTTGTGGGCTGGTCTTGTGCTCAACTGACTGATCAACATTTCTTCCCAGCTGTGGCCTCATTGTGACAAAGCCCTCGGGCGTCTTCTTTCTGCCTCAAATACAGCATTCTCTCTTCTTGTTCTGTGGTTCTATCACCGGCAACAAAGGTCTGGGAAATCCCTCTGCTGGTTTTATCACTTGAAATCGTATGTGGTGGAGTACGGTGAAGACCACTCACATAAGATTGACCAATGCGGGCTATTGTATTATGTGTTGAGAAAAAAAAATACAAGGAACCAGGCAAAATGATGCCAGGTTCTCATGCTTTCACTGAGCAGGGTACAAGTTCACTTAAGAGACTGTCTGATCACCCAGGGGACTGTACTTTTGGTTATTTTTTGTTTTTTAAAGAAGTAGACTTAGATGCAGTAACTGTATGTTTATTTAGCTCAAAAAATTGGTAAAATGGACGAAATATTTTGTTCAGTAACAGTGCGAATGATTTTTGGTCAGAAGAAAAGATAAGCCCACATACAGCGGCTTGCCATTCCCAGCGCGCCATCAGCTTTTACATCTACCTTTACAGTCTTATTTCAGAATGTTGTTACTGCCTCTCTTGGACCAGTTTTATGATGCTGCTGGCTCCCTTACTGCGGAGTTGAATAAAACTTGACATCGGTTGACTCCGTCAGTTGGGAGAAATGTGTTCTTAATAGTTTGAAAATTATACTTTGCAGTGTGGAAGCCCTTGTAATGAAAACAGTATTCATGTGGTTAAAGAGGAGCCTTAAAAAAAAAAACAACACGAGGTTGTTTCCTTTCCCTCTGTCTTGGAGGCCCTAAAAGACACACTGTTCTACTGAAGAAACAAGCTCGGCTTTAGTAACAGCTCCGAGAGTTCTGTGTAACAGCGGAGGTCTGGGGACCCACGGGCCTGGGATCACACCTGGCTGCCATTTTTCAGTGAGTGCAAGATCTTGGAGATGGCTTCAGCCCTGGTTGTCTCCTCGCCGGCTGTATCACTTTGCAAATGCTATCACCAAAATAGTGCCACTGACGGAAGCAACTTAAGGGAGGAAAGGCGTGTTTTGGAACACGACTTCAGAGCCATCTGTCATTGCTTGGTCCGATGCATCTGAGCAGTGGGAACATGCGGCAGAAAACAGTTGTCCATAGCAAGCAGACACACTAGAGAGTGGCGGGAACCAGAAACCAGAGATCACCTTCAAAGGCCTAACCCTAGTGACCTACTTCTGCCAGACAGAGGTCTAAAGGTTCAAGGACTCCCCAAATGGTGCACTGTACTAGGGAGCAAATACTCAAAATATGTGTCTAGGAACATTTAAGCATGGCACCTTCTTGTCAAAGGTAGCAGGCATTGTTTTTCAACCACTTCCTTTGCTTTTTCTGTGGTTCTGTTAAAAATGTGTTGTCCATTACTTTTTGATCCATTCATGTCAGAGTATTAACTTGCTTTCAGATGGTAAATGAGCCGTCGTATCCCAGTGCTCTTTCTTCCCAAAGAGGTGGTCTTTCAGTGAATTACCTTGGGGTCCAAGAAGAATTGTTCATAATACACAAGAATGTATAAGGGAAGAGAGAGGCCAGTATTTCTCTTCTGGCTTGAATGACTGTTTAGGCTGCGTGGCTACATATTTGCACACGTGTCAACCTCAGCAAGGAGCCAGAGGGGAAACAGTCATGATGGAAGAGTGTGTGACAATGAGGATGACCTGGTTTGGGATGACAAGGTTCTATAAGTTGAATGAAGCTTGGGTATCTTACCGAAGAAATATGCTCATTCACTGAAAAGCCCTTGGCCCGCCTGCATCATACTTGTAAAAAAAAGACACTACCTGGGTTCTCTTGACCTTGGGGTCCAACGGGGGCTGAATACCAGCCTCCACTCCACTCGCCAGTCATGCACCTTCGTGCAGAGCCAAGTCAGTCTAGTAGGGGAGAGGCTTTAAACATAGTTACAGGGTTGGTAACTGCAGTCTCAGCAGCATGGGGCTCAGCCAGCGGTAGGAGCCAACATGAGATGGGAAAGCCCAGTCCAAAGTCAGATATTTCACAACAAGGAAGCATGTTATTGGGAAGGAACCCTAGAACCCTCCAGCAATCAATGCCTGTGCCTTCATAAGAAATCCAAAGTATAAAGCTCCATGGTCATTAGTGGGACGAGCAGTAACTACAGTGAGCTAAGTAAGAGAAGTACAGGTCTCTTCTCTCTCGTAGTGCTCTGGACATGGTTCATCAAGGGAAATGGAATTGATGTCATAGGGAAACATAGACTATCTCCTCAAAAAAGGGGAGCCATTGAAAGAGCTCTCTCTTTCCATATACATATAGATACAATAATAAAATAGATAGAAAGATTATAATATATAATCTTTATATTTAAATATATATTAGAAAGAGAGAAGAAGGAAAATACAGGGTTTGACTACCATTTACCCCCCAAACCATGCATTGATTTGCCATGTCTAGAAGCTCTCCACCCCTAGAAAACTCGGCAAGGCAGTTGCGCATGAGGTGACCTACCTCCAGGGAACATGCCCCTTCTTCCTGAGATTGTTAAGCAGGTGAGATGCTGTTGGCGAGCCTGCAGGATGCTAACACACTTTCTAGAAAGGAGGAGAAGAATGGGCTATGACAATCACTGAGGGAAGTCGTAAGAAAGCAGTGCAAATGACAGCTGACACTTAGCAATAACCTTCCCTGTGCAAAGTTACTAATATTGTGTCAGGCTCATCTTCCTGGTCATCACCTGAACATTTGTTTATTTACTTAACAACAGATATATACAATTTAAGCAGTGTTCTAAGTAAGTGCCTAATAAGCACCACTTGATCCTCATGACCTCTTCAGAAAACAGATATTACTGTTATCTGTATTTTAGAGACTTTCACACGGAGCTGGGATGCAAGTCCTTGCATCTGCTGTTTCTCATTAATTATGCGCTAGGCACTTGGATATGCGGTATAAACAGGATCAGCTGATTATCCTAAAAGCCAGACTACTGCTGGCCATTCTGTGGCACCAGCAAGGAGACGGAGGCTCAGGGAGATAAGGTGGTTTGCTCAGAGTCACAGCGCTGGCAGCTGGTAGGACTGGGACACAAGACACAGCCCTCCCTAACCTCAGCATGGCTGTCCCTAGTTAAAAGCCCAGGCCTGGCAAAATGGGTTTCATCCCACCTGCTCTGTCAGGGAAGCCCGATGTCAGTCACTAGCACACAACTGTCTAATAACTGCAAATACCATGAAAAAACCATTACGCTGGGGGCTGGGGATGTGGTTCAGTCAACAAAGCGCTTGGCACTCAGGCGTGAGGACCTGAGTTTGAACCAATAGCCAGGAGTGGTGGTACAAACCCGTAACGCCAGTGCTGAGGAGGTGAGGACAGGTGGGTCCTGGAGCTCACTAGCTATGTGGTCTCGCTGAGTTGGTGCGATACAGGTTCCATGAGAGACCCTATTTCAAAAAATGAACCATCAAAAGACAAAGAGAGATAAAGAAGGATACCTTGATACTGACCTCCGGCCACCACACCCACTCATAGGTGTGTGAGCAAGCACATGCTTGAACATATACACCCATGCCACACAGACCAAGCCTAATGTTAAGAGTTGCTGCTTTTGACTGTAAATCCAGAAGGCAACACCAAGGAAAAGAAACGGTAAAACCCAATAGGGTTTCAACACCATAGCACCGGGCTATGAAGAAACACCTCCTCCCCAGACCAGTGCTGTTTTCCCCTTGAAAAGGCAGCCCCAAGGGTTTGGAAGATGCACAAGAAGGCTAACCGGATTCAGGGCACAAACTGTGAGCCACCTCCCATTGCTTCCACATCGGAGCTGGAGACTTACTAAGTTGGAGATACTATTAGGTTCAGGGCTGTCCTCTTTCCTGAGGATTAAAATGTGGGCCTATCACTGACTTGACTCCTTGGAGCTTTAAATGCTGTAGGTCAGGCAGGGATCAGTGATTCGGCCTTTGGCTAGTTTCTCCTGCAGTACTTGGAGGGCTTCAGCCATCTTTGAGGAACACCAGACAGACAGCAAACCAATATATACCACCAACCTTGATTGCTGACCTTGGGCAAGAGTGAGCCAAAATGGGCAGCTGGGCTGAGGCAGGCTAGGCAAGGCCTAACACCATCATTTTAGCTTTTAATCTGGATGGTTGAGGAAACATTAGCCAAGAACTCCAGCCACCACATTTCTATGAATCACCAGCTTAGCCCCAGAGTCCACTATATGCACTATATGCTTGCTTTATACGCATTAACTTCATTGCAGGCACGAGGATAACTTGACTACTTTAAGCTTCTAGTACATCTATGCTAATCCCCAACAGTGACCGAACATGTTTTGTTAGACTGGCTGACCAGCAAGCCCCAGGATCCTCCTGTCCCCTCCATTCCCCGCCACCAGCTCTGGAGTTACAGGTGCACACTATTGTGTCCTGATTTCACATGGCTGCTGGGGTCAGTACACAGGTCCTCGTGCTTGTGCAGCAAGCGTTTGTCCATAGAGGCAGCTCCCCAGCCCTGGATGTTTGATCCATAAGTTTTTACGGACCGCCTTCTAAATAGTAAATACATCTAGTACCCCAGCCGTAAGGACCGCCTTCTGAATAATGCATCTAGAACCCCAGCTATGAGGTCTCATAATCCAGTAGCGCACAGTCTGAGAGGCACAGCCTTCCTGACTCTGCCATCTCCTTAGCATCGGCTGTTATCGCCTATCTTGTCTTGGGATGTTACACCATGATCTAGCCGTCTCGTCTTCAAATCTCCTCAAAACTCAGTGCGCAAACTTGGGTAAGGAAGAAAGAAAAGCCATGCTGTGTGGATACGTTGCATAGAAAGCCAGCAACCACTGTTTCTCTTCCCTGTGCCTTTGAATCTCTATATTTGTTACCTGCACATTCAGGGGCTGGAGTCACCGCCACTCTGCATCCTGTAGCAGGTGCTGTTTGGAACCATGCATTTCGGTCCTGGAAATACAATGGTATCTACCCCTAAATTAACATTATTCTGGAAACCATAGGTAACTATGGTGGGACCTCCCACCATCTCATTCATAACAAACTGCCCCGTTGCCTGCAGAAGCTAGTTCTGGATCAGAGCAGTCAATATAGATGCATTTACTATGGATCCTCTCAACTCCTTGAAAAGTGTGGGACAATTAGCTGTTTATCAGTGGGGAATGCTTTAATGTTTGTGTTACAAAGTAGTTCTGAATTTTTTTCTTTCCAGAATATTGCTTTTTACCAAAGAGGAATCTAGTTTGTGATCAAAATGTTCTAAATATTTAGGGAAAAAGAAAAAAAGCTAAATAAAGAGGCAATGGTGCTAGCCTAAGCTAAGGGTCTGATCTGCAGGCCTACAATGTCCCCTTTCTGCTTTCTCACTCTGGTGAGTGACAGCTTCACTCCTGAGTGGTGGGTTGTGGCCAGGACTGCAATAATCAAGTCTGAACTACGGAAATCGGGTCTGATGCCCCTGCCATGAACACCAAAAATGATTTTCCAGTTGGAATCCCTGGGGCTCAGCTGTAAGGACACCTTCCTGGCTTAAGAAGAAAGACCCCAACCCTAACACAGGAAATGTATGCTAGGGGAAGGTGTGTGTGGTTGCGTGTGGCAACTTTTATATGCTGTGGTCAAGGTAGGCTTCGTTGAGAAGGCAACATTGAATTCAAAATAGAAACGGGCTGAGGAAAGAAGTCGGGTGGCTGTGTGAGCCAGGTGGAAAGGACAGCAGCTGCAAAGGCTTAGGTGGGACTGTGCCTAGTGCTCAAGAAGTCCTGTGTGGCCGAAAAGAGAGAAGCAGATTAACTCAGGGTACAGCTCACACAGGCCCTGGATTCGGATCGCAGGAAAGAGCAGAATGTGCTAGCACCATCACCGTCCTCCCTCTTCCTCCCATTCTCTCCTCTTTCCCGGTTCCTTTTTCTCCTCCTTCCCCTTCTCCCCTTTCTCTTTCACTTCTTTTTCTTCCTTTCCTCTTCCCTCTTCCTCCTCTCATTTGCTTTTCTCTTTCTCCTCCCTCTTCCCCCTTCATTCCACTTTCTCCTCCCTTCTGCTCATCCTCCTCCCTCTCTCTCCTCCTACTCAAGATACTGGGGATTGAACCCAGGTCCTCGCACATGCTCTGAGTCTTCTCAGTTGTATGATTTGCTCCACATTGCCCCGGGGATCTCTCTTGCTTCCATTAGACAAGAACTCTAAGTCTAGTCTTCAATACTGTTGCCCATCCTGCCCCTACCCCACCCTTCTTTGTAACGGACAAAACAGAGTAATATCTCAGAGTTGTCTTCCTTCTTCATGTCCTCTGAATACAAACCCGTGGTCCCTTATTTTCAACACTTTATTTCTTATTTGGGGGAAATCATACAAAAAGTTACATCAGTGAGAAACTTATAGAGTGCTCACGGAATCTCTCAAAGCTCTTAGAATCATCCTTCCTGCTGAGCAACCTCTTCCTAACCCACAAGTTCTCTCACTCTCTTTTTTCCTCGGAACTGAGTACTGAAGTCAGGGTTTAACACACGCTGGGCAAGCTCTCTACCACTGAGCCCCTTGTGCTCATCCAGCTCCAACTGGCTTCTCCTCCCATGCAAGTCCCCACTCAGTCCAGAGATCCAACAAGAGATGCAAGCTAAGTGGTTTCCAGCCGAGGGACCTTCAGCCTGGGCTCCTTGCTCGGCTTATCAAGCTGCCACAGCACACGTGAGAGACACCATGCTATGTCCAGAGAATGGCGCAGAGAATAAAGAAGGCCAGGTTCCTGCCTTTGCTCACAGCTGTGTGGGGAAGAAGCTGCTAGAGAGGAGAGCAGTGGGCGGAGCTCCTGCTGCTCAGAGGAGGAGGAGTTCCTGGATTAGTCAATGTTGGGTTGTCATGGAAATGTTCTTAAGACTGTGAATCTTCAAAGTGACTGGCCTCACTAGATGCTCAAAACACATGTGCCAAGCACACAGCAAGAATATAGAGTACACAGAAGACTGGCCTGTCCAGTACTTGGAGGCTGCATGCATGAATTCAGAGCTCCCAGGTTCTTATGGCTAAGCAGACAGCAATGAGAACAGGAAAGCAGCATCCTCCTGGAAACCCAGGAAGGCATGCCAAGGGACTAAGCCCACCTCCCCACCCCTCTGTGTGTGTGCACATGCGCATGCACCCTCATGTGCACAAACACCTGTGAGCTCTAGTCATTGCTTGAGGCAGAGTCACACTCTATCTCTAGCTGGTCATGACCTCACGCTATAGCCCAGGCTGGCCCCAAACTTGAGGTCTTCCTGCCTCTGTTTCCCAAGTACTGGGATTACAGTTGCATGTCCCCTACCCAGCTTCTTTTTCATCTTTGGACTTTTTAAAATTCCTAGATAGTTGACCTTTCTCCTATTCTTTTGCGTAGAATTTTCCCAACTGCCTCGCTTTTGCTCTTGTTCTTCAGGGCTGAGAATCAAGTCTTCTGTGCGCCCTCTACCACCTAACTGCCTTTCTGTTTTCTGTTACAAGCTTAACACAAAACAGAAGTCCCCCAGTATAAAGCAAAGTCTCCCCTGTCCCTACACTACAGCCTCATCCTCCCTTCGCTCAAGTGACTGCTGCTCATATTTTGTTAAGTGACTAATAAGATAGCATTTCTCAGGTTTCCTGAGTCATCTGCTAACACTTGACAGAATAGTTTTCTCCTCAAGTTCATCTTGTTACTAATTTACGCAAAAGTCTTCTGAGATGGATCTTACTTGGCGGTTTGAATGAGAATTTCATCCCCTATGGCCCCCCCATAGGCTTTCATATTTGAGTGTCTGGTCTCTGATTGTTGGACTGTTTGGGAAGGATTAGGAGGTGTGGCCTTGTTGGAGGAGGGGTGTCACTGGGAGTGGGCTTTGAGGTCTCAAGAGCCCACACCACTCCCAGTTCACTCCTTCTGCTTCATCCTCGCGGATCAAGATGTCATCTCTCAGTCGCGGATCAAGATGTCATCTCTCAGTTACTGCTCTAGCGCTGTATGTCCTGCCTGCTGCTGTGCTCCCAGCCGTGGCGCTCATGGACTCCAACCCCTGAAGCTATAAGCCCCAGAAAATTCTTTCTTTTCTAAGTTACCTTGGTCATGGAGTCTTATCACGGCAATAGAAAAGTAACTCAGATACCTTTCAATGTGTTAAGATACATAATCATTCGTAGAATTTTAAAATCCCATAGAAATGACAAGCCTTTGTCATTACAGTTTGACAATCCCTGGGAGACTCCCCCCTCCCAGCCACTTCTCCACAGACAGCTTTTTTATAAAGCCATTTCAGATTTGATACACCCAGTGCTCATTTCATATCTCTAAATCATATCCTAATCCCTCTACTTCTTGATTCATAATCTATTGACTTCCTGCCATGATAGATAAGGATGTATCCAACTCACCCCAGGCTCTGTATTGATTAGCTCTCTAATTTTTAAAAAATAATATGAATCTTCATTTTTCCCCCATCCACCCTGGGCAGAATGTCTTAGCTTCCTACTCTATAGAATGAAAATATCCAAGTTCCCCATCTCCACCCACCACCTCTTCCAACGGTGTTTTTACTTTCTCATCATTAAGATTCCATTCTACCTTGACCTTGTGTGGGTCTTGTGCAGGTCACTATGGCTGCTGTGCATTCAGGCATGCAATAGCCACATCATGTCCAGGAAACAGCATTTCACAGCTTCCCTGCCCTGTCCTCTGGCTCTTATATTCATCCTGCTCCCTCTCCTGTAATGTTTCTGGAGCTTGTGTGGGGTGCTGCCAACAAGGTCGAGCACTCCGACCCGAGTCACTTAGTCCCAGAGTTCTGACCAGTTTTGAGTCTCTAACTAGGTAGGAGGGGGAGGAATGATCAAGACACGTTGTAAACAAGTATAAAATTGTCAAAGAAAAAGTTTAAAATATCACTAAGAACGAGAGTCAGAAAAGAAAAATCAACAGAATAGCTCAGACGAAGAATGCTTCCCTTCCACGTTCAGGGCCCAGGCTCCAGTTTCAACTCTGCAAACAAAACAACTCAGTATGTGCTCCATTAGTGAGTGGCCCTGCAAGACACTAGCATCTTCCGTGTTCCAGCAGTAGAGTCAGAGCGGGGAAAACCAATGCAAGTTACCATGATTTGTGTCCAGCACAAAGTCAAGTTGCTTTCTAGGTCTACGTTCTTCTCTTTGTGGTTTCAAAGACACGGTCCCCAAGTCACACAAATGACGTTTCCTTTCCCTCAGCCCATTGTTCAAAATCACATCGTGTGTATGTCACAGCTGTGCTTGGACTTTCTGGCACATGTTTATATTTTCTAGAGTTTCTGATTGATTCAAAGCCTTCTTTTTTAAATCAGTCAATTTCAAAGTGCATCCCTAGAAAAATTACTACACCCCCTTTTATCCGCTTCCTCAGTATCACCCAGAATTTAACAATTTAACCTTATAGGGTATGGTGGTATATACTTATAATCCCAAAAGTAGAGGCAGGATGACAGCAGCAAATTAGAGGCCAGCCTGGGCTATATAGTGAGTTCTTGGCCAGCCAAGGAGACATAGCAAGAGCTTATCTCAAAAAATTGAAAAATGAGCAAACAAAACCAAAGGAAACAAAAAGATAACTCAGTCTCATTATGGTTTGGATCTGCACTGTCCCCCAAAGGCTCATGTCTGAAACCCTTAGTTCCCAGATGGTGGTGCTGTTCAGGGAACCTGTGGGAGTTGGGCCTAACTGGAGGAAGCAGGCCACTGAGGGGACAGTCCTTGGGGACATACTACCCCAGACGACTTCCTGGCCTACTGTGATATGAACTGTACTGCCTACTATACCTTCTCTGATAACCTGAGCTGACCCCTCCGAAACAGTGAGCCCAAGTATATCTTTGCTTTGTAAGTTGTTTTTGTTGGTTTTTTTTGTTGTGTTGTGTTGTTTTGTTTTGTTTGTTTGTTTGTTTGTTTGTCACAGGGATACAAAAGTAACTAATACAGACTTCTGTTACCAGATGACTTGAAGTCAAATCCAAGTTCAACCAATATGATTGAGTGATTCTGAGCATATTATTCAACTTCTCTAAATCCCAGTTGACCCATCAATAAAATGAGAATTGTCCTTATAGCTGCTTATAGCATTGCATAAATAGTTAATATCCATATGTGGCTTAGAAAAGTGCCTGAGCCTGGAATAAATGGGTGTTGATTATTTCCAGTTTCATGGCTTAGACTAGACAGAACCTACTTATCAGCTCTGTTCTGCCAACAGTAGAGAATCATCCAGACTGTGATAACCATTGTTCTATTTGTCACTAGGAATCTTCACAAGATTCAGGAGGTCAAATCAATGATCTAACTGATGGAGGCAGTACCAACAATCTAACTGATGGAGGTAGTACCAACGATCTAACTGATGGAGGTAGTACCAGCAATCTAACTGACAGAGGTAGTACCAACGATCTAATTTATGGAGATAGTACCAACTATCTAACTTACAGAGGTAGTACCAACGATCACTGATGGAGGTAGTACCAGCGATCTAACTGACGGAGGTAGTACCAATGACCTAACTGACAGAGGTAGTACCAATGATCTAACTGATGGAGGTAGTACCAATGATCTAACTGATGGAGGTAGTACCAGTGATCTAACTGATGGAGGTAGTACCAACTATCTGACAGAGGTAGTACCAATGATCTAACTGATGGAGGTAGTACCAACAAGTCAGATTCATAGCCTTTGGTGACAAATCCTAGATCTGACTCTTCTCATACAGGTGGCCCAGGCTATATAGACGCCATATCCTAGAACATCTGCAGATGAGCTACACTGGAGAACTGGTAGCCCTTAATAAGCAGCAGCCACTGGTGCATACCAAGTGCTCACATACAAACCTCTTCTTAGTCCCGTAAAAGCCCTACAGGGTGTTATTGCCACTTAACAGATGAGCACCTGGAATTCAGAGCGGCCCCTGGCTCACACCCGAGCCAGTACATGAGAGCCAAATTCAGGTCAGCTGAATCTGAAAAACTATATATCTCATCTTAAAGCCATAGCCAGTGTTCTCAAAGCATGGATCTTCAGGCTGGAGGGTCAGACCAGCCTCCCAAAACCAATTCAGCAACTTCAAAACTATTTCAAAGCCAGAGGAGCAGACATATTTTTCCCACAGTGGTGACTGTTGCGTGATGGTGTGCGGGCTACAGTAGCCGCCCTGCTGAGGTCCAAGCCCCAGTCAGGACACTGGCTCCGTGCCACCATGCACGTCTCCACCCCACATACAGTGCTAGAAAATAGTAGATGTGCTTTAAAATATCCTAAATTTAAAGCATTTTGTTTTAAATAAAACATAGATTTTGTTAAATCTCATGTTGCGGGGTTATTTTGATATCCTAAAAATATCAGAAGTGCATACAGAGCACTTCCACTGTGAGTGTACGTCCACTGGAGGTCTCCAGAGAAAGCCCTCTGCCACCGAGTTGCCAACTGAACTAGCTGCTTTTCCCTCCATGAGATGTCATATTTTCTGGGGAAGAAAAATGACTGACTGACAGCAAAATTACAGTTATTTAGGCTTGGGTCTTTGGCAGACATTTTCAAAAAAAAAAAAAAAAAAAAAAGAACTAACTGAGCATGTCACTTCAAAAAAAAAAGCAATCAACAGTATTTGTTGCCAAGGATAAAATTCAAGGTTTCAAGCAAAAACTACGGTTTTGGAAAACTCGTATCTGGCTCTGTGAGCCAATTTGATGTTCTTTTTTTTTCTTTAATATTGTGTGATGAAATGCACCCAATTTAAAAGACCTGCATAATTCAATGAATCAATATTTTCCAAATGACCAAACATATGCTGTTAGCACAATTATGTTCAAATAGCAAGGCATGGTAGTGCCTACCTTTAATATCAGCACTCAGGAGCAAAGGCAGGTGAGTTTCTGTGAGTTCCTGTACAGCCTGGTCGGCAATAACAGGCCAGCCAAGGCTATGCAGTGAGACCCTGTCTTAAGAACAGGAACAGAAACATCATCCTAAGCAAACTGTGCAGCAGGATAGGGTGAGGACCATGGATGCTCACGTGCTAAGACAGAAAAAGTTAATATGGTTTTATGGTCTACACTACCGAGAAATCTTTAAGAATCTACTATTTATTGAGCTGTGGTGTAAGATAAAGGATACATAACCACACAATTCTTTCCAAAAGTCATTCAAACAGTGCCATCTTTTCTAATCATATAGTTGTGTAAAATTGGAGGGTTTTTGTTTGGTTGGTTGGTTTTCGTTTTGTTTTGTTTTGTTTTTTGAGCCAGGGTTTCTCTATAGTTTTGGAACCTGTCGTGGAACTCACTCTGTAGACCAGGCTAGCCTCAAACTCACAGTGATTACCTGCCTCTGTCTCCCGAGTGCTGGGATTAAAGGAGTGTGCCGCCATTACTGCCGGGCTTCTTCATGAGCTCTTACCCAAACAACTGGCATCAGATCAAATGCAGAAGCAGAGGGAAAAGATGCCATGAAGAGCTGTTCCGGGGAGGTGGCTCAGGGAGAGATGCCTGCTGCCCAGCCTGATAACCTGAGTTCCATCCCCAGGACCCACATGGTGGAAGGAGAGAACCAAGTCCCACAATGCATCCTCCGACCTCTGCAAGTGTCTGTGACAGGGGTGTGTACACTCCCAGAGACATACACACTAAATAAATACTTTGAAAAGTAAAAGATCTGCAGGAGAAGTGAAAAGAAACACTGCTCTCCTCCCCCCCCTTGCGGATCTGAAAAGCTGACTTTATCAAATAAACGCGTGGTGTTAGCACACAATTGGATCCAACGTCACTTTCGCGTGAGTTTTAAGATAAACATTTACATTTCTTTGGAGTTGATGTGTCATCCAAGAGTTATCGGATTGATGCCATCTACACAAACCAAAGCATGATCCTGTGTGGCTGTGCGGTCGGATTTTAAGTCTAGATCTGTGAGCCTCTCCCTCCGTTCTGTTTGCATTCTGTTGACAAACTTGAAAGCGCCGGGGAAAGGAATGAAGACGCAAATGAAAAACACGGTTGTCAGCTATTTTTTTTTCTAGTTCTGCCTCTCTCTAGCGGGAGATGAAACGCTCCTTTGGCAGCGCTGGCCTCTGTCTCTGAGTCCTCTTTAGTTGCAGCTAAGCTAAGTCACTGTTCTGCCATCTCTGCGATGTAGGAGGCAATGTGAGGTTTCAATAAGTCCTGGAAGAGGTGGCTTTGATTAAAACGCAACCCTGCTGAGGTACCGTTTGATGGGACCTGGAGGATTCATAGCATCTTGTGGCTTTGTTGGGGAATGCCGACAAAGCCAAACTGTAGCTCTACAGAGAGCGGAGATCTATGAAGACACATCTCCCCTGCGAGATGAACCCAGGCACAGGGAGAATGAGCTGTATTTCCTGGGGCGTTTGGTGGATGGGGGTTAAACTTACAAATTGACCATCTGGTAACCTCTAATTAAAGAGACTGTTGGGAGTGGGCATTTACAGACTGGGTGGGCCTGTTGGGCAGCTGCTGAACAAACATTCCTTTGGACCAGTCTTCCTACCGTGCTGAACACCAGCATCTGCCTCACTGCTTCTTCACTGTGGATGCACCAACTGCCTCACACTGCCACGGTGGACAGTGTGCTCCAACAATGAACCAAAATAGGCCTGTCTCCGGTTGTTAGGTGTTCTATCACAACAGCATAGCAAGTAGTTGACACCCCTGTGTCACAGACACAGAAGCACCAGTGTTATCTACCTACCTATCTTTCTGCCTCTCTCTCTCTCTCTCTCTCTGTCTCTCTGTCTCTCTGTCTCTCTGTCTCTCTCTCTCTCCCATATCTATCATCTATTACCTTTCTATCTATCTACCATCTATCATCTATATATTTATCTTTCTATTTATCTATCTGGACCAATTGTCTTGCTTTTCAGAGCCTTTTGAGTGATTCTCATCTAGTAGAAAGGATGGCTGGGGTCCGAGGCAGCAAATGTCTGCTTCCTCTAGTTCGTTGTTTGGACGGCCTCACATCCAGCCATCCTCCTCCTCACTGTGTTACCCAACTAGGCTTGAACTCACCATGCTCCTGCCTCAGCCTCCTGAGTGCTGGGATGACAGATATGTGTGTCACTGAGCCTAGCTTTGAACTGATGCTTTTAAAATAAGTCGAGTGCCCTGGAGAATCAGCTTAGTCCTATGCAGGGAGATAAGCCAAGTAATTACTGCAAAAACCCTAGTAAAAGAAAACTCCAGAACATTTGACGCTGGTATGGTCTTGAACTATACCTTAGGAAATTAGCAGTGACACAGGGCAGAGGTGTGGGCGTGGATGAGAATCACTCTGCTTAACCTCCCTGGAAACACCCTGGCAGATGCTTTCAGGGGTGTGTTCCCTGGGTGATTCCAAATTTAGTCAAGTTGACAGTGAAGATCAGCCATTCCGACAGGTAAAAACCAATAAACATATGTAACACTGTTTGCGGTTTATCTGCCAGCACCCATGCTAAATAATCTGTGCCCTCATATCTGAGCCTTTGGACAACTCTCATTATCTCTTTGTGACAGAAGAGAAAACCTGGGCTCAGAGAGGTCACTTCTCTCACGCACAGCTATTCCCCAGGACAGAATCTACACTCAGATGGTGTGACTCTGTGGCATTCCCCTGTAACTGTTGCTTCCCTGGACTGAAAAAGGATCATCCAAATGAAAATTCCAACTCTCACAAGAGCTGGAGGCTGCATAGGCATTAAGACGGATGAGGGATGGGAAGAGTTCTGAGAATAGAAAATAGGACCGAAGAGACAGCTCAACTGTTAAGAGCAACAGTTGCTCTTGCAGAGGACCAGAGTTCAGTTCCCAACACCCAAATCTGATATCTCATAATCTCCTGTAACTCCAGCCTCCTCTTTTGGCCTTCATGGGCTCCCATACCTACATGTACACACACGTGTGTGCACACACAAACACATACAATAAAGAAAGAAAGAAAGGTATTTAAAAATCTGACATTGTGAAATTTTTATCTTGAAGTTCTGTCTGGAGTGTGAACAGAATGGGGAAGGACAAGTAACATTTGAAGACTGGTTAAGAGACGTTAGTGGGAGCTAGGGTGATGGATCAGTGATTCAAGTGCTTGCTAGGCCAGCACGAGGACCAGGATTTGGATCCCAAGGACCCATGTCAATGTCCAGAGGAGCATAGTGACTTGCTTTAATGCCAAGGGAGGCAGAGGATTCCCCAGAGTGAGCTAGCCAGCGAGACTAGTGATATCTGTGCACTCTGGGATGGATTGTGAGAACCTCCCAGCTGAATAAGGTGAAAAAGCAATTGAAGGTGACTCCAGGTATGTGTCTTGGGCATCCGCATTCACAACTACTCACATGAACATGCGCCCACACAGAGATGCTCACATATACGCAAGCAGGCACATACACACATGTGTGCAAAGCAGACACACAGATAGAAAGATGGAAAGCAAACAGACAAGCAACAGTGATGGGATCCTGCCTTGGACGGAGAGCGGTGCTGTCAGGGACCACAGACTGTATCAGGGATTCCTGGTTGTCAGGGACAGGACCACAGACTCTATCAGGGATTCCTGGTCGTCAGGGACATGACCACAGACTGTATCAGGGATTCCTGGTTGTCAGGGACAGGACCACAGACTGTATCAGGGATTCCTGGTTGTCAGGGACAGGACCACAGACTGTATCAGGGATTCCTGGTTGTCAGGGACCACAGATTCTATCAGGGACTCCTGGTTGTCAGGGACAGGACCACAGACTGTATCAGGGATTCCTGGTTGTCAGGGACAGGACCACAGACTGTATCAGGGATTCCTGGTTGTCAGGGACAGGACCACAGACTGTATCAGGGATTCCTGGTTGTCACGGACATGACCACAGACTGTATCAGGGACTCCTGGTTGTCAGGGACATTGACCACAGACTGTATCAGGGATTCCTGGTTGTCAGGGACAGGACCACAGACAGTATCAGGGATTCCTGGTTGTCAGGGACAGGACCACAGACTGTATCAGGGATTCCTGGTTGTCAGGGACCACAGACTCTATCAGGGACTCCTGGTTGTCAGGGACATTGACCACAGACTGTATCAGGGATTCCTGGTTGTCAGGGACATTGACCACAGACTGTATCAGGGATTCCTGGTTGTCAGGGACAGGACCACAGACTCTATCAGAGATTCCTGGTTGTCACGGACATGACCACAGACTCTATCAGGGACTCCTGGTTGTCAGGGACATGACCACAGACTGTATCAGGGATTCCTGGTTGTCAGGGACAGGACCACAGACTGTATCAGGGATTCCTGGTTGTCATGGACATGACCACAGACTGTATCAGGGACTCCTGGTTGTCAGGGACATTGACCACAGACTGTATCAGGGATTCCTGGTTGTCAGGGACATTGACCACAGACTGTATCAGGGATTCCTGGTTGTCAGGGACATTGACCACAGACTGTATCAGGGATTCCTGGTTGTCAGGGACAGGACCACAGACTGTATCAGGGATTCCTGGTTGTCATGGACATGACCACAGACTGTATCAGGGACTCCTGGTTGTCAGGGATATTGACCACAGACTGTATCAGGGATTCCTGGTTGTCACGGACATTGACCACAGACTGTATCAGGGACTCCTGGTTGTCGCAGGCAAGGGATGGACAGGGATGAGGTCATATCACTCTGGTTTTCTCCCTTTAGTTTTTGGATTGGCAGTGATGCCCCTTAGTGACAGGAAGTTTAGTGAAGATGAGAGACAATGAGTTGGGTTTTGAGCACACTGAATTGTTCACTTCCCATCTAACCATCGAGTGGGGGAGTTGAGAGAGCCACCGGGTGTGCCGCAGGGAACACGGGGGTGACTTGTCTAATTACTTGCACAAATACAGCCTTGCTGACCAGAAGTCAGCCAAGTCGGTGTATCCTAACCTCTCCTAATTGTTACAGAGGGAACCAGATGAGAAGCCATTAGAAAAGATTCTGTGTGACAAGTTAACTGATGTTAAAAGTCTGAATGCCACCTCGGGTCACTGCAGTCTAACTGGGCACAGATAGGGTTTCCTGGGTCTCGCAGAAGCAAGTTGTGTGTAGCCGCCATTGCAGGCTCCTTCCCTTCACTGTCTGACTTCTCAGCTGGTCCTGAGTGGATGTCAAGAAACCCTTTCATAAATGGTGACCTTTGGAAATTTGAAATGGTGCTTTCTAGCTAATTTCCATTCCATCCTGGGGGCTACTACTTGAAGGTCACAGACTGCTGAAGCTCGTGGCTTGTCTCTCAGCCCATGCTCTCAAGTGTAGTTTGGAAAAGGGCAGTGCTGTTTGCACTCGTAATGTGCCCATCATTCAGATGAAGGTTCATCATTCGCAACTGTGTGACGACTCTGTCTGAGGATGGAAATGTGATGTTAATAACAGGACTGGACCCAGTTCTAGAGAACTGGGGAGCCTTTTGTTGGCACTCATAATAATATAATCATACCTTATATTACCTAGAATTCATTGTTGCAAGTAATCAAATTCTAAATGTATTAAGAGAAAAGAGAGAGGTTTAGGGTAATGGATCATCTGGCAAAGTACTTACCCTACAAGTATGACGGCTTGAGTCTGAATCCCCAGCACCCACATGAAAAACTAGACATGGAAGCATAATCCCAGAGCTGGAGAGTAGAGACAGGAGGATCCCCTGGTGCTGTCTGGACACCCAATCTAGCTGGGCAGCAAGCCTTGGGTTCAGTGAGAGACCCTGTCTCAAAAAGTAATGTAGAGAGTTATGAAGGGAGAGACCTGACATCTCTGACCTCTGACCTCCACACACAGGAACACAAGTGTGCTTGCACAGCTGTAACACACACGTGCATACACAAAAGAGAGTGGGAAGATACCATACTGGATTAAGGGCAGCAGAAGTGTGTTTTGATACAGTGATCAAATTCCCAAATGCAACGTTTCTCTCCCCATCATCTTCGCTGAGTCCATTTTGAAGCATGGGGATCCATGGTATTCAACAGCGGCTGTCAGGGCAATGAGCATCCCTCCTCAAATGAGCTGTTTTTGTTTTTGTTTTTTGTTTTTTTTTCCTAGCAAGCAATCATTGGCTTTGACTAGTTCACATGCTCATTACTGAACAAATAGCTTGAGACCAGCAATGTCAAAGGGCTGATTGGCCAAGGCCTGAGTCACATGTTCCAGCCTTGAAGAAGGAAAACTCTAGCTCCCATGAGATGATGTAATGAAAAGCAGTATTGCTGGAGTATTCTATGCAGGAATCATCCTTTTCTTCATTTACTCATTGTAACAATCATCCTAAGCAGGCACTGCCATTACCACCTTTTTAATAGTAAGGGGAAACATAGAGTAAGATAAAGTCAACTGCCAGGGAGCCATTACAACTAGAAAATGTCAAAGCCAAGGGAGAGCAACCTTCCCAAAGGTCCACAAGTGTAACATGAGGGCTTGGTTATTGGAGTTTCTGTCCTGCCCAGTTCCCACAGTCGTTAGGTCCCAAAGAATCACACAGAAGGTCTACATAAGTTATAAAACTGATTGGCCCATTAGTTCAGGCTTCTTATTAACTCTTGTAACTTATATTAACCCATTATTCTTATCTATGTTAGCCACATGGCTCAGTACCTTTTTCAGCAGGGCAGGTCACACTTCCTTCTTCCATGTCTGAGCAGGACTGTGGAAAGAGCTTCCTTCTTCCCAGAATACTCCTAGTCTCCTTTCCCTGCCTCTACTTTCTGTCTGGTTGTCCCACCTATACTTCCTGCCTGGCTACTGGCCAATCAGCATTCATTTAAAACATAATTGACAGAATACAGAATTGTCCCATACCACACAAGCAGTGAACAAAGTAGCCTACAGACTGAGGTAGCCTCTCCTCACAGCTTGGGTTCTTACAAGGCCACCCTGCCTAGGGAGGGGCTCTCAGATGACTTAACACCCTGGAGTTAGAGCTGTGGTTGCATCTGGAATGTTCCTTGTAGGCTCGTCTTTCGGGCACTTGCTACCCAGCTTGTGGCACCATTTGAAGAGTATGAGGTCCTTAGCAGGAGAAGACTACTGGTGGAAAGGAGGCTACTAATATGCCGTTGGAGGTTGCAGTTGCTAGTGGTTCCAGCCTGAGTGACCTACTTCCTGTTCGGTCTATGAGGAGCTACCAATGCGTACTCCTGCCCTGGGAATGCTGCCACGCTTTTCCAGCCATAGGAACTGAAACCATGAGCCAATGTAAACCTTTCTCCCTTCGCTTACTTCTGTTAGACACTTTGGTCACAACAATACAAAGATAACAAACACAGAGCAATTTTAGACAATGACTGTATTTTTCTCTACCATAGCTTTATGAATGAGACAGGATCCAAGCACATTATCCTCACTGTATGGGGGATAAATCAAAATACAGTTCCACCAAGGTTGAAGATCAAAGCAAGAGCTGAACAAGAGAATCCCCTCTGATCCTACAGTAATACAGTGTAAGAACCTATAAATGTCTGGCAAGCCACAGTGGCCTATGAGTTCTCTTGGCTTATCACAGCATCAGCAAAAGACTCACCCACCATGCTGCCTCCCATGACCTGTGCTGGAGAGGAACAGAGCTGTGAACCCAGGCTGGCCCAAAATTGCCCTCAGAAACTTAAAACTGCACATTGACTTACAAATCATTGCATGCCTACTAAATTATCTTGCTAAAGTTACCAATATTCACATATGTGCCCTCGTATAAGAGCAGGTTAATTTCTTAACAGCCATTGTGATTTTATCTATATTTATAGATAAAAATATAAAAATATACTCTATATTTATACATAATATTGTGGCTTTTCAAGATGACTCTTTGTCAAACATTGGCTCGTATAATTGGGTTTCCTGGATGTTTCCTGACCATTCTGTTCTCTCAAGTTGCCAGAAACATTTGGATAGCAATAAAATTTAATTCATGGACTTACTCGAACACTACCAACATCTTTAAAATGTTCGCATTTTACATTTCAGATATGTCTTCCATCAATCAATGTTTTATGTCTGCTTTACAGAATTTTATTGTTGGTGTTCAAAGTAAGTGACAAAAGCAAGCTAGAGGAGGGGTTGATGTGGATCCAGGATTTGAGAGGTCCAGCTCATCATGACATGGAAGGCCCAGCAAGGGAGGCATGAGGTCTAGGCACTCTTTATACTTTGGGAAATTCCTGAAGATGGGCGCCTTGCAGAGTATTTTCTAAAATATCATTTGGCTAGCCATTAAGAGGAAGTTATTATTGATCTAGGATTATCTGTTTGTTGCCTGTAAGCTGTGTGAACTTTCTTGCTAGTGCCAACTGCACTGAAGTTAATGTCATTTTTGTCTCTAGTGCCCCCATCATACCATCTACTAATGATACCACTTGCCCGAGTCTGTTTTCCTTTATCTGAGGCTTAGAGAATTAAGCAATAGTAGTGCCCAAAGACCGCCATACCTTTCCTCTTCCTCTCACAGCAGCAGCACGCCATGTGAGCACTTCCTGTTGGGGCGTGGTTACAGGTGCTGGTGTGCCTCTCTGATAGGCCCAGTGGTCTGTTTCTTCCCTGACTCCTAAGATGATTCCTGCCCCTTCCAGAGTGTGTAATCCTTCCAGAGTTTTGCCAAAACCCAGGACATTTGCTAGGTCTTCTTCATCATAGTATCGAGGCATCTATTAGTGTTTATCAGGATGACATCAATAGGGAGGTTTATTTTCTTTTGTTTCTATTGAAACCATCAGATTTCCCATCTCCTTTATTAGCGGATTAATCTGTGGTAATTCCCTTCTTGTGAGCAGAGAACGTTCCACTCTTTTGAGTCCTTTGGGAATACATTTCATTCTTTTACTATATAATGCTGGACTAGATTTCCTGATGTGTAATTTAAGATGTCCTTGTGTATCTGCCAACAAGCTTTTCATATAGCTTGTCCTCCAAGTGTGTTCATTTTCTGGTTTTTAAAATCGGTATTGTAGTATTTCGGCCACATTGTTCTCTGGACTCTGAGTAGAACGATTTCCTCATGGGACCCTCTGAGCCCAGGGCCTTTTAAAGAGGAGTTCTTTCACAGTTTCCCCCATGTCTTATTTGTCGATATCTGGCCTTTTTTTCCCTGGAGTCCCTCGTGTTTCTTCGCGCATCATTTGCCTCACAGAAATGTGTAAACGTTTCCGTGTGGGGCTGAACTGTGCCGTTGTTTGCCATTTGTTTTCCTCCACGTCTGTCTTTTTCCTCTCCCTATTTTCTCATTTTGTCTCCAAGTGCATTTATAATTGGTGTCATTTCTTCCAAGATTGTGCCATTAAGTTGTCTTTCAGTCTTCAATTTCCAGGCTTTGAGGTTTCTGTCTCTGCGTTCTTAATGTATTTTTTAAGAAGCCGAGAAGAGCTGTTTGAAGGCAGCTAGCCAAATGCCGTTTCCAGCAGTAAATTTTTTTTTTTTTTTTTTTTGCTCCTGGGATTTTTTAACCCAGATTTAAACTTTCATCTTTTTGAAGTTGGCATGTCTTAACATGAAGAGGTCCATTCGAGGATCATAACCCACATCCGGCAAAGTCGTACCTCCTCAGGTGTCAGGTGTGTGTCATCTGCCCGAGTGACTAGCTACCTGGCTGTGCCTCTGCTTACCGAGTCATTGATGAAACCATTGAGCAGGGAAAGTTCAAGGACGTAGCTCTACATAGAGAGTTAAGCACAATCGCCATTGGAAGATGCTGCTGGGTATGAACTCACTCCCAGTTCACTGACCAGCAGAAGACCCACAGCCCTGGCGTTGACCGAGTCAGTGCAGCCCCCTCATTTGTCATACTATGGGATTTACTCCAGTTTAGACACTGGGCTGGCCTTAGAGATGCTGAGAAGATACAGCCCCTGCCCTCACAGACTCAGAGTAGTAAGAAAATTCTTTCTTAGTTGCCTTAGTCAGTGTTCTACTGCTGTGAAGAAACACCATGACTACAGCAACTCTTATAAAAGAAAACATTTAACTGGGGCTGGCTTATATGTTCAGAGGTTTAGTCTGTTATCATCATGGTAAGATATGGCGGCGTGCAGGCAGACATGGTAGTGGAGAGGTAGTTGAGAGTTCTACATCCAGATCTGTAGGCAGCAGGAAGAGAGACTGACACTGGGTTGGACTTGAGTATCTGAAATCTCAAAGTCCACCCCCACTGACACAGTTCCTCCAACAAGGACACCCCTCCTAATAGTGCCACTCCCTATGTACCTGGGGTGGGCCATTTTCATTCAAACTACCACACTACTTGTGTGATCTCCTGTATCAAGTTACATGTGCCGTTTAAAAGTTTGTGACCACCAATTGTTCAAAGCCCCTTTTAAGATATTGTAAGAGTAATATGTCTACTACAAGCAACGAAACTATCCGAAGATAGAAAGTAAGCATTAACAGACCTTCCTCTAGACCCGTCCTACCTCGCCCTCACCCTGTTCCAAAGTAACCAGCGTGAACCATGATGCTACCTTCACCACAACCTTCTGCAACCTCATGAGATGCTTCCTCTTGATGGTCCCCTCAGCCAGGTTGATAAGAAGCGCCTAGAAGACGAGAAGAACACATGTCTTGGTGTGATCATGAGGGCATTTCCAGAGAAGATCTGCATGGACCCCAGTCCAGGTCCCAGCACCCATAACAGGCAGCAGCTGCAAAGGGAAAACCCACCCTGAATATGGACGGCACTTTCCAATAAGTTTAGGAGCTCGATGGCTATTGGTTTGCCACTTGCTTATCTCCCTGAATACATCATAGATATATTTCCATACCAATTTTAACTTCAGATTTAGTGCAGTCTTTTTAAACTGCTACATAATGCTTTATTATGTATAAAGTTTATACTGCCGTCCCTTCTCAGTGGAGTCAGAATGACCTGGATTAGGAACTAAATTGTTCACCTTAAGCAATGGTTCTGGGCATCTCAAAGCCTCCTGGTGTCTTTAGCACCACAGCGTTCCATGATGGTGTCTTTCCTGCCATGGTACCATCTCCTCCAGACAAGCCATTGTCTCTACTCGCCCCACCTTCACCCCACCCCGGATTCCAGGTCCTCAGGGTATCCAGGTAACTCGAGCAAATTCTGATTCTTGACAATTAAATTCAACGACATTTTAAAGAAAGGTTGGGAGACTTTTAAAGGAAGTTTAAAGAGAACTCAAATAGGATTTGAGGGCTGCATGTAAGATCCTGTCCTAGAACATAATGAACATAATTCTGTGAAGTAGTCACCATTGCTCCATTGCCACTGTAGAAAGGAAAAACTGAACTTTAGCAAGTCAGGGTTGCTTTACTAGGGTTTCAGGACTAGAAATGATAGTGTGGGTGATGTGGAAGATGGTGCCAGGGATGGCAGTGAGTCGTCATTATGTCAAGGGCCTTGTTTGTATTGTATTGTCTTTTTCAGTACATTCAGTAACCTAATGATTCTATTTGATCGTTAACAAAGCCTATGGGTAAATGATTTGCCAAGGGCATCCCATTGGCAAGTGTTGGAACTTGGATTTGAACCCAGGTCTTTTTGGTTCCTTATAAACATCTCTTCTTGCTTTGGAGGTGAAAGCTTTCATGGCAGTTATTCAAAGCTAAACATTCAGCTTCCTGGACCACTTCCAAATGGAGTGTCATGCAACTATGCAGAAGGCTGGGCCTTGGGGAAAAGAAGCCAGACTCCATCCCCAGCTGTCTGCATCCCCTTATCTCCTGGGCTCTTGGGCAACCCTTCCTGTCTCGTGGCCACACAAGCTGTCTGAGCTTGGCACAGCCTGTTGTCACCATGGAACATCTGGGGCTCACTACTTCTGTGAGCGACTCTATTTTCCACACGTTCCCAGCTCGTTAGAAAGCAAGGAGTCGATTTGTTGGTGGGTGTTTGCAGTCCCAAACGGAAATACTGAAAAATGACAATTAAGGCAGTTCACCTGGTGGGAGCCATGACACACACAGCACCAACAAGTGGGGTGACTCTCCTCCAAAGAGTCTTGATAATTATGGTGGATTGGTGGGGGGGGGGGGAACAGGGATGTTCATATAGAGTCCCAAATCCTCTGGACCACCCTCTCAGTTGAAGTGTTAATGTTCTAAGGAAATAACTTTGTCAATGAGAGTGGTAAGGAAGCAGAAACTGGTGTAAGCCCTGCTACATCCCGGCCAGCCCAGAACTCTACAGAAAGAGCCTCTGCCGTCCCGGTCCTCATGGATGTGCCTCAGGAGCCCCCACAGTCCTCTCAGATGTTCCACTCCTGGTCCTTGGCCAAATGCAATCTTTAAAAATATCCATTTGGCAAAGAATCTAAAATTTCCCTTTGGATTGTTATGTGATGGTGGAAAAGACACATTTTTTAAAACCCTAAAAAAAGCACCTTAGCATTTTGTGGGCTTTGGTAATTCTGAAACAGCTGAAATGCTAAAACTTTCAAGTTGGCAGGTGGGGGCTGAGATCTGCAGAGCTGGTTCCTCGGGACAGGAGGCGGAGCCTCGCAACTCAGAGGACTCCAGTCGCTTTCAGGGAGGGCTTCACACGGCCCCCAGGGGGCCCTTGCCTCACTTCCAGATACTAATGGGGTTTATTCTGGGAGATAACTGAGGTTACTTCAGGAAGGGTACACCATTGACCTCCTCGCGCTGGCTGAATGGATTTGGAAGTCAGGCCGCGGGACTGGACAGCCTGGTTGTACAGACAGCTGGTTCTACTGTCTATAAACTATAACACCATATTTAAGCTAGTTAATTTTTCCATGCCTCATTTTCCCTGTCTGTAACATGAGAGATAATGCAGGGGGCATGGGATAATTCTTATGAAATCTTTTAAAACAGTACTAGAAGTATGGAAAGCATTCCAAAATATTGGCTATAATCCACAGACAATTAAAACTCTACCTGGAGGAAATATGAGGGTAGTGCTAACAACAGCGGGGCGCCCAGTCTTGGATCGGCTTGTAGCCTGAGAGTGGGAGGGGCTGAGGCTGGAACAAACACTTGCTATGTGAATCAAAATGACCATTTTATGTATTTGTTGAGTTAAACTCATCTTGTTTCATAAAAGTTGGAGAGGATGTTTGGCAATACAGTTAAAAAACAAGGAGTCATTTTTAAATTGGACTAAAGGAAAAACAAGCCTAGAGCAAAGGCAAGAATGAGTCTAAAGATGTAGACACAAATGATCTGTGTTCTTGCTAATAACAGCTGACAAGATAAGGTATGAACCAAGTGTCACGGGGGTCCCTTGACTAAAGATGCTGGTCAGCCGCACATATAGAGTCATAAGAATTAACTCCATCGCCATCATGCCCATTT